>NC_135930.1:1328983-2596483 GCF_964058835.1 Carex rostrata
TAAACCCTAAACCCTAAACCCTAAACCCTAAACCCTAAACCCTAAACCCTAAACCCTAAACCCTAAACCCTAAACCCTAAACCCTAAACCCTAAACCCTAAACCCTAAACCCTAAACCCTAAACCCTAAACCCTAAACCCTAAACCCTAAACCCTAAACCCTAAACCCTAAACCCTAAACCCTAAACCCTAAACCCTAAACCCTAAACCCTAAACCCTAAACCCTAAACCCTAAACCCTAAACCCTAAACCCTAAACCCTAAACCCTAAACCCTAAACCCTAAACCCTAAACCCTAAACCCTAAACCCTAAACCCTAAACCCTAAACCCTAAACCCTAAACCCTAAACCCTAAACCCTAAACCCTAAACCCTAAACCCTAAACCCTAAACCCTAAACCCTAAACCCTAAACCCTAAACCCTAAACCCTAAACCCTAAACCCTAAACCCTAAACCCTAAACCCTAAACCCTAAACCCTAAACCCTAAACCCTAAACCCTAAACCCTAAACCCTAAACCCTAAACCCTAAACCCTAAACCCTAAACCCTAAACCCTAAACCCTAAACCCTAAACCCTAAACCCTAAACCCTAAACCCTAAACCCTAAACCCTAAACCCTAAACCCTAAACCCTAAACCCTAAACCCTAAACCCTAAACCCTAAACCCTAAACCCTAAACCCTAAACCCTAAACCCTAAACCCTAAACCCTAAACCCTAAACCCTAAACCCTAAACCCTAAACCCTAAACCCTAAACCCTAAACCCTAAACCCTAAACCCTAAACCCTAAACCCTAAACCCTAAACCCTAAACCCTAAACCCTAAACCCTAAACCCTAAACCCTAAACCCTAAACCCTAAACCCTAAACCCTAAACCCTAAACCCTAAACCCTAAACCCTAAACCCTAAACCCTAAACCCTAAACCCTAAACCCTAAACCCTAAACCCTAAACCCTAAACCCTAAACCCTAAACCCTAAACCCTAAACCCTAAACCCTAAACCCTAAACCCTAAACCCTAAACCCTAAACCCTAAACCCTAAACCCTAAACCCTAAACCCTAAACCCTAAACCCTAAACCCTAAACCCTAAACCCTAAACCCTAAACCCTAAACCCTAAACCCTAAACCCTAAACCCTAAACCCTAAACCCTAAACCCTAAACCCTAAACCCTAAACCCTAAACCCTAAACCCTAAACCCTAAACCCTAAACCCTAAACCCTAAACCCTAAACCCTAAACCCTAAACCCTAAACCCTAAACCCTAAACCCTAAACCCTAAACCCTAAACCCTAAACCCTAAACCCTAAACCCTAAACCCTAAACCCTAAACCCTAAACCCTAAACCCTAAACCCTAAACCCTAAACCCTAAACCCTAAACCCTAAACCCTAAACCCTAAACCCTAAACCCTAAACCCTAAACCCTAAACCCTAAACCCTAAACCCTAAACCCTAAACCCTAAACCCTAAACCCTAAACCCTAAACCCTAAACCCTAAACCCTAAACCCTAAACCCTAAACCCTAAACCCTAAACCCTAAACCCTAAACCCTAAACCCTAAACCCTAAACCCTAAACCCTAAACCCTAAACCCTAAACCCTAAACCCTAAACCCTAAACCCTAAACCCTAAACCCTAAACCCTAAACCCTAAACCCTAAACCCTAAACCCTAAACCCTAAACCCTAAACCCTAAACCCTAAACCCTAAACCCTAAACCCTAAACCCTAAACCCTAAACCCTAAACCCTAAACCCTAAACCCTAAACCCTAAACCCTAAACCCTAAACCCTAAACCCTAAACCCTAAACCCTAAACCCTAAACCCTAAACCCTAAACCCTAAACCCTAAACCCTAAACCCTAAACCCTAAACCCTAAACCCTAAACCCTAAACCCTAAACCCTAAACCCTAAACCCTAAACCCTAAACCCTAAACCCTAAACCCTAAACCCTAAACCCTAAACCCTAAACCCTAAACCCTAAACCCTAAACCCTAAACCCTAAACCCTAAACCCTAAACCCTAAACCCTAAACCCTAAACCCTAAACCCTAAACCCTAAACCCTAAACCCTAAACCCTAAACCCTAAACCCTAAACCCTAAACCCTAAACCCTAAACCCTAAACCCTAAACCCTAAACCCTAAACCCTAAACCCTAAACCCTAAACCCTAAACCCTAAACCCTAAACCCTAAACCCTAAACCCTAAACCCTAAACCCTAAACCCTAAACCCTAAACCCTAAACCCTAAACCCTAAACCCTAAACCCTAAACCCTAAACCCTAAACCCTAAACCCTAAACCCTAAACCCTAAACCCTAAACCCTAAACCCTAAACCCTAAACCCTAAACCCTAAACCCTAAACCCTAAACCCTAAACCCTAAACCCTAAACCCTAAACCCTAAACCCTAAACCCTAAACCCTAAACCCTAAACCCTAAACCCTAAACCCTAAACCCTAAACCCTAAACCCTAAACCCTAAACCCTAAACCCTAAACCCTAAACCCTAAACCCTAAACCCTAAACCCTAAACCCTAAACCCTAAACCCTAAACCCTAAACCCTAAACCCTAAACCCTAAACCCTAAACCCTAAACCCTAAACCCTAAACCCTAAACCCTAAACCCTAAACCCTAAACCCTAAACCCTAAACCCTAAACCCTAAACCCTAAACCCTAAACCCTAAACCCTAAACCCTAAACCCTAAACCCTAAACCCTAAACCCTAAACCCTAAACCCTAAACCCTAAACCCTAAACCCTAAACCCTAAACCCTAAACCCTAAACCCTAAACCCTAAACCCTAAACCCTAAACCCTAAACCCTAAACCCTAAACCCTAAACCCTAAACCCTAAACCCTAAACCCTAAACCCTAAACCCTAAACCCTAAACCCTAAACCCTAAACCCTAAACCCTAAACCCTAAACCCTAAACCCTAAACCCTAAACCCTAAACCCTAAACCCTAAACCCTAAACCCTAAACCCTAAACCCTAAACCCTAAACCCTAAACCCTAAACCCTAAACCCTAAACCCTAAACCCTAAACCCTAAACCCTAAACCCTAAACCCTAAACCCTAAACCCTAAACCCTAAACCCTAAACCCTAAACCCTAAACCCTAAACCCTAAACCCTAAACCCTAAACCCTAAACCCTAAACCCTAAACCCTAAACCCTAAACCCTAAACCCTAAACCCTAAACCCTAAACCCTAAACCCTAAACCCTAAACCCTAAACCCTAAACCCTAAACCCTAAACCCTAAACCCTAAACCCTAAACCCTAAACCCTAAACCCTAAACCCTAAACCCTAAACCCTAAACCCTAAACCCTAAACCCTAAACCCTAAACCCTAAACCCTAAACCCTAAACCCTAAACCCTAAACCCTAAACCCTAAACCCTAAACCCTAAACCCTAAACCCTAAACCCTAAACCCTAAACCCTAAACCCTAAACCCTAAACCCTAAACCCTAAACCCTAAACCCTAAACCCTAAACCCTAAACCCTAAACCCTAAACCCTAAACCCTAAACCCTAAACCCTAAACCCTAAACCCTAAACCCTAAACCCTAAACCCTAAACCCTAAACCCTAAACCCTAAACCCTAAACCCTAAACCCTAAACCCTAAACCCTAAACCCTAAACCCTAAACCCTAAACCCTAAACCCTAAACCCTAAACCCTAAACCCTAAACCCTAAACCCTAAACCCTAAACCCTAAACCCTAAACCCTAAACCCTAAACCCTAAACCCTAAACCCTAAACCCTAAACCCTAAACCCTAAACCCTAAACCCTAAACCCTAAACCCTAAACCCTAAACCCTAAACCCTAAACCCTAAACCCTAAACCCTAAACCCTAAACCCTAAACCCTAAACCCTAAACCCTAAACCCTAAACCCTAAACCCTAAACCCTAAACCCTAAACCCTAAACCCTAAACCCTAAACCCTAAACCCTAAACCCTAAACCCTAAACCCTAAACCCTAAACCCTAAACCCTAAACCCTAAACCCTAAACCCTAAACCCTAAACCCTAAACCCTAAACCCTAAACCCTAAACCCTAAACCCTAAACCCTAAACCCTAAACCCTAAACCCTAAACCCTAAACCCTAAACCCTAAACCCTAAACCCTAAACCCTAAACCCTAAACCCTAAACCCTAAACCCTAAACCCTAAACCCTAAACCCTAAACCCTAAACCCTAGACCCTAGACCCTAAACCCTAGACCCTAAACCCTAAACCCTAAACCCTAAACCCTAGACCCTAGACCCTAGACCCTAGACCCTAAACCCTAGACCCTAAACCCTAGACCCTAAACCCTAGACCCTAAACCCTAGACCCTAAACCCTAGACCCTAAACCCTAGACCCTAAACCCTAGACCCTAAACCCTAGACCCTACAACCCTAGACCCTACAACCCTAGACCCTACAACCCTAGAACCCTACAACCCTAGAACCCTACAACCCTAGAACCCTACAACCCTAGAACCCTAGAACCCTAGAACCCTAGAACCCTAGAACCCTAGAACCCTAAACCCTAAACCCTAAACCCTAAACCCTAAACCAATAGTTTCTTTATATGACAAGATAATAGGGCAATTAGTACGCAAATACAACACTCAAATTGAAGGTGTTTGGAGCACTCTTAGTAGTGTTTCTAGAATGTAAGAAAATAGAGCATTTACAACCGTAATACCACACTTCAATTTAAGGTATTTGGAGCACTCTACTAGAATCTCTATATTGCAAGATAATTGGGCATGTGCAACCCAAATAGAACACTCCAATTAATGGTGGTCCGAGCACTCTAGTTGTGTCTCAATACGGCATGATAATGGGGTATTTACAACCCCAATACAACACCCCAATTAATGGTGTTTGGAGCACTCTAGTAGTGTCTCCAGATGGCACGATAACAAGGCATTTACAACTCAAATAAGACACTCCAATTGATGGTGTTTAGAGCACTCTAGTAGTGTCTCTATACGGCTTGATAATAGGGTATTTACAACCCCAATACGACACTCTATTTGACCGTGTTTGGAGCACTCCAATAGTGTCTCTATATGGCAAGATAATAAGGGCTTTTACAACCCCAAAAAATACTCCAATTGATGGTGTTTGGAGCACTCTAGTAGTGTCTCTATATGGCAAGGTAATAGGGTATTTACTATCCTAATACAACACTCCAATTCAAAGTGTTTCGAGCACTCTAGTAGAGTCTCTATATTGCAAGATAATTGAGCATATGCAACCCAAATACAACACTCCAATTGATGGTGTTTAGAGCACTCTAGTAGTGTCTCTATACGGCATGATA
Organism: Carex rostrata; assembly: GCF_964058835.1. Taxonomy (NCBI): domain Eukaryota; kingdom Viridiplantae; phylum Streptophyta; class Magnoliopsida; order Poales; family Cyperaceae; genus Carex; species Carex rostrata. The sequence continues at coordinate 1,334,289 of NC_135930.1, forward strand.
ATAGGGTATTTACAACCCTAATACAACACTCTAATTGATGGTGGTTGGAGCATTCTAGTAGTGTCTCTATAAGACAACATAATAGGGTATTTACTACCCTTATACAACACTCCAATTGAAGGTGGTTGGAGCACTCCAATAGTGACTCCAGATGGCAATATAATAGGTCATTTACAACACTCCAGTTGAAGATATGTTGAGCGCACCAATAGTTTCTTTATATGACAAGATAATAGGGCAATTACTACGCAAATACAACACTCAAATTGAAGGTGTTTGGAGCACTCTATTAGAATCTCTATATTGCAAGATAATTGGGCATGTGCAACCCAAATACAACACTCCAATTAATGGTGTTTGGAGCACTCTAATAGTGTCTCAATACGGCATGATAATGGGGTATTTACAACCCCAATACACCACCCCAATTACTGGTGTTTGGAGCACTCTAGTACTGTCTCCAGAAGGCATTATAATTGGGCATTTACAACTCAAATAAGACACTCCACTTGACGGTGTTTTGAGCTATCTAGTAGTGTCTCTATACGACATGATAATAGGGTATTTACAACCCCAATACGACACTCTAATTGAACGTGTTTGGAGCACTCCAATAGTGTCTCTATATGGCAAGATAATAAGGGTATTTACAACCCGGAAACAACACTCCAATTGATGGTGTTTGGAGGACTCTAGTAGTGTGTCTATAAGGCAAGGTAATATGGTATTTACTATCCTAATACAACACTCCAATTGAAGTGATTTCGAGCACTCTAGTAGAGTCTCTATATTGCAACATATTGGGCATTTGCAACCCAAATACAACACTCCAATTGATGGTGTTTAGAGCACTCTCTGTACGGCATAATAATAAGGTATTAACAACCCTAATACGACAATCTAATTGACCGTGTTTGGAGCACTCCAATAGTTTCTCTATATGGCAAGATATAAGAGCATTTACTACCTGAAAATAACCCTCAAATTGATGATGTTTGGAGCACTCTAGTAGTGTGTCTCTATAAGGCAAGATAATAGGGCAATTACAACGCAAATACAACACAGAATTGAATGTGTTTGGAGCACACTAGTAGTGTCTCTATAAGGCAAGACAATTGGACATTTACAACTCAAATAAGACACTCCAATTGATGGTGTTTTGAGCAATCTAGTTGTGTCTCTATACAGCATGATAATAGGGTATTTACAACCCGAATACGACACTCTAGTTGACTGTGTTTGGAGCACTCGAATAGTGTCTCTATATGGCAAAATAATAAGGGCATTTACAACCCGAACACAACACTCCAATTGATGGTGTTTGGAGGACTCTAGTAGTGTGTCTATAAGGCAAGGTAATAGGGTATTTACTATCCTAATACAACACTGCAATTGAAGGTGTTTCGAGCACTCTAGTAGAGTCTCTATATTGCAAGATAATTGGGCATTTGCAACCCAAATACAACACTCCAATTGATGGTGTTTAGAGCACTCTAGTAATGTCTCTGTACGGCATGATAATAGGGTATTTACAACATTAATACGACATTCTAATTGATGGTGTTTGGAGCACTCTAATAGTGTCTCTGTACGACAAGATATAAGGGCATTTACAACCTGAAAACAACACTCCAATTGATGATGTTTGGGTCATTCTAGTAGTGTGTCTCTATAAGGCAAGATAATAGGGCAATTACAATGCAAATACAACACACAATTAAAGGTGTTTGGAGCACTCTAGTAGTGTCTCTATAAGGCAAGATAATTGGGCATTTACAACTCAAATAAGACACTCCAATTGATGGTGTTGAGAGCACTCTAGTAGTATCTCTATACGGCATGATAATAGGGTATTTACAACCCCAATACGACACTCCAATTGACCGTGTTTGGAGCACCCCAATAGTGTCTCTAAATGGCAAGATAATAGGGGCATTTACAACCTGAAAACAATACTCCAATTGATGGTGGTTGGAGCACTCTAGTAGTGTCTCTATATGGTAGGGTAATAGGGTATTTACTATCCTAATACAACACTCCAATTCAAAGTGTTTCGAGCACTCTAGTAGAGTCTCTATATTGCAAGATAATTGGGCATTTGCAACCCAAATACAACACTCCAATTGATGGTGTTGAGGGTTTAGGAGTAGTATCTCTATACGGCATGATAATAGGGTATTTACAACCCCAATACGACACTCCAATTGACCGTGTTTGGAGCACTCCAATAGTGTCTCTAAATGGCAAAATAATAAGGGCATTTACAACCCGAACACAACACTCCAATTGATGGTGTTTGGAGGACTCTAGTAGTGTGTCTATAAGGCAAAGTAATAGGGTATTTACTATCCTAATACAACACTTCAATTGATGGTGTTTAGAGCACTCTAGTAGTGTCTCTATACGGCATGATAATAGGGTATTTACAACCCTAATACAACACTCTAACTGATGGTGGTTGGCGCACTCTTGTAGTGTCTCTAAAAGGCAACATAATAGGGTATTTACTACCCTAATACAACACTCCAATTGAAGGTGTTTCGAGAACTCCAATAGTGTCTCCAGATGACAATATAATAGGTCATTTACAACTCCAATAGTTTCTTTATATGACAAGATAATAGGGCAATTACTACGCAAATACAACACTTGAATTGAAGGAGTTTGGAGCACTCTTAGTAGTGTTTGTAGAATGTAAGCAAATAGAGCATTTACAACCCTAATACAACACTTCAATTTTAGGTATTTGGAGCAATCTCTTAGAATCTCCATATTGCAAGATAATTGGGCATGTGGAACCCAAATACAACACTCCAATTAATGGTGTTCGGAGCACTCTAGTAGTGTCTCAATACGGCAAGATAATGGGATATTTACAACCCCAATACAACACTCCAATTGATGGTGTTTGGAGCACTCTAGTAGCATCTCCAGATGGCATGATAACAGGGCATTTACAACTCAAATAAGACACTCCAATTGATGGTGTTTAGAGCACTCTAGTAGTGTCTCTATACGGCATGATAATAGGGTATTTACAACCGTAATACGACACTCTAATTGACGGTGTTTGGAGCACTCCAATAGTGTCTCTATATGGAAAGATAATAAGGGCATTTACAACCCGAAAACAACACTCCAATTGATGGTGTTTAGAGCACTATATTAGTGTGTCTCTAGAAGGCAAGACAATAGGGCAATTACAACGCAAAAACAACGCACAATTGAAGGTGTTTGGAGCTCTCCAATAGTGTCTCTATATAGCAAGATAATAAGGGCATTGGCAACCTGAAAACAACACTCCAATTGATGATGTTTGGAGCACTCTAGTAGTGTCTCTATAAGGCAAGATAATAGTGCAATTACAACGCAAATACAACACATAATTGAAGGTGTTTGGAGCACTCTAGTAGTGTCTCTATAAGGCAAGATAATTTTGCATGTGCAACACAAATACAACACTCCAATTGATGGTGTTTAGAGCACTCTAGTAGTGTCTCTGTACGGCATGATAATAAGTTATTTACAACCCTACTACGACAATTTAATTCATGGTGTTTGGAGCACTCCAATAGTGTCTCTATATGGCAAGATATAAGGGCATTTACAACCTGAAAACAACACTCCAATTGATGATGTTTGGAGCACTATAGTAGTGTGTCTCTAGAAGGCAAGACAATATAGGGCAATTACAACGCAAAAACAACGCACAATTGAAGGTGTTTGAAGCTCTCCAATAGTGTCTCTATATGACAAGATAATAAGGGCATTGGCAACCTGAAAACAACACTCCAATTGATGATGTTTGGAGCACTCTAGTAGTGTCTCTATCAGGCAAGATAATAGTGCAATTACAACGCAAATACAACACATAATTGAAGGTGTTTGGAGCACTATATAAGGCCAGATAATTGGGAATTTACAATTCAAATAAGACACTCCAATTGATGGGGTTTAGAGCACTCTAGTAGTGTCTCTATACGGGATGATAATAGGGTATTTACAACAGTAATTCGACACTCTAATTGACCGTGTTTGGAGCACTCCAATAGTGTCTCTAGATGGCAAGATGATAAGGGCATTTACAACCCGAAAACAACACTCCAATTGATGGTGTTTGGAGCACTCTAGTAGTGTCTCTGTATGGCATGATAATAGGGTATTTACAACCCCAATACGACACTCTATTTGACCATGTTTGGAGCACTCCAATAGTGTCTCTATATGGCAAGATAATAAGGGCTTTTACAACCCGAAAACAACACTCCAATTGATGGTGTTTGGAGGACTCTAGTAGTGTGTCTATAAGGCAAGGTAATAGGGTATTTACTATCCTAATACAACACTCCAATTGAAGTGATTTGGAGCACTCTAGTAGAGTCTCTATATTGCAACATATTGGGCATTTGCAACCCAAATACAACACTCCAATTGATGGTGTTTAGAGCACTCTAGTAGTGTCTCTGTACGGCATAATAATAAGGTATTTACAACCCTAATACGACAATCTAATTGATGGTGTTTGGAGCACTCCAATAGTTTCTCTATATGGCAAGATATAAGAGCATTGACAACCTGAAAACAACACTCCAATTGATGATGTTGGGAGTATTATAGTAGTGTGTCTCTGTACGGCATGATAATAAGGTATTTACAATCCTACTACGACAATTTAATTGATGGTGTTTGGAGCACTCCAATAGTGTCTATATGGCAAGATATAAGGGCATTTACAACCTGAAAACAACACTCCAATTGATGATGTTTGGAGCACTATAGTAGTGTGTCTCTAGAAGGCAAGACAATATAGGGCAATTACAACACAAAAACAACGCACAATTGAAGGTGTTTGAAGCTCTCCAATAGTGTCTCTATATGACAAGATAATAAGGGCATTGGCAACCCGAAAACAACACTCCAATTGATGATGTTTGGAGCACTCTAGTAGTGTCTCTATAAGGCAAGATAATAGTGCAATTACAACGCAAATACAACACATAATTGAAGGTGTTTGGAGCACTCTAGTAGTGTCTATATAAGGCCAGATAATTGGGAATTTACAACTCAAATAAGACACTCCAATTGATGGGGTTTAGAGCACTCTAGTAGTGTCTCTATACGGGATGATAATAGGGTATTTACAACCGTAATACGACACTCTAATTGACCGTGTTTGGAGCACTCCAATAGTGTCTCTAGATGGCAAGATGATAAAGGCATTTACAACCCGAAAACAACACTCCAATTGATGGTGTTTGGAGCACTCTAGTAGTGTCTCTGTACGGCATGATAATAGGGTATTTACAACCCCAATACGACACTCTATTTGACCGTGTGTGGAGCACTCCAATAGTGTCTCTATATGGCAAGATAATAAGGGCATTTACAACCCGAAAACAATATTCCAATTGATGGTGTTTGGAGCACTCTAGTAGTGTCTCTATATGGCAAGGTAATAGGGTATTTACTATCCTAATACAACACTCTAATTGATGGTGTTTGGAGCACTCCAATAGTGTCTCTATATGGAAAGATATAAGGGCATTTACAACCTAAAAACAACACTCCTATTGATGATGTTTGGAGCACTCTAGTAGTGTGTCTTTAGAAGGCAAGATAATAGGGCAATTACAACGCAAATACAACACACAATTGAAGGTGTTTGGAGCACACCAGTAGTGTCTATATAAGGCCAGATAATTGGGACTTTACAACTCAAATAAGACACTCCAATTGATGGGGTTTAGAGCACTCTAGTAGTGTCTCTATACGGGATGATAATAGGGTATTTACAACCGTAATACGACACTCTAATTGATCGTGTTTGGAGCACTCCAATAGTGTCTCTAGATGGCAAGATGATAAGGGCATTTACAACCCGAAAACAACACTCCAATTGATGGTGTTTGGAGCCCTCTAGTAGTGTCTCTATAAGGCAAGATAATTGGGCATTTACAATTCAAATAAGACACTCCAATTGATGGTGTTTAGGGCACTCTAGTAGTGTATCTATACGGCATGCTAATAGGGTATTTACAACCCCAATACGACACTCTGATTGACTGTGTTTGGAGCACTCCAATAGTGTCTCTATATGGCAAGATAATAAGGGCATTTACAACCCGAAAACGATACTCCAATTGATTGTGTTTGGAGCACTCTAGTGGTGTCTCTATATGGCAAGGTAATAGGGTATTTACTATCCTAATACAACACTCCAATTGAAGGTATTTCGAGCACACTAGTAGAGTCTCTATATTGCAAGATAATTGGGCATTTACAACCCAAATACAACACTCCAATTGATGGTGTTTAGAGTACTCTAGTAGTGTCTCTGTACGGCATGATAATAGGGTATTTAGAACCCTAATACAACACTCTAACTGATGGTGTGTGGAGCACTCCAATAGTTTCTCTATACGACAAGATATAAGGGCATTTACAACCTGAAATCAACACTCCAATTAATGATGCTTGCAGCATTCTAGTAGTGTGTCTCTATAAGGCAAGATAATAGGGCAATTACAACGCGAATACAACACACAATTGAAGGTGTTTGGAGCACTTTAGTCTCTATAAGGCAAGATAATTGGGCATTCACAATTCAAATAAGACACTCCAATTGATGGTGTTTAGGGCACTCTAGTAGTGTCTCTATACGGCATGATAATATAGAGTTTGCAAGATAATTAGGGCATTTACATCCCGAAAACAATAATCCAATTGATGGTGTTTGGAGCACTCTAGTAGTGACTCTATATGGCAAGGTAATAGGGTATTTACTATCCTAATACAACACTCTAATTGAAGGTGTTACGAGCACTCTAGTAGAGTTTGCAAGATAATTGGGCATTTGCAACCCAAAAACAATACTCCAATTTATAGTGTTTAGAGCACTCTAGTAGTGTCTCTATACGGCATGATAATACAACACTCTAATTGATGGTGGTTGGAGCACTCTAGTAGTGTCTCTATAAGGCAACATAATAGGGTATTTACTACCCTAATAAAACACTTCAATTGAAGGTGTGTGGAGCACTCCAATAGTGTCTCTAGATAGCAATATAATAGGTCATTTCGAACCCCAATACAACACTCCAGTTGAAGATGTGTGGAGCGCACCAATAGTTTCTTTATATGACAAGATAATAGGGCAATTACTACACAAATACAACACTCCAATTCAAGGTCTTTGGAGCACTCTTAGTAGTGTTTATAGAATGTAAGAAAATAGAGCATTTACAACCCTAATACAGCACTTCAATTTAAGGTATTTGGAGCACTCTATTAGAATCTCCATATTGAAAGATAATTGGGCATGTTCAACTCAAATAAGACACTCCAATTGAAGGGGTTTCGATCTCTCTAGTAGTGTCTCTATACGGAATGATAATAGGGTACTTACAACCGTAATACGACACTCTAATTGACCGTGTTTGGAGCACTCTGATAGTGTCTCTATATGGCAAGATAATAAGGGCATTTACAACTCGAAAACAACAATCCAATTGATGGTGTTTGGTGCACTCTAGTAGTGTCTTTATAAGGCAACATAATAGGGTATTTGCTATCCTAATACAACACTCCAGTTGAAGATGTGTGGAGCGCACCAATAGTTTCTCTATATGACAAGATAATATGGCAATTACTACGTAAATACAACACTCCAATTGAAGGTGTGTGGAGCACTCCAATAGTGTCTCTAGATAGCAATATAATAGGTCATTTCGAACCCCAATACAACACTCCAGTTGAAGATGTGTGGAGCGCACCAATAGTTTCTTTATATGACAAGATAATAGGGCAATTACTACACAAATACAACACTCCAATTCAAGGTCTTTGGAGCACTCTTAGTAGTGTTTATAGAATGTAAGAAAATAGAGCATTTACAACCCTAATACAGCACTTCAATTTAAGGTATTTGGAGCACTCTATTAGAATCTCCATATTGAAAGATAATTGGGCATGTTCAACTCAAATAAGACACTCCAATTAATGGTGTTTGGAGCACTCTAGTAATGTCTCTATACGGGATGATAATAGGGTATTTACAACCGTAATACGACACTCTAATTGACCGTGTTTGGAGCACTCCAAAAGTGTCTCTATATGGCAAGATATAAGAGCATTTACAACCTGAAAACAACACTCCAATTGATGATGTTTGGAGCACTCTAGTAGTGTGTCTCTAGAAGGCAAGATAATAGGGCAATTACAACGCAAATACAGCATACAATTGAAGGTGTTTGGAGCACACTAGTAGCGTCTCTATAAGGCCAGATAATTGGGAATTTACAACTCAAATAAGACACTCCAATTGATGGGGTTTAGAGCACTCTAGTAGTGTCTCTATACAGGATGATAATAGGGTATTTACAACCCCAATACGACACTCTGATTGACTGTGTTTGGAGCACTCCAATAGTGTCTCTAGATGGCAAGATAATAAGGGCATTTACAACCCGAAAACAACACTGCAATTGATGGTGTTTGGAGCCCTCTAGTAGTGTCTCTATAAGGCAAGATAATTGGGTATTTACAACTCAAATAAGACACACCAATTGATGGTGTTTAGAGCACTCTAGTAGTGTATTTATAAGGCAACATAATAAGGTATTTACTACCCTAATACAACACTCCAATTGATGATGTTTGGAGCACTCCAATAGTGTCTCTATATGGCAAGATATAAGGGCATTTACAACATGAAAACAACACTCCAATTGATGATGTTTGGAGCACTCTAGTAGCGTGTCTCTCTAAGGCAAGATAATAGGGCTATTACAACACAAATACAACAAACAATTGAATGTGTTTGGAGCACTCTAGTAGTGTTTCTATAAGGCAAGATAATTGGGCATTTACAACTCAAATAAGACACTCCAATTGAAGGGGTTTCGATCTCTCTAGTAGTGTCTCTATACGGAATGATAATAGGGTACTTACAACCGTAATACGACACTCTAATTGACCGTGTTTGGAGCACTCTGATAGTGTCTCTATATGGCAAGATAATAAGGGCATTTACAACTCGAAAACAACAATCCAATTGATGGTGTTTGGTGCACTCTAGTAGTGTCTTTATAAGGCAACATAATAGGGTATTTGTTATCCTAATACAACACTCCAGTTGAAGATGTGTGGAGCGCACCAATAGTTTCTCTATATGACAAGATAATATGGCAATTACTACGTAAATACAACACTCCAATTGAAGGTGTGTGGAGCACTCCAATAGTGTCTCTAGATAGCAATATAATAGGTCATTTCGAACCCCAATACAACACTCCAGTTGAAGATGTGTGGAGCGCACCAATAGTTTCTTTATATGACAAGATAATAGGGCAATTACTACACAAATACAACACTCCAATTCAAGGTCTTTGGAGCACTCTTAGTAGTGTTTATAGAATGTAAGAAAATAGAGCATTTACAACCCTAATACAGCACTTCAATTTAAGGTATTTGGAGCACTCTATTAGAATCTCCATATTGAAAGATAATTGGGCATGTTCAACTCAAATAAGACACTCCAATTAATGGTGTTTGGAGCACTCTAGTAATGTCTCTATACGGGATGATAATAGGGTATTTACAACCGTAATACGACACTCTAATTGACCGTGTTTGGAGCACTCCAAAAGTGTCTCTATATGGCAAGATATAAGAGCATTTACAACCTGAAAACAACACTCCAATTGATGATGTTTGGAGCACTCTAGTAGTGTGTCTCTAGAAGGCAAGATAATAGGGCAATTACAACGCAAATACAGCATACAATTGAAGGTGTTTGGAGCACACTAGTAGCGTCTCTATAAGGCCAGATAATTGGGAATTTACAACTCAAATAAGACACTCCAATTGATGGGGTTTAGAGCACTCTAGTAGTGTCTCTATACAGGATGATAATAGGGTATTTACAACCCCAATACGACACTCTGATTGACTGTGTTTGGAGCACTCCAATAGTGTCTCTAGATGGCAAGATAATAAGGGCATTTACAACCCGAAAACAACACTGCAATTGATGGTGTTTGGAGCCCTCTAGTAGTGTCTCTATAAGGCAAGATAATTGGGTATTTACAACTCAAATAAGACACACCAATTGATGGTGTTTAGAGCACTCTAGTAGTGTATTTATAAGGCAACATAATAAGGTATTTACTACCCTAATACAACACTCCAATTGATGATGTTTGGAGCACTCCAATAGTGTCTCTATATGGCAAGATATAAGGGCATTTACAACATGAAAACAACACTCCAATTGATGATGTTTGGAGCACTCTAGTAGCGTGTCTCTCTAAGGCAAGATAATAGGGCTATTACAACACAAATACAACAAACAATTGAATGTGTTTGGAGCACTCTAGTAGTGTTTCTATAAGGCAAGATAATTGGGCATTTACAACTCAAATAAGACACTCCAATTGAAGGGGTTTCGATCTCTCTAGTAGTGTCTCTATACGGAATGATAATAGGGTACTTACAACCGTAATACGACACTCTAATTGACCGTGTTTGGAGCACTCTGATAGTGTCTCTATATGGCAAGATAATAAGGGCATTTACAACTCGAAAACAACAATCCAATTGATGGTGTTTGGTGCACTCTAGTAGTGTCTTTATAAGGCAACATAATAGGGTATTTGCTATCCTAATACAACACTCCAGTTGAAGATGTGTGGAGCGCACCAATAGTTTCTCTATATGACAAGATAATATGGCAATTACTACGTAAATACAACACTCCAATTGAAGGTGTTTGGAGCACTCTTAGTAGTGTTTCTAGAATGTAAGAAAATAGAGCATTTACAACCGTAATACAACACTTCAATTTAAGGTATTTGGAGCACTCCTTTAGAATCTCCATATTGCAAGATAATTGGGCATGTGCAACCCAAATGCAACACTCCAATTAATGGTGTTCGGAGCACTCTAGTAGTGTCTCAATACGGCATGATAATGGGGTATTTACAACCCTAATGCAACACTCCAATTGATGGTATTCGGAGCACTCTAGTAGTGTCTCAATAAGGCAAGATAATTGGGTATTTACTAACCTGATACAACACTTCAATTGAAGGTGTTTGGAGCACTCTTGTAGTGTCTCCAAATGGCATGATAACACCATTAATTGGAGTGTTGTATTTGGATTGCACATGCCCAATTATCTTGCAATATAGGGACTCCAATAGTGTGCTCCAAATACCTTAAATTGGAGTGTTGTATTAGGGTTGTAAATGCTCTATTTTCTTATATTCTTGAAACACTACTAAGAGTGCTCCAAACACCTTCAATTGGAGTGTTGTATTTGTGTCGTAATTGCCCTATTATCTTGTCATATAAAGAAACTAGGGATAATTTCCTATATACCCCTAAAGTCATCTCCAATTTTTTATTTACCCCTCAAGAGTTGCATTTATCTTTTTTACCACTTAACTCTTCCAACCACTTCTTATTTACCCACCACTTAACTAAATCAAAATTAACTCTTATTAAATTATAAAAAATCATAATGAACCCTTGATTAAGAAAAAACCCTGTATTAACCGTTGATTAACCCTTCATTTTCATTTTACATTTACGTTGAGATCTATTGAGAGCAAAGATCCTGATAAAACTCTTCGTCTCTTCCTGTCACCAAAGAAAAAAGAACATCAATTAATGGCCGCAACTCTTCGTCTCTTGGGAGCAAGTGCTGTTGGAGTTTAGTAAAGAGAAAATCATGAAAATATTTTATTAATTGAACAGTAGAATGAAGCAAGGCCATGCACGGAAAGTCCCACTCATGAATGGACGTTGGAATTGGTCAGCCTTGATGTCTTCATCAGAATTCAGAAACGATGTACCCAAACCAAATATGGAAGTTATAAATTGTTTTCTTTTGTAACACGAAGAGACGAATTAAGAGTCTCAGCTTAAATTGAAAATGAAAGGTTAATTCAGGGGTTTTTCTTAATCAAAGGTTAATCAACATTTACATAATTTACTAAGAGGTAATTTTGATTTAATTAAGTGGTGGGTAAATAAGAAATAGTTGTAAGAGTCAAGTGGTAAAAAAGATAAATTCAATTCTTGAGGGGTAAATAAGAAATTGGAGATGTCTTTAGGGGCATATAGAAAACTAACCCAAGAAACTATTGGTGTGCTCCAAACACCTTCAAGTGGAGTGTTGTATTAGGGTTGTAAATGACCTATTATATTGACATATGCAGACACTACTAGAGTGCTCCAAACACCTTCAATTGCAGTGTTGTAAATACTCTATTATCATACCGTATAGAGACACTACTAGAGTGCTCTGAACACCATAAGTTGGAGTGTTGTATTAGTATAGTAAATACCCTATTATATTGCCTTCTGGAGACACTACTAGAGTGCTCCAAACACCTTCAATTGGAGTGTCTAATTTGAGTTGTAAATGCCCTGTTATCATGTCATCTGGAGACACTACAAGAGTGCACCAAACACCTTCAATTGGAGTGTTGTATTAGGGTAGTAAATACACAATTATCTTGCCTGATAGAGACACTACTAGAGTGCTCCAAACACCTTCAATTGTGTGTTGTATTTGCATTGTAATCGCCCTATTATCTCGCCTTATAGAGACACACTACTAGAGTGCTCCAAACATCATCAATTGGAGTGTTGTTTTCAGGTTGTAAATTCCCTTATTATCTTGCCATATAGAGACACTATTGGAGTGCTCAAAACACCATCAATTAGAGTGCCGTACTAGGGTTGTAAATACCCTATTATCATGCCGTACAGAGACACTACTAGAGTACTCTGAACACCATCAATTAGAGTGTCTTATTTGAGTTGTAAATGCCCTGTTATCATGCCATCCGGAGACACTACTAGAGTACTCCAAACAACATCAATTGGAGTGTTGTATTAGAGTTATAAATACCTTATTATCATGCTGTATTAAGACACTACTAGAGTGCTCTGAACACCATCAATTGGAGTGTTGCATTTGGGTGGTAATTGCCTTATTATCTTGTCATACAGAGAAACTACTGGAATGCTCCATACATCTTCAACTGAAGTGTTGTATTTGGGTTACACATGCCCAATTATCTTGCAATATTGAGACTCTACTAGAGAGCTCCAAATACCTTAAATTGGAGTGTTGTATTGGGGTTGTAAATGATATATTTTCTTGCCTTATAGAAACACTATTAAAAGTGCTCCAAACACCTCCAATTTGAGTGTTATATTTACGTTTCAATTGCCATATTATCATGTCTTATTATATTGCCATTTGGAGACACTATTAGAGTGCTCCAAATCCCTTCAATTGGAGTGTTGTATTAGGGTAGTAAATACCCTATTATGTTGCCTTATAGAGACACTACTAGAGTGCTCCAAACACCATCAATAAAGTGTTGTATTAGGGTTGTAAATACTCGATTATCATGCCGTATAGAGACACTACTAGAGTGCTCTAAACACCATCAATTGGAGTGTTGTATTTGGGTTGCAAATGCCCAATTATCTTGCAATATAGAGACTCTACTAAAGTGCTCCAAACACCTTCAATTGGAGTGTGGTACTAGGATAGTAAATACCCTATTACCTTGCCTTATAGAGACACTACTATAGTGCTCTAAACACCATCAATTGTAATGTTGTTTTCGGGTTGTAAATGCACTTATTATCTTGCCATATAGAGACACTATTGGAGTGCTCCAAACACCGTCAATTAGAGTGTCATATTACGGTTGTAAATACCCAATTATCATGCTGTATAGAGACATTACTAGAGTGTTCTAAACACCATCAATTGGAGTGCCATCTGGAGACACTACTAGAGTGCTCCAAACACCATCAATTGGAGTGTAGTATTGGGGTTGTAAATACCCCATTATCATGCTGTATTGAGACACTACTAGAGTGCTCCGAACACCATTAATTGGAGTGTTGTATTTGGGTTGCACATGCCCAATTATCTTGCATTATAGAGATTCTAATAGAGTGCTCCAAATACCTTAAATTGAAGTGTTGTATTAGGGTTGTAAATGCTCTATTTTCTTTCATTCTAGAAACACTACTAAGAATGCTCCAAATACCTTCAATTGGAGTGTTGTATTTGCATAGTAATTGCCCTATTATCTTGTCATATAGAGAAACTATTGGTGTGCTCCATACATCTTCAACTGGAGTGTTCTATTGGGGTTGTAAATGACCTCTTATATTGCCATCTGGAGACACTATTGGAGTGCTCCAAACACCTTCAATTGGAGTGTTGTATTAGGGTAGCAAATACCCTATTCTGTTGCCTTATAGAGACACTACTAGAGTGCTCCAAACACCATCAATTAGTGTGTTTGTATTAGGGTTGTAAATACCCCATTATCATGCCGTATTGAGACACTACTAGAGTGCTCCGAACACCATTAATTGGAGTGTTGTATTTGGGTTGCACATGCCCAATTATCTTGCATTATAGAGATTCTAATAGAGTGCTCGAAATACCTTAAATTGAAGTGTTGTATTAGATTTGTAAATGCTCTATTTTCTTACATTATTGAAACACTACTAAGAGTTCTCCAAACACCTTTAATTGGAGTGTTGTATTTGCGTTGTAATTGCCATATTATCCTGCCATATAGTGAAACTAATGGAGTGCTCCATACATTTTCAACTAGAGTGTTGTATTAGGAATGTAAATGACTTATTATATTGACATATGGAGACACTACTAGAGTGCTCCAAACACCTTCAATTGCAATGTTGTATTAGGGTAGTAAATACGCTATTATGTTGCCTTATAAAGACACTACTAGAGTGCTCCAAACACCATTAATTAGAGTGTTTGTATTAGGGTTGTAAATACCCTATTATCATGCCGTATATAGACACTACTAGAGTGCTCTGAACACCATCAATTGGAGTGTTGTATTTGGGTTGCAAATGCCCAATTATCTTGCAATATAGACTCTACTAGAGTGCTCCAAATACCTTAAATTAGAGTGTTGTATTGGGGTTGTAAATGCTCTATTTTCTTACATTTTACAAAAACACTACTTAGAGTGCTCCAAGCAGCTTCAATTGGAGTATTGTATTTGCGTTGTAATTGCCCTATTATCTTGTCATATAGAGAAACTAATGGAGTGCTCCATACATTTTCAACTAGAGTGTTGTATTAGGGTTGTAAATGACTTATTATATTGAAATATGGAGACACTACTAGAGTGCTCCAAACACCTTCAATTGCAGTGTTGTATTAGGGTAGTAAATACTCTATTATCTTTACTTATCGAGACACTACTAGAGTGCTCCAAACACCATCAATTGGAGTGTTGTTTTTAGGTTGTAAATGACCTTATTATCTTGTCATATAGAGACACTATTGGAGTGCTTCAAACACGGTCAATTAGAGACACTACTAGAGTGGTCTAAACACCATCAATTGGATTATTGTATTTCGGTTGCAAATGCCCAATTATCTTGCAATATAGAGCCTCTACTAAAGTGCTCCGAACACCTTCAATTTGAGTGTTGTATTAGGATAGTAAATACCCTATTACCTTGCCTTATAGAGACACTACTAGAGGGCTCCAAACACCTTCAATTGGAGTGTTATTTTCGGATTGTAAATACCCTTATTATCTTGCCATATAGAGACACTATTGGAGTGCTCCAAACAGTGTCAATTAGAGTGTCGTATTGGGTTGTAAATACCCTATTATCATGCCGTATAGAGACACTACTAGAGTGCTCTAAACACCATCAATTGGAGTGTCTTATTTGAGTTGTAAATGCCCTGTTATCATGCCATCCGGAGACACTACTAGAGTGCTCCAAACACCATCAATTGGAGTGTTGTATTAGGGTAGTAAATACCCTATTCTCATTTCTCGTGACGAGATAAAGGACTTTTCTTCCTTTCGGCAGGAAGCGTCTAATTGTCCACAGCTTTGACTTTCGCGAATATTGTAAAACTACTTCTACATGCTGTATAATTATACAATACATCACATAAAATATATCAATTAATCACAAAGTATCCAACAACTATTTGAAGTGGTCCCATGATAGTTGAAAACATATTGCAATTTGCACAATAGGAGAAAAAAATTGTACTTTCAAACTGTACTTTCAAACTATACTTTTGGAAATTGCAGTTAATGTTAGTTATTAGCAGTTATTTTGACCAAAAACGTGATAAAAGGCAAAATTAATTTTCTGATTAATTTTTTTAATTCTTTTTTCTCGATTTAATGAATACACAAATAAATCATCAAAATATTGAATACTATAAAATTGACCACTTACCTATAAAAATAAAATATACAAACTATAAACTTACAGACATGCAAAATTCACAGATGAAAACGATAAAAATATAATGTCAAAAAATAATAATTTTCAATACTATAAAATTATAAAATTAAACTGTGAAATCGCAAGGTAAAACTATAATATTACAAAATTTTAAAATTAGCAGATCAAATAAAATTTTAAAAATGCCAATTTTCAATACTGTAAAATTATAAACTTAAACTGTAAAAATAAAAAGTAAAAACTATAATGTAAAATTAGCAGATGAAAACAATTAAAATACAATTTAAAAAATATAAATTTTCAATACTGTAAAATTGTTAATTTAAACTGTGAAAACAAAACGTAAAAACTATAAATTTTCAATAATGTAAAATAAGCATATGAAAAGAATAAAATAAAATGTAAAAAATACAAAATTTCAAAACACAAAACATACAACCTACAAACAATCAATACTGTAAAATTTCTAAATCTAAACTATAAATCAATTCCATGTATACTGTAAAATTTATGAATCTAAACATACATAATTATCTCTTCAACAAAACAATAATATTCACCACACACAACATCTGTTTAACACAAACCATAATATTCACCACAAAATAGCAAACCTAATATCATTCAACATCCAGAATATCATTAAAAAAACTATGGAAATAAAAAACTTCTACATTAAAAACCTCATGTATTCATTGTTGGGATGAGTAAGAAGCCTCATCACAAGAACTACACAATCTTTCGAGATATCATTCTGCATACGTATAAAATAAACAATGTAACAAATTGGATTTATTACATGTAGGTACTATAAAATAGTGAACTATATCCTATAAAACACTCTATGTTTCATGTAAAACAGTAAACTATATCATGTAAAATTGTGAACTATATACTATAAACCTGTAAATATCAATAATAATAGATATTATAAAATAATGCATATATCATGTAAAAATGTGAACTATATCCTGTAAAAATACACTACATATTTCACTAGATCTGAAGTGGTATATGTTAATTGACTACTTTATAGACGACAAAATCCCGTCGTGTTCTTCTTTCGAAGGTGAAATCGAATATTGTAAAACAAAATATAGAATCATGTAATTTCGTACATCAGACAATTCAAAACAATGACATAAAGAAAACGAACTATGCATTTCAAATCAGACTATCAGATAATGCGAGATCCGTTATTGAACAGTAAATGATACAATTAAAATTCAAATCAATGTTCATATAATGCATACACGCCTGAGACTACATCAGTTCAAATGAAACTTCAATAGAAGTAAGGAAATCATGATTATCAATTCAAATCAATAGAAGGAACGAAACTTAAATAGATTAGTAAATAAACAAGTTATTTTGAATACTGTAAAATCACAAGATGCATATTGTAAAACTACAAAGTGAATACTGTTAAATAACCTGATTATACTCTAGATCACCTCGCTCTTATCTCTCTTCTCCAGATCACCTCGCTCTCATTTCTCTCATCCACCAGATCGCTCCTCCATATCGCCTCTCTTAGATCGTCTCTCTCCATTATAATCTAAGAGAGATGCTGGAGAAGTCCGTCGGAGAGAAGAAAGCGCCGACGAGCGACGAGCGGCGAGTAGTGGTGTTGTCGTTGAAAAATGAACTATAGGAGAGGAGACCGTTCAGATCTGCACGATCAAGAACCCGTCAAAAAGAGAGAGAGATCTGTGAAGAGAGAAAGAGAGATCAGAAAGAAAGAAAGAGAGATCGGTAGTTTTGCTTCTGTGAAGAGAGAGAGAGAGAGAGCAAAAAGAGAGATTAGTAATTATTTTCAAAAATAGAAAGCGCTAACGAGAAACTTTTATAAGAGAGAAAGGTGGGGATCGAAGACAGTTAAAGTCAGTTGAACCGAGAATCAGATAAGGCTGTGAACAGATAGTGGACAAAATAGAATGGACAGGAACATTTTCTCATTTTTTATTGACTTACCCAACTTGTACTAAATATGCACCCAAAAATATTATGCACACCCAAAAGCGTTCTTAATTTTATGTATATCAAAACATAAAATATACTTAGAAAAAAAAATCTCAGACCGGAAAACAAAGTAAAGAAAAAAATTGAAACTTCCAAAGAATGTAACTTGAATTTATTACTTGCTTTTTGGACATTTTTTTCATAATTTGTTTACATTATTACTTTTTTTATTAAATTTTTACATTATTACTTAATTTTTAATTATTTTATATCAAGAAAATGAATCCAAACATCAACACGGCATGTCAAAATAGGGTTTACTAAGTCGTGTTGTGCAGATAAATGTGGTGTTAATCTCCCGCACTATGCAGCATAGCATGACACTGCACGTTTCGAAATTTTGTTGTGTTGGAACGGCATGGCACTTGTTATGAACACGCCTAAATACAACACGTCGGAACATGACATGACATATATAAATTTTGAAGAGAAAATAAGAAAAGATAACAAAGAAGATGAACTCTATATAGATGTTATTCAAATTTTGTAATCTCAGATTGAAATAGGAAGAAGTAAACTTTTGATGACGTTGTCCTTCTTCTCTCCTCTCTCTTCTTAATGGAGTGTGTCCCCTCACGTATTGGAGAGGTACAATGAAAAACGGATGGCCTAGATTCTCTCTTCTCTATGGTGGAAGAGAATTAGTTCAGATGCCCGCACGACTTCTCACATCGATTTTTTTCAATGAAGATTGAGAATGAGTGAATGATATATATAAATCCACTTAAAGTCCTCAAAATCGAGTGGAAGGGAGGTAGGATTCCCGCAAGACTTGTCAAATGCAGTGAATGGATGTGATCAGTGAATTGGACTTAATTGAGATGTGCCAATTAATGTACAAAATCGAAGCCTATCGAAATTCTAATTATATATTTTTCATTAACGTTTCTAATCTTATCCATATTACTAGTCAATAAATGGATATTAAGAAGAAATTCTAAGAATTGAGATGTGCTAATGAATGGATTTTAGTCATCTTTCCAATGAAGTACTAAACGACAGCTGTCTAGTCTTATCCAGATAGAAATTAGCTAGGTTTATATTTTGCTGACGTTAAATATCTATTTGCCTGGTCAGGTGATACGTTTTTTTTTATTTTATTTTCATTATCTCACTCTTGAAGTCAGCTCGTCAACTGTGACCGGTCCATTACCTAATTGCTGGTGAGTTTATTTTATTTGTAACAAATTAAGTTCATCCTCATCCTCCTATATATATATAAATGAGGCCACATATGTAGTCTGTTCAAGCCATATTCAATCACACAACGGAAACAATGAAGTTAGTTTTGCCAGTAGCGCTTCTGGTTCTCGTTCTGGTTCCAGTACAGTTGAAGAATGTATGTGTGAGCGGGACAGACTCAGACTCAATACAGTGCAGGGAAGAGAAGAGGCTGGCTCTTCTACACATCAATTCTGCATGGCCCAATTCTATTCACTCTTCAGTTGAGAAAGAGTGCTATCAATGGAAAGACAAGTGGGAAGGAAAGGAGTGCTGCCGATGGGAAAGAATCACCTGCGATCCAATCACCCACCACGTACGTCACTCAACTTGACCTCTCTGTTAAATTTGATCGAGTCAAGGACGACTGGCCCGATTGTTGGGTTATTTCACTAAATGCCAGTATGTTGTTGCCTCTCTGTCAACTAAGATCTCTGTCTTTATCTGGACCTGGCATATCCCATTTTATGGATGGCACTGGTATGTATATTCACGGTTCTTTCTTGTTTATAAGCATTATGTATACTCGGCTAGACTGTAAATATATGGCTGTTGGCTTTGTTGGAATTAATTTCAATTAATTGCAACATATGTGGGCTTATATGTAATATAAATATACATTGAATAATAGACTGTCAAAATTAGACCCGTTATGAAGTGATCAAATTAAGTATTATTTATCGGGTTCAATATATGTCATGAGAAATGGGGCCTTTAATGTGTAGAACGCGTATTAATAACTTTATGATTTAGTGATGGTCTAAATTATATAAAGTTTGGTAATAATACAATTATGCTATTGGTCCCTGGGGAACACAATCAAATATGGCAATGTTCTGTAAATAAGAAAATACCCAATAAAGTAAGTTCTGAATTCAGACCCGCTAAGGATCCAATAAGGAAAACAAGATTAATTAATTGATTAATTAATTAATTAATTAAATAAAAAAAAAAGAGGCGTCTGATGAGAAGAGGCGTATATGGGATATATGAGCCTATTCATTTTGATAAATATGAAATGGGCCTATTCATTTATTGGTATTCAGATAAAAGGATACGCCTTTTTGCCTCTCTCTCTACTCTCTCTCTCTACAGAAAATACAGAGATAGATTAGAGTGGTTAAGAAGGAGAGTTTAAGTTCAGAACTCGAATCAGATATCGGGTATCTTTCCTTGTGCGGAAGAGAACGTAGCCACTGCCGCCTCTCTCGATCTCTCCATCGGACTTGAGAGAGATTACTTGGAATTCTAAGGGCTTCCGGTAATTAACAGTGATTGTGCATGTCTGGAAGACCATGGCTACGGATCAAGGTAACTTTAAATTTCATATTAGGGTTCACTAGAGAATCATGGGAATTTAGGGTTTATATATGCAATACGGTTCTGCATAAAATTTAAAACCAACAAGTGGTATCAGAGCCTACTCTAGTTGAACCGATCAATTTCTGAACAAACAGATTTTTGTTAAGATTTCAGAAATTGATTTATTTGAAATTTTCGGAAATTATTTATCTCAAAATTTTTGGTTTTTGTTAATCTGTTTTGACCGAAAATGTTGATTGCAAATTAATTTGTACAACCAATTAAAATATTTGTGATTTCGGATCAAGTCAGAGATGTAACTCTGTTTTTTCAAGATTTTGGTTTCGCGTTACTCGCGTTACTCTGTTTCAGAAATTAATTCAGGGTCAAATGATTTAATAATGGTGCTATCCATTGTTGTGAACTGTTATCAAAGTTTGGATTATAAGGTTAGCCATTATTAATTTTCGTATATGTATTCCGCTGCAAAATAAATTTTGGCCAATCAATTGTTTTTTGTCCAGATCAGATATGTATAGTTTCGGTCAGATTAAAGGTCTAATGAATTTTGGTATTTCCATTAGACAGTATACCGACCGGACCAGAACAGAGTAATAATTCGGTTAAGTCAAATTTTGATAAATTTTCTTCGGATAATATTAAATCATTATGAAGGCTTCAGATTAAGATATATTTTGGAAAATGATTAATAAAGGTATCATCTTGCCAAAGTAAGCTCTCATACTGGCGTTAATCATTTGGCAATTTATACACAGTAAATTTACATATGATGCTTGGTTATTGGACTGGCCCAAAGAAAAGACAATAATTAAGTGTTGTATGTGTATACTTGTGGTAATGAATAGGTAATAGACATTAAGTTTTAGATGTAATTAGTTAATCGGCCCAAAGGAAGGTTGACTAATTGACATTAAATAGAATGTTATATTCGATTACTACACCTATTTATCCTAGAATAATAACTGACTCCAAAGAGCACTTATTGTTCGAAGATACTTAGTTGATGGAATATGCCTTATTTTGATTTTTTATTGCTATTCGGTTATTTGATTCGTTTTTGTGAATTCTTTCAACAAAGATTACTGATCTTACAGCCGACATCAATAGCATTCTGATGCTGACGGGTTATAATTACAAGGATTGGAAATATAATCTTGAGATTATCATTGGGTACCTTGACTTGGACGTAGCATTGCAGGAGGCCAAACCTACTATGTCTGTTGAGACTGGTTCTGAAAAAGGAACAAACTGCACATGCACGGTGGATGAAGGTCAAATCGCTTGTGTCTCCGGGTCATGGAAAAGAGCATTCCTAAAAATTTCAGGGGACCAGATTCTGATTCCACTAACAGAACAATTTTCGAGACAAATACAGTTAAGTTCTTTGAGGATGTTATGGTTCAAGGGGGAAATACAAATCAAATTGTCTTTGAAGGGAAACATGATTCTCATATACAAGAGGTGCCACCAACGGTACCGATTGTAATAAGAATATCTGGAGACTCAGTGGTTTAGGATCGTACTGTGAATGAACCTGCAGTGTATGAACCTCCAGAAATAGAAGAGAATGTAGTTCAAGACAATGTTGATGTTGAAAAGGAACCTATACCACCTCAAGAACTTCAAGAAATAGTGCCTTTAAGACGGTCCACCAGAGAAAGAAGAAGTGCAATATCTAAAGATTATGTTGCGTCTCTTCAAGAACATGAATTTGACATTGGCATGATTGGAGGATGACCCTCTCAGTCTCCATCAGGCTTTGTAAAGTGTCAATTCTCAGAAATGGATCGAGGCCATGAATGAGGAAATGAAGTCAATGTATGAAAACAAAGTTTGGGATATCGTCCCGTTACCTGAAGGTCTGAAGCCTGTTGGTTGCAAATGGATATTTAAGACCAAGAGGGATTCAGGAGGTCATGTGGAAAGATATAAAGCTCGACTTATTGCTAAGGAAAACAGAAATGTAAGGTCAATTCAAATACTGCAACTACAAGTTTGCAGAAGATGCCCAATAAGGATAAGAATCGGTTACCGGATCGAAGCCGAATAAGGAAAGAGTTCAGAGTGGACTTATAAGTATTGAGCATATTAGTACAAATTCCGTGCTGACAGATTCACTAACTAAGTGATTAGTACCCAAACAGTTTCACGAGCATGTTGCTCATATGGGTATATATGTTAAAGAGGATTGTCAGATTTAGTGGGAGTTTGTATTTTATGTATCATGTTTTATATGATATACTTTTTCAGATATCATGCAGTTAACTTTTATATGATATTCTGTAATTTGTATGTATGATGCAGTTATTCAGACTTTAGTTATTCAGCTTTCAGTTATTCAGTTTATTATGCACTCTGAATTTATGATTGACCTCAAAGTCAAATTAAGATAAACTGATAAAGTGACCAAATTGGAGATAGGCATGTGGATCACATTGCATGTAATTTCCAAACTACACATCCCCTTCATGATTCATGTCATTCGGTTATGTTTACACTGTGATTTATGTTGGTTTAGTTTCGATTCATGAGACGAATACTACTTAAGTCCTTGTGAATATGATTGATGGACGGAATTGGTTGATGACACAAAAAGTTATGATAGCACAGTTTGAGTACTCAATTCGGTTTTATCAATATATATTATTCGGATATACATATAGCCCAAGTGGGAGATTGTTGGAATTAATTTCAATTAATTACAACATATGTGGGCTTATATGTAATATAAATATATATTGAATAATAGACTGTCAAAATTAGACCCGTTATGAAGTGATCAAATTAAGTATTATTTATCGGGTTCAATATATGTCATGAGAAGTGGGGCCTTTAATGTGTAGAACGCGTATTAATAACTTTATGATTTAGTGATGGTCTAAATTATATAAAGTTTGGTAATAATACAATTATGCTATTGGTCCCTGGGGAACACAATCAAATATGGCAATGTTCTGTAAATAAGAAAATACCCAATAAAGCAAGTTCTGAATTCAGACCCGCTAAGGATCCAATAAGGAAAACAAGATTAATTAATTGATTAATTAATTAATTAATTAAATAAAAAAAAAGAGAGGCGTCTGATGAGAAGAGGCGTATATGGGATATATGAGCCTATTCATTTTGATAAATATGAAATGGGCCTATTCATTTATTGGTATTCAGATAAAATGATACGCCTTTTTGCCTCTCTCTCTACTCTCTCTCTCTACAGAAAATACAGAGATAGATTAGAGTGGTTAAGAAGGAGAGTTTAAGTTCAGAACTCGAATCAGATATCGGGTATCTTTCCTTGTGCGGAAGAGAACGTAGCCACTGCCGCCTCTCTCGATCTCTCCGTCGGACTTGAGAGAGATTACTTGGAATTCTAAGGGCTTCCGGTAATCAACAGTGATTGTGCATCTCTGGAAGACCATGGCTACGGATCAAGGTAACTTTAAATTTCAGATTAGGGTTCACTAGAGGATCATGGCAATTTAGGGTTTATATATGCAATACGGTTCTGCATAAAATTAAATCCTACAGGCTTAACAATGAGTATCATACCCGTGCGTTATGTATACTTGGCCAGACTGTATATTTATATATATATAGAAGTAGAACTAGGGTGTTCTTAAGCTCACCTAAGTGTTTGGTGAGCTTAACTCCAAAACCCATCAAATAGGTTTCAAATGACGAATCAGAACCGTTGAAATCCACCTACTTTACGAGTGATGCGTTTACATGTGAAAATTTTAAACATTCGAATTAATTTAGTATAAAGTCAATCGGTTAAAATTATTTCAGACATTACACTGAGATTTAAAACAAAATATAAAGAAAAAATGAAAGCCGAAAATTAAAAGAAATGTTATCTCGTAGTTGAACTTGTGGATTTCACATTTATAATCCTATTTGATGACATTTCATGTATATATTATCGGATTATGCCGACTAAAGAATCTTGAAGAGTTAGATTTTTCAGGCAACTATATTGCTGGAAATCTTCCTCCTTGTATGGGAAATCTTTCCTCTATGAAGCTAGTTGACTTGTCATATAATAAACTTCAAGTAAAATTTCCTTCATTCACTTTTGAAAGACTCGTGTTCCTAAGGTGCCTTTCCCTATCCTTGATAAGCTGAAATTGTATCTATTGAAACCTAGGGTTAGATATGTAAATTAAGCCAAGTTTTGATTAAATTAGGTTTAATTAGGTTAGAAATGTCCAAAAGTTCAAGTTACTTCTCTATTTATGTTTGTTTTACAGGTAATCAAGTGTTTGGAGCTTAACGAAGCAAAACGGGTGAGTTAGCACAAAGATTGGAGCAACTGCCAACATCCATTGCGGCTCGAAATGGAGTTATTGCGGCCCGCAACCAAACAAGTCAGAGCTTTCATTTCTGCACAGTCATTGCGGCCCGCAATGACCTTTATTGCGAACCGCAAGGACCTTTATTGAGGCCCGCAAGGACCTCTACAGATTTTTCTGCGCAATCTGTTAACTGCCTCCATTCATTGCAGCCCGCAATAAGTCAGTTCAGAGCCCGAATTTGCTATTTTTAGTTAGTTATTTCTAGGTTTTAGAGAGGGGTATAAAAGAGGACCTGTAGAACA
The DNA here is from genome assembly GCF_964058835.1 of Carex rostrata. Lineage (NCBI taxonomy): Eukaryota > Viridiplantae > Streptophyta > Magnoliopsida > Poales > Cyperaceae > Carex > Carex rostrata. The sequence continues at coordinate 1,359,748 of NC_135930.1, forward strand.
AATTGAGGACGGTTTTTTTAGGCAGAATTTCTAGTTTTGAACAAGAAAAGCAAGGAAAAGCAAGGAAGAGAGAAGATGGAAGGAGAGAACACCATTGATCAACCGGTTTTATTATTTTCTTTCCTTTGGAACTCTTTTACTCTTTTTGATTTCATTTGTGTCTTAGCCATGACTGGCTAAGGGCTTTTCTAGGGTTGATTAGGGTTGTACTTGAAACTTTTGTTATGATTTAGTTGGTTTTATTTTATATATTCTTGTTCTTTGTTATGATCTATTCTTTATTTTAATTTATTGTGAAGACTTAATCGAAATCGCATGAAATCTTAGGATTTGGTATTTGCAATTGAGAAATTGAATATTAGGTCCAGACCATAAGGAATATGGTATTTGATAGGTTAGGTACCGAGAGGTGACGCTTGTCTTATACGGGCTTTACCTAATAGTTTAGAAAATTGTGCCAAGTACCGAGAGGTGAAAGATAGTTTTCTAGATCAATTGGGACAGTAAGAACTTAATGACTTTATATTAGAGTAGCCAAGTACCGAGAGGTGACGTTTATTCTAATTTAAAGATGGTATTAATATAGAGATATCACTTTGTACCCATAACATCCAACTGTGCCTTCGTAATTATAGAACAAATTTAATAAACCAATTAATCGTAACACTAGTGGATAGGAACCCTAAGAAACCCTAATTTCTCATTCTTGTTAAAAACCTAATTTTTCTTTAAAGACTTTAGTTTAATCTAGTTTGTTCACTATCAAACAAACCACTTGAACAAACACAAAACCTTTTTATTTCACTTTTACTAAATTAAATTGTTAGGTTAGAGTTAATATTCCAACTTGTCCCTGTGGAGACGATCCCTAAGTACTACTCGACAAGGTTGTACACTTGCAACCGAATTGAGCGTAAATTAGGATTTATTACTTGTATTGTAATAATCATATCAATCCTATAACTAGCTTGATGGGACTTTATCAATAAGGTCTTTTTTGAATCATTCTAATCTTGAATTTCTGAGGCTATCAACTTTAGAATCATTGAGCTTCCGTGTCAAAGTTGTGAATCTGCCTTTTCAGCTTCAGGACCTTGAACTAATTGTATTCTTGATTTTGAGTTGACTTTCTTGTACTCTCAACATCAATTATGAGTGTTGGGCCTCTCAAATACTAGCTCCATGGGTTCTCTTTCAGCTGTGTGGTTTTTGTTAGAAAATAATACGAACTTGATCAAATTAGATATGCACAAAAACTTCTTGACAGGGCCACTTCAACTTTCATTTTTAACTCATGAAAAACTCTCAGTGTTGGATATATCTGACAACGATCTTAGCGAAGAATTACCGACTAACATTTCCACGAAACTTCCAAATTTGATATCCCTCAACTTATCAAAAACCTATTTTCATGGCCCTCTTCCGCTCATATCATCAACTAATCTTTTAAATCTAGATTTATCTTTTAACAATCTCACTGATCATATACTAAATAGTTTTCCTAGGATTCGGTCTGATCCTATCTCTATTCTGGATCTATCAAATAATAAGTTGTATGGATCTTTCACTAACAACTTCAACTTTACTCAAGCTGCACAATTAATGTTAAATGCTCCTAGCAAGAGAGAATATGTTTGGAGGACCTATACCAAAACAAATATGTCAATTCAAATAGTTACGCATACTTAATTTGTCCCACAACAATCTTTCTGGAGAAATGCCACCATGCATTATAGATATGGGATCGATATCTGGCAATTTCCCTTCCTTGGATAGAGTAAATGATTATGGTTCAGCAGTGGGGGAGCTGGACTTCAGTGATGCAAATTTTCTCTTACACATTACATATGATCTCAACATAAATAGCGATGAATCAACAAATTTTGGAATGGAACTTGTGTCAAAAGGAAGGTTAGATTTCTATTGGGATAAAATTTTACTAATGGAGTGTTTAATAGATTTGTCTTTCAACCGGAAAAATACCGAGAGAACTGACCAAACTAATCTCACTACACTACTACAAAAATGGTCATTGTACACTGCACATTGTACACGGATTTGGCAATTTTATATAAAAACCGTATAGAAATTGTAATTTTTTGGAAGCCCGAAATATCTGTGGGATCTCTACACGGATATTTATTAAAGAATCAGTGTAGAAAGCCATGAGAGAGCTACACGGACGTTTATTAGGAAATATACACGGCTTATTATTTAAATAACAGTGTAGAAAGCCTTGAGAGAGCTACACGGATATTTAATTAAGGAACCGTGCAGAAAGGTAAGAATTGTACACGGATATTTATTTAAATAACAGTGTAAAAAGCTTATAAGAGCTACACGGACGTTTAATAAAGAGCCGTGTATAAAGGTAGAAATTGTACACGGTTTTATTTGGTTTAAATAACTGTGTAGAAAGCCTTGAGAGAGCTACATGGACGTTTAATAAAGAGCTGTATAGAAAAGTTATTTTAGGGTTTTGGTTATATAAAAGACCTTCTCCTTTCAGCGCCGTTTTGATCAATTAATACTCTCTCTCTCTGTTGGTTTGATTTCTGCGCACAAGGAGACCAGATCTGAGATCTTTAAAGTTAATTTGTATCTCTCCTCTCTATCTTGCTAAGGTTATCTCGGTAAGATTAGTCAGGTATATATATACTTCTCTTTTTTTTGTGCCGAATTCTCATATTGGCACAGAGTGTTTTTTAGTTAAAAATAAATATATAATTTGTAATAGTTTGTCACACCCCGGAACAGGGGGTCGCGCAGTTTTGTTTTAAAATGCGGTACTTATATATATATTGTTATGTTTTTACGTGGGTGGGCCTGATTCTATTAGTATGCGGGGGGTGGCAGGGGGGCGGCAGCCCCCTGCGAGCGTTGTCTGAGGTTACGAAGCACCGCTCAATAGAGCCTGGAGAATTTTATTTCGGAGAAGTCAAATTGCATAAAAATCCTTTAACCGACAGCCCTGATTAGTCAAATTATCATATGATTTGATTTAAAACAAGTTTGGTTCAAATCCGATTTAATTTGGCTAAGTTATACCCAAAACAGCATTTTTCAGAACCCATTGCGGCCCGCAATAGGGCTGTTGCGGCCCGCAACACTTCCCAAAATTTCCAGCCTCTGAAATTTGCCTCTGTCTCCATTCATTGCGGCCCGCAATGAATTCCAAAATTCCCAGCCTCTGAAATTTGCCTCTGTCTCCATTCATTGCGGCCCGCAATGAATTTATTGCGGCCCGCAATGACCTGGTTGGTTTTTTTAAGCTGCAAATTTTTCTCTGTCTACTCTCATTGCGGCCCGCAATAGGGTTATTGCGGCCCGCAACAAGGGTACTGTTTTTCATTCCTTTGCCCATTTTCGTGAAATTTCACCCCGTTTTCAAACCCGATCAAATCCCCGTATGATTAAACAATTATTCCCCATTCACTAGCAATTTTAATGACATTTAATATGCAATTTCAACCTTTAAGTCACAACAACAATTTAAAACATACCGTTAGGGTTTTATAACATAATACGGTTCGATAATAACCTATACATCAAAATAACCGACTACAGGTTCAACTACACATTCAAAATGGGCATAAAGGGTTTGGCATAACCTATTAGCTCGGCCTATACTCACGCGTCGAGCCCGAGTCCCACTTCACTCGCGTTTACCTGCACATATCAGTTCAAAGGGAAAAATTCCCCGAAGGGAGGGGGTGAGAAAACCTGTCATCCGTTTTCTCAGTGCGGAATTTAAAGGGCTACTGGATTTGTGAGAAATTCATCACCAGAACTAAATACACTAGCGATAAGGCATCTATTTACTTATTCACCAATAATAATAAATGCACATGTACCGGGAATAGATTCAAACAGATTTCAATTCACAAAAATCAACATCAATCAACGAATGTCCAGAAAGATTTGGTTTCACAGATATAATATATATAAGTCTGGTTATGAGGTACAGATATCAACTATCGATCACCTCCGGCTTAACAGTTCTATTTTCTGGTTTCAAGTCATACAATCTCATCAATTCATCATTTAAAATATACACGGGCATATTCCGCGAATATGCAACAGAATATCACTTTTCTCAAAAAGAAATCATTGACACTTTCACTGAGTCACTGAACCACTGAACCACAGTTCTACCTAAAATTACACTGCACTTCCCTTACCCAACCGGTACTGGGTTCACTAGGGCCATTCTCCAGATGCGCATAAGGGTCTTGGATGAAAGTCTAGTAGCTAGCTAGACTTTCCACTATGATACACTGTTCACTTCACACAATCAATCCAAGTCATACTGTGGTTCCACTCACTTATTCAAAACGACAGATCAACAATCGATAAACCATACCAACATGAGAATCATAACAGTTATACAATTCAATTACACTAATATCACAATTAATGCAATGCGGCAACAAATGCTTTCAATCAGAGATTCAACATGCTATGCACAGTTTATTTAAATCAAGCAATCAACATAAATATAATAATATGCACCGTTATTTAGTTCTACGAATAAACCCCAAAACAGATCCCGTGAACCCCCGCACCCGGTTACGTAGGGCATGTAGAGGGTCCGCGATCTCGCGACTCGGTAAGCTCGTCAATCCCGCTAGCCGTGCTCGTTAGGATCTATACATAGGTCAATTTATTAAAGTCCGACACTTTTACAATTTAAACCCTACTCAATTTTTTGGGAAAATCCGTAAATTGAAAATTTGGTTGCACTTTGGAACACGGAATCAGTCAATTTACACTATAGAAACAACAAAGGCACGGAATAATCAGTTTGGTACGATTCTACAGGTTTTCACCGAAACCCTAAAAACACGGAATCGAGAAATGAGCGAGAAATAGAAAGGAGAATTACCAATGGAACGGATGGATGTGCGAGGTTTGAGCTCATCTTCCTAAATCTCCGTTTTCGGGCAATACGGTCACCGGGGGGTTTAGATCTCTCTCTCACTCTCTCGTTCTCTGTCTCTCTTGGCGGAAGCAAAGGAAAAGGGAGGGGGCGCAGGAAAAGAAAGGAAGGAGGGGAGAGAAAATAATGACAAGGGGCCCCACTTGTAAGTGGTCTTTTTGCAAAATAAACCCTCCACTTGTTCGATATTGTTTAAATGATTTATATAACACCTATTGTTCCTCTTTCTTAACACAATTAATCGTATAATTATTGTTCACCATCCACGTCACTAATTTCGTATATACGTATATATATATTATTCGATTTAACCACTTATTATTTTAAATAAAATCTGAATTTTAAAAGTTCACAGTGTTACATAGTTCTTCAGGTTTTTTGGCTTATTGCCAAACCAAAGTCAAAGTAGCTTCAACTTCATCTGCGGTGTGGATTTTCTTGCTTCGGAGAAAGAGATAGCGAAGTTGGTCTTGCCCGCTGGCTTCGAGTGTCCATACCTTCCTGTCGGTGATACTTTTGAATAGGAATAAGAGCGGCAGGAGTGGAATGACTATTTACTATAGCTACCTATAGAGTGAGGGTAAGAATTCGAAATAGTATTAGTCGGGAGAAGATGAGGACTTCGAGTTGTAAAGGAGAAGTCCAAATAGTTGAGTCAAAAGCGGATACTGAGAGATGCATCATTCCAACATGCTTTTGTGAGATAAAATGCAACAAGAGGAATGTTGAAACGGTCGATCTGTTAGTCAACAATTTTTCTTGTCGTAGGAGAAAGAAATAAATATATTTGGTGTCGAATTCCTTGTGCCGAGATATATTTATTTTCTTGTGCCGAATTCCTTGTGCCGAGATATATTTATTTTTGGTTATAAATAAATATATCTTTTGTGCCGAATTCTCATCTCGGCACAAACATTAAAAAAAAATTTTGATTTGCTTTGGTGCTGAATTCTCATCTCGGCACAAGATTTCTTTAAAAAAAAATTGATTTTCTTGGTGCCGAATTCTCATCTGGGCACAAGAAAAAGAAAAAATTGGAAAAAAAATAATTCTACACAGATATTTAACTAAAGTCCGTGTATGAAGTATGCTTAAAAAATATTAATAAATAAAAATGATAACAGAGCTAAACGAACATTTACTAAATATACGTGTAGAAATGTTTTTAAACATTAAAAAAATATTAAAAAAAATATTAAAAAAAAAATAAGAGAGCTACACGGATATTTAGCTAAATATCCGTGTAGAAAGGTGTTTCAACATTAAAAAATATTAAAAAAAATAAGAGAGCTACACGGACATTTAGCTAAATAATCGTGTAGAAATCTAATTGTACACGGCTTTTTATGTAATAATCCGTGAAGCTCGGTTATGGAGAGCGTCAGTGTCAAGGATTTCCAAATGGTTGTTTATGTAATAATCTGTGTAGCTATTAGTAATTGTACACGGTAAAAATCCGTATGTATATATACAAGGATTTACACCGTGGCAGCCCACGCGGCAGGAAATCCGTGTAGCTCGCTTGTTTATGTCCGTGTATAATCACTTATTCTGTAGTAGTGCTAGAATCCTTCTCTGTGGCATATAACAATTTATCCAGGCCTACATTAGGTGTGGAAGCACAATTTATTTCATTTGATAATAACAGCTATGAAGGAAACCCAAATCTCTATGGGCCTCCCCTGTCAAATAGTTGTGGCTCGACTCTTGGCACAACACAGCCTTCCCCAAATGAAATAAGTGACGAAAAATGGTATGAAGGTACCGATTTTCTCATATTGTTTGGATCATTCTCTCTTTTCTTTGTGGTTAGTTTTTGGGGCTTCGTAGCCATTCTTTATTTGAAGAGAAATTGAAGCTATGTTCTATTTACTTTGGTCGACTGGTATGGTGATATGATATATGTGATGATTATTCTTTTGGCAAGAAGGATTGGAGCTAATCAAACTCGAAGGGGCAATTAAAGAACTGCTTGTTGCAATTTTAGTTTGGAAGGATATGGTTTATTACATGTACCCTGAATTAGTGCCTTATGTGTATGAACGATGTATTATGCATTTCAGTGAAGTTATGTATGTCTGTCTTATATCTATGTATTTATTTTTACGAACTTCCAAGTACCTTATAATTTTTACTAGTAAATTTACAACTGGTAAACTTCAGACCATTATGCGATTATGTAAACTTGGAAAAATTATGGTCTTGTTCAGAAGCATCCATCGTGAGTTTTTGCTAGATTTTCAACCTTGTTGGAAATTTTTTTCTGTTTGATTACTTACTGTTGAGGAGAGAGAATATATTGAAACTAATTTATCACTCTAAACTATTCTTACAACTGCACATATACTAAATATTTTCTACACCTCCAATCTACTATCACTCTTAGCTAGAAGAGGAATTGCTTGATTTACTTGATACAAAATGGAGACTAAGGGTCCCTATTTATACTCTTATTATGTCAGTCAATGAAGCTTCTAAATTATTCCTATTATTTCTAAGGTTACTGACATTGGTTTGGACTATTCTACACAATACTTCATACAAATCTATGTAGAGGCATCTAGCAATTTCATTTTATTTCTAATCTGATATGGGCTGGGCCTTCGATGTTGATTAGTTTCAACACTCCCCTTCAACACCGACTTCTTTTTTATTCTTCAACAGACTAACCATTCCAAGTTGTGCCTGCATTTTTTCAAACTTTTCAACATGGAGTCCTTTTTGTAAATATGATATATGTGAAGATTATCCTTTTGGCAAGAAGGATTGGAGCTGCTCGAACTCGAAGGGGTAATTAAAGAACTGCTTGTTTCAATTTTAGTTTGGAAGGATATGGTTTATTAAATCTACCCTGAATAAATAAGTGCCTTATGTGTATGTACAGTGCATTATGCATTTCAATGAAGTTATGTATCTGTGTCTTACATATGTTCTATTGCAAAAAATAAGAGAACCTCCAGGACATACCAGAATGGATCTTTCAAAACTAATTAAAGCTAGGGAATGGATCTTTCAAAACACAACCAAGTGTGACTAATTATATCAAATGGAAGACAGCTAGTAACCCTTAGTATGTTTCACAATATGGGGAGGGAGAGAGAGCAATTTGTATCCTCTGCATTAACTCAAGAAGGAATCTTTTGAGTTAATGCATATGGACCTTCCAATAAGCTTTAAGATTCGTGTGAATTAAATTCGCACTAATATCAAAGAGCCCTTTGTTTTAGGCGGGGTTGGATGAGCTCTGTTTGCAATCGGACGACCGATACGTATTAACTCAAAAGATGCTATGTTGAGTTAATGCAGACGATGCAGACTCAAGAGAGGGAGGGGTTCTGGATTTATCATCTCTTTTCATGATTAATATAAGCAAAACTGTACCCTTTAGCCTCACTCTATAATGTCTGCCATGTCACTGCCAGTGGATTCCCCACCATGCGATCCCATGGCGGAGGTCAAATCAGAGTGCGAGTGGTCTTTGACTAAGCTCCTTACTTAGAAATCACCAACGATTCAAAGTAATAACAGATGGCAAACTACGATATGCAAACGCCAACTCAAACACATCAGATAGTGTAATGCACTTTTGCCAACGGCTAATAACATCCAAAGACAATGGTGTTTCTATATTAACAACATATTTAACGGCTGAAAAACTAATATTCATGTCGGTTCCTAATTTTCAACCGATCACGTTGGAGCTTAACGCCATCGGCTCATACCTACAGCATATGGGTACACATTTCCTATCGGGGCGATAGGCAATGGTTTGGACTCCAATGGTGGATAGCAATTTCAACCGATAACAAAGTGTTTTTCTCTAGTAGTGGGCTATGAATACAAAGAGCGTTCTTATACAAAGAATGCGAAAACGCAAAATTGGTCTGTGGGCTAGGGTCATCTAAATTGCTAATATAATTGCTGGCTTCTATTGCTTATTTAGAAATTGTTAGAAACTATTGCTTAATAATAAGAAATCTTTTTTCAAAGATGAGTTGTCCAAGTGTTTAATTCCCAAGTGTTTGATTGATTGTACCAATGTCACTAGTGTAAAAACTGGAATCAGGATCGGCCTATTTGGATCGGTTATATGAGCCAATCGATCCTAAAAGGTATTTGAATCGGTTTTCTTAAAAAAACCGATCTTAAAAACTATTCAGATCGGGTTTAATTGTCAACCGATCCTGATTTATGAACTATTAGGATCGGTTTTTTGTTAGAACTGATCCTGATACTATCAGGATCAGTTATTCTAAATAACTGATCTTAATAATTCAACTATCAGGGTCGGTTGTTTATAAAACCCGATCCTGATAGTATCAGGATCGGTTCTAACAAAAAACCGATCCTGATAATTGAAATATCTCAAATAAATCTTATATATTATTTTTATCTCAAATAAATCTTATTAATTAAAATATATCAGAAAATAGCATCTGGATCGGGTCTATACATAATAACCGATCCAGATAACTTAAATACATCTAACAAATTAAAATATATTAGAAAATAGCATCTGGATCGGTTCTGTACATAATAACCTATCCTGATAGTATCTGGATCGGTTTTATTGCTAAAAACCGATCCTGACAGTATCTGGATCGGTTTTATTGCTAAAAACCGACCCTGATACTTTTTTTTTCAAAGTTGGTTCCGCAAAAAAAAAAAAGTATCAAGATCGGTTTTTTTATAAAAAAACCGATCCTGATACTTTTTTTTTTTTTTTAAAGAAACAAATTTGAAAAAAAAAATAGTATTAGAATTGGTTATTTGAAATAACCATTTCTAATACTATTTTTTTTTTTTTGCAGAACCAACTTTGTGTGGTGCGATGTATGTAGTCTAAAATGCTCTGTTCGGATTGAAAGCAAATTGGCACAGTGACAGCTTCAAAATTGAGATAGCAAATTTCATTTTATAATTATTTTTTTTTCAATATTTTAAAATATTTATGTTTGTAATTTTAATATTGAGAAGTATATGTAATTAGGCATTTGTGTTATATGTAATTAGTGTGGTGATTAATAGAATATATATATATGGCTGTGTATATGGCATATGGTTCAATTATAAAATTTTTTTGATGAAAATTAATGTAATTTATATTATTAAAATTTATGTGATAATATAATTAATTATTTGACATTGATATTTCATTTTGAAGTCATTTTGACTATTGAATTTTTTTTATACAATCATGCATGATGCATCAATGACTTGTGCCATATAATAATATACATAGGACTTGAACCCTTGTTGTGTGGGGTTGTGAAGGAACGGATACGAACATCAGCATTTGGTCGATCGGAACCGTTAATATGAAAGAATGTCATATTAATTTCACCATTATAAAATTTGATACAAATCGGGATTTATTTACTAGTTCATCAAAGCAAAACAATATAGGAACATCGCACGGCCGTAAATAGTTTACGTTGGATCAAGGCTTACAGTTGTCAGGCCTTCGGCACTTTTACGTTATTAATGTTCTATTTTATATCTTGATCATTTTAAAAATTATTACATGTCATTTAATTACAGACCCACCGTTGGATGATCATGCAGAAATGAACGGTCTGCATTCTATTTAACAATTTGATGCCATTAATAATAATAAAATTGTACAAAATTGATCATGGTAGAGTTGATTTGGCCATACAAACACAAATAAATAATTTTTATATTTTTCACATTTTTCTTAATATTTATCCGTGTACATGCATTACCAAACAGAAAAGAAAATAAATGGTAGCCGTTTGATGGTTGATAGACCATCAATATGAGTGGGGTTTACCTCAGTGATTTTTCTCATATATAGTATCAGGATCGGTTTTTTATAAAAAACCGATCCTGATACTATTTTTTTTTTCAAAGTTAGTTCTGCAAAAAAAAAAAATACTATTAGGATCGGTTTTTTATAAAAAACCGACCTTGATACTATTTTTTTTTTTTTGCTGCAGAACCAACTTTGAAAAAAAAATAGTATCAGGATCGGTTTTTTATAAAAAACCGATCCTGATACTATTTTTTTTTTCAAAGTTGGTTCTGCCAAAAAAAAAAAATAGTATTAGGATCGGTTTTTTATAAACAACCGATCCTAATACTATTAACTCCCTATATAACCTGCTTAGGGTTCTTCTTATTTTCATTACGCGCCTCTCATTTTCAACTTAGCGTCTCTCTCTGTGTGTCTCCGTATTTCCCTCTCAAATCCTCAGTACTCTTTGTGTCTCTCTCTCTGTCTCTGTCTCTCCCTCTCCTCCGTGTCTCTCTCTCTCTTTCTCTCCGTCTCTTCCTCTCAAAGCCGAGCCTCTCGCACCTCCAGCTCAATTGTGTCAGTTTTTAATTTATTTTATTGTTTCAAAAATTAATTAATGGTGTTTGTATATTTTTTTACAGTCTTGAGGACATCTCGCTCAAGTTACTTAATTATCCGGCCGATCAACTATCACGGTATTAGCTTTATCTAATTTTCTCATTATTATACTTTAAAAACACATTTTTTTGTATTTTTTATTGTAAAATGTTTTTCCATCTAATTGTTACCTTTGTTTTTATTTTTAGGATCTTTTTTAATCTCAAGTGATGTGATTGCAAAAGAGGTAATTATTGATTTTTTTTATTGTTGTGCTTTACATTAATTGCATAAAATGTGTGTTAATTGAAGAAATAGCTCAATTAGTCACTTGTATGTTTGTTAATTAATTTTTTTGGATTTAAATTTCTTGTTATAATATGTAATGCTTCACAAAACTTTGTATGAACATGAATTTTTTGTAATAATTTAAGATGTGTATGATATTTAATTTAGGATGTGTATATGATATTTGATTATTGCTTCTTACTGTGCAAAAAAAAAAAATTAGGATGCTGGCCAGCAAAATATATATGGAAGCTGGTCAAAGAAATAAAAAAAAAATTTTAGCTTCAATAAAACATTAGGATCGGTTATTTTAAACAACCGATCCAGATTACTACTATTAGGATCGGTTATTTTTTAATAACCGATCCTAAAAGTTTTTTTTTCCAGATCCTAATTCCAAAAAAAAAAAAAATACTATTAGGATCGGTTTTTTATAAAAAACCGACCTTGATACTATTTTTTTTTGTTTTTTTTTTTTGCTGCAGAACCAACTTTGAAAAAAAAATAGTATCAGGATCGGTTTTTTATAAACAACCGATCCTAATACTATTTATTTTCAAAGTTGGTTCTGCAAAAAAAAAAATAGTACCAGGATCGTTTTTTTATAAAAAACCGATCCTAATCCTATTTATTTTCAAAGTGGTAGAAAAAAAAATAGTATCGGTTAACCTAAGTAACCGATCCTAATAGGTATTAATTTGGATCGGTTATTTTAAAGAACCGATCCAGAATATAACTATTAGGATCGGTTCGTTAAGAAAAACCGATCCAGATAACTGCTATTAAGATCGGTTATAATAAACAACCGATCCTAATAGTTGCTATTTGGATCGGTTCTTTAAAAAATAAAAAACCGATCCTGATAGTATCAGTATCGCCTTCATCAGGATCGGTTGTATTCCGATATTGATATGCGTATATAACCGATCCTGATTCCATATTTTCCACTAGTGTGTAGAGATGGATTGTTTAATTTCTAAAAAAATTATAATTATTGTTTAGCAATTAATTTCAATTGCTAGATTGAAGATGCTCTTAGGCGTTGAAATGACATTTGCCAGAGCGAATGTATTTACAAGAGGTCCAATGATGAGAAGATAAAAAACTTTAATATTTTTATGGCTATAATGAAAAAAATATTAAAGAATTTGACAAAAGTATACCAATACCAGCAATTAATCCTTAAAAATGATTTAGATTTTGATCACGATAAATCACAGGTGCTATAATAGAGCACCATATGAAAATTAGGATGTTAAACACAGTAACAAAATTAGTCTTTAATTAGAACACCATTTCAAGACTCTGAAGCATAAATAATCGGCGGGTTTTTTATTTGTGGGGTTATGGTCCATTTTATCCAAAGGCCATGTGCTGATGTTATATTATTGATCTCAGCTCCGAAAGAAAATGAAAGAGAAATTGATAGATGTTGTCTTCAATCGTTTTACTTTAGAATGATTGTCGCTTGGAAAAGATCAGCTCCGCAGGGCATAACGTAATCTAGTAATTGTCAGTCAATTTGAAGTCACCATGCTATGAAATAAGTCATTAACTCATTATATATCTCTATATATAGAGAACAACAATTTCTTGCAATGGATCTATCAATTATAATAGGAAATTTGTATTATGAAATGGATAGATTGTTGTTTCAAAATAAATTCATTTATGATCAACTAACATTGCTTTGAGAACAAGCAAATAGAGGCAAATAAAATAAAGTTCTGAAAAAAGAACACAAATAATTATGGGTAGATATCGATGACCGACACGAATCCAACGGTATGGGTGATCTTTTAAGAAGTAAATCCCGCTTCCTTGAATATTTTTTTCCACTCAATCTCATCTCGCTCTTCTCCTCCAGTTACTGTCAACATTAACATATCAAGCAACAGCTGTGGTTCGTCTGATATCATAGCAAACGTTGATCCGACAACTGCTTCCAAAACGATGACCTTGCCTCCAGCTTCTCTTGAAGGAATTGCATCTTTGCATCGCTGCAGTATCTTTATGCAATCTTCATTGCTCCAATCATGCAGAATCAACTATAACATCGAGTTTCCAATAGGTAACTAATTCTGTTGTGTTTGTGTGTTTATTGTATAATATAAGTATATATGAGATTATGAGAATGATAAGAAAGAAAAATTATACCTTGAGAAGAACTGCATCTGTAGGAGGAATATAATTAAACATGTCACCTGAAACAAACTTCACGATACCATCATTTGGACTGTCACCTACAACATGCGGTAGATCCAAAACAATGCACTTGACATGAGGGAAATTTTTGGCAATAATTTCTGCCATTGCACCTCTACCGCCTCCTACGTCAACAAGGGACTCTATGCCCTTGAAAATAACAGTACCATTTTTTATGATAACATCCTTAAACAAGCAACTACTGCTAATCATAGCATCATTAAACATTTTGTTAACCATAGGATTTTGGCTTGCCATTTCCCACAAGGTGCATCCATGTGCTCAACTGGAATCCGCTCATCCTCTTGCATGAACCAATCGCCCATGTATAGAGAAGGTTTCAGCCATTTATTGTCGAGATGACAACATACAAAGGGCAACATGTTGGTTGATTCATCTTTTCGGGTCACCAGACGCGATTGAGCCGTTAGATCATAGACTTCCTCATTGCCTTCCCCATCACCCTTCTCAATGAAGAAGCCAAAATGGGTCAATAAGCGCATAAGGCATCGCAGATGGGATTTCTTTGAGGGAGGAAGTGCCAAAATAGAGTGGAGCTGGCTGAGGGTCATTGGGTGGCCATTGTTGTCGATCGCATTGGGGATGCCGAGGTCTAAAGCACACCTGAGAGACATGGTTTTTAGGTAACCAAATGTCATGTTCCACAACCCTGCTTGAGCTTGAGATACGTGGCTGTCCATTTTTTTGGTAGCAACAGCGTCGGAATAGTTGAGAGGATTAAGAAAGGACTTGACAAGTCTAGAGTACGTAGATACAGCGAATGAAGGGCGAGTTAACCAAATGTCATGTATATATAAGACTTAACAAGAGAGTAGATACAATGAATCAAAATCTTACTAATTTATTATTTTAGATATAGTAATTTATTACTAGATATACTTTCCTTAATTGTATAAAAAGAAATTAAAAGAAGTACATAAATGAGTAGAAACAATATTTTTTTATCCAAATACGTTACGGGCCTTCCTAGAATATCCTAGTTCCAAATCTTCTATTTTGTTGACCCAGTTCTGAGAAGCACTAGAAGATGCTTAGAGAAAGAAACCCAAAAACTTCCTTTCATGTGGCCTACTAGAAACTCATTTTGGGTCAAGAAGAATTTAGCTAGCCCAACATGAACAACACCTAGAACCTCTCCCAGCCCAAAAATCATTTATTGGCAAAGGCCCAAGATTAAGTTTGTGTTTGTGCTTTGTTTTGAATTTTTCCCAGCTGCAAGTTACATTCAGAATATGTTATTATTTTAAAATGCTACAAATAAAAATTCGGCTCCTTCCTAACCTTATCCACTAACTTTGTTGGACTTAATAATTACGTTTCAAGCATAGAAAACAGACCGCGAAAATGCATATACAAGTATTTTGTTTCCTGTAATTATTGTTCACGTGCTATTGTTCAAATAAAAATTTAGCAACCATTGTCAATAACGAAAAACTAATCATTACTGAGATATCTCCTTATTTACAAAAATTAGCTACGACTAGTTCTGAGGATTTCCTTCTGAACCATGGGAACTCGGGAGACCTACTACAATTTTAGGTTATTAAACTATTGATAATATTTATGTGAAGTATCAAGAACATATTGTAGAATGCATCTGCACATACAAACTTTAATATAATTTTTTTTTTATAATTAACCAATATATTAGTAGCCGGATTTTTTATTTATACCCTAAAAAACAAAGTTTTTAATGAAAATGCTTTCAATTTTTTTTAAAAAAAATGCCCTAACCGCCCCCCCAACAGGGGCCGCCCACTATCAATACCAGACCGCCCCAGTCAGAGGCAATCACATGTCAAGACCAAGCCGCCCCAGGTAGGGGCGGTCCACTACTTTTAATTTATTTTTTTGGGGGGTTTTTTGCACTATAAAAACCTTGTTTCTCTCTCCTCCCTCTCAAACTCATCAAAATTCAAAGAGAGAAAGAGAAGGCGGATTTGGAGGCAAAAAAGGGCAAATTCTGAGGCGATTTCTGGTATTTTTTTTTAATTATTTTCCATGCAATTATCACAATTAATTGTTAGAAATTGTTAGAAAGTGTTACAAACTACTCCAGACTAATTGTTATTAATTTTTATAAATTGTTTACAATTAATACTCAATGCCTAATCCATCATTGTTATTTGAAATCATAGGTCTTACTATGTCCATTTCATGTGAAGAAAAAAAATGAAATTGTTAACAATGTTTTTACGGGTAAAGCCCTCATGAGAAGGCGAATGCGACTTATGTATCCACCTGAAAATTACGACGAATTATTGAGCACCCTTGATCCATTCATTGGAGAAATGCTTGATGAGGGCTGGGCAGACAAGAACCCTCCAATTGGTTGGGGACATTGCCTTTTATGTCAAGTGAAGAGGGATATGGTTGATATATTTTTTTTGTTTTAATTGTGGCATAGTTATTCACCCCAACTGCATGGACAAGGATACAGATCCGGTGAATGACGCTCGTCTCACTAAGTGGGAGTACCTTTCATGCATACGCCAGGCTTCGGACAAAAGCAAGTTCCTCAGCTCGTAAACCATAGATTGGATTTATTGTATCGTCGTATTTTATGAATTCTATTGTCTTGTGTAACATTTTTATGCTTGAACTCTAATGATTTTTAGTATCTGAATTGTATGTTGTACTATTTTATGAACTCTATTATATTGTATTATTTTAGGAACTTTATTGTACTGTTTTATGTTACGATTTATCCATGTTGTAGCATTTTACGTTGAATATGAATTGTAGTATTTCATGTTTGTAACTTAGAGGAGACGGTTTCAATGGAACTGCTTAGTTTTCAAACTTGCATCTAATCAAAATAGTTCTCAACACAAGTTATCAAATAAAAGTTCTCAAATATTAATCAAATTATTTTGTAAATACATTTGTGATAATTTATTTTAATAATTCATTTAGTTATAATTTGATATGTTATAATTTGATTTGTTATAAATATGTTGTAAAATAAGTTGTTTTTGTTCAAATAGATAAGCATGCAAATAAAAAGGACGAAATATTAAGTGAAAACAACATAAAAGCCAACATAAAATATAAAATCAAACAATCACAAACATATAATACTACAGTCTGTTGGCTTGTGCTATAATATATTTGTTTGCTTGACAAGATTTGCAAAATATATATAAATTGCATTTTACAGTTTTCTTTTTTGAGACATTATGCAGATTCATGACAACTGAAAATTCAATAAATACAGATTAATGATGAATTAATGAACTGCAATATAACATCAAAGATGTAGTCATGAAGCACAAGATATTGAACAGCAGAAGAATTACCTCAAGATTAAGGACAATTAATTTATAAAATTAGTAAAATAAACTTGAGACTAACCTAAGTATGGCTCATTCTACCTCACTCGACACCCCACAACCTAGTTCTTGCTAGTTGGACGCGACTTACACATACCACAATTTAGAAGGTTCTTCGGTTCGCGAGAAACAGACTCACCCTAATACCCTAAGCCAAACAAATGATCTTCCCTAAGCGGAGACAGATCGAAGGGGCCCACTCTTCAGTTCTATCTTCTCCCTTCTTCTCTGACTCCACCATAAAAAGGGAGGGAAGAGGAAAAGAATGGAAATCAAGCAATATACAGACCTCCTTGATTCGATTCCTCGCAATCAAAGACTCAAGACAGTCAGGGGGAGTACACCTGAGCTCTAACTTTGTCACAACAAGAATGAGACACTTTTCGCGAGGATAAAAAAGTGACTTTTTGCGACGGACTACTCTCATTGTTCAGCTTTTTCTTTTTGCGACGGACGTCCGTCGTAAAAGCGCTTTTTTGCTCGCAAAAAGTGTCTAATTTGTTGTAGTGCGTCTCTCCTCACCTGAGAAGGTTAGAAAATTGAAGGATTGCTTAGCGCTCGTCCTTTTTACTCGACAAACTACATATCAAAAGTCAAAATTGGAGCACACGGACCTTCCTTTCTCTCATGCAACATTCTTTGGGCACTAAATTGGCACTGAAACAAATACAAATACAAAATTTACAATATTATCAGCTGTATTAAAAATTTATTATTTGAAGGCAATTAATGGTTGAAGTAATAAAAGTTTTACTGATGGTTGTATTAAAATTGTATAATTTACAAAATAACTCTTTGGAAAATTGAGTGAATTCTTCTGATTTTTTTCATCTGAATTTTATCTTCCTGCGATTCCAACAGAAAAACTATGCGATCCACATTTTTATCAAAATTT
The DNA here is from genome assembly GCF_964058835.1 of Carex rostrata. Classification (NCBI taxonomy): domain Eukaryota; kingdom Viridiplantae; phylum Streptophyta; class Magnoliopsida; order Poales; family Cyperaceae; genus Carex; species Carex rostrata. Next base: position 1,377,783 of record NC_135930.1, read on the forward strand.
GTTATTTGTAATTATTTTCTAGAATTAAAATAAAAATCAACAGTAATTTAGTTCTTGACATATTTTAATTTAAATTATACTAAAACACAGGAAATTTAGTGAAGTTTAGCGATAAAACCCTATGACGTATATGTAATTGAGGATGGGTAAGGCTACGGTGCTATGAGTTGCATAGAGGGCTATGGTGCTACGGCTCAATATTTAAGTTTTCAAAATTCTAGCGGTCAATCCGAACAGTTCATCTTGTTCTCCATATTAATATGTGTTTGGACACCAAATTTTACATTTTTTGGAAAAAATTTACTATTTTTTTAGATAGGTAAAAAATCAGTTGATCTAAAAAATTCTGCACCATTCAGATATTTGATTTTTTATCTATCTAAAAAAATAGTAAAACATTTCCAAAAAATGTAAAATTTGGTCTCCAAACACATATTAATATGGAGAACAAGATGAACTGTTCGGATTGACCGCTAGAATTTTGAAAACTTAAATATTGAGCCGTAGCACCATAGCCCTCTATGCAACTCATAGCACCGTAGCCTTACCCATTGAAGCTTGGAAGGGAAAATTTCAGGATGATTTTTTCTCATCTAGAAAATGAATTCGTCTAACAAGTAATTGAATTTCGATAAGAAATTTGCAATCATAATTTTTTTATTTCTCTCTTTTATGACAAAATGACTATGTATATATATGAGATACAATGAAATACGATTTTAGATAATCACAATTGCTTCACTTAGTCACTATATCGGGTTGTTACTTAAGATTTAAGACAAGACTTGGTGATCGTGAAGTGGACTGCTTGCGCTACTGATGAAATGCTTTTCCTTGAAATATTCTTATTTAATTTATACTTTGGAAACGAAAGATGAATATAGGGACCCGCCACTATAAACTAACTATAACTTTTCTGTTTTAAAGATCAATATAGACGGGACCCGCCACTATATACTAGGTTCATCTTTCCTTTTTTCAATATTTCACAAGGTTCAACCTGTCTTACGTAGCAATATTTAAATGTTCAATATTTCAATATTTCAATAGTTCAATATTTCAATATTTTGATTTTTTTCGCCGAAATAGTGTCTGTGACCCACCTGAAGTGAAGTCCGGTAATTAACAGTAACTAACCAGTCCATCTGTACATGCTCCTTTTTAAAGTAAATCTTTAGTTTTTTTTTTTTTTTTCTAAATATTATCCAATAATAATGGGTAAATTTTACTGGAGGTCACTAAACTTTCTATTTTATCATGAATTGGTCACTTAATTTTGATTTGTCCCAATTAAGTCACTCAACTTTCTATTTGTTCCAAATTGGTCACTCCATAACTTTTCCATCCAAAATACTAACGGAATATTCTCATTCCGTTAGTATTTTGGACGGAATATGCTCATTCCGTTTGAATTTTGGACGGAATAAGCATATTCCGTCCAAATTTTGAATGAAAAAGTTATGGAGTGACCAATTTGGAACAAATAGAAAGTTGAGTGACTTGATTGGGACAAATCAAAGTTGAGTGACCAATTCATGACAAAATACAAAGTTTAGTGACCTATGGAGAAATTTACCCAATAATAATCCATGGACATTGTTGCTGAACATGGCTCAAATATTTGCTCCGCATTATCGGAGAACAAACTAAGTAGATTTAATTGAGGAAAACGAAATTAAGATTAGATAGGCGTTGCACTAATTCCAGCAAACAAATTATATATTTAGAAAAAACAGAACAAACACACTGCGATACAATTTTAAGAACATAACTAGCTAGGTACATAATTGAAATCCATGGCGACTACTATTTAACAACGATGACAATACATGGTCTCTATTAAACGTGAGGATTCTTAGCACGAGTACTAATAAAGTAATCCCGAGGGTTAGCCTCAAAGTTTGCTCTTGGCATGAGGACCCCACCTCTCCCTGGGGCTTTCATCATCTTCCCTGAACCACTGTTCTGGCCTGAGCCTCCACAATAGCTAACCATACAAGCTAGCAGTGCAGCTGGGAGGACGATGGTGAGTGCTATGTTCACCCAATTGTAGACCATCTCTGATCAGGTCTTGGGCAGGAAGATCTCGTTGAATTTTTCGGAAAAATAGGAAAGGTGGTGCTAATGAACTGGAGGAGAATTAGTTTTCTTGAAGAAATTCAAGGATGTTTGGTTTGAGATCTTCCGAGGGGTTTGTTACTTGGGTTATTTATATTATGTAATATAAGTATGCTCATTTTGAGTAAATTATAAGAATGGTCCTTACAAAATACAATATTATCTTTTTTTTTCATTTTAGTACTTTATTTTGTTAATTTTATCCTGTTGTTTCCCAGACTGACATTCGTTTAAAAAGAGGATTGAAGTTAATTATATAATGATAATATTAACATGTTAATTTGATGACACTAAAAAAATATCTGGACTGCAGAACTGAACCGAAAGAAAAGCATTCTTTGTGTGAATATCTTTTTTTGATGAGATAATGACAAGTGAATAAAAGAAAGGTGCAAATTAAATAGCTTTTTAGTTAATTAATATTCTGAGAAGAACAGCTACAGCGAGTCAATGCTCTCTTTATCTGCAGCCATTTTTATTAATATCCTAAAAAAAAAAGAAATTTTAAAAATAACCTTTGTTTTTTTTTTTCATTTATGCCCTGACCGCATGGGCTTGGGGGCGGCCCAAAATTCCCAGTGAGGCGCCAACCCCACGGGCGCCCCATATGCCAGCTGATTTTAAGCCTTCTGTTCTGTTTTATCTTTCCTGTCATTCGCGATTTGAGAATTCTCTCCAGGCGAGGAGCTGAGTGAATATGTATTTTTTTTAATTATGATAATTAGTCATTATTGTTGCGAATTTACTGTAACTGTTGCACGTACTGTAGCGCACTGTACATTTACTGTAGCCGCAATTATGTCATATAATAATTAGTCATTACTGTTGCAAATTTACTGTAGCGAATTTACTGTAACTGTTGCACGTACTATAGCATAATGTACATTTACTGTAGTAGTTTACTGTAACTGGTGCAATTACTGTACACTTACTGTAGCAAAATTGTAATTTTTTTTAATTTCTTTTTAAAAATTTCCCAATTAGCTATATATTACTGTACCCGTAATTATGTCATGTAATACTCATAAAATTATTTTTTAAATGTAGTTTGTTAAAGAAAAGATGTTAGTTGCACTGTACACGGGCGGCAAGCTACAAAAGGATGCAGACGGCGTGCAGTACACGAAAGAAGCCGCATTTGGCTTCGAGGTTAATGAAAATACCACATTTCAAGAACTTAAGCAGCTAATATACGAAAAGACTGCTGTAAACCCCAACAGGTATGAAATAGAACTGGCTACACGGATTGACAACTCACGTGGGGGGTAGACCTTACTTTGTTAGATTTCCAATAACAAATGCGAATTTGTGGAGAGTTGTGTACACTCAATTTGTGGCTAGTGGGGTCCCGGTAATGGACATATATTCGAAGAGGGTTCCGTGGAATAGGGCTGGACCTTCAAGTTCAGCTGGGATTGGACCTTCGGGTTATGACAATTCGGGTTATGACAACCAGAAATACCATCAGCAGTCCCCTTATGACAACCAGGGGTATCACCAGCACTCCCCTTATGACAACCAGGGGTACCACCAACACTCCCCTTATGACAACTAAGGGTACCACCAACACTCCACTAATGACAACCAGGGGTACCACCAACACTTCCCTTATGACAACCAGGGGTACCACAGCCCCGGTTATGACAACCAGGGATACCACAACTCCCCAGAAAATACTGAAGAGTTACCACCACCACCGAGACAGACATCCATAATCTCTAGATTTCCAACTATGTCATAGTCAGGACCGGTACCCGTTAATTGAACTGATATTGATATTGATGTAGATGCTATTGATGTCGTACCAAAAAGGAAAATGGAAACGGGGGATGAATACCAAGGGGTTTGGGAAGCTGATGACTTATCAGATGGTGATGCAAATGTACCAGGATTGTCCAGGGCAGAAAAATTCCCGATTAGAGGTCGGGGGAAAAAGCATCCGATTGCCACATTCAACGACACCACAACTTTTGAAGAGACAGACATTAGTTTCTTTGGTCCTCGTGTTGAATACAATAAAGAACTTGCCGCAGGGCAACTTTATACCAACATAGACGAACTTATAAAGAAAATAAATGAGACTCATGTTCACGGTAACTGGGAATGTATAATACACAAAAGGGATCGAACAAGGTTAGTTGTGCTATGTAAAACTCACCTAGGCTGCGAGTTTTGCCTTTTTGCAACCCCTGCGGGTTCAGGGGAAGCATGGATGATTAAGAAGTGTGAACCACCTCATACATGCAAGTCTGCGTCCATAAGGACAGACCATGCGCAACTGACGGCATCATTAATTGCCGATGCAATTGAGAAGGACATTAAGTTGGATCCATCGATGAGCATTAAGGTGGTGGCTACGACCGTCAGACACAAATACAAATATGTAATCCCAAAATACAACAGGCTGTGGAGAGGTCGTGAACTTGCAGTTTGCAGAATATTCGATAGTTTGAAGGATTCATATGACTATCTGGCACCATTGCTCCAGGCCATGGCAAGTACAAATGTCGGCATCGTATATGATCGGTGGCATGGCCCTTTTTTGATAAAGACGGAGTACTAATAGAGGGAGCTCAACAATTCAAGGGCATAGCATGGGCTTTTGGTGCTTGTATCCAAGCTGTGCCATACATCAGACTCGTTATCAGCATTGATGCATGCTTCATGTCTGGCCGTTACGAGGGGAGGCTACTGATAGCATGTGCATACGATGCTGAGAACCAGCTGTTGCCTTTGGCATTTGCAATTGTTCAGAAAGAAGATGGTGAGAACTAGGGATTCTTTATGCAGTTTTTAAGAAGACGGGTGATTGGAGAAGAGAAGTTTTTCTGTGTGATATCAGACCAGCACAAAGGAATAAAATATGTTTTTGATCATGAAGATTACGGTTGGTCAACCCGTAATGGCCAGTGTGTGCACAGGTTGTGTATGCAACACGTTGCGGAGAACCTTTCCAAGGCAACCAGGGGCGACAAGTGGGTTACTGATACATTTAGATGGAATTGCACAAAGAAAAAGCCGAGAAGGGTGGTAGAGATGACTAGCAGTTTTGCAAAGGTACATGTATTTCAATTGTTTACATATATTATTGTACTTTAAGAAAACAAATTTTTTTAGTACAATTGTTTACTTACATTATTCTATTTCCTTATTTTTTGTGTAGTACATGCCAAAGGAAAATCTCTACTTAATGAAGGTGGACAAAAATAATTCCAGAGATGTCAACGAAGATCCAGCATACGAGAAAATATATCAATCCCGTGATGGAGGTTGGCATTGGGGAATTATGACCACCAACCGGTCCGAGTCGCTGAATGCAGTATTCACGCAGAGCCGGATGTTGCCTGTGGCTGCAGTTGTAGAGGACACATTCTACAAGTTAAATGCCTGGTTTCAGGAACGGCGTGCTAAGGCCGCATAATTAATAAGGATGAACCAGTCATTTTCAACAAGGGTGGAGGAGAAACTAAGATGACACAGGGACAAAGGTGCAACTATGACCGTGATCCCGATGGGTAATGATGGAACATAATTCGAAGTGCAAAATCCAAATGAGTACGTTCCTACCAGCCGTAAACCAGATGGCACTATGGCGTTTGTCAAGAGGGCTTGCAAGTCGTACGTGGTTAAATTCGGAGATGCCAGGGCAGTAATCTGTACATGCCAAGGACCCTAGCTAAGTCACATACCCTGCAGTCACGTGATGGCGGTATGCCGAGTGAGGAACTACTGCGAGGATCACTATGTCGCTGACATGTACCGTACCGATTACCTTGCTTCCACTTGGGGTGGATCTTTCCATTCTTATCCTAATCAGCATGAGTGTCCTGCATATGTCGGTGATAGAATACTCTCTTCAGAAGGATTGATACGAAAGGGAAGGAGGAGACACAAGCATATTGTAATGACCATGAACGAGATGGGTGGTAGGCGACCGTCGAGAAATCAGGCTCGATGTTCTGTTTCCGACAGGCACAGGGCAGGTATGTAGCATTGTACGAAATTTATTTATGTTTTTATTATATTTCTAACTGAATTGCGTTGTTATATTCAGATGCCATAAACGAATACAACGAGAGAGAAAATGCTAGAGTTGTTGCTGAAGCAACTGGTAGAACACAACCCTCTCCTCCTGTAAGCCAATCATCTAGTAACCAAGCCTCTACAAGTAATGTCGCACCTGTCACTGGTACCATAAGAACTAGTCATTTGTTAGGTTTATTCAGACGTGGTGGCAGATAAACTTGCTATTTTGCTTATGCAAATTGATTTATTTGGTTTGAACTATGTTATGAACTTTAATTGCGCTTTTGATTGTATTGTTGAACTATGTTAGACTATTTTAGAACTATACTTATTTCTAGCATATTCAAAAATAATGCAGCCCATGTTCAACATAAATACTACAACAAAAAATTCATAAAATCCAGATACATTACTAAATAATACAGTACCATCGAGTCCATAAAATAAAGTAACATAAAATTCATACAACAACAACCAGTTCAAACATAGCAATTATACAACCCGTTACAGTTCAAACATAAAATATTACAACAGCATACAATTAGGGTCTAAGCCTTACGAGTTGAGGAACTTGGTCCCTTCTTTTCCTCAGCTTGACGGACGCACGCAGGACACTCCTACGTAGCGAGACGAGCGTCATTCAACGGATCTGCATACGGGTCCATGCAATTGGGGTGAACAGCTTTGCCACATTTATAACAGAAGAACATATCCACCATATCTCCCTTCAGCTCACATAAGCAGCACTGTCCCCATCCAGGTGGAGAGACCCTGTCTACCCAGCCTTCCATCAGTATTTTTCTAATTGATGGATCAAGAGTGCTCATAAATTCTTCATTATTTTTGGGTGAAAACAATATTTCCAAATTTCTCATCCCGTAGGCTTCCACCGTCCAAAAATTATTAATAAGTGTTCTTTTTTCTTCGCTTTCGGTTTCAGTTCTTCCTCTATTTTTTCCAACTTTGGGTGCCATTGTAACTAGGGTTTCAAATGACAGTAATTGATTAGGAAAGCTAATTATCTTAATTAAAGACTAATTGTACAAAAATCAACGGCTAATTAGAAATTAATTAGAAAATTTAAAAAATATCTAATTTTTTAAAAAAATATTTAAATATTACCTGTAGCTGTAGTCGCCTAGAAAATCGCCTGAGATCACCTTCAGTTCTTTCGCCCTTCTCTCTGCCTTTGAGTTGGGAGGTAGACTGATGTTGGAGTGAGAAGAGAGAGAAAAAACGAATAAATAGGCATCCGCAGTGGACCGCCCGTGGCCCAGGCGGTCAGGACTTGAAACTAACATCTTTTTTTTTTTACAAACCGTAATTTTATGAGTATTACATAATAAAAAACTAACATTATTTGCGACCCACACTTTCATTTAAAAAACTAACATTTTTTCTTTTTAACAAACTACATTTAAAAAATAATTTTATGAGTATTACATAATAACGGGTACAGTTAAATGGCTAATTGAAAATAATTAAAAAGAAATTAAAAAATAGGGTAGTGGGCCGCCCGTCCCTGGGGTGCCTCACTTGACATGTGGGCCGCCCGTCCCTGGAGCGCCTCACTTGCCATGTGGGCCGCCCGTGGGGCTGGCGTCTCACTGGGAATTTTGGGCTGCCCGAAACCCAAGCAGTTAGGGCATAAATAAATAAATAAAACAAAAGTTATTTTTAAAATTTCCTTTTTTTTTTAGGATATTAATAAAAATGGCCGCTTTATCTGTAGCAACTCAGAAAAAGAATCTCCGCCAAAAAAAAAACTCAGAAAAAGAAAGATGAGAAACAGGATAGACCCACCATTCGAAATTGGGTTTTATCTTTAGTAGAGGAATAATAAGGGACTTTGAAAGAGTAGATGCTTGCGATTTTAAATTTTATTAATGTCATCACAGCTGTATTAAAAATCCAAGGATTGCTTAGTGCTCGACCTTTTTACTCGACAAACTACATATCAAAAGTCCGTGTATCTTTTTTTTTTTTTTTACTATGAATCAAAAAAAGAAAGATACACAGACCTTCCTTTCTCTCCTGCAACATTCTCTGGGCACTGAAAAGGATTACCAAAAATTTAGAAAGAAATTTAAAACTGATTATGAAATAAATATAAAATTGACAAAATTATCAGCTGTATTAACAATGCATCATTTGAAGGCAAGTAATGATTGAAGTGATAGAAGTTTAATTGATGGTTGTATTTAAATTGTATAATTTACAACATAACACTCTGGAAAATTGAGCGATTCTTCTTCATCTGAATTTTTGTCTTTCTGCGGTTTGCACAAAAAAACTGTACTTATATCATAATTTGTTCTTTTTCATTGTTTTCTGCAGTTAATATGAAAATCACCAGTAATTTAGTTCTTGACATAATTTAATCTAAATTATACTAAAACACAAGAAATTTAGTGAAGTTTAGCGATAAAACCTAGCAAGTATAAGTAATTGAGGCTTAGCAAGGAAAATTTCAATTTTTTTGCAAACTGAGGGCAGGTTCGAAATTTTCATTTTCAGAAGATATTAACAAAAATTTATGGATGATTTTTCTTCTCTCGAAAATCAATTCGTCTAACAAGTAATTGAATTTCGATAAAAAATTTCAAATCTCTATTATTTTTATTCATCTCATTTCTAACGAAATGAATATATATATATATGAGATACAATGAAATACGCTTTTAGATAATCACAATTGCTTCACTCAGTCACTATATAGGGTTGTTACTTAAGACTTAAGACAAGACTTGGTGACCGTGAAGTGGACTGCTTGCGCTACTCATGAAATGCTTTTCCTTGAAATATTCTTATTTAATTTATGCTTTGGAAACGAAAGATGAATACAGACGGGACCCGCCACTATAAACTAAGTTCAACTTTTCTGATTTATAGATGAATATAGACGGGACCCGCCACTATAAACTAGGTTAAGCTTTTCTTTTTTCTATATTTCACAAGGTTCAACCTGTCTTATGTAGCAATATTTAAATGTTCAATGAAAATTACAAGCACAGAATTTTTTTTTTTTTCTGCCGACATAGTGTGTTTGTGACCCATCGATCTGAAGTAAAGTCCGGTAATTAACAGTAACTAACAAGTACATCGTCACATGCTCCCTTTTTAAAGTAAATCTTAGTTTTTTTTTTTTAAATATTATCCAATAATAATCCATGAACATTGTTACTAGGGGTGGCAACGAGCTGTTAAAGAGCGAGCTATGCCACACTCGTACTCGGCTTGTTGGTGTATCAAGCTGAGCGAGCGAGTTTGGATTTTAGGTCCCAAGCTAAAACTATTGCTCAAGACCGACTCGTGGCTTATCCGAGCGAGCCGAGCTAGCTCGTTATTAGCTTGGTAAATTTACAAATTTGTATATTTTCTTTCTTGCTATATCTTAAATTTTCATAACACATCTTATCAATTATGGCTAAAACAAAATAATATTTATATGACTAATTACTGAGGAATACTTTTAATTCAATTGTAATTAAGTAAATCAACTATTATAAATTAAATTTACAGCTAAATTCATACATATAAATATATCAAAATTCTAAATTCATACAAACATATTCACAGAATAAATTAATGCATACCAAATCAAATAAATTCATACAAATTAACTTAATTACTTATAATTAATTCACATATATTCCATACAAAATTACCAATCAACTTAAATACAATCCAAAGTGCAATTGCCATAACATTAATATCCCTAATCTGAAGTGAACGGATCCGATTAAACTATTAAACTATGTATATTAAATAACTCGCTAACGATCGAGCTGGCTTGTGCCGAGCCAGGCCAAACTCAAACTCATTAATTCTGACTTGAGTATGTAGCGAGCGAGCTAATTTTATCTCGATCCACTAACGAACGAGCTGTTACCGATCAAGTCACGGACGAATACCAAGCGCGCCACGAGCTTTTTTGCCAGTCCTAATTGTTACTGAAAATGGCTCAAATATTTGCTCCGCATTTTCGGAGAACAAATTAAGTAGATTGAATTGAGGAAAACGAAATTAAGATTAGAAAGGCGTTGCAATAATTCCAGCAAACAAAATATATATTTAGAAACACAGAACAAACACACTGCGATACAATTTTAAGAACATAACTAGCTAGGTACATAATTGAAATCCATGGCGACTACTATTTAACAACGATGACAATACATGGTCTCTATTAAACGTGAGGATTCTTAGCACGAGTACTAATAAAGTAATCCCGAGGGTTTGCCTCAAAGTTTGCTCTTGGCATGAGGACCCCACCTCTCCCTGGGGCTTTCATCATCTTCCCTGAACCACTGTTCTGGCCTGAGCTTCCACAATAGCTAACCATACAAGCTACCAGTGCAGCTGGGAGGACGATGGTGAGTGCTATGTTCACCCAATTGTAGGCCATCTCTGATCTCGTTGAATTTTTCAGAAAAATAGGAAGGGTGGTGCTAATGAACTGGAGGAGGAGAATTAGTTTTCTTGAAGAAATTCAAGGATGTTTGGTGTGAGATCTTCCGAGGGGTTTGTTACTTGGGTTATTTATACTATGTAATATGAGTAAATTATAAGAATGGTCCTTACAAAATACAATATTATCTTTTTTTTTATTTTGGTATTTTTTTTTGTTAATTTTATTCTGTTGTTTCGCATACTGACATTCGTTTAAAAAGAGGATTGAAGTTGACAAGTGAATAAAAGGAAGGTGCAAATTAAATAGCTATTTAGTTAATTGATATTCTGAGAAGACCAGCGACGGCGAGTCAATGCTCTCATCTGTAGCAACTCAAAAAAAAGAAAGATGAGAAATTGGATGGACCCACCATTTGAAATTGGGTTTTATCTTTAGTAGAGCAATAATAAGGGACTTTGAGGTCATGTTTGGATGTAGAGTAAAGTTAATGAAGATTTTTTTGAAAAGTAGTAGGTGTACCACCGATTTCATATTGAAACCAAAATACTTCTTATGATGATATCCAAATTGAATACCAAAATTAGAAGTAAAAGAGTCATACATCAGATCCAGCATTGTTAATCATAAACAAAAGAGCATAACAAAAACATACAGACCAAACAAACACATGAATCTAGCTAATCTGAAAAGTCTAATTCAAACATAAACTATTCTAAGGCTTTCCAATTCACTCCATCATCTTCATTCTATTCGTCTCCAGATATTGGATTTTGGTGGTTGCCATTGCCACCATCCGGATGTGAATTGGTGGGGGGTTTCTCTTGCCAGGGACAGCAACAGGTCCACTGTTTGAGCAGTGTCCAGACTGCTTGTGCCTTCCTCCTGAACTTGATCTGGGAGGTCCTTAACATCATACGGCATCATTAGACTTAATTTAAGTAAATTTAATGAAGATTAAATTGCTTATTCCATCTTACTTCTCAAAATTTATACCTCGTTTATTAGCTTAAGTTGTGGATTAAAATAATCCATATGAAAGAGTAAGTTGTTGGAAAATGAACCCATATCTATGATAATGGACCCCACAAATGAAGTTAGCGAATAGTAAGTTAATCCTCCTAGAGAGATGAAGTAACTTACTCCGGATTAACTCACCTCTTACTCCATCTTCCTTCTATTTTACTCCTTGGTTGGCTCCTTAAACGCAGAGTAACGGATTTACTCCACAACCAAACATGACCTGAAAGGGTAGATGCTTGGGATTTTAAATTTTATTACTGTCATCATAGCAAAGTGAGCCGGTTACAATTATTAACAGTATTAGTTCAAGTCCCCGCAAACCCAGTGACTCATTCTACCTCACTCGGTACCCCACAACCCAGTTCTCGCTAGCTGGATGCGGATTACGCAGACCATAATTCAGAAGGTTTTTCGGTTCACGAGAAACATACTCACCCTAATACCCTAAGCCAAGCAAACGGTCTTCCCTAAGCGGAGAGAGATACGAGGGGCCTACCCGTCAGTTCTATCTTCCCCCTTCTTCTCTGACTCCACCGTAAAAAGGGATGGAAAAGGAAAATAATGGAAATCAATCAATGCATACCTCCTTGATTTGATTCCTTGCAATCAGAGACTCAAGACGGTCAGGGGGAGTACACTTGATCTCTGGCTTCGTCTCTCCTGAACTGAGCAGGTTAGAAAATGGATTGCTTAGTGCTCGACCTTTTTACTCGACAAACCACATAGCAAAAGTCCAAATTGGAGACACACGGACCTTCCTTTCTCTCATGCAACTTTCTCTAGGCACTCATTTGGCACTGAAAAGGATTACCAAAAATTTAGAATGAAATTTAAAAATGATTATGAAATAAATATCAAAATTTACAAAATTATCAGCTGTATTAAAAATGTATCATTTAAGGCAAGTAATGGTTGAAGTAATAAAAGTTTAAGTAATTGTTGTATTAAAATTGTATCATTTACAAAATAACACTTTGAAAATTTGAGCTATTCTTCTGATTTTCTTCATCTGAATTTTTATCTTTCTACGGTTCCAACAAAAAAACTATGCGACCCACACTTTTATCAAAATTTGTTCCTTTTCATTGTTTTCTACAATTAAAATAAAAACGCCATTAATTTAGTTCTTGACATATTTTAATCTAAATTATACTAAAACACAAGAAATTTAGTGAAGTTTAGCGATAAAACCTGACAGAGTATATGTAATATTTGAGGCTTAGAAGGAAAATTTTCATTTTTTTTTTTTTTTTTTGCAAAACGAGGGCATGTTTGGAATTTTTTTTTGAGAGGATATTACTAAAAATTTCAGGATGATTTTTCTCGTCTCGAATAATTCGTCTAACAAGTAATTGAATTTTGATAAGAAATTTCAAATCATAATTTTTTTATTCATCTATTTTCTAACAAAATGAATATATATCAGATGGGCTACAGTGAGCCATAGAGTAAAATGAGTTGGTGCTTTATGGCACTATATTTTTATTTTAAAAATTCAAACGACTGATTCGAACCGCTCAACATGATCTCCATATTGAAATGTGCTTGGAGACCAAATTTTACATTTTTTGAAATTTTTTTACTATTAAGCAATTTTGAAAATCGTTGATCCGATTATTCAGAAATTTTTACTGTTTTTTACTGTTCAAAATAATATAACAGTTTTCAAAATTGCTTAATAAATAGTAAAAAAATTTCAAAAAATGTAAAATTTGGTCTCCAAGCACATTTCAATATGGATATCACATCTAATGGTTCGGATCAGTTATTTGGACTTTCAAAATAAAAAATACGGCGTGGAGTACAAACGAGTTTTACTCCATATATATATGAGATATAATGAAATACGCTTTTAGATAATCACAATTGCTTCACTTAGTCATTATATAGTGACAAAGTGAAGCGCATTTATGACGGTACTCCCTCGTGAAAAGTACCGTTGCAAATAAAAAAAACTGAACAATGACGGTACTCCATCGCAAAAAGACATTTTTTTTATCCAAGCGAAAAGTATCTCATTCTTATTGTGGTTGCTTAAGATTTAAGACAAGACTTGGTGACCGTGAAGTGGACTGCTTGTGCTACTCATGAAATGCTTTTCCTTAAAATATTCTTATTTGATTTATGCTTTGGAAACGAAAGATGAATATAGGCGGGACCCGCCACTATAAACTAAGTTCTACTTTTCTGTTTTAAAGATGAATATAGACGGGACCCGCCACAATAAACTAGGTTCAGCTTTTCTTTTTTCGATATTTCACAAGGTTCAACCCGTCTTACGTAGCAATATTTAAATGTTCAATGAAAATTACAAGCACAGAATTGTTTTTTTTTTTTCTTCTGCCGAAATAGTGTGTTTGTGACCCACCTGAAGTAGAGTCCAGTAATTAACAGTAACTAACCAGCACATATGTACATGCCTCCTTTATAAAGTAAAACTTCTTCTTTTTTAATATTCTCCAATAATAAGCCATGAACATTGCTACTGGAAATGGCTCAAATATTTGCTCCGCATGCATTTTCGGAGAACAAATTAAGTAGATTGAACTGAGGAAAATGAAATTAAGATTAGAAAGGCAATGCAATAATTCAATCAAACAAATTTTATAATTAGAAACACAAAACTAACATAGTCTACTATTTCTTACATCCTTTTAAATCATGCCTGATTAAAATATATGATGAGATGAGATGCATACACAATCCTCTCATTGACTTATATCCTGAAATCCTTTGAGAGTGAGAATATTGTTTATGAACATGTGGGCTAGATGGCGGAGAGAGGGTAGGAGGTAGAGTATAGAGGTTCAGCAGGTTTGTACGTACCGATTGAACCACCTTCCAGTAGTCCATTTCGAACCTTCAAACTAGTTATGTTGGTCAATTATGTAACTCTAGACGATAACTCTAGAAGATAACTATAAAATTACACCAATATACACCAATATCAGGCGAAGCGCACTTGAGATGTAACTCTAAAAGATGAACATATATAATCTTCTTGAGTAAAGCATTGATCCCCTCCATGGAAGGTTGGGCATGAAAATCTCTGGCATTGATATTGACAACGGCTAAAGAGGTCCACAGATTGCTTCACCTCTTAGACAACATGCATATATGTACTGTCTCTTGGGTCTCAAACAACCCTAAGATTATAAGAATTATTGGGTCGAGCAAATTACTATTGTAGTCACTAATGATTCCATAAGGGGAAGGGGAACTGGTGAGAAGAGAGGACAAAAGAGGTGAGAGATAAGAGAAACCCCAACAATAGAGAGGCTGGCTTGAAGTGGAAGATGAAATGTAGTCTCAAGATGAGAAACTAAATTAATTTTATTCAATTGTCCAAACACCATCAGCTGAACTGATGGTGTTAATGTTCAACATTCTCCGAACTTGGGCTCAAAATCTTGCAAATTTTGAGTTGCGAATTGAATGTCTAATCTACAATTGTGTTATAATATTTTTGCTCACTTAGATATGAAGGTGGGATATAATTCAAACTGTGTGTTACTTTAGATTAGGGTTATTCGAAAAGTTTGAATTATTTTTACAAAACTGTTATTTTTCGACCATTGAAATTTGTACCCTACTTAATAAATAGAAAAAAAAAATCAGAAAATTGTAAAATTTGATACCCCGAGCATATTTTAATACACAGATCATGTTGAATGGTTTGAATTGACTATTTGGCATTTGCAAAACTATGTTATAACTGGATGTTTTAAGTACAAATTGTTGATCATCATTTGGAAAGACAACCACAACATTCTATAGTTACAACATGATTTTTCGAAGTACTAACAGTCAATTCAAACCGTTCAACATGATCTATGAAGTGACATGTGCTTGGATATCAAATTTTTAATTTTTAATTTTTTTTTAACTATTTACTAAGTATTTTAAAAAACTGTTGTTTTCAGACCATTGAAAATTTGTACCCTACTTAGTAAATGGTAAAAAAATTTATAAAATTATAAAATTTGATATCCAAGCACATTTTAATACACAAATAATGTTGAATAGTTTGAATTGACTATTAGTACATTGAAAAATCATGTTGTAATTTAATGTTGCAAGTAAAGATTGTGGTAATTAAGTGTATGATATCCCTCCTTATCTATATATATATATGTGAAATTATACAAGAAAACTACAAATCATATATGATGAAATTAATATGTCTCCGCTATAGGATTAAGAAGCATGCCTCTATTTTTGAAAACTTTAATAATTAAAAACTAGTTTTAAATATTTTAATAATTTAAATTTTAACATGTTAAATTATAACTCAAAAACTTTAAAAACTCAAAACACCACACCAATCATAATTTAAATTTTACGTAGAAAAAAATTAGTTTCAGATATTTTCATATATAAAGGGATAAATAAGTAGGGAAAAATTGTATTTAATTTGGTTATCAACAGAGCCCAAAAATTCTCTAATGCAAAACATTTGATTTATATAATTAAATAAGATGACCAGATTTTAAGTAGAATGAATATTGACATATACCATTTCAAATCGGACAGTGCAAGCCTAAACTCAAAGTTCGCAAAACTTTAGGCCCAACTTCGCAGTCAAGTGTTGTCACATAAAAGGGCGCGCCTCCCAAGATTTGAAAATCAGCATCATAATATGTTGATGGCATTGAGTATATACGCCATCAGTTAGTATACGAAGCCAATAGCGTTAAATATACGCTATTGGTCCACATACAGAGCCAATGGCACATGTAATTTCCATTTTTTTTTTTTACTTATTTGATCATTACCGTAGGCATCGTTTCAATTTCTCAATATTGATCAACAGATAACGCCAATTTATATAGCAAAAATCATTACTTTTAAGTACAAAAAATGGTGAAAAAACATATGCAAAGTAGCCATTTTTCCAAATTATTCACCGCAAACGTGTTTTTAGACTATTTTGGTAGGTTTTGGAGAAAGTTGCGTATTTAAGTCAAAACAGAGCAAAAAATGTCATACTTAGGTAAATTCTGAAGGAAGCGTCAAAATAGGACATCACATAGAGCATGCAACACCTTGCACGAAGTGAACAACATGCAACATGGTGAAAACATCGAAAAATCAGCTAAGTCAGGTGCTGTGCGGATTGGAATAGACCGTAGGCGGGCTCAGTGCCTAGGCCGCACAAGCACACAGATTGGATCCATGGACTATCTTGGTTAGATTAAACCTCGGCCATTGAGCAGCAACCTTCTAGAAGAACGAACCTATAGCTATGGCAGGCTTGCTATGATTGGAAGTTTATATATAACGATGTTATTTGTAGTATTAGAGGCTAAAAATAACCTCAGAATGCTAAAGATAGCCTCCATGACCGCCTTAGCTACACCCTTACAATTACTATATAAACCTCTCATGTAATATAATTTAGTGTGCAAGTCCAGAAATTATAGTATAATAGTGTGCAAATTCTGGAATTGAAGAAGAGAAATCTCTTGAAGTCCAAGGCGGGAGAAGAAGGCGTTATCTAAGGAAGAATGGTCTTCAATTTTCAAGGGTTGTGGTTATGTCTTTCTTATTTTATTCATTTTATTTTGTTATGGCTTTAAGTAGCTAAGCTCCTAGATGTATTGAATTCTATATTATTTCTTTAAATATTTATTTTTCTCTTATGTCTATTTGAGATTTCGTTATTCTTTGAATGTTATTGAAATATATCCTTGCATACATAATTCTGTCTGTTATATGCCAATGTCATCCACATACCAATAGGTGTAAGGTCATCATATATGGTAACAGATGTATATGGATAAGTACTAAGCACTTCGGTTAACGAGTCTTGGTAGTGGTTCAAAGACTAGGGTTAAAACCCAGTGGGCTCCCTTGGCAGGATATAGATTAGATGGCATGTTGAATTATAATTAGAAATTTATTGATTACTTCGTAATAAGTAGGATTTAGGGTTATTACTTAGCGAGTAATAGGGGAATATGATTAATTAGATTAGTGTGAGTGGTTTAATTACATTACATCCTGTGACAATCTGAATTATTCCCCACAAGCCGACCTTAGAGTCAGAGAACCTTTCAAATACACATAAGACCAAACCCTAGCATCCGTAGGGAATTATAGTACCGATGTGTGGCTCTGTCTGTGGGGTGGTTTATACCGTATGCGGATTAGTGACAGTATCGCATACGGGTAATTATGAGTGCCATAAATATATTATGAATTAATTAGAATGATATCATCTAAAACCCTAGAGACTCCCTATTTTCCTAGTTTACAGCAATCAGCATCTCCACCTAAAACCTAGCCATAGTGAACTGTAAAATCAACCTAATATTGGTATATCTGTAGCTTCAGTTCTTGATTCTGGGAATATTAACTTAGCTTTTAGGAGACAACTAATAGGGGAACTTAGGGATGAATGGTATAGTTTAGTTTCTCAATTGAGGGTAGTGCAATTGGATATTGATGCGATGGATAGTTTGAGTTGGAGATGGAATACTAATGGTAGATTTACGGTAAATTCTTTTTATAGTTGGCTTGAGTATGGAGGGATTCAAAATGTTACTTTTAATACTATTTGGAAAGCAAAGATTCCATTTAAAATTAAGATTTTCTTGTGGCTTGTTAAGCAGGATAAGATACTTACCAGAGTAAATTTGAGCAAAAGAGGATGGCTAGGAGATGTAGCTTGTCAGTTTTGTGGGGCACCTGAAACAATAGATCACTTGTTTGTGCAATGCCCCTTTTTTAGAACAATTTGGAATTGGATTGCTGATTATAATAATTTCGCATTTGATATTACAACTATGGAGGAATTGTGGTTTATTGATGCTTTAATTCCTTTTAAAGATAGGTATTTGATCGAATTGGTAAGAGGGGCAGTATTGTGGGTCATGTGGTTAACAAGAAATAAACTTTGTTTTCATGGGATACATACTTCTCTTAGATCCATAGGATCTCAAATTATTTCTTTAGCACAATTTTGGGTGAGATCCAAAGGAAGGGGTACTCTTCTTACACTATCCTTAGTTCTACCTACTGATGTCATGCAATTGCCTGTTTTTTTTTTATAATTTTCTATTGCAGGAGGAGAAGGTAGCTGGAACAAATGGGTTAGAGCATCAGACTGATGATGATACCTTATTGGTAGTTCATTCGGTCGTTTCTGACATTTAGCTAGATGATATGCATGTTATTTCGTATATGTTGCTGTTTTTGATGGCTTTGTGTTGCAAACTATTTCTATAGTTTCAATTTGTAGTATGCTATGTGATTTTCTTTGATGTATCGTTTATAGGATGTGTGTAAACAGGTACCAGCGGTTTGGTACCACGTTTGATAAACTCTGTAGGTTTCGTTTTTTTAATGAAATCGGTGGTATGTACCACTTTTATCAAAAAAAAAAACCTATACTTATCATTATTATTATTATTATTTAGCACACAATCAAACAAACCGGAGAACCTAGACTAGTATACGTTGATAATCATTCTAAGATCTATCACTATGGATTGACACCTGATACTACTACACGGTAGGATTATATGCTTGTAATCCGACAGAGTAGAACTAGGCTAACTAAGCATATTTTTATATACTAAAAATTAGTAGTTTCATTTTGAGTCATCATCAACCACTCGAAAGTTCTCCAAATCTATGTTTTCTTTTTTTCTCACTTGCACTTGCTGGCCACCTTTCTTGAATCTGTCACCAAAGTTAAAGTTGCTCCCACTCACACTCTGTATATATCTTTATAGTATTATGTTATTTATTTGTTAGGTTTTTCACAAAACCCAAAATATTAGTTCAAAATTAGTAAAGAATTAGAAGCTTCATTTTAATTATTAGATTGAACCTTCTTGAACCAAAAATACAAGATGTCTTGATATCTGATAAAAAGTGTTCAATTTGTATTGTTATTTTATTCTACTATAAATTAATTATTCAAGAGTTCTGCTAATAAACTAAAGTTATCATATCAGCCGATATGCTAGCGGGTCTAATTTTATAATTTTTAATATCCGAACGGTCAATTCAAAGCATGCAATAAAATCTACATGTCAAAATCTTGTAGAACACAATAATTTACTAATTTTAAGAAAGTTAATTATTTTTACATAGTCTCATATTAATAATTTTTATTGCTGATAAAATAATGATAATTTGTAAACACATGCTTTTGAAATTAACTTAGCATCACTCATATATTGATAATATTTTTTTGTCTAAAATATTATACGTTAATATAATAATTCATATCCTCTTATTGGATTTTCTCTTGATTACTTCTGTTAAAAATGTATAAATGGACACTATATTTTGCTTTTTCGGTGTCCATATCGTCCCTTTTAAAATAATAGTGATTTCCTTGGGTGGAGTAGATATGTTTATTTTTTCTAGGATATAACCCACTACTGATAACTTTATTTGTCAATCAATGGCTTTTTGGTATGGTCGTTCCAGTATTCTAGAATTATTATTCTTGAAATTTTAATTGTAGAAATCTAAGTTTCCTAAGATAGTTGTAATATGGAAAGGCAAAAGTTATCTAATTATTTTGATAATATTCTTCAGTGAGGCTTATTACTTAAAACAAATATTTGTATATTAAATGTATTAAAAAATAAATACATATATTCGAGATTCAGCTGCATAATTGATGGTCATATATTCTAGATGTTGATTGTCCTAAAAACAAAATGAGGGACGAAAGCAAAATTTTATCATTGTAGGGTTATAAATGAATTAATTATTTTTATATAATCTCCTATTAATAGTTTTTATTCCTGATAAAATAATGATAATTTGTTAACTCATGCTTTGAAATAATGAGAATTCGGTGCAGAATGAAATAAAATTAGTTCATAATAATTTTGACCGAGTGCTTTAAGCTATTCTAACTGAAAAGAAAAAGGAAAAATATGCATTTCAGATGTAAAGCACCCAAATTTGATTCCTTCGAAGTTTTTTTTTTTTTTTTGATGTGTAAATGCCCGTAGGCTTCCATTACTTCACAAACCTTACAATACATTCATATTTCCACAAGAGACGGTTTACTAACACAGCCAAACCCACTTGCGATTCATATAGAAATCATTTTTCCTAGTCCATCAGAAAATAACAGAAAGAAAAAGCTAAGGTAAACAGATAGGAAAAGTGAATCCCAGTAGTTCCCATTGCTCCTTTCTCCCTTTCTTCGCCAAACAATCCGCCAGTTCATTTTCAGCCCTAGCAATTTGAGCACATACATACCCCTTGACTTCTTTGAATTTGAACCAGCAGTCCATTGTTTCAGTGAAGGCCGTCCAATCAGCAGATGTAGGGGGACCTGGTTGGTTACAAGCAATTACCAGTGATGAGCAATCCGAGTAAAAATCACAGCTTGCAAAACCCCTTTCCATCGCAAAGTTTAGAGCCTCCAGCAAAGCCTGCGCCTCCATTTGTTGTGGAGAATAACCATTCCTCCCTGCCGACTTGTAAGCCACCAGTTCTCCATTTTTAAAAAAGACAAAGCCTACCCCCCCATGCCATGCCTCTCGCCATGCCCCATCAACGTAACAGGTAAACTCTGCATTTGGTTCCCCTCTCGGTGCCACATGTGGTGCTGGATTAACTGTATCCTTCGAAGTTGATACATCCCGGGTTTAGGGTTTAGGGTTTAGGGTTTAAACTCTGCATTTGGTTCCCCTCTCCATTTGGATTAACTGCATTTGATTCCTTCGAAGTTGGCTAGAAGGATCAGGGACAAAAGTACCCCAATTTACTTTAATATATCCCGTGAGTCATAGTTTCCATTTGTTCGACCTGAAAATGTTTCTTTAAATGAAAACATTAATTTACGGTGTAACGGGTCACTGACACTGTGATTTTGGTTTTGCTACCTATAGTGTTTACTCTTTGGTTGCCACAAAGATTATATATATCACCAATAATGCTGTATGAGCTTAACTTTATTGTTTTTCTGAAGTTGACAACCTTTTTTTCTCTTTCACTCTGTATTTCTTCTCTCTTATTCTGTTTCTCGGAACAAATTTTTTTTTTTTTTGTTACCAAGTTTTGAAACAATTACAGTAAATTCTTAGATTGTACAAAAACACAGATTTGTCTTCATTCCTGTCATACCTTTGGATCATTTTTGTACAAACTTTTTTGAGTAGTAAACTTCTTAGAACTTAAATAATTCAAATTAAAGCGAATTCAAGTCAAAGCTTACTCAAAAGATATTAATTTGTTGAATTTATACCAAGTGAATGAAATGGGAGGCTTTTATGAAAAATAAAAATCTAATTATTAGTACTGATAAAAGTAGACCATGTCACTAGAAGAAAAATAAAATAAAAAACACAAAAGAAGATCATTTTTTTTTTCCTTTTAGCAGAGCAGTTAAAGAAAAGAAGTTGAATGCCACCATGAATTCCAACCTCCACAAAGTGAGTAAAAAGATCACTCATCGCTATAAGAAAAAAGAAACAATAAAAATTCAAATTAATAGATATATTTAGTTCTTGACAGTTAATTTACGTCAAATTTTACTTGAAGTAGGCATATATATTTTTGCAAATCACACTATATTTTGTTGTATGTGCAAAGAACATTGGTAATTGTATATCATATTTTGCAACATTTAAGCTATCATTTTCAGATGCTTTGCAGCAGGCACAATCATTATCTCAGTTAGATGGGACAAGTAGTTTCGATCAAATTTTGGCATTCTACCAGGAAGTACCATAAACCAAATTTAATGCCAAGTACAAATGAAGTATGAACATACTAATTTGTCAAGTTGGTATGAAAGGGGTACCTGAGTCATTTATGCTTGCACCTATGTTTTTCATTCAATGGTTGCATGGCTGAATCACACGAAATTTGTTGGTATTATAAAATAGTAGGTAGGTAAGTCTGATTGGCCAACGTGCTTATAACCACATCATATATAAATAAACCGATATTAGACCAAAAACAGGTTGAAATGGCATATCAGTTGTTCGGCCGTGCTGTTGTACTCTGCCAAGTTGGGCCTATTCGATGTCACATTGGTTAGCTCTGTACCAAACGATCTTTTTAATTGTTTTGTGCTTATAATCACAAAACAAAAAAATTACATCATATTGAGTTATATTTAGTAAATATTCAATACGGATGAAGAGGAATTAATGAGATAAGAATTAAACAAATTTATTGGAACTTTTTTTTATATTTATAATATATAAAAGACAACCGTATTGCCTCCCAACCCCCTAAATTTGCTTTTTTGACATTCAAGCATGTAGTCATTAACTCTAAATAAAGTTGTAAAAAATAAAAGAAAACAAAGACACAAAATTCCAAATCATGATCTAATTCTACACAAATAAAATAGGTTTGTCTATATATTATTTTGAACTATTATGGTTCTTGTCTTCAAATGAGCCGACTATAAACCGTTTAGGATATAATTAGACAAAAACGAATTAGAATAATTGTAAGGGCCGGTCCAAGTAAGCCTAATAATAGAGAAAAAGAAACACACAATAAAGTAATTGTCACACCCTTACAATGCATAACGGCCATTTTTATTAATATCCCTAAAACAAATCAAAATTTTAAAAATGCCCCTGCTCCCAATTTTTTTTTAAAAATGCCCTGACCGCCTGGGCTTCGGGCGGCCCAAAAAACCCCATGGAGCGCCGGCCCAACTGGCGGCCCACAACACCAGTAAGGCGCCCCCCCCCATCTGGCGTCCCATAAGCCAAGTGAGGCGCCCCCCCATCTGGCGCCCCACTGCCCATCTATAATCACCCGTGAGCCGCCCCTCCTCTCTGCCTCTTCTCCCCCATCGTTTCTGCCGAAAAAAAGAGGAAAAAAAGAGAAAAAAAAGAGAAAAAAGAAGAAGAAAGAAGCCGTTCCGAGCCGACCCCTCTCTGCCTCGCACCACGCTCGTCACTGCCTCGCGCCTCGAATCGCTTCTCTCTCGATCGAACAAGTGATTTTTCTTTTTTTCGATTCGATTAGGATTTAGGGTTTCGGTTAAATGTGATTAAATGATGTAATGTGATTCGGTTTGGTTCGATTCGATGTTTAGGGTGAAATGTTAGTAATTAGTTGAATTGATTGAATTGGTTGAATTGGTTCGATTGGATGCTTGAATTAGATGATTGAATTGCTTGATTGCTTGAATTAGATGGTTGAATTGCTTGATTGCTTGAATTAGATGGTTGAATTGCTTGATTGCTTGAATTGGATGCTTGAATTGCTTGAATTGGTTCAATTGCTCGAATTTAGGATTATGATTTATGGTAAAATTGCTTGAATGACATATGGTTGAATTTAGGGTTTGTAGTTGTGAATTGTGAATTTTTTTTAAAATTTAGGGTTTATAGTTAAATTTGTTAGTTTGTAATAATCTAGAAGTCAATAATACGATAATTTATCATAAAGCTTTGTTCATGAATTGGATGATTAATATCATTTTGTTGCCTTGAGTATTATTGAATTTATGGATCATTTCGAGTTCATGACTGAAATTGTGAAACTCCATAATATAGATGATATATACTCTTAAAAAGTCACTGACCAAGGTAATTAGCAGGAACACTAATTACCGCGATAAGGTTAGTATGTGGATTAAAAGATGGTTAAGTTTTACAAACCACCTGACACGAGATGTCATTTTAATCACATAGATACATGTTCTAGAAACATGGTATTTGACAGACCCCGAATGAAACATTAAATAGAATTGTGTTCGTGTCATTTATGTTTTCATTCAGTGTCACGTTCTACAGTATGAGGTATTTATCGTTCCCACTGAGAAATATGTATGTGTGATTGTTATCCACCGCTGTCCGTAAAAAGCAGTCATAACGGTAGCTTTTCCATATGTATAGCTTAGCTGAGGAAGTGATAGTTTACCAAGAATACTATTTGTCCCTCGTATCTCTATATGAGCTATAGCATCACTGGGCCCCTTGATAGAGTAAGATTATCTGCTAGCGGTATAATTACAAGAGTAATTATATTTGATAATCTGCTCAAGATCAAGAAAAGATTAAGTTAGCAAGGATGACACACATCTACCTTGAAACTAATCTGATAGCTATGAGACAGAAGAACAGACACAAGTAAATTGTTTACTGGATCGTGATATTGTACAGTACAGCATCATCTGTGTAATTGGATGGTCATGATGTGTTGCCAGATGCCACCCATGACTAACAGAAGTTAAAACAGTTTTAACTCTGTTTACCAACATAACACAGATCCTATTGGGTCACACCATATAGGAGCTACTCGGAGAATCTTACTGATTAATTATAAATTGATTATAATTAATATTAAGATGGTTATAATTAATTATACGTGTTATAATTAAATTATAAATGTTATGTAAAAATAACAAGCAAAAACATTGGTTAATTTATAAACGTGTATGACACGTTGTATAAAAGTTAACCGGTTAATTTATAAATGTGCAGGACACATTGTATAAATTATCGAAACAACAAATAACCGCAAGAAAAATATATATATAATTATTCAGAATAATTATACGAATATTATTTGTGTTCGGGCCGAGGGCATTCGAGTCTTTTCAGATTCGTCCTTATCCGCATGACACGTCATCGATCCTATCCAGATGACACGTCATCGATACCGAAACAAATAACCGAAAGAAAAATATATATATAATTGTTCAGAATAATTATACGAATATTATTTGTGTTCGGGCCGAGGGCATTCGGGTCTTTTTAGATTCGTGCTTATCCGCATGACACGTCATTGATCCTATCCAGATGACATGTCATCAATCCTATCCACAAGGGCAAAATGGTCATTTCACACCTATGCCACCTTGCATGTGTAGAAGCATGGAGAAGAATGTGGAAGGGTGTGGAAGGGGTATTTTGGTCATTTCACATATAAAAGGATGAGGTGTCAATGGCATATCTTGTAAATAGGCCGAACTTGGAGGGCATTTTGGTCTTTTGCAACCGAATCTAAACACTATAAATAGGGGTGGAGGGGTAGAGAGAGAAAGATATATTCACATATATACATATGCACATTCACATGTATCTTTTCGTGCAGAAACGAATCGGTATTTTCTCTCTTTCTCGGTTTCTCTCCCAAATAGTGTTTCGGTTGAGAAAAGAAAGTTATACGTAGTTGACGTATAATCTTGCGGGTTGTTGTGGAGAATATTTACGGGATCGATGAATAGTGTTTTACCGAATTTAGCGGTATGTCAGTTTTGCATATTGATGAAACTGAGCAACCGAAAATTCGTGTTTACGGGTTTTCGTCTTTTCCCCGTGAATAGTGTTTTTGCAGAATTCCGCGGTTTACGGTATTTCTGGCAGAAGAAATAAACCGCTCTCCGGTTAGTCCTGGTGGATAACCGATAGAGGTATCACACGTGTGATACTCCGAGTCGATTCCTTCCCTGGTGAGGCTCTACTCGCTCGGTCTGCATTCCAACTGTGATTTGGAAACAAGGTATAAATATGTTATATTAATCTATTTAATTTGTAAGTAGATTAAAGTTTTAGAAATCAATCATGGAGTAGATCTGTAAAAGGATTAAATTGGGTTTTGATGCCAAAGGAATACTGAAGGTGGACCGCCTTGGAAAGTTTCCTGACATACCCCGTTTAATCCTGAGCTTAAGTTGGCCGTAGAAATTTTTGTTCTACGGTCATTCCGCAACTTAAGCCTAAAAGGGGTTTTGGTTACCGCGAAACCCCAAAAGTGGTATCTAGAAAACCCTACAAAATTTAGGGTTTATGTTTGTCAATTGTGAATTACTTACAAATTTAGGGTTTACAGTTCAATTTAGGGTTGGAATTTATGGTTCAAATGGTTGAACGGCTTAAGAACTTATTTTTGGGTTTATGATTTAAAAATATGCATATTTATTTTTTGAAAATTATTTTTGTGATAGTTCATGAAAAACATGTATATATATCAATACAAAATAATTTGAAGTAAAAGTAATTATTTTGAAGTATATCAATATTTGTTTAAAGATGACATATATATTTTTTTATTGTAAGTAAATTGCATGTATATCTCATTTTTTTATTTTTAAAATTTAGGTCTGCAAAAATTTTGTGCGGTTTAAAATTTCAAAGAATTGCATGTATATCAAAATTGTGGACCATGCAAAAACAGTGATTTTCAATAAATCTAAAAAAAGTAAACCCAAAATAATTGCATGTAAATATTTTTTGGTAAATGTAGTATGCCTAGAGTTAGACGGTGGGGAGTACGAGCTGAGCCTGCAGCGGGTGCAGATGCTGTGGATCCGAGTGGAGCGGGCACGTCCTCGGTGGATCCGACTGGAGAGGGCCCGTCGTCGTATGATGATACGACTGGCAGGGGTTTTGAGGATCCGACTGGAGCGGATCCGTCGTCTCAGGCCGGTTTTTCAGATGGTGTGCATGATCCTGACACATTTAGTCATCTTCTATGGACCCATCATGTTAAGCACCGCGTCTCATTGGCATCTCTTGAGGTACGTGAATTTTATACTTTAAAAAATGACATTCTGTTGAGTTATTAAAAAAAATGCACGATTTGAGTCTGACAAATTGATAATAAATACAGGACGATGTCATGCTTACGGTGAGGCACCGCAGGTCTGAGATTCCGTACGTCCCCCATAAAGAAATGCAGCGATACATCTTGAACCTCGGCTTGTATCAGCTTGCCACCATGCCGCAGAGTAGGATCGATGTGTCTCTGATGCATGGTCTAGCGGAGAGATGGCGACCTGAGACTCATACATTTCATCTCCCGGTCGGGGAGATGACAGTCACCCTTGGTGATGTGAGCGCCTTATGGAGTTTACGTATCGATGGCGACCCCATAGGTGGCATCTCAGACCATCCAGAGCTGCAGAGGATGATACCGGAGTTGTTAGGGTGTGATCCGAAGACTCTGCAGAAGAAATATAAGAAGAAGAAGGGGGAGGAGGAGGAGTTTCGTTATTCCGGGTACTGCATTTCTCTAAAGGCACTCCGGTCTCACTTCTTCCAGAATCAGATAGATGTTGATACTGATAACATTGAGGCGGTCAGGAGGTACTATTACACTCTTTAAATTAACTTAGTAGTTGCTCAACAGTCTCAATTATTTACATTGATTATTTTATATTGCAGGTATACTTGAGCATATGTGCTGGATTTGTGCGGTGCTGTCATGTTCGAGGATTCCAGCGGTGACGCGGTTCCGATGATGTACCTCTCCCTGCTGAGGGACCTGGAGAAAGAATCAAGATGGAACTGGGGTGGAGCTGTCCTCGCCCACTTATACAGAGGCCTCTGTCATGCTTGTCTGGTAAGTCTGTATTAATATACGTTGTTATTGAAGGATGGATAAGAAGCACCCAGATTTAATTTTAAGTTAAATTTTCAGGTCAAGAATAAACAGCTTTTTGGACCACTGCTTCTGCTTCAGCATTGGTCGTGGTCACATCTGCCCATAAACCGGCCAGTCATACCATTTCCGCATCCCGATTGGGGAGGACCTGAGCCAGCCAGATGCCCCGCATACGCCGCCATATGGGGCAGTCATCACGATCATGAAGAGAGGGGCAGGGGGATTTCTTATGTCCGGGGTCAGCTGCAGATGCTCCGAGATGGGAATATCGATTGGTTTCCGTATCGTGCATGGTATCAGCACAGATGGCTGAGCCCGCTGACATTAGAGCAGACACATCTATGGTATTATCGGGGACCGGTCGTCTGTTTCTGGATAGTGGAGTGCCATTATCCCGATCGGGTATCCCGACAGTTTGGCTTAGATGCTTTCATCCCGGAGCACCCGTTGATGGGCAAGGATGCTACCGACAACTTCCACAAGTAAGTACCATCTACTTAATTAATTTTTAACTTGAATATATCAACTGTTTCTCTACTTTCTAATTAATTGCACTTGCAGAACGGCGCACACTAAGGCTAAAGTCGACTGGAGCCAGCATTTCGTCATGCAGTACAACTAGGCTCGACATCCGGAGCAGCACTTATGGAGCCCACCATGTACTACATCGTTGGGTGCTAGTCCCGGGGATCTGAGATATGCCGTATGGTACCAGAGATGGGGCATGTCGTCAGTCTACCTGACAGGCCATTATGGCGAGACCCTACGACGTAGGCTGATGGATTCATCCAGCAATTATATGCCCTGGGGTCCGATCAATGCTCGCGCGGTAAGTAAAACCGAAACATACTTTAATTTTAAATTGCAAATTTTAATTACTTACTGTTGGCATAATCATGTTGTGTGCAGCTGTTGACCGCTATGAGAGGAGTTGGACACAGCTTGGCGTGCATGGCGAAGGATGCTTGGCGATATATAGGATGCCAGATGCTCGAGCACACTGCACCAATCGTGGAGACAGGCGGTTGTGAAGGCCTCCTCGTTGGCATGCTGCGCGATGCTGGGGAGAACATCAATTGGCGGGAGATAAAGTCTGCACCGCGAAATCCAGATTATCAACGAGTCCCTGTCTACGGCGATGAGATGCCGCAAGCTCCTGCAGGTAATTACAAGTTAATATTAAAAGTACGACACACACAATATTCTTATTTTCGTTGAATTGTTCGTTCTAACTCAGTTAACTTCCAATTATGCAGCTGATGACTCAGGTTGGGCGTTCCACGACTGGGTGTTGAATACCCAAGGATGGGATGCTTATAAAAATAAATACGGAGTTGCAGTAGAGCTTGGCACGGTCAGTCGCCAATTATACCATTATTTGTTGCAGAGTTCTTTGTATGTAGCAAAACTAACATTATTTTAATCTAGGATGGAGCACCTCGTTGGAATGCCGATCCCATATTTAGCATAAATGAGCTGGACCCAGCAGATACAGATGCAGAGGCGTATGGCTCCCACAGACCACGATATGGAGTGGAGATGGAGCATGACTTTGAGGCTGGTGGGAGTTCATCTCAGACTGCAGATGGCTTTGTCTCTGCATTATTTGGCGCACCGCCTCCTTCCACGTATTCTGCAAGATGGGAGCAAGATTCATGGGAGCTGCGTACACAGCCCGCCAATGCAGAGTCAGCTGCTGGATTTGATCCATGGGCAGCCAGGACAGGTACGCAGCACATGTATACGGGGGACGAGGATGAGGATATGGGGGACGATGAGGAGGATTTGGGAGAGGATGCATTACGACATGTGAGTCCGCAGAGGCGCGTGCAGCCGCACAGGCATGGCAAGGGCGTAGCGGCTCCTCGGTTGTCTCTATCCGGAAGGAGACGAAGATGATGATTGTAGAGTTTTTGTTTATTGTGATATATTTCTGACTGTAGTATTTTGACTATGGGACTGCTGTATTATGTTGACATTACGTTTTTTTATTTTATGTTCATGTTGGTATTATGTTGTTTGCACTTTACATTTCATTATTATAACACAGTTTAACAATACAATTAAAGTTCAACAATACAATTAAGTTCAACAATATAATTAAAAGCTTAACAATATACTTCAAATAATTACATTCAAACTAAGAAATTATATTCAAGTAATTACAATTTCTTCACTATTTGCGACCCACACTCCCAGCAGACCGCCTATGACAGGGGCGGTTTGCTAGGGTCCTGACCGCCTGGGCCACGGGCGGTCCACTAGGGATGCCTATTTATTCATTTTTTCTCTCTCTCTTCTCACTCCAACATCAGTCTACCTTCCACCTCAAAGGCAGAGAGAAGGGAGAAAGCGCTCAAGGCGATTTCGGGCGATTTTCTGGGCGACTACAGCTACAGGTAATTTAAATATTTTTTTAATTATTTTTTAAATATTTTTTGTAATTATTTTTTAAATATTTCTTTTCATTATTTTTAAAATATTTATTTCAATTATTTTTTATATATTTTCTAATTATTTTCTAATTAGCCGTTGATTACTGTACCGTTAGTATTTAATTACGCACATAATTAGCCTTCCTAATCAATTGCTGTCACTTGAAACCCTAGTTATAATGGCACCCAAAGTTGGAAAAAATAGAGGAAGAACTGAAACCGAACGCGAAGCAAAAAGAGCACTCATTAATAATTTTTGGACGGCTGAAGCCTACGCGATGAGGAATTTGGAAAGATTGTTTTCACCCAAAAATAATGAATAATTTCTGAGCACTCTTGATCCATCAATTAGAAAAATGCTGATGGAAGGCTGGGTGGACAGGGTCCCTCCACCTGGATGGGGACAGTGCTGCTTATGTGAGCTGAACGGAGATATGGTGGATATGTTCTTCTGTTATAAATGTGGCAAAGTTGTTCATCCCAATTGCATGGACCCGCATGCAGATCTGCTGAACGACGCTCGTCTCACTACGTGGGAGTGTCCTGCGTGCGTCCGTCGGGCTGAGGAAAAAAAGGGAGCAAGCTCCTCGTCTCGTAAGGCTTAGACCCCAATTGTATGTTGTTGTAGTATTTTATGTTTTAACTGTAACGGTTTGTATAATTGATATTTGAACTGGTTGTTGCTGTATGAATTTTATGTTACCTTATTCTATGGACTCGACGGTACTGTATTATTTAGTAATGTATTTGAATTTTAAATTCCTGGATTTTTTATGAATTTTAATCCGTTTTTCTTCACAAAATTCTTCAAATCAAAATACTAAGATCTATATATAAAAAAAAAAAAAAAAAAAAAAAAAAAACCATGGGGCGCCCTGGGGGCTGGCGCCTCACTTGCCTTATGGGGCGCCCCAGGGTCTGGCGCCTCAAAGGGTTTTTGGGCCGCCCGTAGTCCAGGCGGTCAGGGCATATTTAAAAAAAAGTTGCACACAGGGACATTTTTAAAATTAAGTTTTTTTTAGGGATATTAATAAAAATGGCCGAATGCATAATCACTCCTTTATTTTCCTCTTTCATGCCCTTTTTATTTTTTCATGTTGTTTGCTGCCTTCTATAAAATCAAGCTAGAAAAAAATGAATTACTTGTGAGTTTAAAATAACTTATATATTCCAAATTATTATAGATAATGATAGTATATTTATTATTAACAAAATATAAATTTATATATTAGATATTAGAGCAAATCAATTATTTGAGAGGTTTTTTTGCATATCTTTTCATTATATATTTATTATTTAACAAAATAGTGGTAGAACTAATCTGTATATATAATATAAATTTATATATTAGATATTTCTTAAAAATTACTGTCGCCGCTATCGTTCGTCTCACTTGCCGCTATCGTTGGTCTCAAAAATCTCAAGTTACTCGCTGGTCTCAGTCATCATTTGGAGAAGAGCTGTCGGGTGAGAGACAAAGAGACGGGTAGGGCTGGTCAGTTGTTGCTAGTCTCAGTCGTTGCCTCTCTCTCTCTCTTAAGGGCATTGCTGGGGCTGGCTCTGTGAGAGAGAAAGAGAGGAATCGAGGCTGGGTCTGAGGTGAAATCGTCTCAATTGGAGGGTCCAGTTCCGAAAATTTTGAAATGTTCCAAAATTTTTAGATCTGATCGTATTTAATTTGTACAGTTTTTAAAAGCACATCCAATGATATGAAATGAAAATTAAAAGTTGTCATTTAAGCAAAACATGGCAACCTATATATATATATATATATATATATATATATATATATATATATATATATATATATATATAGAGAGAGAGATGGGCTACGGTGAGTTGCGAAGTAAAGCGACTATTTTACTTCACGCTCATATTTTGCGATTTTTAAGTTCAAAACGTCGATCTGAACCGTTCATCTTGTTCTCCATATTGAAATGTGCTTGGAGGACAAATTTTACATTTTTTGGAATTTTTTTACTATTTATTAAGCAATTTTGAAAGTGGCTGATCTGATGGTCCAGAAAATTTTACTGTTTTTTACTGTTCACAGCAAAACAGCAATTTTCAAAAATGCTTAATAAATAGTAAAAAAATTCCAAAAAATGTAAAATTTGGTTTCCAAGCACATTTCAATATGGATTAAACATCTAACGGTTCGGATCGGTCGTTTCGACTTTCAAAATAAAAATATCACGTGAAGTAGAAACGCGTTTTACTTCGCAACTCACTGTAGCCCACCTCATATATATATATATATATATATATATATATATATATACCTTAATCTAGTCTTGAGGTACATTTTAGTGGGACTCTTTAATACTCGTGTAGGTTTTGATCAAGCGGTTCAGATCTTAATTCAAACTTTGAGTTATTTTAGGGGATCCGATCGAATTCATGCTTGAGTGGTCCCTTAATAGTAATCCATAAAAGTAAAATTAGAAGTGTCAATTAAAATTTTACAATTTAATTAAACTTAAAAGATGCTCTACCAACATTACTCAGTAAATAAAAATATTGTTGGGTTTGGGTTTAATTGAGTCGTCGGATGATTTTATGATCCATTGGGAGAGTTACGAGACAAATCTTATAAAAGAGTTTGATTAGTATAACATTAGTGTGATTTCAATCTATATAACACTAATTTTAAAACCTATCAAATCGACTTCAAATGGTGAATCCAAACTGTTTAGACCTGTTACATCTGCAAAAAAAAAAAAAAAAAAAAAAAAAAAAATCGTAAAACGTTATGTAACGTTTGTCACAGTAAAACTTGATAAAAATGAAAATTTTATGAAGGCTGGATTCAATTAAAACGTCATAACGTTTTCAGAAAACGTTATAACGTTTTATACACTAAATTCTGCGTTTTATACACTATTTTCTGCGTTTCTCACCAGCTGAATCGTTATAACGATTTACCAAAACGTTATAACGTTTTATGCGACAATGTGAGGGTCTATTTAGCAAAATTCTGTGTCTCTTTCTCTCTCACTCCGTCCCGTCTCCCTGCCTGGTGTGTGTTCCGCCCCAAAGGGAAAAGAGAGAGAGAGAGCTCCATTATTTCACGAAAGTTCGGGAAATCGAAGGTAGGAACGAGAAATTGGACGTGGATCTCATCTAGCTCTCCCATTTGGTATTCCCTTCTCTCCCCTTCTCCCTCAAAATTCAAATTTCACCATTGTTAGGGTTTTTCGTTTTAAACCCGAGATTTGTGTTTGAATTACTTGTAGACTAGCTCCTTGAGCCTCCTTGGTTGTTTATGTGTCGATTCTTTTCTCGATTTCACCTCGATTTTGGATTCCCATTTCTAGGGTTTTTGGTACCAAATCCGAAATTTGGAAATGTTGTTGATCGGTTAGGCTAATCCGACCAAATAGACTTGTAATTGGTAAACATCTCTCTCAACCTTGACATAGAACGATTAATTCAATTTTCGACCAAATTAGGGTTTAATTAATTGGCAAATTGAATTGTTACGAGAACCAAAATAGTGAGACGGTAAAGGAATTGTTACCAAATTGGAATTGTGTATGGTCTAGAGGACCCAAACGTGAATATGAGAATTGATAAGAGATGTTAAGTAATTAAGACCAATGAAGAAAGGGTTGACACCAAAATATATGAATTTCGTTAAGGAAAGTATAAAGAGATTAATACAACTCAAGCAAGCACCCGAACAAAGGTTAAACCAAGGGTACATTTAATATAGGTGTAGGCTCGGCCGAGCAAGACTTTGCGGGACATTTCGAGACGTCTGATCCATAACTAAGCGGTACGCTCGTCGTAATCAGGTGCGGGGTTCTTGGACTTGTTTGATGTTTCATTTTCAGAAATTAAATTATCTTTTCCGATTGTCATGTTGTGTGATTGATTGTTGCATACTTGGAATTGTCATGTTGTATGTTTGATTGTTGAATAATTAGAATTATGTGAATTGTGTGCATAATACATCTAAAACCGAATTGTTGCGGTATGGTTGATTTGCATATTTGTATGGTTGTCATTTTGATTGTTCTCTTAAGAGTTGACTATGGATAAAGGCCACCACAAATTGATGATTGTGAAATGATATGTGAATGAAACAGCAAGGTTGAGCTGTATCAGCTAACTTTGAGATGATATGTGAATGAATTTGCAAAGTCTGCTAGCTGACTTTGATCCCATGATCCTAATGGCCTTAGGTGAACAGCCCTCGAGGTATCCCAGTACCGGTTGGGACGAGGGGTGGGTGACTATATGTATATGTTGATTGTGATTGTGGGTGACCTATGTGTGACGTCTGTGGCTCGGGGGCATTACCCTACGTGGTAATGCATTTGGATGGTCAATTGACTATGACGACATTCTGATTTATTTCATGTGAATTTTCATTTTATGACTTCGAACCAGACTTTAGTAAATAGTTAAGCCAAAGCATTTACAGATGGGTGTCAGACAAAGGGTCCAGCTCGGTGGAACATCTGTAGGTGTCTGTAACCCTACAGATGAGGGTCAGATAAAGGGTCTAGCTCGGTGGAACATCTGTAGATGCTACCAGCCATAATAAAATGAGTCAGGCCAAAAATGTGTTTGTTTGAACTTCATCTTGGAAATTCCTTAAGTTGTTTTTCATTCAATTATTGTTGTCGAGTACATGCATTCATTTATATATATATTGTTATAGAACTGCTAATGCGATTTTGTATGGATTTCATTTTTGAACATGGAGTCTGATTGCAAGTCCAATAATCTAATTGTGGCAAATTTCGAACTGAGAATTTATTCTCACCCCCTCCCTTTGGGTCATTTTTAGGTTTATTACACGAATACAGAGAGATGGTTCTGGATTGCATCTGACAGCATAACCACATGAAATTGGGGATTTGGGTGGTTGAAACTGACAGGATGCGGGAGACAATTCTAAATTATAGTCTGCCGTATTCTGTCAGATAAATCTTGTAAGGAATAAATGGATGTGGTTATTATGTAAATGTGTTATTGGTAATGCATATAAAAGATCCACTGCCTTGCGTATATATATGTCTTAATAAATATACGCGGCAGGCTGTTATACCCGGGATTCGGGGTGTGACAAAACCGATCTACTTCATTAGTTGTGCGTTTACATGCAAAATTTATTACTTTTCGAATTTATTTAGTATTAAGTTAAGCGGTCAAATGTGTGAGTTTTTAAGTTAATTTTAATACATTTATTTTTCAATATTTTTACCGCTTGATTTGATACTAAAATAACTCGAAAATATAAAAAAAATTGTATGTAAACGCATCTGTAAGTCGGTTTGAACGGTTTAGATTAGTCATTTGAAGTCGATTTAATAAATTTTAGAGTTGGTGTTATATAGGCTAAAATTACATTAATATTATATTAGCCAAACTCCTTATAAAATAAGAGTATTAAAATATGTACATCAAATAAAATTAGTCTGCCTATCCATTATTTTGGATCAAAATAGTCCTTTTCTTTAAAGGAATCTATGATAAACCGCATAAGACAAAATTAAACCAGAGATAATGCATATGGACAACCAAAATAACTCACAATAATTATAAAGACAGGCCCAACAGGCCCAAAGGCCCAATAATACATAAACGAATCACACAATATACTAATTATCACACTGAATCACATATTTTTTTTCGTCCTTCACGAACTTTTTATTTTGCTTTTCATGTTTATTGTTGTTTTTTAACTACTTAACTACTATAAAAATCAAGTGTGAAAGAATATAAATTGCTTCTGAGTTTAAAATAAATTATATTCCAACTTCATTTTAAAATAAAAGTACATAAATTTATTATTTTATGAAATATTAGCACATATAATATTTAGATATCATAGAATATCAATTATCCAATAGGGTCTTTCTTGAAAATGTTTTTGCATAATATTTTTTTTTTTCTAACGAAATATGAGTTGTTAGATGAATCATTTTCCTTGCATCCGTTTCCATTTGAGATTGTTTTGGATTTTTTAGAAGGGATGCAAACGTTAAGGATGATTTAGGTGTAGAAATTATTCGAAAATATTTTTGAAAAATTGCCAATATATATTTCATTTCAAATAAAAGAGTATATTGGGTCGGAATATATTTATTGAAAAATTAATATTTTTTTTCAAAATAATAAAAGAGTATACTATATTAAGATATATCTTATAAAAGTTCAATATTTTTTTTTATCAATTTATGAAAGTTTTGAAACAATAGTTAAAACTTAGCTACAATGTAACAAAATAAAAAATATATGTACCAGATTGAGATACATTTTATACATGTCTGATATTTTTTGTTGAAAATTTATGAAATTGAAACGACAATCAAAACTTAACTTAGTTTACAGCGTAAAAAACAAAAAAATTAGTTTCAATGTAAAAAGCTATAAAAATGAATTGTAAAATATTCAATATTTTGTCGTTTAAAATTTATGAAATTGGAAGGATAATCAAAACATAGCTTACAATATAAGAGAACAATAAATAAAAAATGTATGAGGTCGATTGAAATATATTTAGTAAACATTCAATATTTTTTCGTTTAAAAATTAGGAAATCTTAATGAAAACCATAACTTAACTTATAATGTAAAAATATAAAACTATATTATTAGTTTGAGATATATTTAGTATTGCACGTTAAATAAATGGACACAAAAATATATATTGAATATTGTTTTTTAAACCTAAAAAATTTATCACGAACTAGTCAAATATTACATCAACACTGTATTTTTGTTTAGTTAATATTTTTTTTCATGTGAGGTGGTCTCGATCGGTAGTCTAATATGTCATGACGTAATAATTTTTTCATCTTGTGAGGTGATGCGAATGATCACATCATGATGTCCACACGTGACCTGATCAAATATGATGTGATTTTGTCATGTTTAAATTTTTCTTTTTGTCAAAACAAAGAATATAGCTTCTTTTGTTTAATTTATTTGTTATCTATTTAAAGAATTTACTCGTGATATAATTAATTTGTGAAACTATTTGAAAATTTGAAACCTTTTCAAAATATCAACATATTTTATGTAAGTGAATCTTAGCCGATCATACGTATCACCTTTTTCGCTTCTTTATAAAATTAGTTTCAACAGTTTAATAAAATTATTCTTAATAGTCCTTTATACTACTGAAAATAATTTAAAAGAATTGCACCCCAACTCTCTGGATTTGGGGTGTCATGCATGAAGCCGCGTGGCAAGTATATGCCACGTTGGTCCTTTTTTATATATATAGAAGTTTCCAATTTTTATAAATAAAATCTTATGGTTTCTTAATTTCATATATAAATCCATAAAAATAATTTAAGAAAATTATGGAGTGTTACAGATAGAGACGGCAAAAGAACTCAAAAAGGGATCGTTATATATATATTTCATGATCTACATATATATATATGACAAGTCGAATTAGAAAATTATATTTGTTTTGTTAATTTTTTTAGTTCTTCTATAATTAACATGTATTTGAAGCAAGTTGAAGGTCAATTATTACTATGTTCCGATTTTTTTATTAATATCCAAAAAACAAATAAAATTTAAAAAATATACAAATCCCGAATAAATTTCAAAAAATACCCAAACCGGTTATCCAATAACCGGATTTGGGACAAATATCTGGTTAACGGATTTCTGGACTCAAAAAATAAATCCGGTTAACAGTTAACCGGAAAGTTATATTTTTATTTTTATTTTTATTTTTTTAAAAATAAAAAATCCGGTTAATGGTTAACCGGACTCATATTATTTTTTTTTAAGTTGTGTTTTTTTAAAACATAAATTTTTTTATTTTTTATTTTTTGTATTGAAATATTAGAAATGTTGAATATATTTCTTTAAAAATAGATGGAATACAATATAATTTGATTTATTAGAATGACTGCAACAAATAACCCGGATCAATATTTTTCAGGCCGGATTTTTCGCTGCTGTAAGAAAAATTAATATATTTCTTTATGTGTTATTGGAAAAAAATAAAAATGCTTAGATTCTGAGTTATTGATCCCGGTTCAAAAGTCACTTCTATGTAATCCAGAAAATATTGTGATCCTTCTAGGACATTTAATTTATAAAAAGTTGTATCTATTTTAATAATTCTTTTTTAATAACAATAATTAAATAACTTAAAGTTTTTGTTTTTTTTCAAAAATAGATACAACTTTTCATAAATTAAATGTCCTAGAAGGATCACAATATTTTCTGGATTACATAGAAGTTACTTTTGAACCTGGATCAATAACTCAGAATCTAAGCATATTTATTTTTTTTCCAATAACACATAAAGAAATATATTAATTTTTCTTACAGCCGCGAAAAATCCGGCCTAAAAAATATTGATCCGGGTTATTTGTTGCAGTCTTTCTAATAAATCAAATTATATTGTATTTCATCTATTTTTAAAGAAATATATTCAACATTTCTAATATTTCAATACAAAAAAAAACTTTTAAAAAAAAAAATATGAGTCCGGTTAACCATTAACCGGATTTTTTATTTTTTATTTTTTAAAAATAAAAATATAACTTTCCGGTTAACGGTTAACCGGATTTATTTTTTGAGTCCGGGAATCCGTTAACCGGACATTTGTCCCAAATTCGGTTATTGAATAACCGGTTTGGGTATTTTTTGAAATTTATTCGGGATTTGTATATTTTTTAAAATTTTATTTGTTTTTTGGATATTAATAAAAAAATCGGTACTATGTTGCTGGTTTTATTTTTGGATGCGTGCCTTTCATTATCGTTAATTGTATTTAAAATGTTCATGTTCCGTAGCATTATGTAATCAAGAAAATATGAAATTTAATAACCTATCCAAATTACTTTCATTGAGAAACTAATGCAAACTGAGATGGTGATTTAATTTCTCTTTTGACCTCAAAGGTAATTTAATCAACACCATATGAATATCTTTCATTATAGTGCCAAAACCCGTGATGTAAAATCACTTTTCATTGTCTTTCTTCACGCATCTTTTGTTTCTTTTTTCATACTTTTCATGACTTCTAAATAAGTAGCTTGCTTACTATATATAAATATCAATTTGATCTATTGAGTTCAAACTAAATTATATTAAAAATAATAGTATATTTGTTATATATACTATTTGAATATTAGAAATCAGAGAAAATCAATTATCAGATATCTAGACAAAACTATAGGACTATGGTTTAAAGAGATGAGCTTTTATTTCAATACAAGACTTCAGCTCAGAAACATGCCATACAAAAAATAAATTTTAAATATTTAATATTATAAAATTTATGTTAAAACTCAATAAAATAATGTAAAACTTAATTATGCGAATAAAAACAAAATAATAATAAAATATACAAATATAAAAATAGGTTGTTTAATGAAAGAAATCGATGTTATTTTTTTTCCCTTCCCAAAAAAACACTTTATATTTTATATCTTAAAGTATTTATATGAAAAGCTCAAGTTACTTAATTACACTAAATTCATAAGAATTTATACTTGTACTATAAAATATACATCATTGTTTTTTTTGGCAGAATTATTAAGATTTTAATTAGAAGAGAGATTGAAATTATAATGACACAAACAAATTATAATAAAAAAAATGTATTACAACTTGACTTAAATTACATAAAGAACTATCACACCCCGCGGCCACGGGTCGTAACAGTCCCCCGCCGTAAGCATACAACGCCGTGTATGCTTACAAGGCAATTAACAATTCAATCAAAACCATAAGCAATATAAACCAGTTTCTAAATATATAATCAGAGTACACAATCTGGACATAAATTAATACAACAAAAGTATCTCATCCGGATACCAACCATGAGGCCTACCCTAAATCTATATAACAAAACATATCTAGGGTCATGTAATGGTAAGCTACTAAGGCCTACTACTCGCGTGCCTCTCCGAAATCAGTCGCACCAGTACCTGTAAAATAACCCGAGGGATGGGGGTGAGAATAAAATTCTCAGTGCGAATTTGCTACAGTTTAGACTATTGGACTTGCAATCAGACTCCATATGCAGAAATGAAACCCAAACCAAAACAATTCAAACAGATATATATTCACAAATAACAGAATGCCAATGCTCGACAACAATTAATCAGATGAATCACAGTTAACGGAATTTTCAAGATGAATTTCAAACACAACACATATTTGGCTTAACTCGACTCATTAGGGCTTGTAGCAACTACAGATGTTCTTTCGAGCTGGACCCTTTATCAAACCCTCGTCTGTAGGGTTACTGACACCTACAAACGTTCCACCGAGCTGGACCATTTATCTGACACCCATCTTCAATTGCTTGGCTTAACAGTTATTAAGGTCTGGTTCAAGTCACATAAAAAAAATTCTCTTTTGAATCGTTTCCAATATTCGTAATATTCAATTGACCGTCCAAATGCATTAACAGGTAGGAGAATGCCACCGAGCCACAGACGTTACACACTAGTCACCTGATATCACATTATTAGACCTATTATTTCGACTTGTTTCCATACAAAAATCTATGTTTTGAACCAACAAATAGTGCCTTTTACATTTGAATATCCCTAGAATGTGGTACTGCTATGTTTTGGTTCTTACTTTGCAGGAATCAGGCGAAATCGGGTAAAATCAAGCAAATAGCAGACTTCAGGAAGATCTGATGCGAGTCGCATCCACCTGATGCGAGTCGCATCAAAGCCCAAAGCGACCTGCGATGCGACCCTCATTCCTCACTTGAAGACCAGATGATGCGAGTCGCATCCACCTGATACGAGTCGCATCAACTGTTGCCGCCCAATTCAAATTCAACCCGATAAGCCCCAAGTCAGATCCGTTGCCTATATAAGCAGGTCCTATGCCAGAATTTCGGGAGCTTTTTCCCCCTTTACATTCCAGATCACTTAGAGAGCAGAGATCAAGAGAGAAGAAGGAGATTGGAGCTTGCTTGAAGAAGAGGAGAAGAGAAGATTGCAAGATCCTCTCCAATCCACCTTGGATCTTCGAGCTTCATCATGATCTGCCTATTCTCTCTCTCTTTTATGCTTTCTTTCACCATGCTTGAGTAGATCTTTAGTTCCTAGGGTTAGGATGTAGTCTCTAAACTTTGTCTTTGAGTTGCATGTTGTTTTGATCTAAGTTTGAACTTGTGTGATTCATTGTTTGAGTATTCATTGATTGCTTGATTTTGATTGCTTGATTGATTCTTGATTGTCTACTGTTAGATGTCTATAGCATCTCTTCTAGTAATTTGGCCTTGATGTTTCTTGCAATTGTGATTTAGCATTTGAAGTAGATCTAAGATCAATAGTAGCCGAGAGGTGAACTTTCCATTATCGAAAGGTTGTGGATACTTCTAGCAAACCAGACAATCAATTTAGGTTAGATACCAGTAGGTGAGAGCTACAGGTTGAAGCCTCGCACAAGAAATCAACTTAGATAGGAACACATGTCAGCTCTGCTCGAGGGCCATGCGACCCGCATCAGAGATGATGCGAGTCGCATCATACGGGTCGCATCAGAGATGATGCGAGTCGCATCATACGGGTCGCATCAGAGATGATGCGAGTCGCATGATAGGTCCAGAGAAGGCAAAGTTT
This sequence comes from Carex rostrata, assembly GCF_964058835.1. Classification (NCBI taxonomy): domain Eukaryota; kingdom Viridiplantae; phylum Streptophyta; class Magnoliopsida; order Poales; family Cyperaceae; genus Carex; species Carex rostrata. Next base: position 1,419,715 of record NC_135930.1, read on the forward strand.
GGGATGAAACCTGAAACCCTGGTAGCGCCTTTTATCATTGTTCAAAACCAAAACCTTTAATTGCTTTCATTTACTGTTAATTGAATTGTCACTTGAAATTAGGAAATATAAACAAACCAAACCCAACTTTTCACACTTCTAGTACCTAACTCAGATTTGTAAGAATTTAGACTCGAATTGTACCGTCCCTGAGGATCGATACCTGATTTTACTATATGAGCAGGGCTGTGCACTTGCAGCCTTAATCGAGAGTAACTCAAGGTTTTAAACTGGTACAGTTAGCTGTACCTGAAACTTTGTAGCATACTTTTGTAAGCGAACATCACCCACGATTCCAATTCACACATCATAACATAATCACCCTCCCTCGCCCCAACCAGTACTGGGAAACATTGAGGGCCGTTCACCTAAGACCATTAGGATCGTGGGAATCAAAGCCAGCATACAGCCATACTTTGCAAATTCATTTGGATCCAAGTGCTTAACTTCGTAAATCCATTCACATACATAGTTCGTGGTGACTTTCAATCAAAATCAGATCATAATAGATCGACACAACCAACAACCATACCAGCATGCAAATCACTCAAGTCACATAAATTCAAGTTTAATTTGATTGGGTTATGCAAATGCTTTACACAATTCAATGATGCTGTCACACCCCAAATCCCGGGTCTGACAGCCTGCCGCGTATATTAATTAAGGCATATATATATGCAAGGCAGTGGATCTTTTATATGCATTACCAATATCCTCATCTGCTGTATCCATGTAATAAACCTAAAAATGACCCAAAGGGAGGGGGTGAGAATAAATTCTCAGTGCGAAATTTGCCACAATTAGATTATTGGACTTGCAATCAGACTCCATGTTCAAAAATGAAATCCATACAAAATCGCATTAGCAGTTCTATAACAATATATATATAAATGAATGCATGTACTCGACAACAATAATCGAATGAAAAACAACTTAAGGAATTTCCAAGATGAAGTTCAAACAAACACATTTTTGCCATGACTCATTTTATTATGGCTGGTAACATCTACAGATGTTCCACCGAGCTGGACCCTTTATCTAACCCTCATCTGTAAGGTTACAGACACCTACAGATGTTCCACCGAGCTGGACCCTTTGTCTGACACCCATCTGTAAATGCTTTGGCTTAACCATTTACTAAAGTCTGGTTCGAAGTCATAAAATGAAAATTCACATGAAATAAATCAGAATGTCATCATAGTTAATTGACCATCCAAATGCATTACCACGTAGGGTAATGCCCCGAGCCACAGACGTCACACATAGGTCACCCACAATCACAATCAACATATACATATAGTCACCCACCCCTCGTCCCAACCGATACTGGGATACCTCGAGGGCCGTTCACCTAAGGCCATTAGGATCCTGGGATCAAAGTCAACTAGCAGACTTTGCAAATTCATTCACATATCACCTCAAAGTTAGCTGATACAGCTCAACCTTGCCATTTCATTCACATATCATTTCACAATCATCAATTTGTGGTGACCTTTATCCATAGTCAATTCATAAGAGAACAATCAAAATGACAACCATACAAATATGCAAATCAACCATATCACAACAATTCGGTCTTAACTAGATTGAGTTATGCAAACAATTCACACAATTACGATTATGCAACTAACAAATATGCAACAATGAAACAAACAACATGACAATTCCAAGTATGCAACAATCAATCACACAACATGACAATCGAAAAAGATAATTTAATTTCTGAAAATGAAACATCAAACAAGTCCAAGAATCCTGCACCTGATTACGACGAGCGTACCGCTTAGTTATGGATCAGACGTCTCGAAATGTCCCGCAAAGTCTTGCTCGACCGAGCCTACACCTATATTACATGTACCCTTGGTTTAACCTTTGTTCAAATGATTGCTTGAGTTGTATTAATCTCTTTATACTTTCCTTAACAAAATTCATATATTTTGGTGTCAACGCTTTCTTCATTGGTCTTAATTACTTAACCTCTCTTATCAATTATCATATTCACGTTTGGGTCCTCTAGACCATACACAATTCCAATTTGGTAACAATTCCTTTACCGTCTCACTATTTTGGTTCTCGTAACAATTCAATTTGCCGATTAATTAAGCCCTAATTTGGTCGAAAATTGAATTAATCGCTCTATGTCAAGGTTGAGAAAGAGGTTTACCGATTACAAGTCTAATTGGTCGGATTAGCCTAACCGATCAACAACATTTCCAAATTTTGGATTTGGTACCAAAAACCCTAGAAATGGGAATCCAAAATCGAGGTGAAATCAGGAAAAGAATCGACACATAAACAACCAAGGAGGCTCAAGGAGCTAGTCTACAAGTAATTCAAACACAAATCTCGGGTTTCAAACGAAAAACCCTAACAATGGTGAAATTCGGATTTTGAGGGAGAAGAGGAGAGAAGGAATACCAAATAGAAGAGCTAGATGAGATCCACGTCCAATTTCTCGTTCCTACCTTCAATTTCCCGAACTTTCGTAAATAATGGAGCTCTCTCTCTCTCTCTTTTCTCTTTCGGGCGGAACACACACCAGGCAGAGAGAAGGGACAGAGTGAGAGAGAAAGAGACACAGAATTTTGCTAAATAGACCCTCACATTGTCGCATAAAATGTTATAACGTTTTGGTGTAAAACGTAGGAAATAGTGTATAAAACGCATAATTTAGTGTATAAAACGTTATAACATTTTAATTGAATCCAGCATTCATAAAATTGTCATTTTTATCAAGTTTTACAGTGAAAAACGTTACATAACGTTTTAAAAACGTTACATAACGTTTTAAAAACGTTACATAACGTTTTAAAAACGTTACATAACGTTTTAAAAACGTTACATAACGTTTTAAAAACGTTATAACGTTTTACGATTTTTTTTTTTTACAGATGTAACAGATGCAACAGATGCAATCAATGATATTCAACATGACAAACGAATACAGAGTTTAATTCCTGAAAATAAAGTATCAAACAAGTCCAAGAATCCCGCACCTGGTTACGACGAGCGTACCGCTTAAATTATGGTTCAGACGTCTCAAAATGTCCAGCAAAGTCTTGCTCGACCGAGTCTACACCTACATGACAAGTAGGCCTGGTTTAATTCGGGTTCAGTGGTCTATACGTTTACTTTAGTTTGCTAATAGTTTATACATTCCTAAATCAATTCTTATGCTTTGGTATCGATTCTTGTCGGTTCCTTCTTTCTTATTAACCATCTCTATAATTGAGCACATTTGCATCTAGGCCCTCTAGCCATATACAATTTCATTTTGGTAACACTTCACTTATCATTTCACTATTTTGGTTCTCGTAACAATTCGATTTACCAAGTGGTTAACCCTAATTTGGTCAAAACCTCAAATTAACCGTTAAACGTTCTAGCAATTCAAGATCAAGAGGCAACCCTACCGATTACAAGTCTAATCGGTTGGATTAAACAAATCAATTCACGATTATGCCCAATTTCAGTTTTGGCACGAAACCCTAGAAATCAAAATCCACAAATTGGAAGGAAATCGGGAAAAAGATTGACAAATAAACAAGCAAGGAGTGTAGAGGAACTAGTCCATGAGCTATTCGAACAAAAATCTCGGGTTTAAAACGAAAACCCAAGAAATCGAGAAAATTTGAGATTTCAAAAGAGAGAAGGAGAGAAAGGAATACCGAATCGGAGAGTTGGGAGAGATCCAGGGGCGCTTACTCGGTTCCAGTTTTGATTTCTCGCAACAATCGGGAGCTTGGGCGGGAAAGGAAGCTCTCACGCTCGTTTTCTTCTCTCTTGGGCGAAAATAACATAAAAATGGGGAAAGTGGGCTGTGGGGAGAGAGAGAAGGTTCGATTTGGGTTTTAGGGTTAAAAACACCCCGAGTGCGGACGCACTCAATTCAGTGCGGGTCGGCCACCCGCACTCAGCACTTGGAACAGATTTTCAGCAGTTGAAAATACACATAAATATACACGAGTGCGAACGCACTCATTTTCAGTGCGAGTCAATCACCCGCACTCAGTCCAGTGCGGACGCACTCAATACTTGGTGTTATTCTTCAGCACAATTTGGAAAAGTCCGAGTTTAGTGCGGACGCACTGAGACTCCAGTGCGGGTCGGCCACCCGCACTCAGGACTTGGTCAGAATTGGAGGAAAAGAGAAATTGGAATCAATGCGGGTCATCCATCCGCACTCACAGAAATTTCAAAGGCAATTTAAGGAAGACAGAAGTCAGTGCGGGTCAGTCACCCACACTCATTACCAGTGCGGACGCACTGGGCCTAAAAAGGTTCAGAACGTCAAAATTTCGACGCGGTCTCGATTCACACTTAACTTACTTATTTAGAGGAACCTTAATTAAGGTTTAGACTTCCATTTTGTTAGAACGATTTTCGATTCTTGCTTTTAAATCATTAAAAATTTATTGTAAAAATTTTGTAACGTAACAAGAACAATGACTTATTTATAACAAATAGATTCTCTGAAAAACTATCCTTCATACTGATAACAAATCAACTTATTTAGAACATTTTCTTCTTCATTGAGCATATGAAATTCTCAGCATGCTATTTAATTCATTCTTACAACTTCTAAAAAATATATAATTTGTGATAAAATCATTAATGATACACATAACAAGAATAAAAACATTCATGTTATATTGTGTTAAATTAGTGAAAATATAATTTTTAGAATATTAATTTTCTATAACAAAAATATATTTATATTTGATATTTTTTTGAGATAATATCAATATATTTGGATTCAAATAATGCTACATATAATAGGTTTAATTATCAGTCGTTCAGAAAAATGTACCTGCCATCAACTATTTCTGTCGTAAACGCAAAAAAAAAAAAAAAAATCTCGAATAAATAAATTCGAGAAAATTTCATCAAATTCACCTCTCTCCATTTCATCTTAAAAGGGAACCCTCCATTTCATTTATTTGACTTCCAACGCAAGTTCCAATTTGTCAAGGCTACGCAATCAAAGAAAATGATGGTTCCATTAATTTTTAATTATGGATATATGAAGGACCGGTACCAGACAAAAATTATGTGTTAAGGAAAAAATGATATAATTGATAACATTTTATTTCATCAGCGATGAGCTTTGAGATGAGTGCATGAAAATTTCGTTGGATAAGAACTTAACAGAATTGGACGGATATATATTTCAATTATCGCTAAAGAATAAGAAACTGGTCGTTGATCTGTACATGTTCTCCCTTGGCTGGTCTAGCTAGCTCGCTCCTTCTTAGCTGCTCTCGCACCGTTGTTCTCCCTCTACAAGAGATCCCTTCAGAAAACTCTGAGAAAGATCGATGCAAAAGGATCAAGATAAAATTAAGTTCGATTCAAGAGATTATATTCTTGCCTCAAATTCCCTAGCTTGTTCAGAAATATTTGAGAAAGCTCTCTCAACTCAAGTTCAGAATGACAGCAAGATCGAGAGTGATTTTGTAGATTGAAAGCAAAAGGGGTGTCACGACACAGATCGATCGGAGAATTGTGCCCCTGTAATTTCAAAGCTCTAACGGAGAGTCGAAGCGTACACTGTTTTAATGTTTTCATCTCTCTTATTCATATAGCGACTAAATTCTGCACAAATTTGAAGTCCATCCGACATCTGTTATAATGTAATATAGCTTTATTCATGACTCATATATATATATCTATTCAACAATTTTTTTTTTCATTCCTTTACTTGATTCATATAGTGTTCAATAAAATGGATACGAGTAGGGTTTTATTTTTGTTTAGTTTATCGTTGTGTTTTTTTTTATTAACATAATAATAGGTTAGGCTATGAAAAAAATTCATATCTGACTCATTTTATATTCGTTGACACCGTAGTTTCGAATTTAAATATCAATATAACCGTGTAACTTTTCACATATTTTTTTTCTGAAATGCTAGAAATAAAATAATCGGCGTATCTATTTCAGTAATTGAGATAATGAACTCTTAATTTGACTAATAAATATTTAAGGTGTTGGCGTCTTTGTACAAAGAGAGAAAAAAGAAGAACAGAAAAAACACCAAAGATGAATAAAAACAAACACAAATTATTTACAAAACATGATTGGTAATTCAAAATTTTCATCTATATACTCATTTTTTTCTCCTTTTATTTCTTTTAATTTTCTTGAATTCTCCACCAAGGAAACTCACAATTACATATCCTAATCAGAATCACGTTGCCCTTACTAATCACATATATATGAATATCTCTTGTCAGTAACCTGAATTTTACAATAAGCATCCAGAATTTTATTTGAAATACCGTACTTAATCTCAGAATCACCATGGTCCATTGCTACTGTAACTGCGAGAAATTTGACTTACTAAAATTTTAAAAACTTAGGATTATATCAGGAGATATCATCTTCTTAATCTTTTGAATCTGACAATTGACAAATTTTCCTAACTAATTTTTTGCAATTTTATTTAGAAATACTCCAAAATTTCATAGCTAATTGCAAATCATCTACCCTTGAGAGTCTTATTTATGTCAGCTTTCTCCATCATCTTATTTTGTTTGCTCTTTTTGTTTAAAATTAATGTCTCAAGTTTGATTGTTTGTCATTATAATAGGTTGATCAATGTTTAGGTGAGCTATTTAAACACTTTTGGTTCTGGAAGAAGTCTACATTTGTATGATTATAATTCTAATTGTGTTCCTTATTAGTCTAATTAATGCCATGACAAATTAATGAGCATGAGGTTGATCATGTGCTCTTCACCTAATAAGATGTCAGGTATAAACAATGAAATTGAGGGGAAAAAAACTGGCGCCAGTAAATGAATTTACATTTTTTTGCATTAATTTAAGAATACTTACATGAGTGAGTCTATGGTACTATGCATATTACAATTTGGCACCGTACTACGGCTCTATATTTGAGTTTTCAAATCCTAACGGTCGATCCGAACCGTTCATCTTGTTCTCCATATTAATATGTGTTTGGAGACCAAATTTTACATTTTTTGAAATTTTTTTACTATTTTTTTAGATTTATTGAAAATCACTGTTTTTGGATGGTCCAGAATTTTCAGATCAAGTGATTTTCTAAATATCTAAAAAAATAGTAGAAAAATTTCAAAAAATGTAAAATTTAGTCTCCAAACACATATTAATATGGAGAACAAGATGAACGGTTTGGATCGACCGTTAGGATTTGAAAACTCGAATATAGAGCCGTAGCACGGTAACAACCCGTGATATGCATAGTACCATAGACTCACTCATACTTACATTCATGTAATTAAAATGCTGCCTCTGCGAGAGTAACTATTATATATCTATTGGTCATCCGTTAACCGTAACAATAAGATAAAAGAATGAATACAAATAAAATTATTCTAAACAGATACAAATGTCAAGACATGTCCAGAGACTAGTTCATAATATATGTATATATATCAGTGCAAATCCCTGCTTGAAAACATTAATTGGCATCTTTGGTATATTATGTTCGCTGTGTCTAGTCTTTTGTGTGGCGAGTGATTTACTTGCTGGATAGATTTTGCATTGTTCTCGCTCATGATTGCACTGTATGTGTTAAAAAAGTTATTAGTGAGATTTCAGTGATCCCACGTTACAATCTTTCACATGAGATGATGTGACAAGTGCGGATGTCACGTGACATAATTTATCACATTATAATTACAAGTGGAGTGATCAAAATGGACGTGATTGGTTATTGTTAATTACTTTTTTCATATTTTAAATTAGTTTTCTAGAAAAAAAATATATATATTAAAAGAATATGAATTATTGAAAAAATATTAAAATAAAGAAATAATGTTGAAAAATTTAGTCACATTTCACACGACGTGATGTGATGTGACCAGATCTATTGACAAATCTATGTTGAAATTGAATTTTTTTTAATTCGATCTAGTACTAATTGTTTAATGTGTCTACTCCTGATTCGATGTAGTGCATACTCCTAATTCGAGTTAGTCCGATTTTTGAACCGATCTCTTTTGAGTTTTGATCGATTATGTGTATTTCGTTTTTTCGGATATGCGATACTCTACTTCGTAAATAGCATGAAAGAAAAGGTGATAACAAGACAAATTGGTGGAATCTATATATTATTACAATTCTAAGAAATGAATTGGCTAAACTTTGTGTGCCTTTTATTATCCAACACTTATATTTCGGTAATTTCTTTTTCTAAACTTTGATTTCAATTTGCTAATTGGCTAAGAATAGTCCCACTTTGAATTGTGTCAAATGAATTTTTAACTAACTTATTAAAAATATTTCAATACTGTATCACTTGATTTTATAATTATAACATTTTTATAATAAATAGATATAGAGATGAAGTTATAATTGTGTATCTGATAAGTTAATGGTTTTGAACCTGAATAGTTATTTGAATCCAATTAGTGTCTTACTCTGACCGAAATTATGGATTCGCCCCTGACCAAATCAATTTGCGTGACGTATGCATTTTCGATTGAATGGAGACACATCACGCAATATACGAATCACGTCACGAAATCGAGATATGTAATATAACATGCCGCGGCGTACTGGTGACATGTGTTGAAACTGGTAATGAAATGACTAATTTCCATCACTGTTGACGTATATAATTAAAAAGTTGATGTAGATTAAAAAAGTAAATTCAACGTCTAGATACGGCTAGGGCTGTCAAAAAAGCTCGTGGCTCGCCTCTAGCTCGCTCGATAGTGGATCGAGCTGTTAACGAGCCAGCTCGGCTCAGGCTCGGGCCAAAATAAACAAGCTGAGTCAGAGGTTAGCTCAGACTGAGCCAGCTCGGCCCATTAGCTGATTTGTGTGTTGATTTAAATGTTGTATGAATTGGCTTGGTTGTTGCATGAATTTATAATATTTAGTGGACTGTTGCATAAATTGACTTGGCTGTTGCATGTATGAATGAGTTTTCTTATTTTATATTTTTTGAATTGTATAATAGCAGTCCAATAAAGCCCAGTGAGCCAGCTCGTCAACTCGCGAGCTAGCTCGGGCTGGCTTATCACAAGCTGAGCCAAGGCTTTTGGCTCGGAAGACCTAGGTCCAGCTCAAGCCTAAATTAACGAGCTGAGCTACGGCCCAGCTCGGCCCAAGCCAGCTCGTTTACAACCCTAGATACGGCCACTTAATTTATCTTTGCATCTTAATAATATAATCATAATAGTTGTATAATCGACACATAATTACCATTGAATAGATATTAATTTGTTTACTACACAATTCAAATTTATTGCGATAGAAGTTATATGTAATGATGTACATGACAAGTCAAATTAGAAAATTATATTAGTTTTGTTATATTTTAGAGAAATTTAGATATATACCCATCATAACTTCTTCAATTAGATATATATTTCCCCATCAAAACTTCAAAATTAGTTATTTCCCCATATAAATATGATTATATTATAAATATACCCATTATTCAATTAAGTCAATTAAAAACACTAATTAATAGTAATAGAGAAATAAAAGGACAATTATACCCTTAATTAAAAACATCTTATTGATGGATCAAGGGTTACAGAGGTTCAGTAACGAAGAAACAGTTCAGCCAAACAATGTTAATAAGAAAAGACACAAAGAAAATATGAGAAAAACGATAAAACAGAAACAAAATTCTAAGGAGTGACCATCCTTGTTCAGTTTGTATCTGGCATAGAACTTCGTCTACCAGTTGCCTCATAACCTTTGATTCTTCTCAGAAAATTCACCATATCTCTCCCTCCAAACGAAGAATTGGGACGTTAGCAATATCGCTCTTTCCTTTGTACCGTAAACATTATGCACTATTGCCTTTGTGGTAGCTTGTATACTTAATCACTTGCACAGAAATGTTTTGCTCTGAAAGGACTTGATTTGTAAAACAAGTAACCGCTTCAAAATCCATTTTGCACATGATACATCTATTGGGCAAGTATGAACCCCTTTTGCTAAGTTATCGATTACTAATATTCTATTTAATAACAATAACCAGCCAAACACCTTCATTCGTGGCGGGGTATTGAGTGCACATATTCTGTTGACAGTAGATGCTAATTTTTGGTCCATCATTTATAGCCGTGTATGCCGATTTCACCTTGAACTGCCTGTCTTGCTCCACCGCCACTGGATGTCATCCTTGGCTTGTGGGGACAACTTTATCTGGGAGAGATTCAATAGAAGGAAAGCACGGAAATTGACTAATTTCTTCGGCTAGACATTTCTACGAACACTTGAAGTGCATGAATATGTGTAGTTAACAAAACAGAACGTATGGGAGAAAAGAACCAGCACCTTCAATTGCACAGTAAACAAAACCTTTACCGGTGCATGCTAACCGTCTCTGACATTGTAATTTCTCAGTTAGATTCATTTCAGCATTTTGCGTTTTCTTAAATATTTGGAACACCAGTAACCTTGAGGACCATGTAATTTGTCAGTATCTTTGCAGGTGCTCGAATGCTTCTCAACACCAAGGACACAAGAAAAAAGTAATGATACTAAAAACAAAATATAATATAACAAATTTGTTGCAAATTCGATAGAGAACCAATCATTTTATATTGCAAATTCAATACAGGTAAAGCATAAAGACCATATAAGATCAAACATACATGATCAGTGTTTTTAATGTAAGGGTATAATTGTCCTTTTATTTCTCTATTACTATTAATTTGTGTTTTTAATTGATTTAACTGAATAATGGGTATATTTATAATATAGTTATATTTAGATAGGGAAATAACTAATTTTGAAGTTTTGATGGGGAAATATCTAATTGAAAAAGTTATGATGGGTATATATCTAAATTTCTCTATATTTTAAGTTATTCTATATTTAGCATGTATTGAAGCAAATTTATGGTCAATTAGTAGTATGTTAGTGGTTTTATTTTTGGATGCGTGCATGCCTGTTATTATCGTTAATTGCATTTAATTAGTAATATATTATATAGTTAATTACATATTAATTTGTTTATCACGCAATTCAAATGCACTGCCGATAGTGATTTCAATATAGACGGCGAAAGAAAGGAAAAAGGAGAGTTATAGATATATATATGTCATGATCTACATGACAAGTCAAATCAGAAAATTATATTAATAAAATTACTTTTATTAAGAAACTGATTCAACCTGAGATGACGATTCTTCTTTTGAACCATGAATATATCTTTCGTTACAGTGCCAAAAGCTGTGATGCAAAATCACTCATTTATTGTTCTCTATTCACGCGCTTTTTGTTTCTTTGCATACTTTTTATAACTTCTTAATAACTAGCTTATCTACTATAAATATAAATTTGATCACCTGAGTTCAAAATAAATTATATTTCAACTTAATTTATAGTATATTTATTATTTATAATATTTATATATTAAGATATCAGAGAAAATCAATTATATGATAAATTTCAAATTTATGATAAATATGATAAATTTCAAAAGGATACAAGAGTTAATATATATCAATACCATATAAGAGTTAAACTTATTTATAATTATCACAATTGTGATTTATCATTATAATTTACTTTAAAACATGCATTAACTGCAATCACTTGTTAATACATGTTGTCTATACTTTTTTCAAATAGACACCAAAATCTCAAAATAATCATTCTCTAAATATCTGAAAAAGTTCAACATAATAATTGTGCATAATAAGGAAGTGTTTGAAATAAATAAATTTTCTCAAATAAAATTACAAAAGGAAAAAAAAGGAAAAAATGTCAGCTAAATTAATTTAAAAAATAATTAAGATACACAAATTCACAAAAAACTTATATAAAAAATTTGGAGTTAGAAAAATTATAATTGTGCAAGTCTTTTATGGAAATCATTAATTTTAAAATTAATATTTGGAAAAATTTATGTAATACATAATTAAAAAAGAAATCTTATAGAAATACAAAATTATGATTTTTTTTCCTAAATTTTTCATAAAAACATTTACACGTGCATATTATAACAGTGATTTTTATGGCCTTCTCTTCTTTCCATGCGAAGTAATAATGCAATTTTAAACAAATCTTAAAAAAATAAAAAATAAAAAATAGACATATCAAAATTTATAATACGAATGACAACAAAATAGTGATGAACTTTTTTCAATAAAAAATATTTTTTTCATGGAAAAAATTGATGTCTTTTTTTATCTTCCAAAATAGCCGTTTATATTCTGAATCATAAAGTATTTATACTGAATGCACAAGTTACTTTTACTAATTAACAGGCATTTATACTTTGACTATAAAATATTTACCATTTTTTTGCAGCATTATTAAGACTCTAGAAGAGAGGTTGAAATTAGAGTGAGAGAATTTTTTTTTTTTTTTTGAGAAAATATTGTATTCCAACTTAACTTATTTTATATATAGTACAATAATGACTTATTTAAAAAAAAATAGATTCTCTAAAAAGATAAATAAAATTCTAAAACTAGCCTTCATACTAATTCCCGAAAAAAATTTCTTCATTGAGCATATCATATTTTCAGCATGCTTTTTTAATTCATTCAAACAACTTCTAATAAAATATATATATATTTTGAGATAAAATCATTAATGATACACATAACAAGATTAAAACATTCCAATTAAATTTTGTTAAATTGGTAAAAATATAGTTTTTAGAATTTTAATATTTTATAACAAAAATATATTATTATTTGATAATTTTTTTTGAAAAAATATCAGTATATCTGGATTCAAATAAAGCGACTTAGCAACATATAAGATGTGTAATTATCAGTCACGGAGAAGATGGTACCCACCTGAAATTTATGACGTAAACGACAAAAAAAAAGATAAAAAAAATCTCGAATAATAAAATTCGAGATTGTTCCATCAAATCATTTTCATGACTCTCCCAATTTCATCTTAAAAGGGAACCCTCCATTTCATTTCTTTGACTTCCAAGGCAAGTTCCAACTTATCAAGGTGATGCTACTGGAGAAAATGATGGTTTCATTTTTAATTAATTCTTGATATAGGAAGGAACGGACCTATATATAAAGTATTATTTTTTAAGGGTAAATGATCTAATTAATAACATTTTATTTTGATATAAATATTGATTTTCTGCAAATAAATAATTTTCTTAAATAATAAAAATTCTTCGATGTTAAGAAAAGAATAAAACATTAATTTTCTGCGCACAAATAACAAGTTTCTCATGAATGACAAAACTGATTTGCAAAGAAAATTTTGGCAGTTCAAAGTGGTACTGAGAGCTGCTTAAATTCACTTTTAATTTTTTTTTAAGGATTTATGTACTCTAGAATTTTAAAAATCAAATTACATGTTTCTCTTCCAGTTGATAATAAAGTTCAATGCTAGAACAAGTTGGAACAGTTTATAACATATTCAATATGGAGAGTCGGACTAATGTCATAATGTTATAATTTCAACTTAATTTATATCGAGTCGATCTTTGCAATTTCGAAGTCCAAATAGTAGATCTGAACAGCTCAAAATATTTGCCATATTAAAATTTGCTTAGAGACCAAATTTTATATTTTTAAAAATTTCTTTACTTTTTTTTTTAAATGTACAAAATCACTATTTTTAGATAATTCAAAACAGTGATTTTGTAACCGTCTAAACAAATAGTAAAAAAAAATCAGAAAAATATAAAATTTGATCTCAAAGCACATTTTTATATGGAGATTATGTTGAGCGGTTCAAATTAACTATTCGGGCTTTGAAATCGCAAAAAGTGACTCATTATAACTTAGGCTGGAATTATAAGCCGGACTCTGATTATAAATAAATATTTTTTTTCCTATCAAGAAACATAATTGCAATTTTGAGAACATATTTTTCCACTAAATCTAAATGTAAAATAGCTACTGACTATGTTTATAGCGTGTACTTGTACGCAACAACACATTAATTGTTAATAGCTATATTTACTAAACAGAACTCTGGTAAAGATTTTTCTGGCAAATACTTGGCAAATTTGCCAGAAAGTCAAACAATAATTGTAAAAACATTTATGACAGTTTCTAAGTTTGCTTTGATCAGATAAATTGTTCTGATAATATCATCTGCAATTCTACATATATAAAGTGGTCCCTAAATATCTGAAATTCTATATATAAAACACTATTGAATCTAATATTCTACTTAGAAGACCGTGTTTGCGGATTATACAAACACGGTTTCGTATATATACTAAATTCAGATAGTAGTGTTATTGCTGAGCTGAGCAATAGCAGCTATTTATGCCTTGCTGAGCTGGTAAAGATTTATCACAAACACACTACTTAGAACAACACACTACTTATGCCTTGCTGAGCTGCTATTGCTCAGAACACTTCTAACACTTCTACTGGTGTCCAAATGACGGCTATCAATGAGAGCAGAAAGTGTGATTTTACCACATTTGCTGTTGTCAAGTCTCTCAAATTGTTCGCATATTAGCATCACATCCTTCTCCGTTATCTTCCCCATCTCCTTTAGTTTATACACCACAAACTCTGATTTTCTGAAAATAATCCACAAAACAAAAAAAAATTGCATCATGTACCACAAAAAAAAATTTACCAGCAACAAAAACAGATAAGAGGACTTGGGGCCAAAAGAAGGGTAAAGATTTTAACAGAGCAGTTTTGGCTTCATACAATGCACAAACCATATGCAAAGCTATTTTGATTCTACAGTCTGTGCACTGCATGAAGCCACAACTGCTCTGTCAATCTATTTACTCCAAAAGGCTAATACGGTGACAACGAAATTGGTGCTCAAAAGCCGTTGGTCGTTCTTTCTCTTGATTTAAATTGAACCAAAAGTAAACTAATTTGGTCATAATATTCCCAACATGAGCAAAGCAACTCTTGGGGGACCCGAAATTGGTTCCTCAAACGATTGGTCCCGAAAAATGATTTATCCTTCTATTTTGTCATTAAAGATAAGGATTCTATTTTTTTGTCCTAATCAGTGCAATCTCTATCAATTACTTTTCGCACATACTATTCAAATTGTAGAATGGACTGATACTATATGAGCTCAAATTTGGCACTATGACAACGAAATCATTAAATATGTGGGTCACAAAGCTGCAATAATTTTGCAAATCAGATTCAAGCAAAACTTTAGATAATGTTGAAATTTAGTAAACCATATAAATTATTTAAATAAAAAGCCAAGACTTATTGAACTTACGTGACAAATCCATTATGATCAATATCAGCTTCTAGGAACTCAGAAATCGTCATGTCTCTCGACAGAACAAAATTTGCAATCTTTCGATGCCTCTTTTCGATTCTCATCTCGGCCAAGTACAGAAATGCCCTAGCAACCGTAAGAGTTGAGACCAACAACCAAATTGATGCAAATACCCTTCCTGGCATTGTCTTGAATGCCCGGTCACCATACCCAACTGTCGTAACTGACATAACAGATAGGTATAGTGCATCGAGTCCGTTAAGGTTTTCAATGAAGCAGAGAACAACTGCACCGATGCCCACACAGAGGACGACCACACCAAGAGCAAGACCAACCTTGAGACGGATTCGCATTCGGCCCTTTTTGACATCTACTATGTACCGGCGTGCCAGGTCGTGCGCATGAGGGTGGTCTGGTTTTTTAGCTGCTGTTAAGAGAAGAGATTCCTAGAGATTCCAGAAAGTAACATTTCAATTTAAACAAGCAGCACTAAATTAACACAACTATTGGAAAACATAATTATCAATCCACCAATTTTATACAAATTTATATTAAAAACAATAGTCACATTGAATGGTAAGTGGTAATAAATTGTTTATATTTACTGGTAAGACATTAAAGTCTGGTAACACGTACTGTTTACCAGAGATTCAAAACATGTCTGTTCTGATACAATGAAGCAGAAAATGAACAGCAAAAATTTATAAAGTTTGCACCTTTTGGTCCTTTTCTATTACTTCTTTTCTATTACTTTAGAATCTTTCAAAACTAAAAGGCAAGTGCTTAATGTGAGCAAAATATTTAACAGAGCAGTTTTGGCTTCATGCAGCGCACATACTATAGATCAAAACACCATTTGTGCACTGCATGAAGCCAAAACTGCTCTATTAAAATCTGTACCCGGTACAATCCTAAAATAAGGATACCTGTAGATCAAGAACAAAGGAGACCATGCCAGATAGCAAAATATCCACGAACCCAAACCCGATAATCACAAACAGAATCGAGAAGATCTTCGCCGCAGGTGTGGCAGGCGTGATATCGCCGTATCCAATTGTGCACATGGTGACAATACAGAAATACAAAGCATCTACAATCGGATGCGTCGAATCCCCCGTAGCATCGAAATTATCCGGCGCGATTGTGAAAACAATCACACCGAAGCAGAGGTAACATGCGAGGTAAATAAATGCGCTTCGTACCACTGCAGGCCCCACAGGTGCCATGTCAGCATGTTGGGTTTTGGAATCTTCTTGCGGGAGAGAAGAGTTGTTGAGAGGGGACATTGAGGGTGCGGTGCGGCATCGGTGGAGGTTGTTAAGGTGATGATTGTTCTTGGATGAGAAGAAATTGTCATCGGCGGAGGAGGGGAAGAGAGGAGAATGAGGGGTGCGGGGAGAAGGAATGGGGTGGTTAGGGTTAGGGTTTGTAGGTGGTCCGTCGTCTGAAGGAGAAGGAGAGGGACCAAAGATTAGAAGAGATTTTAAAGAAGGAGAGGAAGGGTAAGGGGAAGAGGGGAGTTCAGAGTCTTCAGGGAGAGGGGTAAGAGAGGAGGAGAAGAAAGGGGTGGAGGAAGGAGAAGGAGAGGGAGGAATGGTGATGGAGTGAGATGGGGAATGGGAAGAGGAGAGGAGAGGTTCTGTTGTGGCCGAAGCCATTTTTGCTGCCGTTTCTTTTTCTTCCTTTCTTGTTTTTGTCGTCTTGTTAGAAGGAGAAAGAGGTATCTTTTCTTGTTTTGGATTTTGTGGGGGATAGGGATTTGGAAATGGTGAAGAAGCATATGAGATGAGACGGAGTTTGCGCCGTAGATAGATTGGTGCATGGACTATGGACCTGGTGTAATAATTAAATAAAATAGAATTGGTACTCAATGTTGAATAAATTATATTTATTTATAATTGCATTCAAATCTTATAAAAATTATCACGGTATCAAATTAATTTATAAGTAATTTTCTAATTATGAAAGATACATTTGGTTATCGAAAATCATAAGTCTTTATCATTATTTTAATGTCATCCATATAATACACGACTAACCAAAGAGAAAATTATAAATTATTATACTTATAAAATTTTATTTTTATTTTTTTCAAAATTTTATTAGACGATTAATTATCATACTTTAGATTATTAAAATTGATCAGAAAACTATTAATATATAGAGGAGGGGTCGGATGACACCGTGTATTTTCAAAGTCCAAACAGTCGATCCAAACCGTTCAACTTGATGGATATGTTAAAATGTGTTTGCATATCAAATTTTACATTTTTCTGAATTTTTTTACTATTTATTAAGATGAGTACAAAAATTCAACGGTCTGAATATAGCAATTTTGTTAAATACTTAATAAATAGTAAAAAAATTCCAAAAAATATAAAATTTGATCTGTAAGCACATTTTAACATATCCATTATGTTGAACGGTTTGGATCGACTGTTTGGACTTTGAAAATGCACGATGTCATCTGATGTCACCAAAATAGGGTGTCATCCGATCCCTCCTCTAATATATATTGTATACAATATTGATATTGATAATAAATCTCTATAAAATATATTTTTCTTGAATATCTTTCTCTAATTTGAAGTTTTTACAACTATTTCCACGGTACAACTGAACGCTCATTCAGTATAGATTGTGGCAAATAAAAATTGAGTTTATGAATATGTCAAATCTCATTCCACACAATTATGTGACAAACAAACATACATTTACACAAAACCCCACCCAAATATAATTAGCTCATTTTTTTTTTGCCTGAAATATTTAGCTAAATTTATATTATTCCTAAATATTAGTGCAAATGGTCATATAAAACTAGTGGTATTAATATATAAACATTATGAAAATTTATGCAAGTGGTCTTATAAAAATGCTATTGAAGTTCTAATCTCATTTAATGGGCAACTTTTTTTCATTATGTTTTGGCGAAAATCCATGGCACAATTTTTTTTCGAAATACTATGAATAAACTTCACATCTAAAACTGTATAATTTATCTTTAATGATCAAGACATTTAAATTATATTATAACAAGCTTACGGTGCTATCATTCTTTGTCTTGATTGATCATTATTTTTTATTATAACAAACTTATGACCAAGCATTCAATTGTAAACTAAAATAAATAAATGTTTGGTGCACGGTGTATTAAATGATGGACAAGGTCCAGCGATATTTGGAGGATGAGACAAGATGTGAACGCTTGGACGGAGTCGCCCTCGCCTAGAATGGCGAACCATTAACTAATTCAATAATGATGCACATTTCTCAACAAATGCACCTGGTATACAGAAAGTTCACAAGTGTCTCTGACTGACTGGTGGGTCCCACAGAAGGAAACTTAGAGTTCAGCGGCGTTATATTTCTTTCCCGCCGTTTTCTCGGCGATTTGTGGCTGCGGAATTATTTTAAATCTAAAAGTAAAATATAATATTTACACCGCATCATTATCCGAAATTTTTATCCACAACACATGAAAAATTTAAAATAAATTTTCAAAATCTCGAATCTTTTAACTCAACAGCTGACAATGTCACTCGTAGGCAATGTTATTAAATGCAATCTTTTAACATCATTTCACTGTATACTGTATATACGGTATGCCGGCCATTTTTATTAATAACCCAAAAAAAAAAGTTTTTTACAAAAATAACCTCAAAATCTGATTTTTTTCAAATATAACCAAACCGCCAGGGTTGCTGGCGGTCCACTTCTATAGCGGACCGCCACGATCCCTGGCGGTCCACTTTTTTTTTTTTTTTTTTTTAGAGATCTGATTTTTTCTTAATATTTTCATTTGTGAAGTTTTAGTTTTTTTTTGTTTAGGGTATTTGGGGTATTTGTCAAAAAATTAAGGACTTGGCCTTTATTAAAATTTTAAATTTCAAGTTCTGACAGCTTGTTGGTCTTTTTTTTTCGGTTTTTATAATATATGTATAATATATACATATATACATACATACATACATACATACATACATATATACATACATACATATACACATACACATACATATATACATATACAGTTTTTTTATGATGTATTTATTATGATTGCAGTTTTTTTATGATGTATTTTGGACTGTAGCTCTTTATTATGATTGCAGTTTTATTTTATATTTCATGTTGGTTTTTATGTTTTTTCTGCTTTACATCGAAATGGTCTTCTGAAATTACAACGTATCTTTCACGACGTCGGAATAATAAGTTCACAAATACAATTAAAGTTCAACGATACAACTGAAGTTCACAAATATTCATAACTTAGTTCACCTAAGCAAAATAATAAGTTCATTTTTCACGACGTCGGAATAGACCCAATAGACGAGAAGATTTTCTGGTGTCAGCTGCAGGAACAGCAGTACTTGTAGACCCTTGGCTACTAGATGATTGGGTCGCAAGAGGTGGTTGTGTTCTACCAGTTGCTTCAGCAACAACTCTCGCATTTTCTCTTTCATTGTGTTCGTTTATGGCATCTGAACATAACAACAGAATTCAATTATTAATATAATAAAATCATAAATTAATTCCGAAAAATGCTACATACCTGCCCTGCGCCTGTCAGAAACGGAACGGCGAGCCTGATTTCCCGATGGCCTCCTACCACCCATCTCGTCCATGGTCATTATAGCACGTTTGTGTCTCCTCCTCCCCTTCCTTATCCATCCTTCTGAAGGGAGTATTCTATCACCGACATACGCAGGCCACTCATGCTGGTTAGGATAAGAATGGAAAGATCCACCCCAAGTAGAAGCAAGGTAATCGGTACGATACATGTCAGCGACATAGTGATCCTCGCAGAAGTTTCTCACTCGGCATACCGCCATCACGTGACTACAAGGTATTTGTGTTAGTTGGGGTCCTTGGCATGTACAGGTCACCTCTCTTGCCTCTCGGAATTGCACTACGTACTTGAAAGCCCTCTTCACAAACTCCATAGTGCCATCTGGTCTACGGCTGGAAGGAACGTACTCATTTGGATTGTGCACTTCGAATTCTGTACCATCATTACCCATCGGGATCACGGTCATAGTTGCACCTTTGTTCCTGTGTTTTCTTAGTTTCTCCTCCACCCTTGTTGAAAATGACTGGTTCATCCTTATTAATTCTGCTGCCTTAGCACGCCGTTCCTGAAACCAGGTATTTAACTTGTAGAAAGTGTCTTCTACAACTGCAGCCACAGGCAACGTCCGGCTCTCCTTGAAGACTGCATTCAGCGATTCAGAACCGTTGGTGGTCATAATTCCCCAACGGTAACCTCCATCACGTGCTTGATATATTTTCTCGTATGCTGGTGGCTCTTGGACATCTCTGGGATTATTTTTGCCCACCTTCATTAAGTAGAGATTTGCTTTCGGCATATACTACATATAAATAAGGAAATAAAATAATATAAGTAAACAATTAAAATAAAAATATGTCCACGAAGTACAATAAGACATGTAAACAATTAACAAACACATACCTTTGCAAATTCTCTACTCATCTCTTCCACCCTTCTCGGCTTCTTCTTTTTGCAATTATGTCTGAATGTTTCTAGGACCCATGTATCGTGTCCGGTTGCCTTGCTAAGGTTCTCCGCAACGTGTTGCATACACAACCTGTGCACACACTCGCCAGTATGTGTTGACCAACCGTATTCTTCCCGATCAAAAACATATTTTATTCCTTTATGCTGGTCTGATATTACAGAGAAAAACTTTGTTGGCCCAATCACCCGTCTTCTTAAAAACTGCATAAAGAATCCCCAGTTCTCACCATCCTCTTTCTGAACAATTGCAAACGCCAAAGGCAACAGCTGGTTCTCAGCATCATATGCACATGCTATCAGTAGCCTCCCCTCGTAACGGCCAGACATGAAGCATGCATCAATGCTGATAACGGGTCTGATGAATGGCACAGCTTGGATACAAGGACCAAAAGCCCATGTTATGCCCTTGAATTGTTGAACTCCCTCTATTAGTACTCCATTACTGTCATAAATGGGGCCATGCCACCGCTGAAATACAGTGCCAACATTTGTACTTGCCATGGCCTGGAGCAATGGTGCCAGATAGTTGTATGAATCCTTCCAACTACCGAATATTCTGCAAATCGCAAGTTCACGACCTCTCCACAACCTGTTATATTTTGGAATTACATGTATGTATTTGTGTCTGACGGCCATAGCCACCGCCTTGATGCTCATCGATGGGTCCAACTTAATGTCTGCCTCAATTGCATCGGCAATTAGTGATGCTGTCAGATTTGAATGGTCTGTCCTTGTGGACGCAGACTTGCATGTATGAGGTGATTCACACTTTTTAATTATCCATGCTTCCCCCGAACCCGCAGGGGTTGCATAAAGGCGAAACTCGTAACGAGGGGCATTTTTGCATATCACAACCAATCTTTTTGATTCCTTTTTTTGTAATATACATTCCCAGTTGCCGTGAACATGAGTCTCATGGATTTTCTTTACAAGTTCATCTATGTTGGTATAAAGTTGCCCTGGGGCAATTTCACGATTGTATACAACACGAGAACCAAAGAAACTAATGTCAGCCTCTTCAAAAGCTGTGGTATCGTTGAATGTGGCGACAGGATGCCTATTCTCTCGACCCCTGATTGGGAATTTTTCTTCCCTGGACAAACCTGGTACATTTGCATCACCATCTGATAAGTCATCAGATTCCCAAATTCCTTGGTATTCATCTCCAGTTTCCATTTCTCTTTCCGGTATGGCATCAATAGCATCAACATCAATATTAGTATCATTTCGATTAACGGATAACTGTATTGGTACTGACTCTGGTATAACTGAAAATGTAGGGATTATGGGTGCCTGTCTGGGTGGTGGTGGTGGTGGTACAACTTCAGTAAACTCACGGGAGTTATGGTACCCCGGGTTGTCATAACAGGGACTGTGGTACCCCTGGTTGTCATGAGGGGAGTGGTGGTACCCCTGGTTGTCATGAGGGGAGTGGTGGTACCCCTGGCTGTCATAAGCCGAATTGTCATAACCTGAAGGTCCAGCAGTGGGAGCCCTAGAAGGTCCAGCCCCAGCCGCACTAAAAGGTCTAGCCCCGGCCTGGGGAACCCTCCTGGAATATAAGTCTATCATCGCGACCCCCCTAGACTCAAATTGTTGGTACACAGCCTTCCACAACTCCTCATCTATTATAGGAAAACTCACAAAGTAAGGTTTACCCGCCCCAGCCCGTTGTGTGTCAATTCGGGTAGCCAATTCTAAGTCATACCGGTTGGGGTTTACACCAGTCTTTTCGTATGCTAGTTGCTTAAGTTCAATAAATGTGGTTCTTTCATTAACCTGCAAGCCGAATGAGGCATCTTTCGAGTAATACACGCCCTCTACACCCTTAGTTAGCTTACCGCCCACGTACAGTGCAACCAACATTTTTTCCTTAACAAACTACATTTAAAAAAAAAAAATCATAAGAATTACAGTATAATAGATTCATTATTTTTTGCAATTTAAAAGTTAATTATAATATTAATTAAAGACTAATTTATAGTATTTACATACTGCGGGTATAATAATTATTAATTAAAAATTAAACAGAAAATAATTAAATAAAATATAAAATACCTGTAGCAATCGCCTCTAAATCGCCTAAAATCGCTTCAAAATCGCCAAAATCGCTCTCTCTTTCTTCTCTGTGGTTTAACAAATGAGACTGTGTGCTGGAGAGAGAGAGAAAGCATGCTTATAAGACAGCTAGCGGACCGCCAGGGATACTGGCGGTCTGGTCCCTAGTGGACCGCCCAAGCTGTCAGAACTTGAAATTTAAAATTTTAATAAAGGCCAAGTCCTTAATTTTTTGACAAATACCCCAAATACCCTAAACAAAAAAAAACTAAAACTTCACAAATGAAAATATTAAGAAAAAATCAGATCTCTAAAAAAAAAAAAAAAAAAATAAAAAAAAATAGTGGACCGCCAGCAACCCTGGCGGTTTGGTTATATTTGAAAAAAAAAAAAATCAGATTTTGAGGTTATTTTTGTAAAAAACTTTTTTTTTTGGGTTATTAATAAAAATGGCCGACGGTATGCAGCTGAATATATAAATTTTTATGCGGACTGATATATATAGATTCTTTTATAAAATATTAAATATAACATCCTAAATTAAATGTTTAATATTTAATACTTTAATTTAATCAAATATTAATTATGACACTTGTCAAATAACATATAAATCATATCAATTGTGTTTAGATTCTTTTGTTAATATGTGATATCCATTAATTTTGGAGACATTTTAGAGTTAGTTAAAGGAGGCGTGTAGCATCACTCCTAAATAAAAAATAAATAAAAGTCTATATGTAATTCAGTAGTTGTTATATACTTAAAATGTTGAGTTAGCTACTATTTTTAAACTTAAAATTAGCTTTATTCTTACTCTATTCTTTGTTTCATCCAAATGAATATTACCAAATAGCTCAACGGGTCTATAAAAGAAGTCGGAGGATGCCCTCGAAATTAACTTAACTGGACTCCGATTAGGTCATATGCAGTAAGAACTATGCGGCTGAATATGTGGCCGCATATGTGTAACCACATATAAATTTTTATGCAGAATGCAGCCGCATAGATCGTATTTTATTACCCTTCTCGTAGGTATAACAAAAATAATACCGCTGACATTACCAGCGTTACTATATATTACACTGGTACATCTGACATTGCCAATATAGAAGATTTTATTTAACTTCCAACATAATTAAAAATTTATTTTAAACATGCATGGTTAATAATTTAAATACTATGATTCAAATTTTTTGTTGACTTTGTAATTTTTTTGTAATATTGATACTTAATTCTAGAATGTTTATTATTGTTAAATAAAATTTCATGGTAAATAATTAATTGGTCTTATAGTTAGAAACATCACGTCCTTTGTCTTTTCACGAGCTTTCTAAATTAGAGTTAAACATTCAAATCAGAGTTTTATGGTCATTTAAAGTTTAAAAACAAGATTCTAAATAGCGCACTATAACGGCGCTATAGCGTTTTCAAACCATAAAAGCTATGGCGCTATCAGCGCGCTACTATTTGAGCATAACGCTGTTTTTTTAACTAGTCCGCTATGACGCGATAAACACTATTTAAACTTTTGTTTAAAAATAATAAATTAATGTTTCATTGCAAAAACATCAATAACATGTCGATGTTTTATGTCCTAGTTAATCTCAGTAGCCTTGCATTGATAGTTCATTATAAAAACTAATATTTCAGCACAAAAATATCAATGAAGTGTCGATGCAAATTACACTTCTGAAAAGAAAATTCAAGGAAATTGTATCGCTGGCATTGCTAGCAAGTGGGTTTGGACCTTTTTTTTTCAGTATTTTGGAGAAAAAAACTGTCCTCATCATTAGCATTTATTTTAAATTTATTATAATGATGTGTACAACTATTTGCATCTAAGATCATGGTTATAACAAATATAAAAATGACTACAAGTGGTCATACATAATTGCTATTATAAATAGTTGATATTAAAATCATGATTATAGTCTTATGAATTATTTTGAACCAAATATATATATATATATATATATATATTTTTCTAAATTTATCAATGGATGAGAAACCCATTTTACAAAAAAAAAAGAAGTAGCGGTACAAAAGAAGAGGGTTCCAATACTTCATGCCTTTCATATCTCATCATAACTCATATTCATATTAAAATCTAAACCGTCGATCCGAACTATTCAAATGATATCCATATTAAAATATACTTGGGATAAAATTTATAATTTTTGAAGTTTTTTTTACTAGTTTTTAAAATGGGTAGAAAATCACTATTTTTGAACAGTCTAAAACAGTGATTTTGTAGCTATCTTAAAAAAATAGTTAAAAGATTTCAAAAATTATAAATTTTATCTCCAAGCATATTTTAGTATGATATCATGTATATACTTTATAAACAAATATATGAAATATGAGGTATGATGAGGTATGAAAAACATGAGGTATTAGAACTCTCCTCAGTACAAAAATAGTATTATTAAATTAATCTATATAGTCATTCAAAAATAAAATATTGGTAACATTTCTTGTTATTCATTGCCTATTGCATTATTTGAATATTTATTTTTTTGAAATATTTTTAAGTTCTCGTTTCATGTAAAATTATTATTTTTAAATAATCAAATGGCGATCTTAAAGTATCATAATCAGTCAAATTAAGTAGAAATTAAATTAGCTATAATTTATTTTAGTGGAAGAGATAATGAGTGCTAATAAAAATAGTTAGAAAGTGAAATATTTAAAATAAATTTTCTAAATTAACAATTACGTCACATCAGAAAAGTTAGAATAGAAATTTTCATGTGTAGTACTTAATTCAATGTATACTCTTTCAAAACTTAAACTTAGTAAAATAGTAATTAATATCCACGGTGGTCCCAAAGAAAACAAATATATTGGATAAATGTTTAAAATTCTTTTACGACTGATCAATAATTTATATATTTTTTTTTAATTTTTCATTAAGTTTTAACAAAAAAGTCTTGACACAAAAAAACATTTCCGAAGTACTATGAATTAAATATACATCTACACACTACACTGTAAAATGAGTCTGACTAGTATAACATCGGTGTCATATGACACTAACTTCAAAATCAATTAAATAGACTTTAAATGACTAATCCAAACCGTTCAAACTGATTTGCTTTCTAAATGATGCGTTTACATACAATTTTTTTTTTTTGTGTTTTCGAGTTATTTTAGTATCAAATCAAGCGGTAAAAATGTTGCAAAAATGAATGTATTAAAATTAACTTAAAAACTCACACATTTGATCGCTTTACTTGATACTAAATAAATTAGAAAAATTATAAATTTTGATGTAAACGCACAACTAATGAAGTAAATCGGTTTGAACGGTTTGGATTTCCCGTTTGAAATCGATTCGATAGGTTTTGGAGTTGGTGTTATATAGACTGTATAATTTATCTTTCATGATTAAGACTTTTTAGTTTTATTATAGTAAACTTGCAGTTATATTTTTCCCTGAATTGATTGATCATTATTTTCTATTATAACAAATTCTTGACCAAACATTCAACATTGTAAACTCCAAAAAATAAATGTTTGGTGTACGATTTATAAATGATGCACGAGGTCCAGGGATACTTTGTAGGATGGGCCCGGAGGTGGAAGTTTGGACTGAGTCGCCTTCGCCTAGACCATAGATTGGCGAACCAATTTAATAATGATGCAAAATTAATAACAAATGCACCCGGTACACAAAAAGTTCACCAGTAACTTCCAGTGACTAGTGGGTCCCATTGAAACTAATAATTCAGCGGCGTTAGATTATTTTCCGGCCGTTTTTTTTTGGAAGCTTGTGGCGGTGTATGTTGAAATTATTAGTCAAACAAAATTGGAATTGGATTTTTGTTGAAAGGGATTGGACATAATCTTATACAGAGTCAATCCGTACCGTTTAATTTGTTTTAAAATTTGTTGAAAAAAACACTTTTTCAGAAAACGCTTATTTGTTTGCAAAAAAGTAATATTTATTTCTTCATTGAAGATTTTTTCTATTTAAGCACAAAATTAAACAAATTAATTAAACTAACAATGGAAGTTTACAACTAATTAAAATTTTAAGAACTAGTCTTTAGTCTAGTGACAAAGGCACATGGTCTCTATGTGAGAGGTCATGAGTTCGAAACCCAGATGGAGGAAATCCTTTGTTGTATTACAAGGGTATTAAATAGTTGGGTGGCTTGACCTTCCAACCTTTACTCAAAACTAATTAAAATTTTAGTTAATTCAATAAGGGACTAAAATTTTAATAGTTAAGAGATAAATTAAATTACATAATATAAATATCAAGCCAATTTAAGGAAAATTTCAGATTTATAAAATTAAGTTCTACAAACAATATTTTCATGCTTAAAAACTTCAAATTGGGACATATTATAAATACGACCCTTTATAACATATAATGGTCAATAAAATTTTGTTGATTTAAGTTAATAAAACGGGAAATAAATTATTAATTTAAAATGACGAATGATTCGAGAAATTCGTAGTAATTTTTGGAGCATAAAACTCGTCAAATTAAGATTCAATTGTTGATATCGACCAGCATGAATCTTAAAGCACACGAGTACGTATCCTCTGAGATATCTCAACTTTTGCGTGACCGACGTGTTCGGTGCCTATTCGGGGGTGATGTAGGGGTCAGAATTATGTGTGCTTTTAGATACGTGGAGAACATATTTAAACGGTTGGGATTTTCCATAAAGTCATGCAAAGTTTGAGATATCTCAGAGGATACGAATTCAAAGCACACCCATGCCCTTTTAAATGAGTTCGTATATCCCCAGGTATCTGAGGTGCAATTAATAAAAATGGACGACCCAGATTAATTTCATCCAGGCTAAACTCAATCTAGTAGGGCTATAGGGACATGCTTTGAGATTCGTGCCAAGTGAAATGAATGGTCTAGATTCACCACTTGCACCTCAGGTACCTGGGGTGATGCAGATTCCTTTTTAACCCTTCCTCCCATCTATCTCTCTCGCTGCTCTCTGGGCCCTGCCTCCTTGAAAATTTGTTGCTCTCTCTCTTTTGACGCTGGAGAGAGCCCTAGCCCTAGTGTATTAATGGTCGGGCGGGTACGGGTACCCCGGGTATACCCGGGACGGGTAGGACGGGTATAAGGGTAAGGGTATGTCGGGTATATTTTTCTAAAACCATACCCTACCCGTCCTATACCCGTACCCGTGCACCCTTGACGGGTAGGGCGGGTACGGGTTTTTTTTTTTTTTTTTTTGCTGTTTTTTTCTGGTTTTTTTGTTGGTTTTTTTTTTGCTGTTTTTTTTTGCTGTTTTTTTTTTCTGGTTTTTTTGTTTGTTTTTTTTTGTTGTTTTTTTTTTTGCTGTTTTTTTTTCTGTTTTTTTTAACAGTGTCATATAAATGATATTACGTGTTTATAATTCGACTTTTAAAATATGAATAATTCAATATCAAATAGTGTGTGTATATATACATAAAATTATCAAGTCACATCTTTATAATTCCTAAATAATTAAAATTTGTAACTTATATATATAAATTATTCTTGCCAAAATTTGTATGTTTAGTCGGCTAAGTACAAATGTATTTATTTATTTTTTTACACGAGTCATTTTATTTTATTTTTAAATTCTCGTTCTAATTATATAGTTTCATAATTTATTTATATCTCGAAATTTTTAAAACAATAGAAGTTACCCTCCTCCTTTATTCCGGGCTTGGGACCGGCTATGTAAAATAACACAGGCGGAGTTCTAACTTTTTTTTGTTAGTAATTCTTCTTTAAAATGAATAATTTAAAAACTAATTGAAATATTTAGAAATCTATAATTTAAAAAATAACGATAAAGACTAAAAGAGGTTAGAAATTTATACCGAAACTACCTATCTAGAAGTTCTCATTCCTATACCATTCTTCGCTCTCTTCCGCACCGTCTGAATCCGAATTAGCCTGGTGCCGCGCCTCGGTACCGCTTTCTTCAGTGTCGACTTCGGATGATGATGCTTCAGGCACATGTTGCCTGCGCTCTTCAGCTTGAATCCAATCTTTCAAGCACACAAGTCTTTCAAAAACATGTGGACCCAACTTACTGTGTTTATCGGAGAGGATCCTGTTCGCCGAACTGAAACAACTTTCGGAAGGGACGGTTGACACGGGAACGGCAAATACATCGCGGGCCATCATCGCCAGTGTTGGAAAGGCCCTTTGATGCCTCCTCCACCATGCCATGACGTCAAGTCCATGTTCATTTTTGTTCATCATCGATACATAGGTCACTAGCCCGCTTGTTGTTTGTGGTTCGATCTCCGACTGAAAATCTGCTAACAAACCACCACTGCTAGTGCTCCTGGAAGTGAAACTATTAAAAATTTTAAAAAAGTTAGTGGACAAATGATGTATATATTATAAATAATAAAGATTAAAAAACAGATGTATATTTATATTCATACCTAGGGGTGGCACGGGACGAAGACGGGTTTTGGTTGACACTCATTCTTGAGTTGTATATGTTAAACATCTCTTCGAATTTCGAATCCACGTATGCCTCCACCCTGGTACTATCTAAACGTAGATTATCTTTGTACCTTTGAACTACTTTGATCGTGTAAAACTTCTTGTATGCCAGGTTGAGGCAGTTCGCTATAATCGCGACGAGCGGTAAATCTTCCCAATATTTGAGAAACTTTTGTTTTATGGCATCTACGATTGGCGCGAGAGATTTATCGTGGATTTCAGCTTGTTCCAAATGACAATATATCTTGGAGATGTCATAGTGATGTCTGAGCAACTGAAATGACGTCGGTGAGTACGGGCAGGATAGTTGTACGGTTGCTGTAAAAATGGTTTGAAGGAAATTGCATATCCTTTGTAGTTGCTCCCATTCTCCGTCGGTGAGTTCCAATTGTAGTGCCTCGGGGGTGGAGCTTCTCAAAAACTCCCCTATGACAGCTTTGTAAGGAATGCATCGGTTCAACTACCTATAGGTAGAGTTCCAACGGGTATCTATATCCCAAGGTACTTTCAACTTGTCAAATCCATATTGGACACACAACCCAAACTTTTGTTTTCTTTCTTGGTTTGAAACAACGTGGTTGAGAGCATTTTTAAATTTAATTATCAATAGTTTTACGGCTTCTGTTTTAAGACCCGCCTTCACGACGAGATTAAGTATGTGGCACGCACAATTATCAATAGTATGTGGCACACACATTTTTAAAAATAAATCTAACCTATTCAAAATAAATCTAACATTTACAAAAATAAATCTAAAAAACAGAAATAAAAAAACAAAAATAAAAAAACAGAAATTAAATCTAACCTATTCAAAATAAATCTAACATTTTCAAAAATAAATCTAACCTATTCAAAATAATTATAACATTTTTAAAAATAAATCTAACCTATTCAAAATAAATCTAACATTTACAAAAATAAATCTAAAAAACAAAAATTAAATCTAACATATTCAAAATAAATCTAACATTTTCAAAAATAAATCTAACCTATGCAAAATTAATCTAACATTTACAAAAATAAATCTAAAAAACAGAAATTAAAAAACAGAAATAAAAAAATAGAAACAAAAAAACAGAAATTAAAAAAACAGAAATTAAATCTAACCTATTCAAAATAAATCTAACATTTTCAAAAAAAAAAATCTAACCTATTCAAAACAAATCTAATTACTTCACATATTTTCAAAAATAAATATAACCTATTTTTTAAACCGATGAAAAATAAATCCGAATTTCAAAATAAAATCTAGCATCAAAACAAATTTAATTACTTTACATCTAACAAATCTAACATAAACTAAATAAATCTAACATATTCAATAAATCTAATAAATCTAATTACTTAACAAATCTAACATAAAATAAATCTAACAAATCTAAATATCTAATTACTTAACATCCAATAAATGTACATAAACTAAATTTACTTTACAAAAATAAATTAATCTAACATGAAATAAATATAACCTTTAAATCTCGCAGAAAAATCTTGCGGAAGGTCCCGAACTTCGTAATTTCGATACCTTCGTAATTCCGTTTGCGTATTTGTAGAAGGAATTAAATGTACAACTATATATTTTTTTAACAATAAATTTAAAATTTGAGAATAATAGAAATTTAGATTAAGAGAATGAGAGAATGAGAATTGAGATGGAGATATGAAAATGAAGGGAGGAAGATGGGTATTTAAAGAAATTTTGATTGGAGGGATAAAATTTAAATTTTTAATTTTTAAATTTTTAAAGAATAACAGAAAAAAAGACATCCCATCCGGTCGGTCCGGTCCGGTCCGGGTGGGTCCGGCTGGTCGGGTCCGGATGGGATGGCACCGGGTGGGAGGGAAAAACCGAATTTTTGAATTTTGAATTCCAATGAACAGTGGTCGGGTATCGGGTACGGGTACCCGGGTACTAGGGTACGGGTATGGTCGGGTATTGGTCCAAAAAAACGAATCCGGTCCGGTTTTTGCCCGTACCCGCGTACCCGAGTACCCGACCCATACCCGGGCTCTGGCACGGGTACCCCGGGCGGCGGGCACGGGCGGGTATGGTCGGGTATACCTGACCCGGGTATTATTAATACTCTACCTAGCCCTCTCTCGTGCAGCTAAGTCGTCGCTCTATCTATCCCCGTCCTATCTCCTCTGTGCACCGCGACATTCACTTGTTTATCAGTGCGGATCTCGCACCTGCTCTCTGTACCGCTTTGATCTTTGTGCGTTGCTTTACGGGTTATATATATACTATTGTCTCTCTCTCGTTTAGTTTTTGTTTAGTTTGATTGTTTGATTTTGCTCTCATGTGTTGAGAACTTTGCCCCTTTCTCTCTATTTTCTGTTTTCCTTTGTTACTTGCGATTTACGAAATCCTACTAGGGTTTGGTTGTTCTGTGCCGTGTGGTGTTCAGTGTTGGTGCTATTAATTATTCGGTGTTGGTGCGGCATCTTGTGGTGTCTCTTTTATGTGATTCTTGTTGATTTCAGAATCGGCCCCCTTTCTTGCTGCTCTCTTTGCGATTTACTCCCCTTTTGGGTAGCTACTAAGCACACCTATTTTTATTGATACTTGATTGAGATGAGTGCTTATGCTTGTTGAAATTAGTTGATCATGCCGTGATTATTTATGTAAAGTCTTGCGCGGTTTATGATTTTCCCGGCTTGGCTATTCGGTTGCTATTTTTCTGTGATGATTGTGGTGCCTTTGTGCTTGCTTGTGTGCTGGTTGTGCTGACATCTGTGATCGGTGCCATTTTCCTATGTTCTTGCGGTGATGTTTGTAGGGTTTTGACGATTCAAACTCATTGATTTAGCTTAACTGCGGAAGTGTGTAAAACAAAAATTTTACGTTTAAGTTAAGCTAAGAATTAAACGGGGTATGTCAGGAAACTTTCCAAGGCGGTCCACCTTCAGTATTCCTTCGGCATCAAAACCTCATTTAATTCTTTTACAGATCTACTCCATAATTGATTTCTAAAACATTAAATATATTACAAATTAAATAGATTAATATAACATGTTTATACCTCATTTTTCAAATTCAAATTGGAAAGCAGACCGAGCGAGTAGAACGATCAGGAATGGTTTCCTCGGATTATCAAACGAATGATACCTCTATCGGTTATCCACCAGAACTAACCGGAGAGCGGTTTATTTCTTTTGCCAGAAATACCGTAAACCGCGGTTTTCTGTAAAAACACTATTCACTAAAATAAATATATTTATAACTCGAAGTTATTTTGTTTCGCTTAAAAGCAAAAACAGAAATACCGCAAAATTCGCAAAATATATTATTTCTGATGCGCGCAAAAGCGTATGCACAAAGCTTCAGTACAAAGATGTACTTTTTAAACCTTTAACACACGTTTGAGTTAAATTGCAAGTGCACAATTCTATCAAAGTAGTATTTGAGGTATCGAACCACAGGGAGTATGATAAAAACTTAGGTTAAACTTTAGTAATAAATTTCAGAAAATAAAATAAAGTAAAGTGCAATAAAAGTAAATTGGGGGGTTTGTTCTAACAATTCCTAAATTTGGGTTCAATACCCGAATAGAGAGTTTAAAACAATAAAAGTAAACGAATGAAAAAGAAAGGAATTGATTTGTTTTCAAGATTTAGAGATCTAGGGGTCTTTGGTCTACATTCCCTTGCTAACTATATCTATTCGGTATTTGTTTAAGTTCATGTATAATTTGATGAGGTTTCTAACCTAATATGTCATTAAGGGTCACTTTCGTGAATTAATAACGTGTCTAAGTAATTCGGACTTCACGGTTAGGTCTTTCACCCTAGCTACTTAGACCATAAGCTCTTGTTAGTCTCTCCTCTCCTCAAATATTGATACTTCACGATTAAGTCCTTCATACCAATACCCGATTCGATTTGAGATGTCCTAATTAGGGTTTGCCTTCACGGTTAGGTTCTTCACCAAATTCCTAACCTTAATTTCTGTAGTTCCGGCTTAGATTACAAATTGGTTACAATCCTAATCTAAACCTAGGGTATTTGCATTCATAATTTGGTACTCTCCTCTCGTCCTAACTTCTTTGGATCCTTTGACAAAGAGATACCAAAGCGGGACTACTGCATTTCAAGTACTAATTATGTAATTAACACAAATGATAAATCACAGAAAT
The DNA here is from genome assembly GCF_964058835.1 of Carex rostrata. NCBI lineage: Eukaryota > Viridiplantae > Streptophyta > Magnoliopsida > Poales > Cyperaceae > Carex > Carex rostrata. The sequence goes on from NC_135930.1 coordinate 1,453,113, forward strand.
TAACATCAAATCCCATAAAACAATCATAACAAAGACAAATAACCGAATAAGATACAATTAAACAAGTTCATGCATTGACCTAAACCCCTAGAGAGAGAACTACTCCCTCATGGAGAGATCCATTACAAAAATTGGCAAAGTAAGAAGAAATGAAATAAAGGAAGTAATTACACCCTTTGACAAATCAAAAACCTCTATCTTGCTGACTTCTTGCTCATGAAACCCTTCTTCTCCTTGCTTGAAAGCTTTCCTTTTCTCCAGAATTTATCGCTAAGTATTGTGTGTATAGAGAGAGAATGAAAGAGGAAGAGATGGTCTGAGAGATGATTTTTGAATGGGAATGAACCTCCTCTTTTATAGCCAAGTAACATGCTCAATTAAGAGCCTAGAAAGTGGAGTTAGTGGGTGCTATATTTGGTTTTGTTTTCCAGGATTTCCTTGTCCACATTTGGCTGTAAAAACGTGTCCTTGGTGCGCCAAAAATAGAAACCGTGTTGAAAACGTGTAATTTTGGCTGTCTGCGAGTTTAGTGCATCCAACTGACTCCAAATTTCCTTTTTTAGTTTCTCATGCTGTAGATCTTCTTTCTAGCTTTCCAAAAAGTGGTCGCAATCCTAAATCGGAGTTACGAGTCAAAAGTTATGGCTATTTTAAGATCAGGCTCCAGTTATGCGTTCTGCGACAGTGCGGCCAGGCCACCCGCACTGCTATTGTACCATCCGCACTGCGTCTTCACCACCCACACTGCGGATGTATTGAGATCCGCACTAGGCTCGGACTTTTCCTGTGATACCAGAGTGCGGCTGCATCGAGATCCGTACGTCCGCATCGATATCCGTGCATCCGCACGGATTTTGATGTATAGCTTATTATACCTTTTTAAAATTGGCATGTGTCCATAAATCCATCTAAGTACTTAGTTCGGCTGTATCGTAAACCGTGCGTCCGCACTGGACATTTTTCTTCGGTTTTTCTTCATTTTCTGCATTTTCTGCAAATTAAAACCAAACAGACGCAGTAACTTGATCCTAGGTGTATTCTATTCACTGTATATTCAAAATACAAGATATTTGGTGTTATTTCATGATAAAAATCAGATCGAATATGTATATAATTTAGGCCTATCAATTTCCGAATCTCGTAACAACCAAAACTGTAAAAGAGAGAAAAGATAGAAACTCGAATCGATCAGACAATCAGATACGAATGTGAATTAGTTATTTTTCTCTTTCACCTCACCCCTCTATTTATAGGCATTTGAGGAGGTTCGTCAATGACCAAAATACCCCTCAAGTTCCGCCTATCTACCAAAATGCCATGCCACCTTGCATGACACCTTAGGGTGTAGAAGCATGGAGAAGAGTGTGGAAGGTGGTGTGTCATGATTAGTAAAAAGCTTTATAAATTGGGCTTTGACTTTGGGCTTTTAATTTTAATTAAGGCTTTGATTATTTTTGGGCTTTAAACCCATAATTCAAATCCATAATTTAACAATTAAAATCCAAATCAAATATATATATAATTGTCATGTACAATTATATTTCTTTTCGGTTGTTGTTCGGTAACTTTTATACAACGTAACGTGTACGTTTATAAATTAACCGTTGTTTCTGCTTGTCATTTTTATATGACATTTATAATTTAATTATAACACGTATAATTAATTATAACCATCTTAATATTAATTATAATCAATTTATAATTAATCAGTAAGATTCTCCGAGTAGCTCCTATATGATGTGACCCAATAGGATCTGGGTTATGTTGGTAAATAGAGTTAAAACTGTTTTAACTTCTATAATCATGAGAGGCATCTGGCAGAATACATCATGACCATCCAATTACACAGATGATGCCGTACTGTACAATATCACGATCCAGTAAACAATTTACTTGTGTCAGTTCTTTTGTCACATAGCTATCAGATCAGTTTCAAGGTAGATGTGTGTCATCCTTGCTAACTTAATCTTTTCTTGATCTTGAGCAGATTATCAAATATAATTACTCTTGTAATTATATCGCATGTAGATAATCTAACTCTACCAAGGGGCCCAGTGATGCTATAGCTCGTACAAAATACGAGGGACCATAGTACTTTTGGTAAACCATCACTTCCTCAGCTAAGCTATACATACGGAAGTGCTACCGTTATGACTGCTTTTTACGGACAACATTAGATAACACTTACACATACACATCTCTTAGCAGAGACGATGAATACCTCATACTTTAGAACTTGATACTAAATGAAAACATTAATGACACGAACACAATTCTATTTAATGTTTCATTCGGGGTCTGTCAAATACCATGTTCCTAGAACACGTATCTATGTGATTAAAATGACATCTCGTGTCAATGGTTTGTAAAACTTAACCATCTTTTAATCCACATACTAACCTTGTAACAATTAATTAGTGTTCCTGCTAATTACCTCTGTTAGTGATTTCTTAAGAATATATATCATCTTTATTATGGAGTTTCACAATTCCAGTCATGAACTCGAAATGATCCATAATACAATAATATTCAAGACAACAAAATGATATATAATTAAACATTCAATTCATGAACAAAGTTTTATGATAAATTATCGTATTATTGACTTCTATATTATTACAAACTAACAATGTTTTGGTTATGTGCTAAGAGCATCTACATCCCAGCAACTCAAATAAGCTTCTAAATAACTGTTAACTACTTTTGAGAAATTATAGTCTCTAACGTTTTTAACTCTTACATCTCTGAAATTAATTTTAAAGTTTCTATTAAGCCGAGTCAGCAAAAATATTAAAAAGAGAAATAATTCCAGCCAATCATTTGGCTAGCACAGAGTTTATAAACAATTTATTAATAAGAAACTCTCCTGCATAGTTTCTAAATAAGAAACTCTCCTGCATAGTTTCTAAATAAGAAACTCTCATGCATAGTTTCTAAATAAGAAACTCTCCCACATTTCTAAAACTGAATTAGAAACTGCTACATCAGATTAGAAACTCTCATAGTACCAGGGATATAAATGCTCTAATATGTTGCCTTAGGGGGTATTTTGTTAATTTGTGCTACCTAGATTCTTGCCCCCTGTTGTGTACCTGTTGATATTATGTTGCTTGTGAGATGCTGGTACCAGCCCAGTATTGCCACTGGTACCGAATTTGAATTGACAGGGACCCCTACATAATTTATATAAGATCACGGGTGTAGTTGTTATAATTTGTTGGGGTAATTTTCTTAATTTGAGGGGTTTCCATGTAAATTTGGAAAATTTGATGGGTTCGGCAGAAATGAATTAAAGATTCTGACTGGGCCTAATTTATTTTTGGGCCGAAGTAATTTAGATGAGTGGATTTGGGCGAAAAGAAGTAGAAGCAAGAAGACAACCGCCTTTTGACATAACGAACGATTCACCTATCACCAGCCTCACCACCAAAGAAACACCAACAAATCGTAATGTCTCTTCAATTAAGGCTGGTGCTACTGACAAGCGGACCCCTCTTTCTGGAGAGTCACTTCTCGGGCGCCAGGTTCAGAACTTGAGACCCTATTGCAGAAGGTTGAGGAAGAAAAGGATGGTAGTTTTGTTACTACGGCTGATAAGGTATGTCAAATCCTTCAATTTCTTCTTCTATTTTTGAATTAGAGGCAAAAGGCATACTAGACGATCAAAGAGAATTATAAAGAAATGGTATACAGTTAGTAACAAAGGATATACAGAAAGGAAATTAAAAGACTTTTGGGTTCTTTTGTTCATATCATTTTGTCATATAGCCTCACTAGCCAATCTCAAGACTAATTGGACCATGTAGATGGAAATATCAATTATTTATTTTGAATCTATTTTTAATTCAGAAGCAACTTTTGAAGAAGGCACCTTTTGGATCTTTCTTAAGCAATTCAAATTGGTCAAGTTCAATTGAATCCTCCTTTGTTTCAATATCATCTGTGACATATAAGTTTTTTCCTTTCTAATTTCTTTTCTCACTTTTTATTCATTTATATTACTTCTTAAAATATAACATAATAACTCATAATATTATATTATTATACAGATTCAGAATTCACCCGAATTTATTTTCACATGTGGATGGCCCAAAAATCATTAGTTCAATAGGTGGTTTTATTTCCTTCTGAGAAAAAAAATCAATTAAACCGACCATTGGTTTTGATAGCCCTGACAATTCTGAGCTAACTGATATCGGGTTGATCGATTCTTCTTCTCTGGCCTCCATGGATACCCCTGACAATTCTGAGCTAACTGATATCGGGTTGATTGACTCTTCTTCTCTGGCCTCGATGGATACCCCTGACAAGTCTGAGATAACTGATATCGGGTTGACCGACTCTTCTTCTCTGGCCTACATGGATACCCATCAGGCTAAGACCCGGTAAGCCCCTCTGACGATGACTGCTCATCAGTTTGGTCATTACAAGTCAATGACTGTTCTGAAAAAGAAGAAATCAAAAGAGATAGAGTTTTATCCTGACCATGAAGAAGACAATGAGGTAAATAGTAATTCACCTGGAGCCATTTTCGTCATGAATAAATAACCAAAGGATGTGAAGAACATTGCTAATTTTCCTAAGAGTCTAATTGCAAACGTGTGACAGCAAAGGCACACATAAATCAGTCTTTTATTTACTGATACATATATGAAAGCCCCTAAAAAGAGAAATATGGCTTATGCAGTTACTAATTCATTGGTTTATAAAAGTATAGTGTGCATAACATGTGCCAAATCATACAACATATACAACACAAGACAATAAAATAAAAACAACATAGCTTCTGTAAGGTTCATATCCAAATAAGAGCAAGCCTTTCTGTTGCATTCAATGGATTTGGAATAGCATACAGACATGTCATTATGTATAGCAATTTATGGTTCTGTCTTTTTGAAATAGGAGGATGAGTTCTTGTATGATGTATGCAAGGGGATGAATGAAATGTGTATATGGGAAGAAGCTGAGAGGGGCAAAAGTTTCCAGAGTTCAGGGGCAGACATACAAAATTTGTTTACATCAGTGAAGATGAGATAGAGGATCAAGTGATTGTGCTAATTAAGAGGATTGCTGGCACCTGAGGGGACACACGTGCACTTCAGTTACGAAGACAATGAATAGTAAAAAATAGAGGGTCTCTTCTGAAAAACAATTAGTTTTTACTTGGGAGTGGGTCTTCGTGGGAATGCTTCTGTTGAATGTGTCATTCTTTGACACAGCAATTAGTTCTTTTATTATATGTTTGGTGCTTTCTTTCTTAGTTCTTGATTTATTTTCATTGCATCTATTGTCCTTTTTCATTGATCTTCCTTTTTGAATCCTGTAAGCAGATAAAAAAAATTGCTATTAATTTGTTGTTTGCTTCTATTGCATTGCTTTTACTATCAATATTGTAACATGAGTTGTTTGTTTCTGTCCTTAGATAAGTCCTGGGTTGCTTTTAACAGTAGAGACTCACTTGTAATTTAAAAAAGTTGAATTTCTCTCTTTCTGAGTTACATTTGTACCAAACTTGATTTATTTTCTACGAAAGGCCACTATGGTTGTTAAGAATATAAAACAAAGTTGACCAATCAGACACTGTATTCTTTGTATACCCATGCTAGCTATATATAGCCCAACTATAAATTTTACAGATACAATATATAATTATATGAAGTCACACATAGTTGAGTTGGTAGAGTATGAAAGCAACCAAAACTACTTTTCTTACTTCGTATGGCCTAATCATACAATATTCCACAATTTGTTTGACCCTATCCAAACCAAACTTTTTTATTAATAGAATATTAACCTAAAAATTGACATCCACTATTTTGAGTTTTTGACTACTTTAGAGAAAAAAGATGGGGTTTTCCCAACCTCTTTGGATATGAGTATCCAATCCTCAAACTTAATTTGTAGAAATAAAGTTGAACTATAGTATCTTTGCAAACAAAAAAGAATGAAAATCTTAAAAGGAATAACAACTATGGTAATATATTCTCAGCCAAAAAAAAAAATTATGGCAATATATTGTCGGTTAATTATTTTTTTTCTGATGACTTTTTTTTTTCTTTTGTAAAATTATACCTCTATCTGTCTAGAAAATAATCTTAAAGTCATCAAAATTCAAATCCCTGAGAAATGGATCTATTTGATCAATATCATCCTTCATCAACTCTCTCTCCAAATGTTTGAACCAGTCTTCCTCATCACCTTCATTTTCTCCCCTCTCTTGACTAATAATATTTCTCTCCTTTGGCTCAATCTCTTCCCAAAGCTCTGGTTCTATAAACAGATTTGTTATATCAAAAGGATCGTTCTCAACATCTCCAAAGGAATTCACGGCATCAGAGAAAGTGAAAGTCGAAATGGAATCGGAATCAGAACACACTGGTTTCTTGGCATTTTTAGTTTCTTCAGCTTGGCTTGAAGTTGAGTCATCCATTAACAAACTAGATATATCCATTTTGTTTTCGACAGGTATCTCAATTTTTTCCTGCTGGAGATTTGAGGAATCTGTTGTAGTATTTTGTACTTTTCGCATTTTGTTCAATTTCTTCAAATGAGTATTCCATACGTTCTTTATTTCATTGTCGGTTCTACCAGGTAGGCACGATGCGATTTTAGACCACCTAAACGAAGAGTAAAAACTTAAATAAGCATGCTCCAATTAATATCCATACAAAAAAATAACTAAAACAAGGACCCAGGAACAATACATAAAAATATGTCTTACTTGTTACCAAGCTTGTTATGTAGCTTTATTATCGTTTCTTCTTCCTCTTGTGTGAAGCTGCCGCGCTTAATATCAGGTCTGAGGTAGTTAAACCATCTTAGTCGACAACTCTTCCCGCAACGTTTTAAACCTTTCAAAATTTTGCAAAGTCAATTAGTCGACAACTCTGCCCCTAATTGTATCAGAGGTGCCAAATCTCGGACCTGAGAATCCACCTCTGATACCATTAGGGGCAGAGGTGGATTCTCAGGTCCGAGATTTGGCACTAATTTCAGAAATACAGGATCCAGAAGATACAATCCCTATGCGTGGGATAGAGTTCCTCAGTAGCTGATGCCTTTCTACTTGGTTTTTTTAGCTTAGTACCAGTATTGGTTCTGTGCTATCTTTAGTTTTAGTGTTGACTTGTATTTTCTTTTCTTGTTAGCTTTTGGAGTATGGTTGACTTGCCTTTGTGGGGGCATTTTATTTTATTACTGTTTATTTTTGTTACTGGAATGATTCCAGTTTGTGTAAATTGTGCTAGTTCTAGATTTTTGGAGCTGGTCACAGTAAAACTATATGATTTCTAATGAAATCGGTGGAAAAACCCACTTTTTCAAAAAAAAACTTACAATTCTGATAATTAATCATATCATATATTACCTATGAACTTTTGAAATAAACAAAGTTAAATTCAAAATTATACAGAGACAGAGAGAGAGAAACCTGCGAGCTTCGGCAGAGCACGCCAATTACTATGACCATACTGTTGGATGTAATTAATAAGCAGGAGGTCCTCTTGCACCGTCCATGTGCCTTTATTCAAACCGATATTGGAACAACACGGAGCTCTTCCCATATCTCTCTCTCTCTTTCTCTCTTTCTCTACTACAGACTTCTCATGCAACACTCTAAATTGAGTTGTTAATAAGCTTGTGATCAGTCCTTCACTTGTGGCAAGCGAGAGCACCTACTGAGGGACCTGTTTATATATGTGTCTGTTGATATATGATGAATTCTTCAGGGGGTGGGGTATACAAAGTTGTAACTTCACTGACATGATCTCTGGGCCCACAAAATATAGATTCTCTCTTTACCAAACCCTATTTGTGTATGACAATTTAAGGAAACGCTAGCAATAAATTGTTTGCTTGCCGGCCTTGAACTTGAGTTCATGATTAGAAAAGATAATTATCATGCTCTCTTTTACTTTAATAGTATGAAAGCTAATTTAATCCTCATGATAATATTCTTTTCTTTCTAAATTGACACATGGTACGTACACTACTACCAGATCCTTACTAAGTATAATTATTGGTAAGGTTGGTAGTTTTGTATAACTTTGATAACAATCTCATAAAGAGATTTAATTTTGAAATTTCATCTTATTTAAGAGGCATAACTTTTCTTATTCATTTTATTATTATTTTATTTTAGAGATGAAAGATTTTCCTTTATTTGATATAGATCTAAATTAGCTTGACGTTCTTAATTTTTTTGTAATTGTTTGTTCAAATACCTATTAAAATTTTGGTCTCTAGTTTAGGTAGAGAGGTGCATGCACCTCTTATCATTGTTAATATATCATAGTAGCTACATTTACTTATGACCAAACTAGGTCTTTCTTTGCTTCTAAAGTCGCTAATTGATAGATAGTTTAATTAGGAAAGGGGAGGTAGCACAATTGGCTAGAAAAATGTCATAGAGTTGTTATATCCAAAGATCGAGAGTTCGATTCTCCCTCACGAACCTTGGTAGCTACTACCAAGTTTTCAAAAAGATAGATAGCTTAATTAGAACCTCAATCTAGCCTTGTTCAATGAGAAACCTACTTTACACCTGTCTTAGAGTGAGATAAAGATGTTTTTTTTAAAGCTAATAATTGGCTAACTAATTAATCTATTTTAATTGAGACGTCCAAGTCATAACTAATGACAAGGCTAATTGCATCTCTTTTATCTTTTGTTCAATGTTCATGTCGATCAATTTGTTGGTAGGTTAAATTCACAACAAGAATGAGACACTTTTCACGAGAATAAAAAAGTGACTTTTTGCGACGGACTACTTTTATTGTTCAGTTTTTTCTTTTTGCGACGGACAACCGTCATAAATGCGTTTTTTCCCTCGCAAAAAGTGTCTACTTTGTTGTAGTGGTTGCACTTGTATTTGAATTTACAGTTGTTGGAGGTTAGGGCTTTAGGTTTAATCAATGTATAACTAGCAAAATCTCTTGATGAACAATTCCATCTTCAAACTTTGCTGTGTACCAACAAAAATATAGAACCAAAATATATATTGGATGATGCGAAGACACGGGCATCTGCATCTGTTAATTAAGCTATTAGCATCTTAAAAGGAAAGAACATAAATGCTCCAAGAAACGCTCCAAAAAAAATAGAAACTCTCTGGGCTATCATTACTGGAAATTCAAGACTTTCTTTACAGATAGGCTGATCTATCTCTTGGGCTTCTACATCTGGCCCACGCTGAGGGGATGGAGATTTCCTTTGTGCACTAGTGGAAAAACTGAAATCAGGATCGGCCTATCTGGATCGGTTATATGGGACACCCGATCCTAATAAGTATCTGGATCGGTTTATTTAACAAAACCGATCCTAAAAACTATTCAGATCGGTTTTTCGTAACAACTGATCCTAATTTATTACTATTAGGATCGGTTTTTTGTGGGAACTAATCCTGATACTATCAGGATCGGTTTTTAATAAAACCGATCCTGATAGTTTAATCATTTGGATCGGTTTTTATTAAAAACAGATCCTGATAGTATTAGGATCGGTTCTAACCAAAAACTGATCCTAATAGTTCAAACTATTAGGATCGGTTTTTGGTTAGAACCGATCCTGATAGTAATACATATTTTTTAAGAAATTAGAAAGATAATTATTTTTTTATTCCTTGAATAAACATATTAGTTATACAAATGGAATGTAAAAATATTCAAAGAATCAACCTTTTTCAAAGCTACAGTCATCCAAAATTCAAAGAATCAACATTTTTCAGTCTGACTATTCATTTGGTTCTTCATCTGACTCCGAAGATCCTTCATCCATCTCTTCCCCTTTCTTTGATGATCCTTCAACTAACTTTTTACTCAACTTTTTTTTTATTAAAGTATGTATCTTCATATTTCTCTCGGTAAATCCTACTGGCACCAAAAGGGAAGAACCACCCACTTGTCCCCTCTTCCAGTCCTTAATGGAAATGACTGGCAAATTCATTTGCATTGTGATTGTATTATCACGACCGTACACCTTGGTTCATATGTTTATTCTATGGAATTAAAAAAAATTATATCTTTCTAGTTTCTTAAAAAAAATATCTATTATTTTTTTTCATAAAGAACAATTGCTGAATTTTTATTAGGATCGGTTATAATGCATAAAACCGATCCAGAAGGTATCTGGATCGGTTATAGTGCCTAAAACCGATCCAGAAGATATCTGGATCGGTTATAATGCATAAAACCGATCCAGATGTTAATGTTATAAATTTTACAAATTATCCAGAACCTATCAGGATCAGTTCTTAGATAAAACCGATCCTAATAGTCAACTATTAGGATCAGTTGTTTATAAGAACCGATCCTGATAGTATCAGGATCGGTTTTATTTCTAACAACTGATCCTAATAGTGCATATAAGGCTGAATTCAGTTCGATTTTTGTCAGAAACTCGTCTCTCTTCCTAGGTCTTGCCTCTCTTAATTAGCGCAACAGCTATTTCGCCCTGCTAATATTCAGCTATCTCAGCTCTTTTTCTCAGGTACATTTTGATCATCTCTTTTCTCAAATTTGATATTAATGGAGCACTAAACCCTAAACCCTAAACCCTAAATCCGGCCTATACAAGTGGGTTATGATCCTCGCTCAAAATCTAAACCTTATAAATTTTGATTTAGCTCTTTTATTGGTTCCACAAGCTTTTAAGTTTGAATACCTCTTCTCATTTCAAGTTTTCCTTTAAATGCGGATATTTGGATGCACATGCTATATGTGTAATTTATGAGGAAATATATTAGCTATATATGACCTATATATTCTTTATATGTTGAGATTTTCTTTACAAGTTTGAATACCTCTTCTTATTTCAAGATTTGCATGCACACGCTTTTGAGTTTGCTATATATATGCTATATGAGCATTTTTTTTATTTCAACTTGTAGGATATATGCTATATGTACATCTCTTAATTAGGTTCCGATTTTCCGGATTAATTTTGTAGATTGGCTATTGTTGAGAGATTTGGTGCAGCGATCTTCATCTCACTCGGTACGGCATCTAAAAAAGTTGTAAGTACAACATGCAAATAACTCATGTTTAATTAGTTTTGTGCATGCATGAATGTGTATTTTGATAGCTAGAGTACGTACGTAGATGTATTTATATTAGATATTTAGCTAGAGTATTGTCTTATGAGCCACAACCGCATGATTAATGCCTTTAGGTCATGATACCCGTTCAAAATTAATCCATTAGGGATTAATTTTGAATAGTCCCCATTTTGGGACTGCTCTTTGAATACTTTGTCTCATTTAGGATGTGGTCACATGTTAGTGGTGTTTTAGCATTTAAGAAAATTTCGGCAGCATTTCCCCTTAGTTCCCCGAGTACTCGGGGAACTAAGGGGAAATGCTGCCGAAATTTTCTTAAATGCTAAAACACGACTAACATGTGGTCACTACTGAGACAAAGTATTCAAAGAGTGGGATAGGATGGTAACCCGGCCCTATGTAAGCCCTATTGTGAACAGAATTGAGTACCCCAACCTTGTTCTTAATTAATTGTGTTTTATTATAATTGCAGATGGACCGCAGTTGGATGTACGAAGCATCACGTCTATCTGATGAATATATGACAGGTGTCGAGGAATTTATCAGAGTTGCTATGGAAGATATGGCGAGCAAAGGGAGTGCACTGATGTCGTGTCCTTGTCGTGATTGTAACAATGGTCAAAAATTTTCCAACCCGACCCAAGTGAAGAACCATTTAATCTGTCGTGGATTCAAGCAAGGATATAAGTGTTGGTTATGGCACGGTGAGAGTTTGTCAACCGGCATAGGTACTGGTACTGAGCATCAGGATTACCATACCGGTGATAATGACGGGAATAATCTCCGGGGATTGGAAACCGACATAGGCACTCGTACCCAGCATCAGGAATACCATACCGAAGAAAATGATGATATGGTGGTAGATAGGTGTGATAATTTTGATCAAATGTTACGTGATTTAGAAGAGAATTTTGATAATGATAAGCAATATTGTTTATTTGAGAATTTGTACGAAGATTCTAATAAGGAATTGTATCCTGGTTGTTCGAAATTTTCAAAATTGAAAGGTGTATTAAAATTATATAACCTTAAATCATCTAACGGTTGGAGTGATAGAAGTTTTACCGAGTTATTACAAATTTTGAAAGAAATGCTTCCGGATGGGAACGAGATACCACCTAATGTTTATGAAGCGAAGAAAATATTGTGCCTAGTGGATTTGGAAGTTCAAAGAATACACGCGTGTCCAAATGATTGTATATTATATCGAAATGAGTATAAAGATCTTCACGAGTGTCCAAAATGTGGTGTATCACGTTACAAACCAAAGCAGATAACCAGCGATAAAAGTGATGATTGTAAACCGAATAAAGGACCTCCGGCAAAAGCATTGTGGTACCTCCCCGTGAAACCGAGATTGAAACGTTTGTTCTCAAATGCTAAAGATGCAAAATTAGTGCGTTGGCATGCAGATAACCGGAAAAAAGATGGAAAATTATGGCACCCCGCTGATTCTCCTCAGTGGAGAAATATTGACAGAGAGTTTCCCGAATTCGGACGTGACCCTAGAAATCTAAAGCTTGGGCTGAGTGCAGATGGAATAAATCCGCACAGTAGCATGAGCAGCAAGCATAGCAGTTGGCCGGTTCTATTGTGCATTTATAATCTTCCGCCTTGGTTATGCATGAAACGCAAATACATCATGTTGACCTTGCTCATATCAGGACCCAAACAGCCCGGGAACGACATAGATGTGTATCTAGCACCATTAATTGAGGATTTAAAAGAATTATGGCAACCCGGAGTGCAGATATTTGATGCATACAGTAAGGAGAAATTCACTTTACGGGCCATACTTTTCTGCACCATTAATGATTTTCCGGCTTATGGAAATTTATCGGGTTACAGTGTCAAAGGAGAGAAAGCGTGCCCTGTTTGCCTGGACGATACAGTCGATGTGTGGCTACCTAATTCCTCTAAAAACGTGTACATGGGTCATCGTAGATTTCTTCCTGCCAACCACGTACACCGAAAAAGAAAGAAAGAATTCAATGGAAAAATCGAGAATACCAGAGCAAATTATCCGTTGACCGGTAAAGCTGTTTACTCGCGAGTAAAGGATATCAAAGTTCAATTTGGGAAATTTAAAAAAAAGGCGGTGAGAAAGAAAGGGGCACCGAAAATTAGTTGGAAGAAGAGGTCAATATTCTGGGATTTACCATACTGGCAGCACTTAGATGTTCGACACTGTCTCGATGTGATGCATGTGGTTAAAAATGTGTGTGATAGCCTGGTTGGAACATTATTGAATATTCCGGGTAAGACTAAGGACGGTATCAATGCTCGGAAAGACATGCAATTCTTGAACATACGGTCGGATCTACAACCAACAGAGAAAGAAAGAGAAAGTGGAAAAACTTGTATATATCTAAAACCCGCAATGCATACGCTGTCGAAAGCAGAGAAGAAAAGCTTATTGGAATGCCTTCATGGTGTCAAAGTTCCATCTGGATATTCTTCGAATTTTAAAAACCTAGTTTCACTGGAAGATTTAAAATTGACAGGAATGAAGTCTCACGACTGTCATGTTTTAATGACACAGCTTCTTCCTGTTGCAATTCGGGGCATATTGCCAAAGTGTGTTAGGCAGACCATCACGAAGCTTTGCTTTTTCTTTAACGCCATCTGTTGCAAAGTAAATGATACTGTTACGCTAGATGCTATGCAGAAGGAGGTTGTTGTCACTCTTTGTCATCTTGAAATGTATTTTCCGCCGTCCTTTTTTGATATCATGGTTCATTTAATCGTTCACCTAATTAGAGAAATTAAGATATGTGGACCTGTCTTCTTGCGGTACATGTATCCGTTCGAGAGATACATGGGCTTGTTAAAGGCATATGTGAGGAATCGATATCGGCCTGAGGGCAGCATTGTAAGAGCTTATGCTGCCGAAGAGGTTATTGAGTTTTGTACTAATTACATGGACGATGCGAAAGCTATTGGCATCCCTAAATCTCGGCACGAGGGTAGACTTCACGGGGTAGGCACAATCAGTGCAAAATTATTCGAGCCCGACCATACAACGATGTCACTAGCACATTTCCATGTTTTGCAACACCTCACTGACGTTCATCCATTTTGGGACGAGCATATGACTCTCTTGCGGCAACAGAATCCCAAGAAATCCGACAAGTGGTTAATCGGCGAATACAATAAAAAGTTTGAATGATGGTTTACACGTAGAGTCATGCAAGCTCCAGAGGGAGAAAACATTAAAGAAACTGTCAGATTGTTGGCTCTTGGTCCAGTCCATGTCGTTAGGACCTTCCAAGGATATGACATCAACGGTTACACATTTTACACAAGAAAGCAAGATTCAAAGAGTACCGTGCAAAACAGTGGAGTGACGTTAGTAGCCGTTTCGAGTGATTTGTCAGATCCTAAAGGTGCCGGACCATCGCATGCATCGATGTCATATTACGGATTTGTTGAAGAAATTTGGGAGCTAGATTATAGAAAATTTAACATCCCGTTATTTATGTGTAAATGGGTCGATAACCGTAGGGGGGTTAAAGTCGACGAAGATGGTTTTATTTTGGTGGATTTCAGTAAGGCTGGATACAAGGATGATCCATTTATACTTGCAAGACAAGCCACACAAGTGTTCTACGTAACTGATCCCACCGATCGTTCAAGACATGTTGTCCTCCCTAGTAAAAGACGTATAATCGGAATTGATAATGTAGAAGACGAAGAAGCGTACGATCATTTTGATGAGATGGCAGTCCATTCAAAATCGATCCGCCACTTGATCTTTTTTGTTCAGTAGACTCCATATCTGTTTATGCAGATGATTATGCGGCCTTTCTTGCACCACAGGAGTGGCTCACTGGACCAATCATTCAGATGTGGATGTTGTGAGTTAATATTCGTAATAATTATAGAATTTAGTACCTTCAATTCAAATAAAACAAATTTGAGAACACCTGTATGCCTTCTTTTTTTTAGGTATTGGCACAAATACATCAAGGAGGAATTTCCCAATGTGCAGGTTGGTTTCATGGACCCCCAGCGGACGAATGCCACCATGCTGAGTGATGATCGAGGAGGTGTACTTCAATACATAGGGCAAGCACTCAACGGAAATCGGGACAAGAGATTGATATTTATACCCTATCACCACATGTTAGTGTTATATATATATTCTAATTTTATTATATTTATGTCAAAATATAAAAATTATATAATATGACATGCTACAAACCTAACATGCAGCAATCATTGGGTATTGACCGTGCTTATGCCAAGAGAAAGTGCATTGTACGTGTACGATTCTGATAAGAAAAGTAAAAAAATGCTAATGATCACTGCTGCGGTCGAGGAGTAAGTGACATCCTAAATTTTACGTTTGTTTAGAATGCATTAGATTTTTTTATTATTTTATCATTTATCATTTTAAATATCTCTCGTAAGTACTGATTGTTCAATGTGTTCATATTTCAACAGTGTCTTCATCAGGGTAATGGAGACTTCTTTGACGATTCATAACGATTGCAAGGTAATAGTTTCTATTGAGATATATGATTATAAGCCAAAAATTGTGAATATCTAGACATATAAGCCATTTGTATGCTCATTAACATACATTTCAATTTTTTCAAACTTATTATGTAGTGCCCACAACAACCAGCCGGCTGGGAATGTGCATATTATGTCATGTTGCTCATGCAAGACATAATAAACGAACACATATATACTTTTCCGAACTTAAAGGTATGCATTTATATATTTTCAAAAAGTAATTAAGCATTGTTGCTTCAAATATAATAAAATACACAATTAATTGTGCATGCTCTTCTATCTTTTAAAAAATGTAGGATATTCCCGCTAAACATACTGTACAACGCTTGAGCGACTTACGAAAAATGTGGGTTCAAATTTTCCTGAAAGAGGTACAGTAGACATGAAGTACAACAATTTAGGATGTGTAAACTTAATCTGTAGGATGTGTATGTCTATGATATTTAATTTAGGATTTGTACATGATTTGTATGTGTAAACATAATTTATGATATGTAAACTTAATTTGTAGGATGTGTTTGATATCTATTTGTGATTTGTATGCATATATATATTTATCAATCTGTGATTTGTATCAGTAGCATATTAATTGGGCCAGCATATATATATAAATGAAAGCTGGCCAAATAATTAAAATTTTATTTTTTACATTCAACCAAACATCTGGATCGGTTATTATTGAAAAACCAATCTAGATATGTAATTTTTAATAAAAAAAAAAATTCAAAAAAACTATCAGGATCGGTTTTATATAAAAACCGATCTTGATAGTACGTATCTGGATCGGTTATTATTCAAAAACCGATCTAGATATGTAATTTTTAATAAAAAAAAATGCAAAAAAACTATCAGGATCGGTTTTATATAAAAACCGATCTTGATAGTACGTATCTGGATCGGTTATTATTCAAAAACCGATCTAGATATGTAATTTTTAATAAAAAAAAATTCAAAAAAACTATCAGGATCGGTTTTACATAAAAACCGATCTTGATAGTACGTATCTGGATCGGTTATTACTCAAAAACCGATCTAGATATGTAATTTTTAATAAAAAAAATATTCAAAAAAACTATCAGGATCGGTTTTACATAAAAAATGATCTTGATAGTACGTATCTGGATCGGTTATTACTCAAAAACCGATCTAGATATGTAATTTTTAATAAAAAAAAATTCAAAAAAACTATCAGGATCGGTTTTACATAAAAACCGATCTTGATAGTACGTATCTGGATCGGTTATTACTCAAAAACCGATCTAGATATGTAATTTTTAATAAAAAAAAAATTCAAAAAAACTATTAGGATCGGTTTTACATAAAAACCGATCTTGATAGTACGTATCTGGATCGGTTATTACTCAAAAACCGATCTAGATAACAACTATTAAGATCGGTTTTATTAAAAACCGATCCTAATAGTTTCTATTTGGATCAGTTGTTTAAAAAATATAAAACCGATCCTGATAGTATCAGTATCGCCTTCATCAGGATCGGTTGGATTCCGATACTGATATGTGTATATAACCGATCCTGATTCCATATTTTCCACTAGTGGTGGTTTCAGAATTTTCCCAATCGCTGAAGAGACTTAAGACGATGTGATTCAGAAAGGGATTGTGTTGAAGTATGATTTGGCTTTTGGCAAAGACTTCATTCAGTCTCATCTAGTGAAGGTATTTCCAATGAAGGGTTTTACTTGGATGCCTCGATTGTTAAGTGAGAACCTGTTCTTGATGGATACACCTAATGGGCAATGGTGAGCTGTGGTTATTGTGCAAGGGAAAATTGATTTTCTTTCTCATGATGGGGGCAGCGATCCAGTTCAGGTGTGGGTGAATATCAAGGGTTTTCCTCAGAAGTTATAGAGAATATTGGAATTTAGAAGATTAGTAGAGAGTTTTGGATGGCTTTTGAAAGATGTAGATCCTCGTTTTAGTGATCACTATGATTTCACAGTTTTGAGGCTTAAGGTGGGAGTTCCATATGTGACTGCACCAATGTTAGGAAGCCAACTAAGAGGCAGATTTGCTTGTTCTAAATCGTTCAACATGATAGATTTATTAAAATATGCTTGCTGATCAAATTTTACATCTTTTAAATTTTTTTTACTATTTATTAAGTATTTTACAAAATAGTTGTTTTTAGACCCTCGAATTTTTGTATCCATCTTAATATATAGTAAAAAAAATGAAAAAAAAATGAAAAACTTGATTTGCAAGCATATTTTAATATATCCATCATGTTGAACGGTTTGGATCGATTGTTTGGACTTTGAAAATGTGGGGTGTTCAAATATTTGAATCCGAAAAGTTGAACATATTCTTTATAATAAAATGTGAAGGATCCAAATTTTACATTTTTTTAGTTATTTGTTATTATTTTCGAATGTTTTAATATTGTTGTTTTAATATGGTAAAAAAAATCTTAAAAAAATGATTTAAAATATAAATAAATAAAAATCCAAAAAATGAAGAATTTTGTCTCAAGCACATTTTATGATGGAGAATATGTTCAACTTTTCGGATTCAAATGTTATAACTTTGAAAATAAAGATATGAACAAAAAAATAAAACAGACACTTCTTTTTGAAAAGCATGATAGTACAACTTTGAAAATCAGTCTTTAATTATCATTGACTTAAACTAATTTAATATTCTTGAATGATGTAGACCATACAAAATGACTGAACCTACTTCAGTACAAAAACTGATAACTAACAAAAATTGTGCTTAAATGACTATGATATTTAATCAATCACATATCATAGTTTTGGCCCTACTGAAGAACATTTAATAGCTTGTATATTTTTAATTATGATATTTTTGTTTTGCATGCCAATAAAACCAGATTGATATGTATACTTTATATACAATGATTGTACAATTGGAAACTGCACTGTTGGATTGAATAGGCCACGAAAACTATTATATGCATGCAAAGAGGCATGATGTGCTAACTCGGCCGAGTTGGAACATAATCGGACAAACCGATCTGACTTTTGCCAAGTTACACGGCGACCGATTTTTCATAGAAAAACAGAGTTGAGCAGTGGTGAATCAGCCGAGTCAAGCAAGTCTTTACCTAATTTTTAACCTATTTCTCTCCTCCGTCATTACTCTTTTTTCTGTCGGACCTAATTTTTTTTTTCTTTCAATTTTTTATTTTTGAGCTTGGTGTTACATAAGGTCCGATAGGAAAATAACGAGGAAGAGAAGAACCAGTCAAAAATTTACATGGGGAAGATGGACCAGAATTTTTTTATTTTTATTTCAGAATCTATTTTTTCCTTTAATTTTAATGTCGGACTCTTCTCTCCCTGTCAATTTCGTTTTTTTTTGTCGGATCGGAATCCTTTAGCTCGACGAATACTGGGTCGGCTTTCAGATGCCTGTGTGACACTACCGGCCATCTCTACCTGGCTAGTAGATGCTTGGCTCTCATGAGTGATCCATTTTGTACCAGTTGTCTCAGCAACAACTATAACATTTTCTCTTTCATTGACTTCGTTTACAGTCAACTTTATGCTCAATTCAAAATAGTCATATGTGGTTTATAATTTATTAAAGCATTAATATCATATAGGGTGTGAACTATTAATGTGTGGAACCTCAGAGGTATTTTTTTAATTTTATGATGGGCTAAATTAAATAATTATCACATTAGACAACCAAGGAGTGTCTTGTACAGTACATTACAATTTGGTGCCCATAATATAAGAGGCTCAATCCATATCCTCCCGTGATTTTTATATATAAGAAAATTGAAAAACAAAATATTAAAAACGAGAATGGGTCTGTGAAAATTTTAAAAATAGGAACGGGTACACGACTCATGGCGTCCCTCAGGGACGCCATACCAAATTCAAGTCCGACGAAAAAAAAAAATTTGAAAAACCAGGGACGCCATGGCATATCCAGCCCAAGAATTTCAGCAAAAAAAAAAAAAAAAAATTCTAGGGACGCCATGACATATTTAGTCCCATATACAAATCTCACAAAAGCTCTTTTGCAGCTGAAAAACGCTAAGTAAAGTTTCATTTTCAGCTTTTGTATATGAGACTGGATATGCCATGGCGTCCCTGTAATTTAATTTTTTTTTTTTTTTGCTGAAATTCTTAGGCTGGGGTATGCCACGGCGTCCCTGATTTTTCAATTTTTTTTTTTTCGTCAGACTTGAATTTGATATGGCGTCCCTCAGGGACGCCATGGGTCGTGTACCCCTTCCTGTTTTTAATTTTCACAGACTCATTCTCGTTTTTAATATTTTGTTTTTCAATTTTCTTATATATAAAAATTGCGGCATATCCTCTTATCCCATTAAAAAGGTGTGTGAGAGACTTTTGAAAAAAACATAAACAAATGAGACTCTAAATTAAGAGCCTTGATAGAATTGGATCAGTGACGTTGGTCTCACGTCAAATGAACTCATCAAAGATTCAGGTATTCTTCCGCTTTTATACTTAATATAGATGCTTGTAGGCCATGATGATTTTTGATGGCCACAATATAGTCCATTTATAAAAAAAAAATCAAGAACAATAGGGAAAAAAAGAAAGTAATATAAAAAATAAAGAAAATTTTGTAGTCCGACAAATTAGAATTTCGATCTTACATTGCGGTTAATTCTGAACAATTGATTGCAATCTGACTTTTGTTACTGAGTTATTTCGCAATTAGGAAATCGAGCTTCTCTATAATCTGTGCTTTAGTTTTAATATGATTGAATAATGGGTACTAATATACAGGATAGTGGGTATACCAATCTGGATTTGTTTCTGGAATTTAACTGTGCGAATACTATGTTTTCTGGAAAACTGTATCCAGACGGTTAAATATGCGTATGTAGTATGATATATTCAAATAATTAAGTACTTGTTTATTCTAAATAAATCAGTTATAGAGAATTGTGTCGTTAAATAACCAAGTACTTGTTTTTGTTGGCAACATTTATGAATAGACCGTCGCATGGATTTGGCTGCAAGTACTGTTCTGTCGTTGCACTCCAGGATCCGTGCGTGACAAGTAGAAAAACAAATATAGACTCGTATGTAATGTCTCTTCATTTGGAATTGTAAACGTTTGCATCGAGTTGATATTATTTTTAATGTTTTAGACATGGTTTGGAAACTCGGCCGAGTTCGAGTCAACTTGGCCAAGTCAGAACGGTATCGGTCGGGTCCGAGCTGAGTTTCATCTGAGTTTCGCTCTCATGTGATTTTTTCATCGAAACTCAGTTGAATCGAGGTTGACTCGGCCGAGTTATCCGATTTTTGGTATGAGTCAAGCCGAGTTAGGTGAGTCTTAACCGGTTCCAGATCAATTCTTTCCCAGAAGAGCCAATTTTGTCTTTTTTTCTTTGCGTCAAATTGAGTTTATCAGAAGAGTTCAATTTGAGAAGAAAACATGAAAGGAGATGTGGAGGAGAAAAGAAAATTGATTCACTTAAATAGATTGTCTACTAGTTAATTTGGTTTTTTTTTAAAACCTTTGCAGAAGCTGTAAAGTCGTGAGCGAGAATTAAACTCTCGACCTTTTGATACAACAACTGTAAGACTTTTTCCTAATCAATTGTTCTACTCCTCTTTCAATATAGAATGTGAGAGGTGGAATATGAACCGTCTACTAGTTTGTTAAGTATAGAAATAGAATAATGATATGGTCCATAGTGAATCGGAACATGCGAAAAGCTATTATGAAGAGATGGGCCACTTGTAACATTTAATGAAAAGTTTACAGCTGCCTCCATCTTTTCCCGCTTCTCTCCATTTCAGATATCATTGGACCCGTCCATTTCCACAGTTTTTTGCAATTTGTGCATATGCTTTTTAATTAATTTTTTATGCTTTGTACTTTTTTTTTGTTTCTTCTTCTTCATTTATTTTTCTTGTATATATTTAGTTCTTTTTTCTAATCAAAAGTATTGTATTTACTATTTGTTTACATTCTTTTAGTACAAAATATGTTTCTGTAAAAAAAAATCCGAGTTACCGATCCGATTTATCTGATTCTGACCGATTCATCCGATTCCAATTTCACGGTCAAGCAACCGAGTCCGATTCCAATTTTACAAACTATGGTAGACAACACGAGTTCAGAATGTTTGGACCGTATCCTGTGCAGATCTGAGTATCTGTTAACAAAAATAGCACCTCTATTACAGTAAACATTTTTTCTCTTTCCCATGCGTGAACATTGAAGACATGAAGAGAGAGAAAAAAAAACAGCACCCGGCTTTTTTGTTTAATTACTTCATGCATGTATCAAAGATATTACAGAAAATATGTATAAAATTTAGTTTAGTGGAGGGGAAAGAAGAGGGGAGGGGAGAGGAGTGTGTCTAAAGACTCTATAGACAATTAGCAAAAGGAAAATTTTAATTACAATGTGACCTAATTTGAAAAAAAATCTATCAAAATACTCTCTTCAAATTCTTTGTCAAAATAACCCTGTGGGATTCACTAAAATAAACATTTCCCTTCCCTTAGTCTTACGTCATTCTTTTGTCTCTTTGTTTCCTCTAGAAAATGATCTAAATCCCAAAATAAAATATATGGTTGTGTACGAGTCTCCTTGTTCCCTGATGTACAATACATTGGTTCAATGATTTTTTTTGTAGAACGTGGCAGCATAAATCATTATTTTCAAGTAAATACATTGATATTCTATAATCGTCATTTTAAAATTAATTTAGGTGTATAATTCGTTATTGTTATATAAAGTTATTTCTTATTATATTACTTTTTTATAGACCAAAACATATAAATTTTATTTTATGGCATATATGTGCAAATTTATCACTTTTTATACATACAAAAACAGTTTAAAAAATATTATGAAAACTTCACATTTATTTTTTAATGAATATTTTAACAAAACGATGTGTCTATTAATCATGTATACTTAAATTTTACAACATGAATTTTGCAAGAGATCAAATAATAATAATAAATATAATTTGATCGATTTCTATATTATAAAATTTTGACTCCATCCTAAATCAGAAACACGTGTTTTCTATCTTGATTTAGGAAAAAAATAATTTCTGTTTAATATTATTTAAACACGTGTTATCTCTTGATTATTTTTCATCAATATAAAATAAAATTTATATTCTTCGGTCTATGGTCTATAAAGAAGTAATATAATAAGAAATAACTTTATATAACAATAAAGAATAATAGACCTAAATTAATTTTAAAATGACGATAATAATTATCAATGTATTTACTTAAAAATGATGATTTATGCTGCCACATTCTAAAAAAAAAAAAGTCATTGAACCAATGTGTACATCAATAAACAAGAGGACTCGTACACAATAGTATATTTTATTTTGGACTTAGATCATTTTCTGGGAGAAGCAAAGGGACATAAAAGAATGAGTGTAAAACTAAGGGAATGAAAATATTTACTTTAGTGAGTTTCACAAGGTTATTTTGACAAAGATTTTGAAGAGATGGTATTTTGACAAACTTTTTTTCAAAGCAGGTCATTTTGCAAAATATCTCATTCTCAAATTGGAATATAGCGAAGGAGAACAATGACCTTTCATGTCTCTTTCCTTCCCTCTACACGGGTTGTTCTGAAGGTTCCATATTGTTTGGTGATGAATTTAGTAAGAGAAAGAGATAATGTTGGAAGTTTTGTGATTTTTTATATGCTATCTACGCTTTCAAGTTTGAATCAGGAACTGTTTATCCAATAATTGCGGGTTGCGTATCTGATTTCTTCTTGTAGGGGCTCGATCAACTACAGTTCCCATCAACCTGATAGTGATATATATGCCACAAAAATGGAATGCATATTTACTAGTCCCTATAGATCCTGATGTGATATAACATAAAAATGGAATATTTGTTTATCCACGTTAAATCTAAATTCTCTAGGGCTACAAAATTAATCGGAAAGACTCCAATAATTCTGATATGAAACGAGGTAAAGCGAAGTTTAGCCAAAAAGTCCTACAAGATGGGAATGAAGAAAAGACTGTTACGATAGCGATTTGTAGGTCGTCAGAGACAGCGTAGCCATCCACCTCTGTAAATGATTTATCAGTCTTTCTTTAGAAATATAAGATTGGTCAACACCTGAGGGGCCGTTCAGTAACACATGGGAGATTAAATATTAATCTGTACTAAGGAGGGGTTGTTCGGTAAGCTAAAGGAAGGGGTATGGATTTAGATAGCTAAAGGAAGCTTAAGGAAGGGGGGAGGTGCCTTAAAAAGGAGAAGAGGATCCGGACAAAAGGAGGCTAAAGGAGGTTGTCTTAATTTTCGCCAAGAAACCGGTGTTCGGTAGGATTAAACGACTAATGAAGTTAAAGAAGGCTCTTTTAGTCTTAAGAAGGCTTAAGACCCTTGCCGAACATCATCCTAGGGTCTTGCATCATTCAGTACCAATTCTTTTGGATCAATTGTGCAAAGTTGAATTTGTTAGCTGGGTAAAAGAACTTATTTAATTTTATTTGGAGTGGATAAATTTGAAGAAATTTGATATGGATCTAGCTAATAAAATTCCAAGCCCAAATATAACATGATGCGTGCAAATGATGTTGTAACTAGAGCGGAGTAGGCCAAAAGTTAAATAGTCATCGGATCTACTTTTAGATTTTATAGGTTCTAAGACCATTCGATCCGTTTTAAGATCCGTTCGCACAAAAATATGTTAAAAACTTGCATAATTAGGAACTTAAAAGTTTTTTTCGAGGTTTACTAATATACATGATACTTTGAAAACTTCTCCATCAACTAATTACGAAATTGATTTTATTATTCAAACTGACACTTGGAAAATTAAATAAAATGAAGATCACGTCTAAATTTTTTATTAATAGTAGACACCCCAAAAACTTACCCAATATTATTTTTATGAAGATATGTATCATAACTATTTTGTGGTTTAATTAGTTCTTTCCTTTTCAACTTACCAAACTTAATTACGTACGTTGCTTCATTTTAATAATTTTATCTTTTGTTGTCCTTACTATTTTAATGTAAGGTATCTATCATCAATTAGTTATTTCCTTTTTGCACTTCAAATTGCAATAATTGCTTCGCTTTTATAATTTTATCTTTTCTGTCTTTATTATTTGGATGGTATCAGCTTGCTAATAATTTGTTTGTTGTCAACTTGAGTTAAAACTAACACGAGGTGGTTTACTTATTAACCTTGTAAAATGATAAGTTTGAGCAGACTCAAACTCATTCATTACTAATTAGAGTTATAAAAAATCGAGCCACATAAAATACTAATCGGACCCAAATATCCAACTCAATACTTATGAAGCCAGTACTATATATCTACTATTACAAAAAACACATTTATTATCGCCCTTTATTATCGCCCTTTATTATCGAGTGTCATTCAGCACCCATAGTGTATGTAACAAGAGAACGCTATAATTATTTTGAACTTGTTACCAATTGATAGCATTGATGGAACCCTCCTTTGCCATCCGGCTTTATAAATCCTACCATTGGTTCTGACTGTCTCTGCGATATCGTTGGGTTACTGGACCGATGGCATAGAGGTGGTGATCTTTACCATCTGTGATGTCAATTGGATAGTCAGTATTGGATTGATCAATTCCACCTGTGTTTTTTTTTCAACTAATTATGGTGATGTTCTCAGGGGCAACGTTGTATATACTGGGAGCCTAAATTTTAGTATAAACCAATACTTCTTCATGTATTCAATTGATGATGATGTATTGTGCAATTAAATTTAGAGATATATTGTGCAATTATAATGAAATAATTATTTAATAACATACATAATACTATCTCAATAATATCAAATGAACTAAGGATTAACCGGCTCTTAAAATTTTTGTGTTATAATTTTTTAACAGAAAATTCATAAACTACATAAAAAATTATGTCTTTGTCCAAAT
Source organism: Carex rostrata (assembly GCF_964058835.1). Taxonomy (NCBI): domain Eukaryota; kingdom Viridiplantae; phylum Streptophyta; class Magnoliopsida; order Poales; family Cyperaceae; genus Carex; species Carex rostrata. The sequence goes on from NC_135930.1 coordinate 1,478,581, forward strand.
TTTTTGAAAATGAATCACTATACATAGATCCACCTCTGGAAATAATAACACTAAAAACCCACAACTTTTTATTAGTTAACATAATCAAAAGACCAATAAAAAATCTAAATAAACTGTTGAAAATTCTTAAATAAAATAATAAAGAACAACTATTTATCTTATATAGCAATTAACGGAACTATTTTGTTGAGATCCTCCAAAATGAGCTCATAGAAATTTGCTTTGGAAATTGCATAGAGTTTGATATTATAAAGTTAAAAATCGAGAAAAGTTTCTTGCATCTCGTGTTCTGTTCAGTAGTTCTAATGTCTTGGAAGTGTTTATTTAACATCAAGTAGAGTTGAAATATGTCATTATTTCTCTACGTTTCAATTTATGTCTTATATCTTTATGTCTGTTTTTAAAGTTCAAATAATTGATCTTATTTATGCTTGAAGATCAAACTTTATAATTGGGAAAATTTCTTATGTGCTCATATAAACTTCTAAAATAGTCAATTTCCTGACGAAACTTTTTCTCAAAATTATCTCAAAATTCAATGTCAGAATTTTGAGAAGCTGAATTTAAATTGTACTTTATTTTACTCAGCTGTGTCCAAGCTTTATTTCCAGATTTAAGAGATAAAAATATCTTTTGCTTCTAAATATAATTAAATTTCAGTCTAAAATAGATGAATTGGGGATATATAAGTTCCTCCCTTTCAAGATAAAAATCAAATTTGATGAATTGGTGATATATATATAAGTTTGCTATGTCACTTGCAGCAAAAACAACCATATGATGCCTAGCAATTCAAAAGTATTATTATTCAATTGCAAAAGCAAATTCTAAAGGTGTTAATTAAGCTCAAGACATGGTAGAAAGCTGTCTCCAACAAAAGAAAAAAAGAAAAAAAAAAGTAAACAGGAAAGAATAGGGAAGAAATAAATAATGCATGTAACGCTATATATAGATATTCAATATATTACTAAATTGTCCTGAAAAATATAACTCAAAATGAGTAAAGAAAGAACTACTCAATTGAGAAAAAGTAATTTAGTACCCTATTCACTAAAGTTCATTAGCTGTAATCACACTATAATTTTCATCTTACAACAAAATCTTAAATTTGTTATAACGCATGAATGAAGCGGATTTCTACACACATCTACCACAATTTGGTAATCATATAATTAAATGGTGGAAAACAATTAATGAAAACAATTTTGAGTAAATGAGCTATGAGGTTTTCTTGCAGTTATCGAGGCTAATTAAATTAGTTTAACATGTATAGAAAAGTAGTCTTACATTTTCTTATGCAAGTTTAACATGTATAGAAATGTAATAAACTTTACATAAATATTTTGGCACGCAATATGCAGACTTATATTACTGTCTTCTACTGAAAATTAGTTTCTATTGTAATACAAGAACAATACGTATTAGAATAATATCTAATACAAGAACAATATTTTACTGCCCAAGCCATTAAAATATTTAGAAAAATTACTGACTTCTATTGTAATACAAGAGCAATACCTTTTAGGATAACCGAAACATGTTTTTTTTTTTTTGAAATATGGGTTGGGTTCAAGTCACCTAACACATTTCAAACTTCTATGTATAATATAGAAGATGTATCCACTTTGTGGATTTCAAACCTATGACCTCCCATAACCGAAACACCCCATGTTTTCTTGGCCAACGTAGTCATCACCCCATGTTTTTTCAATTCTCTTCCTTTTTTCAATGCAAAGTTTCAATCAGAACTGCGCTTGTTTACTTATCCTTCCTTTACTTTGTTAGTGAGTACCTTTTTTTTCATACCCTTCATCTTTTAGGAAAACTCCTGTCCTACTTCCCAAACATTTATTTTTACCATCTTTATTAAAAAAAAAAAAACTAATTAACTCTATTTTTATAAAAAGTTCCCATTCTATTATGTCCGCCAATTTAATTGGCGGACCAACTTGAGCTGATTGCCAATTCAGTTAGCGCACCAGTTATTAGTCTGCCAATTCAATTTAGCAACCCTATTTGTTTTTTTTTTTTTTTTTTTTACTTCGGTGCGTCAATTTTCTTGTCATAAATTCGTATGTTATTTCTCATCGTTAATTTCTGGTGCCAATGGAATTGGCAAATCAAAACGTTTGTAATTAGTAATTTATGATTTTAATATTCGAGCCAACATTTTCATTTCTTAGTTGCACACATGATTCGCACCCCTTATCTGCATTTTAGATGTATTTATACTTCTATTAATAAATATTTATATTAATTGATAAAATGTATCTCTAGTTACTAACTAGGTGATCCGAGACGATAAAACAAAATAAAATAATTAATAACTATTTGTACTAACTTTAGATATTTGTTTTACTTATTTAAGATAGATTGTTAAATTCCAATAAAAATGACTAGATGAAAGAAATTGTAAGCGTTAAGCAAAAGAGATATTCCCTACTATATAAAAGAGTGAAAATGTAAAAGAAAGGACAGAGAAAAAAAAAGACAAGAAACCAATCCTGTCTCTTCTTTTTGGAGAGAGAAAATAAATATTCAATTATACTGATTTGTGTGAAAGTTGTCAAATTTTTATTATTCTCATACATATCAAGTTTTGGTATCATAATTAAAAATTATTCCTTCCTGTGTATGGTATTCACAAGAAGTGATTACAAGGCGATCGACGAAGGTCAGAAGCAATGTCAGAAGCAAGATGTTCATCTGTTACAATGTCAGAAGCAACTATAATAGAAGATTTAGCTAAAGCTGTAGTTGCATTGTCATAACGGATGAAAATTGTTCTTGACTTGAATAAGCAGTAAGATGCAATGATGCAGATTCCACGAAAATGATAAAAAATCCATAACTGGTCCAAAACATAAAAATAAGAAACCTCATTGAAAAAATCAGGAGTCAACACATCTAAGACTTTATAATGTGGAAGCTAGAATTGATATTCCGACCTATGACAGATCGATAGATGCTGAAAAACTTGACTCTTGGTTAAGTCAACTAGAGACTTTGACCTCTATGGTTATAGTAGTAAATCCAAAGTCTCATTTGCAAGGCTAAAACTGACAAATCATACCTTGATGTGGTGGAACTCTTTTCTCGCTTCTCCTCTTGATGAGGTGGTGTCATGGGAAAAATTCACTCAACTCATCCGCAAAGAATTATATCTGATGGGTTTAGAAGAAGACCGTTGGAGTCTTTGGCACACAAGATCAATATGTGCAAGACTACACATAAATTAGGTGTCTGACCATATCACTAGGTGTCTCATTAAATGAATCATCTGCATTAATGAAATACATCTCTGGCCTACAACAACAAATAGGCACTGAGTTATATATATTTCCCGTTCAAGATGTGTCTAGTGCAAGTTCAATTGCCATGACTCTCGAGAAGAAGAATAGTTGTGGAGATCGAGCCTTTAGTAACACAAAATTGGCTCGTCAAAGCAAAAGTTAAAGAATGTTGTTGCCTTGTCTTCAACAAAAAAAACATGAGCAATATTGTGATTACTGTAAAATCAAATGCCATACTAAAGAAAAATGCTGAAAAGTGCATCCTAAATTGTTTCCAAAGAATTGGAAGAATGGTAAAGCTACTACTGCAATTATTCAAAAGAATGAACCAATCATTGTTGATCAAGTCCAACATGCGAATCCTAGCCTATCTTTCATGGCAATGCTGAAGAAGATAGACTTAGAATCGTCAGACGATATTGAGAAAAGGGATGAGCTCTTTGTTTTGAAAATTCAGGTGAAATAGGAGGTGATCAATGCCATTATTGACACTGGAAGCCAAAAAAATCTCATCTCAGAACAACAAGTCCAAAAGTTGAGATTAGCAACAACACCACACCCAAAGCCTTACCTATTAGCCTGGATACACAAAGAGAATGAATTACAAATTAGGCAACAGTGTGCATTTAAGTTTGTTGTTAGGAGCCAATACATTGACGAGGTGACATGTGAAGTGGTACCTCTCGACATATACCAAGTCATACTTGGGAGCCCGTATTTGTGGGATCGAGATGCCATATTCTATAGAAGACGACAACAATGCTAGTTCATGAAAGATTGTAAAAATTACATATTCTCTCGTGAAAAAAAAACCAGGGTGCTGATTTGATCACAACTTGTCAAACAAAGAGGATAGTTAATTCCTCTCAAAGGTTTATATTACTTTAAATTGGCCCTTTCAAAAAGAGTCTAAAGCCAAAGTTCCAATCAAGCAGGACTTACAAATGTTGTGTGGAAAATTTTCAAGCCTTCTTAACGGTTTGCAAGTTCTTCCACCCAAACGAGAAGTGGAATATGAAATCAATCTCATTGCCGACTCAAGCCGAGCAATTCTCCATGTGGCTCACTTTTGGTCCTAGTTGCAAAGAAAGATGGAAGTTGAAGGATGTGCATTGATTATCGTGCACTCAACAAAATTACAATAAAGAATCTATACCCACTTTCTCGAATTAATGATCTACTCTACCAATTAAAGCATGCATGCTACTTTACCAAGCTAGATTTGAAGTCCGGCTACCACCAATTTTGAATTTGAGAAGACGACACTTGGAAAACTACATTCAAGACAACACAAGGTCTATTTGAATAGCTAGTCATGCCATTTGGACTTTATAATGCTTATGAATGATGTGTTGAGACCTTAGATTGATAACTTCGTCATTGTTTATCTTAACGATATTCTTATCTACAGTCCTACTTGGGAGCAGCATCTTGAATATGTTGAAAAGGTGTTTGAGGTGCTACAAAATCATCAACTTTGCTTGAATGAGAAAAAGTGTGAGTTTCGACATCAGGCTTTAATGTATCTCAGATTCATTGTTAGGAATGGAGAAATAAAGATTGATCCAATTAAGGTGAAGGCGATACGAGAGTGGCCTAGATCTTCAAATGTGACAGAGTTTAGAAGCTTTATGGGAGCTTGTCAGTATGCCCGGAAATTTATTTGAATTTTTTCGATCATTGCTACTCCTTTACTTGTCTTAACAAAGGCAAATCAACAGTTTGAGTAGACATAACAACATGATAATACATTTTGCCTTCAGAAATGTTGTATCATGTATTTTGATTGGAGTTTAGGGTTTAATGCATTCATTAAAGTCTAATGAGTGATAAGGAGATGTGAAACTTAATGAGAGTAAATAGGAGGTAGGGATAAAAGGGAGGGGGGGGGGGGGGGGGGGGGGGGGGGGGAGGGAGGGGGAAATGAGGGACCCACAAGGGCATTTTGTTAAATATTTTAGAAGAGGAACATTTTGTTTGAAAATTTTGGAAGGTAGCTAGGGCAATTTATAAAATTTTCCATTTGTGAACATCAATTAGTAATTCCGACTTGGATTATACTTTGACCAATTATTCAAAGCAAGCTTAAAGATGAATTAATTACTAATCATTATTATTTGCAAAATATTCAATATATACTTCTAATATTATATATAGTAAAACTTTAATCGTATTCAATATATTATTATCAAATGTCAATTTATTTTCATTTTTGTCTTTTTTGCATTGAATAAGATGCAGGTGTATGAGAAGGACCGGGAGAAAGTACTGCCAACACGAATCAAATGTCAATTTATTTTCATTTTTGTCTTTTTTGCATTATATAAGATGCAGGACAATTGCAGGTGTATTGTCATTTGTCATTTCCAAAGCTTACAAGTTATAGCATACAGATTGAAGTCAAAGAAGATCAAAATTGGTTGGACAGAGCGGATATAAACAAATTGATGTGATGTAGTAGGTGAGGGCTCACAATGTAAATACGTACGGTGTTTCAGGAATAAAACTGAAAGATATATCGATTACAAATAATTAATAATCAGATGGAACTTCAATTTGAAAAAAAATAATAATAATCAGATGGAAGGCGTACCTATATTTTCTACCAGATACATATACTTCTTAGCACCAGTCAATAAAATGTTAATTCTTGTTTCATTTTCATCCGGTAAGAAGTTAATTATTTGCTTCATTAATTTTCATCTAGTCAATTCTGAACGGAACTCCAATTTGAAAGAAACTAATTAGATAGCAGCCATATATACATATACATAGACTTCTTTCCAACTGGCAATAAAAGATTAATTCTTTGATTCATTTTCATCAAGTCTCTTCTTACATAGTTTCAAGAAAGAGCTTTTACTTTTAGAATTTTGTTGTGGTAGTCATGTTGTATATTTGTGGACTTTGAGTTGCTCAAGCAACATAATTCAAAGGGAAAATTTATTATTTGTCACTCCAAAACTTTCAAATTGTAAAAATGTCATTCCGAAATTTGAAATTATAAAAATGCCACTCCAAATTTCATTAATTTGTAATTTTGTCACTCCAAATAATTAATGACTAAAATGCCCTCCTCTTCTTCTTCTCATGCCTCCTCTTCTCCTGCCATGGCGAAAACAAGAAGCCTATTTCTAAGCAGCCTGTGAATATTTTTTTTACCACTCCAACCAATGACAGCTGATTTGCGCTTATCCTCCCTTATTAATTTTGGGCGAATCAGGAGGAAGGGGGAAGGAAATATCTATTTGACTATTAGAAGGGATGGGGAAGTGAGTGTGACCGTTGAATTTTTTAGCAAATATCTTCGTTTTGGTTTAGTATATGTCTTGCAATCTTAAAACGGACGACAAAAAAATATCTGGCTTGTTAGTTGTTACAGCCTGACAACTGTTATCCTTATCCCTTATCCAATAAGGCAGTAAGCATATTCTAATTGATTCCTTGTTCGCTCTAGGGATTTTTGGATGAGTTGACAGGCTGCTTAGAAACATGCTTCTTGTTTTCGCCATAGCAGGAGAAGAAGAAGAAAGGAGGACATTTTAGTCATTAATTATTTAGAGTAATAAAATTACAAATTAATGAAGTTTGGAGTGACATTTTTACAATTTCAAATTTCGGAATAGCATTTTTATAATTTGAAAGTTTTGGAGTGACAAATAATCAATTTTTCCTTATTTGAAACATCACATAATAGAGAAAACAACAACAAAAAAAAATCTTCTATTTAAAAATAACGAAATACATAAGAAAGGTACTATTTGGACTGTTTCACTCTGGTGCAGACCTATTCAAGTCCTCAATCACCAAAAGATTCTGACTGGCTTGCGTTCGGCGAAATCTTTGAAGTTTGTAAGTTGCTGCAGGAAACCAAATCCTTTGTGTGTGTTCAGGAGCATCGATGCCAGAATGATATGTCTGATAATTTAGCAAAAAAAAGGGAGATTTAATTATTGCTTGGGATCATCTAGGACACACTTTTCCGTGTTTTGATTTATAAGTTTGATATAGCACGCGTGCTGTAATGCAGTAGGCAGCGGGATGTTTGATTTAAATTTCTGAAACTCACTCCTTGTCTGATGCAATTGACCTCCAGGTTTTTTTATAACAAAAAAAAAGTGTGCATACATTAATAATGACTGAAAAATAACAATAATTACTGATGTGGAATTAACAACTTCATCTCTTTTTGAAAATTGCATTTTAATTTAATTTATATTGTGGTATCCTAGTGCATAGAAAATATGAGTTAGCTGAAGAGTTGGCCCAATGAAAAACTTCTCTTATTTATATTTTTGGATTTTTTACTATTTTAAATAATCGAATTTTACGAGAAAATAAAGTGAATGTTGTAAATTAAGGGATTGTTGTGAAAATAGTAAATACATATATGAGGTGATGTGATGTAGTGAGGGATTATTTTGTAAAAATACACATTGTAAACCTTTTGTTTCAGTAATAAACAGATAGATATAGTCACTTATTACAACGTTGTATATATTTTGCTGCTAAAATCTTAATTAAATCCCTATGTATTCACCGGAATTTTGATCAATCCAATAAATGTTACTTATCTCCTTTTTATTTTGATTTGAATTTTGTCAAGTGGGACTTGAACGGATTTCCAATATGAAAGAAATTAATCATATAACAAAATCTTCTATCAAATACATATACTTCTTTGCACCTGTCAATATTAAAGGTCAATTCTTGCTTCATTTTCATCTAGTATGATGTTAAGTCTTTGCTTCATTTTCATCCAGGCACTTCTGAACTGAACTCCAATTTGAATGGAATTAATCGTATAACATACAAACATATATCTTCTTTACACCTGTCAATATATAAAAGGTTAATTATTAGCTTTATTTTCATCAAGTCACTGCTTATATCTTCTTTAGACCTGTCATGTTGTATTTATGCGAACTATGGGTTGCTCAAGCAACATAATTTAAAACATCACAAAATAGAGAAATAATCTTCTCTTTGAAAACAATGAAATATGTAAATAAGGGCACTATAAACATCTAGATTTGTGCATAGATTAATGATACATTAAAAACAACAACAATTGCTGATTAGGAATTAACAGCTTCAACTCTTTTTGAATATTGTATTTCACTGTATATTGTGGGTGTTGTCCTTAGCAACACTTAGAAGAATGAATTGGGGACTTATAAATTTTAAACCCTACTCGGTTGATACCAAGTGTAAATATATATGTCGTTTTAAAGTATAGTCATGTTATATTTTTTCAAACTATGGGTTGCTCGAGCATCAGAACTCAAAACATCACATAATAGCGAAAACAAAACAAAAAAAATCTTCTCTTTAAAAAAAAAAACGAAATACATATAAAAGTTACTATAAACATGTAGATTAAAAGTGAGCATACATTAATGATGGATGAAAAACAACAATTATTATTGACGAGGAACTAACAACTTCAACTCTTTTGGAAAATTGCATTTTAATGTATATTGTGGGACCCTAGCGCATAGAAAATATGAGTTAGCAGAAGAGTTGGCGCAATGAAAAAGTGTTTTCTTATTTATATTTATGGATTGTTTTATTATTCTAAACAGCCGAATCCTATGAGAAAAAATAAATTGAATGTTGTAAATTAAGGGATTGTTGTGAAAATAATGAATACATATATGAGGTGATGTGATGTAGTAAGTGAGGAGTTACTTTGTAAAAATGTACAGTGTAAATGTTTTGTTTCAGTAATGGAACAGATAGATATACGATAGATATATCATTAATTTCAAAACAAGAAAAAGAAACCCATAACAATCATCGTATATATTTTGCTACAAAAATCTTAATTAAATCCCTATGTGTTCACTTGAATTCTGATGAATCCAACAAATGTTATTGATCTCCTTTAGCTTATGATTTGAATTTTGTCAAAATAGGACTTCTTTGAATCCAACAAATGTTATTGTCCAATTTGAAACAAATGTTATTGATCTCCTTTAATTAGCTTATGATTTGAATTCTGATGGATCCAACAAATGTTATTGTCCAATTTGAAACAAATTAGTAATAATCAGATAGCAGTCATACATATATCTTCTACCAAATACATATACTTCTTTGCACCTGTCATTAAATATGTTAATTCTTGCTTCATTTTCAATTCATTCGGTATGGAGTTAATTCTTTGCTTTAGTTTCATCCAGTAACTTCTGAACGAAACTCCAATTTGAAAGAAATTAAATAGATTGCAGACATATATATATCTTCTACCATATACATGTACTTCTTTACACCTGTCAATAAAAGGTTAATTCTTTGATTCATTTTCATGAAGTCACTCCTTACATCATTTCAGAGAAGTACTTTTACTTTTAGAATTTCTTTGGGTAATCATGTTGTTTGGATTGCTCAAGCAACATAATTCCAAACATTAAAAATAGAGAAAACAAAAAATATATCTTCTATTTGAAAAATAATGAAATACATAAAAAAAAGTACTATAAAAAATTAGATTAAAGGCGTGCATATACGTTAATGATGGATAAAAACAACAATAATTATTGATGAGGAATTAACAACTTCACCGCTTTTTGAAAATTGCATTTTAATGTATATTGTGGGATCTGTGACACAGAGAGTTAGCTGAAAAGTTGGCGCAATGAAAAAGTTTCTTATATATTTTCTTTTGGATTTCATTATTGTTCGAAATAACCGAATTCTAAAGAAAATAAATTAAATGTTGTAAATTGAGGGATTGTTGTGAAAATAATGAATACATATAAGGTGCTCGCTCTTGGTAGCACAAAAATAATGAGTACTGCTGCTGTCCCTTGTGACCGTTGTGCCTTACGTATTCCATTCTTGACTTCCATTTGCTTCTTCTCTGATAGATTAACTACATATTATAATATATATATATATATATATATTTTTTTTGCCAAGTATTCAAAGATGCTTGAAGATGCATTGTAAGTCCTTATATAGTTCAAATTGCTAATTGTATTATGTATAGAAATTCCAACAAATTTTATGGGCCCCATGTGTTGGGGTTTATAAAATGAAATAAGATGCCACCATAAGAAATTCTGACGGCCTACCTATATAATTGTCAGTTTAATTAATTAATTCATAAAAGATACATCATAATAAAAAACTAAGTTAAATAAGTTGATAACCAAACAATTTTGTGGTCTATATACATATGTCGTTGCAGCAAAAACAACCATATATATGATGCCTATAGCAATTCAGAAGTTATTATTCAATTGCAAAAGCAAATTCTAAAGATGTTAATTAAGCTTAAGACATGGTAGAGAACTGTCTCCAACAAAAAAAGAAAAAAAAGAAAAAAAAAAAGAGCAAACAGGAAAGAATAGGGAAGAAACAAATAATGCATGTAACGCTATATGTAGATATTCAATATATATTACTAAATTGTCCTGAAAAATATAACTCAAAATGAGTAAATTAGAAAGAACTACTCAATTGAGAAAAAGTAATTTAGTGCCCCTAAAGTTAATTAGCTGTAATCACACTACAATTTTCATCTTACAACAAAATTTTAAATTTGCTATAATGCATGAATGAAGCGGATTTCTGGACACATCTACCACAATTTGGTACTCGTATAATTAAATGGTGGAAAACAAATTTTAGTAAATGAGCTATGCGGTTTTCTTGCAGTTATCGAGGCAAATTAAATTAATTGTAGTCATGAAAAGTACTCTTACATTTTCTTATGCAAGTTGCCAAGTTTAACATGTATAGACTCATATTAGTGTCTTCTATTGAAAATTAGTTTCTATTGTAATACAAGAACAATATTTTACTGCTCTAGCCATTAAAATATTTAGAAAAATTTACGGACTTCTATATACAAGAGCAATACCTTTAGGATAACTGAAACAAATGTGTGTGTGTGTTTTTTTTTTTAAATATGGGTTGGGAGTTGAGCCATCCAATACATTTCAAATCCCTATGTATAATATAGATGATTTTTCTCTGTGAATTTTGAACTCATGACCTCCTATAACCGAAACAAATGTGGGAGATAAATTGAAGAAGGAAAGAAGACGAAACCTTAATTGGTTAATTTGTTAGGAGAAGTTTGGTGGATTAGTGAATAGCAGGAAGGTGTTTATATAGAAGAATGAACTGGTATATTTCAACGATGTTAATAACTACAGGTGGTATCGGAGGTGCCACGTCGATTTCCAATCCAATTATATATTTCACCTATTTTTTTGGCCAACGAGTCATGATCGCCCCCATATTTTTTCAATTCTCTTCCATCTTTCAAGGAAGCAGCTAACAATCCTCGGCTCTCAGTCTCTCGAAAATTCCCGGACTTTTTACACTAATTCTATAAACAAGTTCATTAGATCATGTAATACTATGAAAACAATCATATAAATAAGTTCAATGGATGTTCTGCAGATGAAACCGCGTGGTCCCAGATGAAAACGCGTGACAGCTGTTGGGGACCACCTTCTGTGAACATACACATAGTATCCTGTGAACATACACATATTATCCTGTAAATATACACATATTATCCTATAAACATACATATATTGTACTTGAAATTATGGCAGTTGAAATTATGACAGTTGTAGCAGTTGAAAGCGCGTCAGAACTAAGCTAAAAAGGAAATACTTTTATATAGGGAGATTTTCGGAGGACTGTAGCCCGGGAGACATTACATTTTCTCTTCTTTCAATGCAAAGTTTCAATCACAATTGCGCTTGTTTAGTTATCCTTCATTTACTTTTTTAGTGAGTACATTTTTTTTCATACCCTCCATATTTTAGGAAAACTCGTCCTACTTCCGAAACTTTTATTTTTACTATCTTTAAAAAAAAAAAAACCAATTAACTCTATTTTTCAAAAAGTCCCCATTCTATATATTATGTCCGCCAATTAAATTGACGGGCCAACTTGAGCTAGTCGTCAATTGGTTGTGTTTTCTGTACTAGTAGCATTTGAACTCTTGTCTTAGTTTTCTATAATACATATAAGTGTATTAAAATTTTGAACGTAAAACTAAATTATGTGAATAATTTGTGAATAGTTCGTAAAATTTAGATATGATATTGAAGAATAAAATTCGTTTAATTGGTATATTGATTCTTTTTTTCTTGACCATTCGGTCTATTGATTCTGTAGGTGCCAAAAATGAATAGTTCTCAAGTTTTGTACCATGCATTCGACATCTGACGCACCCTTTATCATGTACAGACAAATCCGTATTAAATATGTTTCAGGCCGTAGTGATAAATTAAAGTGACGTGTCGTGCTATTAAGAGCCGTGCCAATTCATATTTGGTACAAGTGTCGTGTAGTAATAAAAGTGACGTGTCGTGCTATTAAGAGCCGTGCCAATTCATATTTGGTACAAGTGTCGTGTAGTGATAAAAGTGACGTGTCGTGCTATTAAGAGCTGTGCCAATTCATATTTGGTACCAGTGTCGTGTGTATTGACAGGCTTATATAATTACAAGTGATGGACCGTGCCATGTGGCATTAAACACAGACAACACTTGTATTAACGTACGATACATATCATGTTTAGGGTTAATTTGGGCGAGTTTTTTTTTTTTTTTTTTTATGTAAAATGAATTAGTATGTTTTAATTATTAAAAAAAATTGAAAAAGTCCAAAAAATGTAAAAAATTAGTGAATAAAGTCAAATTCATAATTTGAAAAGTTATTTTTGTTTATCATTTTTTTTGCTGAGCTGTCATATTTTTTGGTGGTACTATTTTTGTTTCTGTTTTATATTTTTTGTTATGTCGATCTTTTCAAAAGCCGGAGAGGCATTTTGGGAGTTAGGCTGAAAAAACAAATATGAAAATTTTAATTTAGCCTCTCCGATCAATAAAATACATATATATTATCAAACATGTACTTTTACCAATTATATCTGTCTTCTAATTGTCTTATAGATAAGTCTTTATGCGGCCAAACATGTTTAGCTGTGTTCGGATTACATGTGTCGTGTTGTGTTGTACTGAAATTCACTAAAATGAACACAACACTTTTTACAATACAACACAGACACGTCTTAACACGACACTTCAAACGCCGGGGTGTTGTTTTCACGTGTAACGTGTTTTTTGTAATTTCCTATTCAAGAGAAGTAGGGTTCAATATTGATATTTAATTGTCTGCTCTAATATTCACGTGGATCAAGCGTGCATGCATCCTGAAGCAAATCGGATGGACGTGTTGATGATAGAAGATAGTTCCCTTATTATAGCGGTATTATAAACCTAATCGCGATATAATCAAAACAAACTTGTTATGTTGGTTGTGTTTTGAACTGTTAGAAGATAGAGCCTATAATTTAACTCATATTTACTGGATTGAGGTCATTAATTTTCACACTGCTTCCTGTCTAATCAAATTAATTTCTCTCGTCTCTATCATCTTTCTATTTATTTCTTCATCATATCTAATCATATTTCATCTTGTCTTCAAATTTGTTACCGTGACATTAAAAACAATTGCTAATTAATCAATTGTATGGATATAGGGGTTTTCAAATTAATCTCTCTTTACTCTTTGACAACTATTTGAAATTGCTAATCAATTTGATGGATGAAGAGCAATTAAATTTCATGATAATATTTGTAATGATAGTCCGTTAAATTTGATAAAGTCAACAATAATATAAAAACATAATGAAAAATGATACGTAGATATATATTATACATATATTATTCTTATCCTAAGTTAAAATCCCACTATTCGGTAAAAAAAATACAATGCAATTTTTTTCTATCACTTGCAGTAAAAAGGAAGCTACAACTTACAAGATGGTAATTGCAACATGTAAAATAGGATTTGTAAGGAAAGTATCTAAATGGAAAATAACCAAGGAACAAAGGTATAAAAATAGGGCTACATGGAGCTAGACATGGAAATAGTTGAAATCGGAGGGAAGAACACAAGTGAGTCCGCATCCTCTGCATCCGATCAGAATCCAGGCCAATCCGTCATCTACCTGTAATGCACGGTTGCTTTGAATATTCGTGCGGTTTTAATCGGTCGGTCCAAAAACAAACAAAAAATTTGAGCCTCAAAAAATATTGTTCGGATGTCAGTTTTGAACAGTCTAAACAGTCTAAATGTAGCTTCATTTGAACAGTACGCGTCTTCTCACACAGATCCTTTGTTTTCACTTTAACACACTTTAAGCAGACAATTTTTTTCCCGAAATTTTTATTATTACCATATTAAAAAAAAAAATCAACCAAAATACTCATGTTTCTGAGGTTTTGATTTTTACTTAGGCCGCACAGCTCAAATACTGTGGTCCACATAGACAATCTGCGGCCCCGGACTGAGGTCCAAACAATTTATTTTTTTGTTTACACAAACATTTATTAAAGTTATTGAATCACACGACGCGAATTCCAATTAATAAAATTATTTATAAATTTGGTTCTCAGACGACGCGAATTCCAATTAATAAAGTTATTTATAAATTTGGTTCTCAGACGACGCGAATTGTCAAAGTTTATTTCAGACAACGAATGATTTTACTATTAATCAATTTTATATTAATAAATCATAACGGCTTGGAATACGTACGGAGGCAATAAATCATGAATGCATAGGTTTTGTCATGTGGGTTTTGATTCTTTGAATTTGTTTCACACATGTATGAATTAAAAAAAAAACTACATAGAAAAATAATAATATCAAAAGTACATGTCAAAGACAAATTAATTTATAATTAATAATAATATCATTCCTCTCACTCCTGTTTCTCCATTTATCTCCGCACTATCTCTATCAATATTAATTTCCTTAACTGCCATTTATTCCCCATTTATTCCGCTAATAACTTCTATTTATCTCCGCATTAAATTATACTGTCCCCTAATAACAATCCCCGCTAATAACTGCCTTAATTAATTTTTGAATTAAATTATACTGTCTCCTAATAACTTCCATAACTGTCGATGGTCCCGCTAATAACTGTTGTTTGCCACTTTTGGATACAACTATTCATGAGACTTCAAAATTAGGATGTTTCCCAAAATTCACATATCATCAGTTCATCACTTTTTTCTTTTTACAAATTTATTTTACAAAATAGATTGTCTTAACAATGTGAATTTTTATCAGTTGGGCCTTGATTGTGGGCCGAAAGCCCGAAGAAATATAGAGGTCTTGGATAATGAAGTATGAAAAAGGATTTGCTCAGAAGAGGGAAGTTAATCAAGATTTGGGAAGCAGATGTTACGCTTGATTTTAATTTATTTTGTGTAGTATTTTCGCTCTTTTGATTGAACTGTGGTTTTTTCTTCTAGTGGATTTTGTTCATGCACTCAAATCTCACTTTGCCATCGCCGTTGAAGTAGTAACGTGATGCAAATGTTCTTCCTTCAAAATGAATCTTATAAGTGACAGAAGATTCTCGATCACGAAAAAGAAACTGATTGTCATCAGTACTTGCTAGATTAAGTTCAAGAGCCATGGTTACAAAAAGAGGAGTAGAGGTTGAGTACCGTAGTTGGTATTTGTAGACTGTTATCAGTTAATTGCTACCTGATTAGATTACAATAATGAAAAGCTTTAAGGGATGACTTGAGATGGCGATTGAAGCGATATGAAGTTGAGCGATGCGAGCAAGAGGAATGAGGTTTAACTTTTAAGCAAAGGGCAAGGTGATGTAACTTTTGAGCAGTACGCTTGAACTTCTTAATTAATTAATTAACTTTTGAGCAGTACGCTTGAACTTCCTCCGCTCAAAATTAATATGAGTAGAGATTACACGAACAAATATATTAGTCACCTAACCGGATACAAATTAAATAGTTGCATTACTCACATATAGGGCTGCAAACGAATCGAACCAAATCGAATCTGCCTTAGTTCGAATTCGAATTCGAAATAATTTCGAATCAAACCCAGTTCGAAATTGAAATAGATTCGAATCTAAAAGGCCAGTTCGAATTTGGTTCGGTATAATTCGAACTAGTTCGATTTGATTCGAAATTAGTTCGAAATTGGGAGCAATTCGATTAAATTTACACTGCAGTTCGAAATTGATGCAGTAGTTCGAAATTGAGGCAGTTCGAAATTGATGCAGCAGTTCGAAATTGAGACAGTTCGAAATTGATGCAACAGTTCGAAATTAAGGCAGTTCGAAATTGAGACAGCAGTTCGAAATTGAGGTAGCAATTTGATTACACAGTACTTTAAATATCAATAGAAACAATTCAAACAAATTAGTATAATCTATTACAAATAGGATCCAGCAATTCGGTCAAATATCAATTCTATCCAACAATTCGATTAAATATCAATAGAACAATCACAACAGTTTTAGAATTATTACAAACTCAAATATTAACCTAAATAAAAGCCATTTCTCTAAATCAACATAACAATCACAAATTAATACTAAACCTTTTGGTTGCACATCAGGTAACCTGCACAGAACAAAATTAAACAACTTTCAAAGCTGTCCTGATTTTAAGATCTAGCAAAATATCACATAATAATACAAAAAAACACATGATATTTTTTTTGGTTGCCCATATGCATCTCTCAGATTGTCATCATCTGCTGTAAAAGATTTATAAAATTTGACAGAAACTAATTGAGATAAAAAGATCTGACAGAAGCTAATTGATATAAAATTAGATCATACAAAAATAAAACATTTCTGTCTAATCTTTTCCAAAATAAAATATGAGATAAAAAGATCTGACATGATTAAAAGGGTTCTTTTGCAAATAAACCCTATATGAAATTCATGCTACCAGCAAACCAATCGCTTCAACTGTACCAGTAAACCAGTACAGCCATCTAAGCAAGCATCAAATTGAAATTGCAACCAGAAACTGAGAATGTACCAGTAAACTAGTAAACTGGTACCGTCAACCAAGCAAGCATCAATTTTTTTTATATAAAAAGCACTTGTCATCATTTCAATTCAGAAATCAGAAAAACTTATCAGTAGCACAAATTAAGATCAAAATATGCACATGACTTTGAGAATGGGATAGCATAGAGCCATAGAGGTTAGGCATAAAGATCTTACAATGCACCAAAGGCTATATTTTAGCCTTTTTTGTACATTACAAATCCGATTTCTGATCAGTTTCAGATTTCTGATTTCTGATCAGTTTCAGATTCAGATTTCTGGTCAGTTTCTGATTCAGATTTCTGATTTTTTTTTCTGGTCAGTTTCTGATTTCTGATCAGTTTCAGATTCAGATTTCTGGTCAGTTTCATATTCAGATTTCTGATCAGTTTTGGCACCATATTTTAGACCATATCTTAGGTTAAAGAGCTTACTCTCTAATCAGTTTTTTCCATCGGTATTTGCACTTCAAGGTTCTCCTCTTCTTTGGCTACTTGCTGAAAATATTAAGGAAAAAAAATATAAGTGCAAAAGTTATTGCAATATTCAAATAAATGACTAATAGATATTTATAAGCATCGTCTCTTACTTGTAAGGTGTGCAATGTGATAGTTGAGCTTGCCCTTATCCAATCACCTCCACAAACCAAAAGTTCAACCATATCTTTGGTTAGAGAACTTCTATAATCATCTAATACACGACCTCCGGCACTAAAAGCCGACTCAGAGGCGACCGTTGATATTGGAATGCCAAGGATATCTCGAGCAAACAAGCTCAAAATTGGAAACTTCACGCAATTAACTTTCCACCACTCCAACACATTAAAATTCTCTCCTTGGCCTACAACAAGAACCTTTTCTTCTAAGTACACCTCAAGGTCAGTTTTTGGATTCTCTTCGATTTGATTTTCAATCACAAAATTAAAATAGTCATCCTCGAGTGGGGTATCTAAAGAGGTACCATCTTGATTAGAGGTTGAAACAACTGGTAATTTATTAGAAGCCATATAATCCTTTTCATACTTCTGAAAAAGCAATTCAACCTTGCTTCTAACCTCTTCAATACGAGCCTCAACCTCATAACTTTGGTACAACTTTTTGAAACAAAATCCGATTAAATTCATTTTGAATCTTGGATCTAATATAGAAGCAATAGTCATTAAAAGACTAACTTCTCCCCAATACTTTTCAAACTTCTCAAACATGACTTGAGACATGGTACTCAAGAATTCATCCGTTGAACCATAAGCATCGCATATTGCTCTTTTAACCTTAAACACTTCATTAAAGAACAAATTTGAGGTGGGGTAGGAGGTTCCCGAAAAAAGATTGGTAGCTTTAGTGAAAACATCAAGCAACTTAACTACCTTCTCGGCATTTGCCCACTCTAACTCCGTGGGCAACCACTTAAAATCTGTATCTCTCTTGGCATACCTTTCAAGCGTGCTCTTGTAATAAATAGCCGATTGGAGCATGCGATGTGTAGAGTTCCACCTAGTTTTCACATCAGAACACAACGATCGCCTAGTGTTTATGCCTAATTGGATAGCTTGTTCTCCGAATTTGAAAAGCCTAGATGGGGATTTTCTAAGGTACTTGACAACCTCCCTAATCTTGATAATGCAATTCTCAATTTTACCAAGTCCATCTTGCACTATCAAGTTCAATATGTGAGCACAACATCTCACATGAAAGAAATAACCATTAAAATGCAACATGCCCGTTACCTCAAAGTTGGACATCAAAATGCTAGCAACCTTGTCATTGTTTTTTGCATTGTCTAGGGTAATTGTTCCAATTTTATCTATGATACCCCACTTCCTGAGAGAGTCCAATATGGCATCTGAGATTACCTCGCCAGTGTGAGGTGGTGTAAGCTCAATAAAATTAATGATTCTTTTTTGCATGTTCCAATTTGAATCTATGTAATGAGCGGTTATAACCATGTAACCAATGGTTTGATTTGAAGTCCAACAATCCGAAGTGAGTGATATCATTTTGGCATGCTTGAAAACCTTTTTAATCTTCTCTTTTTCAGATTCAAAAAGCTTTATGCAATCATTCTTTATGGTGGTTCTACTCACTTTTTGATACAAGGGATTGTTATACCTCATTAGGACATTAAACCAATGGTATTCAACAAACGTAAACGGTAATTCATGAACCATGATCATCTTTGCAATTATCTCCCGACACTTCATGTGATCATAACCCCCACTCCCTCTCACTACATCATAATCAACTTGGTTACTAGCTTGGAATTGCAACGTACCTGATTGTGATATTCCTTTTACTCTTTTGATTTCATAACAGGTTTCAATATGCTTTAAGAGATGAGAGGTACTACCCGTTGAGTTCTTACCATACTTTTTGTGACATTGCATACACTCTGCCTTGGCCACCTTCACCATTGTCCCTTTGGGCCCTTTTACATTCACCTCTACAGTTTTAAACCACCGCCACACTTCCGATTTTCTTTTGCGTCCGGCTTTCGACGGTTTTTTAGTAACCTCTTCTTCATTTGGGATAACCACCGCATTCTCATCAATATTTTCGAGGCTTTTCTCACTGCAGCTGTCGATATTTATAGCTTCATCTTCTTCCACCTCATTAGTGGGAGTATGAGAAGATTCAGCCTGCGACATCTTATAAAACAGCAAAAGATTTTGTTAACGTTACGGTTCAGATTTGTATATTGCTGAGAATCATAACAATTTAATGTTTATTAACTCATCTATAACTAGCAATAGACAAAAAAAAGTATATTACTTGTTTCTCAAGCTCTTTTGCTCGTGCCTCCGCTTCTTCGGATCTCTCTTCAGCAAATCAAATGGCTCTCAAATGGCATGTACTGCAGCAACAAATGAAAATATTTTTAATGAAATATTTTGCTAGTCCTGTACTGGTACAAATTACTTGCATAAAAAGATCTCATACTGATAATTCAAGTCTAATTCTATTAAAAGAGAGTAACACTACAGTCTTAATTCTAAATTTTGCATATTAATTCTAATTCAAGTCTAATTTTTCGTATCTAATGAGTCTGCCCCCTGTACTAGATAGCTGTACTACCCAGCTGAACATAACTTTCACAAATTTTTAAAACAACACTAACTTAAAATTGAAAAACAAGAAACTGTTTTTGAGACAAGTATGAATTGGTCTGGTATTGCTCACATAAATGACCAATAGATATTATAAGCATCGTATCTTACTTGTAAGGTGTGCAATATAATTATAATTGGGTGAATCTCTTAACTTAAAATATAGGAACTACTATATTAAAATCAGATTTGGTCAGATCTGTCACCAACAATTAATTAAGACAAATTTGGTATTTGTATATTACTTGTTTCTTAAGCTCTTTTGCTCGTGCCTCCGCTTCTTCGGATCTCTCTTCAGCAATTCATGCTACACACAGCTGCATTTAGAAAAGGAACTACTATATTAAAATCAAAATATTTCAGCAGGTTGGTAAAAAAAAGTTGAAGTTATTTATTTATGTATTTGCAACAAATAAAGTTCTTTTTAAGCACATACATGCACTAAGAAAGCAATTGTTTCCTTGTGATCAACAATCTCCTTCGACTGCCTCGCAATGCTCATCTAGAGAATAGACCAAAAGAAAACAAGAAAAAAGCATCATTAAAACAAGGTAATTAAAACTCAAAATGCTTTCACAACTCTTGGACTTTGGCTTACATACAAAATAAATGGTTTTTAGTAATGGACTTGGTGGTCCTCTTTGAGACTATGATCATTACTTTTCAGAAAAAATATGTCTGGAACCGGTACCAGTGTGTACTGCTCTGGTACCAAACCAGTATGTACTGCTCTGTCATATCAGTACCAGTATGTACCAGTATGTACTGCTCTGTCATATCCGGTACCAGTATGTACTGCTCTATCATATCAGGAATCGATTCCAAACCTTGTGCAGTTGTGCAGAACCCAGTACAATCACCTTCACTGAACTGTCATGTGAGTGGCTATGACTCAGCTCCTACGCCTAATACACCAGATGAAAATATGTCTTCTCCTGAGAAAAATTCAAATTCAAAAGAATATGAGTTGTAGTGTTGTACAATACATGAAACAAAGAAGATGAACTGTACAAAAAATTAGAGAGCAGTGAGCAATATTACACAGCGGAGGAGAGATGAGAGCAACGGCGGAGGAGAACGGCCGGAGAGAGTAAAGCAACGGCGGCGGAGAACGCGAAGCACAGGCACTGCCACGGCGGAGGAGCACTGGCACGGTAGAGGAGAACGCGAAGAAGAAGCACTGGCACAGCGGAGGAGAACACGCAAGAGCAACGGCGGAGGAAAGTCGCGTCGGCTAGGTTTAGGTTTAAGTGAGAGAGAGAGAATACTGGTGAATGGCGATGGGCGATGCCGCGATGGCAATGACAAACCTATAACCTTCATCGTAAACTAATGGACGGTCCCTGTTACGCGGAGATTCGAACCCAAAAAGATTCGCGAACTTATCGAATCGAACCAGGGTTGGTTCGAATTCGAAATTGA
This sequence comes from Carex rostrata, assembly GCF_964058835.1. Classification (NCBI taxonomy): domain Eukaryota; kingdom Viridiplantae; phylum Streptophyta; class Magnoliopsida; order Poales; family Cyperaceae; genus Carex; species Carex rostrata. Next base: position 1,500,263 of record NC_135930.1, read on the forward strand.
AATAATTTCGAATCGAACTGGTTTGAATTAATTTCGAATCGAATTAATTTCGAATCTAATTTTTTTCGAACTTTTTCGAATCGAACTCGAATCGAATTACGAATCTCGAATTTTTTGTGCACCCCTACTCACATAGGAAACATAGTTATTAATTACACCCACTTAAGATCTACTCAACTACGAGTAAGTTCTGACACCATACTCGTACAGTCATCCACTTACATAATACCAAAACAAGATAGCATTATACTAATTAAGTTCGAATGGCTATCACTGAAGCCATCAGAATATCTATCATATTGCCATTATCATAAAGGCAACAAAAAATAACTACTAAGAAAGTTTCATCATATATATCTTCCTATGCAACATTTCCATCTTTTTTGCTCTTGGTATCTCCAAATTCACCTTCATCATTATCAGATACACCATTATTTCAAAATTCACCTTCATCTACATCAGATTCACCTTTATCTATATCAGATACACCATCATTTTAGCCTTAACCATCATCGGTACAATGTGGGAGCTCAACAGGGTCAACTGGGTCTACTATCATTGGTATGATCCTATCTTTTTGGAAAGGTTTAACTGGATCTACCATCATTGGTGTAACCAAAATATTTTCTTCAGCGTTAACTAGGTCAACGATCGCTGGTGGGATCAACACATTTGCTGTCAATTGATATAATGTTCCAAATTGTCTTCCTGAAAAAAGTCAAATTGTTTTGATTTGTGTTGTGAGATAACCATATTTAGGTTGCCTTTACACTTATACACAACCGACCAATCACGTTGTTTGGGGTTTGCATATTCTTCATACTAAACTTGTATAGATTGGCGTTCAATACAAATGGTTCATACATGTCGAGCTTTGATTTCTGTTTGACCCCGAGAAGTCCATAGTTTGGAAGGTAATTCATTCCTTTGGTTGTGATGCCAAACCAATCACATTTGAAAAGGATGATTTGGTTGTTGGACCCACTATATTTAAGAATTACAACCTCTAAAATCCCGTAGTAGTCTTGCTATAGTGCTTTGACGCATGTCCCCCAATTAGAAGTTATTTAATTTCTCTTTGTTGTATTCTTTTTGTGTGAAATATATACCAATAGGGCTGAAATATATAGCATTTTTCTCTATTACTTGATATAAAATATTGTAAAATATTGAGTTATAAATGTCCAATTTAGATTGAACCATATTACTTTTGTTTTCACTTGATTTTGTAGAATTGCAGATTTCTAGTGTTTTTAGGGCTGAACTAAGCGTAAAACGAAGAATTGTGGACAACAAGTCTTTTTAATCCGGATGAATATTCATACTTCATATCTTCTAATTATTGCCAGACTTTGCTAAATTATCGAGGTTAAAATTTAAAGAAAGGGAATTTTGAAAATACTACCAACCTTAAGACATTTTTTTTTACTTATAATCCAAGAAAAATTTATTAAAATACCCTTTTTAAACAATATTTCGTTAGTCCAATATTTTATCTAACTTAAAAATAAGAGAAAATGTTTCTGTCCACTGAGTTTTGTCCACCATCTGTCCACAACCTTATCCAACTTCCATTCTAACTGTTGGTCCCCCACTTTCTTCTAACGAGCTCTCTTTCCGATCTCTCTTTCTCTCTTCTTTCTCTCTTTCTCATCTCTCTTTCTCATCTCTCTTTCTCTCTCCTTTCTCTCTTTCTGATCTCTCTTTCTCTCTTCTTTCTCTCTTTCTCATCTCTCTTTCTCTCTCCTTTCTCTCTTTCTGATCTCTCTTTCTCTCTTCTTTCTCTCTTTCTCATCTCTCTTTCTCTCTTCTTTCTCTCTTTCTCTCTTTCTCTCTTCTCTCTTTCTCTCTTCTTTCAATTGAATATCTCTTTCTCTCTTCTTTCTCTCTTTCTGATCTCTCTTTCTCTCACAGAAACAAAAGTTTCGATCTCTCTTTCTCTCTTTCTGATCTCTCTTTCCGATCTCTCATTCCCCTTATTCGATCCAGATCTACACGACACCGCCTATGACAAGATGAAGAAGGCGCTGGTGTTGAAGTCCATTAGCGACAAAGGAAGGGATGGGAATAAGACTTCCATCAATAAAGCGGCTACCAGTATCATTGGGAGCACATAGATATCCACATACTCAAGGTTACACTTATTCTTATAATTTTCTGTAGATTTATGATATTTTGACAAATTTCTTTCTGAAATATTACGATTTTGTGATTTTCCAGTTTAGATTTGCAATTTTGATATTTTAAAAATGTGAAGTACATTTTTTGTAGGATTTGTTATTTAAGTTACAACATTGAATGATGAATTTTACAGTATTGGTGCATATTGAAAGTTTCTGGATGTTTGAAAATTTGAATGACATTTTTTATAAGATTTGTTATTTAAGTTACAGCATTGAATGATGAATTTTACAAGATTGGTGCAAGTGAAATGACACTTTTTCTTTATGTTTTAAAAATTGTTATTATATTATTTTAAGCAATGTCCTAACAGGAAGGTCCTAACACTGATTCTTTTCAAGCAAGGTCCTAACAGCGCCAAACGGGTGGCAGCGACGGAGTACGAGCATACGACAGGTGGGGGCAGAGACTGGATTTGCTCTTGCTACTGGTACTAATACTTACAAGAGGGAAGTTAGGGCTGAAACTGGAGGGTTGCTTTTCGGGGCAAGAAAGGAGGTAGAATTGATCTACACGGCTTTGATTTTGCCGTTAAAGATCAAATCGCGGTGTGAATCCGAATCCGGATTTGATCTACACGTCCTTTGATAGATTTATATATGTCTCAAGGTAATTAAATGCAGTTCTTTTCTCTTTTGATCAAACCGATTTTGAATTTTGATATTCCTAATTAATGCATAGGTGACAAACGAAGAGGAACAGCAGCCTCAATCATTGATTTCCCTTCATCAATTTGTTGTTTGTTTTACCTTTGCTCTTCACGAATTTTTGAGTTCAATGGGATTGGAGATCTATTTTTAATCGTGTCTGGTAAATTTACTACAAATTTCGAAAGATTTTCAAGTTTGATTACATTACACAATCGTCTCTGGTAATTTTCAAGTAGTAGCAGCTCAATTGTCTATGGTAATTTTACATGATACATGGAGTAATTTGATACATGAAGTAATTTTACTTTACTGGATATATGAAGTAATTTTACAGGATACGTGAAGTAAATTTACAGGATACATGAAGTAATTTGATATATTAAGTAATTTTACTAGATATAAGAAGTAATTTTACTAGATATATGAAGTAATTTTGCAGGATACATTAAGTAATTTGATATATGAAGTAATTTTACTGGATATATAAGTAATTTTACAGGATATATGAATCAATTTTACTTTACTGGATACATGAAGTAATTTTACAGTATACAGGAAGTAATTTGATATATGAAGTAATTTTACTGGATATATGAAGTAATTTTACTGGATATATGAAGTAATTTTACTTTACTTGATACATCATTGATTTTGATTTGAATGTTTTTGATAGTTTGTTTTGTAGTTGGTTGAAATGGTTCTGAGTGTCATGCAATTTGAGACGCCTGTCAAGGATAAATGGTTCTTCATTAATCCTTATTTGTCTGTAAGTATCTTTTTATTTTTGCTGTTGAAATACTTGAGTACTCTTTAATGTGTTTTATTTTGTATGATACAGGTTTGTATGCATGATTACACTGCATATGCTTTTCAGTTAGGTAAATAACTTGTAAGATTATTTTGTAATTCTTATTTGTTATAAATCGAATTTGTTTCATTGTTTATTTTATTATTATGCAGAATGACATCTCAAAAGAACGTGTTGTTCTTGTGATGAGGCTTCTTATTCATCCGAACAATGAACACATGAGGTTTTTAATGTAAAAGTTATTTGTCCATAGTTTTTTTTGTTGCTATTATGCTATTTTGAATATTGCGGTGAATATTTTTATCTTGTGTTGAACAGATGTTGTTTGTGGTGAACAGATTTTGTGTGATGATGGATGTATGTATAGATTTAGCAATTTTATAGTATACATGGTATTATTTTATGGTTTATATTTTACAATTTTACAGTATACATGATTGTTTGCAGGTTGTAGTTTAAACTGAAATGTAGCATTTTTTACATTTTTTACATTTTACAGTATAGACAATTCAATTGAAAATTTACAGTGTTATTTGAAAATTTTACAGTATACAAGATTCAATTTTACAATATATATTTTACAGTATACAAGATTCAATTGAAAATTTTATTGTATACAAGATTCAATTTTACAGTATACAAGATTCAATTTTACAATATACAAGATTCAATTGTAAATTTTACTATGTAGAAGATTCAATTTTACAGTATACAAGATTCAATTGAAAATTTTACTGTATACAAGATTCAATTTTACAGTATACAAGATTCAATTTTACAGTATACAAAATTCAATTTTACAGTATACAAGATTCAATCCAGTGCAGACGCTAATAACTCTAACTGCCAATAACCGCTAATAACTAACTCTAACTGCCAATAACTCCCTATAACTGCAATTTTCGAAAGTACAGTTTGAAAGTACATTTATTTTGTCATATTGTGCAAGTTGGAATCTTTTTCTAACTATCATGGGACCACTTCAAATAGTTGTTGGATGTTTTGTGATTAACTGATATTTTTTATGTGATATATTGTATAATTATACAGCATGTAGAAGTAATTTTACAGTATTCGCGCAAGTCAAAGCTGTGGACAAATGGTGGACAAAAGGCTGTGGACAATTAGACGCTTCCTAAAAATAATACAATTGTCTTGGAGACTATGCATCTATTTCATTTTAGAGTTTGCCTTAACATATTCATTCAAATCATTTTCTTTGACAATCTCTCTGTTTTTTTTTTTGAAAGATTTTCTTTGACAATCTCACAAGTGTGGACTTGATTAAACTAAATTAATCCTCAATTAAGTTATTATACTCCTAAATGCAATTGCTAAAATCAAACATGCATAACGAGATGATACTTACATCTATATCCTAGACCACACAAACGAGAACAAAGTACACATCGATGAAAAAAGATAGTACATGCATGGTGGTACCAAATTGATGAGAAGCACAACCGTGTTTCCATTATTTATCATTACAATAATTAACATCTGTACCTCGTACATGCTTTTTATTTATTCAGCAATATCTGAAAACCAATGAAAATCTACCATATATTGCAATGTGGATGCCCCATCAACCACACCTACTGAAATGCAAACAAATTGATTGCACCACTTCCTAAATCACTAGTCTTATACATATATATATATATATATATTGAAATACCCATTAAATAAGGACAACACCAACATATATAGATGCAAACAGATTTTACAACTTCTGTTTGTACATGGAACCAAATCTCACACGTGGGCAGGAGATTCAATTCCAGGAGAATAATGCACAGTTTTAATTTAGTCCTAATACCGCCAATTACCAGCCTATTAATACCTACCAGCCATGAGAAAACCTCTCCTAATTATACAAATCATTAGAAAAAAACAGCAGACCTAAACATGAATTGTACCTGATATGCTCAGAACAGATCCGACATAAGCCAGCTGGTTAAGGATTCTAGATCGTTGCCATTATTTATATTCATGCAGGGGATCCTAAAATCAACAGTAGAATCACAATAAGACCATTCCTGTCCCAAATCCATGTCCCAATCCAGCTTGTCCCAATCTAAGAGGTTACTCATGTCAGTTTGGGCCGAGCCCACCTCCTCCTCTTGGCCCAATTGGGTTCCCGTAGGCTCGCTTTCTCTCTCTTCATTTACCATATCTGCCCCCCTCCCTCTCTCCTCATTCAATATCCTCTCTCTCTGTTGTACCCAACCCTCACTGCCCTCACTGCCACACAGAAGCATTGCATCCATCTCACTGCCAAGTGGGCCCGGGCTTAGGAGTCCCCTGATCATCTCATCTAAAATTGATTCAATACCTGGATCTAACACTACACTGAACCCCTCCTCGCTGTTAGATTGTGAATCAGCGAGCAGAACTTTGGTTTCTTTTGTGTTTTTTTCTTTCATTTCTTTCGTTGTGTTGTTGTTATTGGATTTCTTCTTTGAACCACGGTTGGTGTGCTTGGCCTTCTTGTGTCTGCCTGTTTCTGTGGATGCTGGCAAGTCGACTTTCGGGGAATCAGAGTCGGTGGGAGAGGACTTGCGGTTAGTGTCGACCCGTCGTCTGAGGTGTGAGTTCCAGTAGTTCTTTATCTCATTTGTCTGTTCTCCCTGGCAGGTGATCTGCTATCTGTGACCACCTACAGAGACACGAAATGAAGTAACAATTTTGTCAGATATACGGTCAAAAATTCAAATATATATTAAAGGAAGCTAGATTTATGTTAAATATTTTGTTTCATGCATGCACAGAATTTTGTGTAAATTCAGTTATATATTTGTGTATATCCTGATTAGATTTAAATGTGTTAATGCAGGATTGATATTATTGTACATGTCACAGTTATCTACTGAATATTCTTACATCCATTATTTTTTGGAAATATTATATGGTGATATTGTAAATTTCTTTTTTATGATATAATCATATAATACAACTTGCAGCTGAATCACGGTTTATAATATATGAAGTGTGTCAAAAGAAAACAAGCTGGCAGAGATCTGTTATAACCAGAATGATTGGTGTCAGTCAGAATCTCAAATAATTTATGATAAATGATTCAGATTTCTGCTTTGTTTCTCTTGTTCTTAAATTTTACAATAAGTGTGTGGAAATATTATAATCACCAGTTGCACACGTTTATTGCATAGCACATGACTAACTGATCCGCCTACAGATTTGAATCCAAAATACTTGTACAAGATGCAAAAAAAATATATATATATATATGTATGAGAGAGAACAAAATCAGTAGAAAGATACGAAAAGCGAAAGGAATCCAATTATTTTAATGTTTCCAGCTCTGTAACCGAAACTGTTGTGTATTTATAATATGCCAACTCTGGCAGAACTTTTTGTTCCAATTTAAGAGGTGGGACCCATCTCTGGCGGATCTGGCCTTGTATTCTTGCCGTGAACTAAAGTAAAATAGCTTTACATATGCCAAAGGACAAAAGGGGACAGAGCAAAGCCGAACGGAAAACAAGGTTCTCTATATATGACAAGAACTCTCTGTTTACAATCAGAAAAGTAAAAAAAAAAATAATTGGAAAACGGATAGAACAGAAGTACAGAACGAATGAGTTTCAATTGTGAGGATTGATAACTGATCAAGGATCTTCCATTGTGATTTGTCAAGAATGAATTGATGATTTTCAGGGATAATTTTATAATATTTCCCTAACTTAAGTACCTGTTGTCAACGGAGAGAAGAGAATGAATGACCTTGGAGTGTATTACCTCATGTAACGACTGAGGACTGATAACTGATCAAGGATCTTCAATTGTGATTTGTGATGAATGAAATAATGATTTCCAGGGAGAATTTTAGAATTTTAAACTTAAGTACCTGTTGCCAAGAGGAAGATGGAGCTTTATAATGGTGTCTTCCTCCTCTTTGGAAATGTTGCCTCTCTTGATATCAGCTTTCAAGTAGTTTATCCACCTGAGCCTACAGCTCTTACCGCACCTCAACAATCCTGGAAATTTCAGGTGCATACGATAAGAGACGAGCCAATTTCAAATCAATCTAGTTTAGAATGTGCAATGTAGAAAGCCAGGAAAAAAAAAATTGCACCAGCTTTCTTAGGTAGAGATCGCCATGAGCCTTCGCCATGGGTGGCAATGCACTTCAATAAGATATCGTCCTCTTCAGCCGTCCATCTCCCCCTCTTCAACCCTACCTTGTCGCAACATGGTGCTCTCCCCATTTCTCTCTGTAGGTTTCTTAGAGTAAGAGATAGAATATAGAGTACGCATCGACAGGGTTTAGCTCGCGAGCAAGAGAGAGAGAGAGAGACGTGAGAGTAGAGTGAGTCTAAACGAGTTGGTGGGTTCAGGGGGTAATTATAGACGATCCCATGCTATCCGCTTGGACTTTAGGAGAAGGGATGTTTGTTGCTTAGAAATAAACAAAGGGAATGTCGATACGGATAATTGATTGTAAATGGGTATGTGGCCGTGAAGGGGATGCGCTGCAAGTGGTCATAGGAAGAGACGTGAAAGAAATGGGCCATTTGTAAATTGAGAATTTTCTGGCTTGATCATCGACGGTACGTTGTATCTTTACACTTTCGGTTTAATTACAACTATTGCCCGACCCACTAGTGTGAGTGTTGGATTCTGTTTCTGTTTCCTTCTTCCCTTCTTTGAAAATTAAAATGGTAAAAAATATATATGTTAAGAAGAGAAAGAAGAATGCAACATTGTCTTAATTCGTAAGGAGATGTCGTTTTCTTTAACAAGCATTCAATAAAATTGTTGGTGGAAATTGACAGATAACTATTTCCTTAGTATTGGTTTCATATAACGAGCGGCTTAATCATCTTCATATATAGTATATATACTACATATGAAGATTTCTTATTTATAATAAAAAAATTTGGTCCATGCTCTTGTGATCATGTCAACTTATAACAAATAAGTACTATCCATATTTGAAAGGTGCTAATTATTGGTAAAAGATTGTATATACTTCTTTCTATTGAGAAATATAGGCTTTATTTTTATTTTAGTATAATTGGGTGAAATATCTGGAATAGAATGGTATTCAAACCTATATAAATATAAATTAGAAAATTATTTTTTATCTTAATAAAAAGGTGATCTATGAATGTCAACGTACATAATTAATTATCACAAGGACAGAGCTCACAAAGAAGAGAAAAACATAAGGAAAAAGAGAACATAAAACAAATTATTATTCCATTGATACAGTTAACACTAATTATGTAAGCATGACAAAAAGCTTTTCTCATCTTTCCTAAATAGGTATCCATATAATGGACAAGTAATGTCTACTGATGTACTAATATTTGGCCTACTGTCATTATACCTTCTGTTTTACACGTTGTTCCACTTTCAAAGTTGTAATTCGGATATACTCATTGCTTCATTTTTTTAAACTGGCAAGGCTAATTAATTAAGTGATAAACACAAACAGTGTTTGTATATGGCCTGCTACACTAACAATATGAAAGCTTCATTAGTTTATATATATATATATATGAGTAGAACTAGGGTGCTCTTAAGCTCACCAAAGTTTTGGTGAGCTTAACTCTAAAATTCATCAAATTGATTTCAAACGACGAATCTGAACCGTTGCAACCCGCCTATTTTACATGTGATGCATCTACATGTGAAATTTTTAAACATTCGAATTAATTTAGTATAAAGTCAAGCGGTCAAAATTAGAAGGTTAATAAATTAATTTTAGTGCATTCATTTTTTGAACGCTTTTGACCTCTTGACTTTATACTAAATTAATTTGAATGTTTAAAAATTTCACACATAGATGCATCACACGTAAGGTAGGTGGATTTCAACGGTTCGGATTCGTCCTTTGAAATTGATTTGATGAGTTTTAGAGTTAAGCTCACCAAAACTTTGGTAAGCTTAAGAGCACTCTAGTTCTACTCTATATATATATATATATATATATAGAGAGAGAGAGAGAGAGAGATGGGCTACGATGAGTTGCGAAGTAAAGCGACTATTTTACTTCACGCTCATATTTTGCAATTTTAAAGTTCAAAACGTCGATCCGAACCGTTTATATTGTTCTCCATATTGACATGTGCTTGGAGACCAAATTTTACATTTTTTGGAATTTGTTTACTATTTATTAAGTAATTTTGAAAGTCGCTGATCTGATGGTCCAGAAAATTTTACTGTTTTTACTGTTCACAGCAAAACAGCAATTTTAAAAAATGCTTAATAAATAGTAAATAAATTCCAAAAAATTTAAAATTTGGTCTCCAAGCACATTTCAATATGGATTAAACATCTAATGGTTCAGATCGGTCGTTTGGACTTTCAAAATAAAAATACGGCGTGAAGTAGAAATATATAATTAAAACATCTAATTGTAATTCGGATCGGTAATTGTAAGGACTGCTACACTAACAATTAAATGTAAAATTGTACTTCACGCCGTATTTCAATATGAATTAAACATCTAATTAAAACAATTGTTGTTGATAATGCATGCTTATATAATTTCTTAATAAAAAATTTCAATTAGAAAGCGCCAAAACAATTAGAAATATTCTTATGAAAACAAAGAAAGAAAGATTTCTTGAAGGAGACAACCTAAGAATTCCATTGAGAAACGGAAGCTAGTATTTAGGTGTAATATTCTTATGAAAATGATGTCTTTACTCCGAATATCATTGCTGATCTCAGTGAAAACGGCCTTTGAATGAAGAAAGGAGAAAATGACAATTGAATTGTCTTTATAAAACGATGAAAGTAAGTTTGCATATACGTGCAAATTAATATAATATTTGTTACACATTATTGTTGTTGAGTTGTTAATTAAGAGAAACATATATTGCTAAATAATATTACAATATATTTTACCTCGGAAAGTTGGCTACAATAAAATAACAAATATACTAGAAGATATTAATTAGGTTAATTTAATCCAACACTAAACCCAAGCTTATTTAGATAGCCCATGAAATACACAAACTATATTTAATTAGAGGAGGGATCGGATGACACTCTTTTTTGGTGACATCGAATAACATCGTGCGTTTTCAAAGTTTTTAAAGTCCAAACGGTCGATCCAAACCGTTCAACTTGATGGAAATGTTAAAATGTGCTTGCAGATCAAATTTTATATTTTTTGGAAATTGTTTACTATTTATTAAGTATTTAACAAAATCGCTATATTCAGACCGTTGAATTTTTGTACCCATCTTAATAAATAGTAGAAAAATTCAGAAAAATGTAAAATTTGATCTGCAAGCACATTTTAACATATCTATCAAGTTGAACGGTTTGGATCGACCATTTAGACTTTGAAAATACACGGTGTTATCCGATGTCACCAAAAAAGGGTGTCATCCGATCCCTCCTCATGTAATTATCTTATTATATAATAATGAATGTTCAGGTTTAATCGGTTTTAAACCGAACTAAGAGATTTCAGTTTAAATGCACCGGATCTTTTAATGCTCATATGCTAACGGTTTAAACCGATCTTAGTCTCAAGCCGATAAACCAACGGTGTTGTGTCAAGTTAGTGAATAAGCTCAAAAATAATTTTATCGATTGGGTCCTCGGGAGCCAATAGGAGAAGTACACCAATTTCTTTTGTCAGTTACTTTTAGTTTACCGACAGAAGATATTTACTATATTATAGGGCTATTATTATCCTAACCGATATAAAACATTTCATGATCTTCTGATATCGGTAAATAAATTAGTACCGATATAATCAAAACAAACTTGTTCGACTTGTTGATGCTTTGAATTGTTAGAATTTCGATACTTTAATTCTGTGCCTATTCACTAGATCGAGGTTGTTAATTTTCACGCTGCTCTTTGTCTAATCAAATTAATTTATCTCATCTCTTTCTTTTTCCTCTTTATTTTTTCACCTTGTCTAATCAATTGTCTTTAATTTGTATGTTGTTTATGTTGAATCAATACTGAATATACTTTAATTATGGTTATGTATTTTTAATGCTGCATATTTCTCATGTATGTTGTTTATATTGAATGTTGAATATTTTTAAGGTTTGAATTATTTGCAAAAATTGTATATGCTTCTTTCTGTTGAGAAGTATAGGCTTTATATTTTATTTTAGTATAATTGGAAATATGTAATCTGGAATAGAATGGTATTTAAACCTACATAAATATAAAAGTGAATTCGAAAATTATTTTTTCATGATACTAAAAAGGTGATCGATGAATCTAAATGTACATCATTAATTATCACAAGGACAGCTCCTAAAAGAGAAAAAATAAACATAAAGAAAAAGTGAATATAAAATAAATTATTATTCCATTGATACAGTTAACAATAATTATGTAAGCATGACAAAAACTTTTCTCATCTTTCCTAAATAGGTATCCATATAATGAACAAGTAATATCTACTGAAGTACTAATATTTTTCCTACTGTCATTATACCTTCTGTTTTACACGTTTTTAAATCTATCTAATGTTAAACTTCCAGAGTTGTGTTTCGGATTACTCATAGCTTCATTTTTTTTAAATGGCAAGCCTAATTAATTAAGTGATAAACACAAACAGTGTTTGTATATGGCCTGTTACACTAACAATATGAAAACTTTATTAGTTTTTCTCTATAGATTTGTTTAACTAAGCTAACGCCCTTACTCATATCAGATTTGTTAACCAGAAACCATCTCTTACAACTTACAATATGGCGTAACTAGAAATTTTAGATTGGGACCTGACAGATAAAATATATAATATGCGATATCTAGAATTTCAGCTCAAGTTTTCACAACGATAGAGTGGAACACTAGCCACTAAGCTACAATTATACATTTAGCATTTTATGAGGAGGCTAAATTATATAAAAACTCCTAGAAAAAAATTCATTAAATTTCAATTATTCATAATTAAAAATTTAAAAACATCAATGTGGCTAAGCATTTCTGGCTTGACAATAGATCCGCGTCTGACTTGGGAGATGTTTATAATATAAATGAAACTTTAGTTTTTATTTAAGTTCATATAGAGTCCCATCCAGCCAGAAATTAGATACACATTTAAAGATATTAAAGACAATATTTCACCAAATTTTCTTAAATTTCGTAAACATGAAATGTACAAGATTAATTAGTATATATATACGGGTATTTATGCATGAGGCCGAATATATTAATGCATCATGAACTAATATAATGAATTGTTGTTGATCATGCATAATTATATAATTTCTTTATAAATTTTTCAATTCGACAAAAAAATTATAAATATTCTAATGAAAACAAAAGAAAGACATATTTCTTGAACGAGACAACCTAAGAATACCATGGAGAGAAGGAAGCTAGTATTTTGTAGGTGTAATATTCTTATGAAAATGATGTCTTTACTCGTAATGTCATTGTTGATCTCAGTGAAAACGGCCTTTGAATGAAAAAAAATGAGAAAATGACAAGTGAAGTGTCTTTATAAAACGATGAAAGTAAGTTGGCATATACGTGCAAATCTAATATTTGTTAGACATGATTGTCGTTGAGTTGTTAATGAAGAGATACATATATTGCAAAATAATATAACAGTATAGTTTACCTCAGAAAGTTGGCCCATGAGTTACACAAACTACATGTAATTACCTTATATATTATACTGAGTGTTAATCGGGTCCAGTTTAATCGGATTTAAACCGAACTAAGAGATTTCAGTTTAAACTCTCCACAACAAAAATGAGATCTTCTAACGCCCATTTGCTGACAGTTTAAACTGATGGTATCAAGCCGATAACTAACAGTGTTGTGGCAAGAAGTAAAATTGGCATTTTAACACTGATATTTCATAGCTATAAAATTGGCAGACCGAAATAAAAAAAAAAATTTGGGTCTCCAACATAATTGGCGGACCGATATCCGGTCTGCCAATTCAATTGCAGACATGGTAAAAGCCTAAATTTTTTAAAAATAAAGTTATTTGGTTTTTTTTTTTGGGGGTAGGACAGGGCTTTTCCTAAAAAATGTAGGGGTAATGACATAAAATATACTCGCTAAAAAATTAAAAGGATAAAAAATTTCTTAAAATTACAAAAAAAAAAAAAAAAATACAAAGTGAAACCATATGGATATATAATTGGAGGCAATAAGACAAAGGATGTTGAAAAAGATTCGTTTCGAAAGAGCACATGTAAACAAAAATATTATAATGCAATCATAATTACGTAAGCATGGGTAATCGGTTCCCCTATAAAAATTTTTGGTATCACCAGTTGGAATGCCTCCATTTTTTGTGAATCAATTTGGTATAAAAAAATGGTTCAAATGCCTTCATTTTTTTGTGCCTCCATAATGCTACTATTTTAACGAACTTTAATAACTCAAAATTTAAAATTTAAAAGTCAAAATAAAACCGTTGGATATGATCTACATTATTTTATCTATGCATGTGTACAAATCGTGACATATCTGATAAATTTGAGTCAAGCTAACAACTTTGAGAAGAACTAGAATATTTATTTATTTTTGGAGGAGGTTACAGAGTGTTGTTTGATACAATAGCAACTTAATTATTTTGAGTATTATGTTGCCCTTGTTATAGCCGCCACATACAGCTCATATATCTTCCTAATTACAACTACTTATATATTTCCTTATTTTGTAATATTTTCTCCTTAATACAATATCTCTAAACAAGCAAATAAATCTAATAAACCTAAACTTCTGCTGGCGCATAAGAGAGCTGCTGGATTGATTGTGGCGCCTCTGACATGTGTATTCCAACACTCCCCCTCAAGTTGGTATACATATATCTGTCATACCCAACTTGTCAATTGAATCATAAAACATTTTGCTAGCCACCCCTTTCGTCAAAATGTCTGCTAGTTGTTCTTCTGATCTTACAAACGGGAGTCTCAAAATTTTTTCTTCTAGTTGGTGTTTGATGTAATGCCTATCCACTTCAACATGTTTTGTTCGGTCGTGCTGAACAGGATTCTGGGAGATCTCTATTGCGGCCTTGTTGTCGCAGAACAATGTCATCTCCTCTTTAGGACCATATCCAAGTTCTTCCAACAACTTCTTGATCCACATTAACTCTTGCAATCCATGCCGAATTCCTCTAAATTCTGCTTCAGCACTAGAAAGAGCTACTGTATTTTGTTTTTTACTTCTCCAGGTTACTAAATTCCCCCCAACAAAGGTAAAGTAACCTGATGTTGACTTTCTATCATTAACATCTCCTGCCCAATCTGCATCTGTATAACCCTCAATTCTAAGGTGCCCATTTTTCCTGAATTGTATCCCTCTTCCCGGTGCACCTTTCAAATACTTTAGAATACGATACACTGCTTCCAAATGTGTCTCATTTGGAGCATGCATAAATTGGCTTACTACACCTACTGCATATGCAATATCAGGTCTCGTGTGTGATAGGTAAATGAGCTTTCCTACTAGTCTTTGGTACCTTTCTCTACATACAGGTGCTTGATCAGGATCATGTCTAAGTTTCAAATTTTGAACAACTGGGGTGTCTACAGGTTTACAGTCAAGTAACCCTACCTCAGCTAGTAAGTCCAAGACATACTTTCTCTGTGATAAAAAAATGTCTTGTTTTGAACGACTTACCTCTATTCCTAGGAAGTATTTTAATCCTCCTAGATTCTTCATCTCAAATTCTTTTGCAAGTTGTGCCTCTAGTACTTGGATTTCTTCTAGATCATCACCTGTAATGATCATATCATCAACATAAATGATTAGTACCGTCAGTTTTTCTTTATTCTTTTTAATGAATAAAGTGTGGTCAGAGTCACTCTGACAATAACCATATTTCTTCATGGCACTACAAAATCTCCCAAACCATGCACGAGGGGATTGTTTCAAACCATACAATGCCTTTCTTAATTTGCATACTAGAGGCCGTGCACTAGAGTGTTTGTAGCCGGGAGGTAAATCCATGTAAATTTCTTCTTCAAGGTCTCCATGCAAGAATGCATTTTTCACATCAAATTGATGTAGCGGCCAATCTAAATTAGCTGCAAGAGACAACAGAACTCGAATTGTGTTAAGTTTAGCTACAGGTGAGAATGTTTCTTGATAATCAATGCCATAGGTTTGGGTGTAACCCTTGGCAACAAGTCTTGCCTTGTATCTTTCAACCTCACCATTTGCACCATATTTAATAGTGAAGACCCATTTACACCCAACTGGCCTTTTTCCCTCTGGTAAGTCAACTAGTTTCCAAGTACCATTTTTTTCAAGTGCTTCCATCTCAACTTTCATTGCTTCAACCCATTTAGGATCTTTCAAAGCATCATTTACCTTTTCGGGTGCAATTTCTGAAGAGATTCTAATGGCAAAACTTTTTATTGGTTCTGGTAAATTTTTGGTAGACACATAGTTTGCAACCGGATACCTTTTTTTCTCATCTATTCCACACTCTGAAATAAATCTTTTTGGTGGTACTCCTCTATTCTTTCTATCTGGTAACCTTATTAAATTTAAAGGACTTACCTCATGGCGAATCTCAGAAGTTGTTCGAGTTGATGACTCTGTTATGTTATGTTCTTCTCTTACATCCCCCAGATCAATACAGAATTTAATTCCAGAACCAGAATTTTCAGTAGCAGTTTCAACCACCACTTGACCTGAGTCAGCTTCTATTTTATCTTTCGAATTCGAATCTGAGTGTGGATTACTCACTTCGGCCTGCTTATCTTCATACAAATCTGAATGCAGTTTGCTGATTTCGGCCTGCTCATCTTGACAATTTTCAATTTGTACACCTTTAGATTTTCTATCCTCCTGAAAGTCAGTTTCAGTTGCTGCTGGATTTAAAGGAAAAGATGTGTGCCCAAAAATAGGAACAAATGTGTCACTAGAAGTCTCAGATTTTTCATTCCACCATGATTCCCTATTCACTCCAGTCTCCCCCTGAATAGGAATCTGATTTGGTTGAAAAAAACTTTCAGTTTCAATAAACGTGACATCCATTGTGACATACCATTTATCAGATTTAGGATTCCAGCATTTATATCCTTTTTTATTTGTTCCAAACCCTAGAAAAATACACTTTTCTGCACATGGTTCAAGTTTTGTTCTTTGAGTTTTTTGAACATGAACATAAGCTACACATCCAAACACTTTTGGTGGTAAGTTTAGAACAGAAGGAATTTGAAAATGAGAAGAGAAAGTTTGTAAGGGTGTTTTAAAATTATTTGTTTTTGACGGCATTCTATTGATCAAGTAAACAGCAGTAGACACTGCATTATCCCAAAAAATTTGAGGAATGTTGTTTTCAAACATTAATGCTCTTGCAGTCTCAAGGATATGCCTATTTTTTCTTTCAGCGACTCCATTTTGTTGTGGTGTCCCTACACACGATGTTTCATGAATAATACCTTTATTAAAGAAATAATTTTTTAATACTCCATTAACAAATTCTCCTCCATTGTCACTTCTCAAACATTTAATTTCTTTTCCAAATTGCGTGTGAACCATATTACAAAAGTGTTCAAAACTTTGTGCAACTTCATTTTTTGTTTTTAACAAGTATAGCCAAGTCATGCGTGTACAATCATCAATAAAAAGCACAAACCATCGAAAATTCATTTTTGAAGAAATGGGAGAAGGTCCCCAAACATCTGAATGAATTAAAGCAAACGGAACAATACTTTTACTTAAGCTAATAGGATACGATACACGATGGCTCTTAGCCTTAAAACAAGTCTCACAGTTAAAATCAACTTCATTTAAATTTAAAAACAGAGAAGGCATAAGTTTTCTTAGATAACCAAATGACGGATGTCCGAGTCGCTTATGCCACATCATGAGCTTATTTTTGTTTGTAGTAGAAGGGCCACTTGCCAAATTAGCACACCCAACTGTCATATCTTCAAGATGATACAACCTCCCTTGCTTAGAACCACGCCCGATAATCTCTTTCGTGAGAATATCCTGAAACAAGCAAAATTTAGGGTACATTAGTACAACACAATTTAGATCTTCAGCCAACTGACCTACAGAGAGCAACTTTGTTGATAAAGAAGGCACTAGCAATGTATTTGATAGTGTCATGGATGGAGATATTGGAACTTCCCCAGCTCCTTTGACGGGATATGAGACACCATTGGCATTTAGAATTTGTGTTCTTCTTGGCGGTACCATATTCACAAGATCCTTTTCTGAAAACGTCATGTGATCTGTTGCACCTGAGTCAATCACCCAATTGTAGTATGCATTAGTTGTATTATTTAGAAAAGGAGAATTTGACTTACCTTCACTGTTGTTACCATTTTCTAATGCACCTGAACCATTTGCATAAGCTCTACCCATCACATCAGCCGTATTAGTTGGTCCAAAGCCATCTTCATTAACTTGGGTTGGTCCAGCTGCCTGAGCCATTCCAGCCCGTGGTTTAGATGTTTGACCCCATTCTGCCTTCTTTTTCTTTTGATGCTCTTCCCACCAATCAGGGTACCCAATAATCTTCCAACACCCATCTTTTGTGTGTCCATTGTACCCACAATTAGAACATTTGATCCCGCCTTGTTTTGGTTTTTTATTGTTGTAACTTTTATTGTTATAATTTTTTCCATTAGGCCTTACCAATGTCAGGTTTGCTTCTACCTCTTCCTTCTTTGCTAGCATTACAACACTAGTTGGCACCTCCTTCTTTAGCATTACGGCTTGTCTGTTTTCCTCTTGACGTATCCGACCATATGCTTCCTCAACACCAGGTAGAGGTCGTATGTTGAGGACCATTGCTCGAGCACTATCCAACCGATCATCTAGACCATCCAAAAAATCATACAATCGATCTTTCTGGATAATCCTGCTGTATTCTTGGATGTCTTCGGCACATTTCATACTGTTTGGGCATCGATAGTCGATTTCTTGCCAGAGTCCTTGGAGATTGTTGTAGTACTCTTCAATTGACCCACCAGATTGTCGAAGTCGATTGGCTCTCCTCTTCAATTCAAATATTTTTGATTCGTCACTGCCTTCGAAATAAGTACGTTTGAGAGCATCCCAAACAGCCTTGGCAGTTGGATATAGCATGAAATTTCCAACCAGTGATGGATCCAATGAATTTAGGATCCAAGTTTTCACAATGGAGTCTTCAGTTTTCCACCTTTTGAGAGGGATAGGATCATCTGATGGTGGTTCTAGGTAGGTGCCATCAATATACCCCAATTTGTCTTTGCCGGTCAAGGTTAATTGAACCATCTGGGACCATACTCTGAAATTTTTTTCATTCAGTTTAATGGTAATGAGAGAGACAGGAATATCAATTGGAGGTTGAACTGGTGGTGTGGGAGGGTTTTGATGGCCAAGTTGTTGATTTTGAAGGACGAGTTGTTGATTTTGGGCTAGGATCATTTGTAGTGTTTTGGCAAGGTCTTCGAAGATGTTGCTGTTTTTGTTTTGGATGTCATCGGAAGAGTTATCCATACTCCTTCAAAATTAAGATATAAATCTGGAGAACAACAAAGAGTAAAATATCTTTAGTTTTTTTTTCTGTTTTTTTTCTGTTTTTTCTTCTTTTTATTTTCTTCTGTTTTTTTTTCTTTTCTTCTGTTTTTTTTTTCTTCTGTTTTTGTTTTCTTCTGTTTTTTTTTTCTTTTCTGTTTTTTCAATTTGCAGTTTTTTTTCTGCAGTTTTTTCTTTTATTATTTATATAGTCACACAAAAAAAATGAACCAAGAACAACAAAAAAATAAAATAAAATGAGGACAACAAAAACAAAAAAACAAAAGACCAATCAGAATGAAGGAAAAACAATGTTACCCTTTTTTCTTATTAGATAAATCGCCTTCCCTCTCTTTTACTATCTACTTTGTATACTGGGAAACAAAGTTTGCTTTGGAGACAACAAAAATGGAAATAAAATAAAATAAACAAATTACCAAGATAACCTAAGATTAATATAAAACAACAAATCCTCTTAACCTACCACAAAAAAAATATATCCTAACTTCAAAGAGCAAATTGAAGTGTGTGTTTTACTTTAATTATGCAAGTATCAAGATGTACCAACAGAAGGTTATTCTTAGAGAGACAAAAAATAAAGATCCTTTGGTAGAGAATTCAAACGTATATTTCTTTTTTTTGTTTTTTTTCTGTTTTTTTTCCTTTTTTTTATTTTCTTCTGTTTTTTTTTTCTTCTTTTTCTGTTTTTTTTTTTTTCTTTTCTGTTTTTCTTTTCTGTTTTTTTTTTTCTTTTTTTTCTTTTATTCCTTTTTTTCCCTTTTTTTTTTTTAACCTATTACAATAGTGCTCAGCTGATGTTACACAGCAAGTAAGAGAGGAAAAAAAAATAGTAATAGCAAGAGACCCTTTCTTTCCTTTTTCTAGTTTTCTTTTTCTTTTTCTTTTTCTTTCTCTCTGTGGATTGTAATTGAGGAAAAAATTCCTTCAGTTTTTTCTAATATGCAGGGTTGCTTATATGGGTAAGAATGGAATGAGATTCTGTTTTTCGCAAGAGACCCTTTCTTTCTTTTTTCTAGTTTTCTTTTTCTTTTTCTTTTTCTTTTCCTTCTTTCTTCCTCCCCTTTTTTTTTTTTTTTTTTTTTTTTTTATATAGATCGGGGTTTAAAGAATCACAAGGATTATAAGGTTTTTGCTGTCTATCAGAATAAAACAAATAAAACAAAAGTTAAAAACACCAATCGCAGAGATGATACCAGTTAGAAGAGAAAGGTACAAACTTCAATCTTCGAACTTCGATTTTGTTGCTTCAATCTTCAATCTTCAAACTTCAAGATCGTATCCGCTCTGATACCATGATAAATTTGAGTCAAGCTAACAACTTTGAGAAGAACTAGAATATTTATTTATTTTTGGAGGAGGTTACAGAGTGTTGTTTGATACAATAGCAACTTAATTATTTTGAGTATTATGTTGCCCTTGTTATAGCCGCCACATACAGCTCATATATCTTCCTAATTACAACTACTTATATATTTCCTTATTTTGTAATATTTTCTCCTTAATACAATATCTCTAAACAAGCAAATAAATCTAATAAACCTAAACTTCTGCTGGCGCATAAGAGAGCTGCTGGATTGATTGTGGCGCCTCTGACATGTGTATTCCAACACTCCCTCTCAAGTTGGTATACATATATCTGTCATACCCAACTTGTCAATTGAATCATAAAACATTTTGCTAGCCACCCCTTTCGTCAAAATGTCTGCTAGTTGTTCTTCTGATCTTACAAACGGGAGTCTCAAAATTTTTTCTTCTAGTTGGTGTTTGATGTAATGCCTATCCACTTCAACATGTTTTGTTCGGTCGTGCTGAACAGGATTCTGGGAGATCTCTATTGCGGCCTTGTTGTCGCAGAACAATGTCATCTCCTCTTTAGGACCATATCCAAGTTCTTCCAACAACTTCTTGATCCACATTAACTCTTGCAATCCATGCCGAATTCCTCTAAATTCTGCTTCAGCACTAGAAAGAGCTACTGTATTTTGTTTTTTACTTCTCCAGGTTACTAAATTCCCCCCAACAAAGGTAAAGTAACCTGATGTTGACTTTCTATCATTAACATCTCCTGCCCAATCTGCATCTGTATAACTCTCAATTCTAAGGTGCCCATTTTTCCTGAATTGTATCCCTCTTCCCGGTGCACCTTTCAAATACTTTAGAATACGATACACTGCTTCCAAATGTGTCTCATTTGGAGCATGCATAAATTGGCTTACTACACCTACTGCATATGCAATATCAGGTCTCGTGTGTGATAGGTAAATGAGCTTTCCTACTAGTCTTTGGTACCTTTCTCTACATACAGGTGCTTGATCAGGATCATGTCTAAGTTTCAAATTTTGAACAACTGGGGTGTCTACAGGTTTACAGTCAAGTAACCCTACCTCAGCTAGTAAGTCCAAGACATACTTTCTCTGTGATAAAAAAATGTCTTGTTTTGAACGACTTACCTCTATTCCTAGGAAGTATTTTAATCCTCCTAGATTCTTCATCTCAAATTCTTTTGCAAGTTGTGCCTCTAGTACTTGGATTTCTTCTAGATCATCACCTGTAATGATCATATCATCAACATAAATGATTAGTACCGTCAGTTTTTCTTTATTCTTTTTAATGAATAAAGTGTGGTCAGAGTCACTCTGACAATAACCATATTTCTTCATGGCACTACAAAATCTCCCAAACCATGCACGAGGGGATTGTTTCAAACCATACAATGCCTTTCTTAATTTGCATACTAGAGGCCGTGCACTAGAGTGTTTGTAGCCGGGAGGTAAATCCATGTAAATTTCTTCTTCAAGGTCTCCATGCAAGAATGCATTTTTCACATCAAATTGATGTAGCGGCCAATCTAAATTAGCTGCAAGAGACAACAGAACTCGAATTGTGTTAAGTTTAGCTACAGGTGAGAATGTTTCTTGATAATCAATGCCATAGGTTTGGGTGTAACCCTTGGCAACAAGTCTTGCCTTGTATCTTTCAACCTCACCATTTGCACCATATTTAATAGTGAAGACCCATTTACACCCAACTGGCCTTTTTCCCTCTGGTAAGTCAACTAGTTTCCAAGTACCATTTTTTTCAAGTGCTTCCATCTCAACTTTCATTGCTTCAACCCATTTAGGATCTTTCAAAGCATCATTTACCTTTTCGGGTGCAATTTCTGAAGAGATTCTAATGGCAAAACTTTTTATTGGTTCTGGTAAATTTTTGGTAGACACATAGTTTGCAACCGGATACCTTTTTTTCTCATCTATTCCACACTCTGAAATAAATCTTTTTGGTGGTACTCCTCTATTCTTTCTATCTGGTAACCTTATTAAATTTAAAGGACTTACCTCATGGCGAATCTCAGAAGTTGTTCGAGTTGATGACTCTGTTATGTTATGTTCTTCTCTTACATCCCCCAGATCAATACAGAATTTAATTCCAGAACCAGAATTTTCAGTAGCAGTTTCAACCACCACTTGACCTGAGTCAGCTTCTATTTTATCTTTCGAATTCGAATCTGAGTGTGGATTACTCACTTCGGCCTGCTTATCTTCATACAAATCTGAATGCAGTTTGCTGATTTCGGCCTGCTCATCTTGACAATTTTCAATTTGTACACCTTTAGATTTTCTATCCTCCTGAAAGTCAGTTTCAGTTGCTGCTGGATTTAAAGGAAAAGATGTGTGCCCAAAAATAGGAACAAATGTGTCACTAGAAGTCTCAGATTTTTCATTCCACCATGATTCCCTATTCACTCCAGTCTCCCCCTGAATAGGAATCTGATTTGGTTGAAAAAAACTTTCAGTTTCAATAAACGTGACATCCATTGTGACATACCATTTATCAGATTTAGGATTCCAGCATTTATATCCTTTTTTATTTGTTCCAAACCCTAGAAAAATACACTTTTCTGCACATGGTTCAAGTTTTGTTCTTTGAGTTTTTTGAACATGAACATAAGCTACACATCCAAACACTTTTGGTGGTAAGTTTAGAACAGAAGGAATTTGAAAATGAGAAGAGAAAGTTTGTAAGGGTGTTTTAAAATTATTTGTTTTTGACGGCATTCTATTGATCAAGTAAACAGCAGTAGACACTGCATTATCCCAAAAAATTTGAGGAATGTTGTTTTCAAACATTAATGCTCTTGCAGTCTCAAGGATATGCCTATTTTTTCTTTCAGCGACTCCATTTTGTTGTGGTGTCCCTACACACGATGTTTCATGAATAATACCTTTATTAAAGAAATAATTTTTTAATACTCCATTAACAAATTCTCCTCCATTGTCACTTCTCAAACATTTAATTTCTTTTCCAAATTGCGTGTGAACCATATTACAAAAGTGTTCAAAACTTTGTGCAACTTCATTTTTTGTTTTTAACAAGTATAGCCAAGTCATGCGTGTACAATCATCAATAAAAAGCACAAACCATCGAAAATTCATTTTTGAAGAAATGGGAGAAGGTCCCCAAACATCTGAATGAATTAAAGCAAACGGAACAATACTTTTACTTAAGCTAATAGGATACGATACACGATGGCTCTTAGCCTTAAAACAAGTCTCACAGTTAAAATCAACTTCATTTAATACAATAGCAGCTCAAAATTTGAGTCAAAATTGTGACATATCAACTTCATGCGTGTACTATTTTAACGAACTTTAATAACTCAAAATTTAAAATTTAAAAGTCAAAATAAAACCGTTGGATATGATCTACATTATTTTATCTATGCATGTGTACAAATCGTGACATATCAACTTTGTTTTAGTTGACATCAAGATCTTGTAAAAACGCTCTAATGTGGATAATTTCTAGACGTTGATTTTTCAAACGATTGATTCACGTAAAAACAAAATCGAAGTAATGCAATATTTTTTTTAATGAGCATATAGAGAAAATAAGATAGATCACATTTAACAGTTTTATTTTGACGTTTATGATTTTAATTTTAATTTATTAACGTTTTTGAAAATAGATGCATGATGGAGGCACAAAAAATGAAGGCATTTCAACCCTCATATATATATATATATATATATATATATATATATAATTGTAATTTGACAGTGACTTATGGGATAGAGAATTAAAAAAATATGGAGCGATAACTGCGTTGGCCAAAAAGATTGGTGAAATAATTGGAAAACGACGTGGCACCTTAGATTCCACCTGTAGTTATCAACATCGTTGAAATATACCAGTTCATTCTTCTATATAAACACCCTCCTAGCAAATTTACCAATTCAAGTTTCATCTTCCATCTTTCCTTCTTCAAATTATCTCCCACATTACTTTCGGTTATCCTAAAAGGTATTGCTCCTGTATTACAATAGAAGTCAGTTATATTTCTAAATATTTTATTTGCTAGGGAAGTAAAATATTGTTCTTGTATTAGGTATTGTTCTAACTTTCAATAGAAGACAGTAATATGAGTCTGCATATTGCGTGCCAAAATATTTATTTAAAGTTTATTTCATTTCGATACATGTTAAATTTTGCATGAATTCCTCTACAAACTTACATAAAAAAATGTAAGACTACTTTTCATGAATTGTTTTTCACCATTTACTCGATATCTGCATGAAGACCTCATAGGTCATTTACACGAAATTGTTTTCATTAATTGTTTTTCACCATTTAATTATATGAGTAACAAATTGAGGGAGATGTGTGCAGAAATCCGCTTCATTCATGCATTACAGCAAAGTTAAATTTTTGTTGTGAGATCAAAATTCTAGTGCGATTACAGCTAACTTAAGTTGACAGGGCACTAAACTACTTTTCTCAATTAATATTGCTTCATTCTTTAATCTTTCGAGTTATATTTTTCATGACCATTTAGTAATATATTGAATATCTACATATAGCTTTACATGCATTATTTCTTTCTTCCCTATTTTCTCCTATTTGGTATTTTTTTTACAATTTGCTTTTGCAAGTAAATAATAATTCTTTTGAATTGCTAGACATCATATTGTTGTTTTTCCTGCAAGTGACATCTATATATAGCTGACCTCAAAATTGTATGGTTATCAATTTATTTAACTTAGTTTTTTATTATGATGTATTGTTATGAATTAATTAAACTAACAAGTATATAGGTGGGCCGTCAGAATTTCTTATTATTAGTTGCATCTTATTTCATTCTATAAACCCCAACATATGGGGCCCATAAAATTTGTTGGAACTTGTATACATAATACAATAATTCTATAAACCCCATAAAATGCATCTTTGAATACTTGGAAAAAAAATAAAAATAAAAAATAAAATATTATAATATGTAGTTAATCTGTCAGCGAAGAAGCAAATGGAAGTCATGAATGGAATACGTAAGGCACAACGGTCACAAGGGACAGCAGCAGTACTCGCAATCGGCACGGCTACCCCGCCTAATTTCATTTACCAATCTGAATATGCCGACTACTATTTTTGTGCTACCAAGAGTGAGCACCTTAAAGAGCTCAAGGAGGAGTTCCAGACAATCTGTAAGATAAATGCCAAGAGCAATCAGTTTTCATATGTTTTGTCTGATATTAGAAAACCTACAACTAAAAAGATAAATGCCTAACTGAGAAAATGAACAAAGTTAGCATCATTCACGCCAAAATATTTCTGGAAAATTAAATTCTTATTACTTTGTACTTAATTCTTTGTAGGTGACGATACGAAGATTCGTAAGCGTCACTTTCACTTGACAAAGGAAATGCTTGAGAAGCACCCCAAGATAACTTCACATAAGGATCAGGAATCACTGGATGCCAGACAAGACATTGTGTATGGTGAGGTGCTGAGGCTCGGTCTCCAAGCAGCAGAGAAGGCCATCAAAGAGTGGGGACAGCCAAAGTCAAAGATCACTCACCTAGTTTTCCACTCCACAACTAGCAGCATCGACATGCCTGGTGCCGATCGAAGGATGTTAGAGCTTCTTGATCTTCCTTCCTCTATCAAACGGTCAATGATGTACCACCAGAACTGCTCCGGTGGTAACACAGTGCTTCGTCTTGCTAAGGATATTGCTGAGAACACTCGTGACACACGTGTCCTTGTTATATGCTCAGAAATCACCTTGACAGCCTTCCGTGGGCCATCCAAGGGGCACAACGACACTCTCCTACCTCAAGCAATTTTTGGTGATGGAGCAGCAGCTGTTATTGTTGGGTCCGAGCCAGACCTGTCAGTTGAGCGCCCACTTTATGAAATCATTTCAGCTCGCCAAACCATTCTTCCCGGCACAGAAGATGCATTCATTGGCCACATTAGGCAAGATGGCCTCACGTTGTACATGTCACCTCCTGCACCAGAGTTTATCTCTAGCAGCGTCATTGATACTCTCTCAGAGATAGTCGAACCACTCGGGATTATTACCAACTGGAACTCAGTCTTTTGGGGGGTGAATCCCTGTATGCCGGCTATCCTAGAACAAGTGGAAGCTGAGTTGGCACTAGACAAGGAGAAACTGAAAGTGACGAGGCATGTGCTTTCTGAGTATGGAAACATGATGAGTGGGACCATTTTTTTCTTGCTTGATGAAATGAGAAAGAAGTCGGTTGGAGAAGGAAAGAAGACGGTTGGAGATGGAATGGAGTACGGGGTTCTGTTGGGATTTGGGGCTGGAATCACCATGGAGACAACCGTCTTACGCGCCAATGCAAATATTTCCGTTGCATTAGAGACCGAAGAAGATGATGTCTGGGTCATTTAAGTATATATATTTACATATATTTTTGTGTGTGTTCTTAAATAAGCTCATGCAATGAGCGAGATGTTCGGAATGGCTTTCAAATTTTAGTTGTTCTAGGTGTGAACTTATGATTTTGCTTTGTAATGTAGAAAAAGGAATAAAGAACTAAAACGTTATTTCTTAAGAATCGTCCAAATGCTAATGGTTGGAGAGGTCTAACAATTGCACCTCGTCTAGAGGTCAAACACTTACACCGTCTTATGCCAAAGTCAATTCAAAACTTAAACAACTGTAGTACTGAACTTAATACCAGATTTAGTGGAGTTTGTCATGGAATACTTGTTTTCTTGATAGATAACCAATCGTATTTGCGAGCGTGAGACTAAACTCTAATGGCAAGAAGCCCTTCTTGACGTCTAGTCATGAGAATAAGTCTTACAAGGCTTCAAGACTTTGCCTTTGAGAGATTGTCCAAATTTCTTATTAATCTCTTTTCCCTCTCTCTCATAGATGGTGAAACAAGAAGGGAAGGCCACATATTTATATTTTTGTAACTATCTTTTAGATTTTGTGTTGTGTTATGGTATCTTGTGCTTGTGATATAGATCACTTTTGCTGGACAATCATACATGACAGCATAGAATTCATAATTATATCACATATATGCTAAACTTTGAATACTATGATTTAACAATCTCTCACTTGAGCAATATGTCAAACCTTTTAATTATGTCTTGTTAAGCCTTATGCGCAAACAAACTTTTCAGTCGACTTTATGTATTCTCAAATAATGATCACATTGCTAACACAAGTGAATACATGAATTATGATGTAGTTGTGTAGCACATAAATTAAACACAAAATTGTGATCTTATCGTGCATATTTCAAATTTGGTCTCCCCTTAGAACTTAAAACTAAATGTCATAAACTTGTTGTAAAATACACAATCTAATAAACCATTTGGAAATTACATATCCAAAATAGAGATCAACATCAAAATACAGGAATAATGAAAACATAATATCTTTTTACCAAAACATGCATAGCCAGACAAACTTGATGCCAGTTACATATCCAAATTAAAACAGCAAAATCCCACTAATTGAAATTACACACCCATATGAGAAACATGCTCACGAAACTTATTGGGTGTCAAACCCTTAGTAAGTGGATATGCTTACATGGAGACTATCTCTATATGTTATATAGGTAACTAACAATTTTGTGTAATTTCCTTTACAACAAAAAACTTAATGTCAATATACTTGGACTTTAACGAGCCCTTGTTGTTAGTTACATATAGCAACGCTGAATTGTTGTCACAATATAATTTTAACTTTTTTCTCAATTGAGTTCACTATACGCAACCTAGTAACAAAATCGTGAAGCCACACATCATGAATCGATGCTTCTTGAATGAACTCTACAGTCATTGTGGAAGATGCTAATAGAGACTGTTTAGCACTCTTTCACAAAATAGCTCCTTCAGCTAACATAAAATATCTCCGGTTGTTTATTTCACGCTATCTTGACATCCTCCAACATCAAAGTCAGTATACCCAATGACCTCAATCTTTTCCGACCTCTGAGACGTGTGTACGTGATCTTTTGTCATTGCATGTACCTCAAGACCGGCTTTTTTTTTTATCATTGGAAAACAGCGATTTTGAAAAATTCTAAATATAATAATAAAAAAATGTCAAAAAAAATGTAAAATTTAGTCTCTAAGCAGATTTTATTATGGAGATCACATTGAATGGTTCGAATCAACTGTTTAAATTTTAAAATCACAAAAATAGCTTGTAAAAATATGGTGTCAAGTTGTGTCACCTTGAAATGGTGCAATCAGATCCATCAAAGGTTTGTTCTTCACATGTTATACTTTGATAAGCTTGTCCCCTGACAAGTTGATCTGACATGCTCGGTTTAATTAGGTGTTCATGATAGTTTTCATATTAGTATATGACCAAAACATCAATTTATCATTTGATCATGGAGTTTAAACACAAGTAGAAAGATTAAAGATAAAGATATCTCCCTTCATGTTCATTGCGGTTACAGAGTATCTCTCTCATTACATAAACAGGCAAATAAAAAAAGTAAACAGAGGAACACAGCAGATGCCATTCCAGCTGCAAAATCGTTACAACGATAAAACTGCACTAAACAGATCATCAGAAGAAAGATCAAATTAGAAAAATAAATAAACTTAACAATCATTTTTTTCTGGGATAAAATAAACTTGACAATCAAATTGAATTACAACTCCTCCAGGTACTCTGTTCCCAAATACTACAACTCATCCACGCTTTGCATCACCATTTCTCTCCCCTTATTTCTCTTCCCGGCTCCTCTTTTCCTCATAGAATGCCTCCTCTTCAACTCCAAGACAAGTGATCCTTTGTCGCTGCTCATAACTCCCTTGAGCGACTCACAAACTTTCTCAACAGGGAAATTAAGCACTGCCATCGAGCCACGTATGGCGAAAGCCGCTTGATCATAAGCTAAAGCGGCTGCTTCGGCACTGTCAAATGTCCCGAGCCAAACTCTGACTCCATGTCTGGTAGAATCTCTTATCTCAGCAGCGAATTTGCCCCAAGGCCGTCGTCTCACTCCGCGATAACACCGACCTTTCGGGCTAGTGGTGAAACTATCTTCACCTTTTTCGCCTTTTGGGGAGCGAGATGCGGCCTCTGTTTCTTCTTGTTCTTCTTTCGTCGGTCTAGGGCTTGTCTCGGTGGTTGCCAACATGTAAAGGAGCATCATCTCGTCGGAGTCATTTGGGTTGAAAGGGAGAGGATTATAATCTCCAGAGAATTGCAGGAAGTCCATTGTATGTAAGTGGAGATGTAGTATTTGATCCAGATGTTTAAGTTTGTTTTGATTTGTAAATGCTCTCTTTTCTCTGCTTTTGACACTTAAAATGTTGGCGCTCTTCCCCTTTTATACTTGTGGAGAAGAAGGGAAGCATTAAAAGTTGAAATATTATTCATATGTACCCTCGGAAGTTTTGAACTTGTAAAGAGGTTGTCATAAACTACTAACTAGTGCGTGGCAATTGGCAAGGACAGATCTTGAATTGATCAAATAATATCAATAATTTACTATTCTCTTCAAGAGTTAACTGAAAAAGTTAATGATAAAGGGATCGACAACTGAAAAATTTTACTGGGATGAAATTTTGAATTGGTCCTAAAGGAAACAAATAATATACAATCATCTGGTGTTCATCCTATATGAGTTTTTATTTTTGTTTAATTTAGTATTCAAATAAGTTGAATAATCAATTGTTCTTGAACTGTACTAAATAAACAAAAAATATGATATAGAAAGACGTAGAAAATTAGAAAATTACTTTCAATTTCAAAAAGATCTTGAATGGATTCTAACGTAGCAAAACAATAATAAACAATTTTCAAGTGTTCTGATTATCTGAGTTATATTCAATTTACATAAATAAAGTTTTGTTTACACTAAATTAAGATTATATTTCTCATAGACTTATTCGGTTCATGATAACAATGGTACAATGTGGGTAAATGGAAAGGAAATGGAAAGATTCAAGTGGTGGTATAGATATAATGACCCTAAGATCCAAGGTAAATGGAAAGCTTTATTATTAGCTAAGTATGGTTCACACTGTTCTCAAACCAGAATTTCTTACTTTTGGAAAGGAATTACAGCTGAATACAGGTTTTATGAAAGAAATTGGGAATGGTATGTCAACATCCTTTTCGTAAGATAGATGGATAGGATAATGAATTGGAAATTGGGAATGGTATGTCCACATTTATTCTCAATTGTGAAAGATGAATTGGCTACTGTAGCTAAGGTGTTAGGTCAAAACTTGAATTTGTCTTTCTCTAGAGTGTAGACAACTGACAGGAGTATATAAAGAGAGAATGGTTGTTATCACAACAACAAATATCTGTTATCTCTTTAGATCATTGGAGATGGTCAGCTAATAAACATTTTCAGTTTATTCATTGTATACCTAGTTGGATTTTGGTGGCATTCCAAATTCTACGTTTGATGTTACTTGGAAATCAACAATTGCCCTTAAAATTAAGGTGTTTCTTTTACTGGTTCGGAAAAACAAAATACATACAAATGTTAATTTATTTAGAAAAGGGTGGTTAGGTTGTACTGCTTGTCTTTTATGTGGCCAACCAGAAACTACAACTCATTTGTTTGTCAATTTTACACAGCACAAGGTGTCTAGCTAGAGCCAGCCTCGAGACAATACGGCCTGTCACCCCAAGACAGGATGTATCGTTGAGTAGTGTATAATTGAGAATGTATAGCTAACTTTAATGGTTTTACTTATAATTGTGATGATTTTCAAGATCTGAGGTTCATAGATCTACTTAGTAGAATTAATTAGAGGAGTTGCCTTGTGGACATTATGGCTTAATAGAAATATTTTATACTTTAATAATATACCTACATCGATCAGTTAGAAAGATTGATGCTCAAACTATATCATTAGCTTCCTTCTGTTGTAAGGCTAAGTCTAATAATTCTTTCTTCAAGTTAATCCTTATTCTACCAGGAGATGTCCTCTGGTTCGGGGGGGGGGGGGAGGGATCTAGTACAGTAGGAGGTCCTCAATATTTGATAAACATGCACTTGCCCTTGAAACAAATGGTAGAGAGCAGCGAGGACGTTTGATCATGCGACCCAATAGAGATGTTCTGGAAAATCTTTAGTATTGGATGTTATATTGCAAGCTTTTTATTACACTGCCAACTGGAATCATCAAGTTTAATTGTGATGCCCCATATTCAAGTCAAAGGTACCAACAAAACAGTAAAAGATCCTGCTGAAGTCCATCTCCAGGTGACTAGGTTAGGTTTACTCAAAGAATAAAATGTATTATCAAATCTAATAGACTAATAGTAGAAGATAAAGAATGCCATTCTGATAACATGATACTAGTTAATTGTCTGTTGAATTGAAAGCAGAGACAATAGTGATAGTTGGATCTAAAAGAAATTCTAAATAAATTACGATATAACTAGTATAAAGAGCATTCATCATACCAATAACTCTATAAATTTCCATATTAAATACCAAGATAAGATAAAATGCCAGACCAAAAAGATGAAGTCCTTAATTAATGTATCTAAACCAGTGGGACCATATTTATCAATAAGAATATCCTTCCATTTATCATTAGCTGTAGTCCTTGAACCTAGATCACCACTTAGCTAGCCAAAAGGGAAGTATTCATTCTAGTCAAGTCTAACACTCCAAGACCCCTTTGTGACTTACATAAACAAACAATGCCCCAAGTTATCAAATGATATTTTTTTGTACCAAGGGAACTACCACACCAAAGAAAACTTTTTTTTTATTTTGTCAATTTTGTTATTAATAGCGAGAAGTATTTTGTATATGGATAGCCAATAAAGACGAATGACTGAAAGAACAGAGTTTAGTAAGGCAACTTTCCCACCTAATATGAGTAGATAGCCTTTCTAAGTTTATAATAATTTTTTCAATTTTTTCTACAAGTGGGGTCCAGTCAGATAGTTGTAATTTATTCCAATGAAATGATACTCCTAAATAAGTAATTAAAAAGACAGAGACTTTACAACCTAATTGGCTTGCTAGCGAGTCAGTAAAGGATGGTGAGATATTAAAACGAATTAACTCACATTTATCAAAATTTATTTTTAAACCTAAACTATTTTATCTTGCAAGCTTTTGATTGGCTGACATTGTTAGGTTCATATTGTGATGTTTAGTATGCTTTGACTTGTTAGGTTAATTCTGTGATGTTTTGGCTTGTTTCATGCATGCCTTTCCTATGATGGCATCAAATGAAACTTTGTAATAACTTTAGTAACTGTACATTTGTCAGGTGCTATGTACCAGATATGTATAGAAATGAAACTTGGTACTGTTATTCTGTTGGAATGGTTTTATTAATGAAATATGTGGGTTTCACCCACTACGTAAAAAAAAAAAAAGTAATTGTCAAGGTGAGAAAAGAAGCAAAAATTATTAGAAGAAGTCTTTGAACAAACAAGTTAGACATATTTAAGAAGGAAAAAAATGACTTGGGCAATAGCGCCAAAAAGCGCAGTATAAAAACTATAAATGAAAAGCGTTTTATTTTGTAGGAACAATCCAATAAGATTAAATAAGAAAAAAGAAAGGATCCTCATAATTATTTCTTCAACTCTATTCCCGCATTATTTCTCCACTTAACTTCCGTAATTACTATGGAAGCACTAAAACATTAATAAAAAGGGAACTATTTAAGAGGAAGCGGAAATGAGTGTGGAGATGAATATAATTATTCAAAAAAAAATACCGTGGGTTGGGTTTATTTTAATTTTGTATTTCTTTTTTTTATCAGTTCAGTTTAAAAGTTGCCCCGGTGCATAAGATTTAGGACTTTGTCCCACCAGTAAGGAAGGGATCAGTATCCTCCCACGTACCTGACTGAATCTGATTGAAATGGACCGCCGGATCTACTGCCTCTGATGTCAGAGGGAGAGGTCAATCTTTTAGAGGAGCATGTAGACCAAGTGGAACTGGTAGGGGAACCCACCCCAGAGGTACCAGGTGTTTCAATCCCTATGCATGGTATAATCCAGGATACACGGGCTGATATTCCATTTACTTGAACACAAGATCCAAGAAGACCGAAGATTAAATATTTTGTTTAGATGATAGTATATGCTAATTTCTACTTTTTTGTTCTTTAGTTCTACTACATCTCTTATGGCTGTTTTGTATTAGAGCTCAACATTCCTTTGTTTAGCAGTGCTTTTTGTAAACATGCTATAAGCTCTAGTTGTTTGGAGTTTTTTTAGCATTTGACATTTATATTGGTTTCTAATGAAATCGGTAACTACCCGGATATGTGCAGGGGCAGTATTATTTGTGCTTTGTGATTCGTGTTAGTTTAAAAATCTGGGCTGAGAATAAATCTGGGCCGTCCATTTCAGTCAGATTAAGTCAGATATCTCGGAGGACACGGATTCATAAGGAAGTCTAGCATGTCAATGAAGCACAACGGCCTGGTCAAAACATGGATTCGGATTAATGTGCTGGATCTCATGTGGCTATGGAGTGTGTGATATGAACTGTCATGATGGTGGTGATAGGATCCAGTTTCAATTGATACAATATAAATCGAGTACAAATATTTGAAGTATATTAATATTCGTACCGATTAAGAATTACTTTATCTGTTAAGTATTACTACTATTTTTCTTAGCTGAATATATCCCACACATACATTTTAAAATTAACAAGCAACAAACTAATAAAGATCACTTATTATTATTATAATAATAATTATAATAATAATAATAATAATAATAATAATAATAATAATAATAATAATGATAATAATAATGATGATAATAATGATGATGACGATGATGACGTTGATGACGATGATGACAATGATAATAATAATAATAAGCAACAAGCGTACTTTACCTTTATCTGATATGCTAAAATTATTTCTACCCCTTACCCTATGCACTCTTAAAAATACATTATATATACCTGTCTTTTCTAATACAAAACAGATTTTAAGCAGTGTTTATGTGTGTGCGCCCCTATGACGTGTCAATTAATAGTAATTTGAACATGACATGTAAAATCTCACTTAAGAGGAGTCCTGAAAAGAACGGACTCCAAATCACGATCGATTTCTTTTTCAAACTCTGCTACAGCTGCAAGGGCCCTTTCCGAATGCCACAAATGCCTTACAAAAAAGAATAACACAAAAAAAAGAAATAAAAAAAATTGACTCCGAGAAAATACTATTTAAACATTAATAGTAATTTGAATATGACATGTCAATTAATAGATAATATGAACTGTCAATATTAATAGGGAATATTTTATTCCTAATGGCAATGTTGAGAATCTACAAGACAAAAATCAGTCGTTATTTAAGACAGCTGCTTGTCAGTGAATCATATACAATAGTTTCTATATTCATAAAAGATTACGTAATATTTATCATGTTTGGGGGAGCATTGATCACCAATTTAATTTAGGATTAAACATATTTACCAATTTCGTGATAGCACATCAATATGTATTACGTATATGAGATAGTGACATAGCATGGAGAAAGTTTGAATTGAGAGGATAGGTTAGAATCATGGAATAGGCTAAACGTCACGCACTTAACACATTAATTTGAGCCATTCATTTGCAAACGTAGTTGCGTTTGCACGGACACATAGAAAGCTGTAACAGGCCATAACAGGCTTAGGTAAAGCCTATAAACCTTTTAATAAATCTAACAAACTAAGGTAAAACAACGATGCTAGTGTCTATTAGTTGCTCGGATACTCCATCTTAGGCACCTTACCCGTATCGGGTGTGTATCCAATAACAATACGCATCTGATACGGGCACGATATGTATCTGATATGCCAGCTAGCGTATCGGCTTATGTGGCGTATCCTATATCACTCGATACGGTCTCTGATACGTCTCTGACTCGTTTGAATACGGATCTGTCACATCTAGATACGGCCTTGATACGGATCAGACACGTTGTGCATAATTAGATCGAGCGTGCACCGATGAACAATGCTCAGGCCATAGACCGCGCGTGGACCATCCACCAAAACCCAGCTATTGTATTTATCCATAATTTATTATATTTAATGTCAAACTTGAAATCCAAAATTATATTTAATGTATACAAGTGTTTTAATAATATAATTAAAATAATAAAAAATAATATATATATAATTGACATATCGTATCTTTGATTTTTGAAAATTGTCGTATCGCCGTATCCATGCAACATAGGTCTTCAACAAATGTTAGTATTTTATTGGCTGTTGAAGACAATAAATTATCCTCGGCTTTAATTTTTTTTTTAAAATAGTCCTTATAAAATTTATTAATTATACTTTGATGATGTGAGCATCGGGTCTATAAATTATCCTGCATACGAAATATTTGATCAATTTTCGACGATAGCAAAGGGTGTGTCTTTGTTAATTAATTTTATCTTACCCAATTAATAGAAATGGGTCAAGCGCGCCATAGAGAGAACAAATCCCGGCTCAAAGTACTAAATGTGAACTGAAGACATATATAGGGGTCTGGGCTAGACAGTTCATGATTGTAGGATGGGCTTTGGTCCATGTACTGTAACGGTGCCTTACTTGGCTCCTGATAGTGTGTGCATGTTTTGCCAAAAATCAGTTGCTGCATTAATTAGGACGATGGTGAGAATTGGAAATTTTTCATAATATGGTTGCAGAGAGAAGAGATTGGAGACATGTTCATGTGTTATATATATATATATAGGACCAGCATAAGAGATTTGACCATAGGCATCTGGGATGGTGGCATCGGACGGTGAGTTTGTGCGCAGGTTGTGTATGAAGCATGCTACAGGCATCCTGGACACGAATACTGGCAACAATCAGTGGGTTGTTGATCGGTTCAAAGTGGGTTGCACTTGGATTTGGTTTTGAGTTTGATTAGGGTTGACTCAGACTTGGTTTGGGGTCTTTGAAGTTTAATTTGTCTTTGCTTGAGTTTGATGTGAATTTGGTTTATGAATTTGAGGAGTTTGGATTTGATTTGTCTTTAGAAACAAACTTTATTTCGGGTCTTTGGATTTTTAGTTGGTCTTCGTTTGGATTTGGCTTGAGTTTGTTTTGCAACTTTTCGGAATTTAGTTTGGAATTTGGTTTTGGTTGGGCTTGAGTTGAGCTTAGTTTGGAGTCTTTGGATTTTAACTAGGCCTTCGTTTCAAATTGACTTGGGTTTGGTTTGAATTCTTGGGAAATTTGGGTTTGATTAGGCTTGATTTGGACTGAATTTGAATTTGGAAGTCAATTGGTCTTGATTTGGGTTTTATTGGGATTTATATGGAGTTAGTTGGATTGAATTTGGGATTATTTGGACATATTTTATTTGGGCTTAATTTGGGTTTAGAATTGAATGGGGTTTATCTTGGATTTCTTTGGATTTAATTTCAATTTGAGATTGGATTGGATCTGATTTCAGGTTGTTTGGGGTTTATTAGGGCTTGTTTTAGTACTGAAATTGTTCTAAATGGGGTCTTAATTGCGTGGGGTTTTATTTAGATTGATTTCGAGTTAGTTAGGGG
The DNA here is from genome assembly GCF_964058835.1 of Carex rostrata. NCBI lineage: Eukaryota > Viridiplantae > Streptophyta > Magnoliopsida > Poales > Cyperaceae > Carex > Carex rostrata. Next base: position 1,537,157 of record NC_135930.1, read on the forward strand.
CCATTCGGGATTGATTTAGATAACTTACAGTCAAAAAGGGATTGCTTATACATTCTAAAAGTCCACAAGGGCTATTTTACAAAGTTTGAGAGTTAGGTAATAATTTTCTGATTTCTTAAGGGGTTTTCTGCAAAAGTAGTATTTCTTCCATTCGGTATCTCTTTATTCTGGGCCTTCTTCATCATTGGGCTTTGCCAATTTATTCTTCGGCTTTGGTTGCTTTTTACTTCTCTTTGGTGGGTCAGAGTGCGACATGGTGGGTCCCGGTTGTTAGCTTCTTAGCATTTTTATCAGCAGATTCCATGGTTCAAAGGGTCGTTGAGATGCGTGATTGAATCAGATTGTGCCGCATCATGAGATCGGTCATATGTGGTTGTAAATTTGAAGTGTTAAGACCAAATATTAATAAAAGACCGGTTAGTTATAAATGGGTGTATAAAATCAAATATAATAGTGATGGTACTATAGAAAAGTATAAAATAAGACTTGTAACTAAAAGATTTATCCAAACTTATGGCATAGACTATAATTAAACATTTGCACCGGTTGCAGAGATGAATACCGTAAGAATTTTATTTTCTATTGCCGTAAACAATGATTGAAATCTCTACCAAATAAATGTTAAAAATGCATTTTTTTCAAAAAACACATGAAAAAGATGTGTATATGACATTACCACCTGATCATAAATTGGAAATAAATTCTAACTTTGCTTATAGGCTTAATAAATCAATTTATGGATTAAAGCATTCACCACGGGATTGGTATGGCAAGCTTAATTAGCTCTTATTTAATTTTTTATAATTTTAAAATTAGTAATACCGATCATTCTTTATTTACTAAATGTGACGGTAACAATACTACTCTCATTTTAATATATGTAGATGACATTATAATTACCGGAAATAATTTTGAGCAAATTCAAAAAATTAAGAAACAACTGAAAGAAAATTTTGACATAAAAAATTGAGGATATCTTGAATATTTTTTAGAAATAGAGGCCACTTCAGATTTGTTAAAAAAACAAGTTAGGATGTAAAGCGACCTCCACCCAAATTGACAACAAATGCAAATTAAATAGTAAAGATGGTGTACCTTTAAAAGACATAAATCAATTTCCGTCAGCCAAATTAGTAAATTCTCACCAAGAACACCACATTTAGAAGCCGTAAATAGAATTTTGAGATTTTTAAAAAGTAATCCCAGCAAAGTTATTTGGATGAAAAATAATAATTTTAATGAGATGTGGTCATTCCGATGCAGATTGGGTCAGAAGCTTCGATAGAAAATCGATAATCAATTTTTGCACATTTGTAGGCGGAAATCTAGTCACATGGAAAAGCAAGAAACAAAATGTTGTAGCACGATCAAGCGTCGAAGCCAGATATCGTGCCATGACATCAATCGCAAGCGAATTAACTTGGATCAAACAACTCCTATTAGACATGGGATTTAAAAGTCAAACTCCGATTAAAATGTATTGCGACAACAATTCGGCACAACACATAGCTTCCAATCATGTGTTTCATGAGCACACAAAGCATATAGAAGTATATTGCCACTTTATTAGAAAAAAGGTTCAAGCAAAACAAATTGAAATATCATACGTAAAAAGTGAAGATATATACATTTGAGAAAATTACAAGCAAGCTAGGATTGTACGATATCTTCACTAAAGGCTTGGATCCGGGTCCATTTGAGAAAATTACAAGCAAGCTAGGATTGTACGATATATACATTCCTAGCTTGAGGGGGTGTTAAAAATAACGGCTAGTTATAATTTTTGAATTATAACGGCTAGTTTAGGGAGTAGTGTATTGTAATTTTGTAATTAATAGGTTAGTAGTTAGTGGTTAGTGGTTAATAGTTGGTGGTTGTAATTAATAGTACAACGGCTGGTTTTTGAATTTTTTTATATAAATAGTGATACATGTAAAGCTCAAAATAAGATTGCAATAATAAAATTATTTTCTTACATCTCTTCTCTCTTGCAAAAATTAACAGAATGACATCAAACAATGCTAGAAGAATTTGTCGCAGCAAGAACAGTGGAGCTCAAGCACAAAATCTGTGAAGAAAAAAACACATGCATACTTACAAAGGCATTGGCACGAGGCAAATTAGAGCAATTCCGTGATTAGCATTTTCTAAAATTAGTTGTCAGAAGATATAGTTAGCATATTTCTATATCTAGCATAGATAATTAAGGAGTATGTATCAATTTTAGTACATAGTGGAGGTAGTGATGGTCTAATATTATCAAGCGATGTATTAAATACAAAAGATAAAGTTTATGTTTTTAATCAATTTAGAGAATCAAATATTTTCTTTGCATGAAACAGAATTGTACGTATGAGTTTTGGTAAAGTTTTTTTTGGTAGAAAGTAGAAAAAAAAAAATTGGTAAAGTTTTGCTGCGCATATAGAAAAGTTTTCAGCATGTATATGCGGTATCCAATGGAAACACAATACTAATAGAGTGATTTCAGATTTAATACCCCATAAAGAAACCCAGTCGGTTGTGGGCAGAGCGTAGCAGGACCAACAGGCATAGGATACCTAGATCCGCTGGTGCAGTGATGCATGCGCCTTCTTTGCAAATACAATTCACATTACCACTTTGATTGATGGGGGCACAATGTGCGCTATATTGATGGTGCAAGAAAAGTATTTGATGAAATTCCACGTAGAGACATTGCCACATGGAATGTGTTATTATTTGGTTTTGTGCTATGTAGCCATTGTCACCTTCAACTGAATCCTAATGAAACACTCAATTCGACTACAGTTATTGCTGCTCAAGATGCGTCCAGTCAGCTAGGCACAATTGTTGATAAAACTGTCATTCACAATTTCAGGGATTGTACAAAGAAAAAAGCTTTGCCTTACAATGCTATGAAACCTTCATTACAATGCTGTTAATTTCATTATTTTATTGCAGAGAATAAAATAATAAATTATTGTAAACCTAAATTATTCTTCTCCTTATTATTTGTATTTTTGTTTCTACTTGAATTCCTTAAAAAAAAATTTATCTGTATATTATATATCGAAAAAGCTTTCAAGTAATTGGGTTTCTTGCCTTACGATTGTAACAGTAGTTTGTACTCTTTAGTTTTTTACAACTTGTTTCAAAGAGAGATACAATATTCTCATTGTTGGTTTATTTTATATTAACATAACATAACATAACACTATAGTCCTTTGATGATTGGTTGAGATGAATTCTTAATTTCTTGCAAAGATGAAATTAAGCTTTTCCCAAAATTAAGTTTTGTTTTGTTCCTTGGGCTGGGTAAAGATTAAATATGCTTCCAAATGCTTTAATTTTTTTAAATCTTGTAGCTATAAAAATGTGAGTCCAATAAATATTGCTACCGAAATTACGTTTGATATTTGGTTTTTCTGCAATTATTCTTAGAACCAAAAATATTATATATATACAAAAAAAAAATTAAAAAAAGAAATGGGGGTCAGTTGACCGCCATACACATTTAATGTAATTCTGCCTCTGGTTGGCATACACAGGTCATGTCAGGTTTGGTAGCAGATTTAATTATTTACTTGTTTAGGGTGGTCAATTTAAGGTGAAATTTAAATGTTTGAACTAGTGAATCTCTATATATTTCAGGTCAATTTTAACTACTCAAGGCATAGATCTAGAACTTTAACCTCAGATATGCTGGCATGTACAGGTCATGTCAGATTTGGTAACAAATTTAATTAGTTTCTTGTTTAGCGTGGTTAATTTAAGGTGAAATTTAACTCTTGAACTAGTGAATCTCTATATACTTCAGGTCAGATTTTACAAACACTCTAAGGCATAGATCTAGAATTCTATAGGTTGTTAACCTCAGATATGTTGACATGTACAGGTCATGTCAGGTTTGGTAGCAGATTTAATTAGTTTCTGGTTAAGGGTGGTTAATTTAAGGTGAAATTTAACTCTTTCAACCAGTGAATCTCTATATATTTCAGGTCAACTCTAACAACCACTCTTAAGGCATAGATGTAGAAGTCTACAAGTTGTTAACCTCAGATATGAACAAAGTATTGAAAAAAAAAGAAGAGAAAGCAACAAACTGGAATAGGTGAATTAGTAGAGCTAACAGCGGGGGTAAAAAATATTCTGGGTCAAAACAGTTGGTGAAAAGAGGAGGGAGGGAAAGAAGGGTAAATGTGGGTCCCACTGGGATATTTTGTTAAAAAAAATTGAGGGGGCATTTTGTTTTATATTTTCAACAAGTAGGGTATATTATAAATTCCCCCCTTTGCTTCTTATGTTGGAAATAAATTTGCTGTTATTCTTGAGGAATAACAGGAATCTGTTATTCGGATCCCAGCTGTTGATATTGTTGAGATTTGGGCATGAATTTTTTTTGTTGAGATTTGTGCATAGAAAAATGTGAACGGTTGAGGTCGTAATAGCAGGTTCCTGTTATTGCTGAAGAATAACAACAGATTTATTTCCTCTTATATATGTTACTTACTCTGCTTCTCTCTCCGCTTTTGTAATAATAACATCTTCACTCATCGCCTTTGAGATAAAATATTACAAAACATATATAGTTCATACCATACTTTTCAAAAAGATTGCTTCTATAGATATTTACTTTTGTTCATGATTGCTCTCTTCTCAGTCTCAGCTCATGTTAAAAAATTATCTTCATGAGAAAAAAATAATAATGACCTCCTAATGCTTATTTCAAATACAAAACAAGTCTATTTAATCGGATGCGGGTTTGATAGGTACCGGTCACCTTTTTCATATGCGGGTTTTTATACCCAATTCGTAATTTTCTTTTTATAATGCAGCCAAACCTAAAAACTCGTTTAGTCAACCAGGCAAATGGACCATATCTCAATTTTGCGAAAATTTTTCAATTTTCCCTTTCAAACTTATCCGATTACTGTAGCCCAATTCAAAACAAACTAATAAAAATCTCTAATAAAACAGAAACCTACTTCATATCTACTCTTTCAATCAAATTCGCCTACATATCCCTTCGATTTTTCATATGAAATTATTAAGCCAAACCAATGTCAAACGGGCCTCTGAGGTTAATGGAAGCATTTTGAGCCAAAAAGGTTCATCCCTCTCTCTATCTTCTTCTACCTTCAAGGAAACACAAACATACAACTTGACGATTCAATTTTGCAAGAACAATGACATTAAGATTTTAACAACATTGACCATCTTTCTTCGGCTTTCCAAGCTCACAGATCTTACCGAGGAGGATGACACAGGTTATACTGGAGATATTAGTAATGTAATTGTGTTAAGTAGGAGGTAATTCCAATTTTTTATTAATACCCTAAAAAATAATAAAAATATCAAATATGCCCTCTAATTTTTTTTTTTCAAATCTGCCCTGACCGCCCAAATGTTGGGTGGTGTTTTTCTACAAAACTGCCCCATGTTGGTGCAGTCAACTTATTTTTTTACCAAACCGCCCAGGGGCGGGTCAGCTACAGTAATTTTTTTTTTTTTAGAGACCTTAATATTTTCCTCTAAAAATGAGAAATGAAGATTATATCAACTTTTAATGAATATTATTTGTTAACTTTTAATATATCAACATTTAATGAAGATTATTTGTTAAATTTCGAGTGCACACATATTAGATCAACTATAAAAGAAAATGACTTAATACGTATGAGACGATAATAAGAAAATAATTGAATTTTAACAATAATAAATAAAATATAACATATCAAATTATTTATTTGAATAAAAAAACTTTTAAATATTTAACATATATATGAAAGTAACTCTTTTGTTCAACCCAATAAGCCACACCATATACAAAGGCATAGCCATAAATTAGAAAGTTAGAGAAAGTTAAACCCTAGCGACATGAGAACAAAGAAACTGGAAATGAAAAAATGGTACTGGAGAGAAGGATAAAAACGATGGGGTAAAGAAATTAAAAATGAGGTGGCAGCAAGATCAAGTATAAGCATATTCATAAAATATAAGATTGTTGATATAATAACCATACCCAATATTAAACTGCTGCTCATTTTTTTGCTCTATGGCCTACGGCCCAGAACATTCATCTAAAAATGAAAACATGAGATACCTTGATTAATTAATTAATACAATACCTTTATTCTTCAAGGTTACCAATATTCAAGTTTATAAGTTCCAGTTTCATGATTTGGGGATCCCATTTAATTTAGTTTATAATTTTGTAAATTTCATTATTCCTATTTCAATTTCAGTTAATAAAATAGACCTGATGCTAGATGTTTAATCAATTAGTCAGTTAATATAGAAACCTCCATAGCATCAGAAATTTTTAAATTTGAGCCTATATTTTTTTTTACATTTTTACTATTGTCATTTTTCAAAATTCACAATGTTATATAAGATCTCTAAAAAAAAATTATTGTAGTTGGCCGCCCGGCCCAGGGGCGGTTTAATCAAAAAAAAAGAAAAAGAAGTTGACAGCCCCCGCGCGGGGCGGTTTGGTAAAAAAACCTGGCCAGCCCACGTTTGGGCAGTCAGGGCATATTTGATATTTTCTTTATTTTTTAGGGTATTAATAAAAAAATTGGGAGATAATTAGTGAAGATGTTTTGAATTAATCATAATCAAATCTATAAATAGGACTCGTATTATTTTAATCATATACGCAGAATCAATACAAGATTCTCTCTTTCATAAAGTCTATTATTGTCTTTCTCTGATATTTTTGGTGATGTTGATATCAATATTTAACACATTGATTATTATAGCCTCACAACAAATAATATTTTTAATTAGCATAAGCATGTCCAAATCACTGAATTAGAAATTTTAGCTAGTGGTATTATAGTTAAATGATCAAAACATTCTAACTCAATTTGTTAATTTTAGCCATAGCTATAGTACAATTTACCTTTAGCTGAAATCAAGCTTCTAAATAGCGTTTATAGCGGTGTAGCGGGGAGACAAAAAAAAAAAGCTTTAGCGAATAGCGGAGCTATAGCAAAAGCTATTATAAATAGCATTTTTTTATTTCAAAAATTATATTTTATATTTCTACTAATAGTAAAAAGAGTGATGCTTCTATGGACATAAGGGCTTATTTGTAAAATGAATATATTTTTATTTTCAAAGTTCAAACAGCCGATCCGAACCGTTCATCTTGTTCTCCATATTAATATATCTTTGGAGACCAAATTTTACATTTTTCTGAATTTATTTACTATTTATTAAGATGGGTATAAAAAATATCAAATTCATACCATTGAATTTTGTACCCATCTTAATAAATAGTAAAAAAAATTCAGAAAAATGTAAAATTTGGTCTCCAAGCACATATTAATATGGAGAACAAGATGAACGGTTAGGATCGACTGTTTGAACTTTAAAAATAAAAATATGTTCAATTTACAAATAGGTCCTTATGTCCATAGAAGGCTTTGCCTAGTAAAAATGTCTCATCAAGAAAAAAAATATCAAATTAATTAAGAAGTTCTAATATTATTCATATTAAACCAATACAAAGTTCAAATTGTCATTCAAAATATCCCTAATTCAAAAACTATCGATATATTTTATATTCAAAATATACCACTACCATATATTAATGCATGATACAAAATTTAATTGATATAGCGGTATAGCCCGCACATGTTCCATTGTATTGATATAGCTTAATAAAGTAAAAAAAAAACAATCTAGATATTAAGGCCCATTAAAATTGCAAAATCATATTTTCAGAAAAAAAAATTGCAAAATCATAACCCATGTAGCATAGCGGACCGCTATTACCGCTATAGCGGTCGTAGCTTGATTAGCACAGTTTTAGCCCGTAGCTTAGCTTTCTGGGTCCAAAACCGCTATAGCGGCGCTATAGCTTCGCTATAGCTAGCTATTTAGAAGCTTGGCTGAAATACAAATCAATTAGCGGGTGTCAGGTGATATAAGAGAAAAAAAGGAAGTGGGAAATAAAAATATAACACATACAAAAGGTGTGGGGGCATCGATGAAAAAAGAAAGAAAATATCAATTGAAAACAAGCAACTTAATTATCAGAAATAGGAAAACTACATCATCTCAATGGTGAAGTATTGGTTATGTGATGTATTGGTGAAGTATTGGTTACCAGAAATAGTACTATTGTTGGTTATGTGACCTTTCGTAACCAATGAAACAAACAATAATTACTCACAAGTCACCAGTATTGGTCTTATGAGCATTTTTTCAATTAAATTTTCTAATTATGATGCATGCGAAGACAAAAGGTTGCTTTATTGACACACTTTAATCATTATTATCCATATTTGCAAGGAAAAGGGTATATAAAAATCCAAGTTCAAGTCATGCGTACAGCTGATGCATTTGATTTATTACAATATATACAAACATTTCTTCAAATAGGTATAAATAAAGGGGAGTGCTATTTTAAGGGTAATAATTAATTTTTTGAGAGCTGAGAGAAATATTTTCTATTAATTCCAGTTTTATCCTTAGTTTAATTAAGAAATGAAATGGACCTTTACTCTCTCTCTCCTCTCTCTCCAGCTAAGTTAAGAATCATAGTTAACAAAAGAAGTTGGTTCTAGGAAATCTTATTTCTTTCGTATTAACTAAAACTTTTTTATGAATATATCTAAATTTTATCCAATTCATAACATCAACTCGATTCATAATAAGTTAATTATTGGTTTTACCAGTACAAAAATGAGATGAAATAACTAGAAAGTTGTAGATACTACTCAAGGAACCGGTTACATACTAGTACTATTAATTAGAAAAGGCTACGTGTGAAATAACAAGGTTCTGAAACTCGGAATCGGAATCAGAATCGGATTTTTGACCGCCAAGTCAGAATCGGATGAATCGGCCGGAATCGGAAGAATCGGATCGGTAACTCGGGTTTTTTTGGCAAGACCTTTGTTTTGTAGCCAAAAAATAGGAAAAAATTGATAAAAATAATTTGTAAAAAAATATGTTAATTAAGACAATATTACACTCACATAATTTACTAATTATATAATGTATTACAAACATTACAAATAGAACACACTTTTATTGCCAGAAGCTATGCCGAGCTGGCTCGATCATCTCATTATCCTCTGTATTAAAATATGAATGGGGATATTGTTGTACAGAGCCAAAAAATGAAGACATTAATGTAGTGTCAAATGAAGAATTATTAGTATCCTCATATCCAACATATAGATTGTATGTGCTAGAAAATTCTGGATTACTACTTGAATTGTAGTCTGGTTGTACTCCATACGTAGATGAGCTTGAATTATATCCCCCACTAAACTCTGAGGTCCCATACATGCCATCATAAGAATTAATATTTCGATGCCTTGCTGTTAGTTCATTGACATCTCTATATCGTCTTCCTGTATGTTCACTCTCTGAGGTTGGGCCCTATGGTTGTTCCCTTCGCTGGTGGATTGGTTCAGAATCTGGATTTTGAGTTTCCAGATTTGTAATAGGGACACCATCACTACCACCACTGTCACTCTTTGAATTGTTATTATTGCCCTCATCATCAGAGACATCATCTAGCCACTCGTTGTCTTCTCTGATATTAAAATAATGATTAGAATTAATAAACTAGTTGTTTCACAAGTTTTAATGTATAAAAATAAATTCCATTACCTGATCCAAGTTTGAAGCGGATCATCTTCATGAAATATTTGATCAAGATCAATTATCTGGTTCGAATCATGATCATATGTTCGTCTCAGTTGTCTTTCTCTTAGGCGCATGTTGTAGTGGCAAAACACAAGATGCATAAGCCGGTTCATTTTCAAACGATTTCTTGTTTTTGTATGGATCAAAGCGAATGTGGACCAATTTCACTCACAATGTGAGGAAGAGACCGTTTGGCTTAAAATTCGAATGGCAATAGGTGCTAAATTTAGACATTCTTCTCGTCCATAGATATTCCACCATTCAGCCGGAGGGCACTATTTTGCTGCTGTTAACATTTTCTCGGTAGAAAATGTTCCTAATCTTCTACGATACCGTTCAGCCTGCAAATAAATTTATTCTCATAATATATAAATATTAGAGAATAATAATAGTGAATATTCCATATCAATAAAGTTTGGACAATAATAATTTGCCTCTCTTTCTGCGCTAATTTGTTTGGCCAAATCAGGTTGTAATCTTTCAATGACATTTCTAAGGCCTCTCAATACTTCACTGTCGTTTTGAACTGGTTGTGAGAATTGAAATCGCGGATTGAGAAAATATCCTGAAAAGTTAATGATATTACATAAGTATTAATAAAAAAATATAAAATAGCTTGCTATTTTAAATAAATATTTTACCTGCTGCATGTATATCTCGGTGAAGTGTTCTTTCCCATCTTTTATCAATTATTTTCCACCATTGTTTGTTGCGTCTTGCACCGAGACTCTTTTTGATTTGCTCTTTCGCACGATCCATTGCTTCATATAAAAAACCCATTTCGGCTTTATCGTCGCAATCAACCATTCGTAACACTTTAACTAGTGGCTCAAAGAGTTGAATTGTCTTGGCAACAGAAATCCAATATCTTTCATTAAGCAAAAGATCTGTCACATTTTCAGCACCTTCTTTGTCCTTATTTGTTTTCAACTTTCGAACTTGTTCAATCCAGTTTGACTTTAGACCCATTTGTACAAGTGCATCCTTAAATGTGTATATGCTCTGTAAAGTAATGAAATTTGTTGCAAAGCGTGTGATACCGGGCCTGAGCAACTCCCGATTGTTGGTAGCTTCATGCATCAAGTTAAGAGCCCACTGATGATTATATATAAAATTTGTAAAATTTTGTGCTTTTTGAACAACATTTTTTATTTCATCAGTGTTACCAATATCTTCTAACATGAGATCAATACAGTGGGCGGCACATGGTGTCCAAAATATGTGATTGTAATGATCCATGAGAAGGCTTCCTGCTTTCTTAAAATTGGCACCATTGTTGGACACCACTTGGACAACACGAGTGGCACCAACTTTTTCAATCACTTCTTCAATCAAACCGCAAATGTAATTTGCACTTTTGTAATGATCTGTCGCATCAACAGATTTCAAAAATACCGTTCCTTCGGTACAATAAACCAAAAAATTAATAATATTTCTTTTATTATTAGTGCTCCATCCATCACACATTATGGTACAACCAAAATCATCCCAGTGGCTATGAAAGTTTTTTATGTGGTTTTCAATTTCACTAACCTCCATTGGTAGATATTTATTATAAATCTCATGTGAATTTGGTGCACGGATACCAGTTCCACATGCCTGTGTTGCTTCAATGGTCTTTTTAAAGTAGACACTATCTGCAACATGTGCAGGGATACCATCATGGACAAAGAACTTTGTCCACGCTCGACCTAAATATTGTTTTGCATCTTTTATACCCCTTAGAACAACATTAGAAATTTTGGGTTGTCGATTTGTTTGTTTTGAGTATAAATAATTATCGACTCTAGGTTGCCTATCAGACGGCCCGATCCCTACGTTCAACAGTCTCTTATTACGACCAAACCCTTCAGGCGCACGCATAGAAGTAGAGCGCCCTAACTCCGCTCTAGAAGAGCCTTCGCCCCCTCTACGTTGAAATTGTTCAACCCTTTGGGACTCTCTACTTTCTCTTAGAGCCCTATAAAGTTCGGGATCCGAGACATCCTCATCCGAAAATTCTTCTGGGACTCTTGTCACCTCATCTGCTATTAATTCTTCTCGTGTCCTTGTTTTTTGTTTATCTAGTTTTTTTTCCTCGAACATGTTGATTAAATTGAGCTTGAATTTCTTTTGGAACTTGAGTACATACCGCAACATTACCCTTTATCCCACCTAAATATTCTTTTCCTCTATGAATTCCACCTGACATGATCCTATGACACCATTTACACTTTACCTTTTTTTTATTAGCATCAACTGCGTCAAAGTGTTCCCAACCAACATCTTCTACTCTACATGTCGATTTGCCTCTATTAGCCATATCTAAATGAGGTAACAAGATATTATAAATTAATTATTATGTCTATGATCATAGTGTCGAATAAAATTATGGAGAACAAAATTAGTAATTAACTTAGGTTTGTATACTAAAATTTAACTAAAAAAAATATAATAAATTATATTATATTAAAATTTAACTAAAAAAAAAGTTGTTATTCGAGATATGAGAAAAATAAACATCACCCGTTACTTCGAGGAAGAGATAAATTGCACAAATAATCAATCCAATAATTCACAAAACATTATAAATAAATATATTAGGCATCTGTCACCATATATCTTGGACAATTATGAGCACATTTTAAAAGAAAAAAAATATGAGTCAGATTTCTAATTTACAAATACAAGTTGCACATTTTTTAGGAAAATTAATACTAAGAAAGGGCAGTAGATGAGAAAAATTAATACTAAGAAAAATTTGAGTACCTGAATTAGCACCTGAAGCGAAAAAAAAATGAGCTAAGTGTGCAAAGTGTACAACGGGTGGAATGACAATTGATTCTTGGCCTTTTCCAATTAATAAAGAGTAATCTTTAACTTTAGTCTAATCAATTTCGCTGTAGAGTCACAAGAAAATTGTAGAATGACAATTTTTAATCTTTAACTTTAGTCTAATCAATTTCGTTGTAGAGTCACAATAAAACCAATCAACAGAATCAATTCATCTTTAATTTGGGGTAAAACAAAAAAAGAGTAAAAATGTAAAATGTAGAGGGGCCATCTGTAAATTTTCATTTCTCTTCCCTTCCGACATTTCATCTCTCCCAGCATCTCTCCCATTCTCTTCTCTTCTCCTCAGCATGGAGCACAGAGCCCTGCGCATATCAGCTCCCCCATCGCAACTCTCTCTTCTCTTCTCCTCAGCAGTCAACATTGAGCCCTGCGCATCACAGCCGACCGATCTCTTCTCTTCTCTTCTCCTCAGCACAACTCAGCCTACGATAATCGGACAAAACTCGCACAGGTTAGTGAGAATCGGGCAAAATCGGGTAAAACTCGGCTGACTCGGCCGAAAAAATCGGAAAACTCAGCTGACTCGGCACTGTTCATCCGAGCTTTGCCGAAAAACTCGCACGGGCGCGAGAATCAGGTAAAACTCGGCCCGGACACCGCCGATTCTGAGTCGACTCGGCCGAGTCAACTCGAAATCGGCCGATTTTCGGAACCATGTGAAATAATACATTTCATCACTGCTACAAATTATAAAAATAAAAGTTTAAATAGAAGTACATTGTTTTCTAGGAAGAATGCTATTCAACACCTTGCTTTCTTACATTATTATCATTTCACAATAAATAAACATAATGCTAGGTGAAATGATAATAGTGTAAACCTGTCAAAAGTAATAGGATTTATGTATACTCTATTGTAATTCAATATGAACAATGTGGGCATGTGCCGAGAGGTATATATGTCTAATACTCTAATGGCTGCAAGCAATACCTGTGTGGTGGTCTGAATATCTTGTATATATATATCGGTACCTATACATTCTGGATGGCATGCACAATTTACCATAGACATAATCAGTACTACCTCCTAGACATGATTAGCTTAAGTTTCAACTTTCCCAGGTTTGTTGGTGGTAAGGTAACAGTTTGTACCAGCTGAACCAACATGATATTGTAATGAGATTAGACAAAAAAAAATGATGAATAATATCTATTGATTAGAATTTCTGTTGATGTAATACTTTGTAAGCCCCATGAATGTTTCTCTTTCTTTTTTTATTGTCAAAAGTTTTGTATTTCTTTGTAATACTAGTAGAAAACTTGACCTGTTCAAAAGCATTATTCATAGAAAACAATGTACTTTTTTTATATACTTTTTTTATAATTTGTGGCAGTGATGAAACGGATTATTTCATTATGTAGCCTTTTCTGATTAATGGTACTGCTCTGTAACCAGTTTCTTGAGTGGTATCTTCAATTTTAAATTTATGAATCGAGTTGATGTTATGAATAGGATAAAATTTAAATTTATATTATTCATAAAAAACATTTAGTTAATACGAATGAAAGAAGATTTCTTCGGACCCACTTCTTTTGGTAACTATGATTCTTAATTAAGTTGGAGAGAGAGAGAGTAATGACCCACTCTATTTCTTAATTAAGCTAAGGGTAAAACTGGAATTAATGGAATATATTTTCTCTCAGCTCTCAAAAAATTAATTATTTCCCTATGAATAGCACGCCCCATAAATAAAATATAGTTATCATATTTACAGTAAATGGCCAGTGGGCCACCACACTTGATAGTAATGTTTTTGGAATAATTGAAATAAAAGGGTTGTAATTTTCTTCCTATAAAAACCATCCATGCATCTTCTCTAAAGCTCACTAAACCAAATTTTTGGAATAACTACTGCTCTAACAGTCTCCTCGGAGGAAAAACAACCCAACAAAATATTGAGCAATATTGCTTTCGGTTTATTTTTAATTTTCAAGCACCATGCTTTTGAGTAGTATTTTCTCGTTATGGCCTATAGCCGCCAGTCTAGTGCTATGCTGTTTTTTCTCCATCCCCTGTGGGGCCAAGGTTCATCACCGTACCTTTATTGTAAGTGATTTCTCTGCTATCACATTTCACAATGTCTGATAAAATTGTTATTTCTTATATTTAAATTCACGAGTTATAGTTTGAATATTCAAGAAATAAAATAAAATTTTCAAAGGAAATATAGGACTTGAAAAATATAACTTACTATAATTGAGATCGAGATTTTGCAATAGGCATTTTTTTTTTCTGAAAGGGCAATCCAACTCATGAGCTCAACACGTGAATACTGGAGTGGAGAGTAGATATTTTATATAGGCTTCAACTTAAGACTTTAAAATACATTGTGGGACTAATTTGAAAACCGGACCGGAGCTCATGATTGGCGGCCAATTAAGACAGGAATTCGGAGTAAATTGGGAGGAGCCAATAACTTGTGGAGAATTCTTTCCGAATTCTATCCACCTTTATTCCTTAAGGGGGCGTTGTTTCTAAATTATATAGAAAATTTTAAAGTTACAATTAGCATCTCAGAAATTTGTGTTTATTAACTTTTATTTATTTAAGATTGATATATAGCCCCGGACAGTAATTTTTTTTTTCACATATTTAAATTTGGTTAATTAAAATTTGTATCTTAAAGTTCATATATATGACTCAATTATTCGACATTTATTCATTTCATATTTGCAGGTTATCTGCTATGTCCCGTATTTGTTTAAGACGGATTTTTTTTTTGACAAAGAAAAAAGGGTCTAGCCCTTGTTTCATTAATCATTTTGGAGTTACAAAAGATATGTAACTAAGTAAGAAAAGCAATTCTTCTCAAAACATTTGAGCATAAAGCAAATGAAAAGAAACTAAAGAAAACATAATAAAATAGAAAAAAAATCAAAATTTAAGTACGCATAGTAAGTAAAATAAGCTAATTCATTCTTGTTGAGCTCCTGTTAATGAACTATATCTCCATTGTGCTTCGACTTGTTGGGCTAGTTGTAGTAAATTGCAGTATTCTTCTCTAAAAGAATTTGACATATGTTTACTATCTGTGTCTTTATTCATATCTGCACATTGAAAGACAGATACAAATTTGGAATTAGCATTATCCTCTCCGAATTCGCTTCGTTTTCACCCTTTGATCAAGGCACTATACTTGCATAAAGGAATGAGTCAGGTTATGGTACTTGCAAAGTACTATTGATGTAATATTTTTGTTTGTAAAGCAATCGATATGAACCGCTTAATATAAGACTAACACGCGCCAACTAGCGCCAGCTGTAAATGAACTACTGGCCTTCTAGAAGGTGGTCCTTTGACTAGGTAGTTGGAGGATTTAACCAGAGATTGAATATGGGGGACAGTTGTCAGGTTCCTATAATAGCTGAAATTTTTTGTTCTTCATAAATGTTGAGAAAAATTACAAATCATATTGTTCATAAATAATATGGTAACAAAGTGATTTTATTCACGTAGTTCAGTGGTATAAATATTTTTTTATTTGATAAAAGTACAATACAATCCATACATACACAAATAAATTAGAACCCGATTGATAATTATATAAATATAAAAAGCTGTGTATGGAACCAATTTAAGGATTAATCAAGTAATTTCTAATCTTTGCTCTTGTTCTATATTGCAGTGACGCCATTCTATATTGTCTTTCTTATTTTCATCATCTCTCTAACTTAATACTGCATTTCATTCCGAATTCACAATCGCTACATCTCTGACCATCACAAGATCAACATGGGTCAGACGAGTTGTTGGAAAAAATTCGCTCAGGCGAGAAACTTCCTAGAAACCAATTAAACAATTAAACAATATAATACATAATACAATGAAACAATATAATAGACTCAAGCCCTTCCGAAAGGAAACAATGTGAACTTAAATAGTGGAAAAAATGGTCAAATCTTATATAAATTCTCGGTTTTTTCCTTGGAACAGATTCAAGAAGCTACCTACACCCGGCTCTGCAATAACACAAAGAACATTCTAACCGTCAACGGATTATATCCGGGACCCACTATCTCCGCTCGCAAAGGAGACATAGTCTATGTCAAGGTCATCAATAGAGGGAACAAGAACATCACCATCCACTGGTACTATACACACATAATACATACATAAAAAATATGTTATTTGCACTATTAATTAAGGAATTATTTCAAGCCATGCAAGAGTAATATATATTCATCTAATTTCTATAGGCATGGCGTAAACCAGCCAAGGGACCCATGGTCAGATGGACCGGAATACATTACTCAGTGCCCTATCCAACCAAGAGCCAACTACACACAACGGATCCAATTAATGGAAGAAGAAGGCACACTGTGGTGGCACGCACATAGTGAATTTGATCGTGCTACTGTTCACGGTGCTATTGTTATTTACCCGAAGCTCCGAACCACCTTCCCCTTCCGCAAACCCCATAAAGAATTCACATTGATTCTAGGAGAGTGGTGGAACCAAAACATAACAGATATATACCAAACTGCAGTTAAGTATGGCAATCAATTTGAACTATCTGATGCCAACACCATCAATGGACAGCCTGGTGACTTCATGCCATGCTCATCAAATGGTAAATTATTGTTCCTTGTACAAGAAGTTGTTAATGCTAAATAAGAAGAAAATTCTCTTTGATAATGTTTATTACTACTCTATCAATTTTAACAAAATTAGCAACCAAATTTATTATTTTTTTTCAAATATAGTGTGGTCTAATTACATATATTTTTCATTTTTTTTTTTTTGCAGACACTTTTAAGGTGCAAGTCGAACAAGGAAAAATGTACCTCCTCCGTGTAATAAATGCAGCCATGGAAAATGCCTTCTTTTTTGCAGTTTCCGGCCACAATGTAACGGTGGTTGGAACCGACGCCAGCTATACGAAGCCTTACGTGAATGAATTTATCATGATCACCCCGGGCCAAACGATGGACCTCCTCTTATGGGCCAATCAATTCCAAAAGTCATCTTCTCCCTTCCGTTATTACATCATCGCGGCTCTATACTTTGATGGAAGTTCAGCAGCCTCTAGAGATGCCAATATGACTGTAGCTATTCTAGAATACAAAACTAATCATTCTGCGCCATCAATAAGACCGGTTTTCACCTCCTTACCAAAACACAATGACACTAATGCATCAGCTGCGTTCACTAGTGGTCTTCGCTCACTGGCCAACTCAGATAACCAAGCTGTCCTAACCCAAACTGTCAATGTCAAAATGTATATCACGTTATCTGCGAATGAACAATTATGCCCTAATAGCTCATGTGCTGGCCCAAATGGTACTAGGTTTGCTACTAGTATGAACAATGCTAGTTTCCAAAACCCGAAAATTGATGTGCTAGATGCATATTATAATTCTATTGCTGGTGTGTACACCACTGACTTCCCAGACCAACCACCGCTCTTCTTCAATTTTACTGATGCACAATATCAAGAGAATGCAAAATTTGTTGATAAATCGACAAAAGTGAAAGTGCTCGAGTATAACACGACCGTGGAGATTGTGTTTCAGGGCACTAACATAGCAGACGGACAGGTTACCCATCCAATACACTTGCATGGCCACAGCTTCTATGTCATCGGAAGAGGAACCGGCAACTTCGACAACACAACAGATCCTCTGAGTTACAACTTGATCGATCCACCACATCAGAGCACTTTGGGTGTGCCAAAGAACGGTTGGGCAACTATCCGCTTTAGGGCATCTAATCCGGGTGAGTTTATTCATTTTCCTTTTTTCTTTTAAATATCAAATTTATTGAATCTTTGTATTGATTTAATTCTGACAATCAAAGGTGTTACTCAACTACAATGAGAACGACCTGTTTAGCAATATTTGACTAGATAGTTGATCCAGACTAATCATGTAGCTTGGCAAAATTAATCAAATAGTAGATTAGTTATTGTTGCAAATTGTTGTTTTGACTGCTTTCCAGACACTAATCCTCAATATATTTTGGTTTCGCAATTAAATTAGGAGTTTGGTACATGCATTGTCACTATGAAACACACACAATCTGGGGAATGAATGTTGTGTTTATAACAAAGAATGGTAATAGTACAGAGGCAAAAATGCTGCCACCCCCTGCCGACAAGCCTCCTTGCTGATTTAATTTACTCAAGCATTGTATTACTTTTTTTTTTTTCCAAAGGTGAGTTTACCCTGGTTAAATTGTTGTATATTAACAAATACTTCAGAAATATCTTTTCCTCGTTAAAATTATGGTTGGATTTTAATTTGTTATACATTTGTAAATGGATAAACAGATGAATAATGATAATATATGAATAAGACAGCAGAATATAAGCTGAATTGGAGAACAGGGAGTCGCAAAATTAAAAGGTGGTGATAAGAGTTATCCCATAAAACTAAATCATAAAATTAAATAGAGTTTATTGTTACTTGGGCTTCTTTTACTTGTACTCCCAATTGATGAATGGTTGTGTACCAACAAACATATATGCATTGATGAATTGTTTCTAGGCCTAAGATGGTGCATAAGTAATTGGGCTCAGATAAAGAATTATCTTATGGAAGAAATATCAGAGTGATAAAATGGGACAAAGTTTGACTTCATATGGCGCACCAGTCATATATTTTTTATTATTTAATTTGTCTTTAATAGTCCTGCAAAACCTTCGGAATTGATCTGAGCGTACCAAAAAATTCTCAATTTAGAATTCAAAAAAATATATATGTTTCTTCGTACACAACGAGTGAGGTACTGAATTAATTGTCGTCACAAACTAACAAATTAGAAGATTAAATAGAAACTTTATAAATTTAAAATGAGTTTTAATATAAAGGCCATTATATTAGGCCTCTGATTGGAATATACATACGTTTTTATAATGAGTTTTTAAAATTTAGAAAGAAAAAAATAATAATTTCACTAATTTTACAAAATATGCATAAATTTTTCGAAAAGTCCCTAATCAAATCCTTTACAAGAAGAAGCAAGCTTAGTGTTATCAAAACCGACCAAATACTCTGCAGTCCTGACTCGTATTTTCTATTCAACTCTCCGTTTCAGCAAACTAGATGGGTTTGTTGTCGTGTGCAGAATTGGGAAACAACAGCTGGCCATGAATCACAAGATTAGGAAATATATTATTTTGTTGAAGATTTTATTTCATTATATTTTTTCTGTTATTTCTTTCTATTTGGCAGATAAGACAAATTAGGAAATAATCTCAATTAGCTTTGTTTCTGTTTTTATAAACAATTCCCGTGTATTATATGGCTGTTCTTGAAGAGAACATTGTATCAGAAAAATTAAGACAATCAATAAAGAAAGGGAGGGAGGTTTGGGGAGTCTGGTGTTTTTTATGATATTTTTACATGGTATCAGATCGAGCAGTGATTATACCAATAGATCAAACAGAGTACTGTCATGAATGAAGCTGACGAAAGCGTGACAGGATCAGGAGATCAAAGTGGGACCAATGCATTCCTTGAGAAACTGGCACAACTCCTCACAGCCAAGAATCAGGTAGTACCAACTCCACAATTTGAAGGGTCTGCTGCACCGATCACGATCAAACTCGATGGAACTAATTTCGGGTTGTGGTCGCAAGTAGTAGAGATGTTTGTACTCAGCAAAGACAAGTTGGGGCACTTGAACGGCGATCGGTCACAACCACCTGGAGGCAATCCGGCACACCACAAGTGGAAGATCGATGATTCGATTGTAAAAGGTTGGATTATCAATTCTCTAGCACCAAATCTAATCGGAAATTTTATTCGTTTTTCAACAGCAAAAGAAGTGTGGGACGCCATTGCTACCACATTTTTTGATGGCAATGATGCATCACAAGTTTACGACTTGAAGAAAAGGGTATCCCGGCTGAAACAATCGGGTGGGCAAGTTGAAGAATACTACAATTCATTGCAAGCTCTATGGCGGGAGATAGATTTTCGACGGCCAAATCCAATGAAGTGCAAGGAGGACATCGAGAAATACAATCAGGTGGTGCAGGAGGATCGTGTCTACACCTTTCTCGATGGACTTAATGACAGACTTGATGGGGTGCGGGCGGATGTGCTTCAAATGACTCCCTTGCCGACGGTAGAGCAAGCCTATGCTCGAGTACGGCGAGAAGATGTGAGGCAATCTGTGATGTTGGGTAAGGGTCAAATTGTGCCGGATTCTATGGCAATGATCTCAAAAATTTCTGCACCACATGAGGTAAAAAATTCCAGCTCTTATAATCTGAATTCCAGCACTAAGTTTAGTTCAAATGGGAACCGAAACCAGACTCAACCTGCCATGGGTATTGGGTGTACTCATTGTGGAAATCCCAAACATACAAAAGACACTTGCTTCAAGCTTCACGGCTATCCAGAATGGTGGAAAGAGCTAAAGAAAAAGAGGCAAGAATCGGAAAAAGCAAGGGCTGCTGTGGCTGTTTCTGAAAATTACTGCGTATTTCCATCGGGTGAGTCAGATGTGAAAACTGAACCAGCAGGTATGGCAATTTTGTCGTATGACTTTCATAAGCATAAATCTAGTACTTGGGTAATAGATTTGGGGGGCCACAGACCATATGACATTTTCTGACCAAGATGTAGTAGGAAAGGGAAAACCTAGAAGGGATACAATTTTTAATGCAAGTGGAGGTAAATGCGTTGTTACAGGTGCGGGAGATGTGAATGTCTCTCCGTCTCTAACATTGTCCAATACTCTCGTGGTTCCCGCTCTGTCTACTAAACTGATCTCCGTGGGACAACTGGCAGAAGATCTAAATTGTATAGTACTTATGTATCCACATTTTTGCATTTTTCAGGATATTCTGACGAAGGAGATAATTGGGCGTGGTACTAAAAGAGGAAGGCTGTATCACTTGGATGATTGGAAGGATGGGAGCATGAATCTAACAAAGAGCATATCTACAAACCGTGAAGAAAAAATTTGGAGATGGCATAGAAGGTTGGGACACCCATCATTTGGGTATATGCGAAAACTTATGCCAAATTTCTTTTCGGATTTAGATGTATCTGTGTTTGAATGTGAAACATGTATTAAGGCTAAAAGTCATCGTGTGTCATACCCTATTAGTACTAGTCGGAATAATTCTTTATTTGACTTAGTTCATTCTGATGTGTGGGGGTCATCCCCGATAAACTCAATCCTTGGTTATAAATGGTTTGTTTTGTTCATTGATGACTGTACTCACATGACTTGGATTTATTTGATGAAAGGGAAAGATGAGGTGGCAAATATCTTTAAGGGATTTTATAATATGGTAGAAAAACAATTTGGTAAGGGAATTAAATATTTAAGAAGCGATAATGGTGGAGAATTTATTAATAATAACTTAAAGGATTTCTTCATGTGTAAAGGGATTATTCATGAGACTTCATGTGTGGGAACTCCGCAACAAAATGGGGTTGCGGAAAGGAAAAATAGACACATACTTGAGGTTGCTAGATCCTTATTATTTGAGTATAATATGCCGAAAGTTTATTGGGATTGTGCTATAACAACTGCCATCTACCTAATTAATAGAATGCCCTCCAAAATAATAAACTTTGAAACCCCTCTTAAAAAGTTGTTCACCTTCGTGACTATCCCTTCAATCCTTAACCTTCCTCCAAAAATCTTTGGATGCGTTGCATATGTTCACATACCAAAGAACCAACGAACCAAAATTGAACCGTGTGCCATGAGGTGCGTTTTTGTAGGGTATGGGGCGCATCAAAAGGGATACAGATGCTACAATCCGACTACTAAAAGAATGTTTGTAACCATGGATGTAACATTTGTGGAAACCGAAAGATATTTTCAAGAACCTCGGTATCCTTCTCAGGGGGAGAACATGGTAGAGAAGGAACCATGGTCGTGGTTACAAGTTGCACAATCTCCTGAAATTACAGAAAACGAAGCTGCTGAAAACAGGGCAGAAAACAGGGGTGGAAACAGCCCAGTTCGGGCTGAAAACAGGGCAGAAAACAGGGGCGAAAACAGTCTAGTTCGGGCTGAAAACAGGGCAGAAAACAGGGGCGAAAACAGCCCAGTTCTGGCTGAAAACAGGGCAGAAAACAGGGGCGAAAACAGTCCAGTTCTGGCTGAAAACAGGGCAGAAAACAGGGGCGAAAACAGCCCAATTCGAGCTGAAAATAGGAGTGAATCTGGTCCAGTTCGGGCTGTAGAAGACAGGGAAAGTGAGGACCCTAACCAGGTCAATAATCGTGAACCTTCATCTCAACCCGAATTGAGGGTATGGATAGATCTAAATGAAGAACTCTGGGACATAGTGATACAGCCAGAAGATGTACCACAAGATCCAATTACTCCTGAGGAATATCCTGAGGTAAGTTCTCTAGACTCTGGATTTATTTTGCCCCAAAGAAATAACCGTGGAAAGCCACCAAAACGGTATGTTCCAGAGGATGGAACAAGTAAAGAAGTACAATACCCAATTGCCAAATATGTGACAACCAAACAGTTACCAGAAAAAATCAAGAATTTCACAGACGAAATGTTATCCATTGAAATCCCAACAAATGTAAATGAGGCCCGTAGAGACCAAAGATGGGTGAAAGCCATGGAACTAGAAATGGAAGCCTTAAAAAAGAATAATACTTGGGAGATGGTTGAATTAGAAAAAGGAAAAAAAACTGTCGGATGTAAGTGGGTATTCTCGGTGAAATATACTGATGGTAAGGTAGAGAGGTATAAAGCGAGATTAGTTGCGAAAGGATACACTCAGACATATGGTATAGATTTCCAAGAAACCTTCTCTCCAGTAGCAAAACTAAATACTATTCGAGTTTTACTATCTTTTGCAGCTAACCTGGATTGGCCTCTCCACCAATTTGACGTAAAAAATGTGTTTCTACATGGAGATCTCGAAGAAGAAATTTACATGGATCCTCCTCCTGGATATGTCTCATAACCCAGTTCAACATGATAGAACGAAGCATGTGGAAGTAGATCGACATTTCATAAAGGAGAAAGTTGACTCGAAGGTACTGAAGTTGTTGTTTGTTAAATCTGAAAGTCAACTAGCAGATATACTTACAAAAGGGGTGTCGAGCAAGTTTTTTGAGAGAACACTTGACAAGCTAGGCATGACAGATGTGTACGTGCCCGCTTGAGGGGGAGTGTTTTCGTGTGCAGAATTGGGAAACAACAGCTGGCCATGAATCACAAGATTAGGAAATATATTATTTTGTTGAAGATTTTATTTCATTATATTTTTTCTGTTTTTTCTTTCTATTTGGCAGATAAGACAAATTAGGAAATAATCTCAATTAGCTTTGTTTCTGTTTTTACAAACAATTCCTGTTACATTTCATAAAATAAAAATATGATATTAATAATTAAGATTGAAATACGAACGTCGAGTGAAAATTTTCATAAATATGTAACATTTAAAACAAGTATTATTCTCGGAACATATCGATAAGATAATTAATTTATTCTAAAGTAAATTATAATTCATTGGATCGTCTCAAAAAAAAAAATATATATTTAACTACATATAATGTTAATCATAAATTTTAAAATATTCAGAAACTCTCAAATTTTGAAAATTTAGAATTAATAAATCCTAATAAATTCTAAATTAGTTTAAGGAGTTTAATTATACTATAGTTATTAATTTAATTAACAAAGGAATAACTTCTAGAAATATATATATGTATGTGGGCCGATTTATACAAATGTGAGATTTAAGAATATCTTATTTACAAAACTGACAGGTGGGACCTGCTCCTTTAACATCCTTATCCGATAATGATATATTATAAACATATTTATCTTCACCGCTCATAATACATCTCTCTCTTCTATTTCTTACTTTTTTTTTACCGCTGACCTCTCTCTCTTTCTTCCTATTGTATTTGTATATGATTTATGCATTCATCTCTACTCCTCTCAATTTCGGTTCACATCTCACCTAGACTAGTTTGGGGAATTAAATTCTAGAGCTTGATAGAGTTTATATGCCGAGCTTGAACTGACCAAGAAAGATAGTGATTAGTTGCACCAAGTGAATCCATTGGTATTCAACTTTCTATCTTATTTCTTTTAGACCTGATTTAAATATTTGAATAACTAAAGATTACTTCATGGTTTAGAAGCACATATGACTTTCTTTCTTGTGATTTGATACTAGTTTATGAATTTCTACAAAATTAGGTAACCAAATCTTTTGACCATTAAAATTAGATGGCGTTGTTTCATTTATTTTCTTACAACTCTGGTAAATTAAAACTTAGTACAAAGCTTAATTGAAATAGTACTCAAATTACTTTGAAGGTGAATACAAGTACAATATGTAATACACTTATATAATTATATAAGAATTACTTTCTTGAAGTATGAAATTCATTCCATGTTCAGTTATGGCTGGATTATTGTAGCTTAACTATATATTATTTTGAGAGAAGAGTAATGGAACTTTGATTTATATAGTAATTATTACAATATATGCATCTATATGTAAACTTATTATCTTACATATGCATGAATAAGGGGCGTTTCTATTGGATGAAGATTGATGGTGGGGCTTTGGGGGGGTGACTTGAGAAAGAGCTTACTATTAAAAATTAGCTTGGGATTAGCTTTAATTTCATGGTAAAAATGATGTAAGGATATATGAGTAATTTCTAGAGGCAACTTAAAAGATTCTATTTCAACAGGTATGATATAAATTGGACTTTAAGAAATTATAAATTGACACGAGGTAATACTAGTTACAGCATAATTATTTATTACTAATTGCATCATAGATATATCTTATATTTACATATAATTCTTGTCTTTTGAAACAGATAGTTCCATTAGAGTGATTCAATTATATGTAGCTTCAGTTATTATCAATGGATAAATAACTTTATATTAAGCATAATTTCTAAATTATCATGTATCCTACCCATTTTTCTCACATGTACTAGACGATATGAGTGCTACTTTCTTGCTTTTATGAAAGCTTGCGATGTTAAGTTTTTAACTCCAATTCTTAATTCTTTTTATACGTAGCTATCAAACTTGGCATATAAATTTAGTAAGTTGTATGACACGCTTGCGGAAATGGTGAATTTGATTCAAGTTTCATCACGCCCTACGTTATCAGGTGCGGGGTTACTGGACTTGTTTGATATTACATTTTTAGAATTAAATTATTATTCGTTTTTCATGTTGAACAACTAATTGTTGCATTATTTGAGATGTGTGAATCATGTGCATAGCCCAATCAAATTATAAGTGGATTTCTGTGATACTGTTGACCTATCATTTTGAATGGTTTACCGTTTGTATGAATCTCCTATTTTGAATTATGGTTGAGTCACCACAAGTTTATGTTTATGGAAATATGTTGAGCTCTGCAAAGTCTAGAGTCATGACTAGACTTTGGTTACGGAATCCTTATGCACATATGGTGAACGGCCCTCGCTAATCCCAGTACCGGTTGGGAGAGGGAATCTGATTCTGATTCTGATTCTGACGGTGATTATGGGTGACTATAAAGAGATATATGATTAATGTCATATCCAGTCTGGGACCGGAATGACAGGTTTGTTTAATGTATTGAGAATTACTGATTCTGATTTTATTGCATACGAAATATTATCTGACTATGAACCAGACTTTAATTAATGGTATGAGCCTAAGCACATCAGATGAGGGTCAGTGGAGGGTACTGAGTACCGGCAGGTGTGGGTTTAGCGTGGCCACCTGCATGACAAGTTGGCGGGTCATCTGTTTGTGTTACCAGACCTAATAATCTGAGTTTAAGCCAAATATATCTCTGTTGAGCTTTATTTGAGATTCTGTGAGTTGGTATTCGATTAAATATTGTGATTGAGCATATGCATTCATTTATATATATATAAACTGAACTAATAATGTCAAGTTGTGAGGATTTAATTCTGGATATGGATTGATTGCAAGTCCAGTGGCCTAATTGTGGCAAATTCGCACTGGGAGATAATATTTATATTATTTCTCACCCCGACCCTTTGGGTTATTTTCAGGTTTATTATACGAATACAGAGAGACGGTTTTGGATCGCACCTGACAGCATAACCACATGAAATTGGGGATTTGGGATGTTAAAACTGACAGGATGCGGGAGATATTTCTAAAATATAGTTTGCCGTATTCTGTCAGATAAATTTTGTAAGAAACTTTGGGATGTGGTTAATATGTAATGGTATTATTGGTAATGCATATAAAAGATCCACTGCCTTACATATATGTTTTTAATAAATATACGTGGCAGGCTGTTATACCCGATTTGGGGTGTGACAATTCCCGTGTATTATATGGCTGTTCTTGAAGAGAACATTGTATCAGAAAAATTAAGACAATCAATAAAGAAAGGGAGGTTTGGGGAGTCTGGTGTTTTTTATGATATTTTTACAGGGTTGACTTCCTACCTGTGTGGCAAGGTTATCCCTATTTCCTCGGATAGTCTTGTTGAAATCTTTGGTTTACCCAAAAACAATAACTCAAAAATTTACATAACTAACAAATGGCCAATGAACAACGAGGCTTTGCGCTACCCAGAGACGTAGGCATTTTAAGTCGAACTCCGTTATCATATAGCTTGTCAATTTCTCTAACTCTTCTCTATTTAGATTCCATTGATTGATTGATTGCGGGTTGTCGTTAGCTTGAGTACTTGTGCAAAAAATGTCAAAGGTTCTGTAAGACTCCATATTCACACCTCTATAGGTGTCGTTAGGGACAACAATTTGTTCTGGAAATTATTTTGACAAATTTGTAATACTGGTAATTTTTCTGAATTGGCAAGTTGTTGTGACAGTGTTCTACCAAATTTTTTCTTCACTGTTTGAGTCTCAATTTTATCAATAAAATTCTGAAATGGAGGAGAGTATTAGTAGTGGTCCCATGATTAAATTGACATCATCCAATTACTCTATTTATTGGTAGTCCAGAATGGATGATCTGTTGTACTGTAAGGATACCTATGAACCGGTCACCCATGATTAACCAGTAGATGGCATTGATGTTGTTTGAAGCACCAGAAACCGAAAGATGGTTACCTTAATTTGGTAGTGGGTTGATGATTCAGTGTTTCATCATGTCTCAACTAAAACCGATGCTAAGAAACTGTAGAAAAACTTGAGAGTCTGTATGAGCGTAATACATCCTAAAAGGAAGCCTATTTAATCCGAAAACTAGTGAACATGAAGTATCATGAGGACTCATTGGCGAGTGAGCATTTGAGTCAGTTCTAAGATTGCGTGAATCAGCTATGCAATATGAAATTGGCATTGGATGAAGATTTTCAAGCCTTGATTCTTTTCAGTTCCTTACTAGTTAGTTTGGTAATTCTTATGGTGTCATTGAGTAATCCGGCACCTAATGGTATTGTGACTTTTGCCATGGTGAAAGATAGCATGCAATTTAATGAGAAGTTGAGACATAGAGAGTTGGGCATTACAAATGAGCCAACATCTCTTGTTACTTGAGAACCATGAAAGGAGTTCACGTAGAAACTCCCACGATCATGACCACAATGATAAGTCGAAAGGGAGATCAAAGCCTTTTAAAGGAATTTTTATTATTATTGCCACATGCTGGGCCACATAAAATCATAGTGTAGAAAGTAGAAGGAAAATGGCAAGAGAGACCAATCAAGACCTAGATCTGATGAGAATGAGAAGGAAAGCGCCACAATCGTCGCTAGTGATGAAGGGTTTGGCAATTACACAAGTTAAGACTCCACTTGGGAGATAGATTCAGCAACCTCATTTCATGTCACTTTTTGACATAACTTGTTCATTTCTTAGAAGCAAAGTGGCATTGGAAATGTAAGAATGAGAAATGATGGGGTATGCAAGATCTACCATATTGGAGATATGTCGAAACTAATGTGGGGTGCAATTTACTTCTCAAGAATGTTCGATAGTGTAGAATAAAAAATACATGCTAGCTTCTCTCTTTGAAGTTAAACTTTCAACGAAACTCACCTACCTGCAATAAAACCCTTTCATCTTTTTTACCGGATGCAAAACTAAAAGACAAATACATGCTACCTACCTACCTCCTCTCTATGGAAATAAATTTATAGAAAGTCACCTACCCAGATCTCACTTCAATAAAACTCTTACCGTCCATAAAAATAAGAATACCTACCTCCTCTTTATGAATACGGCATGTAATATCAAATCCCATCATCTCGCAAACACATGCTTTTTTGTGTAGTCCTATGAAGAAGCTCCCAACTAATTATTCGCCAGTTACAAGAATAGATGCGCAGCTACAATTTAATTAATGATATGGCAAGCAAAATTTATGAGACATGTAAAACATATGTGTGATTGCTTTCGTTTGGTTAAGATTTCTGTTAAATGAAGTATCGCCACTCTAACGCTAATAATCATTGCTTGAAAAACTTTCAATATGCATGATTGTTAAGTTAATTTAGGATATTGACCTAAATTTGTTATTGATATTATTTTTGAATATGAAGTTTTTTAAATTACTGCATGTTTCTTCAAGATAGAGTAATTAGTAAGTATTGTTCTTTTAAAAATAAATTTTCATTAACAAATGTGAATGAGGGGATAAAGAGAGTGTATAATTGAGTCTCACAACAATATTTTATTATTTAATTTGAAAGATAATATATTATGTTTGATGATTTTAAAACAACAGAGTCATTGGACATATAGTCAATTGGAGGTTGTGGAGGAGTAATCTGAATGAACATATCTAGTTATTCTAATGAACTGAATGTTGTGTGGTGGGGGACGGGGGGGGGGGGGGGGGGGGGGGGGGGGGGGGCGGGGAAGGGGGGGTGTATTAGCTACCAAATAATTACCAATTACACTAAATAGTCACACATATATATTTCTTTTCTTTTTTTTGAAAACTTGGTAGTAGCTACCAAGATTCGTGAGGGGGAATCAAACTCTCAACCTTTGGGTATAACAACTCTATGACATTTTTCTAGCCAATTGTGCTACCTCCCCTTTCTCTACATATATATATTTCAAATTAGGTTTAATCATCATCTATATATTTTATTTGGGTTGACAATAATATTTAGCACTTTGAAAAATTATTGGAAGTTTTTATTTTGTAATAAACGGTTAAGGCTATTAATTTTATATATAGTTTGTATATATTTTATACAAAACATTTACATAAATACTGCTGCAAATTGGTAAAATAACTAGGCAGAAGTCATGTAGGCTTCTAAAAGAATTGGTCCATTAATATATATTTATTTATTTTTATTCTGGGTGTGGATTATATTTTTCAGTTTTGGGTTTTCAGACTAGGCCCAAATAAATTTGGGCTCTCTCCAACTTTTCTGTTCTCTTCGGCCTTATCAGATGAGCTCGTCCAATCAGTCCGGATCTCTTTTAATTATTCGTAATCCTCTCGTCTCTTCAATTCTGTTTAGCAAACATTCATCTTCAAATCTCTATTTCTCACCTTCTTAGCAAATACACGTGTACTATAAAAAACATCTTAAGAGACATATTATTCATACACGAATGGCTCTTAACAACGATATCTTTTCCTAGGTCTTTATTGTTTTTATTGAAGAATAAAGATCATTAGCCTCAGAATATTCATCATTGGCAGTTTTAGGCAACAAATAAAATAGCCTCCAATTGTAGAACTGTTCAACTATTTTTGGTAAATAGATTGATTCATGTAACGGCTAGTGAATCTTTGTAATTAAGACACAATTAGAGTGTTGTAGATTACAGTATAGGTAATTTAGGAAATAGTCCAACGGCTAGTTAGAATTTTAGTCTATATATACTCATGTGTAGACCATGTAAAAAAATATAACAATCAATAAAACAGTATTTTCATCATTCTTCTTTTCACTCTAAATTTCAATAGTTTTTATAGTCATGGCTTGACAAATCGGCTGAATAGGAGTAGGATTGATTGGTGGCGCAACAAATTTCTGGCTAGAATTGTTCAGAACGCTGTTTTCCATAAATCGATGCTAAACAGTAGATTCGGTCGAGTTTAGCACGGAAACTCGGTTGAATGGGTTGAATTGGCACATGCAGTTTGGCCGGAGAAATCAACTTTGTAAGAGATTATAATTTCCAAGACATGCGTGAAACGATTGAAAGAGAAATGTCTGGTGGTGATCCTACAAAAATAGGTCACTATCCGCAAGGGTACCCGACAGAAAAAATATTATTTTTGAGCATACCGATATTACTGACATAAGTATCTCCAGCGATATCATCAGCAAAAAAACACTTTTTAATGGCCTATTTTTTTGTAGTGTGAGTCCTGCTGTCATTTTACCAAATCATGTTGTAGGAATATTTGAGCTGACATGGGTTTATATGCGTAGGAGTTTGCTTAGGTTTTCTAATAGATAACAGTATACGTGTGCTTAAATGGCCAAAAGTTTATACTTCTTATTTTTATTTATATTTTGGAAATAAGATCGGATTGAATTTAGAAAATAGTCTTTATCTACACCGTTATTCATTTAGTTAACGAGAAATTTCTTTTACTCCTACTAATATTCAATAAATTAACGAGAGAAAAATCCTATCCATATTCATTTTATCAAATGAAATATGTAACCGGATGTAGTATTTTATATTTCATAGACAAAGACAAAATTGGAGTTCGAAGTCGACAAATCTAAGTATTTGGAATAACCGGACTTGGTAGAGCGGAATATTTGCTATTGAGATCATGGCCAATAACTAGAATCAATATCGAATTTATTGGGATAAAAAAAAAAACATTATATTTGTTCACCATCATTATGAAGAATTTTAAGTTACATACAATTTAAATAATGTGATCGTAATTAATTACTTCATTCTTATTTGTATAAAATGGCTAAAAAGTTGGCTAATTAAAGGTATACTAATGATTATTATTTTTTCGATCAATTTTAAGTAATATTTATTTCTATGAATTAAATTACCAAAATAAGATGAAGATCTACTTATTTTGCTTGTGTTTCGAAAGGAGAATGTTAATAATATATACCTGCCTTGAATATAAAAAAAATTTTAAAAAGGAAAAATAACCTTTCAAAAGGAGTGCCAATATACTAATCTGTCCAAACCAACCTTCCTTGAATATAAAAGTTTTTCTTTTTTTAAATCTCTCATATTTAAATTTAACCTTTGTACAATAAAATAGATGTGATAAAAGCTGGGCGTAAGATAGAAATTAACACCATAAAAGAAATAACAAAAAATGATCCCACACGCCAAGCTCTCGTCCTAACAAATCTTAGAAACTTAAACATTAATTAGCCTAATTATGGCTCTTAAATGCACACTAAGCCTCTTAACTACACTTAGGGACTAAAAGATAACCTTAAAATTGGTGCTATAATTTACAAAATTAGCGTTGAGATGATTTATATCGGGTTGATCTAAGTCAACCTGTCGAAGTCATAGAAAGGAAAGGTAAACAAATGCCCAGCACAATTGCTTTTGCAATAGAGACATCTCTCGTATTGTTTCGGAGATTTGAAGTTGTTTCTTTCTGTCAAAAAATTGCCACTTCGGTAAATTGGATGACATATGTGATCGAGAGAATCCGCGTCTGATCTGAACAAAATACAAAAGAGTATCCGTCAGACACTTGAAACAAATGCCGGTTGTAGAAAACGATATCATTTGTCTTTTTCTCTACACGCTACAAAATCGTAGGTTTAATTTTAATGTACCACCGATAAGATTGACAAGGCTCGAAGTCCCACCATTGCTACTTACACCATTGGGATTTTACAAATCCATAGCTGAAAATATTGATAAGTTTCCATTCACATAAATATATAACAAATTGAGCTGGTTGAGTTCACAGCAGCATTGAATAAAATATATATATATATATATATATATATATATATATATACCAAACAAACCATTAGAAGATTTAAATTTCACATGAAGTGATGTCGGCATAGATTAGTTTTAGTATATCCCATTACTGAACTGACTGGTATATATGGTATAGACTATAGAGTACAATATGGTCATGACTAGATAAAGGCTTATTGCTAATTAAGTACGTACAGTGCCAAAACTACTATCATAATAACTATAAAGTAAAAAGTTGCCTGAAAGTCCTCACCATTTAGTTATTTCTTTTCAGTGTAAGTTGAAAATTCTCCACAACTGGGAAAGATGATACTGCCAGGTGGGCCCAGCACTTGAATCGACTGTGCCATATGTGATCCAGAAGCATTAGAATTGGCAACCTACACAAGCACAGACCGATTGCTATTTTAATGAATGAAAAATCAAGTACCACAGTAACTATCCTCAGGAAACAACCTTAAAAGTTAAAACTATTTATTTCAAAAAGAAAAAAATAAATAAAACTTAAGCAGATACAAAACTGTATAAGCGTTTGCAGATTTTGAAGGAATTTAGATTAAATGCGACCAACCTGACTAGCTTGTTGCCCTCTTTCCAGTGCAATGTGAAAATTCTGCATCTGGGCATGAAAGTTAGAGGCTGGATTTAATGTGGGGGACACAAATTGAGGTAAATGATTTGGCACAGAGTTTAATGTGGCAAGAGAAGGGTTGACGGAGGCTACTCTTGGCATTTGAACAAGACCTTGAATCTGAGGCTTGTTGGCTTGGTTAACAGGTCCCATAAATGCCATTAATGGATTCACACCTGGATACATCATTGGAAGAATCCCACTTCCCATCCATATAAACTGTTGTTAACTTTAATTTCAGTTAAATTTATATAAAGAAACTGCAGTTCTTAAAATTTATTGAAATTGAGAATTATCGGACCTTAACTTGCATTTGTAGCGATTTTATGTATTCTATTGCTTCATCTAATATTGATGCCTTGTTGGTCTGAAAGAAAACTAAAACAATTGAGCACCTGATTTTAGGTTTTAATTGATTTTTTTTTAAGTAGTTAGAAGTTACTTTGTTGCAATGAGGAATGAGTTCTTGCAATGCCCGCATCTTTTCATTAATTCTCTGTCTTCTTCTCTAAAGGTGATAAAAAATACAAAGAAACAAAATTGGTAAGTTCCATTTAATTCAGCTTATTGAAAAATATGTTTTCTGAATTATAGAAAACAGAAAGAATCATTTCAGTTCTACTTATTTAATTCAAATTGTAGAGTAAACATGACCATGTACCAGTGTCTAACAAATGAAATTCTAGGAGATTTTTTAAATATAACTGACCAAAACTTTTTCTCTAATAAAGGAAGAAAACGTTATTTATGTTTCAATTAATCTCATTTAAAATCACCTTAAGTGAAAGCTTTTATTTTTCTAAAGATAACAGATTACAAAACTATCTCACTCTTTCAGAAAGGTTATGCACTTCAGCTGCTCTGCTTCGTCTTTTAGATGTTCTTTTGTTGACAATTTTACTTGGGATCATTGCTTCATTGTCATCAGCATCCTAGAATTTGATTAGCTTAAGTGGTTTGTTATTAAAAAAAAATGAAAAATGTCATGTCTAACACGCATGCCCCATAAATATAAATACAAATATAAAAACCATCTCACGTAATTGCAAATAATTTTTCAAATGCTGTAAAATACTACTCACTTTTCACAATACATGAAACATATATTGTTGCAGGAATTAGAATAAGAGAGAATACCTCACTATGGCTTTCAGAACCTTCACCTTCTTTCACCTTTTCCTTCCGTTTGCTATCATTTGCATTTAGGTTCCCAAATTTTCCAAAATTACCGCCGGAACCACCAGATGATGATGTGGTGCTCGTGTACATCTTTTCAGATGAAATCCTTGTTGTGTCTGTGTCCTCTTTGAACCACAGTGACCCTCGCTTGACCATGGATTGTTCTGGGTTCCTTGTGAAAATATTTGTGACCCATTTAGATGACTCTCCCAATTCAGAATGGACCTTTTCTTGGATTTCCTCCGACATTCCAATCGGCTTTGAAATGTTAGTGAAATTAGTGTAATTCATAAGATTTCTGGGGTCCACATTTTCTACAGCTGAACTGCCTCCTAAGGTAGTGTTGAAGTTTGGTATTACAGAGAAGTATTCCTGGAACAGGTCTTTTTCGAGGGAATCCTCAAAAAACCGGGAGGGGCTCTCTTGTTGGGTTTGATTGGCCTGGTTGGTAAGACCTGACCCATTCAATTCCAGTCGGATGTTGGGTTCATTTTTGGGGTTGCTGTTGCCTTGGGTTTGTAGCTCCAAGAGCTCATTATCTGGCCTAAAAAAAATTAATACCGCAAAATAGTTTCAAATTAAAAATTCTATATACCCCAACAAGATATCAGAAAATTTATGTGATGACCCATCAATATTTAACAAAAAAAAATAAAAAAAATCTGAAACCAACATCAGTCAATCTTATTTTCTTGTAGGGAGAGAATTTTGTTTTTAAGAATTTGAAGAGTGTTTATCAGAGATAAGCTAACCTGGCAGGTTTCCTTGGATTTGGGGAGCCAAAAGGATCTAATAACGATCTTGAAGTATCCTCCATGCTACTGCAATCAGGAACAATGTGGTTAATTCCTTAATTCTCATGGGCAAATCAATTACTGAATCTTATATAAGAAGGGGTAAGCCAAGAAATTATATGATTCGTGCATATTTTTATTATAATTATTCTTAATTTCTTATTGTGCATTCAAACATGAGCTATTTTTTGAACACATGTAAAAGAACTTATTTATTGGGTAAATGAATACCTATTTAGATGGTTGTTCTATAGTTATTGAAAATAGATAACATAATAAAAGAGAGTATGCTAATTGAAATAGGCACCAATTTCAACATATGCACCCAAAAAACATGCATGTAGAATTGCAGATATAGATAGCACAATAACTTAATGCAAATAAGTTAACTTGTACAGAGAAGAAAAGTTGGCCCCTTAAAAGTAAAAGATGTAAATTTTCTTTTATATAATAAACACAAAAGGTAAGAGCCTAAATGACATAAAAAGTTCAGTCTTCCTAACTGAATAGGCACAAGTAATAAATGTTAGCAAAAGTAGTTAGCTTCTAACAATATTAGCTCAAAAAATGAGAACTCATGTTAAGAAAAGACAGAGAAACTCCCCCCTCTTGTGTAGGTCTTCAACACAAACAAGTCAATTTTGCAGAAAAAAAAAAAAAAGATCTTGACGTGCATTTTACAAAAGACAGCCCGTAGTGCAAAAAGTTTGGGCCATTCTCTTATAAACCACACAAGCACACACACAAAATATTCACCCAAAATCAAGATAAAAACTCTCTAATAGAGCACCGGTATCTCGCAAATAGAACAAGCGAAGAACCCACGATATTTGGGCATCTAATTAGATTGAAAAAATAAAAAAAAATCACAATCACTATATTTCCACCTATAACAAGCACCAAATTCTTCACATGAGCTTCTGAAATCTCAATCCAACCAAGAGTAGCAAGCAAGCGACCTCAGTAGGTTATTCGATGATTCCCAGCTCCACTCAGCCCTCTATGATTCTTTGAACGGGAAATCGACCGACTTTAAAAACAGACGCAGCTCTCTCTCTCTCTCTCTCTTTCTTTCTCTCTCTCTCAGCAGCTCTCCTCTCTCGTAATCTATTTTCCTGCGGGCTAATGGGTTTCTATGCTTGATTTGACACACAGTGGGGTGTGCTTGGTTTTATATTCATCCGGATGACGTCACGATAGTATTATGTGATCTTTTCTATTTATCATGTAATTAATTATTAATAATGTTTTTGTGTACTCAGATTTAGAATAATAATTCACTCGGTAGACCCAGATTCCCTGAATCTCGCTCCTAGTATAGTAATTAGTAGTCTGTGTTTCAACTCGAAAACTTTACGATAATTTTTTTAAATGTAAAGGTTAAAGGTTAAACTGACTAACTATTTAATATGAAATTAGCCCTTTGTTACTAGATAAAAGCTGATTCTCATGTGATACATCCTATCTCCAAGGAGGCTACACCGTATTTTGCGAGAATTGAAGTTGGTAAGGTATTAGACTCTTCCTTATGGACACCTTGTGTGAATGAAATTGCCCCTGACTCGGCTGAGTCCGAGGTCTTATATAGGTCATCCCGTAACAGTCGCATAGGATCAGTTACAAGAGACTGTGACCCCATAGCTGAACAGATTGTGAGGAGGGATCCACTTATACCAAAAAAAACACTCTACATTTTCAAAGTCCAAATAGTCGATCCAAGCCATTCAACATGATGGATATATTAAAATGTGCTTGCAAATTAAATTTTATATTTTTTTGAATTTTTTTTATTATTTATTAAGATTGGTGCAAAAATACAATGGTCTGAAAACAAATGATTTTGTAAAATATTTAATAATAGTAACAAATTCAAAATATCTAAAATTTGATCTGCAAACACATTTTACCATATCCATCATGTGGAACAGTTTGATTGACTATTTGGACTTTGAAAACTTTGAAAATGTAGAGTATAATTTGGTGTCACCAAAAAGGATGTAAGTGGATCCCTCTTCATTTTATATTTCAGTTTTTAAAGTTTATAGTGTCGATCCGAATCACTCAACATAATATCTATATTAAAATATACTTGTAGATTAAATTTTATATTTTTTGAAATTATTTTACTATAAGTACAAAATCACTATTTTTTTATTGTCCAGAATCAGTCATTTTTGTACTTTTCTTAAAAATTCTACAAGAATTTGGTTTAAAGGCATGGAAAAAAATGACTATTCCCATCGTTAAGACCATGGAAATACCTATTTCCATGGATTTAGTTATTACCAACGGGGTTAGTCCCGTGGATACTGATGATAATAATCTATATATTGTATCCACACTTTTAATACAATTTTCTTGTAGTTTCAAAAAATATAAAATTTGGTCTTCAATTATATTTTAATATGGATATATATTATATTAAGTGGTTTAGAAATTAAATTATATAAAATATAAGACATAATGAGGCATCAAAGTTATGAGGTATTTGAACCCTCTTCCACTGAAAATGAGGCATCAATATCTTCAGTACATTGCGAACAGTGCCCAATCTAAAACGATTTAGCAAAGGAGGCAGCTTTGCTGTGCAAAGTTACTATTTTGCTAATATAACAATTACCCTTTCAAATAACGGGCAATTCTCATGTATATCCCTCAAAAAATTTGGAATTATGTATTTCACCCTCTAAAATTTATAATATCATACTTATCCTTCTAAATTCCAAATATTCACAAAGTTACCCAATTTATGGCATTAAAACTCATTTTAGATTTAGAAAGTATACTCATTTTTCCTTTATTAAAAAAAATAGAGTAGCAAACTATTTGTTCTTTGAAACAGATCAAAAGACTGAACATTTTTCTTATATAGCCTACATATTATTATTTGTTAAAAAAGGGTGAATGGGTATTTTGCAAATTTTATATGATAATAAAACAAGAGGACAAATCCACTTACAACATTTGTAAGTTAATTACAACATCTTACAACAATTCGGTTTTGCGATTTTAAAAGTCCAAACAATCGATACAAACCGTTTAACATGATATCTATATTAAGATATGCTTGGAAATTAAATTTTATATATATATTTTTAAATTTGTTTACTATTTATTTAGTGTTTTACAAAATTGTTGTTTTTCAGTGATCCAAAATTGTCGAAAAAAGCATTTTTGTAAAATACTTAATAAATAATAAAAATATTAAAAAAATATATAAAATTTGATCTCCAAGCACATCTTAATATAGAAATCATGTTGAACGGTTTGGACTTTGAAAATCACAAAATTAAATTGTTGTAAGATGTTGTAACTTTAAAATGTTGTAAGTAGATCCCTAATCCCTCCTCTTAAAACAATAAACTAGGTGTAAGTTGTTGAAGTTTAGTTTTTGTTGCATATATCAAGAAGCCCAAAATTAAGAATTTGGATGACGAAGAAATAGCTGACGTAATAAGGGAACATGAGTGGCAGGTAGTTGAGCATACCATCAATATTGATCCGAATTTATAAATAGAACGAATGAAGATGGTGAAGAATCTGTCGGGATAGGAGCAGTCTATGGGCCGAATTTATTGGACCCTCTTTTATTTAATATTTATTTTAAGTTTTCATTCTAGCAGCTTCAATTGGACTGTAGGCAAGCCTTGGGCCTGGAGAGTTTGAAGCATATATAGTGCATCACCCTTTATTCTCATATTTTCTACATGAAATAAAAAGGATTAAATTATAAGTTTTTCCTTGACTACTTGTAATTAAGTTGAATTTCAGTCTCAACTCACTTTCTCCTCTACTTTCAAATAGAATTATATGAAATGGAGGTTTAATTTGAGCAACTAAAATCTTCTTTCATTGAAAGAACTCTCTGACACTTACATTCTAGCTAGAGATTTGCTCCCTGTTGGACTATCAAAATAAGAAAGGTGTGATATTCCCACCTTTGACACTGATTAGACTTCTGTTGTTAGGTGAGGTAAAAAAAAAAGGAAGACAAGGACAAAAGAGAAAAAAAGGAAAACAACGACGGAAGAGAGGTGGATTGAATAGCACAAGGAACAAGCTGATGAAATTTTGGCACAAATTGCACTTGAAGGAAAGATGAAGCGTAAAATAGTTTTTTAAAACAAAATAATATATTTGTCTATTTAAATTTTAAGAAAATTAAAAATAAAATGTGAAATATATAAAGGAGAAAGAAAAAATAACATTAAGTTTTTGTGGAAATATTGGATATTATGATTTTTGTTACATCTAAACGCTTACTCAATATAATTAAAGAGAAAGACAGACACCTTTTTTAGTTAAGTTAAATTTGTTAAATCTAATAACTTAACCAAAAAAAAACAACCCCAATTAAAGAAAATATAATTATGCATATAAAAAGTTTTATAACCGTTATTTTTATACAACATTTCTTCTTCCATTTATAGAAATCTGCCTGACATAAATCACTATAAATCACTAGTCAGGATTATATTTCGCCTTCTTTCTCACTATAAATCACTTTCCCCCTTTTCTATTAAACCCCGTCAAAATGGTAATGAGGACAATATTATTTAACATTTATAGTTGCATTCATATATTATGATTGATGTTTGGGATGGAACTGTGTGGCAACGTACGCGTGCACATACAATTACAAAGCTATGTTGAATTGATTGATTTATTAAGTATTCGTTTGTGAATCACAAATGTACAAAGCTATGTGATATTTATACATATTTGGGCAATACAGCCGGTGGAACTAATTAAAGCAATATTTCAAATTAATTAAGGAAAGTATATACAACAAAATTATAGAGCAGCTAGTATCTTTATTAGCACGTAGCTAGGGATAGTTAATTGAATGTAATCTGAATATTTCTGCACTCCTTTGATATGTGTCTCCAAGAATTCCATCTCCAGTTGATATATTAATTAATTACTTTTAACAGATATTGATATTAGATTTATTCAATAGTTCTTTGCTTTATTTAGAATACAACTCACTAATAAATTAAGTACGAAGCTGCTGAAATTCATGATAAATAAAGAAACACACATGAAATACAAATTTGATATTTATGAGTCAATGCCCATAAGTGGATTATCATCGGCACTGTTTAATACAATCTGACTGTACTATATAACAATTATATTTATGTCGTCGATGCACAGCACAACAATAACACGTTCCATAACTACATTGTTCGCATTTGACATAGAGAGTTAGAATATTGATTTTGCTTGTGTTCTCTCGTCTTACCTGAGTCATATTCCAACCGATAGCATGACCACACCAATTCTGAATATTGATCTTACTTGCACTTATTTTGCCTCCTTGCATGCGCAGATTCCGACCTATCAATCCATCACAAAAAAATAAAAAATAAAAATAAAAGAAGAAGTGCATGTGAGCCTATATTTATGTTAAAAATATTACTTGACATTAAATAGTAGATGCTTATAAATTATTTAACTCACTTCAATTTAGAAGTTCATCATTATTTAATAGCTCAGTTTAGTCATGCCTAGAAGGATTAAGTGGGCTTACTAGATGTACTTTTATATATCGAGACTCTAAATATTTTTAAAATAACAACAATATATATATGAATCCAGAGGGGTTCAATTGCTAGAACAAACATTACCTTCGGTCAAACACAGAAGACAAATGATGAGAAAAAGATCGAAAAGCTAGAATATGCAACTTAGTGTTCATCTTGAACTTGATGAAGACAAGTGATGAGGATCAAGTGTTTATATATTGGTAGCATCCAACTTATCTAAATAACATTTCATATTATCATGACATAATATTTTGTGATATTTTGATACAGTGACTCTCGACAGAACCGTAGCCTAATAATTGGAAACAATATTTAGATACAGTCACATAATATTTTGTGATATTTAGATATATATATAGTGATTCTTTGCATAACCCTATAGCCTATATCTTAAGAGATATATAAGCTTCATAGAGAGATATGCTTCACTAAAAATATTTTAAATAACATCTCATACTTTTCTTTTATCAAAAACATAATATATCATATTCATCTAAAAAATTTAAAAAATATAAAAAATAATTGTCATATCCTTATTTATAGCTAGCGTTGATTATCACTTAGAGAATTCCTAATAATCTCTACAAATGAAAATTGGATTAAAAAAAACGATCCCTGTTTTTGGTTACGTCTAAAAGTTTTCTCAATATAATTACAGTGAAAGACATAAACCTTTTTTAGCTTAGGCTAATAAAAAACTAACCCCAATTTAAACAAATATAATTAAGCGTACAAATATTTTTCAATCCGTTATTTTTATACAACATTACTTGTTCCATTTATTGAACTTACCTGCCTGACATAAATCACTCCTCCAGGTGAAAAACTAGTTAGGATTATATTTAGCCTTCTTTCTCACAATAAATCCCTTCTTCTCTTTCCTATTAAACCCCCTCTTTTTTTCAGAAAACAAGAGCAAGGTGATTTAAGACGAACATCAAAATGGTGGAAGCTGCTGAAGTTCCTCTGTCAAGCTTTGCTAATGTCGGTTTCGATCTCGAGGTGGCAGGATGCATCATTTTCATCGTCCTTTTCATGCTTTTCTTATGCCGACTTCCGAACCTTATGAAGACATACCAAACCAATCACGAGTATGAGCGACTGCTGCTTCCGCAACACAACGTTAACACTAGAGCCACCACAACAGTTGTAGCGCATCGATCACAGGCGATCGTCCCTGAGCCCCGCGAGCGACCTTCTTATTGGACTTACGGAAAAGGGATCTGAGGAGTGATAGTCTAAGATTTTATTTTGAATTTGTATAAGTTAGTAAACAAAAAGATATTCTTGATAGCCATTATTTAGAATGCACAAGTGTCAGATTTTTTTTATTTTAACAAACATATTAAATATTTGTTGGAAAGGAGAAAGATGAATTTTTCTCATTATGATAGAAGGATTTGAATTATTCATGATTAGATCATTATAGATGTTGTATGCAAATTTCGTGCGTCATTTACATACAAAATCAAATGAACCGAATTAATGACTTGATATCTCAGAAAATGTCTAAGAAACAAAACCAAAGATTCAGTTTTTGTGTACCTTAGAAAATAATTTTCCATCTTTTGATTCTTCATAAAATATTTAAAATATTTCTAGAAATAAAATAATCTGCACATGTGTCTCCTCATTTGTTCTTCTTCTCTTTAGAGCATGTTCCCTCATTATTTTACTTGTACAAGTATGAACAACCCCAATGCATTTGCCAGTATATTACTTGAGTTCTAAAAAATTATGAATCTACCAACACCGACACCAGTGCATACGGGCTAGTACCATGTACCTGGTATGATGTTGACATATTTGTTCTTTTATTTACTGGTGATATTAATGGCTTAATTGATTGCGCTAATTTAGCAAAAATAAGAATCAGCATTTAATCTAGTGGCAAAGGCATTGCTCTATCTGTGGGAGATTGCAAGTATGAAACCCAAATAGATAAATTATTTGTGAATATTAAAAAGTTAGATGGCTTGACCTCCAACTGTTACTCAAAAAAAAAACAAAATTGCTAGAAAACCAAATATAATAACTATCTAGCATTAGAATATTGTTCTAGAAGTTACAGGTGGTTACTTTGTTGTATTTGCAGTATGAGTTGTATCAGCATTGTTCTTCATTTTATACATTCGTCTGAATGACAAATTAAACTGCTACGCAAAGATAATATTGGCTGGTAACGTGCTACGGATGATAATTTCTTAAATTATTTTTTCATTTTTTGTATTTTATTATTATTTTTTTTTTGTTTTTTCAAGATTTCTATGTCCTCCAATTTTAAAGATCATACTACAGGTTTCTGTTCCAGTTGATAATAAGGTTAAGTGCTTGAAAACAAGTTAAACAGTTGATAAACACATGAGCGTAGTTTCCATCATGCCTCTACTTTTTAATTTTTCTAATAAAAATTTTATATGTCAAGACAATACTTAAAACCAGTGCTCTGGTAATTATATAAAATATAAATTGTATGAGCTAACCATTTAATTAATGAAATATAAGAGAGAACAAGGGAAATTAATTATGTCATAAACTAAAACGGATATCATAAAAGGAAAACCCTACAAATTTTATCAACTTAATTTAACCTTTTATGGCCTTCACTATGGAACCAACATTTTTAATCTTTAACCTTTTATAAGAATATGTAACCGACATTAACAAAAAAAAAATACAAATGTTTTTTTTAGCCTCTTCTCTTGTTTCTTTTTGTTAGAATCGAGGCCTAGATTCTTTTTTATTGCATCTTCCTGTTAAATCAAAACACAATTTCAATGTCAACAATTTGAACTAATTTTAGAAAAAAAATCAGAAAATGAAACAATACAATAAGAAGAAACTGAACTTGAGACTCTCTGGTTGTTTTTTCGACTTTGATGTCTTCATTTTATTTTACAAAAATCTTATATATCACCAATTCATCCAATTTGATAATATCTAAAAAGGGAGAAACTTATATATCACCAATTCATCTAAATAAGCTGAAATTTTATTTTATCTAGAAGCAAAAGATAATTTATTATTTTTCTTAAATCTGAAAATAAAGCGAGGGAACCGCTGAGTAAGGGCATCAGTAAGGAGTAAGGACATTTAAAATCCCTACTTATATCCTAATAAAAAGTAAAATTTAAATTTACCGCCTCAAAATTATGAAAATTTTAATCATGCTTTAAATAAACAGATCAGGAAACATATTAGGAATATTAAGAACAACACTTCGAGACACATCCTAAATAAACTAATTTAAATTATGTAAAATTATAGTTAAATTTGAACAAACGTGACAAAAATAATTAGTCAAATTTGGATACATCACATGTTGTGACAACGTTGTCCTAATCACAGCGTTACTAACGTGTTATGACTATTAACATGATGCAATTATTTTACCTAATTTAGTCATGAATCTTTGTGGTGTAAAATTTTATAAGAAACTCACCTACTCAGGTCCAAGCAAATGTGCAATAAACATCTTTACCTCTTTTACTAGGTGCAAAAAATAAAAGAGAGATAAATCCTTCCGGAGATAGGATTAGTGGGTTTGATGGGAATCAGACATACTTTTGAGTTCAATTAGTTCCAATACCGTACGATCAGTATTAAGATCTGTGCACATGAAAATTAAAGCAGATATGCACAGATTTTAATATAAAATACACGAATCTTAATATTGATTAAATTAGAGTTGTAATAATACCCGTTAAGGGTATACCCTACCCTATCCGCCCGTGCCCGAGCCCGGGTATGGGTCGGGTACTCGGGTACGCGGGTACGGGCAAAAAATGGACCGGACCGATTTTTTTGGACAAATACCCGACCATACCCTACCCGACCATACCTGTACCCGACCTTACCCGTACCCGACTTTACCCTACCCGGATACCCGTCTACCCTTACCCGTACCCTTATACCCGACCCAATAATTCAAACCCCAAATTCAAATTCCCCCCCCCCCCCCCCCCTCAAATTCAATT
The DNA here is from genome assembly GCF_964058835.1 of Carex rostrata. Classification (NCBI taxonomy): domain Eukaryota; kingdom Viridiplantae; phylum Streptophyta; class Magnoliopsida; order Poales; family Cyperaceae; genus Carex; species Carex rostrata. The sequence goes on from NC_135930.1 coordinate 1,581,587, forward strand.
TAATTTCTGTTTTTAAAATTCTGTTTTTTAATTTCTATTTATAAAATTCTGTTTAATTTCTGTTTTTTAATTTCTATTTTTTATTTATATTTATATTTATATTTTATTGTTTCAAAGTAAAAAAAAACATAACAAAAACAGAAAAAAAAAATAACAGGAAAAAAAACGGAAAAAAAAAACGAAAACAAAAAAACCAGAAAAAAACAGCAAAAAAAAAAAAATACCCGTACCCGGACCGCCCTACCCGTCAAGGGTACAACGGGTACGGGTATAGAATGGGTAGGATATGATTTTTAAAAAAAATACCCGACATACCCGTACCCGCCCGCCCATTAAACCACTAGATTAAATGGTGATTAAATCCATCGAACTAAAATAAATTTGATGGACATCGGACCCACTCTTAATTCATCCTTCCTACCTCTTCTTTAAATATGGAGCACAAATTCAAAGAAGCTCACCGACCCAGGTCTGTGTGCAATTAAACTCTCTTTTTTCTTTTTTCTGGATTTTTAACCTTCTCCTTCCGCTTTCGGTAACCTTCTTTTACGTGGAATATCATATATACCCTTCAAACATTAAAATTACATATTTCTTCCTCTAAATTACGTATTATTCATTTTACCCTTTATTAAAAATAAAAATTACTAGTAGTATCTTTCTGAAAAAAATATCAATTTTCAAATTGATCGATTTCCAAGACAAATAAGTCATTTATTTCTGAAGTGATACAAATTTAGATCTCACTATGTAAGCATATTAAACATGTTAGTAAGCATATTAGACAAGTATTTCTGAGAAATAATCCATTTGTTCTCATAAACAGTCCACTTAAAAGCGTGACACTTTTTTGAAACACATTTTATATATTATTTTTTAATCAAGGATTAAATGGATATAACAGATTACCCAAGTCACAGTGTGACCGGCCATTTTTATTAATATCCCTAAAAAAATCAAAATTTTAAAAATGCCCATGTTTCCCATTTTTTTTTAAAAATGTCCTGACCGCCTGGGCCCAGGGCGGCCCAAAATTTCCCATGGGGCGCCAGCCCCTGGGGCGGCCCATAGCACAAGTGAGGCGCCAGCCCCCAGGGCGCCTCATGTGTGTGTGTGTGTGTTTTTTTTTTTTTTTTTTTAGAGAAATCTTAGTATTTTGATTTGAATAATTTTGTGAAAAAAGTTTAGGGTTTATGTATATGTGTATGTGTATGTGTATGTCAAAAAATAAAATATTATGTGTATGGCTACCGGAAGCATTTCGGCCGAGGTGCTTTCGGGGTTATATTTTAGTGTGTATCAAACAACAAATCTAAACCGTTAGATGTTCAATCTATTATAAAATATGCTTGGAGACCAAATTTTACATTTTTTGGAATTTTTTTACTATTTATTAAGATGGTTTGAAAATCGCTGTTTTTATTAAAATTCTGCACCATTAAAAAATTCAACATAATGCGCGCCAATGTAATACAGCAGTCCCATAGTAAAAATGCTACAGTCAGAAATATATTACAATAAACAAAAAAGTTCACACAAGCAAAATAGCAAGTTTATCTGCCCCTACTACGACGTCTCAATAAACCTAACAAACGACTAGTTGTACTGGTATGAGCTGCAGGTGCGGCATTACTTGTAGAGGCTTGGCAACTAGATGATTGGCTCGGAGAAGGGGGGGTTGTGTTCTACCAGTTGCTTCAGCAACAACTCTAGCATTTTCTCTTTCGTTGTGCGCGTTTATGGCATCTGAAAATAAGAATACAATTCAGTTAGTAATATAATAAAATCATAAATGAATTTCGTACAATGATACATACCTGCCGTGCGCCTGTCAGAAACAGAACGGCGAGCCCGATTTCCCGACGGTCGCTTACCACCCATCTCGTCCATGGTCATTACAATACGCTTGTGTCTCCTCCTCCCCTTTCTTATCCATCCTTCTGAAGGGAGTATTCTATCACCGACATATGCAGGCCACTCGTGCTGATCGGGATAAGAATGGAAAGATCCACCCCAAGTGGAAGCAAGGTAATCGGTACGGTACATGTCAGCAACATAGTGATCCTCGCAGTAGTTCCTCACTCGGCATACCACCATCACGTGACTGCAGGGTATGTGACTTAGTTGGGGTCCCTGGCATGTACAGGTTACCGCCCTGGCATCTCCGAATTTAGCCACGTACTTGCAAGCCCTCTTGACAAACGCCATAGTCCCATCTAGTTTACGGCTAGTAGGAACGTACTCATTTGGATTTTTCACTTCGAATTCTGTTCCATCATTACCCATCGGGATAACGGTCATAGTTGCACCTTTGTCCCTGTGTCGTCTTAGTTTCTCCTCCACCCTTGTTGAAAATGACTGGTTCATCCTTATTAATTCTGCGGCCTTAGCACGCCGTTCCTGAAACCATGCATTTAACTTGTAGAATGTGTCCTCTACAATTGCAGCCACAGGCAACATTCGGCTCTACTTGAATACTGCATTCAGCGACTCGAACCCGTTGGTTGTCATAATTCCCCAATGCCAACCTCCATCACGGGATTGATATATTTTCTCGTATGCTGGATCTTTGTTGACATCTCGGGGATTATTTTTGTCCACCTTCATTAGGTAGAGATTTGCCTTTGGCATGTACTACACAAAAAATAAGGAAATAGAATAATGTAAGTAAACAATTGTACTGAGAAAATCGTTCTCTTAAAATACAATAATATATGTAAACAATTGAAATACATGTACCTTTGCAAAACTGCTAGTCATCTCTACCACCCTTCTCGGCTTTTTCTTTCTGCAATTCCATCTAAATGTTTGTTGAACCCACTCGTCGCCCCCGGTTGCCTTGGAAAGGTTCTCCGCAACGTGTTGCATACACAACCTGTGCACACACTGGCCATTACGGGTTGACCAACCGTAATCTTCATGATCAAAAACATATTTTATTCCTTTGTGCTGGTCTGATATCACGCAGAAAAACTTCCCTTCCCCAATCACCCGTCTTCTTAAAAACTGCATAAAGAATCCCCAGTTCTCGCCGTCCTCTTTATGAACAATTGCAAACGCCAAAGGCAACAGCTGGTTCTCAGCATCATATGCGCATGCTATCAGTAGCCTCCCCTCGTAACGGCCAGACATGAAGCATGCATCAATGCTGATAACGGCTCTGATGTATGGCACAGCCTGGATACAAGCACCGAAAGCCCATGCTATGCCCTTGAATTGTTGAGCTCCCTCTATTAGTACTCCGTCTTTATCAAAAAAAGGGTCATGCCATCGCTCATATACGGTGCCGACATTTGTACTTGCCATGGCCTGGAGCAATGGTGCCAGATAGCCATACGAATCCTTCCAACTACCGAATATCCTGCAGATATCAAGTTCACGACCTCTCCACAGCCTGTTGTATTTTGGGATTACATATTTGTATTTGTGTCTGACGGTCATAGCCACCGCCTTGATGCTCATCGATGGATCCAACTTAATGTCCTCCTCAATTGCATCGGCAATTAGTGATGTCGTCAGCTGCGCATGGTTTGTCCTTGTGGACGCAGACTTGCATGTATGAGGTGGTTCACACTTCTTAATCATCCATGCTTCCCCTGAACCCGCAGGGGTTGCAAAAAGGCGGAACTCGCAGCGCGGGTGAGTTTTACACAGCACAACTAACCTTGTTCGGTCCCTTTTGTGTATTATACATTCCCAGTTGCCGTGAACATGAGTCTCATTTATTTTCTTTACAAGTTCGTCTATGTTGGTATAAACTTGTCCTGCGGCAAGTTCTTTATTGTATTCAACACGAGGACTGAAGAAACTAATGTCTGTCTCTTCGAAAGCTGTGGTGTCGTTGAATGTGGCGACCGGTTGCTTACTTCCCCGACCTGTAATCGGGAATTTTTCTGCCCTGGATAAACCTGGTACATTTGCATCACCATCTGATAAGTCATCAGCTTCCCAAACCCCTTGGTATTCGTCCCCCGTTTCCATTTCCCTTTCTGGTATGGCATCAATAGCATCAACATCAATATCAATATCATTTCGATTAACGGGTACCGGTCCTGACTCTGGCATAGTTGGAAATCTAGGGATTATGGGTGTCTGTCTGGGTGGTGGTGGCAACTCTTCAGTATTTTCTAGGGAGTTGTGGTACCCCTGGTTGTCATAACCGGGGCTGTGGTACCTCTGGCTATCATATGGGGACTGCTGGTGATATCTCTGGTTGTCATAAGGGGATTGCTGGTGGTACTCCTGGTGGTCATAAGGGGAGTGCTGGTGGTACCCTTGGTTGTCATAAGGGGAGTGCTGGTGGTACCCCTGGTTGTCATAACCCGAATTGTCATAACCTGAAGGTCCGGCCCTCGTTCGGGGAACCCTCTTCGAATATATGTCCATTACCGGGACCCCACAAGCTACAAATTGATTATACACAACTCTCCACAAATTGACATCTGTTATTGGAAACTTAACAAAGTAAGGTCTACCGGGTCGCGTGAGTTGTCAATCCGTGTAGCCAATTCTATTTCATACCTGTTGGGATTTACAGATGTCTTTTCGTATATTAGCTGCTTCAGTTCCTCAAATGTGGTATTTTCATTAATCTCGAAGCCAAATGCGACTTCTTTCGTGTAATGCACGCCATCTTCATCCCTTTCTAGCTTGCCGCCGACATACAGTGCAACTAACATCTCTTCTTTAACAAACTACATTTTAAAAAAAATTTACAAGTATTACATGACATAATAATGGGTACAGTAATAAATGACTAATTGAAAAAAAATTAAAAAAAAAAATTACAATTTTGCTACAGTACGATACATTAATTACAACAGTCAGATACAGTAAATGTACGGTACGCTACAGTAAATGTACAGTACGCTACAGTAATTACAACAGTCAAAATTAACTACAGTAATGACTAATTATCAACAGTAATGACTAATTATTATAATTAAAAAACATATCTATTCACTCAGTTTCTCGCCTCGAGCGAAATTCTCAAATCGGAAAGTGACAGAGACAGAAAACGAAGGGTTTAAATCAGATTAAATATGGGGCGCCCGGCTGTGTGGCGCCTCACTTGGCTTATGGGGCGCCCCAGGGTGTGGCGTCTCATTTATCTTGTGGGCCGCCCCAGGGGCTGGCGCCTCACATGGTTTTTGGGCCGCCCTGGGCCCAGGCGGTCAGGACATTTTTAAAAAAAAATGAGAGACATGATTATTTTTAAAATTTCTAATTTTTTAGGGATATTAATAAAAATGGCCGCAGTGTGACTAACTACGACACAGCATGTAATTTAAGTTACAGTATGATTAAAAAATTAAAAAAAAATGCCTTATGTCCCGTCATGATTAACCATAACATATCAAATCATGTATTATTAAAAGAATAAAATATCGTACGAAGCTCACCTACCCAGATCTCAGTGTGCAGTAAAAAATTCAAAGCTCACCCAGCCAACTATCCGCTGTCTTGTCTCAATTCAATAAAACTTTTACCCCGTTTTTTTCTTTTTTCAGCTCAATCTCGGTGTAGCTTGTTTTTAAGAGCAATTCGGTCTGGATACAGCCAGAGACCGGACAATTAAGTGGCAGCTATTAGCTATATCTAAACCAAAACCCAGATTTTGTGTACAGCATTGCATGATTAGAAAGCTATGCGTAAACCAATAGAAATTTGAAACAAGAACACAATTTATGATGCACGGATCGAAGACAAGAAATGCGTGATTTTATTGTTAGATTTAGCTTTCCACTAATTGAAGCACTGCCAATCTAATCCAATAATAACACTCGTGATGGTCAACTTTATCTTCGATTTGTTGTAAAATATTATTATCCATATTGAAGCAAATTAAATCACAACCTAGTTAATTCTCTCTCAATCTTGATCGTCTCATATGTATTTCATGCCAATATTTGCGGAATAGATGTACAAAAGTATTCTTTTAATTTGTTTTTACAAAATAGAACCGAAATCAATAAATTAATAGGTGTGTAACAACTGAAATTTAGCATTTGCATCTTAGACCATTTTCCATCAAATTGTTTAATAATAATTAATTTATCAATTCGCTATTAATTAATTGTTATTAAGTGTGTAAATTATGATTCATTATATAAGCTTCCAAGAAAACAAAATTTCTTAATCAGATGATATATATACGCATTAGATTTAGAATTGAAAATATTATGGCGATGTTAATGTTAATTAGATCTAAGAACTAGCTTTTGGTCTAGTGACAAAGATACATGATCTCTATGTGAGAGGTCATGGATTCGAAACTCGGATGGGGAAAATCATTTGTTATAATAACAAGGGTATTAAATAGTTGGGTGACTTGACCTCCAACCTTTACTCAAAAAAAAAAATGTTAATTAGACCTATTTATTTCTTTAATCTAATTACTACAAAAATTGTTATATATGTGGTTTTTTTTTTATAAAAATTGGTTAATTATTGAATATAAATACTTAAACAAAAATAACAAAATTCAATACAAACTCTTACTCCCATAGATTTTCAGATTTTAAAACATAAATCATATTTCTTACAATATTTTATGTTAAAAATAGCAACTGCAAAATAAGAAAAGTTCACATTTAAAAAATGGCCAAATTTATTATTTAGTAATTATCTGTATTGGAACATGGAACTCTTAATTCCATTTTAGTTTTAATAATGCCAACAAACTTGTCTTCTTGTTAAAATTTTTCGTTGTTGATTTTTTTAAACCCGTTTAATTGTTAAGTTTAGCTTGGTTTAACAATTTTTAATTAATGCCGATTAAATCGAACCGATCAAAATTTTTGAGCCCTTCCCGCACCTCAGACTCTAGCAATCGAACCCCTCTCTAACCCTCACGTCATGCCAGCTCAGTTGCAAGGCATGCTTCACGCTAGTGATTGGTAAACGGGCCGGGCCGGGCGGTCCGGGCAAAACCCGGGCACGGGCACGGGTAGCCACGGTCACGGGCGTCACGGGCACACGGGTACAACGGGCCGGGCGTCACGGGTTTTTTTTTTCAAAAATCCTGCCCTGCCCGTTTAATACCCGTGCCCGTCACGGGTTCGGGGGCAGGACGGTCTGGGTACCGGGGGCCGGGCGGTCCGGTCCGGTCCGGGTCCGGACCGGCTTTTTTTTTTTTTTTTCTGTTTTTTGTTTCTGTTTTTCTGTTCTGTTTTTTTTCTTCTGGTTTTTTTTTCGGTTTTTTTGTTCTGTTTTTTTGGTTCTGCTTCTTTGGTTCTGTTTTTTTGGTTCTGTTTTTTTTTCGGTTTTTTTTCTGTTTTTTGTTTCTGTTTGTTTTCGGTTTTTTTGTTCAGTTTTTCGGTTCAGTTTTTTTTGTTCTTTTTTTTTTTCGTTTTTTTGTTCTGTTTTTTTGTTCTTTTTTTTTTTTGTTCTGTTTTTTGTTCTGTTTTATTTTGCTGTTTTTTTTTGCTGTTTTTTTGCTGTTTTATTTTTGCTGTATTTTTTTTGCTGTTTTGTTTTGCTGTTTTTTTTTTTTGAAAACCAATATATTATAAATCCAAATTCATACCAATTTAAACTCATTGGACATGGTTGTATATTTGAACTCAATAATTTTTGTTATAATAAAATATATTGGGGCATGGGGGGAATGAGGGGGAGAATTTGAGTTTAAATTTTGAATTTTACACCAAAAGTAAAAAAAAAAAAAAAAATTCTGCCACGGGCTCACGGTCACGGGCACGGGCGCACGGGCTCACGGGCACGGGCGTCACGGGTACGGGTTACGGGTACGGGGGTCCGGGTTCTCACGGGCATTTTTTCAAAAAACCGGGTCCGGCCCGTTTAATACCCGTGCCCGTGTGCCCGTGTACCCGTGCATACCCGTGGCACGGGCACGGTCCGGTCCAGGCACGGGCACGGGCGGACCGGTCCGGGTTGGGTCCCCGGGGGCATTTACCAAACACTACTTCACGCACACCTTCGCCAGGTTTTTTGTCACTGTTTGTCAAAAAAAAAAAAAATTAACAAAAAAAATTAATTTTATAATTAATTTTTTTTATTTCGGTTCAACCAAATAAGCCAAATTTAGTTCAGCTTGTTTATTGCTTCGATTTTAATTCGGATAATAATTATTTTGATTGGTTATTTACATTTTTTTAAAAACCAAAATGAAATATAATTTACCTAATTTATTTCAATTTTAACGACCCAACTGATAAACTGAATTAATTAGATGGTCCAGATTGGCTAGAATTGACAAGTCGTCAGTATATATCCACCATCGAGATGGGGCTACCAAAAGATATCCACGATATCCAGGAGTCAATATATTGTGATCTAAATATATTATAAAAATGTATTCATAACATGTATATTTGCTGTCTTTCTAATTTTGTAATCCACTAGTACTGTACATACTGAAATACTCGAGTCGAAGCTAATTAACTAAATCTGTAGAAACTGAAACCGATCACAAAATTTATGATGACATGCAAAAGTTATGAGGGTATGGAAAACAAGAAATGTGTGATTTCTTTGTTAGGTTATGTTTCCTATTAAATCGAAACAATTCGAGCTATCTAACATAAATAGTGTCATTGCTTTAGAAATTTTCAATATGCATAATAATCGATTTTATCTAGTATTTATAACTAATATTATTTCTGATATAATTTAAAAAAAAATACAATTTTGTAAGATATTGGAGAAAGTCAAAAATATCCAAAAGTTCGTACTCAAATAAAAACAAAATGAGATTTACAAATATTAGGATCATGTGTAAATCAATTTATATAAAATTATTAATTATTATTTTGAATATATTTCAAATCAAATTTTTTTATAACTTAATATCATTATTAATTGAAATTGTTAAATATCTCGAATAATTATCTCTTAACCGCTATTGTTGTAAGCCAAATGATAAAACCATTCAAATAATCCGTGAATATTGTCAAGATTTGCATTGCAAAATGCAATAATAACGTTGGATTATTATGCAAAAGAGCTTAATAATGGAACGTGTAAGATAAATTACAATTAAGCTAGAAAAAAACATTTGTTATCCTAATATTATATTTTATTGAGACTTTAAGGATAATTCTCATACGTGATGTGTTTGTAGATAGGTTTGATAATTTATATAATAGAGTCATTATTGATGCAAAATGTATAGATTTAGCTTAAGAATTAGTTAATAAATTATGATGTATTTCTTTCTGGTCAATATTTAAGACAAGAATTTTAATTGTTGTTACACAAAAAAGGAACCCGATTATAACAGATAGAAGGTGTTCTTCCTAGCGGGACAGAAGACTCCGGAAGAGAAATTTGTTCGGTGGACTTAACATGGGAGTCGTTCAGTGATGGTATTAATTTTTAATTAATAGCCTCATGCTAGTGCTTAACCTGTCAATTGTGGTTTCCAAATTAGAATTGCATGCAGATTGACCAGAATCATGTGCGTCCTGTACTAGTATCAAATACAAATATGAAAACTTTTAATCCTATTCTAGTGCTAATCACAAGTACACTATAGAACTCTAACTCAGAAGGACTGGCAAGAGAATGGTACCCAAACTCACCCTAATCAATCACATAAATATCAATGATAAGTCTCCATGATAAAGACTATAAGGATTTAATTTCACAGTTACATCTTTTTTAATAACGCGACGTTCGTCTGCAGATCTATAATCCAATAGATTTCTAACTTAGATCGAATCACAAGTGATCAAGAATTACGTCTATTGGTTCCTAATTGGTCTACCTTAATTATACACCTACCATGATATGTACAGCATCATGATCAAGAAGTTAGCACACACCAAGTTAAGTAATAATACACCAAGTTAAGTAATAATACAAAGAATAAACATAACAAACCAATCTGACCTAAATTCAAACGGAGCGATTAACGCAATGATATAAATTCTGAACGGATCAACGACTTGCTCGGAGCCTGGGACGACCGCTTCCTTGCCCAAATGAAAATCCAGTGCAATACCTGACTGAGTACAATCATATCTGAGCTGTCAGTTATCCGTTGGCACGCATCTGAAAATGAACCTCCTACATTTACATAGGAACCGAATTCCAATCACTCAGCTGGAAGCTCATTTGAGCTAATTAATTGTACCCAGTCAGATACTCGATCAGGCCGATACGGATTCTTCCTTACCCCTAGTTTATTTCCAACCTCTTGTCAAGCCGATTTGTATTAATACCCTAGTTAATTAATAATATATTTTTTTTTAAAGTTATAGATGTAGCTGGTCGTAATGAATCGTTACGATCAGAAAGAATGTACAAACAAAAAGTGATGCTACCGATGTACATGTCGCGATCCTGTTATTTTATTGGTTCTAGAAAGATATTCCTACCGATGTAATTAATGGTTTTTTATGATATACCTAACACTCGTTTTTCAACAATTATACCTACCATTTTTTTAATTTGTATTATGTTTGGTTTAACATTTGATATTTGTCACAAGAAATAACCAAACTTATTTGTAATTAGCGTTTATGAACAAATTCTCAGTTTTTATTTTCATTTATATTTTACTGTGTATCAATGTAACAAAAATAAAAAATAAGAAGCATATATAAACTTGTGCCAGCTTTATTTTGTTAAAGATTCATGATTTGAAACCAGTAATATTTTATAATACCAAACTTAATAGGAAATAATTTGGATAAGGTCGAACTTTTTTAATTCTTCACGGATCGTCGAGAAAATCGGATAAAAAACGTACATATTTTTAGATTCGCAAAATTCATTACAGATCGTCGAGAAAATGGATGATAATGATAAGAAAAAAAATAAAAAAAATATATAGATTTAGAATTTTAATGCTTGCAGATAGAGGTTTAAATGCTTATAAGTAACATTGTAAAATATTATAAACAGAGCTCTAAATGTTTGAATATTAACACTGGAAATGGAAGTTATATAACATTGGAAGTTTTTTCTATTAAATTACTTGAGGGACGCGCTCGGAAATTTTGTTTGAAGTACAATTATCAGGCTCCTAAAATATATCCTTTTTATGGTACTGGTCATCATTTAAGGTTTCGGATAGCTACTAGCAAATTGCAAATGATGAATCAACAAATTTGGGTTGCAGAAAAAAAAAATCGCAGAGATGGTTGTCGGTTGTGAATATAAATAAAACAATTGGCTATTTGGGCAGATTGAGATGTCTGAGACTAGGCCAAAAAAGATTCCAGAAATAGACAAGAATTTAAATACACGTTGATCTATACTTAGTTTCTAAAATCTACAGATAAACAGTTGTCTGACTCCGCCACTGTATAGAATGATAGAATCACAGAATGCTAAAATACCAATTTTTTTTGTTTAGCACATCAGACGTGTATGTGTGACTTCTTTAGTGTCATACACAAATAATTTATGTTTTGCCTCATAAAAATATGAGAATCGTTCAATGATCTAATATATTAATATTAGTATTATTTTTTGATAAAAATCAACACAAGTTATGTAACTACCTTAAATATTTGGATATTTGTAAACATACGATCTTTTACACGGTAATATGAATGAAAATAATGTGTGATAGTATATATGTTTCTTCAATTAATAATTATATCACTATTTGGGTAAGAAATGTAAACAGGACAACTATGATTTTTTTTTTTCTTTCCATTTTATAAGATTAATTTGTCAAAAATTAATTTGTTTACAAGCTGGACCGTAAGAATAAAATATATTTCATATAGTTACAAATCCTGCAAATTGAAGTTCCTAACTTAGTTCTGGCGAAATTTGATATATATCTGAATGTCCACTGTGGAACACTAAGTTACTGTTATTATACAGTAATCACGGTGGTAGGATGTTGATAATTGAATTGCAATATAGTTCAACTATGTCCATTTATGTATGATGCACTGAGATATATTATTAATTAACAAAAATGAAAGCCGAAGATAATTATTATTATGAATTTAATAAAAGTTGTTATAACATGTTATTATTTATGCATAAAAAAATAACACAAATAGTAACAAATATTTGTACATCCTTAATTAATTTTTGAAAAGTTCATCATTTATTTAATTGAGGATGTGCTGCTAAAATTAAAAAATATACAAAATTTGATATTTATTGAGATTATTTTGTATAACATATTTTTAATTGTTTTTGACTTCCGTTAATATCTTATTTAAAAAATTGTCGTTTCTTCTTCAAATATAGTAGTATATATTAGTAATAATATTTTGCAACAAATCAATGATAAACTTGACACTGTTTCAACTAGAGCAATGATATTAATCAGCAAACATTAGATTGACACTGCTTCAAATAATGGAAAACTTAATAAAAAAAAAAAAATCATGCATTTTTTGCATACTATGCATTCCTCATGAATTTTGCATGTCATCGTAAATTTGTGATTGGTTCCAATTTATACTTGTCAGTTAGCTTATACTCATGGCAGAATTATCAATATTATTAGAATCCGACCGAATATCGTCCCGATAAAATTCTGGATGACAGCCATTTATTGATCAGAATTCATAAAATATAATAAATTCTTTTCATTTACTTTAATAAAATGTCAATTGCAGTAATTTGTATCACTAGAAACCTTAATTTGACCATAATTCATAAAATATATCAAGGTTCTAAGTAGTGATACCGCATCATCGCACAAAGACTAAAAGAAAGCTATCGTGAATAGTGTAGCTAAAGCGAAAACTATCTAAATTATGATCTATATTTATATTAAGTAATACAAAATTGATTAAGGAATTAGAATATTTATATTGAACCAATGCAAAGTCCAAATTGTTATTCAAAATATCTCAAATTATATTATAAATTATTTATCTTTTTCTATTCAAAATAACATAAGTATCATGACATAAACTATATATATTTTTCCGTTAGAAAAGAAACTAAACAACATGGCATAAATTATCTATCTTTTTTTTTATTTAAAAGCAAAAGCAATTTGGACCTTAAAAAAAATTGATTCTTAAAAAATTCAATTTGGGCATTTAAATAAAAGCATATGTAGCAGAGTGTGCACTATAGCGCATAGCGTGTAGCACAAATAGTGGATCGTCATTACCGCTATAGCGGTTGTAGCTAAAATAGCGCACTTTTATTCCATAGCTTAGATTTTAAGGTTGGAAAACGCTATAGCACCACTATTGCATCGCTATAGCAAGCTATTTAGAACACTGAAATATATATTTGACATGATAATATTTATATTTTTATATTTCAAATTTAGCACAATATTATTTTTAATATCTTATATAAATCATCAAATTTTTTTCTCTACATTTTTTAAAGCCAGCATTATATTTATATTAATATTATACGGATCCCAGTGGAAATATATCAAATAGTTCCTACAGATTTACTGACCCAGTAACAATTACTGATCCATAAACAAATAATAGATATCCACATAGCAAAAATGTATAAGAAAAATTTCACTAGAAATGATATATAGAAAAAGAACCATTAATAAATCATAACCAACCGGAGTAGGAGCAACCAACTAAAACTGCTATCAACACTAACCAAGCCTTGTTTTTCTTTTTTTTTTGAAGAGAAACATATATAATTGATTGTTTAAGAGAACCTAATCTGATAAGTGACCGGATTGTGTTTTTTTCTTTTTCTTTTTCTTTTTTTTTGAACGGACTGGTCGGGTCTAACTATGATAAAACTGAGTACACAATAGGGTAAATGTATGAATACATTTTTTAAAATAAATTTAGATAAGAATATATTGAATTGTGGATATCGATTGATAGCCCCAACTCCGCAACCCACATAGTTCAATAATTTGTAGTGATTAATTGCCAATTCTAAACCAATCTAGATAACTTAATTGGATTGAATAATCAGGATAATATTTTTTATGAATAATGCTGATAAATATTTCTAAATTCCATATAGACCAATCAAATTCATTAACCAATTATTCTATTAAAATAAAAATGAAATTGATCAGAGTTCCATGTTCTTTCACTCATATTCAGCAAAGAAAATTACGAAATAATATAATTTGACCAATTTTGAAATATGAAAAATGCTGCGTTTTACAATTATATATCCTCCACCGCCATCTTTCTTCCACCACCTACATTACGAAATTAAGTACTGTATAATGGAATAATTTTATGGAAAAATTCTAATCAATTCTAATTTCACACTTCCACAATTTTTTTTTTAATGTTAGCTGGCTTTCGCCACTAACAATACATTGATAATAATAAAAAAAAAAGTTATTTACAATCGACGTTCCCTATTTACATCTCGCCTCCAATAAGAATATCTATTATATTCTATTACTAGCTCAACTTGTCTTAATTGCCATTCATGTACTTCAATTGTCGTATCATCTATTAATAATGACACGATTTTGAATATGTGCGCAAAGATCCTCCTGTTTCTCTCACGCCATAGTGTCTATGTTCTAGTCACCCATATCATGATATCCCAACGTGATCTAACTATCTTGTTCAGACTTTTCCTCGTGGTTACTGTGAATGGAATTAATTGTGGGACATAATATAGAGCCGATTGTCGAGAAGAATATAGTGTCTTCTTAGATTTCATTTTGAAGTGATTTACTGCAAAAACAAGATCTTACTTATTTTAGTAAGCATGGATTGGTTCGTTTCAGATTATTATCTCGATATATAAATTGTGGTTATTTTTGTACACCTTCGACTATGTCCACTAAGATGCATATTGTATATATTTTTAATTTATTATATGTTTTTAGGCTATCAAATGCAAAAGCATGATCCACCAGCTATTACGTGTAAATACTTGTGCGGATTACTTTATATTTACAAATATTTTAAATAGTTTATAAAGAACTAAAAAATGAAAACATTTTTTCAATGAAAAGACCCACATCATTGATTCGGTTCCTTAGACATTTTATAAGATACCGAATTATTAATTTGATCGGTTCTTTAGAGTTTGTATGTAAATCAAACTTTTTTGTAACTAAGAATAGAAATTTTAAAATAATTGTTCTGGAGAATACTGTATGAATATCTTTAAACCAACCATAAAAATATGCGAATTTAAATGCTACAATAGATTTAGTTTAGTTTTTGAGATATCCTTTCTCGATCTGTTAGAATTTTTAGCATATGCTTTAACTTCTATTATTTATTTGATTTTCCAATCCCCTCCATTTTTTGTAACAATGGAGACATGGAGGTCACATGAAATGGGAAAAAAAAGGAGGTTTGTAAATTGCTTTTCAAGTTACATCTAAATTTGGAAAGGGGAGGTAACACAATTGGCTAAGAAAATGTTATAAAGTTGTTGTATCCAAAGGTCGAGAATTCGATTCTCCCTCACGACTTCGCAGCCTCTGCGAAGGTTTTCCAAAAAAAAGTTACATCTAAATTCATAAAAGTTTAACATCTTCATTCATTCCTGCATTGCTCGGCAGAAATCGCATGAATTTGCATCAACAATATACAAATTATCATACAATTTCTTCCGGAATACCTATATTATATTCATATAGAAAACGTGGATGTCAAAAAGTTATATATATATATAATTTCATTTTAGGTTAAACCTCTCTCAAATGAAGCATAGCTCACAGAATGCATCCTCCTATATATTTAATTGAAATTTTCCTTTGTTATATATGTTACTAAAAACTATATATAATATACTTTAAAATATATATAATAACTTTCTCTGTCCTTCATTATTAGTACAATGACTTATTAAATCATTTATGCATGATAAAAATATATATATCAAATTTAATGTCCGTTACTTGAAGAAATGGAGTGAATTCTTGGAGAAAACGAATATAACAAATTAGATATTTAGATCAAAATAATGTGTATTTAGATCAGGATCGGATTAATTTAAGCCTTAATTCTGGCCCACCTAAAAAAATCAACAATATTATATGACTGCTTGTCATTTTTGTTTGAACCTAGCTAGTTAATTAGATCAACTTGATTTGATTGAATGTCAATACTATGTGCACAAAATTATATTTTCGAATATATTTTAGGTAACTATTGACCTCAAATTATTCTTAAATTTAATCCCTATATTGTAGATATTATGCTACTACAATCAAGCCTTAGCTTTGATGGCTCTATTAAAAAAAGAAGAAAGTGTTACTGTACAAATTAAAAAAAAATAGTGGTTCTAGTTATAAATAATATAAAAATAAATCCGGATACAAATTAAACTATTTTACTTCACCACACGCTTTCTGTCGTGTAATTCTGTCGTGTAACAACTAAACTTGTCACTTATAATAAATTCAAATCACATATAGGATGGATCTCAAAGCAAATTATATATATATTAATTAAATCAATTCAAATCATATATAGATCTCAATGTAAAAATGCAAATTATATAGCATGTACATTTTTTCCACTAAAGACTGTAGGTTATATTAATAAATATTCTAAAGTAATTTCGATTTCAAATTCAATATAATGAATTCAAATTCTATCTATAGCAACATATATTACAAAAATTATATTATAAATAATCAAATTTAAAATCTCCATAATTAAACTGAATAGGCGGTATGTGATTATAATATATTTCATAAGTAGTGGGAACAATGTAATATTTGCAAATTATGATATACACTGCTAACTAAATAACAATAAGGAAAAGTCCAAATCTATCCTGAATTTTTTCAATTAAACAAAAATATATATGAATTTGTAAAATACACTAAAAAGAAAAGAAAAAATTAAATTATATTTTTCACAATATAATAACCAACATATATATGTTATGCTGAAGTATGACATTTATTAGCCATATTGTGTCGTTTGTAAGCCAAAACAAATTAATAATTAATTGTTCCTATTTGTATATTATGTAATATATAATTTTTAAAAACAAATATTTTTTAAAAATATTAATTATTTTAGAAGATTTTTTTTTGTTTTGATTTCATCCAATATCTTAGTTAAAAAAATATTTAATTTCTACAAATATAATACCAATAATAATATTTAGCTTGAAAAATTCTTAATAAACTTGACACTCATGAGTATTGAAAATTTCTCGCGTTAAAGTGGGATTGCTTCAATTAATAGAAAACTTAATATAACAAAGACATCATGCATTTGTTTCCCATGCCTCATAAATTTTGCACGCATGTCATGGTAAATGGTCAATGTAGAGCTTCATCACAAGTTCTACATGTCATGATTAATTAAATTCTAGGTGTGCATCATTTTCATGTTGCTGGTGAATTGTTCCATAAATACGGATACCGGTATCATATCTGATACGATATGAAATGAAATACAGCGATACAATATAAATTTTATAACTCAACCATAAAATTTTACCATTATCAATATATAATTATTATACAAATAAATTTTATCATTACTAATTTTTACTCAAACATTATTATATAGTTTTATTTTGTATAATTACTAACGGCTGGCTTCAAGATCTGTTACATGTACTAGCCTTGTTACTGTTGTTACGTACTTACTCCGATTTGTTTAAAATTTCTTGCTGCTAATCCTGCGTGTCAGCAATAATCCAAAAAATTCATATAAGTTCCTTAAATTCGCGTTGTTGAAATGTGAACAATAAGGGCCACAACATTGAGCTAGGTATCATTGGCAAATGGAGAGGAAGAAGATCAAGGATAACCAGTGGTGGTGTAGTACACCTTAAAATCAGTACAGTCTTAATCCATTTGGTAGTACAATTTAACCGGGTGTCGAATTGACAGCATTAAAGTGATAAGATGAATCCGTATCCCCTTAGATTTTCAGGCAATTGTAGGTATAGAAGGTCTGTCTGAAATTCGTATCAAAGTTTTTTTTTTTTTTTTTTTTTTTAGATTCATGCAGTGGCGACCACATATTAGATTTGTACGTACCAAAGTCAAAGAACAATATGCATGGATATATTAAGTGTACCTCACATACAAAGGGGATGCGGATTCCGATAGGATTAATTTGAGGAATTTCGATGTACTAATTAATTGTGCGTATTCACCATCCCACAATTAAATTTAGTAGGTATTGTGATGGTATGAGTAATTGGTGCATTAATTTAAGTTATTTGCATGATGCTGATTGGCTCCGTTCCGTAAGTATATATCAATTTATGCAGTGGGCGTAACATCAATTTTACAAGCAATTAATTATTTTTTTAAGAAGTGGTCTTACTTATATAGATGAAATTGTGAGATTGAATAAAAGTTTATGTTATAGATTGGACACCATGAGTTCTACAGAGACTCTTTTATTGCTAGGTCCTTTTAAACATTAAATTATTCAAATGCCAAACTTGTAATATATATTTGAAATAAGTTAAACAGCCGGAACTAGATTTAAGTATATTTTAATGAAAATAAAAACATAATCAATATATTATTTATTCATTAGAATATATTGTTAATCCAAAATATATTAATTTCATTCTAATTAATGGATGACACTTATCAGAAAATAAAAGAAATAAAAAATTATTTATTTTATAAATATGTAGCTTACACCAAATTTCTCATAGAAGACTATCAAAAAAGAAACATGGTGAAAGAAGTCAGACTTTAAATTAAAAAATTTAAATCATTTTTAAACTAACCTAGGCTGTTTTGATTTCCTCAAATCTCACAGGCAAAAAATTACAGTCCTTTTCTTCGAAAAATAATATTAATTTTTAGTGCCATGCATATACTTGATCGCTATTAGTAAAAGTTTATCTAAGCGGTCATAGATGGCATCGGGTCATTTAATTGGGATGCTTGTTCTAGCAAAGAAATCATGTATTTTCTGTCGACTCCCATGCCTCATCAAATTTACTATTATATGAAGTTCTATTCTCTTAGTTAGGGTCGTCATACATTTCATTTCCTGTAATGTAGCTAGTGAATAGAAATAACAAATTAATGTTTCAAACTTTATTACAGGAATTAAGCGGACTAAAAATTTGCATAAGATCGATGGGCTATACAAATTTTTTAAAAATCTAAACATAATTCCTTAAAATATTTTTTTATATAAAAATAAAATTTATATAACACAAGAGAATAGAGATGCAAGTAGATACACAAAATATAACTTGAGAGATCTAATTAATGTATATAAAAAGGGGAATTTCGTGTATTCCCTTCATTTCTAATGTATATAAAATGGTGGCTTGCTCGTATATATATATGCTCGATCATTTCTACAACGCCATATAGCCAATGCCGAATTGACATAAAACCAACCATCGTTCATTTTCATGGCTATCCGACACCATTTGCAAATTAAATAAACCAACCATCGTTCATTTTCATGGCTATCCGACACCATTTGCAAATTAAACCTGTTCAAAACTACCTTGGAGATTGTCTAAAAAGGACATAGATGCAGCAGGTGGAGCGCGTATTTTAATTGTTCAACACATGTGACACATGCAGCAAGAGTTGTGATTTGGGAATCTACGCTGCATATATATATATAGAAGAAGCTTAAGGCAGCGCCTTATGAAGTAACTTCCAAAGAAAAAGGCGGATCCTAGGCAGCACATCAAACAAATTGGTAAACTTTAGAATTCGTGAGTTCAAATTTTCGCAAGCAAATTTCTTCATTTTGCATTTAATTTCCTCTGTTGTACCACTAAATGGAATAATTAATATACTTAATAATTGGTCTTGACATTCAATCAAATGGCAAGTAGCCTTATAAAAGTGTTGATATTCTTAGGTGGGCCCGAATTAAGAGTTTAATTGATGATCAAGAATCCGATATCGTCTGAACCCACATTATTTTACTTGTTACACCCGTCGTTCAAGAATGCACTCCATTTCATTAAATAATGGAGATGTCCATTTTTGTGGCAAACTAGTTAGTCCGGTGACTTCTTACAACCAAGTTTTTGAAGCAATTTTTATTGCTATTCACTCATTGCATGCGCTAACTAAAACAACAGAAACAGCCGAGAATCATTTTAAAATGCTGTAAATCAGTAAGAATTAGTTATATACCAAATTAATTCTTCAAAAGCTCTTGGTATTTTTCAAACAATACTTAAATTACATTAAATTTGATTGTTAGGATATCTAACATAAGAAATATAGCTGGAGGTGAGCATTACATTTTGGTAAAATTCAAACAAATGCTTGCCAAGTAAGCCAGCTTAATTATATCATATCCAATAATCTATTTCGAATAAATGATACAATTGCTATATTCCAATAATCTATTTCGAAAAAAAAAATTTAATATTATGAAAAAAATTAGACATTTAATTCCATTAATAAATTTAACAGATCAAGCCAGAAGAAATGAGGTTAGCATTGTGTATGCCGAGTAAACATTTATCTTCACTAATAAACAATAACAATTCTTATCTCAGTAGTCATTGCAATATGTAATCAACATTATCTCTTGTGCTATTGAACCTTCTTACTACCATCCTTGTGAGCATTGGATGAAATTAATTGACAAGCAAAATTTAGATTATATGGTGAGATGGAGGAGCTATTAATGTGAAAGCAAACATTATTGAACAAATCATTCGTGCCAAATTTATTAGCTGTTTTGACAATTCGGTTTAGTAAATAATTGCATTGTTCATTGTTTTTTAGCATCTAATAATTTTGCTTGGTAACAATGGAACTGACTGCTCTAATTAATTATATAAAATGTAAATTGCGTAAGCTAAACAATGAATGAAATATAAATAAAAATAAAAGTAATTATCATAAAACCCTTTCTTTTCAAATATTAATTTTTTATATGAATACTATTTTTGTGAACATAGACAACAATAGAATTGGTTGCTCCAAATTGTACACAATTTTCTACTCACGGGAGATCGTAGTTAAATCATTATTATTTTTTAAAGGAACGACTGCAATTATTTTATCTACTTACTATCAATTTGTTTAGAGGAGGGTTCAAATGCCTCCACCATGCCTTCATTTTTTAAAACTTTAATAACTCAAAATTTAAAATTTGAAAGTCAAAATAAAATCTTTAGATGTGATCTATGTTATTTTCTCTATATGCCCATAAAAAATATCACATTTCAATTTTCTTTTTATGTAAATCAATAAGTTGAAAAATCAACATCTAGAAATTATCCACATTAGTACGTTTTTACAAGCTCTTGATGACAACTAAAATAAAATTGAAATGTCATTTTTTTTATGAGCACATAGATAAAATGATCTAGATCATATCCAACGGTTTTATTTTGACTTTTAAGTTTTAAATTTTGAGTTATTAAAGTTTTAAAAAATGGAGGCATGGTGAAAGCACAAAAAATAGAGGCATTTGAACCCTCCTCATTTGTTTATCCTTCTATCACAAAATATTTTTGATGACAAGTGCTTATAACACATTGCGTAACAATAAAAAAATATGAAAACTGAATTCCACAAAATCTTTAATATTCAATGTATCATATAAATTAAAATATAAATCGTGTATATATATGTTTAATATAAACACATTCGAAGATCGACTAATTTTCAATTTTGTAATATCGAACTCTATATATAATCTCTAAAGCATGCAGTTTCCAAGAGCTCATTTTAGAGGATCTCAAAAAAATAGTTGCGTTAATTGTTTTATAAGATAATATAGTTATTATTCTTTAATTTATATAAGAGTTTTCAACTGCCTACTTTTTTTATTTCTTTGTCGGTAGGAATGTCAACATTCAACATATATATACTGTATATACATATAAATAATTCAAAAAATATTATTTCAAAATTCAACATAAACAACATACATGAAAAAATATTCAACATTAAACTTACATATCATAATTCAACTAATATATTCAGTAAACATAAAATACCTACAAATTATAGACACTATATATAGTTAGACAATATGAAGAAATAAAGAGAAAGAAGAGAGAGATAAGAATTAAATTAATTTGATGAGATAGTGAGCGGTCTGAAAATTAATGACCTCGATCGTACGAATATGTGCGAAATTAAAGTCTCTAATTCTAACGGTGCAAAACACAACAAACACAACAAATTTATTTTGCTTATATCGTTACTAATGTATTAATCAATATCAGCTAGAAGACCTTCAATTAATTATATCAGTTAGAATAAAAATACGCTACAATAAGTGCAAAACTTTCTATTGGTACTGGTAGAAATAATTTGTGTCCATCTTCTATCTGTCCTGAGGGCGCAACCGATAGAGTAATCTTCCATGTGATTTACTAACTTGTCACAATTTCTTTTGTTTATCGGCTTGAGACAATAAACGGTCTAAACACTTAGAAAATGAACAACAGAAGACCCTGTTTTTGTAGTATTGTTAATTAAATATATTGGTCATATAATTCCAAACTTTGTCCAAAATTTTGAAATTAGAAAATACTTCAACGAAAAAATTCAATGAAATTATTATTATTTTATATAATAAAAATGAAAATAAAAACAATTTATTCCAACTAAAATATACTATTAATTAATTATATCTGCAGTATGAATAGTCTTAAAAAAAAGAGTAAAGATGCAAGCAAACATTATATTATTATGGGCTTTGTGAAATGTATTATAGCATAGGTTTTATGATTAGATGTATTTTCATATTGTTTTAGTTAGCTTCATGCAATTTTAGAGAGCCTAAACATCATTACAAGAATTGAGCAGACTTTGAATATATAAATAGTAGTGGCAAAAAAGACAAAATGATGGAAACCTATCGTTAGGGGCTAAACATCATTTAAAAGTTTAATAAAATATAAATGTTATATTACACAAAATAAGATTTTTCGTTATTTTATATCTTAAAAAAATAAGATACCAAGTTTATTATTTAGTAATTAATTATCTTTATTAGAAGAACATGGAACTGTTAATTCCATTTTTATTTTGACAGTGCCTAACATGTTTTCTTGTTAAATTCGTTTTTCTAGTTAATTTGTTTTTGTAAAAAAACTTGTAGAATTGTTTGGTTCGGTTCGGTTAAGGAATTTTTAAAGAGAAAAGGTAATGTTCCCCGGGCTACAGTCCCCCAAAAATCCCCGTGTATAAAAGCCTTCCATTTTTAGCTTAGTTCTGACGCGCTTTCAACTGCCATAATTTCAAGTACAATATGTATGTTTACATGATAATATGTGTATGTTTATAGGATAATATGTGTATGTTTACAGGATAATATGTGTATGTTCACAGGATACTATGTGTATGTTCACAGAAGGTGGTTCCCAACAGCTGTCATGTGTTTTTAACAGCTTTCACGCGTTTTTAACAGCTGTCACTCGTTTTTAACAGCTTTCACGCATTTTTATGTTGACAGGATTTGTTGAATTAGTTTACAGGATTTAGTATTGATGTTTACATAATTAGTTAAAAATGTCTAGGGATTTTTGAGAGACTGAAGTTGGAGGACTGTTAGCTGCTTCCATTTTTAAAACTAGTTAATCCAAACTGACCAAAACATCTAAATCCGTCTCGCACTCAAGACCCCACAATCGAACCCCTCTACCTCTCGAGTCGTCCTAGTGCAGTCATCAGGTGCACTTCATCCACAATTTCACGGGCACCTTCACATATATACGTCTTCGCCAAGTATTTTGTCATTGTTAGTTAACATTTAAAAAAATTAACAAAACTTGTTCTCTTTTATGATTATTATTTTGATTCACCGAATAAACAAAAATTTAGTTATTTGTTTATTGGGCCGGTTTTAATTCAGTTAATAAGTTTATTTTAAATCGATTCAGTTATATTTATGAATACCAATTAAAATTAAAATTTATCTATTTTATTTCGATTTTAACTGAATTGAACCAATAATCAGAATTAGATAATCTAGATTGGCTTGAATTGACAAGTACGTTGTCAATATAAATTATTGAATTCTCCAGGTGACCGAGTTGGGGCTACAATCAATATTCTAAATCGAATATATTAAGATCTAAATATATTCTATTAATTTATTCCTAACATTTGCATTCGCTGTCTTTCTAATTTTTTAATCTACTAGTGTTGTACAGCATTACTCGAGTTGAAGCAAATTAACTAATAAAGTAGAAACTGAAATCCAATACAAAATTTATGATGACATGCAAAAGTTATGGGGCATGGAAAACAAGAAATGTATGATTTCTTTGTTAGGTTAAAATTCCCATTAAATCGAAACAATGCCAGCTACTCCAACATAAATAATGTCATAGCTTTAGAAACTTATAATATGCATAATAATCGTTTTTATCTAGTATTTACAACTAATATTATTTCTTATAGAATTTTTGAAAAAAAACTACATTTTTTTAAGATATTGGAGCAAGTCAAAAATATCCAAAAGTTCAAACTTTAATAAAAACAAAATGAGATTTACAAATATTAATTTGTGTATTAGCATAATGTCATGAATCAATTTAAATAACATTATTAAGTATTATTTTGAATATATTTCAAATCACAACATTTAATAATTTTATATAATAATTAATTGAAATTGTTACATCCCTCGAGTAATTATGTCTTGACGGCTATCGCCGTAAGCCGAATGATTAAAAACAATTCAAATAATCAGTGGATACTGTCGAGATTTAAATTGTAAAATACAATTGATTATGCAAAAAATTTTATGTAAAAGAAATTACAATTAAGATTAAAAAACATTTGTTATGCTAATATTATCTTTTATCGAGACTTTAAGGACAATGCCCATACATGATATGTTTGGAGATAGATTTGGTAATTATCATGGTATAGTTATTATTGACGCAAAATGTATAGATTTAGTTTAAGAATTAGTTAATAAATTTTGATCCATTTTGATCCGATCAGTATATAGGACAAGACTTTTGATTGTTATCAAACAAAAAAAGACTTGGCGAGTCAAAAGATTATGAAAATGGGGTTGGTACTGGAGTTATCATTTGAGTCTTTCAGTTGTTGTATTAATTTTTAATTAATAGAAGACATGTAACAGGTATGGTTTTATAATTTAATTACATTTAAAGGGAATTTGTGATACAGTGTTGCAATATTATGTCATGTCAATGAAATTTTAAATTTAGTTTAATCAATGTTTTTGTTAACATTTGTGAAACTAAAATTCATATATCTACAAATCAGCAGAGAGTTATTTTGTATGAATATTTTCAAGTTTAGGAATTTATAGAGTAGTCAACTTGTTTTCTATTCTTAATTGTAACAAATAAATGAGAATGATTTTTCTTTATTTTATATTTTTATTATTTTATACAGTGCTTTTCAAGTTTGATATGCCTTCATCAGATGATGTAGTATCTGTAGACTTGAAATCTACTAGAACTATCTCAGAAGGTATCACATGCCTACAATTTACAATTCTTAAACATTTAAAGCTAGACATTGACCTTTTATTTTTCTTTTCCTCTTGTAGTTGATACTAGTACAGAAAACACGATCATACACAACATATATATCACACACGGATGCAAAAACATTCCACATTAACATTGTTTAATGGAAGAAGGTTGTTGCATGAATAAAATCTCATCCATATGAATGATCAAAATCTGAGCAAATAATATTTATAAACCCTAATTGTCAACTTTATAATCAATTCACAAGCGCATTAATATATCATAATAGTATAGATTGGATTGTCGATTCACAGAGATATTATATTAAGAGGTCTAACACTAATCAAGTATAGGTTTTTGATACTTTTCATTATTTGATTTGGTTGTTTGGATTGTTTAGTTGTAGGAAAAAACTAAAACAGTAAAGTAAATGTTTTGTGTATAGAAGATGGACTTCTAAGGATAAGGCTATCTATCATTCTTATCGTGTAATCTACTTTATGGTTGTAAAAGCAAGTGTATACGGTGTTGTCACCAACCTCATGCAAGTGCGTAACCTATCAATTGTGGTCTCCAACTCCAATCGGAATCGCATGCGGTTTGATCAGAACTGTGTGGGCCTTGTACTGGTATCAAATGCAAATATGAGAACTTCTAATCCTATTCTAGTGCTAATCACATGTACGCTATAACACCCTTACTCATAAGGACGTACTGACAATGGGATGGTACTCAAATTTCACCCTAATCAATCGCATAAATAGCAATGATAAGTTTCCATTATCAAGACTTGAAGGATTTAAGTTCACAGTTACGTATTTCTTTTATACCTTCTATAGTTGAAATAATCGAAATTACCCCACTATTAGTCCATAGAACGCGTCGTCCGTCTGCAAATCTATATTCCAATAGATTTCTAACTGAGATCAGATCACAAGATCTCAACAGTTACGTCTATTTTCCTTACTGAAAATCTTGGATAATTGTACACTACTATTTCTAACCAGTCAACCTTATACGCCTACTATGGCATGTACATTACCATGATGACAACGTTAACACACATCAAGTTAAGTAGTAATACAAAGAAAATCCAGTGCAATACCCGACTGAATACAATAATATCTGAGCTGTCAGTTATACGTTGGCACAAATCTGTAAATGGATCCTGAGGCCATCGCTCACATGATGTGTGTCACGCCAAATAAATTGCTCTTATAAAGGGAACGACCATGCATTTGCTTTCTGGAGTAAATCACTTACGGCCTAGGGACTTCACCTCAACAATAGAAAATAAAATGAAAACGCTAACAAACACGTGTGAGTTGCGGTACCCAACACGGCGTGTTCTTTGCCCCCATTATTTTCTCTAGTGCATCATTGAAAATCTCGTTTCATACTAGAGGTTTGAAACACTATAAATTGAAACTGATATATTCTTTTAGTAAAAATATGGGGCAATGCCCGTATTTGATTACCAAAGTAGTGTTACATTGGTGGTGTAACAAAAAAACAAAAAAAAAAGTGGCTCAATACAGTTGAGTCATAAAAGAGAAATAAAGATATTAATTGGAACTGATCTTTATTTTGTATGTTACTTTCAACTCTAGTGCATCATTGAAAACATCTTGGTTCAAACTAGAGAGGTTTGAAACACCATAAATTGGAACAGATCATTATTTTGTAGGTTACTTTGAACTCGCTATATATGTGGTTGCAACAAGATGGCTGGAATAAAAATTGTTAATTAAATTTGATGTTTTAGATTTTGGAATTAGATCAAAGAAATACATAATTGCTAAGTTATCAATATCGTATTTTTTTTTTAAATAATGTGGATTCAATTTGATCAAATCCACGAGTCTAAAAACATCCAATAAAAAGAAAATTTATATAGTATGCATCATAATGCATGTATAGTCAGAAGATAAACAAAAAAATAACCACAATGCATATATGTTAGAGATGAGGAATGGACCAATCCATATTTAGTAATTTTTTTTTGTACTAAATCACTTCAAAATTAAAATATAAGAATGTATTGGTTGCAATAGAAAAATGTAACCAATTTCTATGGTCGCGGCGGTTAAGGCCATCTTGCCCCTTCTTGTACCAACTCTATTGTCTGCTTCAAGTACGGTAGATTGGGTTATGGTTATTTCCATTCTTGATCATCAACCTTTATTCCTAGCACCACCTCCGTTTCTTGTACTAAATCTTAGATGGATGATGTAAATCGACGTCTGCTTATCAAAGTCTATCCTAATCAAGTATATAGACAGTTTAGTTAATCTTTATTTAACAATATTGGTCATGTCAATTTTATGAAGAATGGAAAACAAGAAATGTGTGATTTCTTGGTTAGGTTAAAGGTTCCTATTTAATCGAAGCAATGCTATTCTAACATAAGGAATCTCATTGCTTGCGAAACTTTCAATATGCATAATAGTCCACTTTTATCTAGGATTTAGAATTAATATTATTTTTGATATAATTTTTGGCAAAAAACAAACCCTTCAATTTTTTATGATATTGGAGCAAGTCAAAAATATCCAAAAGTTCAATTATCAAACTCAAATAAAAACAAAAAAGGAATTTAGTAGTAGGAATTAGTGTATTAACAGAAATCCACAAATAAATTTAAATATCATTATTAAATATTATTTTGAATTCGAATCAAAACATTTAATTATTTATTTTTTTCATTAATTAGTATTGAAATTTTTAAATCCCTCGAGTCATTATGGCTTTACCGCTATTGCCATAAATCAAATGATAAAAACCAATCAAATCATCCGTGAAAATTAATTACGGATTTAGAAAAGAGTTTTTTAGATATTCCGAAACAAAAATAATATCTAAATTTTGAACTAAATTATTTGGTTTATACTTGAACTTAAATTGTCTATATTTGTATTGCAAAATGTAATAAAAATGTTGGAGGATTATGCGAAAAAGTTTAATAATTTAAACACGTAAGGTAAATTAAAATAAACCTTGAAAACATTTGTTATTCAAGGATAATACCTATCCGTAATTTATTTGAAAATGAATTTGATAATTATCATTATAGATTAATTGTTGACAAAGAAAGTATATATTTAGCTCAATATTGGTAAATACATTCTCATGTGTTTCTATCTGGTCAGTATTTAAGAAATGACTTGTAGTTAGTGTTATAACAAAAAAAAAAATTTGATTGTACCAGTAAATGGGATTCCCACTCGTGGGTCAAAAGATCTTGAAAATTGCGATATTGCTTAAGTTATGAGAAAGTCATGCAGTGGTTGCATAATTATTTTTTAATTAATAGAAACCGTGTAAAAGGTTTGGTTGTACAGGTCAATTACATTTTAAGTAAATTTATGATACAGTGTGACAATATTTATGTAATGTTAATGAAATTTTAGGTTTAACTAAATCACAAGTTTCTATTAGTGGAACTGAAACTTGTAACATTCCAAGTTTACTTAATTTTAAGTAAATCACATAATTGAAGAAAATTTTATACCGCAACATGTTGAAACCGATATGGAACTTTCGTAAAATAATCTAAAATGTCTAGAGTATTTGTTAGTGTTACATTCTGTAAAATACAAACATAATATTAGTAACTAAGTCTGATATACGAAATATCAAATGAATTTTTTTTATTTCAGAAAAATGCATAATATTTTAAAATAAGCATTACTTTCTGAACATATAATTAAGATAATTAATTTTAATTTATAGTTAACTGGGTTCATAAGATTATCTAAAAATCTATTTATCTAAAATAAAATACATCTTATATTAATCTGAAAATTTTCAAATACTTGTAAATTAGAAAGGTTGAAAATAACTAATTTAATAGATTGAGATGCACAAAATTTAATTGCAATATTTTATACACTAACTAGCAAAAATTAAGAATGGATCTTTTAAGTGGGACCTTATGTCATTCTCTATAATTCCAATCTCTATAATTATATATATTTCTTTCTCTTTCTTTACATGCGTGGCAAAAGCAGAGTGTTCCAGCGTGTTACCCATATTTGACTAAGTGAGGTACTTGCTAACTACCGTCTAAGATCTATCTTATCGCTTGGTTGTTTCTCGAATAAGGTTCTCTCTCCCTCTCTCTTTTCTCTGTTATGAGTGAGATTACCTGAGAAGAATTCATATCATCATGTCATGATTTTTGGATTTCTTTGGTGTGATTGTTCTTGTTCCATTCCACCGCACATAGCTACTAGGTATATACCTCTCTCTCTCTTATTATTCTTATAACTTGCTCAGAAGTATTAAAAAAGTTAGTTTTTAAGCTAAAGTATTAATTATTTTACTGTTGAATTAAATTAGGAAGCTTGCTTAAAGGCTGGAAGCCTTCTAGTCTTATATATATATATATGTACATACAAGTCTTAGTCCAATACCTTGCTATAAGGCAGTTATATAAGAGTATGAATCATTAATCCACGTACTACTTATGGTCTACAAAGTACCCATGAATTTCTTTTATGTTATTTGTAATAGTTTGTTAATTTCTGGAAATTTTGATAACCAGTCCCTCAACGATTAAAAGGATTGTCTGGATATATATTTCACTGGTGTCTGTACTAAGTTTGTTACAGTGCTTAATTTGTACAACCCTGGTAAATTGGAATTTAGGAAAATGCTTAATTGAGTTAGTAAGCAAAACTTTGAAGGTAAATAAAAGTACAATATGTATATAATATTATATAGGAGTTACTTTGTTGAAATATGAAATTATTTTCATGTTCAGTTATAGCTGAAAAATTGTGACTTAACTAAAGTTATTTTAATGAAAATAAACGAAACTCTCTGATTCATACAATAGTATTTATTTTAATGATTTCATCTAGATTTAAACCTATATGATGAGTTTATATGCTAGAAATGTCGCAATACATATGAGCATCTTAAAGAGATCTAATTGGTTAACTAATTAAAACCGAATATTAATTTTGTATCGAAAATTGTTTTATACGTAGTTATGAATTCGACCATTCAAATCGAACTGGCTTGTCAGATGTGCCTACAGGATGGTAATTGTGATTTGAATCACATCGTACCCTACGTTATCAGGTGCGGGGTTACTGGACTTGTTTGATATTACATTTTTAAGAATTAAATTGTTATTCGTTTGTCATGTTGAATGATTATTTGTTGCATTATTTGAGATGTCTGAATCATATACATAGCCCAATCAAATTATAACTGAATTTTGTGTGATATTGTTGACCTATCATTTTGTATGGTTTACCGTTTGTATGAATCACCTATTCTGAATTATGATTAAGTCACCACAAATTTATGTTTATGGAAATATGTTGAGCTCTGCAAAGTCTAGGAGCTATAGACTAGAAAGGCCCTCGCTAATCCCAGTACCGGTTGGGAGGGGGAATCTGATTCTGTTTC
The DNA here is from genome assembly GCF_964058835.1 of Carex rostrata. Classification (NCBI taxonomy): domain Eukaryota; kingdom Viridiplantae; phylum Streptophyta; class Magnoliopsida; order Poales; family Cyperaceae; genus Carex; species Carex rostrata. The sequence goes on from NC_135930.1 coordinate 1,612,271, forward strand.
TGATTCTGACGATGACTATGGGTGACTATAAAGAGACGTCTTATTGATGTGATATCCAGTCTGGGACCGGAATGACAGGTTTGTTTAATGTGTTGAGAATTACCGATTCCGAGTTTATTGCATACGAAATATTATCTGACTATGAACCAGACTTTAATTAATGGTATAAGCCTAAGCACATCAGATGAGGGTCAGTGGATGGTACTGAGTACCGGCAGGTGTGGGTTTAGCGTGGCCACCTGTGTGACAAGTTGGTGGATCATCTGTATGTGTTACCAGACCTGACAATCTGAGTTTAAGCCTAATGTATATGTTGAGCTTCATTTGAAATTCTATGAGTTGAGATTCAATTGAATATTGTGACTAAGCATTTGCACTCACTTATATATAAATTGATAAATTGAACTGTTAATGTCAAGTTGCGAGGATTTAATTCTGGATATGGATTGATTGCAAGTCCAGTGGCCTGATTGTGGCAAATTCGCATTGGGAGATAATATTTATATTATTTCTCACTCCCCCCACCCTTTGGGTTATTTTCATATTTATTACATGGATACAGAGAGACGGTTTTGGATTGCATCTAACAACATAACCACATAATACTAAGGTTTTGGGTTGTTGTAATTGACAGGATGCGGGAGGCATTCCTAAAACATAGTTTGCCGTATTATGTCAGATAATTTCTTAAATATTGGGATGTGGTTAATATATAATGGTGTTATTGGTAATGCATATAAAAGATCCATTGCTTTGCATATATGTTTTAATAAAATTACACGGCAGGCTGTTATACCTGTATTTTGGGGTGTGACAGTTAGCTAATGTATGTCAAATTTGTCAAAACTTTTAAATGTTAATAAGTTGCAAATATATATACATAAATATTTATGTAACATTGTATTAATTAAAAGTTTGAATCTCAACAAATAAACTGTGCGGATCTGGATTTGTATGCAAGTTTTCTAAAGTGGAGGACACATGTCACCAATTTGACAACTAATTTTCTTTGTTACCTAATTAACTTCAACACCGTTCAACTTTTCTCCTTTAATTTGATCATTGGGGATCCGCTTATTGAAAGAAAATAAAAAAAAATTGAAAAGAGCGAAATTTAGGCCCTAAATGAGTCGGGCTGACTCATGGGCTTTGAGCTAAACTTTTGAATGGGTCAATATTGAGCTGAGCTCAATTCGAGTGAGCATGAACTTGGCTCAAACTCAAAATAATTCATCTATTCATAACGGAGTCGATCTGAGCTGAGCCGAGCCGAGCCGAACCCATCCAAGCTCGCTCAATCCTTTCATCTATTTGAATTTAGCTGGGTTAAGATTGGTATATTTTCTAAAGTCTTCCTATACATTTTATGAGTCGATTTTAAGAATATCAAATCATTGTATTCATGCATATCCATGGAGATAAAAAAATTGAAAGTATCTGAACTATTAATTTAGACGACTGAATTAAGTTGCAGAATGAAAACTAATATTTATCTTCATCAAATATATATATATATATAGAGAGAGAGAGAGAGAGGGGTTGGCTAAGATCAAAGTGGTAGTTCTTGAGCTTTGGTGCTACCAGTTCGTTTTTCAATTATCAAAGTTCAAAACGTCGATCCGAACCATTGAAGTTGATCTCTATATTAAAATGTGCTTGGAGACCAAATTTTATATTTTTCTGATTTTTTTTACTATTTATTAAGCCACTTTGAAAATCGCTGATCCAACGGTGGCTTCTGATTTTACTGTTTTGTTAAGCCACTGTTGGATCAGCGATTTTCAAAGTGGCTTCATAAATAGTAAAAAAGTTCAGAAAAATGTAAAATTTGGTCTCCAAGCACATTTTAATATAGAGATCAACTTCAATGGTTTGGATCGACGTTTTGAACTTTAAAAATTGAAAAACAAATTTGCGCGCAACGATGCTGACACTTACATCAAATTTGCTTTATTTTTAAACTCAACTATAAAATTTATCGAATTGACTTCAAATAATGAATCAAACTATTAAAATCCATCTATTTTACGAGTGATGCGTGCGAAAATTTAAAATTTTCAAACTAATATAATATGAAGTTAAGCGGTCAAAATTAAAAGGTTTATAAATTAATTTTAATGTATTCATTTTTTCAAAGTTTTTTTTACCACATGACTATATACAAAATTAATTTTAAAATTTTAAATTTCATATCTAATAAACACATCACTCGTAAGATAAATGAGTTTTAACAATTCAGATTTATCATTTAAAACCAATCTAAAAATTTTTAAGCTTGCAATATTGAGTTCACAAAAATTAATTAATGAACTTAAGAACATCCTAGTTTTACTCATTGTTGACTACTTAAAAGATGGTTATTCCTTTCTACTCTTTGTAGTATTGAATAGATGACACGTTTCTGCTTTTAGTATTGAAAAAAAAATCAAACAAAAGAACGGAAAGACAACAAAATCAAAGCTACAAAGTTTTTCAAAAGTGAAATGTTTACAATGGTTTTTCCATGAATAATTAATTTCATATTCAGAAAAGTTATAACATATAACAAAACATAAGTTATTCTATAGAAACATTTATTCAATCCAAGCTCACCATATAGCCCTAATTTTAGGTTTTTAACTCAATTATATAAAACTAAAATTATTCCTCATACTTCATTTTGAAAATAATATCATTTATGACTAGTTCGGCTAGCGTCAAAACGTTTGAATTTCAATCTAAGTTCAAACTAGTCATTATTATGATATCAAAATCTAAAAATTCGATCTGAAGTGCTTAACACGCTCTCCATATAAAAATATTATTGGAGACCAAATTTTATATATATTTTTTTTAATTATTTAATATTTTTAGAAATTTTTAAAATCACATTTTTAAAAATTATTTATTTATAATATAATAAAATGAGTTTAATTTTTTTTTTGAAAAAAACAGTAAATTTATCCTAAAAATGTATAATTCAGTAGAGAACTCCGAGTTTAACGTTGATCTCAATTCGAAAAACACGTGAAGAGACAAAAGGGCATGGTGATCCGGACTAAAGCGCCATTGCACCACAAAAGTGAAATGTTTACCTCTGCGGTGGACAACGTGTTTTATTGATTAATGTTGCTGATTTTTCAGTCACGCATGAATTATATATACTTTGCAATTTCTTTGACAGTAATCTTGTATGCAATTATTAAAAAAAAAAAAATTAGTTTTAGATGAAGATGATGATGTCCTTACTATTTTATAGTTCAACCTGATGATCAGTGCATTCAAACAAAGGAGTCAACTTATGTATTTTAAGCTGCATCCAATCCAAACAAAAGAGTAGTCAAATTTGAAAGAAATCTAGCGACAAACTTTGTGTTTTGAAGCTGCATTCAAACAAAGGAGTCAAATTAAACTTTGAAACAATATATATATTCTTGTGACAATCCTTGTTTTTTAAGCTAGGCGGCACGACTTTTTATATGAATTCCATCTAAAATTCTTGGCTCACTAATAAGCAATTCTATTCGACAAGTATTTTACGTGATGATCAGTGCTTCTTTGTTTTTCTTGACTGATGACTAGATACTATATATCAAACTAAAAGACTTTTCATAAGTTATGGAGAAGACACCTATCTTTGCAAAGGCTCTAGGCTTCTTTTTCTAGTCAGTCTTTTGCCTTTGAATTGCGTAATGAATACTCTGATCCCTCTTTCGTCTTTTCAGAAAGACTCGGGGTGTCTTTCTCAGATAAAATTCTAGATAAATTAGATTTGACTTATGACTTCATGGCGTCAACGTATGGACTGGAGCTACGAAGAACATCACGATGGGAAATGCTCCATTACACTTTTGGTAGTTCAATTGCGTGATAAATACTCTGGTTTTCTCTTTATTTAAGTTTTCTTTTTCGGAAATATTTAACAATAATACTACGGGGAGTGTCTTCTTAAAGTTTACTATGGTAATGTGGAAAATAAATAATATATTCTCTTATATAAATGAACAATTATAAAAGTTATTTTAATATATATATATATATACTAGTATCGTGCCCGTGCATTGCAACAGAAAATTTGAAGAGACTTTTTTTATTTGACATTCACACAAAATAAAAAAATATATATTTAAATGAAAATAAAAGACAAATAAAAAAAACAGAAATTCAAATGATAAATAACAATAAAAGAAACAACAACATATGAAAAAAAAAGAATCAAATATAACATAATTAAGTATCATTGCGATTTAATATCTAAATTTCTCCACAAACAAGATAAGTCGTTAAATGATTTAGAAGAGAAATGGTATGTAAAAAAATAAAATTGAAAAATGTATAATTAAATAATTCAAATAAAAATTTTCTCTACGTATATATTCTTGATAAAATTATTTTAACAATGAAAATTTCTCTACACAGTTCTAAATATGCTTCATTTTCTCTCCAGATCAGATAGATATGATTGTTTCCATTAGCACAAGATTTGTTATTGATCTATTCACAAAGATACAATAGCCCTAGACAAAATTCGGAAATATATGATTGTTTCCATTTTCACAAAGATACAATATGATTTGTTATTCCATCAGCACCATCGATATCGTACGCATTACTTAAATCTTGGTGGTGCCTAGAGTCAAAGAGAGATAAGTATTTCTACCATGGTGAGAGGGCTTAATGAGACATGAGAATTGATATATATAAGAAAGAAAATACTAAGAAAATTAAGAGGGTATAATGAGTAATGAACTTAATATTGAGAAAATGAACAAGACATGACTTAAATTGATTGAAGACGAAAAGGTGAAGAGGTGTGTGTATAACGAGGGGGCGGCCCGTCTATAAATTGTTTTTTACAATCGCTTGGTTTGACAAAGCGCGAATGATATGTACGTCGTTAATGACCAAAAACGGTTTTTGGATATTTAACATTATTGTAGAAGGTTTATTCCTTAAAGACCATGTATATTCATCTAAGAGCGCACACGGTTCAGTATTATTAAACCGTGTTCCTATAATCGTGACTTCCGAACACGGTTCGGTACTAATGGTTCGTATGTGTATGTTAGAGGTTTTTTCCGCATGAGCGCCTCCTTCCATTACACACAGTTAATGTAGAATATTTTCGCATTCGTGGCTGATATATATGCCATGTATGGTCACGTTTTCTGTACTAGTGTGAATACAAACAATTGTTTTACATGTGTATTCAATGCATTGAGATCCATGATTGGAGAAAATCTACACATAATTTTGTTTGCTGGATTAAAATTTTACAACAAAATTTCTTAATATAGCATTTAAAGATAACAGTAGAAAAAATAGACATTCAGTGTTGGTAAATATAACATCAAGTATTATTATTCATTTGAAAAAAAATAGACATTTGGTGTATAATATTTTGCGTATACCATCAACTTTATTGTAATAGTCTCTTTAATTATACTCGCTAATGGTTCTCTAATTATTATCTTTTACCAACATTAATTTCTTTTAAAGAAATAGACATGTGTTCGTTTCCCTTCAAACAAGTATTCAATTTGATTTAGTGAAATGAGCTTTTTGAAATGAAGTTCAATATATAAGTTTTTAGTTTCATTCGATCAAAGAGCTAGATCAAGACAAGTGTTTGGTTTTGCGATCCGACTAAGTATTCTAATAATTCCAAAATGCAAAGAAATTTCCGTGAATGCTCTTTGACTAAGGGAGGAAAACCATTCACAGGAAATTTTCATTTACATATTTCAAAGGGACTAATTATGAGATAGGAGTAGGTCCGATGGGCATGGGGCCTACTTTTAGGTTCAATTAGCTCTAACACTATCATGATTAGAACTAAAATCTATGCGCACGGAAAATGATACAGATACGCACTGATTTTAATACAGAGCGCACGAATCTTGATGCAATCAGATGGTCACGACACCCATCGAACCAAAGTAGTAGGTCCGATGGGCATCGGACGTACTCTGAACACACTAACTGTATAAAGTATAATGATATATTTATTTAGATGGTTATTTCTTACTGATCCACTGCTGCAAATATATATTCCAAAGATATCACAGTACAGAATATCACTTCTTTTCTTTTTCTTTTTCTTTTTTTTGCAAACGACAGAATATCACTTGCAATCCAGCAAGCACTGATGTCATTCATAATCGTTGAAACACAAATAGGAGGGCCCCACACTGTTTCAAAATTCTGTCATTTATAATTTTGAAAGCTTTCATCAAATCAACGCGTTTTCAATAAATTAAGCTGGCAAAAAGTTCCATTCGGATTTGCTCTTCACGTCGCCTCTTCCACCTCCCCATCTCTTCTTTCCAATTTTTATTCCAGTAAGTGCAAATTGACGTGGAAAACAATAGAAACAAGCAGAAACGTAAGGGGAAGAGCAACAAGAAGAGGAACATCACAGTGGAACAAACCGCAACTCTCAACTATGTTAGCAACTGGACTTTCCCCTCCTCGGCCACAAGCGGTACTGGCTCTATGTATTTGTTCAGTTGTATATTCTTTGAGTTTTATACACATGTAATATTCTCCCAGCATATAATTGACATGACAGCCCATCAGCAACAGGATTCATCAAACTTGACACAGAACAATAACGGCAACGACAGCAGGGTGCATGTAAATGAAATGACCTCCCTTCAGCAGCAGGATTCATCAGACTCGACACAAAACAATAATGGTGACGACAGCAGAGCTCATGTAACAATTGAAATGACCTCCCATCAGAGGATTCATCAGGCTTGACACAGAACAATAATGGCAATGACAGAAGCCTTATGTCGCCTGATGTAGGAGCACAGGAGAAGCTCATCCCAATAACAGCGCTACTGGAGATGGGGGCCAGAATTCTGGGTGTTCTGGTGTGTGGGTTGCCAGTGGCGGTGCTGGTGCAAGGTGGGATTGTCACCACCGTTGAAACAGAGGATTGTGTGTTCATCACTGTGTTGTTCTTCTTAATATGTTTCCGCTACTGGGGCTACTTCTGTCCCCAAGCCATTTGGTATATATATATATATATATATATATATATATATATATATATATATATATGACAACTTTTTGCTGAAATTAATTACAAATGGCTCTTTAATTTTTCATGTCAATATTTGAAGGTCTTTAACAGAGGCTACTCAGTCCTTGTCAGCAGACAACTTGAGTATAGCAAACGATATCCAACAATTGGCACTCCCGGTTCGTTCCATCATCAGATTCTTTTATTGGTACAAGCTCGTCTCTGCCATGACTTGTGTTGTTCTCTCTATAATGCGGTTAGCCTCACAGAATTTCGGCCAAACAGAAGTGGCAAATCAGATGGCTCGGGACTTCGCTTTAAATGTCTTTTATGGCCTGGCACTCGCAGAAGCATTGGTGTTACTTTTTGCACTCACGTTCGTTCCAATAATGTCCATGCAGCGAAAAGCCAAAGAGGCATTGTTTGAGAGGGTTAAGCCCTCCCAGCCTGCACCGCTGCTTGATTTGCTCTCCCTTAGAGAATCTGTGAATTTCTCCAACCCACCAGAATCCGAACTGCAAGGTTTGCTCTGTGGAATTAATCACCATCCACCCCGAGTGCTTGATTTGCTCCGTAGAGTGCCCCGAGTGCTTGGTTTGCTCTGTGGAATCAATCATCATCCCCCTTAGAAGATTACTCTGACGACTCTGAGGATGACCTTCCTCATTTAAAAGAGGTTTGATGTATCAGTATTGTTTGTCAGTAGCGGAACTAACTTAGAAAATTTAGAAAAAAATTTTGTTTTTGTTGAGAATAATTAAATAATTGAAGGGTAGAATTGTAAAATAGGAAAAAGGGTAGTATTGTATGTAAAATAGAAGTTACCGTTAGATACCAAATGAGTACCAACAGTATAATATTAATAGGATAGAGATGTATAAATACTCATCTCCTCTCTTGTAACAGATATGCAACAAAAAACAGAAATATATTTTTTGTCTTCTTAAATTCGCATCTCTTTACAAAAAATAACAGTTTCCTTTTCTATTTTACTAGAACCGTTCATCATTTGAAGAAAGTTTTTAGTACAACCATTTGTGTTCAGTATCGTGTGAGGCGATTTTGACATGTTCAACCATTAATATATATAGCTCAAATCAGACGCCAAACAATCTTTGTCATTTTAGGCTTTGCCCGAAAATAAACTTCTCTCAGACAGATGAAAATAAAAATAAACCATAGTATATATATACCAAATATGGGGCCACAAGCGCCAGAACCGTTACTCTTGATTTCCCTTTTCTCTTTGTTTTTTTATTTTTAAGTTAGGCTTTCCTTTTCTCTTTGTTTCTTTACGAGTGACAAATATTTTCTTTTACTATCTCTAGCAAAATTCCGCTTTAATTACCGACAGAGAAATATTTTCTTGACTTTGATTTTTGGATTGACTTAGAATGGTACACTCAAATCAAATACTTCTTGATGACCACATAATTTCCTTTACCTTATCTTTTCTTGTGTCTCTTGTTGAACAAGTTGCAAGAAAGAAGGCCTATGATGTTGATAGCGGGCCCTTGCTTTCAATGAGAAACAAAGGACATTTTGCTACTTTGTCAGTGGGGTGATTTAATTGCTTTGTCAAAGATGTTAAGATTATTAATGAAATAAATATAATTATTTTGCAAAAAAATAAATAGAAAATGCCTATAAGATATTAAATAATAAAGTACGGATGAGAAATTGCAAACTCTGTTTGAAAGATAAGTAGAAATTTGAAGCACATACTTAAATTAAGCATCGAAGATGTCACGGTAGTAATCTTGTAAATATTATATTAGCAGAATAAGAGTAACTTTAGGGTCTTGTACATAAAAACTTTTTTTATCAATACATTTGTTGACATAATATTTTATGCCAACCATCAAAAAAAAAAAATTAAGCATCGAATATTAACTTTAGACGAGTATAATTGAGGATTTGTGGCAGACGACTAGATATATTTGTCTTATATATAAATGAATAGTTGAATTAGTTAGACATACATTTCTTTAGGTTATCTGGACTGGAAGGAATAGAATGTCTTCTTATAAGATTCTTTGTAAAGTGTAAAAAGTTTAAGAAGGGCTATAATTAGCTTCATTCTTTTACTCATGTTGGGTTGTATCAGACTATTCAAATACTTTAATTTGTTTTGTTGATGAGTTTTGGTGGCATCTAGTTAGAACAATTTATTAGGTCATTTATTGTAATCATTTTCCCATTGGTATCGCCGTGTGGTACCACTTTTTTCATTTGTAGTTTCAAATGAAAATCAAAATTAGCATGGTCATGAAGGAGGCTTTCTTTTTCTTTTTTTTGTATTTCAAATTGTTCCCCAAAACTATTTGTGCTTAAGACACGAACCCTCAGTTTTTGATATAACTCTTATAATTAATTCGAAATTATTTTAATGGTGTTGCCTTTTGTAATTAGAATTGTACCATCCCAAAATCATGAGTCATGATATTTATTGATTATCTATAACTTTTTACTCTTATTTCGCTACAAAAAAAATTCTATTTGCAATATGAAAAAGTAGATTTTCTTTCATGAAAGAGTTTAATTGGAATTTTCTCAAAAATAAAAAAGAGTTTAATTGGAAAAAATAAAACATTTCAGCGATTATTTCCATAGATCGTACATTCTTGATTTGTTCCGGTCAATGTGTTTACATCCGTGGTTGCAATTGAATTTTGTCCACATATATTTTATATTAGAAAATATATATGTAGAGAAAATTCAATAGAGAGTTAGAATAATTAACATGATGCAATTAAAATGGTGTATTTAATTTCTTTTTAATTGTGATTGTAAGCTCCACGGAAGACTTATCAAGTGTTGAGGTAGTATTGACTGTTCCATTTAGAGGGAGGTGAGCAACTCGGTATTTTATTTATTTTTGAGAACTATTCTGGCCCGTGAAACTGAACCTCCTAGACAATTTCCAATGCCATTTTCATTTTTTGAACTTTCTTTCTCTCTCTTCCGTCGAAAATTATAATTCACAAGGAATTTATGATTGGAGATAGCATCAACCAAAGTGCACTGGAGATAAATTTCCTTTTGTTTTATTTATTAATTCATGCTTCCTTTTCCTTTTTGTTCCTGAAAATTGTGTTCTAGCTTCTCCGACTTAAATAATTTGCTCAGGCTAGCAGAACTGGATACATGTACGAATTTTTTTTATAAACCATAATTAACTAAACTATATTTAGCAAAGCAGCATAATTGTTTTTTTTTTTTACAAAAACCACAAAGACTAAATCCCCAATTCGGTCTCCTTTTATTTTGAAACAAGGGCTGTCCGTGCAAGAAACAGCTTATTCCTGGCGGAAACAGGGGTTGTTCCTGGCGGAAACTGCTTATTCCTGGATGAAACATGGGCTGTCCCTTGCTGAAACAGGAAGAATCAGGGCCCAAACAAATGAAATATATCACAGAAATACAGGGTGTTCGAGAAAAGCCGAAACAGGCCGCAACAGGGACCGAAACAGGAAGAAACAAAGGAAAATGTGGAGAACGAATCCCCAATTCAGTCTCTCCAAAAAGTAAAATTTAGAGACCGAATTGGGGATTCGGTCTCTGTGGTTTTTGTAAAAATAATAATAATCATGCTGCTTTGCTAAATATAATTTAGTTAATTATGTTTTATAAAAAAAATTCTACCCATCTCATTTCAAAACTATTATATTACAAGTTTTATATACCAGCTATTTCCATGGGGGATAAACAGGTTACAATCCTTACGAATGGAGGCGGGACAGCTTTGGATGATAACTATGGACTGCAGTTGGTGCCTTGGGCGTCTATGGAAGATTGAGAGTCTTAACTGCTATTTTCTACTTTTATAGTTTGTTGTTATATTTTGTTTTGTGTTTTTCTGTTTTGTTGTTTGTAGGTTTTGATATAATATTGGTCTCTCTGTGGGTATTCGCTGCTAGGGTATTTTTGTAAGAATTTTGTGGTCTGTACGGTTACATCTTAGAGGTACCGGTGATTCTCTGTAAAACTTTGGTTTTCATGTTAATGAAAATCGGTGGCAATGCCACTTCTCTCAAAAAAAAAAAAAAAAAAAGTTTTATATACCAGATAAATTCACATATATATAATTTGAGCACATTTGTATAATTATTCCCATAATCCCTTGTTTAACTAATTATGGTACGCATTTAAATTAATAGCATCCTATAATTAATTATTCCTAATCTTCTTCGTAATCATTTAATAAACTCCATTGGTCCTTAAAATTTTAAACTTCACTCTTAATGAAATTGTCCAAGAAATCTGGTCCACTGTTCCAAAACTCTGATGTCCTAAGCCACAGGCCTTCTTTTCTTCTCTTTTGAATTTCTGAACCACTCAAACGAGTCAGCCCAATTTAATTTTCCTTTTTCTTTCTCATTTTTACCATTCAAGATCAAATGAATTTCCAAAGGCCCATGTCCAAATGAATTTCCATTTCCCGTTTTTAATTTTCAGAGCCAAAATCAGGACCCTACCATTTTGCCAGATCGTCCCTCTCATAAGGGGATAATATAGAAATCACAATAATTTGCGTGCAGCCCTCAAAACTTGTGAAATTCATAAAACAGGCTCCTCAGAATTATACCAATGACCAGAATGCACTGTTACCACTGGTACCAGTGTAAGAACTCCATCAAGTTGCTGTAACTGTATCCCAACAGTACCAACAATCTCATAGAGGCAACAAGGCACTGGTACAGTGTGTTTATGAATCAATACCAAGTGGTATGAAACTATGAATGCTTAAGGAGCAAAATAAATGCTTATTCACAACATATATTTTGTCACGTTTAAGGACTGGATGAATGCTTAGAAAGGACCAGTATAAATACATCTATAAGTTAGACGACTTCATAAAAATAAAAATTAAGTGCTTGTGAAATCCTATCGGAATCCGCATCACCTAGGTACCTGAGGTTCCCTTAATAAATCCAGATCATTCTTTGACTTTGGCACGAATCTCAAAACAGACCCCTTATAAATGCAATATGTACTGAATTCCTTTTCACTTGGCTGGGATTGAATCCAAACTGTTAAATTTCCTATAATTGCCTCAAGTACGTACCTAAGGGGCGGGATCTTTCACTTGACGACTTGGATCAAGACTGTACTGATCCCCAATTACCAGAGCACTGATTTTAAGGTGTACCACCACTGATTCTCCTCCCTTTGCCAATGATACCTCAATGTTGTGATTCTTATTGCTGGAATTTTAACAATTCTGAATTAAGGAACTTTTATGAATTTTTGGATAACACCCAAGATTAGCAGCAAGAAAAAGAAATGTCACACAAGTCAGAGCAAGTAACAACAGTAATAAGTCCTTCAACAAACTCTGCCTTTTTCTTCAATCATCTCCAGTTTCTGATCTAGATTGACTAGAAATGACAAACAAGTGTAACTTGTTAATTTTTTAGGAGGCCCGAATTAAGGTTTAGGTGATCTTGTAAATAGACGTTATCATGTTTAACTACTTACACACAATAATTAAAATAAATACAACTAATCTTTAAAGTTTCGATAGCGGAATTAAAAATCATCAAAAGCAAATCAAAGACCTTAGAATTCAAAGTCTCCATGTGTAAATCAATCAAATAGATTATATACCTTTATCCATTGTAAACTGTAGAACAATTCTTGAAACGTTCTTCGCAAACCGTCAGAAGAACTGTAAAGTGATTTCTCTCATCTTTCTCTTTCTAAGCAATCACAACTTGTTCTTCGCAAACCGTCAGAAGAACTGTTAGAATTCATTTATCACATTGCATGTTATTAAAGCAATATTTATAGGGGAGATGCACAGGATGGACAGCGCAGCACAAGTGAATAATGCACCCTTTAAACAATATATCAACGTGCAGTGAACCTTGCACCCTTTAAATTAATATTGTGTGGATATTTTTTTTTTGAAAGAAGTGGAAATATCCACCGATTTCCAATAAAATGAAAACCTCATACAGTGTTTATCGGTACCAATAAACTAGTACCAGATACAAGAGTTCATCTACTGGTATTGATCAATACCACTATATTCTCTAAATCAAAATAGGACAATCCATATGTAAAGCAAAAATCAGTTTTCTTATCTAGTTATATGACAATTCTAGAAAATAAGCATAAAAGACCCTAGAATTTTAAGAAATTGCCACAGATTGTAAGGAGCTGCAACACCCATCAGAATCCTCACTAAACGAGTCCTCATCACCATTGAAACTGCTCTCTATTCCAAGCATAGGGATTGAGCCCTGCGGCGCCCCCATGGAAATGGCCACCATAGGCCCTATCAAATCCTTCAAATCACAAGGGAAAATTAGATTCAATTTACAAGAAAGATCTGTTTTTTGATTTAAAGCCCAAAATCTAGCTATCGTTAAGATTTTAGACCCTAAAACATGTACCGCTTGTACCTGTCCTCCTTGAAAAATAATTCTGTTTTGATCCAACCATAGACTCCACAAAACTGAACCCCTAATAATTTCAACAATATTTGGTTCTTTCAAAGGAAAGCAATACTCCATTTCCCACAAAGCTTCTATATTATCATACACAAAATAGAAATTATTATATTGAGCAATCCAATTCCAAATTGATCTAGCAAAATGACAATTCACAAATAAATGATCAATTGTTTCCTTGTATGAACAATAAACACACTGAGTATCACCTGTCCAACCTCGTTTACTTAATCTATCTTTGGTTAAAACCCGCTTCTGTCTAACTAACCATAAAAAAATTTTAACTTTTAAAGGTATTCTAGCATTCCAAATACTATTGTAGGTTATATCCTTAATTCCACCAGATTCTAAAAATTTGTAAAGGGAATTTACGGTGAAGTTACCATGTGGAGTCCATCTCCATACTAATTGATCTGCCATATGGCTTAACCTAACAGAAGTTAATAAACTAACCAAGGCTACCCATTCCGTAAGGTAAGTACCTGTCAATTGTCTAGCTAATTGAATATTTAATCTACTATTATGAAAAGCAACAGCTATAGATATATCCTTGTCATAAGCAATGTCAAATAAATTAGGAAATTCAACACACAACAAAGATTCACCACACCATCTATCTAACCAGAACCGCACTGATTCCCCATTCCCAACCTGCCATGAAGTATTTCCCTGCACAATACTACGTAATTTTAAAATATCATTCCATAAAGGAGACTTCACTCTTTTATCTCCTGTATAAGAATATTTCTCAATAATGATATCTTTCCAAGTGCCTACTTCCTTATTATCATAAAATCGAAATAGCCATTTTGCCAAAAGAGAAGTATTCATTCTATGAAGATCTAATACCCCAAGTCCCCCTTGACACTTGCTCTTACAAACCTTATCCCAAGCAATTAGTGATGGTTTTTTCCTAACTGTGTTCCCACCAAACCATAAAAATTTACGTCTAATCCTATCAATTTTATACCTAACCTTACTTGGCATTTTATATAATGAAAGCCAATATAAGGGGATAGCTGAAACCACAGAATTTAATAAAGTTACCTTCCCTCCCATTGACATCAATTTGCCTTTCCATGTTTGTAATCGTTTTTCAATTTTCTCAATCAAAGGCAACCATTCACTCTCACTTAGTTTTTTCCAATGTAAAGGAACACCTAAGTACATAATAGGTAATTTAACTAGTTTACATCCTAATAGGCTAGCAAGGGCTTGACCCTGTTCCTCACCAATATTCAAAGGTACCATCTCACTTTTATCAAAGTTTATTTTCAAACCTGATAAATTCTCGAAACCTAACAGTAACCAACTAAGCACGATAATCATTTTCCTATCAGCTTTCAAAAAAAGTAATGTATCATCCGCAAAATGTAAATTAAGGATATTGCCATTATTAACAAAGTTTCCTAATCCTTGTATCAAACCTGCCCGTTGAGCTCGGAATAGAATTTTGTTTAAAACATCAGCGATAAGATTAAATAGAAGGGGTGAAAGAGGATCCCCTTGGCGTAAACCCCTTTTACAATGAAAATAATCTCCTAATTCTCCATTTAAATTTATACAAGATTTACCACTATGCAAAAGAAGTGAAATCCAAGAAATAAATTTATCGCCAAACCCTCTCATGTGTAAAACCTCTAACAAAAAATCCCAATGGACCCGGTCGTATGCCTTTTCAAAATCCAATTTAAATAATACCCCTTGTTCCTTGTTTGATCTAACATTATGTAACACTTCATTCGCCACAACAATATTATCCATTATTAATCTATCCTTAATGAATGCTGTTTGGGATGAATCAATCAAATCATCTATGCATAAAGAAAGTCTATCAGTTAAGCATTTGGTAATGATTTTCATATTACAATTTATTAAACTTATTGGTCTAAAATTCCTAACTTCTATTGCATTATCTTTTTTGGGTATTAAACAATATTGTGTGGATATAATAGCGCATCTGTTATAAATAGCATTATGCATACTTTAATTAAGCCAGATGCATATGTTAACAAGTCAGATGCAATAGCGCCTTTTAATAGCACCTATTAAGTTAACAAATCAGATACATCTATTAAGTTAACCACCTATGCAATAGCGCCATATGCATGAATCCAACCATTGACAGGCACCTTTTAATTAAGCCAATCTTTATGCATCTGTCAACGCATCTGTTGACTTGCGTTATATATCAGTATGCACCTTTTAATTATGCCTTTATACCATGCATCCTTAATTAAGCCTATACGCCATTTAAATCAAGGCCTAATTAAATGAGCTGATTAACAGCATGGTTTAAATGGCCTGTTTTATTTGGGCCACTTAATTATATTTTCCTTACAGATCTATAATCCGATCTCTATCTAAATCAACATTATTTGGATCTAAATATTTGTTTAGATCCGTTGTCTTGTTGAATCCACTTCATTTCTTAAGACAAGGGAGGCATCCATTAAGGTGGGGAATTAGGTAGGTGACTGCTTACAATGGGCGGATGTACAGTAACTTTATTTTAATTTTGATATATACTAATAATTTTTTTGTGTTGACTTAATTCTTTAATTTTTCATTTTCTATGCGTCACAATAATTTTTTTTATTAAATCAAATAGTGAAGAATCTTATTTTGTGTAATATAAAATTTCTATTTTATTAAAATAACTTTTACAAATGATATATAGCCTCTCTATATTCAAATTCCGCTCAACTATTGTAATTAAGTTTGAAACATTTGTTATTGTAATTCATTAACTGCATTACTTGATTAAAAATGCATGACACTAACTAAAACAATATGGAAGACGAAAAATGCATGATTTATTTGTTAGGTAAAGCTTCCCAATTAGATGACCGGATACCACTCTAGCAGCTTATAAATCCATCGCTTAGAGAAACTTTAATTTACTAATAGAGATCAAGCTCATATTTTATATGGAACTAATATTAATATTATATATAATATTTTATTGGAAGTAAGTAACTGAAATTACTTTTCTTGCGATATTGGAGTAAACCAAAAACAGTTTAGACAAGTTTAGAAATGGCAAGAATAAGTAGGCATTAATTTGAGTTATATTGATCAGTTTGTTCAATTATTGCAATATAAAAAGCTACTATTCTCAAAAACAAAAATAATAATAATAAATAACCATGTAAAAGGAATATAGGGCATCTCCAACAACTTATCAATCTCCTTATTCATTTGCAACAACCAACTCAACAACCTGCAGGTAGATGTGCAAATGGATTAGTTGGAAGTAGATATGCAAGATCATGTTGAGGTGTAGTCGGAAAGAGTAGCAATGTACTATAAAGATGAGAAAGTTCATCTTTGATAATATTCGCCGAACGTGCTCGTGTACTGCATGCTGCTCGAAAGCACATATTCTGAACTTGTTGGAGCCAAATGTAAGTAATGCCAAACTATGTAGCAACTTGAATTTGATGAGATTTTGAATAATGCTACAACTAAAGAGGACGAGTCTGAAGTCGAATGGTGGAATAGGACATTTAAAGTAGAATGGAACATTGACGAATTGTTGAATTCGAATGGTGGAATGGATCCAGATAATGGAATAAAAAATGATGTTTAGCCCTTTAATTTCAAAATTTAATTCCTTGCAGTTGTTATTATTAAGTTTTAAACATTTGTTGTTTGTATTCACTAGTGCATAACTTGACGAAAATTAATGTATGACCAATGACGCTACTTAAAACGAGATAGGAACTTCAAATAATAATAAAATTAATGACATGACTTCTTTTGTTAGCTCAAGCATCCCAATTAATAATATTGCCATCACTTATATAAACTTTTACGAATAGAGGTCAAGTTTATATAGTATATGGATTATGGAACTAAATATTAATATTATTTTTCGAAGAAAGATGCTGTAATTTTTTTTATTGTTATATTAGAGTAAACCAAAACCAACCATTAGTGGTGTAAAAATGCCGTAGATCAGTCACACGAGATTGGTAATCATGATGCCGGCCAAAAGCCTTACGATGGCTGTGTAAATATGACAGTTGAATCAAGTGATTTTTGGCTTATAAAAATTAAGAGGGTTCATCCTTAATAGTAATGTGAAAATTATATATATATTAGAGCATGTGTGTAGCTGTTCGAGCTAGCAATAAGCAGTCTCTATGGAACTCAAGTTGTCCAATATATGTCATAAACTTTTATTCATAATAAAAGAAAAGAAAACTGCTTGTAAATTCAGTGACACAAATTAATTACACTCTCTGTAGAAATTGATATACTTATGGAACGGACGCAAACAGCATCAAGCAAATACCTTATAGAATACGCACAATTAGTACATGTGCAATGCTGCCAAAGACTAGCTCGATCGCCTTCATCTTCTCCCTCTCCATTTGTAAAATTCTGAAAAATAGAATTGAGTTAAAGTTTTACCACCAAATTTCTTCATTTTGCATTTAATTTCCTTTATTATACCACCAAATGGTATTTATGCAATTGTATTGTTCATTAAAAAAAAAAGACCTGGACATTGAATCAAATCAGATGATCTAGATTGACTAGAAATGACAAGTATCCATATAAAATTGTTAATTGTTTAGGTGGGCCCAATTAAGGTTTAAATGATCTATAATCTGATGTTTATCAGAATCCACTTCATTTCTTAGAGCAATGGAGGTATCCTTTCAATTGGTGAATCAATTAGGTGACTTCTCAAATGGGGCGACATTCTAAAAAATCTTACACATAGCAGATTACAGTATGTCCAGGGGATACCTCGTCACTCCGATGATTTTTAAAATGTATTCATGTATATTGATTTTTTATTTATTTATTAGCTCTTGATTTAATTCTTTGATTTTTTTTTCTATGCAAGGCAGTAATGTGTTTTCATGAAATCAAATAGTGAAGAATCTTCTTTTGAGCAATATAAAATTTATATTTTATTAAAATGACCTCTCAATTCTAGTAATTAAGTTCGAAACATTTGTTAATTCATTAACTGCATTAAATGACGAAAATGTCTGATTCTAACTAAAACGATATGAAAATACATCTAATCATAAAATTTATGAGGCATGAAAGACAAAAAATGCATGAGTTCTTTTGTTAGGTAAAGCTAGCTTCCCAATTAGATGATCGGATACGACTAGCTAGGGCTGGCAACGAACCAAACCAAATCAAATCGAGTTCGGTTTGAAATAATTTTGAATCAAACTGGTTCGAAATTGAAACTGGATTTCAAACAGTTCGAGTTTGGTTCAGTACAAATTCGAACTGATTCGATTTGGTTCGAAAATGGTTCAGGTTCAAAATAATTTCAAATCAAACTGGTTTGAAATTGAAACTGGATTTGAAACAGTTCGAGTTTGGTTCAGTACAAATTCAAACTGATTCGGTTTGGTTCGAAAATGGTTCGAAACATAACCCACTTATATGCGGATTTATAGACCAAAACCATAACCCATGCACTTATAATATTTAATAAATTAAAACGGATCTGATATCAGTTTCAGTAGTAACCAAAATCGCAACCCAATAAAATCATTTTATTAAAAATAAACGGATCAGATATTTGATAATAACCAAAACCCAATCCGTATTCTCATCCGCATTCTCTATTGCAGTTGAGTTATTTCTCAAGTTGATCTCAACTGCTTTTATAGGCAGTAGAGAGATACCTTTTTTTGTTTTCAAAAGATGTGGGACTTAACAAAATGGTTATAAACCGGACGAAAGCACACTTTTTTCCTTTCCTTTTTGCTTCTGGGGCCAAGGAAATTACGTGGCAGTGCATTTCCTTTTCTTTATTTTTGCTTATGGGCTAACTGGGCTTTACTTATTTATCTTTTTTTTCTCTTACATTACATATAATTAATTTCTATGCTTTGAATATAACTAATTTCTTATGGGCTAACTGGGCCAAGGGAATCATGTGGCTTTGAATGTAATTAATTTCTATGCTTAATTCCTATAATTGAAGGATTATAATTTTTTAAATTCACATATATAAATCAGCATAAAAATCCGTATATGTGGCCGTATACTGTATATGCGAATCCAATTTGTCTTTTCAATTTGATCGGGTAAAATGAATGGCTGGTGATTTTATGAGATTCGAACCATAAAAGTTCGCGAACCCATTTCGATCTAACCAGGCTAAATTTGAGTTCAGTTTGAATTAATTTCGAACCGAACCTGGTTTGGTTTGTTTCAATTCGAACCCATTTCGAATCAAATTAAACTTGAATCAAACACGAATCGAATCACGAACTACGAATTTTTTTGCCAGCCCTAGATGCGACTCTCTAGCAGCTTATGTATCCATCATTTAGAGAAACTTAATTTCACTAATAGGAATCAAGTTCATATACTATATGACACAAAATATTAATATTATATAATATTATTTTGCAACAACGTGACTGAATGTGATATTGGAGTAAAGCAAAAACCACCGATAGTCATTTAAAAATAGCATAAATCAGTAAGTATTAATTTGATTTATACTAATAAAATTATTCAATTATTGAAAAATCAAAGTCCTCGATAATTCTAAAGGTCGGATGATTTATTTGCTTCCATCTTATGTGCAAGTTGTGCAATCATCATAAAATATTGAGGGATCAATCTGACAATTTGTTATTTTGATAAGTTTGCAGGTCTTCAAAAATATGACTTGAAATTAACATTCGGCATTATAAAATCGATCAATATTATTAAATAAAGTTTAACTATAGTATTGTCTATTACCTTTATTAAAATTGAATTTGATAATCAGCCAGTGGTTTGGTTTGCTTCGTCCATCAGAGATATATATAAGCAACGGAGGTGGGGCTGCTGATCATTTTATGATTGAGTAGAAATGACAGGTAGCCATACAAAATTATTGATTTTTTTATTTTTTTAAGTCGACCCGAATTAAGGTTTACATTCGTTGCATCTACAATCCACTCCATTTGTAACCAATGGAGGTATCCTTTGAGGTGGAAAACTACGTGTAGGTGACTTTGCTATTTGATATATACTCAATGTTTTAAAATGCGGTTTTGTTCATGCATGCGGAAGGCCACGGCATACCGCATTAGTGGTATACGGACGCATATGCGGATTTTAAAATAAAAATTCACGTGTATATATATTTATTTTCATATAGTTGAATTTATTTTCACATAACCAACATGAAGTGTGCCTTATTGTATATAAAAAATACAATAATTTGGAATGGGATAGTAAAACTCCGCATAATGCATATGAACTTTTAATTACATGCGTTGCATATTACGTTTTTAATCCGCATATCCGCATATTCAGACAGCATATGCGGCTGCATGCAAGCTCAAAACTGCATGGGAGGGACTGCATGGCATTCTGAGCATGGTTGCCAAATGCATAAACATATGCAGTCCACGCAGCCGCATTTTAAAACACTGTATATACTAGTATATTTTTGTGTGTTGATTTACAAATTCTTTGATTTTCAATTTCTATGTAACACAGTAGTTTTTTTATGAATCAAATAGTGAAGAATCTAATTATTTTGTATAATATAAAATTCATATTTTATTAAAATAATTTTTCAACACAATGTTTAGCTCTCCATATTCAAATTCCGCTCAAATCTTGTAATTAAGTTTGAAACCTTTGTTTTTGCAATTTTAACTGCCTTAAAAATGCATGACACGAACTAAATCCATATGAAAATACATATAATCATAAAATTTATGAGGCATGGAAGACCAAAATTGCATGATTTAATTTCTTTGTTAGGTAGAGCTTCCCGATTAGATGACAGGATACCACATTCTACAGCAGCTTATAATTAAATCCATCCCTTAGAGAAACTTTTACTAATAGATATCAAGTTCATATATTATATAATGGAACTAGATACTACAATTTTTTAATATTATTTTGAGAAAAAATTGACTGCATTTTACTTTGCTTAATTGCGATATTGAAGTAAACTAAAAACAACCGAGAGTAGTTTAAAAATGGCAAAAATCAGTAAGCATTAATTTCGAATTATGCAATTATGATAGAGGGATCACTCGATAATTTGTTATTTTGATAATTTTGTTGATCC
This sequence comes from Carex rostrata, assembly GCF_964058835.1. Lineage (NCBI taxonomy): Eukaryota > Viridiplantae > Streptophyta > Magnoliopsida > Poales > Cyperaceae > Carex > Carex rostrata. Next base: position 1,633,809 of record NC_135930.1, read on the forward strand.
TCACAAATGTAACTTACATTTAAACTTTGATATTAAGTCAAGTTTAATTCTTGAAACTGCTTATTAGCTTGCTTAGGACTGAATCAGATAATAAATCCACGATTTGTTCTTCCATCTGAGATTTAATTAGTTCAAGGAACATGTACTGGGACCACGAATAAGGGTAGATGATCAACAATTGAACTTCATTTATTTTTAAATTTTTAGTGTTTATGTGTGATTTTCTTTATAGTATAGAGTAAAATACTTTTGAATAGATGCCATTAAAATTGATCCTATTCATAGCATAATTATTTAATTGATCTTAATTCACATCTAATCCCTTTAATTCACATCTAATTCCTATAGTTCGAAGGTCTAGCTTTGTTCCAGACCGCAATCGAAACTGGAAGAGGTAAGATGATCTTGATCGCCCTATCGACAACAAATAGAGGAAGGAGTCATTAGATGAGACAGATATTTGAGAAACAATTTTGAAAATAATTGAAAGTGAGGACATAATATAATATAGTGCATTCTTAGAATTCATATTGATGTGATTTAGTTCAAAAACAAGATCTTACTGATTTTAGCAAGCATGGATTGGTCCGTTTCAGATCATCTAGATAGATAAATTGTGGTTATTTTTGTATACCTACAACTATATATGTCCAATAAAATGCTTACTGTATTTTTCTTTTTATTAGATTTTTTGTAGGCTCGTGGATTTTATCAAATTGTGTCGGCATCATTTTTAGAACATACTATATTAACCAGTTCTCTAATTTATTTCTTCCTTTGAACTAGTTACAAAATCCAAATTAGAACATTTATTTAACAATAATTGTTTTACCAGCCAACTGATTGCAACCACACGGACAACACACAAATACCTACTATACCCACACGGACAAAATATTTAATATCTTTGCGAAAATAAAAAAATTCTGACATGCATCCTAAACGATGGCTACATCGTTTTCAAAATAATATCTTAGACTATCACTCCTCCGTTTCTTTTGGTCAGTAATTAGCATATATGCATATTGAATTAAAAGAATAAATATGAAGAATAGTGTATTAATATTTTTATACCAATATGCAAGCATAAAAAATGCGAATTTAAATGCTAAAATAGATGTCTTTTTAGTTTTAGATATATCCTTTCAAGATCTGTTATAATTTTTAGCATATGCTCTAACTTCTATTATTTGTTTATTTTTCCAATCCCCTCCATTTTTTGGAACAATGGAGAGATGACATGAAATGGCAAACCAAGGAGGTTTATAAATTGCTCTTCAAGTTACATTTAAATTAATGAAAGTTTAACATCTTGTGCATTCCTGCATTGCTTGGCAGGAACCGCGTGAATTCTCATCAACAATATAGAAATGAGCGTACAATTTCTGCCGGAATACCTATATTATTCATCTAAAAACGTTCGATGTCAAAAAGTATATATATATATATGAGGAAGGTTAAAATGCACTCTCTTTTATGCTACTAACGTGCACTCTCCTCTTATATCTTCATTTTCAAAGTTCAAATAGTCGATTCGAACCTTTCAACATGTTCTTCATATTAAAATGTGCTTGGAGACCAAATTTTATATGGTTTGAAAATTTGTTACTATTTCTTCAGAATTTTTTATTAAATTAAACAATAATAAAAAAATTCAGCAAAGTGATAATTTTTAAAAATTCTGAAAAAATAGTAAAAAAAATTTCAAAAAATGTAAAATTTGGTCTCTAAGCACATTTTAATATGACGAACACGTTGGAAGGTTCGAATCGACTATTTGAACTTCGAAAATGAAGATATGAGAGAAGGGTGCACTTTAGGAGCACAAAAAAGAAGGGTGCATTTTAAGCCTCCTCTATATATATTATGTTAGGTTAAAGAAGCATATATCACAGAACGCATCTTCCTATATATTTATTTGAAATTTGTATTTGTTATGTTACTAACAATATATATAATATATTTTAAATATTGGAGAAAATCAAATAACAAATAAATTATAATTTGTATTTGTTCGGTTATTAAGTATTTATTGCAAAAATGTATATTTTGCAAATTGTGATGATAATGATCATTTTTTCTTAATATTTTTTTGTAATTAATATTGTAATATTTGTAATTTGTTGATATGTAATTAAAACTCATATTTAAATATTTTTACCAATATAATATTATATATTTTAACCAAATTTTATCATATACTAAAAAATTAACATAATACACATAGAAATCAATATAACCGTTGTATTAGTTACTTGTTTAATTACTCGTTCAAAGTATCATAATATTAGCTTGCAACGTCCAAAATGTATTTTCTTTCCACGGGAGATCAAAGTTAAGTTACTATAATTTTGTAAAGGTGTTATAATTGCATTTTTATGTACTCTAGATTTGTTTATATTTGTTTATATTAGTTTATATTATAAAATTACTTATTGAACAATATACTAGATAACGAAGTTTCTTATGAATTCAAATATAAATAACTTAAATGTTAGATATATACCCTTTCTCGGATATATATTTGAAATACACAACAATTGAGATGCAAAAATAATTTGTTTATTTTTTATATTTGGTCTTTAGCTCCGATTATGTTTAATTAAAGAAAAAATTGTGGATTTTAGTGTACTTAGAGTTTTACCTTAAACTACAAGCACATTGGTTGTAAAAAAGTACTTTACGCTAATAAATCATATAATTATTTGCTAATCTACTCATTTTCGATATTTTCGTGAAAACATCAAAATACATTTCTCATTAAAATATATATTCTTTCATTCATCCACTATCGTTGGTTTAATTTTATACATTTTTTTGTGTTTTACTTTCAGGTCGGCCAATTTAATTACCACTCTATAAGATTATGTTTCTATATAGAAACATAATCTTATATATAACAAAATTGGTCTAATCTATTATTTCATAATTATCTTTACTGAATATTATGAGTGGAAGAACATTGAACTCTTCATCTAATTTGGAAATTAATGATTGGTTGATGAATTTGATTGGTCACGAATAACGAATTTTGAAATATGTTATCAGCATTATTAATACAAAAATGATTAAAAGGATGTACTCATAATATTTACTTTCCCGATGTTTCTAATTTTATAATCCACTGTTAATCGCAGCACTGCAAAACACCAATAGAAGCTAACTAAACCATAGAAATTTGAACCAATCACAAATTTTATAATGACATGTAAAATTGATGATGCACGGATCGAAGACAAGAAATGCGTGATTTCATTTTTAGATTTAAGTTTCCCACTAATTGAAGCAGCGCCAATCTAACCCCAATAATACCACAGATGATGGCCAAGTTTATCTACCATTTGTAGTAGAATATATTTTTATTCATAATATTTTTTAAATAAGAACCTGCAATTTGTTAAGTAAGATATTAGAGCAAACTAAAAAATAGTCTAATTAATTCTGTAACTTATCTGTTTGAACTAACATTTGAAACATATTTTTTTTTAATCACAGAGTTTCTATTTAGATATCAATTATTTTAGTTTCTCTTTATTTTTTATTAGGTTTTAGTGGTTTTTCCAAATACTGAGGTTGTATGTTTTAGTGTGCCCCAAACTGTTTTAATTTCTGAATAATTATTATTTTCAGTGCAATTGTTTAGATATGTAACAGAAATTATGTTATATTTTTTTTAATAAATAACTATGGGTTTTTAATAAAAAAATGATGTCTTTAACTCTTAGTCTGCATTTCATGCCAAGATTTGCGGGTTAAAAATTATATACGAATACTTCTTTTGTTTTACCATTTTATGTGTTAATGATGGTAGATAACACTAAATTGTTTAATACCAGTCAAGTCATTCATTCAAAATAAATAATTACTGTTAAAAGTTTAAATTTTGTCAAGTATTATGTTGGTTTTGAAGAAAAAAAATCCATTACATACTATTATGAGAATAATTAAGTTTAGATCTAAGAAAGATGCTCATTTGACTATTTGTAAGTGTAAATTTCATTAGACATTTAAAGTTCCCAATATTTAAAAAATTGCAACTTTACAATAAATCAACAATTATGTTTAAGTTAAGCTATTAATTGTACTGTTTTCTTGTATGCAATTTTATTTCATTATTAATTTGGATTCGTTTTATGCCTGCTGATAAAACAACACAATTATAAGTGAGAACAAGAGCAACTTTATCATAAAGCAAAAACATATATCATAAAAAAAAATCCTGCACATTTAAAAATTAAATAAATCATTTTATGGCCTTCACAATGTAACCAATATTTTTACAAAACTACCAAAATAGATATCATATTAGCAAGTTTACAAAAACCAAAAAACATAATTTATTTATCTCTAACCTTTTACAAGATTATTTAACAGAAATTTCAACTAAAAGAAAATAAAAATAGAAATGTTACTTTCTTTTTCAAGCTCTTCTCTTATTTTTTTTTCTTGTCATGACGGCCTAGAATCTTTTTATGGCATCTTCCTCATAAATCACAACACAATTTCAAAGTCAACATTGTGAGCTAATTTTAGAAACAAAAATAGAAAATAAAAAAAAAAAAGAACAGAACTTGATACTCTCTGGTTGTTTTTTCGGCTTATATATATAAATCATCAATTCATCAATTATACACTGAAATTTGATTTATATAGAAGCAAAAGATATTTGATATTTTTTTCTTAAAACTGGAAATAAAGCGCGGGCACAGCTGAGTAAGGGCACATTTAAGGCATTTAAATTCTCTGGTCACACTAGTACAAAAAACCCCTTCACTGACCCTTAATCACCGACTATTTTAAGCAAAGCATCAGTGTTGCTCACACTACACTGACCCTTTTATTAAATAACAGTCAGCGTTGTTGTTCAACACTGATGCTTTATAAACAGTCAGTGTTGGTTATCAACACTGACTGTTTTTCAAAAAAGAGTCAGTGTTGAACACCAACACTGACTGTTTTTCAAGCGTCAGTGTTGATTGCCAACTCTGACGCTTTAAAAATAGTCAGTGTTGGTACTCAACACTGACTCTTTTGAAAAACAGTCAGTGTTGAGTACCAACACTGACTCTTTTGAAAAACAGTCAGTATTGAGTACCAACACTGACACTTTTGAAAAAGAGTCAGTGTTGGTACTCAACACTGACTCTTTGTAAAGCGTCAGTGTTGAGTAGCAATACTGACTTTTTAAAAACAGTCAGTGTTGGTACTCAACACTGACTCTTTTGAAAAACAGTCAGTGTTGAGTACTAACACTGACTCTTTTGAAAAACAGTCAGTGTTGGTACTCAACACTGACTCTTTTGAAAAACAGTCAGTGTTGAAAGAGTCAGTGTTGAGTACTAACACTGACTCTTTTGAAAAAGAGTCAGTGTTGGTACTCAACACTAACTCTTTGTAAAGCGTCAGTGTTGAGTAGCAATACTGACTCTTTAAAAACAGTCAGTGTTGGTACTCAATGTGTAAGCTTCGATCCAATGTGTAATGTTTATAGCCTTACGATCTCGTTATATTCCGTCGCTTGGATGGATGTGTAAATGAACATCAAATTAGATAGCATTACATGCATGTTGCATATATGAATTTTGCATAAATTAAGGTGGGTTGTTCTAAATTCAATTTAATTCTAACTTCAAATTTTGCATAAAATTATTCTAATGTTGTGTATATATTTATTGCAGAAAAAATTGGATTCACCTCAAAGGGAAGCCAACAGTTGAAATTATGTTAAACTCAAGCAAAACAGAGAGCATGCTAAAAGAATTACCATTCAAATTGGATTCACCCCAAATGTCGTCCGTGGGTCGATTGGAACCGTTGAAATTACTAGTACAATTGTTTAATTATTTAATTGTTTAAATTGTTTAAATTGATTAAGTAGTATGATCTTTCGTATAACATACTAAAAAAATTATATTAACATGAAATTTTGACATTAATTATTAAGCTTTTTTATCGTATACAATATGGTTTTTATTTTACATAATAAATTTGTATTTATAAATCTGTCTAAATTTGTAAGATATTTAACAATTATGTATATTTTTCATATTTTTGTTTGTTTCAATTTCCATTCTAATTTATATTTTTTCCTTAATTATTTTTTTTTTCAAATATAATAATTAAAAATATACTATTTTGGCTTGAACATTTCATTGAACACATGTAATACATTAATTTATTTAATAAAATCAAGTTAACACTTCAAATATTTCAAGTTTTTAGAAATACAAATTTAATTTATGTTGAAGAAAATAAAAATAAAAATATGTTAATTAGAAACTTAGAATTGTGTAACACATGCTCATGCAAACTTGGATCCGTTAACTAAGGGCTTAATACCCAACAACAAATATTCATGCATAAAAAATAATGCAAACTAAGATCAAGAATTTCTTGCATAGAAAATAAAGATTAACTATTCATGCATAAAAAATAACAGCAATACTGACTGTTTTTAAAGAGTCAGTAAAAGGAACCTTCACTGGCGCCGGTTTTACTGACGCCGCTATAACAGTCGGCGTAGGGGTATTTCAACAGTCAGTGAATGTATTTTAATAATTCACCCCAAAGGGAAGGCAACAGTTGCAATTATGTTAAGCACAAGCAAGACAGAGAGCATATGTTAAGCCGGCACCAAATTTTCTGTCTAATCCCACGTATCATTGTTTAACACATGCTCATGCAAACTTGGATCCGTTAATTAAGGACTTAATACCCAACAACAAATATTCATGCATAAATAATAATGCAAACTAAGATCAAGAATTTTTTCAAATTTTTGTCTGGTGCGGAGGGAAATGAAATTTTGAGTTTCAACTTCGGAAAATAAAATTCAGCAGCAAAAATCACCGACGGCTATAAAAAACAGTCAGTGTTGACATCTAACACTGACTGTTTTTTAAAAAACAGTCAGTATTAGCAGCCAACACTGACTGTTTTGCATAGCCGTCAGTGATTTACATCCTTTTGTATAGCCGTCGGTGATTTACATCTGCTCTAAATTTCATTTCCCCGTCAATTTGCGCCATTTCCCTTCCTTTATGTACAAAAATTTTCATTTCCCCCGCCCTCCTCTATCTCTCTTTTGTGAAAACTCTCTCTTGCTCCATCTCTCTCGCTCTCTTCAGATAGCCGTCAGACCGCACCATCCCTACCCATCTCTCTCTCGCTCTCTCGCATCAGATCGGCACCATCCCTGACGCACCATCTCTCTCTCGATATCTGACCAACACAGACGCATCATATCGGCACCAGCACAGCATAGACGCGCTCCCATTCTCCTCCTCCTCCTCTTAGGCTACTCTCTCTGTCGCCGCCTCCGCCATCAGATCGCCTCTCTCCTCTGCCTCTTCACCCATCGGCGCCTCTCCTCCCATCCTAGCGCGTCCTCCACTCTCCACTGATTCTCTCCTCTGCCTCTTCACCCATCGACACTGCTAGCTTGATGCTTCTGAGTTCTGATCAATAGTGCCACGAAGCCAAACGTGATTGTGTTTTCTTTCTTTTTCCACTTCTAAAGCATTTTTTAAAACATAACCTAAAAAGTCAATCCATCTACCTAGGCTGAAATCAACCTTAATAGGCTTGATTCTGGTAAATTATTCACTGTGGTTTACCGACCTTAATAGGCATTTTGTAAAACTGTAAGTAATTAGCATTTTGTTCATCTCCATTGCAACTAGATTCCATGATTATTGAATGATTAAATAGAATTGTGTGTCTACCACTGTTATCCATTTGTTTGGGGGCAGAATGGACTTCTGTTGCCTTTACGCCTTCCTTTTAAACTATGATGAAATTACTAATATTTTGTAGGCCTTGTTGTTCTATTTGATCAAACCATTATTAGAGAAGTTTCTTACCTTTTCTAAACAATTGTTATTGAAACAGGATAAATTTGTTCATTGGATTTGATATAAAAAATTAAACGCTGGTATTGTCAGTATTAATAGGCATATGTCAGTATTAATTTCTGGTAGAAAGGTATTGTATTGAGATCTTGCTAATAGATAAGTATTTACTCAAATTTGGAATTTGAAATCTTTCTTTCTCAACATATAGCTTATATGCACAACTAATTCTGAATGATGCAGGGATGAATACTATGCATGGGGGCTTCATCAAATAGCTAAAGCCGTTAGCTTTTGAATAATGATTGCAAACTAGTAAGTATCTTTACTATAATCACATCTGAATTTACACACTTATTTCTCTGTAGTTTATTGTTGTCTTTCATTTTGGTAATTCCAGGTTCATAGAAATGTGTGTGTGTCGAGTGTTGTTGTCACTCAAACTTAGGTTTGTTAAAGGCTCAAAACCTTTTGTTGCTCGACACTTCCTAATAGGAAAATAATGTACCTTTTGTAGCAATATGACTGGTTAGTGGGAGCGCAATACAAGCCATTGGAACTGTCAAAGTCAGAGTGGGCTACAACAACAAAATCACCTCCATGGTCCATTGACGGTTGGGGCTTAGGTCAACATGGTCTCTATATAATTATGTACTTGTAAACTAAATTTTATATTTTTTAGAATTTTTTTACTATTAGATGGGTAGAAAATCACATGACAAGAATAACCTTGTTACTCATGCTAACAAAATCTGTAATTTCTGATTTTTAAATAATTACTTGCCTTTGTTACTGATATGAAATAATGAAAACAAAATGGTATAAACTTTTCTGAGGTTTCATAATCTTGGGCTTGATACTAGTAGGGAACTTATCATTACTACTGGTATTGACATTTATGTTTTTCATATGATTTTAGAGTGCTTCATTGAAATTCACAGTTCTGAACCCAAAAGGACTCCTCTGGTACTGGCTCTTTTTTGACCTCTTTGATTTGCATGTTAGTACCAGCAGCCTCAGTTTGGATACTGGTACTGGTACTACCCCGCCTCAGTTTGGATACTGCTATTCATTGGGTACTGGACTGGTACCCCGCATCAGCCTCCGACACCTGAACTGGTACTGGTTTCATTGGGTACTGGACTGGACTTCCAACACCTGAACTAGACTGCACTTTATACTGGTACTGGCTCTTTTTTGACCTCTTTGATTTGCAATTTGTCTTTTGTTCCTAGTTGTACATTTTCCTTGCCTAATTTGTCCTCGGGTCATAACACTTGATTAAGAAAGTATTCTTACTGACATTATTATCCCTTGGATTGTTGGTTATTTACTTAGTCTTCTATAATGAAACCAAAGCATAATAACCTAATCCGCCCCAGACACCTAAGTCCTTAAAACCAAATCTAATCGCACCTTCTGGGCAATTCTCACCTAATGTATATATATGTCTACTAATCGGATTTTAACATTGTCAAGAATATTTGAAGAAACTGGAAAAATCCACATTGTTATTTTTTTTAACTAAATACAATTTACATGGTTGATTGCACTTATCTCAAGTTGCATCCAAGCATTTGAATATCTTTTTTAATTTAATGCGAGATCTATTTGTTGTTCCTTTTATTTCAATCTTCTCCTTCTCTTGCTTTATTTTCTTGTGCCCTATGATGAGGTATTAATTAATACGAAAATGAGACAGCTATAAGGTAACTTTTATGTAGCGCAAGAACATAGCAGCAAGCTTTGTCTTTTGAGATTCAAGTAGTCTTTTGAGATGCATGCTATAAGCCTCTGTTTTGGGGCTAACAAATTTTTTAAAATCTTAAAAGTTTAATAGGTCAAGATGGAAAAAGCTCCATTGGGCATCGAAAACGCAAGGGAAGAGAGGATCAACTCAAATACGGAGAGGATGAAACAACTTGACATTCACACAATCGCACGTGATGTTATCGGTTTATCGAATATGAAGAAGATTGATCCAACGAGGAAGAGAAGGGTTGAAATGTCGAGTGAAGAGCAAGGTGAGGTTGGAGAAGGCAGCAGCCCTCGAAATCATTGTGGTACCAAATTCTGTTTTATTTTTTTTTGTGAAATTAATTTAGAGAGTCTGTTGAGGGTAATCACACCAAATTATAAGTTGACCTATTAAATTATGTAATTGTAGATATGCATGTAGAGGAGTACAATCCTTTACATTCTTTTGATGGATCAAGTAGTGAGAGGGAAGAACCACAAAAAAAAATTGAAGAAAAATAAGTAAAAGAAGAAAAAGAAGAAAAAGAAGCGAAAGATGGATTCAAACCCTGCCATTCACTCGAGGTATATTTTCACCATAAGTTGTTGAAATTGTTGAATAATGTTAATTGCCTTTAATTTAGTTCCCTTTAACTATTTTTTTTCTAAAATTTGTAAATTGTAGGGTTTGTGAAGAGCAAGGTGTGGTAGGGGAAGGCAGCAGCAATCAAAATCTCATTGGAGCAAATCATGCAATAACAAGACAATGGTGTAGATTTTTCTTGGACAACTACTAATCACAAGACATGTAATGCTTTGTAAATTTTGTTATATTTGCATATTTTGTTCATATTTTAGTTGCATATTTTGTTCATATTTGCCATGTAAATTTTGTTATAATGTATTTTTTGGTGAATGAATCTATTATCTTGTGTTTTTTTGGTGAATGAATATATTATGTTGTCTAAATTATTTGTATGATATCTTGTTTAACATCAATAAATGTTAAATAGTAATATATGGCTAGCAAAAATATGGAGGCTAGTCCAAATATAAACAGAATCATGCCAAAAATTTTATATCAACACCGACTATTTTAAAAGCGTCAGTGTTAGGGCACAACACTGACTTTTTTGGAAAGAGTCGGTGTTGGTGCTCAACACTGACTCTTTTGGAAAACAGTCAGTGTTGACTGTTGAGCACCAACACTGACTCTTTCCAAAAGAGTCAGTGTTGAGCACCAACACCGACTCTTTCCAAAAGAGTCAGTGTTGAGCATCAACACTGACTATTTTTTAAAAGAGTCAGTGTTGACCAGCAATACTGACTGTTTTTAAAGAGTCAGTAAAAGGAACTTTCACTGGCGCCGGTTTTACTGACGCCGCTATAACAGTCGGCGTAGGGGTATTTCAATAGTTAGTGAATGTATTTTTTGTACTAGTGTCAGCACCAAATACAAAGTAAATTTAAATTCAGCTCCTCAAAATTCTGATATTTGATATTATGGTGTTTTCATGAGAAAATTGGCTATTATAGAAGTTTATATGGGCATACTAGAAATTTTCCGAAATTATAATTTTGATCTTCAAGCACATTTTAATATAGAGATCAAGTTGAGTAGTTCCAATCGGTTATTTAAACTTTAAAAATTAAGATAAAAATATAAGACATAAATTGATAATCAGAAATAATGAGACATTTTATTCCTACTTAAAGTTAAATAAACACATTCGAAGACATATTAGAAATACCGAACAGAACACGAGATGCAAGAATAATTTCTTAATTTAGATTTTATTATATCAAACTATAATCTCGAAAGATTGGAGAATCTCAACAAATGCGTTAATTGTTTCAGAAGATAATATAATTGTCATTCATTCTTTTGTTTTAATTGTTTCATAAGATAATATAATTGTCATTCATTATTTTATTTAAGTATTTCAGCAGTTTACATTATACTTTTTCGTGGGTCGTAAACAAATTGGAGCTAATAAATTATATAATTAATTCCTAGTGTATCAATCCAAATTTATTTAGTATAGATTCATTAGTACAAATTATTGAAATCTCCAGGTGGCCCGGTTAGGGCTATGTAACACCGTTGAAATTATTTTGACTTATTTACAAAATTTGAGAAACTTAAGGGTCTATTTTAAACATGTGTACACTTAAAAGTTAAAGAAAGGACAACATAAAAATGTAAACGTTGACAGAAAAAAAAAATGTAAACCTTGGAAAAAAAAAAGGAGGATGTGGCACTCACAGCCACGCGGCTCCCATGCCTAAATCCACCCATTGACGGCCTTTTTGCATGGCAGTATTTTACAACCCCGTAAATTCTTTTGATTACCCCTGTTCTTCATCAAAGTTGGAAAATAGAAAAAAAAAATCATTGAAAAATAAATATATTTTGATATCAATATTATTCATCAAAGTTGAAATTAATTCCCCATAACTATTGATGTCAATTTCAAATACAAATAAATATATTTTGATATCAATATTATTCACATTGAAAAAAGGAAAATTCATCAAAGTTGGAAAATTCATCAAAGTGAATGATATTGGAGAGTGAAAAATAAATATATTTTGATATCAATATTATTTGATTATATATCCGATTGAAATTTCGTCTATGTTGCATTAATTCTGAGCAGTCGTTACAATTCGATTTGAATTTTTGGATTGCATTAATTCAGATAAATGGAATTCTCTATAATTAGTGTTTCTGATTAGTGTGGTTAAATTTAATGTTTGAATTGGATATTGAATTATGAAGACATTTTAATGGAATAGCAGGTTTGAGGCTCGGATTTGATTTACAAATTGATATGGCTGTGTATTCTGAGAATTTATGAAATTATATGATTGTGTGAAATAAAATGATATATATATTGTGTGACCTTGTTTACAATTATAATTACATATGAATTTGTATTGATTAATCCAGTATATTTAAATGGTTGTTTAATTAAGTAAATTATAGAAAAGGGCGTCGTTAAATAACTAGTTACTGAGCTTTATACTTCACTTTGTATTATTTCTATTTGTTATTTTTATTATGATGTAGGTTAACAGGTCCAAAAATGAATGTGAAGGTGCCTCTCTTGTTGCGATTCCCGGCTCGATGGTGGAATCGTGACACGCTAGCAATCGATATCCACAATCCAATATATTATGATCTTAATTTATTTTAAAAAAAATGTATTTATACATTTTTTTTAATCCACTATTACTGTACTTAGTTTTATCACAGTCAGACCGGACCAGTGGATTGAATCAGAAAAGAAAAAACTAAGATGCGGTCACTTATATATATATCATCATCATGTTTGGTTCTCTTGAATATTAAATTATATATTTTTTGTCTTCAAAAAAAGGAAAACTAGGTTGGCCATTTAAAAAATCAACTTGGTTAGCGTTGATAGCAGTTTTAGTTAGTTGGTTATCCTTTATTAATGGTTCTTATTTTATATATCATATCTAGTGAAAATTTATCAGTGAAGAATGCGAGGGAACACATTTTTGCTATGCGGATATCAACTATTCCTACATTTTTGCTACGTGGATATCTATTATTAGTTTATGGATCAATAATGTTGGCTTTACAAATGTAGTGAAAATATATACTTTGATTATTATATAAGAATTTAAAAATAATATTTTGCGTAATTTAAAATGAAAAGTATAAATATTATCATTTCAACTAATTATTTATGAAATTATGGTCAAATTAATTAAGCTCTCTAGTGATAGAAATGACCGGATAAATTGGTTAAAATAAATTAAGCATGCTATCTGATTCATTCCATTTTCAGATAACTTCCGAGTGTTTTTTATTTACTCCAATATCGCAAACAAACAAATGACATATCGTCTTATTCGAACAATATTATTTAAAATTAATATTTTGATCCATATATGAGATGCATTTGACCTTTATTTGTAAAAGTTTCTATAAGCGATATCATTTAATTGGGATGCTTCACCTAACGAAGGAAATTATGCATTTGTGGTCTTCCATGTGGCTCATAAAATTTATATAAAATAAGAACCATTAATAAAGGATAACCAACTTATCAAAAAGTGGCAAGTGGCAAGCTGATGGTTTTGGACCCACTTATCAAAAAGTCTGACTTGTGGGACATCGTGTTCTGCTCTTTGCTCAAATGACTCAAACTCTCGATATTCTTCAGGTTAGTACTTGATCTATTCTTATACTTTTTATTAAAATTCTATACCCTCTTTTAGCTTTTAGGTCTATTTCTTAGTTCAACATCCCTCTTACTAACTGGAATAAAAGAATTAGTGGATTTGTTCTGCCCAAAACGAGAATGGGTTAGGGTTATGAACTTATAATCATGGAATCGACTCGATCATCAGATTATAAGTTCATTCCATACAGGACCAGACCGGAATAGGGTTATGTACATTCTTATTATGCATTCTTATTATGAGAATGAGAAGGGGTTATTCGAGTGTATGTAAATAGATACTTTTTTGACATATGGATTCCTACGTTCTCGCATTCTATTTAGAATTAGGAATAGGCGTAATTAGACCTGCTTTTGATTAGTTGCAGTTTCTATTGTTTTAGTTAGTGTCATGCATTTTTGTTTAAGCAATGCAGTTAATAAATAAAAATAGCAAATGTTTCAAACTTAGTAGTAAGAAGTCACTTGAAAGAAGGTTGATTCTAGAAAACGACCAATGAAACAAATTAGATTTAATAATGTAGATAATACATCATCTAAATCCTAATTCGGGATGATCCATAAATGATCGATCGAACCTTAGGCAACAATAAGGCGATATGCGTGAATACGATGAAGACTCTTGAATGTTTCGACTATGTAATGGTATCTCTCAACAACATCAATCTCTGAAATCTTGCATCAAATCTCAGGTCTACCAGATCATACGATAGGCCAACAATCGAGTTCCTCTCAACCACCCTTACCAGATTATCATAGAACAGTCTTGCACAGCTCTATGAATCTCTCCAAATGGTAAAACAAAAACTGACACATGAACAAAGCATATGAACTATTGGGAGAACATTGAAATGGACGAAAGGAAGGTCTAACTCGCGTCATTGGCTGTCCCATTTTCCATGCTCGATGCGACCTCATTAAGAAGAGGTTGATTTGTATCTCTACTGATCGTCCCTTGGGCCTGGTACTATGGAATCAAACTCAAGGCTGGATGAAGTTCGTTACGCAAATGTCTTTTTAAATATCTAAAAAATGATTATGTAAATGTTAGAAATGAATTAATTGTAACTAAATTGTAAAATTGTAGAATTAACCACTACTACGTAAATGTCGGAATTAATTGTAGAAATGATTATGTTGGAATGCCAAAATTTCAAGCCACTTATCTATAATATTGTTTGTATAGAAAAGTAAATGTATAATATTGGTCATACTTAGTGATGGTTGGATTTTTTTTGGAAGAAAGAGTAATGGTTGGATTTAAAATGGAACAATTAATTTTGAAGATTAATAAAATTAGGAATAGTACAGTATAGTCCTATCCTGATTACTAATTAGCTTACACAAAAAGGTATAAGCAATGGTCCCACCTTTAAAAAATGCCGAGAACTTTCAATTAAACTGATGCATGCAAACTGATTTATTCCATTTTTAAACAACTTTCGGCTGCTTTTGATTTACTCCAGTATCGCAAACAAACAAATGACAGATCTTTTTTTTTCGAATAATATTAATTAATATTAATATTTTGATGCATATATGAGATGCACTTCACCTCTATTTATATATGTTTGTATAAGCGATATCATTTAATTGGGATGCTTCACCTAATGAAGAAATCATACATTTGTAGTCTTCCATCTAAAAATTTAGAGGGTGATTAGAGTAATTTTGAGTAATTTAGAGGATTTCGTGAGAATAAAGGAGTAGATTTAAGAATTAGAGTCGTTTGACTCGTTGTAAATACGTTTTTTTATCAATCGAATTGTTAGTAGGGATTAAAGCCGCTAACCTTCAAAAAAAAAATTATTTGAAAATATAAATAAACATACAAATCTTCACGAGCTCAGTGTTGCTGTATATCTAGACCGATAATTTGCGAAATATTACTTACTACACCAACAGATCCCTGTCTAAAAGCATTTGAAACTAAAAATTAAAAGCAATTTTGCTTTAAAAAATAGACTTTTACTAAAGATACCATGACTACAGTGTTGTATAACAAAGGCCCATGTATTATGACGTTTGCGAAGGCCACAACAAAATTAGTATTGATTTTGCTTTAAAAAAAAAAAAAAAACTTGACCACTTACCCTTAATTCATAATCCAAACAAATTAATAACCATTGCAATATGATGTTTGGCACAATAATAATGAAAAATTACCCGTTAAATGTTTTCTAAGGTAATTATTATTATTCTTTCTTATTTCTTAAAAAAACCCGACTCGGGACATGTTTGGCGAGAACAAATATGAAGATGCATGAGTAATGACTTGTGCAAGGATCACGAAGGAGAAGGTTTGTATGAGTATTCGAAATTTATGTAAATCAATGTTGAAAGGATGTTAATATGCAACTATTGTCATAACCTACATGAATTGGGTTTGTATGTGATTTAGTGAATGACACTCAATGAATGATACTAGACTTTGGTCCATATTCTAGTACCGGTTGATCAGGGATTGTGTTCTATGTTCACATGACAGTGGTTGGATATTGTGTTCTACGGTTACATGGCTAATACTTAGTTCTTATTTAAAAATAGAAGTATGGGTAGATTTGTAAAAAGTTGAAAATGTGGAATCCAATACTTATATTAATACGTAGTCATTATTACTTGTCTATCATGACCATCTCAAATCCAGTCAATAAAACAAAATTAATTTGAAAATCAAGGATTTCTATTTGTTCTGTTCTGAAGTTGAAAATGTGGAACGTGAGGAAATTTGCATTTTTAATTTGACATCTCCTTCTCATATTATGAGTGAACTTATAATTTGTTCCAATTAATTAAATCACCCAACAATAGTTCTATCTTCTGCCGGCAAGGAACTAAAAATTGACAATATGGAACTTTTTAATGATCTAGAAAATTATTTTTGCTGAAATTGATAAACTTTTCGTATATGTGATATTTGTTTACTGATTGTGGTACATTTTCTTTGTTTATATTGAGGAGAAATGGATGATCCATTAGTTTATGCATAGAGAAATGTTGATATCTTGTCCCACGTATAGAATTTTAAAATATGTAACTTTTGTATAAGATTTTCACCCAAATTAGGTATGGCATGCCTTGTGAGTTTGATATTAGGTATCGCATGCCTTGTGAGTTTAGGTTTAGTTGGCTCACCCAAATTACATTTTTGAAGAACTATATATTGTATTTGCAAATAATCAATTAGTATATATATTGTAACAATACATGTATGTCATTTTCGGAATTAAATTGATCAATGTTGAGCAATTAGCATACTCATTGTAAAAATACATGTATGTCATTTTCGTAATTAAATTGATCAATGTTGAGCAACTGGAGGAAATCAAGGAATTGCCATGAATAATTACAAAAACCACATCCTCTCACTTTGTTACCTTCTAACTAGGCCGATCCCAAAATGTCGGGCTCATGTGTTCCAATACAACTCTTCTTTCCATTCTCTCCAATTTTCTAGCCTCTGGATCTTCCTATTTTCTCCTCCATAGGTATATCAGGTCTCGTGAGTTTGAATTCTGGACCCGATACCCATTTTTGAAGATGTGGGAGGTGGATGGCCTGTCTGTGTATAGGACAGCTGGAGGCAATCTAGACCGCCAAATCTCGATCAAGCACATATCTAAACCTGATACATGTGTCTCGATCAATCATTTCTTCTTTACGAGCTTCGACTTGCTTACGTTGAACTACATTTTATACTTAAATGTTATTCTTGAATTTTTTTTTTAAAGAAAAACTATAGCCAATGGAAGATTGAAATAATATAAATCAACAGTAAGAGTTTAATTATTGAATGGAAAGGGAATTTTCTAAAAATTTAAACAAGAAAAAGAAAATCTCATTTAGATGTTTTGTGTTAATTAATCAAGCATGTTGTAATTAGTGTACAAACAAAATTTGCAAATCAATTAGTGGATAATTGTCAAAGGAAATATAATTGTGGTAAACCAAGCCACTAATAATCATGTACATTTGTAAATTTTTAGTAAAGATCTAGAGTCCTGTATTCTAATATCCATATTATATTTTTGTAAAATAGAAAATTGTACGTGTTCATTAATTACACATGCTCTAGTAGAATATGTTTACACAAAAAAATATTCATTCGGAAGTACAATAAGACAAAACCCTTACTGAGAATAAAAATCTCAAGTATATAATTCAAGAAACGAGAGGGATTGGGAGGTAATTTATCAATTGACAAATGCATCCTTCGGTGCTACACATGCTACAACAAAGTAGACACTTTTTGCGAGGGAAAAAACGCTTTTATGATGGTCGTCCGTCGCAAAAAGTATCGTCACAAAAAGAAAAAGCTGAACAATAAGAGTAGTCCGTCGCAAAAAGTCACTTTTTTATCCTCGCGAAAAATGTCTCATTCTTATTATGACATTTATAGATGTTACAAAGCAGCGTTGTCATTTTTATTTTCGGAAAGTATAGTCAATTTAAAAAGAAAAATAACGTTCTATTTTGCCAAAAATAACATGGAAATACAATTTTTTTTTCATGTTATCAATCTGTGTGTTCTGGTTATAATGAATTTTTCTCTATTTTTTCTACGTCATTTATAAAGCATCTCTTCCTTGAAGGTTGTAGATGTATTTTTCTAAGAAATCTCATCTAAACAGACAAGGCTAGGACAAGGGATAAGGAAAGAGATGAGATATTTTCACCGAGGAGGTGAACTCCGACGAAGAAATTTTAAATTGGCATATAGCTTGAGTGTCTGGTTTCAGCGGATGACCACTTTTTGAAAAGATCATGAGCAGAAGATATAAACTTTTGATAAACTCATTAAAAGTTTTTAAATACCATTTGCCATTTATTAAAAAAATTAAAACAAATTTATGTAGCATGTTTAGGAGGACTATTAAGGTTTGTAATTGGTCAGTTGTGACAGCAAATTGTTTAGTTTCTTGTAATGTGCTCGCAAACTTATGTCTAAATATCATGGCTAATGAAAGAAGAATGGGATCCATTAAAAAATTAAATTTGATAATCCGTTATTCTTTACACTTGCAATCAATGGTAACTTGATGTAAATATTGATTTGTATCATCCGACTTAAATTTCTTGCAACATTTAAACTTTTTTTTTTTTTAAAGAACATTTCACTTACTAATTTGATGTCATGATAGTAAACTTATTTATTTGTAAAAGCGAAGTGTTTCCGATGAGAGGGAGAGAGAGAGAGAGTCAAGATAAAAAAAATGGAAGTAGAGAGAAAATCGAAGGATTGAGAGAGATGAATTATCATTTTTTTGTGACAAAGAAATAGATTAATGATTTTGTACACACAATTGATGAGGCTGATTAGTTTGTACTCCTTTTATTTATTTGTGACAAAAAGAAAACCAAAAATGAAAGTTAATTTTATTTTATTGCAACATCAGCTGATCCAATCACAATTCAAATTACAACATCGAAATGTCATATTATAACTAAGATAAATACAAAAATAGTGCTTGACATATAGCATATATCACAATCTGCTTATAGCAAATGATAACATGCCCATATTGCATTACATTTCTCGGTAACAACTGAAAATTATACTACTAATTTACCTGCACAACATGGTTGGTTAAAACTTGACATCACAGGAGTACCAATGACACGCACGCAGAGAGGAAGGTGGGACGTAATATGGGCGTCAGGGGCATGGTACTGTGGAGAGAGAGGAATCGAAGATGCTTCTCTAACAAAGAAAAAATGGTGGGTCATCTCATCAATGACACATCACTAGAGATAGATAAGTGGTTAGGCAATAGCTAGCGATATTAAAGAGGAGTTAGGAATTAGGAATGGCATAAAGTTACTATGTTAGATGTGAATAGTGTGGGAGAACTTTTTGTCACAAAAACAATCTTTGTAATTATTTTTCTTATTCAATATATCTGTTGTCGGCTTTACTTGTAAACCATCAAAAAAAAAAAAAAAATTGACATCACATAAAAGTTAGATATTGGTTGACTCAGACCTACACTTGTTTTCTCATGAGTTAGACTCACCTCTAATTAAATTTATATGAATTGGTTCATTCACACCTACACTTGGCATGCACAATGGGACGGGTACCGGTACCATTCATATAAACAGCCCCTTTATACATCCACTCCTCGGTCTCATCGCTATAAAAATCCTCGAAGAGCTCCCCACTCAGTGCACATGCTGTCTGGTTTTCATCAGCCAGTACAGCCACTTCTACCTCCTATTCCTTCTCAGTCTCCATAGCTGGTACAACTGGTAACACCTCGGTACCACATAACCAATCATGGCCACTTACGTACCACTTACGTGATGGCTTCTGCTTTTTGTTTCGGGCAACACGGTTTTTGGTCACATGCCAGTCCATGTGTGCACTATGCTCGTCCTGATGTTGAAAATGGACCCCACAAGTGGTGCACTGCCTCGGCAACTCAGAATATAATGCGTTTATTGCTGACTCATTCCTTACTTTTAGGTCAAGATTGTCAAAGTCTAATGCATCCTATTTTGATGAAAATATGAAATAATAAGAACGAATATCTGATATTAAAAATTGTTGTAAAAGATTTTCACAAGTCACAACTATTGAATGAAATATATATATATATATATATATATATATATATATATATATATATATATATATATATATATAACATGTTAGTACCTCAGATGGGGCTTACATAGATTTTGCTTGATTTTCATTTTCACCGGTGTAGAAAATGGCAAGAACTGGAATCACGATAAGGAAAGAGTGTAAAGAAAGAAAGAACAAATCCATTCTATAGAAAACTCGGCTTTTTTAACTGAAACGGTTCAGTGGTTATTATTAAAACCGATCGGTTGAACCGGATTTGACTTTTCTACTAGCATAAATGGTCCATCAAACGAATCAGACCGTACAATTGACCAGGTCTGGTTTTTTCCGGTCCAACCGACCGATCTGGTCCGGTTCTGATAACTTTAGTTCCATCTTTATTTTTGAAAAAACAATGAGAATTCTTTTTTTGCCT
This sequence comes from Carex rostrata, assembly GCF_964058835.1. Taxonomy (NCBI): domain Eukaryota; kingdom Viridiplantae; phylum Streptophyta; class Magnoliopsida; order Poales; family Cyperaceae; genus Carex; species Carex rostrata. The sequence goes on from NC_135930.1 coordinate 1,654,617, forward strand.
TGCTTTATAACTTTACGCGGTCCATCCTTTTTATAATACATTTCAAAATAACCATTTTTTATTACTCAAAATATCAATTCCTAAACAATTAAGAATAATCTCTTCAGAATTAACTGGCATAAACGACATAACGAGTAGACTTAATTCTATATGTTAGGAAAATAGTAGACCAAAAGAGTTGAAAAATGATTTTAATTTGTAGTATTTAAAATAATTAAATTCCTAACTGTATAACCTATTTTCATAAAAATGTGCAATAATTTGATAGTAATTTAGATCCTGATAATGATCACCGATACAACTGCTCTGTTCAAATATTATATTTTCCAACTTTTTTAATTATTTTGGAAAGTTCAGATAATATAGAACTTGACAAATAAATTCAAGAAAACAAGCAAGCGTAAATATGACTAGCACACTGTTAATCGATGCCGACTAAATGGTTATTGTCAAGCGCTCTTGGTTGACTTTCTTATCATCGATACTTGTGAGAATATATATACAATGAAATTTAACCATCCTTTATTCAGTGGCAAAGGCAATGTTTTCTGTGCGGAAGGTCGTAAGTTTGAAACTTAAAAATTCAGAAACCATTCACATTTTAGCTAATGGAAAAAATCATACCAATACTTATTTTATTGAATACAATACATGTCTGACAAACGGTTAAAAGGGTGTCTTTGACACCCCTAGCCTATTGGAACTTCTATTTCTTGAATCATGGGGGTTTGTACCGCTATTTTTGGTATGCTGCTTGCAGTACTAGTGCGGATTTGGAATATATAACCGGATGGAGTATTTTATATTAAATAGGCAAAATACAAAATTGGACTCAGAAGCTGCCAAATCTAAGTATTAGAATTACCGGATTTGGTGGAGCGGACTAGGTATGGTGGACATCGGACCTACTTTGGATCCGATGGATTCTAAGTCTGTATCCGCTTTACGATCTTTGAGCTCCGGTTTAATATTATTGTCCGTCCACTTCAATATTCGTACGCACAGATCGTAATGTAAATTGGACGTAATTAAAGCTTATCAAACCTAAAAGTAAATTGGACGTACTGCTATTTTTTGCACCTGATGGTTATTAACTAAATAGTTATTGACATGGATTAGATCAAATTGTAAGTACATCCTTGGATCAACCAATTTACTTGAAATAAAAACATACTGAATCCCTTAACAAATGTCCACAATATCATATTCATAACCAACAAATAACTCATGTAGTGTAACAAGGTAAAGCCGCCCTTCAAATAAATATTTACAAGAAAATAACTTATAGGTATTCTTTATCTAAGCTGAAGAACTGCTGCTTCTTTTTTACCATTGAATCCAATCTGAATAAGCAATTTCGGGAAAATTGTTGGGGTCATATGGGATGCCATTGCTGCCATGTCGGTCATGTGTACCGATGTCAATATCTTATATCATGATTTTCTAGTATTATTCAACAGAACGTACTGTCATGACTAAAGATCCCCTAGTTTTCTTGATTGAAATATTGAAGCAATACAATGATACAAGTGGCACTCATGGCTTGCCTAACTATGTGCACCATTTTTTTGGACAAAAATAGGCCTGCCACCGATTTTCATTAACATGAAAACCATACAAAAGACATGTCTTACTGGTACCACCATTGGTACCAGCCAACAACAGTAACAACATTCACAATTATCCATATATATACAAGGTATTATAAACCACAAAAGAACAACATAGCAACCACCGCAACAAAAGACAAAGAACTAAGCACTTATAAAAAAAATACCTACACATAGCAACCACAAAAGAACAACATCTATAGAACCACTGCAACAAAAAACAAAGAACTAGAATTAAGCATTAAAAACCCTAAAACAAGATAATAGCATCAGCACTAAATATGTGCACTTCAAAACAAATCCCCAATATTGTCTAAATAAGAAAAATATGTTAATTATGTCTACTTAAAAAAATTACAAAAAATTCTTATAGCGAAAAACAACAATATGTTTTTTTCAGAATCAAAATAAAATGAAAAGAAAAATATGCATGAATAGCCTTATTGTTCAAAGTGTGCAGCTCTCTGTCTACAAATGGGACAGACAACTTGTTCCTCCATCCACTTGCCAATGCAAGAGAAGTGGTACTCGTGGCCACACTTCAGTTGTCCCATTATATCAGCATCAACATATTGTTCCTGCCCAAAATTTAAATTTTTAATTAGATTTATGAGGTAGAATCGCGGTCTTAAATCTGCATTATTGCTAACAATGGTGTCTAACATTAAACATAGTCAAAAACTTATGCATCAATTACGATTCTAGTTGTACCAATTTTGCTAACAATGGTGTCATACTAATATAGAGAGACAAAGAGAACCATGATACCATGCATATGATGCATTGTTCTGTCTCGTCCTGCTCCCCACAACAGATTATATTTTTCACAAATTTGGAGAGTTCGGATGTTTTGAGCTCGGTGTTGACTTTCCCAATCCTTTCTTCCAAGGCAAGTAGTTCCTATAATAAAAAAACCAATACCGATAATTATGTTTTTGGGTGTTTTATTTTTATTTTGTTCATTTTTTTTTTTTAAATATTTGGGGGCAGAGGGGGGCTTGTGGTGGGAAGAAAGACCTCGTAGATCATGCGGTCGACATCCATTATATCGTGGTTTCTGACAGCTTGTATCATCTGAGGGTTCTGAAATTCATAGAAGGAAACCATGCTGAAAACAGATATCCAAGGAGCAATGTTTAATGCTAGTACATCTCTATTTCTTGTACAGATTTTTTTTTTTTTGCTAGCAAAGAACGGGTTAAATTTCTCAAAAATGAAACAAATCAAAGAAAAAGGAGAAGCTGGAGTGTACTTGTTTAGGTAGTGTTGCATGTGTACATTTAAAATTTATGCTAATTTAAGTATAAGAGAATTGCCTGTGCTAAGTATTTTCTGATATATTTGAAGCCACAATATTAGTACTAAAACTTCAACAATAAAGTCTGGAATACTTGTGTAAAACCCTAACGTTACAAAACGGGTAATGAAGCTATGACTGCCGATAGCAATGCATGTTCTAGTTATAATGTAATGACTAATGACATCATCCGATTTTATACTAAAGAAAAATAATGTTATTGATAGGAGAAAAAGCAGTACCTGATATTGCGAATCGTTGCTAGTTTGGCCCTGAGATGAACGATTCTCAGGATGTTCACTGAGATGTGATTCTGTGCCAGTTGAGAGTGCTATGGATGAAAGAATTGCCCTTGTGTAGGTCCACCGTGGAGCCACTGGAGGGACAACTGTCCAAAATGGGTGAAGGTTGTGTTCTGTATCTGAGGATTCAGAAATGCTCTCACCGGAAACTAATGTAGAGCTCTGATGGTCAGCATTCTGGTTTGGGGCTACAGACTGACCCCCTGACTGAAAGCCATGAGGCTGCTCCAAGGAAACAATCCTTTGTCTCTCTTGTTGATTGAATACACACAAATGTGGGGCCATAGACCGAATAACAGGATTGCGGATCCTATCATTTCTCATAGCATTTCCTTGTGGTACACGAGGGGATGTAGATCTGGCCAATGCCTGAAGGTCTTGTGGTGTATCAGAGGAGCTAGAATTGTTCTCACCAGAAACTGATATAGGGCTCTGATGGTCGGCATGCTGATTTGCGGCCATAGGCCGAGCAAAGTGATTGCAGATCCTAGCATTTCTCCGTCGCACACGAGGAGATGTAGATCTGGACAATGCCTGAAGGTCTTGTGGTTTATCTGTGGTGCTAGAAATGTTCTCACCAGAAACTGATGTAGGGCTCTGATGGTCAGCATGCCGATTTGGGGCCATTGATGGAGCCCCTGGCTGTAAGTTTCCATGAGGTTGCTCCAAGGAAACATCACTCTGTCTGGGCATAGACGTAGTAAAGGGATTGCGGCTCCTAACATTTCTCTGAGGCTCATCTTCTGAAGATGTATTTGGAAGTTGTCGTTTCATGTTAGAGCTTCAGTTTTCCCTGTTAAAGATAAAAATTTATAGTATTGATGTTAAATTCATAATGGAAACATAAATAATGTGCTTTATATTTATTTTAAGATGAGATTTCAAATACCTCAATTTCTTTGTAACTCTAATTTTTAAATCGTCAATAACAGAATTTTAGAAATTCAAATAACAAAATAAAACTATTTGAATAATTCATTTGTCAATCCTCAATTTTCTTGGTATAACAAAGTCAGGAGAAAAAAAAGCAAACAGAAGGTAGAGCTAAATCTTATGTTTCTGGAAATATCATGTCAGCTATTATCCTAATTTGAGCTGTGAAGGGGCTTATCCTATTGTAAACCAAAAGAATATGAAGAATTCATACTAAGAATAACACATGCTTCTAATCCTGAGATCTTTTTACAGGAATCAATAGATGGGAGCTGTGTGCAAGTCAATAGGCACATGTATGATGAGGTAGTACAGAAATGGCAAGAAATTGTGGGGATCTTGACCAATTTTCACCTAAATAGGGATGAAGAGGATATATTAAACTGGAAGTGGGATTCAAAAGGACACAAAAAGAAAATTCCGAAGTACTGTCTGATTAATTTGATTCATTTTTATTAAAACAGGTTATGTGAAAATTTTACTAAAAGCTAAAACAATTGAAGTTATTGAAGAACTCACTTGGGAAATCTAATGGTAATTAATTTTCGGAACAAGAATCAGATCCAATCACCTTTCTTCACAAATTGACTCGATATATGACCAATGCAAGTTACTTGACCATTCTTTCCACTTATATAGAACTTTATACGCTAAAATAGGAATAATTTTCAATTTATTTTTGGTAAACTGTTGATAAAAAATAGTATAGCCAAGTATAATCGAGTAAATAACAATTCTTTCCAAAATTAATTGGCGTACAAAAAATAATCACATAACAAATTGGGAATGAGCCCAAAATGCTCTAATATTTGTCTAGCCCTATTTAATCAATTGATAAAAAAAGTATGAATAATTATATTCATCTCCATACTTCTATCCCCACAGCTACAATTTAGAAAGGTTGTATTATGGTCCCCACTAAGTATTTACTAAAATTAGAGGATCCACGGGAAATAAGAAAGGTAATAATTATTTAAAAGTTGTACTATGGTCTCCACTAATTATTTAAACACTTCTAAAATTAGAGAGTTCACTTATAAAATTAGAGGTTTACTATGGTCACTACTAATTATTTATCCATACAAAAAAATATTTATCATGATAAATATATACGAGATGAATATTCAAATATTTTTTACATAGATATAAATACTCTAGTGTATAAGTATAAATACTTTTAATACTTTATATTAATATTTTCATATGTTAGTCAGTGTCATATGTAAAAGATACTTTCAAGTATAGGTATAAATACTTGCATGACGAGATATAAATACTTATGTGACGACGAGCCCGAAAGTATGTCATTATGGATCTCATTTGCAAGAGAAAATTATGTAGAAGATCTTTGTGATTTTAGATTCGTAAAATTTCTTATAGATCTTCTGAAATGTGGACGAGATTGAACGAAGAAAAAAAACCCACTAGATGCTTATATCAATTGGACATTGAGGATTCATAAGCCCATGTAGAAATGACTCCAAGACCAAAAAAGTATATAAGAAAAATAAATATAATAATATAAGAAACAAAGTGCTTAGATTAATTAAGTACCTGGATTTGAAATCCAAAATCTGAACCGGCCGCCTATTTGTTTGGAGAATTGAATGTTAGATAAAACAAGTTGGGAACAAAACTTAGAGAGAAATTTCTTTTGGGCGAATTCCTTTTGGTTGTTTGTTGTTTTCTCCTTTTACAAATTTTGAGAGAAGAGAGAAATGGAAAGGTTTATTGCTAAGATTGATTTATATAGACAACAGGAAGTCGGTTGCTTTATTCTACTACTTTAATTTTAGAAACTTTCCTAAAAAAGAAATTATTTATATATTGAAGTTAGAAAGTGTTATTTTCAGCTCAACTGAATATCTATTTTACCCATTTCGAATTCTTTATCTCCCTTAGCTCTCTCAATTAATAGAAATATTAAATAAGGAAATATTAAAAAAAAAAATGGTACTTGTGAGAGTGAAAAAATAAACTAGCAGAACTTCACATGAGATTCAAACAGATTTATTTTTCTCTCATTCCTTTTTTAACTTTTTCCCTTTATTTTTTTTTTTATTAATTGAGATAGATAAAAGAGATAAAGACTAAAAGGGTAAAACAAGTTAATTTAAAGAGTTAATTTGTCTACAAAATAAAAATATCAATAAAAACAACCGTTGGGCAGAAAATAATAATTTTGATTGTTGGTTATATCATCATTTTTTCCTTCTCTTGTTGAGGTTTTAAAAAAATAGAAAAATTCCGTTGACAACAAGATTTCTCTATTTTGTATAAAAAAATATTATTTCACAAATTGACAATGATTTGATCAATACATTTTTTAGAAATTTGAAAGAGTTATGTATGTATTAAATTTAGAAAGTGCTATTTTCAGCTCAACTATTACAATATTTATTTAGAAAGTGCTATTCCCAACTATTACAATCTTTAGAAAGTGCTACAATATTTGGAAAGTGCTATTTTTAACTATTACAAAATTTAGAAAGTGTTCGGATTAATAGAAAAGTTCATTTAAGGAAAAAGATAAAAAAGGAAGGTACTTTGATCTGATGGAAAAATCTGCTCGGATTGGGTAGAACTTTTCATCTATTAAATCATAAATTAGCAATTGGGTAGAACTTCTGTTAACAAGCAAAACCAGCATAATTATGCAACATGTTAGCTTCTTAGATATAGACACTCTTATGTTATGATCTAGTAAAACCCTGAATATATTGGTTATATGATCTGCTCGCTTATAACGATCAACAAAATAAAGGTTTAAAAATAGAATATACAAATTCACTCAATTGGCATCTTAAAGGTGATTGATAGTGTTAGATATCTCTAATCTGCAAACAGACTTTTATATATAACTTCATTTATCAAAGCATTTCCTCTTAGATTCAGGGCCGGTCCTGAAGATTTTGAGGTCCGGGGCGGGATAAAAGTTTGAGTCCTTTATATAAGGGTGTAAATGAATCAAATATTATCCGATTTCGTTCGGATTTGAATCCGGAAAATTACTTAAATTATCTGATTTGTATTTGTACCCGAGACTATCGGTATTTGTATCCATATCCGAAAAGTTATAACAGATAAGGATATTGTTTAATAATTAACTATCTGTATCCGCATATATATTCGTATCCGAAAAGTTACAATGGATAAGGATATGGTTTAATAATTAACTATCCGTAACTATATATATCTGACCGTTTACACCTCTACTCCACAAGAAATGATTTGTTAAATATCAATGATCTATTACTTATATTTTAGTTGCATGGTATTGATAAATGATCCTTAATGTAGCTGGTTCAAGACTCTCTTTGTTTTTTTTGTCCTATATGCTTAGAAAAAAATATTATTGATCTTGAATTGATATATTCTAATTAACAATATAACATTATGAGATGAACAGTGACTAATATTTTAGTAATATGATATATGTTTTGTATCCAACAAATTTATTATGAAAAATATTAGATCTAATTAATGAATGAAAAAAAAATTACATATTGATATTATACTTTACTAGAATGTATATTAGTATTTTTTTTAATTATCCGAATTATATTTATATGCGTCCGATATCTGATCCGTATTCGTATACATTTAATATCAATTCCGTATCCGTATCCGGAACTATCCATATTCGCATCCATATTCGAAAAATTATAATGGATAAAGACACGTCTGATCCGTATCCGACTGTTTACACCCTTACCTTCATATACATATATATGTATGTATAATTGTATATACATATATATATATATATAATTTTATTAATATGTCAATAGATTATTCCTATTTATAAAAAAGTTTAGAGCTTTTATATATACAAAGTTTGATTTCTAACATTTTATTTATTTTTAATATATACAAATAATTTTTTTGTAATATATACATACTAAAATTTTTTTTGGGGCCCTTTGGATCTTGGGGCCCGGGGCCATCGCCCTGGGTGCCCTGCCCCAGGACCGGGCATGCTTAGATTTACATATGGTAAGTAAAGTTTTTGTTATATTAGGCCTCCACACTGAATTCCACGCACAACTATAAATATATATTAATATTGTGCCCGTGGGTTGCATAAGAGGAAAAAATATCTCATAAAATATGACATATTTTCATAATAAATTTGGACTAAATGACAAATAACATTTCTTAAATAACATATTAATGACATCTACATGTAAAGAACATTCTTTAAACAACATATTAAATAATATGTTAATTGATATATATTTGTTTTTTTTTTATCTTTGACATATTTCATAAAACAAAATCTCAAACAAAATGACATATTAAATGACAAATAGCATTCCTTAAATAATATAAAAAAAAAATAGAAAGATAGGAAGATATTAAAAGTTCCTCAAATGACATTCAAAAATAGAAAAAAAAAAATCATGACTAATCAGAAAGATGATACAATCTGCATGTGGTGAGTACATGTCTAAAAACATTTAGACTTCTACACGTAAACAAACATTAAAAATACATATAATCAAAATATTTGATCGAAGGGCTGATATTCAATCCGAAATTTTATCTTTTAGCATCTATGTACTTAATATAAGAATGGATATATATAGTTTTGAAGATGTACTTGTCCACCAACAGTACCATATAGTTGAAACACAAAATGAAAAAAAAAAAAAAGTTAACAAATTAATTAACACAACTGCTACTTATTAATTTTAATATAAAAATAGGATATACAATATTCTGTCCACTGGATCTAGAATTGAGAAAACAAAGAGAAAATATACAAGTACATCAAATAGATTAATTTACATATTTTTCCCATAGGCACAATATTCAGTCCACTGGTGCGGAATAGACGCCATTCTTTCCTTTCCACTGGTAACCAGTCAGTAGTTAACATGTCTCCGCCATGCTGCAATTAATAAGCATATATCTTTTAATTTGGTGTTATAAAAAATATAAATGAAAATATATGGAGGAACAAAAAGGAAAAAATAGATCATTAGTGATTTCGATTAATTACCTTTTACCAAGTATTTGCAGTGCTTCCGTATCCAGTGGCAAATACAATAGTTTCAAGAGTAGGGTTAAAATGCACCATTGGATTTTGCCCCAACCATGCCCCATCTCTATATCTCCTTTTACAAAGTTCAAATAGTCGATCCAAACCGTTCATCTTGTTCTACATATTAAAATGTGCTTAGAGACCAAATTTTACATTTTTTGGAATTTTTTTACTATTTTTTTAGATAGGTACAAAATCACCGTTTTTGGATGGTCCAGATGTAGTGATTTTGTACCTATCTAAAAATATAGTAAAAAAATTTCAAAAAATATAAAATTTGGTCTCTAAGCACATTTTAATATGTAGAACAAGATGAACGGTTCGGATTTACTATTTGGACTTTGTAAATGGAGATATAGAGATGAGGCATGGTTGGGGCAAAAACCAATGGTGCATTTTAACCCTACTCTAGTTTCAAAGTGAAGTGCTGCCCAATGGAAAAATTTACTTGACTTCCAACACTATTTGACATTGACGGTTGTACCTGATTTGAGAATAATGAATTTCCTCATCAAAAATTATTTTAACCATACAAATAAACTTGAATTGTAATACAACCAGTGAAGTTATTGCATTATAGAGTATATATATCATATACCTTAATTACACCATCTCTGATTTTTTCCACTGCTCCATCTGTTGATGTGCCCAAGTTTGGTCTAACAAAACCATAGTTAGAAAGATCTACAAACTTGAACCATGCAAGAAAGCCGATTATCTGGTCAGCAAATTCCGTTCGAAGGAACTTCAGTTTAGCCATTATCCCTAGATATATAAGCTCCTTGTTTACAATGTTCACCTATCAAATTAATTTTATTGGTCATTTGTTATCTAAAGATAGAGAAGATAAAAAAGTAAAAAATGGCTTCAAGGTAAGGACATTGATCTTTGCATTTACAGGGCTTCTCACTGAGATTATCATTGTCGCACCGTGAGTGGCAAAATCATGTGCTATCTCCATTCCTGAGTTACCTCTCCCAGTAACCAACACCCCGTGTTTAACGAACACATTTGTTGTTCCAACTATTACTATAACACTCATCATTATTTATTTTTAAGAAAACGAGTAGTTTATCTTTCTATACCTCATTTTTTAATCTCTTAATATGTGATATTTGCCTATGGAGGTCTCTATTTATTTCATCAAAAAAGTGTGTTATACACCCGTTCAACTATCTCTAATATACATTTGTAGGATTGCAGAAGATTAGGTAAATAATACAAGATATCTCGCTAATGTACAGATATATAAGCCACCGTTGGATCAACAATTTTGTAAAATACTTAATAAATAGTAAAAAAATTCAGAAAAATGTAAAATTTGGTCTTCAAACACATATTAATATGGAGAACAAGATAAACGGTTTGGATCAGTCATTTGAATTTTGAATTTTAGATTTATGGTCCAATGCACAAATCCCTCCATGCATTGCAATGCACCGTACAGCCCATCTCCAAATGATACATATATATATATATATATATATATATATAGTGTCAGTACATAAGATATTGTTTACTTCTTATTATCTTCGGTTTATTTTTGCTTTATAACATCTTTTATACCATACAAAAGCGACTCAAACAGTTTCCTATGCTTTATGGTTGTTGAAATTTGAATTGTTTGATGGATACAAAACTTTAGACAGTATAAAGTTTCTATTGATCAGTCAAATGTATCACTTATCCTCTTCAAGCGTTGCACAAACCTGATATGCGAGATGTGGTACAAACCCTAATTACTCTTATGCCTAACTATATTGATATATAAGTGCTTTTTAAGGTCATAAAATAAATAAGTGTTATCCTTCCAATATTGACAGATACAAACCCTAGCTGCTCACAATAATCTTGGTCATGCTTACTCATTAATCTTTACTGATAAGGGTAGGGTACGGATAAGATTATGCTTAACAAATAAGGGTAATACTTAACGGGTAAGGTAGATTACAACTATAGCCAACCCATAACGTAACCATTTACACCTCTAATAGCCGCTCTAAACTTGTACTTTATAAACCCTAGCAACCTGGCTTCAGTTAAACCTAGCCTGCGAGATATTGCTAACACAGTTCGTTTGTACTTGATCCAAGAGATGACATTTATATGCTCAATTAGATGTGCGATCTTTGCTAATTGCAATCATCATGCAGACATGGCTCATCTTTTTAAAAGGTATGTTCAACGTTTTTCTTTATATTATATATGTTTCTCCAATAATTTTGTACGTTGCAGGACAATTCGATGAAGCAAATAGTTTTCAATCTAATTCTAAAGTTACAATTTAACAAGCTTATAATATAAATATTATAGTGGTCCGCAACACCTCACAAAACAAAAACCCGCTCAGACAATAATCACACCAAGTGCCACAAAATATTCACAGACAAAGACACCCAAATTAAAGAAAAGGAAGCAATAGAGCAGATCTTTTGGAACAGATCAGACAGTACTGAATGAGGTTCCAACCCAGTACTAAATAAAATACAAGGAATGACCCAGATGTCCCCAGTCGATCCAAGAGCGTTGAAGGGTTCAGTTACTGGAGATGTACACTAACCGAGCATTGAAGGGTTCAATTACTTGATATATCTTATCAAATTGTTTATAATTAATGTACAAATATTAATAATAGTAGAAACAAATAGGAGTCCGATTTTCAGATCAATATTTATATATGAACTGATTACTAGTGGGTTGTAATTCTCAATTTAGTTAGTACTTATTGAATATATAATTTTTTATACGTTAAAACTGGCCTTTCAAATGCATGATCTGTTACTATCCTGCAGTATGTGATATGTATAAGGGTCTCAAATATTATTGTGTTTTCCTCCCTTTTGTACTTTTGTTTTGGTTAGTGTTTAAACAATCAAGATTAACTTATGTAAAATTGTTAATATTCAATGTTTAATTACATTCAGAAAGAGAGGTTTGGGATCCAATTATACTTGTTTTTTTCTAACATTAAGGCTTTTACTGTTTCCTTGTCACTTGTCACCGATTTTTTTATTTATATTCAAAAATTAAATCAAATTACAAAAAATAACCGAAGTATCGTTGAATTTCGATTTCTACCCAATCCGGTTATCCAATAACCGGATTTGGGATAAATGTCTGGTTATCCAACAACCGAACTCAAGAAATATAACCGGTTATTGGATAACCGGAAAGTTATGTTTTTTTTTTTTTTTTTTTTTTAAAGAAAACCCGGTTAATCACTAACCGGAAAGTAAGTTTTTTTTTTTTTTTTTTTTTTTTTTTTTTTTTTGAAAACCAGAAATTTCGAATTTTTTTATTTTTTATATTAAAATATTAGAAATGTTGATTATATTTCTTTAAAAATAGATGAAATACAATATAATTTGATTTATTAGAAAGACTGCAACAAATAACCCGGATTAATATTTTTCAGGCCGGATTTTTCGCGGCTGTAAGAAAAATTAATATATTTCTTTATGTGCTATTGGAAAAAAATAAAAATGCTTAGATTCTGAGTTATTGATTCCGGTTCAAAAGTCACTTCTAGGTAATCTAGAAAATATTGTGATCCATCTAGTAAATTTAATTAATAAAAAGTTGTTTCTATTTTTGAAAAAAATAAAAACTTTAATTTATTTAATAATTGTTTTTCAAAAAAAATTATCAAAATAGAAACAACTTTTTATTAATTAAATTTATTAGATGGATCACAATATTTTCTAGATTACCTAGAAGTGACTTTTGAACCGGAATCAATAACTCAGAATCTAAGCATTTTTATTTTTTTCCAATAGCACATAAAGAAATATATTAATTTTTCTTACAGCCGCGAAAAATCCGGCCTGAAAAATATTAATCCGGGTTATTTGTTGCAGTCTTTCTAATAAATCAAATTATATTGTATTTCATCTATTTTTAAAGAAATATAATCAACATTTCTAATATTTTAATATAAAAAATAAAAAAATTCGAAATTTCTGGTTTTCAAAAAAAAAAAAAAAAAAAAAAAAAAAAAAAAAAAAAAAAAAAACTTACTTTCCGGTTAGTGATTAACCGGGTTTTCTTTAAAAAAAAAAAAAAAAAAAAACATAACTTTCCGGTTATCCAATAACCGGTTATATTTCTTGAGTTCGGTTGTTGGATAACCAGACATTTATCCCAAATCCGGTTATTGGATAACCGGATTGGGTAGAAATCAAAATTCAACGATACTTCGGTTATTTTTTGTAATTTGATTTAATTTTTGGATATAAATAAAAAAATCGGCACTTGTCAAATCCTTCCATTTTTCTATTGGAAGTAGTAGTAGGCAACAAGAAAACTAAATATTTGGTTTGTCCTTAATGTTGTTAGATACATATGGGAGTAAGGCTATGGTAATATGCACATAACAGATTGACCCGTACGTCCAATATCTCTATTTTCGAAGTTCAAACTTGGAGGATTGTAGATCGACCCGGCCGTACAATGGATCAATATCTCTAAATACGATGGACTGTACGTAAATGCATTTGAAAATCGAGGATTGCAAATGTATTCTTCTCCATGCAGAAGCAAACCATTATACTAATAATTTTATATTCTTAATTTAATAAATATACAAATAGAATTAAACACCCATTTATTGAAACCAGCATCGCTTGCGCATATAGCTATTTTTTAAGCAATCTTTGGTATCAGAGCTTCTGCTGCTCCCAACAAATATTACCCACAAAACAAAAACAAAAAGCATGTAACTACATTATATATAATAAATCATTTATAGCCCGCCCGCCCTTTTATATATTAAAAAGAAAAGTAAATGAAAATAGTAAATCCTCAGACATGTTCATCTTTTATCTCTTCAGCCATATCATATAATCTTATTCTCACACATTGAGAAGTGGTGTATTTGCATAATTCCAGTTTGCATGCTCATATGCAGTGTATATTCTACCCCCTGCAACATCATCTGAACTTACAAGTTCAGTTAACTCTTTCATGTCTTCATCTGACAGTTTCAGATTCAGTGCTCTTATGTTGCTGTCCAAGTTCTTAATTTTGCTGGTTCCTGAGATAACCCACAAAATGAAAATTACTTTTCAATTGCCAATCTTAATATCTGTAACCCACTTTTTTGTATGATTTAAGATATCATAACAATTGAAAATATTGTATCACCATTTCAAATAACCAACACATGAAAACGATAATAATTACAACCATTTTCTACAACTTGATATGAGAAAGAATGTTTGCTTTAAAATAATTAAATTAAGTATACCTGGGATGGGAACCACATCAATCCCTTGGTGAAGAACCCATGCCAGAGCTAGCTGAGCAGTTGTGCATTTGTGCTTCTTCGCTAGGCTCTCAAGCCGAGAAAACAAATGTTTGTTCTTCTCCAAATTATCCCCCGAAAACCTTGGGTGATTTGTCTATTTTCCACGAAAGAACAATAATTGTTTAGTACTGACAATAAATCTCTTTACCAGCAAGGCATTATTGGACCTTCTAAGACAACTACTAGGTTGAATAATTAGTTTAATTCATTGTTTGATATTATTTTTATATTTTACTAATTTGAGTCTTGAGTTAGTACTTGTAGAACTGTTCCTACACATGTAAACTGGTATATAAACTGAAGGTGAATTGTTCAGCATGAGCAATCTGGCATTTAATTTACCAGAATTGAGCCGGCCTTTACTTCTTCAACAACTCCTCTACCACCAAGAATTCCGCGCCCAAGCGGGCTATATGCCACTATTGCTATGCCAAGTTCTCTGTGCAACAAAAAATGAACTAATATGTAAGGAAGTAAGCTTAACAATACTCATATATGTGTGTGTTTTTGGGGTAGTTTTTCATCAAAAGTTCATATCTACAGTAATTTATTATTATTATTTTTTGTGCTTATATGTGTCGCTGTGAAACTGCAAATGAAGTACCTTTAATTTGACACATTTGATATAACAAAAAAGAGAAGAAAAAGGATCACCTGCAAAGCGGCACAATTTCTGACTCGATATCACGAGTCCAGAGGGACCACTCCATCTGCAAAGCAGTGATCGGATACACCGCATGTGCACGCCTAATTGTATCGGGACTTGCCTCTGATAACCCTATGTACTTCACCTTGCCCTCTTCGACTAGCTTCTTTAGTTCTCCAATCTATATATATACACATATATATATTATAGAACAAAAAGTTGATCTCACAAGGTTTTATTATAACAAGACTCTAGAATAGAACAGTAAGGCAAGAAGTTAATTACAGTTTCCTCAATTGGAATGGTTGTATCGACCCGGTGTTGGTAGTAGAGATCAATGTACTCTATTCCAAGTCTTTTAAGGCTAGCCTCGCAACACGCACGGACATAATCTGGCTTGCCACATATCTCTTGATTTCCAGCAGCATTTCTCGAAATCCCAAATTTGGTAGCCACTTGCACCTTTTCCCTTGGCAAGTGCTTAAGAGCCTGACAATAAATGAAGGCATTTCGTAAGTTTAATGGAAAATAACAAGGATTTTTTTTGGATGCAACTTCAAATTTATGTGTGAGTTTTAATGGTGCATCATTATATAGTTTAACAAACTACAAAATCTTCTTTTGATGTGAAAGGATTAGTGCAGCCATATGCATGCATGAAAACAAAATATGATATTTAACAAACAATTTAAAGTCTAGAACTAACCTTGCCAACCAAAATCTCGTTGGCATGATCAAGTCCGTACACATCCGAGGTGTCAAAGAAGGTAATGCCACTGTCAAATGCGTGTTTTATTATCGATATGCCGACATCGTCAGACACCGGAGAGTTGTAAGATCCGGAGAGCCCCATGCATCCAAAACCCAATTTTGATACCTACAAATTAAAATAACCAAAATTGTTTATGTAAAGCTTTACATATTGAAAGGGTTTTATTAGGAAAAAAAAATGTCAAAATATTACTAATAATAATATTATGTGAGACTATAGTACCTCTAATCCCTGGGATCCCAATTTCACTCTAGAAGTGGCCATCTGCGTTTGCTATCTATTTTTCCTTGTGAACAAGTATAGTATTTCTGAGTACTGAGGAAGTGCTTTGTTGCTTGATTATTTATACGCTCTTGGACACAAAGGGTATCTATTTATAATTGTTTAGGGAATAGGGAATTAAAAGCTAGGTACCTCATGTACGTCATGGTTGTTAGACCGTTTACTTTGATATTCTCTCGCATGTGCATATGTGACTTTCCAAACTAAATTTACAAATAAAAAATAATTTCTATAACTATGAGAACCTACCTCATATTATTTAAGAGAAGAGTTCACATGTCTTCATTGTTTTCACCTTGATCATATTGTCTCTATTTTTATCAATTATAATAACTCAAAATTTAAAACTTAAAATGTTAAAATAAAACTATTAGATATAATCTACATCATTTTATTTATGCACATGGAGGAAAAAATTATGAAATCTCAACTTAATTTGTTTTGTTTGTTATCAAGAGCTTGTAAAACTACATTGATTTAGATAATTTATAGACGTTGATTTTTGAACTTATTGATTCATATAAAAATAAAATCAAAAAATATTTTTTTTATGTGCATATGGAAAAAATAACACATAGATCAAATATAATGGTTTTATTTTGATGTTGAAGTTTTAAATTTGAGTTATTAAAGTTTTAAAATTGAAGTCATTACTTAAATATTTTGTGACAATATATGATCCAAAAACATGAGGCATCATGATGAATAATTAACATGCGTGACAAGAGAACTAGTCAGATTGAAGTCTGTATATATGTTATTAATTAGTTAAAGATGTGACATATCTTTAATTGTTTTGTAATTAATTACTTAAGTGCGGTTCTTGAAAATGAGATAAAAGTATTTAGATTTCCTTTTTTGGTATATTTAGATTTGCTGATTTTCTTTTGGAAAATGATGTTATTAATTTGTTATTCAGTACAACCCGAGAAGTGCAAGTGAATTAGCTAGTAAACCACGTTGTTAATTGTTCGCAGGAAAAACCTCTGAGACTTTTCAATTTTCAATTTTCAATTTTCAATTTTCAATTTTCAATTTTCAATTTTCAATTTTCAATTTTCAATGACTTGCCGCAATTTCTGAACATATTGACACTTCTCATTAATTGGATCAAAATTTGTTCGTATGCGATCTAATCAAGGAGATTCAAAGTTTAATTTGTGGATAAGGCTTACAACATTTTTTTCAACTTTGATGTTTATAGTTTTCCCAGAAACATGAAGCATCATGATCAAACAGACGTACGCGTATATATATGTTATTAAAAGCTTACAAGAGAACTTATTAGATTGAAGTATGTATGTTATTAAATAACTAAAGATGTGACACATCTTATAATTTGAAGGTTTTGTTATTAATTAGTTAAATGTGAGTTTTTAAAATGATGTAAAAGTAAGTAGTATTTGTAGTTTGAAAATACTTTTTAAGCATATTTAGATTTCTTGCTATATTTTGGTGTATTTTTATTTCCTTTTTAGGTATATTTAGATTTGTTGATTTCCTTTTGAAAATTGTGTTATTAATTTTTTATTCAGTACCAAGGGTGATGATAATAACACAATCAATTTTTTTATTAACAAACCTTTTACTTATATGGACAAATTTATCCTTAACTTATTTCTAGATGCCATATCTTTCTTTTATTAATAATGCATTTTAAGAACTTAGTAAAACATCTAGAGAAAGGAATATAATTTATAATTTATTCTTACTATGTTATTAAAGCATATACAAATTCAAAATAACACCTCTAAAAACAACTGAAGCAAAAGCATAAGATTAATTTGTCTAGCATAATAATTTTATTACTGGCTTTTTTCAAATGATGTTATTTTGAATTTGTATATGCTCTAGTAACATAGTAGGAATAAACTAATAATGCTGAATTTTTTGTTAACAAAATGATAATATTATAAATTTATTTTTATATTATTTTATACCAACTTTATATATTCAAACAACAAAGGGCTAAAATAAATATTTACGAAAGCTAAATCATTTATGTACAAATAGTAACTAATAAATGGACTATATATAAGCATAAGATTGCATAATCTCCAGAGAACAAAAATGACAGTGGAAAGAACTACGTACAGAGGTGTAAAACCATGCACGTGTTAGCAGGAAAATTCTAAGAGACTTTTCAATTTTCAATGGCTTGCAACAATTGAAAGCACGTGGTTTCCTTGTTTAGCATTTTCTCTCAATTGAAAGTTCAGTTTCCATATAATGACAAGCCGGCCTGTAAGGCCAATTTTCTACCTACTGTCATTGTTTTCAATATGACTACGCATGCACCTTATACCAAAAAAATAATAATAAACAAAAGAAGCTCTTTGAATTTCATGCTGTCATTATATTTCTATTGTTAGAATTTCATGCTGTCAATTTTCGACTGTTTACATTTTTTTCTCTCAAAATAAATTGAAAATAATAAAGAATTTCTAAAAGTATGAGAACGTACCATATATGATTTAAAAAATTCACTTTTTGTAATTTTATTATATTTTTATTTTCAAAACTTTAATAATTCTAATTTTAAAATTTTAATATTAAAATAAATTCTTAGTAATAGTCAAGTTTTCCATGAAAATACCATAATACCCAATATTTCCATAAAAATTTAACTTTCTTTTTTATATTCCCTTTTCTGTATTTTACCTTTTATTTAATTATTTTAAAAATCAAATAGACAATTAAATATTTTTTTTTTTTATATAATACTTCACTGCTCACCTAACCACAAAAGTCTAATAATCACCAATGTCAAAAAAGGTGTGAATATCACAGTTTTCTTCCGTTAATATAGTGGAAGGAAGGAAATTCCTAGAATGCAAGTGTCAAAAAGTTCTTTCAACGAGAGTAGGTTTTGATTGCTCAAATTAAATCAAAAAAATGATTATATTTTGTGAGAAAATTATTTCAAGGAATGTTTTGATTGCTCAATATAAATCTTAATTTCATATAGTTCTATTTGAAAGTTGAGGAAATTGATCAACTTAAGAGTAGGGGTGTCAATGTCACCTTTTTAGCCGTTTACCCGACCCGTTTTGTATTCAATAAGCAGAGGGTATGGGTACAATTTTTTTTTCGTTAACTTATCGGGTATGGGTATAGGTAAGAAATTTTTTTCGTTAACCAAATGGGTCATAACTATTTCGTACCCATCACCCTGTAGGGTAATTATAAAATCTAAATATATATAGAGGAGGGATCAAGTTACAACACTTTTGAGTTACAACAAAGTTACAACATCTATTATTTTCATTTTCAAAGTCCAAATCGTCGATCCAAACCGTTAGATATTCAATCTATATTAAAATGTACTTGGAGACCAATTTTTACATTTTTTGAAATTTTTTTGCTATTTATTAAGATGGGTACAAAATCGCTGTTTTTTAATGGTGCAGAATTTTAATAAAAACAACGATTTTGTACCCATCTTAATAAATAGCAAAAAAATTCCAAAAAATGTAAAATTTGGTCTCCAAGCACATTTTAATATAGATTGAATATCTAACGGTTTGGATCGACGATTTGGACTTTGAAAATGAAAATAATAGATGTTGTAACTTTGTTGTAACTCAAAAGTGTTGTAACTCGATCCCTCCTCATATATATATATTCAATTCAATTTTATAAAAAATAATTTAGTTGGAATTGATTGCATATTTATTTTTATTTTTTATTAAAAATGCAATTACATATATGTGTAATTGTGAAATTAATAATTTTTTTATGTTTAATTTGTAAAATATAAAAAAACTAATTATTATATTAGTAATATCCGTTATTACCCGCTACTGTTTCGTTACCCTATAATATTAACGGGTAAGAGTAGGGTAGTGTAAAGTCAATTTTTAATGGATATGGGTATGGTATGGGTATGAAAATGCTTCCACCCGATCTGTACCGTATCCATTGATGACACCCCTATTTAAAAGTACTTTAAGTTATTCATCTGACGTCCAAGTTGTGGAACTAACAAATTAAGTGTAATGATTTATATGTAAGTTTTCTTATTTTGTTCAAATTGGTTTCTATTAAACTATCACTTACTAAATTTTAGTTCATTTAGTTGAACCGCAATAAGAGAGATTAAACCGAATTAAATAGAAAAGAAAAACTGAATTTCTAATAGTATGAGAATGTATCATATATGGTTTAAAAACTAAATTTTTAATAATCTAAATTTCAAATTTCAAATATTAAAAATAAAACCTTAGTTATGATCTATATTTATTTTGAAAAAAATTCTGGTGTGTCCATAAAGACTTGCAAAATAGTGAATTTCTCTATAAAACCATAAATCCATAATATTTAATATCTCCGTAAAAACAAAACTTTGTTTGTTCTATCCCCATTTATCTAATTTACCTTTCATATAATTATTTTAAAACTCAAATATACAATATACTTTTTTATTTTAAAATTATATTCTATCCTTCATTCCTTTCATTGTTGTTCGCACCAAAATTTCATCGTCTACTTGTTCTCCTTTTTTCTCCAAAGCCCGGTGGGCTTATATTCATGGCCCAAGTCCCAACTAGCAAGTTAGAATGAAAACTTAAATAATATTATATAAGAGAAGGCCCAATAAATTCAGCCCATCTAATTGAATCACAAAGATTGGTCCCATCCTGTCAGATTATTCTTCCGCATGTAATTGAATCTTCATTCGTTAAAGTATTGCTTTTTCTTGGCAAAACATGTAAAATTCATAATGTCATATTTATTCCTTTTAAATTTCAAAAACTCACACCCAATTTATTGTTTTAATATCATATTAAATATGAGGAGGGATCTACTTACAACATTTGTAAATCATAGCATCTAACAACAATTTGATTTTGCAATTTTAAAAGTCTAAACAGTCGATCCAAACCATTCAACATGATATCTATATATTAAAGTGAGGTTGGAGATAAAATTTTACATTTCATTTTATTTTATTTTACTATTTATTAAGTATTTTACAAAATTGTTGTTTTTCAGTGGTCCATAATTGTCTAAAAACAGCAGTTTTGTAAAATACTTAATAAATAGTAAAAAAATCAAAAAAAAAAAACACTACAACAAAGTAGACACTTTTTGCGAGAGAAAAAACGCATTTACGACGGCTGTCCGTCGCAAAAAGTACCGTTGCAAAAAGAAAAAGCCGAACAATGAGAGTAGTCCGTCGCAAAAAGTCATTTTTTTATCCTCGCGAAAAGTGTCTCATTCTTGTTGTGAAAATTCTCCAAGCACATTTTAATATAGAGATCATGTTGAATGGTTTGGATCGACAGTTTGGATTTTGAAAATTGCAAAACTGAATTGTTGTAAGATGTTGTAAGTGGGTCCCTCCTCATTAAATATATGAAATAGACATTTATCATTTATTAAAAATAAAAATATGTTGCTTATATAAGAAAAAGGTTCAGTCTTTTAATTGATTGGTTTTCATGGACAAATAGTTTGTTTCTTTACTTTTTAAATTTTTTAATAAAGGGTTAATTGAGTATTTTTCTAATCTAAAATGATTTTAACACAACAAATTGGGTAAATTTTGAATATTTGAAATTTAGAAGGATAAGTATGATATTATAAATTTTAGAGGGTAAAATATGTAATTTTAAAGTTCTTTAAGGGACATACATGAAATTGGCCCCTTGTTTGAAACGCTAAGGGCCTGTTCGGACGAATCACTGTTTACGTGGGAAAAACAAAATTCAGTTCAACTGAATTTTTTTTTCCCACGGGAACAGTGTTTTTCAGTTCAATTCCCGTGCCCAAGCCCATTCCCATTTGTCGGCTGAACAGGCCCTAATTGTTTTATATATAAGCTTAATAATATTTTGGGCAGCAAATCTGCCTCTTTAGTTAAATGGTTTAGTTTGGGTATTGTGGGCACTGTACTGAAGATAATATTCCTCATTTATTTGTTTGCAACAATTTTATTTGATACTTTTGTTGACTGGATTTTTCTCTAATTGCTCTAAGAGCATCTCCATTTCAAAAATTATATGGATTTCTAATATGATGTGATAATTTTTAATTTAATGTCACATATGTTTGGAGTTCCTTACTAAGAAATTGGTTTCTAATAACCACGCTGGCGAAAAGAATATATCATTGTTGTCATTTAGAAATTAATGAGCCCAATTTTAATTAATTTATCGAAAATGTGGCATCAATAGAAACTTAAAAATTAATTTTAGGAATGTAGAGGTTAAGAAATTAAGAATAGTTTAATTTCTATTTAGTGTTCGACAGTTATTTAGAAATTATCACATGTGTACCAGAAAAATATCGAAAGGATATGGCCCGCTGTAATCTTTGAAAAAACAAAAACGAGCTGAATTTGTGGTTGAAGTATCATTTGAGATATAAGCCTTGTACAAAATATATATTGATTTTAATTGAATTTTAATCAGCCTGGCTTGACATAACAAATTCTTCTATACTGATGATTTTAACATGAAGAAAAACAAGCAGTACAAAACATGATATTGAAAGAGACTACAAAATATAAAAAAAAAATGAGTTTGTTAACAAGTTTTCATAAAAAAAATAAAAAGAAAAAATGGAAGTTTCCTAATAAATTTGCATATGACCAGCTCATGTTAATAAAAGCTTTTTAGTTAGTACTATCTTCCTATGAAGTGATGTGCACCTCATTCCCTAACCTTGCATCTTAGCTGCTACTAAACTCTATCCATCTGCTGGCATATTATTTTCTCTGAGTTCAGTCGAAATTCAATCTAGTTTTCAGATATAAAAAAAATAAAAAGGTGATTGTTAGATAACTAACAATGGACTTTGGCTATCATAATGCACTACAACTGTACAAGCAGCAAATTAAAGAAGGAAACAATGACCATTGACAAATTAAACAAAAAGATATTAAATCATCCACTATAGCCCATTTGCAATGTATTGATTTTGACATTTTGTTTCAAGCAGAAATGATTGAAGTGGCTTGAATTGACTCATAATAGCAAATACTTGTATTGAAAGTGTCAGCATTGAGCTATAGTGGAATATCTAATGTATTACCTGAATAGGAAATTTGCGGATATATACTTCTGTGATGTTTCTGAACTTCAAACATTCTTTATATATCTCATTATAGCTGTTTCGTGATAGTTCTTGAATACGAGGGAACCTGATCCACAATGAATTAAGGGAAGGGAAAAGATCAAAAGGAAATGACTGAAGATTTTTACAGCCTCTAATATCAACCAAGTCGATAGATCTAAGGAGCTGTGGAGAAATTTCTTGTTCTTCAGAAAAAGTAGAAACTTCCAGGTAAAAATATTGAAGAGAAGTGAGTTGCTTGCATATAGGCAAGGTTAAAAGGGCAAGAGAGTCTCCTTTGACACTTTCTAGAGACAATGAGAAGTTTGGTTCAGTCTTCTCTATTTCTTTTGATGCAGAGTCCCAAGCTACAACTAAACCAGGGCACTTGCGAAATTGCAACCTTTCCAAGTTGACCCAGGACCTTAGACCTTTCATTGAGCTTAGTTTTTTACAAGATTTAATTTCAAGGCTCCTCAAACAGACCAAATGCTCTCCAAATGTAAGGGAAGTGAGTGATTGGCACCCCTTTATAACCAAATTCTCTAAGGCCACAAAATAATGCAAGTCCAAATATTCTAAATTGGAGATATAAGATATATCTAGATAATGCAGCGAGCTAAGCTCATGGAAAGCTAGTACTTCACCCACCTTAAGGCTCGAACAATTATCTAGGATCAACCTGAACTTAGTTTGTCGAGGTAAACGAACTCATGGTAACCCATTGATTTAATAAATCGAGTATTTTCAATTGATATATAAGAAAGTAGAGAACTGTACGGAAGTGGTGGTAGTTGAAAAATTAGTGGACAATCTTCTATTATGAGACTCTCTAGAGAAGGAAATCTCTTCAATACCTCAGATGTAGCACATCCTGAGAGAGGAAGATCCACTAATTTAGTGCAACCTTCAATTGTGAGTTTTTTTAGTTTTTCGAAGCAAAGAAATTGTTCATGTTGGTCACTCCACACCCATTTTTCGAGATCCGGCATATCTATGATCTCCAGCTCTTCCAAAGATGGAAATTTTATGCTTCGACAAGTACCATAGCACTGGGGTCCAATTTCCCTTACAGCCAATCCAGACAGCTCCAGATTCTTGAGAAACTCTAACTCCCCTATAGGTGGAAGCAACTCCCATGCTTTACAATTCATTAGAGTTAGAGACTCAAGAAAAATGAGAGAGGGCTCTAACCACGTGGGAGAAGCCACGCCACCATATCCTTCTATACCAAGCGAATGGAGGTTGGTGTTTGGTTTAAGGCCCTCCAAGACACATTCATTCTCTTGTTCACCATAATTCCATTGTAAATACAAGGCATCAAGCTTCTCTTTCTCTACTAGTCTAGCCTTGCTTGCCTCTCTCTTAAATTTTACATTCTCAAGATTTGAGATGTGGAGTGATCCTCCAATCCCCTTAAGAGAGCCTAATTGTTCTATCTCAAAGCCTATTTTTGGTTGAACATCAAAATGATTCAGCTCTTGCAGGGAAGTTAGTTTTCCTACATCACATATCTTAGAGTGCAGCTTCTTTTCAACAATAAAATGCCGCAAGCTAACAAGGTCACTGAAATTCTTTGGCAACTCCTGAAGCCTAGCTTCAATTTCAAACACTTCTAGGTGATATAGCCTACATATTTCTCTTGGAAGGGTCTGGCAATTGTCGAAATCTGACATAACTAATCTTAGATATCGGAGGCTAACAAAATTCTGAAAGTTTAGATTTTGTAGTTGTACCTGGGAGCATAGAAGTAATCTCAATGCACGGAGAAATTTTGTTTCTTTGAGCAGGTCCAATATAGTTTGGAAAATACCTGAAGGCAATTCATCCCAATTAATTATCGTGCTTAGATTCTCTCCTTTCAAACATGCCAATGCCCTGACTACTGCTTCTTCAGGTTCAGCATTTTTCTTACTATAAAAAATAGACAAATGACGTATGGTTGGTGAAATTTGTCTAGTTTTGGAACCATTAATGGATAAACATTCTTTGAACGCAACCATACATGCCAAATCATGAATCAAGTCATGTTGAAATGTATAATACACTAAACCACCACATGTTGATTGTTTGGTTTGGAAGAATCCACGGTTGAATAGATCATTGAAGTAAGCACTCCCAATATCCTCTATCATTTTGCCTTCAGATCTTACATCGAGAAAACCTTGAGCCATCCATAGATATACCAACTCCTTACATGTAAAAGGGTGATCCTCTAGAAAAATAGCACAATATGAGAAACACCTTTGGAGATGAAAGGGCATATGCTCATAACTTAACCGGAGTGCGGGCATAATATCATTTGGGCCACTCTGAGATCTCCACTCTTCACTATCCCTTATTTTCATCCAATATCTCTCATCAAGATTTTCTTTTAACATAATACTTACAGTTTTTGCTGCTAGTGGGTTACCCTTCAACTTATTGGCAATTTGTTGTCCGATATTTCTTAACCTTGAATTTCCTCCATAGTTTGGATCATTGAATATACATGCACTAAAGAATGGTAAAAATGCATTATCATCTAGACCCTGCAAATAAGTATTATCTTTTGCATCGACCATTTTGACAACAGATTGGTTTCTAGTCGTCACTAAGATTATGCTCCCTTTCACCATGCAATTATTTAATGGAGCTACCATTAAATCCCATTGGCTCTTATCTTTATCTTCCCACATGTCATCCAAAACAAGTAGGAATCTCTTCGAGACCAATTCATCTTGAAGTTTATTTTGGAGCTCATTGAGGTTACAGAGTTCAGAATATCTATTGCCACATGCACCTTCTAGCATCTCGCGTGTAAGCCTGATTGTATCAAAATGAGTAGACACACAAATCCAGGATCTAACTTCAAAGTAGCTATAAATTTTTGGATCATTGAAAACTAGTTGAGCAAGGGTAGTCTTTCCCACACCACCACTACCAACTATTGCTAGAACAGAGACCTTATCAACTATTGCAGTTTTTTCATTTGTTAATAGGTATATTAGTCGATCATGCTCTTGGTCTCTCCCAAAAATCCTAGGTTCAGTGAGAAATGATGTCGTTTGCCGTAAGTTTGTTGCTTGATCAGTTTGACTTGTTTCAGCAATCTGGGAAGTTATGACTACTGATTCTGTTTGCACAGCATCACGCACTTTCTCCTGAGATTTTTGCAACTGCTCCGCTAACTCATTCATTCTTTGGGACATATTAATTCTGGAAGAGATGGTTTTGGATAGTGTTACTAACACATCTCGTGCAGAGCAACAAGACATCCCCTTCAAAGGTGAAAGGATGGAATTGCTTGTGAGCCGAAAACCGGAAGAATAGGATGCAGCTGATGATTTATTGGTGAAGTTTATTTTCTCCAGAGTACCTGTTAGAAAAATTATACAAAATAGAGAAATTAGTGGAATCGTAACTCGCATGTTAATAGAGTGGGAATGGGATAATAAAACATGTTAATAGACTGAGAAAAATGGCAAGGTAGAGTCGGCTCCGTCACGGAACGGCACGACATACATGTCGGTTACGTGTCGTGACTCACATATCCTGTGTTGTGTCCATCCGCGTTCCATGACTATCTTTTGAAATTTGGCACGGTACGTCACACGAGAGATTTGATCATGGCACGTAGTCACGCGAGTCACGTGTAATTAGGACTGTTAGATCTTGATCAAATGGTGAATATTGTATAAACTAGCCTAAATTATGAAAAAATAAATAAATAAATAAATAAACGCAACCAATCACGTATGGACACGACATGTTTGGTCACAGCACATTTGGGCGACATGACTCGCGTACCATTATCATTCCTCGACATTTTGATCATAGCACGGCATGAAACCAAAGTCACGACGTGTTAGTCACAACACAGCACAACAGGTTTTTTCCACTCTACATGCTAAGGATGTTATGGAGGACCATGTCTGCAATAAATGGACAGCACATGATGTCTCCAATTCTCACAAAAGACTATTATTCCTTACCAGAAGTACGTACGTAGAAGTATCAATATTATTGAAGGAACTTCTATACCAGAAATTCGTAGAAGTGTCAGAATTGCTTGCTAGCTTGTATATGTTACAAATTTATCATTTTAAGTTCAGTTGAGCATACCGTCAGAGGCGGAGCCACAGTCATTCAAGAGTAGACAATTGTCTATTTCTGAATTTAAACAATTGTACTGAGTTTATAGGACTAACTCGCTGTCTAAATCCGATAAGGACCCGTTGCCTATCCCAGATAAGGTTTGTTGCCTGCCCATGTAAAAAACTCGCAACCTAGATTTTGCAGCTGGCGTCGAAGTCATTGTTTAGATGATTATTTCGGAGAGGAAAGAGTGAACAAAATGAAGGTAGAACGAGAGATTCTGACAGATTGGGACAATTTTTTAGATAGTAATTTGGGTCAACTTCTGTGTGGGCTTTAAAAATATAATATTGAAATAACGATGTATGTGGCTGATAAATGTAAAGAAAGATGTATGTGGAAATTTGTGTGGGGAGATTTGAGCAGAGATCAACATAAGAAAATTTGAGATGGAGCTTGATTTAGGAGAAAAGGAAAGTAATTGGGCTAGTAAAATGACACCGAAAAGTAAAAGCTGATAAAATTATAGTGGATTTTAACTAAACAAATTTTATCAAAGAAAAATAAATAAATAAAAATTGGAAAAGAATTTTTTGACAAAATAAATGTATTCTATTATATTATTTTCTATTATATTAGTGATTATTTGAATGTACATTTGAGTGAACATAATTTTTCGACCAAATAATTTATTTCTAATTTTTTTAGTATAAAACATGTTTTTTTCAAGACAATCTGAGTTGGCCAATTTCTTCGATTCATCTGATCTTGATTCCATGATCAACTTATCAATTTTGATTTTAATTTTCAGAACCATGATTCTAGGTTGTTGACATCAGTTTCACAGCTTGTGCTTGGCTTTGGCGCTCTACCGTAAATTCTAGCCACTATATTATATTTTATTCCAATATTCAATTTCTCATTATTTAAAGATGAGAGATCCACTTGTAACATTTGAAAGTTACAACATCTTACAACAATTCAATTTTAGAATTTTCAAAGTCCAAACAGTCGATCCAAACCATGCTGTATATCTATATTAAAATGTGCTTCGAGCTCAAATTTTACTTTTTTTTATTTTTTATTTTTTTATTATTTATTCATTATTTTACAAAAATGTTGTTTTTGAGTGATCCATAATTATCTAAAAATATTAGTTTTGTAAAATACTTAATAAACAGTAAAAAAATTTCAAAAAAATGTAAATTTTGATTTTCAAGCACATTTTAATATAGATATTATGTTTAACAGTTTGGATCGACTATTTGGACTTTAAAAGTCACAAAACCAAATTCTTGTAAAATGTTGTAAGTGAATCCCTCCTCCTGTTTAAGAAAGAAAAATTGTAAGTTGCGGTTGTGTGGAGGCGAGCTGTATAGGACTATGAATAGCGGATAATGCCCATGTTTGGAAGGATAAATACCAATAACTATAACAATATCTGGAGTCCGGACCACAGAAGGAAAAATCAGAATCGGAATCGGAACCGGAACCGGGATCGGTCCTGGCCATTCCAATCCGAAATCGGTGAATCGGCTGGAATCGACCAATTCAGCTTGGAAAATCGGACTTTTTTGCATAAGCTTGTTTTACACTAGAAAAATAAGAAAAAATTGATAAAAAAAATAATTTATCAATAATTTATGTTTAGACAAATAATTACAATCAAATAATCCACTAATACAATATAATACAACCATTACAACTTAAAACACACTCTTTCACTGCCAGAAACTCAGTTTTTTTTGCCAGAAACTTATTTTGTACTAAAAAATTGAAAAAAAAATGATAAAAAAATAATTTATTAACAATTTATGTTTAGACAAATAATTACATTCAAATAATGCACTAATACAATATAATACAAGCAAATCGTATTTGTACAAAAAGTTGGAATATATTTGTTTCATTAAAATAGGTAACATCTAATGAGCAAATAATATATTTTTAGACAAATGAACAACAAAATTTAGTTAATTTAAAATTAATAAGATAAACACAGATTAATTGATAATATATTTGTCTTTATTTCGTATGAAATAGGTACTTTATAAAATTTATATTTGATAATAAATAAAATCTTATTTTAATTATGATTGGGACTGATTTACAAAATCTTAAAATTCAAAAGTTGAAATTGTAAAAAGAAAATATTTAATGAGACAGCTGGGACCCGCATTCTCCATCCATCTCTCCTCCTTCCTTCTCTCAGAATCAGATGCGACCAAACAAGTAGTGAGATCATTAAATCACCAAATGATCAATCTCATCTCCTCCAAGATCATTAAAATCAGGAAACCACCCAAGAAAGCACACTAGAATTGGACCAGAATGGCAGAAATTGGACGAAAAACACAGAATCCGCGTTAATCGGCTAGGAATCGAATCGGGTACTGCCAATTCCAATCCAGAACGGCCGATTCTGATCCGGATCGGCCGCTTTTTCCTTCCATGGTCTGGACTATAGTTATTACTATCAAGAAGACCATTTCTGTTGTGAGTTATTATGCTTACTCCATGAAGAAGTCAAGAGCAAATATCATTTTCTTTGTTTTATTGTTTAGATCATCAAGTTTTATTTTAAGATGGAAATTTAATTAAAATGGAATATGTATGTAAACAGAAATCGAACTAAGAATGAGAGAATCAAATCAATTTTATTGAAATCGTTTCAGAAACGATACAAGAATGGTGAAAGCCAAAGTCTAGGTAGAAATTAAACATAAAAATTGTGATTGTGTAAATTTGAGATTACCTCTCTGCTGAATCTCGTCCTGCAGCCGGTAGTAATCCAATTCGTCAAGTAAGTTTTCAGCTCGATGTGCAAGTTGTCGAAGA
Organism: Carex rostrata; assembly: GCF_964058835.1. Lineage (NCBI taxonomy): Eukaryota > Viridiplantae > Streptophyta > Magnoliopsida > Poales > Cyperaceae > Carex > Carex rostrata. The sequence goes on from NC_135930.1 coordinate 1,684,785, forward strand.
TTCTGAACCAACTCCTCGAGGAAATAATTGCTGGTACGAAGGCCGCGGGCGCATGTAAGCAAGGCACCAAACGAGTTTCCAAGGCCGATGCGCTTTGCCCATGCTTCCAACAACGCAGTTACAGCCTTGTTTACCAGAGTACTCATCAGCCAGCCAACTGCCACAAAGGTCATTGACACAGGATCCATGATGCTTGATTGCTTGGGTTGTAATACAAGAACAAAATGAAAAATTCCCAACTGGATCGGAGAGATGAGATGGAGGTTTCAAAAGTAAGAGATGAGTGTTGGTTGAAAGAGTCAAGAGATGAGTGCTGGCTGTGCTACGGTTTTCCTCTAACTATTCCTTGTGAAGTGTGTAGTGTAGTTGACCTTGGAATCTGTGAAGGATCTTTAAAAAATTTCAAAAGCTCTTGTTTTTGTATAAAAAAATTAGAAAGACTATATAAAATATGAGAAGAGTTCAAATGTCTCATTGCTTTTATCTTCCAATCATATTTTACATTTTTATCTTCAAATTTAAAGTCCAAACAGACAATCTGAACCGCTCAACATGATATCCACATTAAAATATGTTTGGATACCAAATTTTGTATTTTTGAAAAAAATTTACTATTTTTTCAAATAGATACAAAATTATTGTTTTCAGAAAATTTTGTACCTATCATTGAAAAATAGTAAACAATTTTAAAAAAATATAAATTTTGGCCTCCAAGTACATTTTAATGTGAATATCATTTTGAGCGGTTCGGATCGTCAGTTTGTACTTTGAAATCGAAGATAAAGATGTGGATATAATTGGAACATGAAAGCAATGAACAATTGAGCAATCCTCAAAAATTACATTTCAAAAATTTACATGTAGTTCAAACATTCAAAACTAGCGTGATGAATTCTCAAAACAAAGACTACAAAAATAAACGAAACAAAACATTAATTAATTTGGTTTTTTTTTGGGTATATAGATTGCATTTTGAGATCTTGTGAAAGATAATAAAAAAGTGAAACCAAATGTGAAATAAAAAAATTATATGAACATGTATAAAATACAAACGATGAGATGGCATGGAATCAATAAGAAGATAAAATCCATTATAATTAGTTCCATACATATATGCCTACATGACACACAGAATGCCACCACATACCATGTCAGATGCCAAGTGGTACTGGTAGCTACATGTTTTGATATATATATATATATATATTCACATATTTACAATCTATATTTACATATACTACCCACCATTTCATCAGATGTATTGGGCCCCATAACATATCAATCCACTTCTATTTACAACATTTTTAGGCCCATTTCTTGCTCTTAGTCCTAAACTTATTGAGCTTATCCCTCCATAAAGCTGTACAAAAAAAAACATCAAATGGTTACTTACAAAGATAAAAACATGGTATGGAATTTGGTGTGATGAACTTCTGAATTTAACTAAAACCCTCAAAAGGCAGAAATATTGTACCAGCATCCTTGTACCGTTCTTCACCAGCCGCAATAAGCATGTTGCTTATCAAATTAAACTCCTTCGCCTCAATGCAAGGCTGCCCGTCAGGTCTGCGTAGAAAATTTAAACGGTGAGGGGCTGAAACGTAAACTGCAAAAATATGATAAATGTGTGGTAGTTGGGATTTGAACCCATCTCCATAACCACAATGTGAAACTCTAACACTGGGCTACAAGCACACATTTGATATTTTATGAGACGGACTAAATTAAATTTTGAGAAAGACTAAGGTGCTATGCATAAGGCCTTCCATGCTATTGCCTCAAAAACCTATCATATAAACTTTAAACTTCAATTTAAGTAGCTAAGTATATTGTTATATAATGAACTTGTAGAATACCAATTTTACTATTTTTTTGGAATTTATTTACTATTTTTTACAATTTATGAAAGATGACATAAAATGGCCCAAAATATTGGCAATTTTCTTGTAGAATACCCCTTCGCTTGCATTAAGATCCACCCTTCCAGGTATAACAAGGGCATATGAACAATGTACAAATTAAGTTTTAAAAGGGAATTGAACAAAAATGTACCTATCAAGTTTAGTAAATAGTATTCCATCAGAGAGAGTAGACTTGGTCTGCTCAATCACTCTAACACCGTCACTATATGCAATGCTCCTGTTCACTTGTATCGGTACCTGAAATTCAAATTTGTTTTACTAGCAAAAAAAGACAAAAGCGGCATTATTATACTTCTATTGAACTAGTAAATTTATGTAAGAACAGAGGTGTCAAAAACCTTGCAACGAACAGCAACATTTATTGCGTCAGAAGGGCGGCAATCAATAACTTTAGTATCATTGTCATCTCCGATCTAATTAATGAGCAAAGGCAAAAACACAAATTATAAATGTTTCAATGAGCATAAATAAAAGTATAAAGAACTTTGAATCATAGATAAACCTTCTGGAGTTTCCAAAAATTATTACTCTACAGGACAAAGGGAAAATTGAACCATAATAGAAGTTCATCTAAAAATGCTTCGCAGTGGGTCCAACTAAACAGTCGTTAACTATCCGGAATATGCAGTCAGGCTGATCCAGGATTTGAAAAATTATTAAAGGGTTTTAGAAATGAAATACCAAATGAGGAAAAGATAGATATAATGTATAATTTTGGATTACAGAATTAGGGGAATACTGGTCATCGTTTACTTTTCTCAGTGGACTGGCACTTTTGCAATCTATGGATAGTTCTTCTACTGCAACATCTCTTTTAATTTTTTTGTGCAAATACTGGTAAACATTCATTGCAAAAGGCTAAAGAAAATGCATTACTTTACCAGAAGTCTAGAACTTATTCATACCTTGGCAAAGTAAATCTCAGCAAAGTATGCATTATCCACACTTTTTGTGACCCGAACCCGTTTCACCTGATGTACAAATGAATTAAAAATTTCCAATATCATGCATGTGAAAGAAAAAAAAATCATGCATGAAGTACAAAATTTTGAAAACAACATAAACTTACTGCATAGCCCATAATCTCTGTCATCGCTTTAAGCACTTCATATATAGTTGGTCTTGCCTAAATGCATAAAACAACCAATTATGATCAAGAAAGGTTTTTAATTTTCTTTCTTCGAATTTCAAATTCAAGTATCACTATAAAAAGTGTGGAGTTGAAAATTTCCAACTACCACCATTTGTTTAAAACTGTTAGTCTCAGTAGATGAATAACAAATTAGAAATCACTTATTTAAGTTCAAATCTTATATTTTACATCAAATATATTTCTTTTATCTGAATTAGAAATTATGATCAAGAAAGTCTTTATTTCATCTGTTTAAGGGTATGTCTTACGAGTGGAACATCTCGAACAGCAGCCATAAGCAGAACAGATGGCAACTCCCCTGAAAAGTTGTAGTAGATTGAGAGTTTCAATCAATTTCATCCCTGAAATTTTCTCATATTACAAAAAATAACAAAGGAGCTATTTTTTTTTTTAAATTTTATGCCCAGTACACTTTGATTTGAAAATAAAATAATCTTTTTAAGCAACCCACCCACTATAATCCCCATTTCAATGCCACTTCAAAATTCACTTTTCTTACAAAATAACATCAACCATTTGATGTTTGATTAATTAAATGAAGTAAATAATATTTCAACACTTTTTATGTGGATACAATACTATAGGATAACAAAAACAGTACTACCCAACATAAATTTTTGAACTCGACACAACTCTATTTTTCCTTCGCAAAAAAGCAAAAAAATAAAAAATAAAATAAATTAAAGGTGATTTATGCTTCCCCTAGGAAAGAACAGTATAAAGAATACGAACAAACAATAATAGGTAGGAGAAGGCCGCTTCCATCTTCCATCTTTAAAACAATAGTTGGTTGCGATGCATAATCACGCATGCTTCCCCCTTGGAAATTGTTATATATACACCTCATATTTTGACCATCATGCATTTTTATTATCACATTCTCTAATTCCCTCCTCACTTCCACTGATACAACAAAAAACACAAAATCCAAAGTTAAAAACACAAAATTTAGAAACTTCTCTGTCAGATTTTAGTCCCTGTTATATGACATATCAAGTGTTGGGTCCAACATAGAAACTGCATAGAAATCACAGTCAAGGGCCGAATAAAATGTACAAAATGTCTAAAGATTACCATGAATTGAACAATACTTTTGCAAGAAATGGTCCTACTTCTGAATTGAAATACAGTTATGGGGCACAATGAAAATTTACCGGCCTCCATGACACTACAGTCAACATAGTCTCCATCCCTTTCACTGAAATTGCCAGCCGTGTTTCCATTATTGTCAGAAGAACTAGAGCTACAGCAAATAGACAGCCCCTTGCTATTCCAAATCGATTTCCCAAATGAGACAGAATCAATGCCCCTGTAATTACATGTGAATCCCCAGAAACTGCTTCCACCTCTCTTTGTAAAATGATTTCCTGCAAATGCAGTTGCAGTAGGTACTCTGGTAATTTTCAGATGTGCAACTGAGCTGCATAGAACAGGTCCTTCCAGAGTGGCCATTTTGTATTTCCTAATTAAGCAAGGCTATTATTGAAAAAAGTCAATTATACTTCAAAATTGCTACCTGGTTGAGTGGAAACACACAAAGTTATATCAAATCAAAAATTAAGGTTTTACAGATCAAAGATCAACAACCCTACAGGAAGAAGAGAGGATATTTAAGCTCAATACCCTGTCTGAAATAAAAATAAAATAAAATAAAAACTACTATAAGAAAGCAAAACTATTCAGATTTATCTGCAATAGAAATTATTTCTCACCAGTGAAAGAGAGAAGATTGGGGAAGAGGTGGAACCAAACTTGAACCAATCCCGGAGGAGATTGAAAGATCATTTGGGTAGTGCTTTACTTTTGTTTTGTCTGAAAAGATAGATAATCATTTACCTAAGGTACCTCAAATTTTTTGTTTTGATAAGAGCCGTCCGATCTGACTTTGCACGTGTATTAAAGTGACCTGTGCATTCCAGATCGGACCGGATTGGCCCGGATTATATTTGGACGGTCCTGATTCAAGCTTAACATTTAAGTTACTGCAGAGGAAATGGACTCCGAAAAGGTAGACTGTGCACTGGGTATAAATACGATTTTACCCCTTGAAGTGGTCTCAGATAATATAAAAAATTGAATAGGAGGTTTCTTGTGAGATTTGTAAAATGGAAACGGTCTACAAGACTGAAACATTAAAAAAAAAAAAAAAATGGCTGTTCATATTTAAAAAAATGATTATGATAATTTTCCGCACTTAACTTCTATAATTATCTTGGGAACCACAAAAATTTCAACACTTATTTTTTTTCTAAAATATTAATCTCCATGCACAGAAGTATTTATACGTAAATAATTTTTACATAAATAATTATCTCTCCACCCAAATCTCAAATTACATGAGGGGTCATACACGTTTTTAGAGGTGAATTTTTTTTCTTTATTTAATCTCGTCCACATTTCTGACGATCTATGATGAATTTTACAAATCTAAAACCACGAACGTCTTCTATGTAATTTTATCTTTCAAATACGATCCATAATGACATACTTTCAGGCTTGTCATCACACAAGTATTTAGACCTCGTTGAGCAAGTATTTATACCTATACTTGAAAGTATTTTTTACATATGACACTGACTGACATATGAAAGTACTAATATGTATTACAGTATTTATACTTATGTAAAAAATACTTCAATAATCACGTCGTATACGTTTATCGTGATAAATATTTTTTTGTATGGATAAATAATTAGTGGGGACCGTAATACAATCTCTAATTTTAGAAGTGTTTAAATAATTAGTGTGGACCATAATACAACATTTCTAAATTGTAGTTGTGAGCATAGAGGGGGGATAGAGTGTGGGGATGAATATTATTATTCTTAAAAAAAATACTAATGCCATAATATATTTTATAAAAATTATATGAGTTGGGCTACGGTGCTTCGCGAAGTAAAACGAGTATTTTACTTCACACTCATATTTTACAATTTTAAAATTTAAAACGTCGATTCAAACCGTTCAAGTTGATATCCATACTAAATTGTGCTTGGAGACCAAATTTTATATTTTTTGAAAAAAATTTACTGCTTTTTTAGAATTTTTGAAAATCGCCGTTTTTTATGGTCCATAATTTTCTGAAAAACAGTGATTTTAAAATATTCTAAAAAATTAGTAAAAAATTTCCAAAAATTGTAAAATTTGGTCTCTAAGCACAATTTAATATGGAGATCAACTCGAATGGTTCGGATCAACGTTTTGAACTTTTAAATTGAAGATATAGACGTGAAGTAAAACACTCGCTTTACTTCGCGAAGTAACGTAGCCCAACTCAAATTATATTATTATGTGTTCAGATTTGATGGAAAATATTTGAAATATTGACTTCTCGTTTTCATATTGTTTCCAAAAATATGAAAATAAATTGTTGTCCCCTTTTTTGGTTTATTTGGTCTATAAAAGAAAATTTTCCATTCATATTTTTATACGTGTTGTGTTGTGTTTTTTTTTTTAAAAAAAAAATCATATTTTCGTAAACAACATGTGTACCAGCACAACACGTGCAGGTGCATCTATCGTATTCCTATCACGTTTGAAAACATGTGTAATGTGTTGTAATTATTTTTGAAAATTCACTATAATTAAGAAGCTACATACCATTTTAAATTGAAGCACACTAGTCTCTATTTTTCTAATCTCTCTATCAATTTCAAAGTAGTGTAGATTAAGGGTCTGTTCGTTTGTCACAGGATTATACGGGATGGGATTTGATGGGGACGGACAGAGGCAGATTCAATTGAAGACAATGGGGGTCAATTGATCCCCATTTTTTTTCAAAATTTAATTACTAAGAATGTATTTGTTATATATTTTAGTGTAAATATTATGGGTATTTTAAAATTGATCCCCATACTTTTGTTAAAAATTTATATACTTGACACCCTTTTTTTTAAGAGAACAAACTAACTATTTAATATGTGTGCAATATGGAGACTTGTAGTGTTTTCTCTCAAAAAAGATGAGAATTCAAGTACCTCTTCACGTGAAACTCTCTCTCTAGCTTCCACTCTCAATTTATTTTCAACTGACCTACCCTTCATTGTGGGACCCCACTGAAATTTTTTTTTTTTAGTATGTGTTTTGACCCTCATTGGTTAAAACTCTGGCTCCGCCCCTGGGGACGGAAATCCACTTTTGAAAATATGGAAACCTATCGGTATGGGTATGTACGCGATTGATTATGGGAATGTGGTAAAATGAGTGTTCGGTTGTATCATAGAATTAGTTGTGAAAAATCATATTTTCTTTCTAAATGATTGATATTATAAAATTATTAAAAATGTAATTAAATAAAATAGATTAAAAATAACATAACCTTACTTATTAATTATTATTTTAAAATATAAATATTTTGATAATTAAATAAAATAAGAAAATAGATACAAATAAATTAAGAAAATATTTATAAAAAATAAATTAGTTAAATCCAATTTAATATTATTACTTGTGATAAAATAGCTTAATTATGTCAAGAGGCAACTCAATTTATTGATTTTTTCACTTGAGCTGCACCAATTGGGAAAAATAAAATGAACTTTGACTCAATTTAATTTTTTCTATGTGAATAGTGCTGTTGAAAGAGAAAAAGGGAACCTCATGGGAATTAATTAGGAATTTAATTAGGAAGATACCATGTTGCAGAACACATCTGGGGTTAAATCAGTGTTGTAAATAATGATATGTGATCGTTGGACGGACGGGGTACCGCCAAACGATTAATCGGTATGTGGCCGATTAATCGGAATTATGCGGACAATTTAACGTTTTTATTAAATTTATGTATATATATCATAATTTATTTAACTCATTAAACTTATCAAATATACTTAATTTAACTTAATTTCGTTATTATAACATGACACTATACTTTTTTTAACGCACAAGCACTTTACATGAGTCAATAACACATTTATTTAATGAAAAAAATAAATTCTAGAGTTAAACTTTTTTCAAATACTAATAACATATTATGTGAAAGAAATAAAACATTCCAACATAAAATCACTAAATTTAATTTATAATAACAACTTAATTTCATAAATGAATATGTTGTACTAATTGAAAAAATTATATCAGTAATTAGTAAGAAAAATATATAATAAATAAATAGAAGAATAATTAATCAATTTTAAAGTAAGTAAGAAGAAAAAACATATATATAAAATATTAAACGTATGTTCAAGTACAAACAAAACTACAATACATAATTTATAAAACTTATTATTACACACTATCACATAAAAAAAAGTCAATGTGAAAAAAAATTACTGAAAAAAATTAAAATAAACGGAAATAAACAGAAATAAACGGCCGATTACTCGGTAAAACGGTTGATTAATTGGTAAAACAGCCGATTAATCGGGTCCCACCACAAACATCTTCAGTTTGGCCACCGTTACCAATTAATCGGCCGTCACAAACATTTTTTACAACATTCGGTTAAATATCAATATTCTGTTTTTTTTCCCATAGAACCCATGCAACCGAACAGGCCTAACATTGTTGTTTATTCCGAGCAAAGGGCATTTTCGGTATAAAGTTCTAATTCCGAAAATAACCTTGGGCATACGAATTCGTCTACTGCAGATATTGTCCCTTCCCTTAATTTGGTATCTTCTTTTTATGAAATTACCATATTACCCCTAAAAGCATGGGCCTGCTTAATAAGTGAGCGTTACAAAATTTGGTTATAATTGTCATTTCCGTTGGCGGCGACTAGACGACATGGTTACTTCCAAGCGGATCCCACCGCGATGAATTCTGACTGTTTCTGAGGAAATTTTTGTAAAAAAAAAACTATTTTGGATATAGATAGAATCAGAGAATCATGAAAAAAAAATATTACAAAATAATCTCGAGAAACCAGCGACTGACACGTGTACCCAGAAAAAATACCGAAAGGATAAGGCCCGCCGCAATCTCTGAAAAGTGAAAAGGTGAAAAAGAGTTGAAATTTGTTTGTTTTCAAAACACCACTTGAAATACTTTTGAAAATTGGCAAATATTATAAAGGAAAACGGTCTATGTATAATATTTTGTAAGGAATGTTTATTTAATAATTAATTAAGTCTTTTAACTTCTGTTGAAACTTTTGCAATAGAGTAGGATTCAAATCTGTCTTTTATATCTCAATTGTATATTTTATTTTTATCTATATGTTTAAAGTCGAAAAAGTCAATGCAAATTGTTTGATATAATCTCTATATTAATATGTACTTGAAGATTAAATTTTATATTTTTTTAAAAACTATTATTTTTTTAGATTGATACAATATTATGAGTGAGTCTATGGTAGTATGCATAGCACGAATTGATCTGTAATACGAATTAATATTTTTATTTTCAAAATCCTAATGGTCAATTCGAATTGTTCAACATAATTTCTATTTGAATATGTACTTGCAAACCGAATTTTATACTCTTAGAAACTTTTTACTATTTTTTAAAATAGATAGAAAAACACTTGATCTGAAAATTATTAATTTTCTACCTATCTTAAAAAATAATAAAAAAAAATTTTAAAAAAATATAAAATTTGATCTGTAATTACATATTTATATAGAAATCATGTTGAATGATTCACATCGATCGTTAAAAATTTGAAAACAAAAATATGAATCTATATTACAGACCAATTTGTAATATGCATAATTCCATAGACTCACTCCAATATTATTATGTTTTCTCTTCTACAAACTTTTGAAAAAAATGATTTTGTAACTATCTAAAAAAAATGCAACAATTATAAATGGACCTCATGTTAAGTTGTTCGGAACAACTGTTTAGACTTTGAAAATGAAGATAAAGATGTGAAACACAATTACAAATTACTTGTCTTGTATTACCAGTAATAAAATGATGAGGTTCAAGTTACTACTAATCAAAAAAATGTAAGTTAATGTACTAATTAAAGAATTTTCTGTTAAAAAAAAAAATGCAAGTTTACTACCTCAACAATTAAGGGTAAACACTTTGACAGAGCAGTTTTTAATTCATGCAGCACATAAGTCGTGTGCAGTGTTATTTTGATTCTATTATGTGCGCTGTATGAATTAAAAATTGCTCTGTCAAAATCTTCACCCAGAATTAAGCTGGGGGCACTTTCAACAGTTGACAATTGTAAGATTTTATTAACAGTAACCACAACACTAATAGATTCAAATGCAATATAGCAAATAAGATAACAAACAAATGAAACCAAAAGCAAATTAAAAGATTGTATCAACACACACACACACACACACATATGCTGAGATAAATAAGTAAAATGGGAGTCCAAAAGAGATAGAATGGATTATAATTAGTTCAGGGATGCCTACAACAGACCACATCAGATGCCAAGTGGTACTGGTAGCTACATGTTTTGATATATATATATATATATATTCACATATTTACTATCTATATTTACATTCATACATATTATATATATAAACTACCCACCATTTTCATGGGATATACTGGGCCCACACATCAAATCATCTTTTATTTACATCATTTTTAGGCCCACTTCTTGCTCTTAGACCTAAGCTTATTCAGCCTGTCCCTCCAAATAGCTGTATAAAAATAAGTGTTAGTAAAATAAAAAATCAAAGGTTACTTGTTAAAAATACATCATGGTTCAGTTTTTCGGTTTAAATGGTTCGGTTGAATTTTTGAATTACTTCGGTTTTTTATATTTGATGGGTTTAATCTCTCTTATTTTGATTCGACTGATATATCTTGATACTTATTTCTATGATGAGGAAGGCTCGAGTGCTATGGATAGCATAAGGTCATCCGTGCTACGGCCTCAAAAACCTATCGTATAAACTTCAAACTTCGATTTAAGTAGCTCACTAAATTGGTTATACAATAAACTTGTAGAATACTAATTTTTAAGCCATTATTGACCATATTTCATAAATCATAAAAAATAGTAGAAAAAATTCAAAAATAATAAAAATTAGTATTCTACAAATTTATTATATAACCAATTTATTGAGCTACTTAAATCGAAGTATGAAGTTTATACAATAGATGTTTGAGGCCGTAGCACGGATGACCTTATGCTATCCATAGCACCCAAGCCTTCCTCTTCTATGATTATTAAATATATATGCCTATATATTAAGTTTTACCTTTTGAAATTTAATATATATTATTGCATTTCTCAACCAAACAAACCAAAATTTATTTTGGTTTTTTTGGTTCAGAGATTTTGAAAACCGAATAAACATTTTGTTTGACTATTTTAATTCGGTTTAAACCAAACCGACTGTTTGAACACCCCTAGTATGGTATTTGTTAGCCTTAAAAGGAAGAAATATCATACCGGCATCCTTGTACCGTTCTTCAGTAGCTGCAGTAAGCATGTTACATACCAAACCAAATTCCTTTGTCTCAATGCAAGGCTGGCCATCAGGTCTACATCAATCAACCATAAAGTAATATTAATTTTTAGAAAATGTACATATAATGTTTTACAAGGGCATATGAGCAAAAATGTACCTATCAAGTTCAGTAAATAGTAATCCATCAGAATGAGTAGCATGTGCTAACTTGTTGTGCTCAACCACTCTCATACCGTCGCTGTATACAATGTTCCTGTTCACTTGTATCGGTACCTGAAATTCAAATTTGTTTTTTACTTGCGTAATAAAACAAAAGCCACATTATATACAGAACAAGTAAATTTATATATGTAAGAACAAAGTGTCAAAAACCTTGCAACGGACGGCGACATTTATTGCGTCAGAAGGGCGGCAATCGATAACTTTAGTGTCATTCTCATCTCCAATCTAATTAATAAAAAATATTCAAAACCAGAAATTATATCAGTGAACATAAATACTGGTAAATAGTGATTGTAATAGGCCAAAGAAATTGCATTATTTTACTAGAACTTATTCATACATTGGCAAAGTAAATCTCAGCATAGTATGCATCCTGCACACTTTTTGTGACCCGAACCCGTTTCACCTAAATTACAAATGAATTAATTAGTTCAAATTTCATCCATGCGAAAAAAAAAAATGCATGAATTACACAATTTTGAAAACAACATAAACTTACAGCATAGCCCATAATCTCTGTCATCACTTTAAGGACTTCATATATTGTCGGCCTAGCCTGAAAACATAATACAACCAATCATGATCAGGAAAGGTTTTTACTTTTCTTTTCTTTCAATTTCAAACTCGAGTGCAGCTTTAAAAAGAATGGAGTTGAAGTTTAACACCATTTGTTTTAAAACTGGTAGTCTCAGTAGATGAATAACAAATTAGCAATCACAAAAGTTTAAATCTCATATTTTACAAAAGATAAGCTGTTTTTATTTTTTTTCTAGTTGAAATAAATAATAAAATTAAAATCATTTCATGTGTTTAAGGGTATGTCTTACAAGTTGAACATCTCGAACAGCCGCCATAAGCAGAACAGATGGCAACTCCACTGAAAAGTTATAGTAGATCGAAAATTTCAATCAAATTTCATCCCTAAAATTTTCTCATATTATAAAAAATAACAAAGGAGCTTTTTTTCTAAAAAATTTAGCCCAATGCACTTTGATAAGAAAAAAAAAATAATCCTTCAAAGGAACCCACCCAAATATTATCCTCATTCTAAGCCACACATCAAAATTCACTTTTTCTCACAAAATAACATCAACCATTTGAAGTTTGACTTTTTAAGTGAAGAAAATAACATTTCAGCACTTTTTATGGGGATACAATAATTATACTATAGCTATCAACAGAGGCGGAGCTAGACTTTCAAGCTATGGGGTCATTCATATAAAAGTTCCATGTTGTGTATGGCGGTCAATTTTAGTGTACCCATAGCATTTTACTCTAAACATTATTATCCAACATAAATTTTTAAACTCGACACAATTCTATTTTTCCTTTGCAAAAAGAAAAAAATATAATAAAAAGTGATTTAAAAGAATTACTAACAAACAATAATAGGAAGGAGAAGGTCGCTCCCGTCTTCCATCTTTAAAACAATAGCGGGATGTGGTGCATAATCGGGCAAGCTTCCCGCTTGGGGATTGTTATATACACACCTCACATTTGTACGGTCCCGCATTTTTATTATAACACCGTCTGATCCCCTCCTCACTTCCACTGGTAAAAAAAATAAAAAAAATCCAGAGTTAAAACACAATTTAAAACATCTCTGTCAGTATAACCTGTTAAATGGGTGGGTCCCACCTGGAAGATAAACTTCAACAAAAATATAAGTTAAACACAACATATACTATCTTTTGCATGAACTAACTTACCGGAAATTAAATAACTTACATATTTTCACCTCTGAAGTTCATAATATCATATTTACCCTTCTAAATTTCAGAAACTCGCAAATTTAAAAATTTTATTGTCTTTACTATTAAAACTCATTTTAAATTTAAGTACCCACTTTACTCTTTATTAAGAAAAGAAAAAAAAAGTGTCTCAGAAAAATGTTAGTTGGGGGGCAAAATGAACAAAAAATAAAAATAAAACAATAAGAAAATTAAAATATTACCAGCCTCCATGACACTACAATCGACATAGTCTCCATCCCTGTCACCGAAATTACCAGCCATGCTTCCATTGTCGTCAGAAGAAGAACTAAAGCTACAGCAAATAGACAACCCCTTGCTATTTCTAATTGATTTCCCAGATGAGACCGAATCAATGCCCCTGTAATTACATGTCAAGCCCCAGAAACTGCTTCCTCCTCTCTTTGTAAAATGACTTCCTGCAAATGCGATTGCAGTAGGTACTCTCATGCTTCTCAGATGTGCAACCGGGCGACATAGAACAGGTCCTTCAAGAGTGGCCATTTTCTACCTCCTAATTAAACAAGAATGCATTACTCACCTTATTTTCGATAATTTGAAGGTTATTTTTTAGGAATCTTGATGAATCTATTATCATAATCCAAAAATTTACATCGTCTATTAATTACACTCAATCTCAAGAAACAAAACAGTTCCAGTTAACAAAAAGACCCAAAGCAGTAAAACAAATGCAATCTCAAAATGAACAAAAAGGAAAGCCCGAAGCCCGGTACCAGAAACCGTAGTACCCCTTAGCAACAGTTCCACCTGTACCAAACAACAGTACCACCTCTACCAGTACTCTATTGGTTTCACATATACTTCAAAATCGCTTTGATTGATGAAAGCACAAGTTATCATACCAAATCAAAAAACTAAGATATTTGTAGATCAAAGATCAACAACTTCTCTATTGATAATACCAAAAATACAACAATAGTTTCTCTAATCGTAACTATATATCTATCTATAGCAGTTGTTATCAAGGTGCCCAACAAAAAATTAACTATGATCTATGATCAGTAAAAAAAGAGAAGGTACCCAACTACAAACAACTCAGTTCTAATCAGAATCAAGATAGAAAACACAAGATACTGAACTGATTTCAACTTACCAGTGAAAAAGAGATGATCGGAGAAGAGGTGGAAAAACCCAACTTGATCCAAAGAGAGAGAATGTGAACTGAGATATGATAGGGGCAGTGTTTCTTATCTAAAAAAGAAGGTAGATGAAAGGTCGACTGTGCTTTGGGTAAAAGTACCATTTTGCCCCTCTAAGTGCTTTTAGATTCAAAGAATTGTATGGGAGGGTATTTTGTGGAATTTCTCATATGGAAGCGGTCTACAACTTTAAAAAAGTGTTCATATTTAAGAAAATACTAATAGAAGATTTATTTATATAAAATTTATATTATCATGTGTTTAATTTTGATATGGAAAATATTAAAATTATAAATTACATGTGACTAGTTCTTATTGGAAGTATGATTTTGTCAATCTAAATGCGATATTAAAGAATTATATGAGGGTATTTTATGGTATTTGTAATATGGAAGCGGTCTACTGATGAAATATTAATGTGTGTTTATTTTTAAGAAAAATCTAATACAAAATTTATATTTATTCAATTTTTTATTTAAAATATTAAAATTATGAATATTACATGTGATGTGAGTAGTTCTTATTGAAATTACAATAATAGAAAAAATTGATTTGGAAATGGTGTACAACTTTAAAAAAAGTGTTCATTTTTAAGAAAATACTGATACAAAATGGATCTTTAAAAATTTTAATATCATGAGTTTAAATTTAATATGCAAAATATTGAAATTATATATATTACATGTGAATAGTTCTTATTTAAATTGCAAAAATGGAAACAATTGATTTGGGAACTATCTCTGACTTAAAAAAAAGTGTTCATATTTGACAAAATACTATTACAAAATTATTTCTAGAAAATATATATTATCATGAGTTCAAATTTAATATGGAATTAAATTATATATATTATATGTGAATATTTCTTATTGATTTTGTAAAAATGAAAAAAAAAATTGTTAGGATCATTATAGGTCATTGCAATTGAAATTATGATATTAACTTTACGTGGAACGCTTCTTAAAAATAAAGTAGAATTGTTTGTTAAAGTATTAAAGCGGTGAAAACGTGACTACTATCGACTTTTTTTTTCTTTACGTGTTCAACAAATATGAAATAGTAGAAAAATTAAAGATGCATATTATGGTTACGGAAAAAGACACTATTTCCACTAATCCACTATCTCGGATATAGCCTATCCATTCAAATGGGATAGAAAGGATTAAAAAATGATAATTTTCCACCTTAATTTGATTTTCCGATCTGGTTTGATTATAAATATTGCACAAAATATTTGCTCAATATCTTTGTTAGGACTTTTAATATTATTTGCTGGCTTTGAAGTCACAAATAGAGAACTTATTTTTTATGTTTGATAGTTTACCAAGTAAATCATTGTTGTTTATTAACTAGCAAAAAAAGTTGCACTTGAAGAACAATTTGAGTGACTTTGTAAATTAAATTTAAAATATTTTTTTTACTTTTTTAGTGTTTTGACAATTAATAATATCACAGATTGATTTAGAATAATTTGGTGCAAATTAAAGAAAAGATTTTTTTTTTAACAAAGACCTTATTCATTATTCATAACATAATTTCAAGTTGTGGAACTATGATATATAAACTTGTATTAAAATCAATCTTTATTCTACTAAATTTACATACAACTAAATATTGTGACATAAGCATTTCATCAAATTCTTCAAAATAGATGGCAAAGGAGTAAATATTGGCTTATTTATCTTTTCTTTTTCTTTTTTAATTCTGATGTGAGTCCTCAAATATCATAGGCTATATATGTACATGGATTTCACAGTTTAATCACTAAAAGTTATTGTGACAGTAACAGACCCTATGGTGCATTTATACAAACCTAGAGGCGGTCTAAGCAATTATTCCTAGCTAAGGGTATTCTAGGTATAAAATTCTAATTCCAAAAATACCCTAATGGTGCTGCCTTGGTTTTGGGTCTACTGCGGATACTGCATTCTACAATAATTTGGAATCTTCAATTTGTAAAATTACGATATTACTCCCTTGAAAGCAAGGACCTAACGAGTAATTAAGCGAGATGAATTTTGGTTTGTATTGTCATTTCAATAACAAATTGGGGGTAATTTGGTAAATTTTTTAGGAGGTTTCTGTAGCAGATAAAACCATTTTGGATATAGATAGAATCAAACAGAGAGAAAAAAATCATAAAAAAATATTAGAGACCAGCGGTTGACACGTGTACTTGAAAAAATACCGAAAGGATAAGGTGTTGTCATAATCTATGAAAAAACTAAAAAATTTTCAAATTTCCAAGAAATTAATAAATGGTCCTTTTGAGTTATTTTCTCTAGAGAACTAATCTATTGTTATATTTCCTTTTGAAAAAATTTGCATGGACAAAATTAATTTATTTTGAAGAGAAAAGGGCATGGTTAATATTTACTAATTCTCTGAGGAAATATTTATTATTGATAATAATAATAATTAATTATTAACTCGCCTACTAGAACTTCTTTCAGATTTTTATATATTGAGTCAAAAAGACATTGATAATATTATTTTTTTTTAAATTTGAAAATATCGTTTACTTGTTCAAAAAGATATAGGTAAAATATATTCCAACATGACTAACTATTGGGTATTTATAATATTTCTCCGGAGACTTGACAAATCCACCTCAAGATTTTTTGAAAATGACAATCGAACCAAAATTCTAATTGAATTAAAAAAAACGATTCAGATCTCATTGTACTCAATTCAAACTAAATTCATCCGGATTCTTATTGAACAGTCTGAAATCTAAACTTATCTCAGAGGATATGAATTCTAAATGACTTCATATCAAATAAGATAACTTAAATTTTGAGTATAGATTTGGACCGTCCGATCTACTTTGACACAGATATTAAAGAGGAATCCAGACTCTCAGCTAGATTTGCCAACTTTCAGATTTGGACTGTCCGATCTACTTTGACACGGATATTAAAGAGGAATCCAGACTCTCAGCTAGATTTGCCAACTTTCAGATTTGGACCGTCCGATCTACTTTGACACGGATATTAAAGAGGAATCCAGACTCTGAGCTAGATTTGCCAACTTTCATATTTGGACCGTCCGATCTACTTTGACACGGATATTAAAGAGGAATCCAGACTCTCAGCTAGATTTGCCAACTTTCATATTTGGACCGTCCGATCTACTTTGACACGGATATTAAAGAGGAATCCAGACTCTCAGCTAGATTTGCCAACTTTCATATTTGGACCGTCCGATCTACTTTGACACGGATATTAAAGAGGAATCCAGACTCTCAGCTAGATTTGCCAACTTTCAGATTTGGACCGTCCGATCTACTTTGACACGGATATTAAATAGGAATCCAGACTCTCAGCTAGATTTTCCAACTTTCAAATTTGGACCGTCCGATCTACTTTGACACGAATATTAAAGAGGAATCCAGACTCTGAGCTAGATTTGCCAACTTTCAGATTTGGACTGTCCGATCTACTTTGACATGGATATTAAAGAGGAATCCAGAATCTGAGCTAGATTTGCCAACTTTCAGATTTGGACCGTCCGATCTACTTTGACACGGATATTAAAGAGGAATCCAGACTCTCAGCTAGATTTGCCAACTTTCAGATTTGGACCGTCCGATCTACTTTGACACGGATATTAAAGAGGAATCCAGAATCTGAGCTAGATTTGCCAACTTTCAGATTTGGACCGTCCGATCTACTTTGACATGGATATTAAAGAGGAATCCAGACTCTCAGCTAGATTTGCCAACTTTCGCACGCAACTCTTAGAAGAATATTTTTAAGGTCTCTAATATGACTTGAGAGTAGGTTTGATGTTCATTACACTTATTTTAGTTTATGGGTTCAATTACCGTTCGATCCGTTTTAAGATACATGTGCTCTGCTTTAAAATTCGTGAACATTTGCTTCAATTTCGTACCCATAGATTTCAAAACAAACCGGACAGTTTTGGAGCTCATTGGACTCAAAAATAGATCTGATGAGCATCGAACCTACATCGTTCTTTTCTTATATAAAGTGAAATGCAGTCCAGTAAGTACCGGATTAAATTTGGTATGATATTAGTTAGAGTTGTCTAATTTGTATTAAAAATTCATGTAGATTTGTCATTTACAAATATAAATACAAATAAAATTGTATGCATAAATCTTGATGCAAATCTGACTGGATATATGTAATAGAACACACACTAAAAATTGTATTTTGTTTTTTTCACTTTTAGGCCCTGTTCGGCCCACTGGTGGAAATAGGTATAGGCATAGAATTGATAAAAATTTGAACGGTTTTTTACTGTTTTTGTGAGAAAAAAAATTCAGTTGAATTAATGCAGATTTCTAGGTGCCGAACCTGCGTGCAGCATTGCCCAAAAGATAAAAGATAATACACATAATTAGTGGAATCATGCAAGAAAGAAAGAAAAAAACTAACGAGGCCATACATTCTGACAACAAAATATTTTTTCAGGTGATCATGGATGCAAGTCCTATCCATTTTTTTTAGATTTATTTTATCATTTGCCATCCATTCTTTATTCCAATTTGTCTTCACTCTTCAATCATTGAATTTAAAGCATGGAGCTTGTTATAATAACTTCTGTTTTGTATTTATTGTAGCAATTATTGTTGTATTTATTGTACCAATTTATCATGCTCTTCCAATAATGTAATTCAGGTTCCTATTCATTTTTTGGTTTAACTAATTATGTTACATCATGTCACATGGGTACCAACCAAGTCATAATTTAAATTTAAATACAACTTTTCTTGTGAACCTCACCAAAATAATTAAATTCATATATGCATTACGTAGGCTCAGAATTTGGTGATATGTGTGCTATCATTTGTACAGTTTCCTAACACCTCTGATGCATTAATGATAATGACAGATCAGTGGTGAAAGTCACATGAGTTCAGAAGAGACATCTGTCTAAGGAAGAGGGGGCTGTTCGATGGCCATCGGACCACTTTTGTGTTTGATGGGTTCTCTTCACCGTCAGATCTGCTTTATGATTCGTGTGTACGGATTTTAAAGCATACCCGAAATTGTGGGCGCGAATCTTAAAGCAAATCCGACGGTGAAGAGAACCCATCGAACACAAAAGTGGTCCGATGGGCGTCGGACGCCTCCCTCTCCCTCTATCTAATTGTTACCAAATTTTATTTTCAAAATATATTTCTTAATTGTCATATTTTTGTTTTTTTTGAAAAAGTTAAAAAAAAAAATAGTTATGTTGAAAATAATTATAAAATTATGTTATCTTCTAAAATTTTAGGTACAAGTGACAGATCTAGCACACTGTAGGGTAAGACAACTGACTCTATTATGAATTATAAAATTAAATTTACAAATATAAGTTTTTAAATTCTTGCTCTATCTTGAAATTAGTTTGTCTTACCTTGAGCTTAACCTAATTCCAAACGTAACTTTGAAAGAAAAAAATTGTGCAAGTGCAATTTATTTTTTTTAAAATTCATGCAGCTGGAAAAATAAAATCGTGCAACTCACTATCGCAATTTCCTTTCTCTTCTTCTGGCTCTGCTAGCAAATTAATCTCAGTGATGCATCGCCGCCTCCTCCACAACCACAGTTTGTGCTCAGGTCATTAGGCGCTCCTTTAATCTTCCTCTGCTCAATCGATTTGCTCAGCACAATTCGATAGCTCCTCCTCTCCTCTTTCGTCAATGCGCGCAGGTTTGGTTACAAATTTGAAAATTAGCTTCAATGTAAGCTTAATCGTGATTTGATTAGTTATTTAAAATGAATTTGATTGCTAATTATTTAATTAGAAAATTTTAGAGTTAGTTTCAATTTAATAAGATTGAACCCGATTTAATAATTTATTACTCTACGTACCTTGATGAAAATTCTACATTAGCCCCTTGACTAATTGACTATTCTATTTTCTGATTTCGCCATTATGACTAATTAATTGACTATTAACCGTGACATTCATTGATTCTTTGCTTCAACATGGCATTTCAAAAGAAAAAAATAATAATAATATAAAAATAGTAAATGGGGAATCTCAGTAAGAATAAAGATAAAGTTTACTTGATTTTGGAGCTAAAGCAATGTTTTAATATACAAATGTTCTATTTTTATGTACTTCCTTTTTTTGTTGACGTGAAAAATAAACATTCAATGAAATAGATATTGAAAATTTTCCTGTAATTGTTCGGAATTGATTGAAATTTCTAGACAACCCTAGACTGTTCATTTTAGTTGGACGGTCCAGATTAACTACGACTATATATTCATCCATATATTCATTTTCCAAATATTTGAATTAAACGGTAAGGTCCGACTTTGGATGAGATTCTATCCAAAATCTTTTGAACAAAATCTAATTCTATCTGTTAATAATTATCCGGAATTATCTGTATCCGTTTAATCCGGATTTAGATTATTAGCGTATACGGAACGAATTCTGATTGAATAATCCGGATCTGTTTACACGCCCTCAGAACAATGGATATACCTATCAAAACTTCATATATTACATGCTATTCATAAAGACTTAATATTTGAATATTAATCCATCAAAAATCCAAATCATCTATGTTCTACCCATGACATATTTTGTCTTGAATAATCCAACATGAAAATTTTACTAAATAATATTTCAGACCAAAATACCCCTTTTAACCTTCTCTGCTATCCTCTGAATTTCTCTTCCATTTGCTTCTTTGATTATTAATTAATAGCTTGAGATTAATATTAGACAGTGGTGCTAGTAGGAGAAATGTCGGTTGTATTTAACTATTTATACATGAGATCTAGAAGAGAAGAGAATCATTCATCAACACAATACTTAATTGTTATTTCAAATATAACATAAGATTGTAGTGAATATCAGATATCCCAATAATGTATTTCAGATTCTTGAATCTTTTGAGGGTATTAATTAACTAATTAATTAATTAATTAAATCCATTAATTCACATTGGCACCTACCAAGGAAAATTAAGGAAAAGGACCATCTAATTAAAGTACATTTTATTTTGTAAGCCTCGATCATCCCAATAATTCAATTTGCCAGGTGTTGCGTTTCAAGAATGTTCGTTCTCTAAGAGCGTGTTCGGCAGACAGACGGGAATAGGAATAGGAATGGAATTACAAAATATTTGAACTAAATTTTACTGTTCACGTGGGAAAAAAAAATTTAGTCTGAGTAAATTTTTTTTTCCCACGTGAATAGTAAAATCCGAACACGCCCTAATGTGTTTAGGAAAATGGCTAGAGTGGAGTCCATATAACATAATATTTTTGTTTAGATCCGGACCGTCCGATCATAATGGATTGATCCGGACCCTTTCATATTCGTGTGAATTCTGATCAGACGATCCAAATCTGAACATAAATATTCAGTTACCTTAGGTGATATTAATTACGGGTACTAGGCTCCGTCTCTCTAAGGGTGTGCTCCAGAATGCAGGGGAAAAATCCTCATTAAAGGAAAGGAAGCTGACAACGATGGAGAGAGACGAACCCTCCGCAAGTAAAATTACACTCCGATTTAGGAGGTACAAATCTCATCAAAACAAAACGTAGTGCTTTCCTCTCTTCTCCTCCGCACAATAGCACGTACCCTCCACTCCCTCTTAGATTCTCCTCTTCTGGAGCAGGTGCACATACTCGATTAGATGTGGTCTGGCAACATCGTAACTTCCACATAATATTTTCTTCTTCTCCTCCCTCCGCGTACCCTCTTCTGGAAGTTAGTCTAAAACTTTACATATCTATGTGCGGGAACAAACAATGAAGACAATTGACCCCATTTTTGTAATAAAAAAAGGTTTATATTTATATGTAATATTTTATATTATTTAGAGTAAAATGTTATGGTAATGCAAAACTAGTTTTTATTCTCCGTAAAAAAATTTATATAATTAATCTCCGTACATCAAAAATCTGACTCCGCCCCTATACATATTCAATAGGAGAACGGCTTTTTCAGAGGAGCAATTGCAACAAGAACTTCAACTTCATGGGGAGAGGAGAGGTTTCCATGGGTTGGACCGAATAAGTATGATGTCATAGTTTAAGTTTGATATGCATCAAGATTCGTGCAGACAGTTTAGATTCGTGGATATGTTAAAATTAGTACATGTTTAAATTCACTAACATGAATCTCGACGTGAATCAAACAAACTTCATGCTAAATTTACTTCATATATATCATTGTCTACTTGTTCATTGTAGAAGAGCATTGCATATATGGTATACCAGTTCAGTTTAGTTCTGTTCCTGGCTGAATAGAGCACATCCTTCTTGATGTTTTCATCTTAAAAAAGCCCACGAGTAATATTCAAATTGGGCTTGGGCTTCTATTTACTTTCCACTTTGTACCGGGCCCAAAAATTATGAAGGGAGAATTTCATATATACCACTCAAAAACTGTGAAATTACATATTTACCATCTAAATTTTTGTATTTACATATTTACCATATAAAAATCTAATAACTCACATATTTACTCAATTAATCAAAAAATGAGATTAATTAAGTTTAAGATTATATAAAATATAATTAATAAGTTATTTAGTCTCTTCTTCTTCTCTACCCCTTCCTCTTTTGTGCACAGATTTTCTCCAGTTTTTTTTTTATGTAACTTCTTATTTTCGCTTAAACTCTCTCCTCATCTCGTCTCTCTCTTAAACTCGAAGAGAAGGGGCAGCAGACTCGGATATAAGAATTCCAACTCAAGCTTGATCGTTTAAAAATAAGGTAATCACTCCAACTTTTCCAACAAAATAACTCATACTAAATTCGACACTGATATCGCAACTCATTATCAAATTAGTAACTGAATTTGAGAATATGTGTTTTGGTACTGGCTCAGTTTGGAATATCTGTTCTTAATCTTTTATATTGGATATAAAAGAGAACGATTATAAGGAAAGAAAGAGAGTGTGCTAAGTAAATCCTTGATTAATTATAGTTTTAAGAAAATTAAACATAATTAATCTGATTTTTAGGTATATTTGATATATACTAAAGTTATATTGGGTAAATATGTGAGTTGTTAGATTTTTAGATGGTAAATATGTAATTACAAAAATTTGAATGATAAATATGTAATTTCACAGTTTTTGAGTGGTATATATGAAATTCTCCCAATTATGAATGTGATGATCTTCTTATAAACAAAATCAAACCCCTGTTAAGTCTACATATGCAAAAGATATACTTTATAAAAACAACATAAATAAGGATATGTCAGTGTGTCATTTTGGTAATTAGCAACAGGCTTAACTGTACAATTGGACCATCTAAGGATCTAATTTAGCATGACATAGTTGTGCTAATTAAATTAGATGGAAAAGTGTGTGGGGCCCAATTGATTTGAAATAACAAATTTAAACTATGAAACCAATCTACTCCTTTTACATATCAAATTTTTTATTTTTCGAATTAATTTAGTATAGAGTTAAGTTGTAAAAAAAGTAATTTATGAGTTAATTTTAATGCTTTTATTTTTCATTATTTCTTAATAGCTTGACTTATATTAAATTAATTCAAAATTTTACTAATTTCATATGTGAACACATCACTTGTGAAGTTTATTGATTTCAATTTTGGACTCATTGTTTGAAATTAATTAGATATATTTTAAAATTAAGCTTACTAATAAAAAGACTTGGTGAGCTTAATTAGAACATACTAGTTCTACTTATTATAAATATTGAACTTGAAACATAAAGGAAACTCTCAATACATATTATAGTTACACAACCATACTTTCTACATTTTTTTTTACAATAAAATTAAGGCATATTAACTACATATCATGATTTTTTTTTTGTTCAAGTGACTCTAATACTATCCTTAATTTCTTCCGAGTTTGGTAAAGACGCATGTTGAATCATTCCAAGATGTATTTGGATCAAATGTTAGAAAGTTATGTTTTTAATTAAGCAAAACATTTTTTTTTCTAAGTATGACATGAAGGAATCAGACCTAAATGCATGCATTTGAAAATCATGCAGTGTGTCAAATATTGACAGCCCGAAATTTTAGTTGTACTCGTTTAAAAAATGCAGGATAGAATAAAAAAAAGTTAAGAACGAATGCTAACGTGATGCACTTTCTTTTCTTTTCCTTTTTTTAAAGTTGTCAGCGATTTACGTACATGCCCCCTCCTGTATATACATGAAATTTATATCACCTAAGGTATAACAAAATATTTCTATTTAGATTAATTAGATAGTTCGATTAATTCACATAAATATTAAAAGAATTATGTACATTTCACATCGAACATAAACAGAAATATTATGTTATCTTAGAGGATATGGACTAGAACATGTGACAATAGCATTTTTACAAAGTTTTTCGAAAAGAAGAAGAAGAAGAAGAAGAAGAAGAGGAAGAAGAGGAAGAAGAGGAAGAGGAAGAAGAGGAGGAAGAAGAGGAGGAGGAAGAGGAGGAAGAGGAAGAGGAAGATCGAAGAGGAGGAAGAGGAAGAGGAGGAAGAGTTGATATATAGCTTATTAGATTGACCTCAAAGAGGTCATGTTCGGAATCGGGGACACTCTGATTCACATTGAGGCGCGCTGTTCAGCAACACTTCTTTAATTTGTACTAGAATTAAGTTCTAAAGAGGCTTAAGGAACTAATGTTCGGTTATCTTAATATGTAAATAATAGCCAAGGAAGCTAAAGAAAGAGATAGAGATGTCTTCAAACTTGAAATTTAGGCAAAAGGAGACTAAAGGAGATGATTTTAATCTGTGCTAAGGAACCAGTGTTAGACATAATTAAACGGCTAAAGAAGTTAAAAGAGACTCATTTAGTGATTTTAATCTTAAGGCTGCTTAAGAAAGTCTTGCCGATTAGCAAAATTTGCACGACTAATTTTAAAATTCATACTTATCAAATACATATGAATCTAGTTGCGGATTAAGCAGCTCTAACTAAACATCGAACCAAATTTGATTTGATGCTCTTCAGACTTCCCCGCTCCATGAATTAAATGTCTTCATGAACCAAGTCAAAAAATAAATTAAAGTTTTCGTGAACACATGTGAACTTGATACAAAATTTCTGTTGAAGAGTTTAATTTAAGCATATATACAAAGAAAAATAGAAACATTGCCATAGTAAACATTCTCTTCACAATCAATATAAAAAATAAATAAAGGTCGAAAATATCCATTTAGAAATATATATAAAAGACATGTGTATAACTCAGAAAAATTAATTACAAATTAGTAACCTTCATTCATGATGCCAAATTGATTTTAGGGAATAAGTTGGGTACCCATAGCATTTATCAAAGGAAAAACCAACATCTCTCTTTCAAGATTCCAAACTTAGGCTGGAAGTATTTGGCTTTCAATTTGATTATGCACCTAAGTTTAGGTGCCACCAATGAATTCTATATTTTCTTGGAAATTAATTAGACATTTTGAAAAGCTACTAGACAAGCTTCCTACTATTAGAGGCACAGTTTAGTTTCAAGTTTCAACAAAAGAATAAAAGGTTTTTGATAGAGGCTTTGTGATAGAAAGCATGTGGGCCCACATTCCATATTCCAACTGATTTCCTCCATTGAAGGAGAATCTAGATTCTTCCTTTAAATTGTTCTCTTTTTTTTTTATTTATATATGATATATCTACCTTAAATTTCAATACTATCATGATATGAATCCAAATCTCTTGACATTTTTTTATGTACTTGTTGTTCTTTATTCTGATACTCACTCAATGACTGGTTGGTATTTGATGTTTTCTCTTTTCTTTGTGTTAAGTTAAAGAGATTGGCATCACAGTACCATATTTGTTTGTTTGTCTCATTATGAATATATCAATGGATTTTTTTTTAGTAAAAATAGGTGTCAAACCCCATTTTCATCACCTAAATTAAATATATCAAGGGATTTTTTGTTGGTTATGTATTACATTTTCTAATTGGGGTACTTTAATTTGCAAATAATCCTATTGAAATTAGTCTCAATTAATTTCTTTCAATTATTGCACTTAACTAGAAACTAGCTCAATAGCTAGATCTCTAACTTTTAGAACTTTTTTTTTTCAGTATAAACCTAAATATTCTTTTGTGATTATTGATGCATTAATTGAAAGAGATGTCAAGGTACCTAATTCCTGTATATCATCTAACATCTATTTATAATTTATTAATCATTGGTGCGCACATTCTGACACAAACAGCTACTATTGACTTGTACCAAAATCACATGAGACAGAGGAATAATTCATGGTACCAAGACTGGTCCTCTTGGTTGCATGTCAATAAACAAAATGAATTTAATTACCCAAGAATTTTTTTTATTATATCATCTTTATTATTATATATAATTGTTATTACATAATTTGACTAGTCAATACTGTGACTAATTACTATTATGTATAGGCATAGAAAATTTGCCAGAACTCTGTTAAAAGTTGTGTGAGATACTAGAGAGGTTGTAGAGCTTCAGATTTCATTATAAGAACTTTACATTTTAATTTGTAAGGTTTAGGTTTGAGTTTGAGTATATAAGATTTAGATTTCAGCTGTTCAAATACTATATATGCTTTTACCTTTATATGTATAAGATCATGTTTCATTTTAAAAGTATTAGATTTCAGTTTAGAAGCTCTAATTGAAGTTCACATGTTTTAAATTTCAATTTACAACTTGATATGTTTTACTTCAAAAAAAAAAAAATAGTAACTCATCAAATTAGTAGGTAATAACATTAGGTAACAATAATAGTATTAGTATATCAATTTCCATTAATCAAGTATTTTAAAGATAATTGCAGAAAATTACCATCAATTTAATTGTAGAGAAAAACAACACAGAATGATGGTATAAAATTGCAGTGTATGTAACAAACACGCTACATGTACTTTTTCTATACAAAAATATAATATAGTAGAACACAAATGCCGACTTGAGCACTACCAATTTTTTTTTTTTTTTTTTTTGCATCATGCATGTCTACAATGTACCACTGACAATTTTTTCTGTAGAATGTAAATTCAAAGAAGGGAGGAAGAGGAATCACCACTTGCTCTTTGTTTTGTTGGTTATATGAATAGTACTAGGAATTAAGAATTAGGTTCCTTTGCCACTAACTTTTGTAAGAGAATTGATAGCATGCACTTATCAAGCATACATTATCTGGATTTCATAGTTTTTGGATATGTATTAAGAGGAGGAATCAAATGTGTTCATTTTTTATGTATTTATTTTTAAATTTTTAATAATTTTTAATATCTTAAAAAATTAAAATTTTAAAATAAAATCGTTAAATATGATACACATTATATTTTCTATGCACATGTAAAATCGTTAAATTATTATCAGGGCTTGTAAAACTATACACTATTCTTGAATAATTTCTGGACATTGATTTATAACTTATTATCATAAGAAAAATGATATTTTTTTAGAATAATTATATGAAACCCCCCACTCTCATCCCCCGTTTTCCCCGCACTCTCTCTCTTCCTTAACTGCCATATATCCCCCCACTAATTTCGTTAAAAGTTTTATTTTATCCCCGCATTAAATTAGACTGTCATTTAATACCAATCCCCGCATTAATTGTGCCTTCCTCTGATAATAATTCCCGCATTAATTATTCCTTTAAAAACAATCTCCGCATTAATTATACTGTTATCTAATACCAATCCCCGTTAATAAATGCTTATCTGTTAATTGATGTTCAAAAAAATATTTATCATTATTTCTGAGAAGTATTTACCCATGTAACATAGAGTATTTATCCATATAACATAGAATATTTATCATTATGTCTGAGAGTATTTATCATTGATGTTTTACTGAAAGTTGCAAATATGTCTGAGAAGTATTTATCCATGTAACATAAAGTATTTATTCATATAATGTAAAGTATTTACCTATGTAACATAAAATATTTATCATTATGTCTCAGAGTATTTATCATTGGGTGAGGGGATTGTTTATTTAATGGTCTCCAATTGTGCAGGGACGATTAAAAAAAAAAGGAAATTTTGTGCGGGGACAATTAATGAATTGATTTATTCTTTCATAAATATAGATCATCGCATAGGGTTTAATACATGACAAATTCAAGTTAAATACTTTGATGCTTCAAGTTAAATACCTGCAGTTTTTTAAACGCTCATTAATGATTGAGCGGTCCCCCCATGTTTAATGGTCCCCAGTTCTGCGGGGACGATTCAAAAAAAAAGAAAATTTTGTGCGGGGACAATTAATTAATTGATTTATTCTTTCATAAATAGAGATCATTGCAGAGGGTTTAATACCTGAAAAATTCAAGGTAAATACTTTGATGCTTCAAGTTAAATAACCGTAGTTTTTAACGCTCATTAATGATTGAGCGGTCCCCCCATGTTTTTTTTGACAGTATCTGCGGGGATAAATGCGGGGTGGAGGCTGTGGGGATTGTTATCAGCGTCCAATTTTTTATGTGCAAGTTGAAAAAATAATGTAAATCACTTCCAGCGTTTTATTTTGATATATAAATTAAAAAAAATTATTATTAAAATTTTAAAAACAAAAGAATATGGATACACAAAAATAGAGACATTTAAATCCTCCTTGTATATCACTTATATATCAAATGTTTTGTATTATCTGACAATTAACTAACTAAATTATGGACATGTTATAGAAACTAAAAGAAAATGTATATTTCATTATCTTCTACAAATCAAATATTGCATTTTTATACGATATTTTTTATGCACTATATAATTGCAACCATCTTATTATCTTAATACTATGTTTACAATTAAAATACATTTTTTTTATAAATCTGATGATTTTATGACAATTTCCTACGGCTTGGTTATTCTCATCATTTCCCTATATTGAAATAATAACTTGCATATAATTTTTGCTCCTCAAAGTTTTTTTTTTTTTTTATGTTGTATAAACAATGGACGGTGAGAGAATTGGATCCCCTTTCTAGAAAAGGAAGAATAAACCTCAATTTGCTTTCAGAGATTCCATTCCATGGTGTCACTTAAATGGGTCCCACAAACAGCCCAGAAACCATGGGCTATAATCAAGAAAATTAACCAATCAATTATGCATAATTGAGCTCCAAGTAGTGTAGTCTTCTGTGTAGCAAGGTAGTAGGAGGATGGTACAAGTGTTTTAAAATTTCAGAATAAAATTTAATTTAGGTTATCAAAACATCAATTTGTACTAACAATTGAGAACAAAAGTTTTTTTATTTTTAGCACTCTGCCTTAATTAACCATTAAATTTATCTTTCTTTTTGTTTATGTTAATTATGACATTTTAAGTAGAGTAATATTTTTTTAAGAGCGAGGTTATGGTGATGTGGATATTATAGATCAGCTCATGCTACGGATTAAATTTTGTTTGTCCAAATTATTCAAACAAACGATCATACTACTCAACACGATCTTCATATAAAAAATGTACTTGGAGATCAAATTTTATATATTTTTTTAAGTTTTTTCTTTAATTTTCTAGATATGTAAACATCACTACTTTCTGATTATCCGTGATATTTTTGATCTATTGCTTTTTCATCCACAAAAAAATAGTGAAATAATTTTCAAAAATATAATATTTGGTTTTAAAGTATATTTTTATATGAAAAATCATGTTGAGCAGATTGAATTTACTGCTTATACTTTAAAAATAGAGATATAAATTCATAGCATGAATATCATAACCTCACTCTTTGACTAATAAAATATAAACAAAACTGTTTTTATCTTGTCTTTTATTTTTGAAATCTTCACAGAAACTATGAAGTTGTGAGCGAGTCTCGAACTCTTGAATTTTGAGTAACTATAATCTTAAAAAAAAAAATTCCTAACTAACTGTGCTATCGCTCCATCTCTGCTATTTTATTTTTCTTGTCAATCATGCATATATATATATATATATATATATATATATATATATATTTGCATGTGGTTATACTATAAGAATGTCCATATAAGATCTCAACATTGGCCAGATATTAAGAGCCACTCTAGCACCAAATAAAGCCATTTAGTGTCATGTAACTATTCTATTAGTTCTAGTGTTCACCTCTCTCTCTCTCTCTACAGCTCACCCTACCCCAACCCAAACCCGGCTATAAATTCCCTATCAATTCCCCTCACAACTCCCTTTTCCCCCTCTTCTCTTCTCTTCTCTTCTCCCTTTCCTACTAACAAAAC
The DNA here is from genome assembly GCF_964058835.1 of Carex rostrata. Taxonomy (NCBI): domain Eukaryota; kingdom Viridiplantae; phylum Streptophyta; class Magnoliopsida; order Poales; family Cyperaceae; genus Carex; species Carex rostrata. Next base: position 1,715,470 of record NC_135930.1, read on the forward strand.
ACTTTGTGCTTTTGTTTGCCTTCTCTACACCACCAATTCATATACACTACTGGTGAAGTAATCTCACCTTCATGTATAATATTGATCATATATAAAGAGATATATCCATATAGATGCCATCCATGCAAACTAAGTACAAACTAGCCCTCATGCTCCTCTCAAGCACCCTCCTCCCCCGCGGGGCCCACCTCGTTCACTCCTTCTCCGTCGTCTTCCTCTACTGGTTCTATGTCTTCTCAGCCTCCGCCTCTCACTGACACGCCGGGCCCTCGAGTATAGCTAGCTTATAAATTATATCTAGATATATATCTAGCTATATATTTTCAACTCTCATAATCTGCTAAATTAATACATGGCTTCTCCTGGCGGTTCTAACTCTTCGACTGTCAGGACCTCGTCGGGTCTGAAATCTGAGACGAATAATAGAAATAAGAAGAGAGAAATTATAAGCCCTTCTTCTTCAGGTGGTTACGACAACTCATCCGGTATTTCCTCGGAGCCTGTCGGGTCGGAGGAATCCTCCGAGCTGCAGGCCCTGATGGAACAGAGACGAAAGAGACGGAAGGAATCCAACCGGGAATCCGCCAGGCGGTCCCGCATGCGCAAGCAGCTCCACTTGGACGGCATGGCCGGTCAGGTGGCTAGCTTGCGTGCGGACAATTATAAAATGCTTGTCATGCTTGAGCGAGCCACCGTCGGCATCCTGACGGTGGAGGCCGAGAACTCTGTGCTCAGGACGCAGGCGATGGAGCTCGAGTCCAGGCTAAGGTCTTTGAATGAGATCATGAAGTGCATCGCTGCCGCCGACACGAATCTTGATGCAGTCGGAGACACCGGATTGGTTGGTCCTTGGAATTTGAGCATGGGAATGATGATGCCTGTGGTGCAATCTGTGGATCACTACCAGTGCTTCCAGGCTTGATTTCAGATCCAAATAAGCTGCTTTCATATATATATTTTTTTTAATTGGTCATGAATCATAATTGTAACATGATTAAGGATGAGTTGGTGGTGTTGTGCATGGAAACCAAATATAAGCATTTGGGGGGGCATTTTTTTAATCAATCCATGGTGTTATTTTGCAAGGGTAATTTTGCAAAAAGACACTATGGTGGACCCCATTTGTTTTATTGTTGTTGTTGAGGTCATGTGGTAGGTATGTGGTTCTACTGTTATAGTTTTGGGTTGGAAATTTGGAGAATTAGACAAAGAAAAAGGATATTTGGGTTTCTTTGGGTGATCTTTTTTTGGGCCCAAGGAGGTGAATGTAATTTGTGGAAAGTCTTGATGTTTGGCAGGGTACTTTATTAGAGAAGAAGAAGAGGTCTATGCAATAATTAAGAAAGATAATATGTGTATGACTTGACTATATGGTTAACTAAGAAAATTATTATTATCATTAGTTTTCTTGTCTTTCCTTTCACTATCTTGCATATAAATTGTAAACAATGTTGTGCCTAAATGACATTATACATTTGTCTTTCAATCATTTCAAGAGAATTTTCTCAACAAAAAAAATAAGATAATGTTAGGAGATAAAGATATGTGAGAAATTTTGCTTTGACCAACAAATGCAACAAGGGTAATTTTGTATATTGTCTAAAGAAGATTGTCATCATTTATTATTTTCTCAACAACAAAAATTATAATGTTAGGAGTGAAGATATGTGGAAAAAAAATGCTTGAACCAACTTACATCCAATATTTTCACAAAAAACAAGGGTGGTATTGTAAATTGTGCAAAGAGGATTGGCACACAAAACAAAACAGACAGAAATTATGATTTGAGGAAACTGTCCTTTTCTCAATATTTCCAAAAAAACAAGGGATGATAGTGTAAATTATCCAAAGAAAATTGGCACACAAAACAAAAGAGAAAGTGTTATGAACAACTCATTCCAAAGTCCAAACGGAAATTATGATTGGAAATGGACAAAACATTTCTATCACAAGTTACAATGAATAGGTCAAGAGTCACGACAAATCTTTGTCAGGTTTTTAATTGAAATGAAGAAAAAGACTTTTTTTCTTCTTCTATTACTTTTCACAGTAGACGATGATACCTTTCAACTCTTCAATTTTCACGCCTACTTTTAAATCTCCCAAATTTTATCCCCAGCAATTTGTCGATGCATCAATTCACCACCATCTATTATTGGAGTGAGGGTAATCCAATGGGTAGGAGCCGTTCGATCTACGTCAAGATTTGTTTTCATTTAACTCGCACAAATTGTGAAGTTATTCACATGAATCTTGATGCAGATCGATCGAACGGCTCTGGCCGGGATCAAATTGATTTTGGTATGATGTTCATTGCACTGCAAATTCAAATCACTAACAGTAATAAAATATTTTTGTTTAGATCTGGACTGTCCAATTAGAATATGCTCGAATCTTAAAGGAGTCCCGTGTATTTCACCTTAGACCGAATTAGTCCATATTATGATCGAACGGTCAAGATCAGAGGATATGGATCTCAAACGGCCCACGCATATTTGTTGGTATTTTTTTTTTTTTTTGTATTTGCGTGATCTCCAAAAATAAAAAAACTTATTAATGAAATTATTTTTTTATTTTTCCAACCTAATAATAATATAGAGTCAATTTTTTTTTTAAGTGAAATGAGAACTTTGTTAAAGTTGCATTGACAAGAAAACAGTTTTCATAATCATTTTTGAGTCATGGATTATTTTTTTAGTTGAAATCAAATGTTGGTCATATAAGATGGGGTCTTAGCGCATAAATAGCTCATTTTATTCATAACTAAATAATTTTTAATCGTGCAAGTAAATTGACAATAATTCATGATTGATGCAACAAATTGCAAAAGCTTAATGATTTGATTTGCCTTAGAAGTCTTAAATTCGATAACATTTATGAAAAAAATATTTTTTGTTTTTTACTAACTTTGTCAAAATATTGAAACAAAGGTTAAAATAAGAAACATGATCAATCATCCTTCATTTATGTTTGCATATAAGTTCAACCAAACAATTTTTACTATTCAAACAAAAACCCATTTATCGCCCAAAATAAAAATGGAATGACATTTTCATGGTCTATTCAGTACTAAGATGAAAAGTACATTTTATGAAGCTAAAAGGACCAAAATTTTTATCAATAACATTAAATATAAATAAACTAAATAAAATGACATCACTTTTATGAATACAAAAACTAGTCAAATTCAGACCATTGAATTTTGTACCCATCTTAATAAATAGTAAAAAAATCCAAAAAATGTAAAGTTTGATATGGAAGCACATTTTATTGTGGAGATCACATCTAACGGTTTGGATCGACGATTTAAACTTTAAAAATGTAAAAAATTGTTGTGGTAACTTGTTGTAACTTGATCCCTCCTCATATATGTTTCCTACATGCAAGAAAAGAAAAGAAAAGGCAGAGTTTAGCTCAACCTTAAAAAAAAATCATTATAAACGACATATTAACTGGTGTTCGTTTCTCTCTCCCCCTTCCAAATTTAGGTATATAAGGGCCACTACAAAATTCCTCAACTATACAAGCATTTTTATTTATACATTTTGTCATCAACTAAGATGTGTTTATATTTTAAACAAATATTTATACTTTGATGGTAAAAGTATTTATTTCTTGTATTTCAATTAATAAAAAGATTCTAACATATGCATTTTTATTTTTCAACGAAATTTTTAGCTTGAACTTTCTTATAATTATTCAGATAAGAAAAATAACAAATACTTTGTACATTAAGTATAAATAAATAGTCACAAATTCAGACATAAGTTGTATGTTAAATAAAACACTTCTTTTAGGAGTGCAGATAAAAAGTGTGGAACATCAAACGTCAGCATAATTTGTTTATTAGGAAATGAAGGTGGTGTAATTTTTTATTTAAAGAGAGCCTCAAGCCCTCAACATATCTCATTTACCAACATTCAGCACCTGAAAGGCCACAAAATAACATCCCAAATAAGTTATTTTCAAAATAGTGAGTCTATGCTATTATATATAGCACGGATTGATTCATAATACGGATCAAAATTTTTGTTTTCAAAATCTTAAGTTAATCTGAACTGTTTAACATGATCTCATATGAACATGTAGTTATTACACACCGAATTTTTTATATGTTTAGAATTTTTTTTACTATTTTTTAAGATATATAGAAAATCATTGTTTTTGGATGGTCTAGAATTTCCAGATCAAGTGATTTTTTACTTATCTTAAAAAATAGTAAAACTATTCTAAAAATTAAAAAATTTGATCTGCAAATATATTTTCATATGAGGATCATGTTGAACGGTTTTGATTGACTGTTAGGATTTTGAAAACAAAAATATTGATCTATATTACGAATAATACCATAAACTCACTCATTTCAATATGTGATGAATATGACAACAATGTAAAAATAATTTTTCTAATTAAAAATAGAGAAGGTGGCCTAATTTTTATTTAAAAGCCTTAGCATACCTCATTTATCACCATTCAATCCTCTGAAAGGCCAGAAAATGACATTTCAAATTTTGTTTTGTAGAAAATGACATCTCAAATTTTGTTTTTTTTATTTTTATTTTATTTTATAATCTCTCCTGGTGGATGTGGCGAATTGTGCACTTAAGTCAAAAGAAGCTAGAGTATAAAATCCCCAGACTGCTGTGTACATCTCTTTCCTGTTCCTTAAAAAATGCAAAAGGTTGTATCAATCATTGTTCTAATACTAATACCTAATGATTTTCTCAGTTCCGCTGTTTTTGTAAAATACAGTAATTCTGAGTTCAAAATTGAGAATTAAATGCTACATCACAATCTCTTACTTTAAATTGACAAGAAATATTCAAATGGGACATGTCACTAAGTTAATTAAAGTTGATTAGTGGAAGATTGATGTAAATTTCACATTTCACAGTAAAACCAACCTCCAAAAAATGCTTCTTCTTTATTAGTAATGGATCTTCTATGATGCATTCTATGAGGCAGTCGTGAGTCATGTAATATTGTAACAAATGTAAATTACATGCATGTATATACTATATCGAATCCACAGTGTATAACACCGCTTCACAATATCTACCACTACATAATAAATACTGTTTGTATTTTACGTTTCAGCGTCTCTATTTTTTTTTTCTCTAGTTCCTCCCCTATCAGGAGCGGAGTTAATTAAGGGAGAATGGGGATCAATTAACCTCCATTTTATTTCAAAAAATTTGTATTTACACACAATTTTTTATATAGTTTAGAGCAAAATGCTACATATAGTGTATATTAACCCCCATTTACGTTTAACCTCTATAGTCAAAAAATCTGGCTCTGCCCCTATCCCCTATAGTCATGTAATATTGTAACGGGTCCAAATTGCATACATGTATATACTATATGGAATCCGCAGTGTATAACCCGCTTCACATAATCTGCCACTACATATTAAATATTGTTTGCATTTTACGTTTCAGTGCCTCTAATAACTTTCATGTAATATTCTAATGGGTGCAAATTACATGTATGTATATATGATATTGAATCTGCATTTTATAACCCGCTTCACAGAATCTAACACATATTACAAATACAGTAAAAGGAACAAAGAATCCATTGCCCGGACGCAAGTGCTAAGGAAAAGGTACAAAAAAGCAATTATTATGTTTATGTACCTTAAAAGTAATTATTTTGATTTCAGATTTCCATATCAATTCCGTACTTCCGATACTAAACAAAATAGAGCTGCAACCAAATCGAATTGAATCGAACTTATTCTAGTTTGAGTTTGGTTTAAATTAATTTCGAATTGAATTTTTTACAAACTCAATTTCGAATCTTTTACAGACTTTTTTACGACAAGAAAGAGTGATCGTAGTCACCGAAAGCGAGAGGTGGAAGTCGTTCAGAGTTTTAGAACTGAGAGCGAGGGTTACGACTTACGAGTTATGACTTATGACTGGGCGGCCTTATGTTTTAACTTTTAAGTTATCAGCGGAAATCAATGGTTCACGTTACTTTGAGATTCGAACTAAAATAGTTCGTGAACCTATTTCGAACGAACCAGATCTAGTTTGAATTTGGTTTGAATTAATTTCGAACTATTTTGAATCAAATTTTTTATGAACTTTTTCGAATCAAACTCAAATCGAATCACGAACTACAAATTTTTTGTGAAGCCCTAAAATAAAACATTAGTATGAACTATTTCCAATTTGTTTCAATACAAACACGGGTTGATTCAAAATTTATGTCGGAGTGGGTGCAGAAATCAAATTCAAACACTCATTACTTATCAGATTCAAATAGCTTATCGAATTTAAATTCATTAACAAATTAAATACTAGATAAAAAAATAATCTCGTACATAATAAAAAACACTAAATGGTATTTTTTTTTTTTAGATATTAAAAACAACAATAACAACAGTGAGGGCAAAATTAATTTTCAGGAGAGTAAATTAATCTGGACCTATTAAATTAAAATTAAATTTTAAATTTCAAGAGCACAATTGACCATATACACTGGATCTCCCCCTAAATACTGAAACAATAAATTAAGTTGGGCAAAAGAGATGTGCAATTTTACAAATATTCTTTTTTCTTTTGCAAAAGTTGCAACAAATAATAATCACAATATGAAGCAATAAATAATTAAGAACTATAATTTGAAAAAATTTAAAATGGTGAAAAAATTTAAAAGGGTGAAGGAAGAGAGAATGCATGGAAGGACTGGTAATTAAATATTATGTTTCCATGGGTACATATAAAATTTCCCTAGAGAAAGTGGGTTAAAAGAGATTAGGTAATGTAGATTATCTCCATTACAGTGTTTCTAATTTTCTCTTTAAACAAAACAAAATGGAAGGGATGGAGAAAGGCAGAAAGGTGCCTCTGTTTGTTTGTTTGTTTGTTTGTTTGTGTGCTTGTTTATTATTTCTTTGCTCTTTTGGATCTGCTTACATAACTAGGTAAAGGTGCAAATTGCTTTATGGGTTTGCGTGTGCCGATTGGATGCTATCATGCTGATATAGATATATTCATCCCACCTCCTCTGCTATTCTCACAAATTTCAGCAACATACAATTCTCTCAGCAAATAGAGTGACACTCTGAATCTACATCCGAAGCGGATACATGAGCAGGTAGAATACTTCTAACCGAGTCAAAATTAATTCGGTGTCAATTTAGAATATAGGAGATTTATTTTGATATTTGTGTCAGATTGAAATGAATGACTCAGATCTCATCATACACGGTCAGGTATTACACTGAATCTACATTCATGACATTTCTCTTTTATGAAAAAAATATGCTCAAGGTTAGAAACAAAGTTAGAAGTTTGTAATTAAAAAGGTTAAAGTATAGTGCGGTGTAATTTTATTTTTAAGAGGGATTGAAAAGTATTGATATATGTAAAAATTAGAAAGTTTATAGATAAAATTACAAGCTTTTAAATTAGGGGGTAGCCCGTAGCCTCATTTTCTTTCACTATCTTTTGTCTTTCTTGAATGCATTGTTTTTCTTGTTAGTTTCAATTGAAAATGAATTAAAACCTGAGTGTTTTACAAGAAGAGCAATTCTTAACTAACTACATTAGAAAAAGATTAAATTTTGTAACAACAATAATATTAATATTAATGATGATGGTATTTATAACATGATATACAATTACAAGTATGTAATACTAGTAACCACGTGAAAAGATAATTTCAAAAGAGGAGGTAGCACAGTTGGCTCGAAAATATATTAGAGTTGTTGTACCCAAAAGTTGAGATTTCGATTTCCCCTTACGACTTCATAGCTTTTGTGAAAGTTTAAAAAAAAGAGACTAATTTCAACCTATTGATCTAAATACCAATATATCAAATATGAGAGCAATGATGTAAAAAGTTTTTTTTTTTATATAAATATAACTAATAAAAAACATTTATTATTATTTATTTAATCTTATGCTAATTAAGAAAAAACATTTAATATTATTTATTTTAAATTGTATATTCTGCAATTAATTAAGGAAAAACATGGTAGTGCTCTCCCCATGCATGCGCATCCCCACTAAAAAAGAGATCAATAGTTAAAGCCAAATTGGAGGTTTTATATTGGTTAAGAGTTTGCCTTGTTGCAACTTAGCTTTCCTTAGTTTATTTTCTTTATTTCATTTTCTTTTTGAAAATGTGGCTTTTCTTCTCTTTTGGTGCCTCTTCAGTTTCTTTTTTCTTTCTTCAACAAGTGTCACTCATTTGCCTGTGGCAAGTGCATATGTTAAGATATATATGTCGAGTCACATCCCCCTAATAAAAAATATTAAAACATCTGCATCTTATTTTTTTAGTCTAATTATAAATTCTCATTCTCTGATTGCTAATTCTAATTTTTAATTCAACATGACAATTATTAATTAATTTTAGAAGGAAGATGCTCTATGTTAATTTTAAGTATTTCTATGACAATTTTATCTGATTTGATTTTAATTTCATTGATGTAAATGCTCTTATGATAATTTTAGTCAATTACCAAATAAATAATCTTGTAAAGAAGTATTTACAATTACTTCGTAATTAGAATGCACGCACTCTTACAAGCAAAACTAAACACAAAGTGTGTGTGTAGAGAGATGTTGGTTAATATCAAAATGTTTGTTCTGGAGCTGTGGTACAATTAATTGGTTTTTTTATTTTCGAAGTTCAAATGGTCGATCAAAACCGTTATATTTGATATCTATATTAAAATTTGCTTGGAGACCAAATTTCACATTTTTTAAATTTTTTTACTATTCACTAGTCAGTTTTAAAATCACTGATTTTAATAAATAGTGAAAAATCTATGGATCATTGAAAACAACTATTTTAAAATTAACTTAATAAATAGTAAAAATTAAAGTTTCAAAAAATATAAAATTTGATCTCAAAGTACATTTTTATATAGATTAAATGTTGAATGGTTTGAATTGACTGTTTGAACTTTGAAAATATAAAAACCAAAACGTTTGTTCCACGAACTAGGAACAAACGTTTTGATATTAGCCAACCCCTTTTTCTCTCTCTCTATATATATAATTATATATACATGTCACAAAGTAATCTTAACTAAGTTGTGTTAAGTTTGTACAAATTGAGCTTAATTATTCATTAACTAGTCTAGTGCGGCCATTTTTATTAATATTTCTTAAAAAAAATGAAAATTTTAAAAATACCCCTGTTGAAATTTTTTTTTTTTATACATGCCCTGACCGCCTGGGCTTCGGGCGGCCCACATGCCAAGTGAGGCGCCCCAAGGACTAGCGCCCCGTATTGTATTTTTTTTTTAATTTTTTTTAATTATTTTCCAAATAGCCATGTATTAATGTACCCATTATTATGTCATGTAACTTATAATTTTTTTTAAATGTAGTTTGTTAAAGAAAAAGATGTTAGTTTTTTAAATAGAAGTGTGGGTCGCAAATAAAAATTACAGTTTCAATATAATTTCTTAATATAGTGCACTGTTGCGCTTTTAATTCTATTGTTGAACTTTAATTGTATTATTAAACTGTGTTATAATGATGAAATGTAAAGTGCAAACAACATAATACCAACATGAATATAAAATAAAATAACATAATGCCAACATAATGCGCGCCAACATAATCAGAAACGTATAATACAACAGTCCCATAGTCAAAATACTACAATCAGAACTATATCACAATAAACAAAAACTCTACACTCATCCTCGTCGTTTCCTTTCGGATGGAGACAACCTAGGAGCCGCTATGCCCTTGCCATACCTGTGCGGCTGCACGCACCTCTACGAACTCACATCTCCTAACGCCTCCTCTCCCAAATCCTCCTCATCGTCTCCCATATTCTCATCCTCCTCTCCCGTATACATGTGCTGCGTACCTGTACTGGGCGCCCATGGATGAAATATAGTAGCTGACTCTGCATTGGCGGGCTGTGTACGCAGCTCCCATGGATCTTGCTCCCAGCTTGTAGCATACGTGGCAGGAGGCGGTGCGCCAAATAATGCAGAGACAAAGCCATCTGCAGTCTGAGATGAACTCCCACCAGCCTCAAAGTCGTGCTCCATCTCCACTCCATCGTGGTCCTTGGGAGCCATACGCCTCTACATCTGTGTCGAACGGGGTCGGCTCATCCATGGAAAAACTGGGATTGGCATTCCAATGAGGTGCTAAGCTCTACATCTGTGTCGAACGGGGTCAGCTCATGCTAGATTAAAATAATGTTAATTTTGCTACATACAAAGAACTCTGCAATAAATAATAAAAAGCATTGACTTACCGTGCCAAGCTCTACTGGAACTCCGTATTTATTTCTATAAGCATCCCATCCTTGGGTATTCAACACCCAGTCGTGGAACGCCCAACCTGAGTCATCAACTGCATAATTGAAAGTTAACTGAGTTAGAACGAACAATTCAACGAAAATAAGAATATTGTGTGTGTCGTACTTTTAATATTAACTTGTAATTACCTGCAGGAGGTAGCGGCATATCGTGACCGTAGATGGCCTCTGGTTGGTAGTCCGGATTTCGCGGTGCAAACTTTATCTCCCGCCAATTGATGTTCTTCCCAGCATCGCGCAGCATGCCAACGAGGCATCCTTCAAAACCACCTTTCTCCACGATTGGTGCAGTGTGCTCGAGCATCTGGCATCCTATATATCGCCAAGCATCCTTCGCCATGCACACCAAGCTGTGTCCAACTCCTCTCATAGCGGTCAACAGCTGCACACAACAAGATTATGCCAACAGTAAGTAATTAAAATTTGTAATTTTAAATTAAAGAATGTTTCGGTTGTACTTGTTAGTGTAATAATCTAGAAGTCAATAATACGATAATTTATCATAAAACTTTGTTCATGAATTGGATGATTAATATCATTTTGTTGCCTTGAGTATTATTGAATTTATGGATCATTTCGAGTTCATGACTGAAATTGTGAAACTCCATAATATAGATAATATATACTCTTAAAAAGTCACTGACCAAGGTAATTAGCAGGAACACTAATTACCGCGATAAGGTTAGTATGTGGATTAAAAGAAGGTTAAGTTTTACAAACCACCTAACACGAGATGTCATTTTAATCACATAGATACATGTTCTAGGAACATGGTATTTGACAGACCCCGAATGAAAAATTAAATAGAATTGTGTTCGTGTCATTTATGTTTTCATTCAGTGTCAAGTTCTACAGTATGAGGTATTCATCTTTCCTACTAAGAAATATATATGTGTGATTGTTATCAAACGCTGTCGGTAAAATGCAGTTATAACGGTAGCTCTTCGGTATACATGGCTTAGCTGAGGTAGTGATGGTTTACCAAGAATACTATTTGTCCCTCGTATCTCTATACGAGCTATAGCATCACTGGGCCCCTTGATAGAGTAAGATTATCTGCTAGCGGTATAATTACAAGATTAATTATATTTGATAATCTGCTCAAGATCAAGAAAAGATTCAGTTAGCAAGGATGACACACATCTACCTTGAAACTAATCTGATAGCTATGAGACAGAAGAACAGACACAAGTAAATTGTTTACTGGATCGTGATATTGTACAGTACAGCATCATCTGTGTAATTGGATGGTCATGATGTGTTGCCAGATGCCGCTCATGATTATAGAAGTTAAAATAGTTTTAACTCTGTTTACCAACAGATCCTATTGGGTCACACCATATAGGAGTTAATCGGAGAATCTTATTGTGATTGATTATAAATTGGTTATGATCAATAGTAAGATGGTTATAATTAATTATACGTGTTATAATTAAATTATAAATGTTATGTAAAAATAACAAGCAAAAACATTGGTTAATTTATAAACGTGTGTGACACGTTGTATAAAAGTTAACCGGTTAATTTATAAATGTGCAGGACACATTGTATAAATTATCGAAACAACAACCGCAAGAAAAATATATATAATTGTTCAGAATAATTATACGAATATTATTTGTATTCGGGCCGATGGCATTCGGGTCTTTTCAGATTCGTCCTTATCCGCATGACATGTCATCGATCCTATCCAAATGACACGTCATCGATCTTATCCACATGACATGTCATCCTTATCCATTCAATGGCATATCTTGTAAATAGGCCGAACTTGGAGGGCATTTTGGTCTTTTGGCAACTGACCCTAAACCCTATAAATAGGGGTGGAGGGGTAGAGAGAAAAATCGCTAATTCACTCATACCGTTTCGTGTCGAAACGGATCGGTATTTTCTCTCTTTCTCGGTTTCTCTCCCAAATAGTGTTTCGGTTGAGAAAATAAAGTTATACGTAGTTGACATATAATCTTGCGAGTTGTTGTGAAGTATATTTATGGGATCGATGAATAGTGTTTTACCAAATTTCGCGGTATGTCAGTTTTGCATATTGATGAAACTGAGCAACCGAAAATTCGTGTTTACGGGTTTTCGTCTTTTCCCCGTGAATAGTGTTTTTGCAGAATTCCGCAGTTTACGGTATTTCTGGCAGAAGAAATAAATCGCTCTCCGGTTAGTCCTGGTGGATAACCGATAGAGGTATCACACGTGTGATACTCCGAGTCGATTCCTTCCCTGGTGAGGCTCTACTCGCTCGGTCTGCATTCCAACTGTGATTTGGAAACAAGGTATAAATATGCTATATTAATCTATTTAATTGGTAAGTAGATTAAAGTTTTAGAAATCAATCATGGAATAGATCTGTAAAAGGATTAAATTGGGTTTTGATGCCAAAGGAATACTGAAGGTGGACCGCCTTGGAAAGTTTCCTGACATACCCCGTTTAATCCTGAGCTTAAGTTGGCCGTAGAAATTTTTGTTCTACGGTCATTCCGCAACTTAAGCCTAAACGAGTTTTTGGTTAGCACCGTAAAACCCCAACAGTACTTACCGTGCAAGCATTGATCGGACCCCAAGACATATAATTGCTGGATGAATCCATCAGTCTACGTCGAAGGGTCTCGCCATAATGGCCTGTCAGGTAGACTGACGGCATGCCCCATCTCTGGTACCATACGACATATCTCAGATTCCCGGGACCAGCACCCAATGATGCAGTAGATGGCGGGCTCCATAAGTGCTGCTCCGGATGTTGAGCCCAGTTGTACTGCATGACGAAATGCTGGCTCCAGTCGATTTTAGACTTGGTGTGCGCCGTTCTGCAAGTACAATTAATTAGAAAGGAGAGAAACAGTGACAATATTAAAGTGATAATGAAATTAAGTAGATGGTACTTGTGGAACTTGTTGGTTTCATCCTTGCCCATCAGCGGAAGCTCCGGGATGAAAGCATCCAAGCTAAACTGTCGAGATACCCGATCGGGGTAATGATACTCCATTATCCAGAAACAGACGACCGGTCCCTGATAATACCACAGCCGTGTCTGCTCTAATGTCAGCGTGCTCAGCCATCTACGCTGATACCATGCACGATACGAAAACCAATCGATATTCCCATCTCGGAGCATCTGGAGCTGACCCTGGACATAAGAAATCCCCTTGCCCTTCTCTTCATGATCGTGATGACTGCCCCATATGGCGATGTACCCGGGGCATCTATCTGGGTCAGGACCTCCCCACCGGGGATGTGGCAATGGTATAACTGGCCGATTTATGGGCAAATGTGACCACGACCAATGCTGGAGCAGAAGAAGTGGTCCAAAAATCTGTTTATTCTTGACCTGAAAAATATGTTTATGCTAGAGCAGAAGATGTGACCACGACCACCGAGGACGTGCCGGCTCCAGTCGGATCCACAGCATCTGCACCCGCTACAGTCGGACCCGCTGCAGGCTCAGCTCGTATTCCCCACCGTCTAACTCTAGGCATACTACATTTACCAAAAAAAATTAATCAAAACATACAATTTATATAATATTTTTTAATAAGAATTTAATATATTCATAATATATAATTATAATTAATAATGATACTCCCCACCGTCTATGGTACTATGCATATCACGGGTTGGTCCGTGCTACGGCTCGATATTCAAGGTTTCAAAATCCTAATGGTTGATCCAAACCGTTCATATACATGCAATTTACTTACAATTTTGGGTTTACTTTTTTTAGATTTATTGAAAATCATATACATGCAATTTATTTACATGCAATTATTTTGGGTTTACTTTTTTTAGATTTATTGAAAATCACTGTTTTTGCATGGTCCACAATTTTGATATACATGCAATTCTTTGAAATTTTAAACCGCACAAAATATTTGCAGTCCTAAATTTTAAAATAAAAAAATTAGATATACATGCAATTTACTGGCAATAAAAAAATATATATGTCATTTTTAAACAAATATTGATATACTTCAAAATAATTAGTTTTACTTGAAATTACTTTGTATTGATATATACATGTTTTTCATGAACTAACACAAAAATAATTTTCAAAAAATAAATATGCATATTTTTAAATCATAAACTCAAAAACTAAATTCTTAAACAGTTCAACCATTTGAACCATAAATTATAATCCTAAATTGAACCATAAATCCTAAATTTTTAAGTAATTCACAATTCACAAACATAAACACTCAATTTTAAAAAAAATTCACAATTCACAACTATAAACCCTAAATTGAACCATATGACATTCAAGCAATTTTACCATAAATCATAATCCTAAATTCGAGCAATTGAACCAATTCAAGCAATTCAAGCATCCAATTCAAGTAATCAAGCAATTCAACCATCTAATTCAAGCATCCAATTCAAGCATGTCATTGCCACAATTCAAGCATCCAATTCAAGTATGTCATTCCCACAATTTATAATCCACAATTCCCACAATTTAATAGTATTTATAAATAACCCGCAATTCTCACAGTTCGTGAAATTCGACCAATTCAACCAATTCAATCAATTCAACTAATTACTCACATTTAACCCTAAACATCGAATCGAACCAAACCGAATCACATTACACCATTTAATCACATTTAACCCAAACCCTAAACCCTAATCGAATAAAAAAAAAAAGAACTCACTTGGTCGATCGAGAGAGAAGCGAATCGAGGCGCGAGGCAGTGACGAGCGTGGTGCGAGGCAGAGAGGGGTCGGCCGGCAGGGCTTCCTTCTTCTTTTTTTCACTTTTTTGCAGTTTTGATGAAGGCAGAGGAGGGGGAAGAAGGAGGGCTCACGGGTTTATGAAGATGGGTAGTGGGGCGCCCGTCCCTGGGGCACTTCACTCACCATTTGGGCCGCCACAACCCGGGTGTGCCTCACTTGCCATATGGGCCGCCACAACCTGGGGCGCTTCATATATTGTATGGGCCGCCCATTCTGCTGGCATCTCACAAGAATTTTGGGCCGCCCAAAGCCCAGGCGGTCAGGGCAGAAATAAAAAAAAATGGTACACAGGATTATTTTTAAAATTAATTTTTTTTAAGAGATATTAATAAAAATGGCCGAGTCTAGTAGATTGCCTTTTCTTTTTTTTCCTCTTTAGTTTTTTCTCCTGATTTTATCTAATCTGCTCAATGTTAAGAAATTACATAATTTTTTATTTTTAGAAATGTATCAAATATTTTGTGAAGAACCAAAAAGAAAAAAAATTATAGACGGTGATAAACGAAACTGAATCATCGATCAGGCATTTTATGTGACTAAGAATTCAATTATGTATACAAACTCCAAAAAATCAAATTAATGATTTGATTTCTTAGAAAATGCTTAAAGAAACTGATCATTATTGGTTCTTTCTTGTGCATCAATTTTTTTTTCATCTTTCTCATCTCCATCAAAACACTTGATATATTTGTAAAATAAAAAATTCTGACGAAATTGACTGGAAGCATCTTTCTGGTAACAAAAGTATGAATTCAGAGCATCTAAAATTGTTGCCATCTAACGCATCAAAATCAGATTCGATGTACCGACAAGCATTAATTGTAGTACAATTTGCTTTTGAATTTTAAAAACAAATTAATTGTACTGTTACTCTGTTAGATTATGTACAGATTGGTGTTTTTAGTCTTTGTTTTTATGTGTCAGCTGTTGTACCAGTACAGCTATGAAAGATGCACAATATATGGGATCTCTAGTTTGATGAAATGAGACCAATATGTATGGCTTCAAATTTATAAATTTTCCATACAACCTCAACAATTTTGCAATTTTATAGATAAGTACAAAATCACTATATTTGATGGGTCTACAATTTTTAGATTAAGTGATTAACTATCTTACAAAAATAGTAAAAAGATTCTAAGAACAATATAAAAGTTGATCTTCAAGTATAAACATAGTACATACCAATGTTTTAAGTAACGATATATGCTCGTCAAATAGACAAAGTACCACCAAGCAATTAATCATAAATACTTAGTCATAATCTGAAATAGTTGGTCGATTAATCAGAAAAATCCGTAATAGTTTGATTGCCACCAACAACTAATCAGTCGATTAATCAATTTAAACGGCATTTTTTTACAATACTGATAATACCAATATATATAGTTTCAAATTTATAAATTTCCTATACAATGTTCAACAATTTTGCAATTTAAGCATTAACTGCTAGAGTGAAGGCTATATGGATCAATATCTTTGTTTTCAAAGTTCAAATTATTAATATAAACTGTTAGTATGATCTCCATATGAAAATATACTTGTAAACTAAATTTTTAATTTTATTTTTATTTTTTTTACTATATTTTAGATAGGTAGAATATCACGATATTTGAATGGTCTAGAATTTTTACATCAAGTGATTAACTATTTTACAAAAATACTAAAAAGATTCTAAAAATAACGTAAAATTTGATCTACAAGTACAAACCATAGTACATACCAATGTTTTAAATAATGGTATATGCTCCTCGGACGGACAAAGTATCGCCAAGTAATTAATCAGAAATAATCGGGAATAATTGGCCATAATCTGAAATATTCAGCCAATTAGTCAAAAAAATTGATAAGTTTGATTGCCACCAATGGCCAATCGGCCAATTAATCAGCCTAAATGTCAGCTTTTTACAATACTGTTACATACCAAATGCGCTATACATAGTACATACCAATCTACACTATGCATAGTACCATAGCCTCACTCTAACTACTATTATTCATTTAATTGAAATGATCCTTTGGACGTTAGTCGAAAAAATTGATAATAGTTTGATTACCACCAACGGCCAATTGGCCGATTAATCAGCCTAAATGTCAGCTTTTTACAATACTGATACATACCAAACGTGCTATATATAGTACATAGTACAGACTAATCTACACTAATCCACACTATGCATAGTACCATAGCCTCACTCTAACTACTATTATTCATTTAATTGAAATGATCCTTTGGACCCCTGTACTATGTTAGTCGAAAAAATTGATAATAGTTTGATTGCCACCAACGGCCAATCGGCCAATTAATCAGCCTAAATGTCAGCTTTTTACAATACTGATACATACCAAACACGCTATACATAGTACAAAGTACAGACCAATCTACACTATTGATAGTACCATAGCCTCACTCTAACTACTATTATTCATTTAATCGAAATGATCCTTTGGGCCCGCGTACTATGTTAGTCGGAAAAATTGATAATAGTTTGATTACCACCAACGGCCAATTGACCGATTAATCAGCCTAAATGTCAGCTTTTTACAATACTGATACATACCAAACGTGCTATACATAGTACAGAGTACAGACTAATCTACACTAATCCACACTATGCATAGTACCATAGCCTCACTCTAACTACTATTATTCATTTAATTGAAATGATCCTTTGAACCCCTGTACTATGTTATCTCTGCTTTAACTTGTTGGAATGAAAGAAAGAAAGGCAATAGGAAAAAAAAAATAAAGTAGAAGAGCTGTTCATGCACATGAAAACAGTGAGCAGCAAGGTGGGATCTGGTGCATATCTGTCAGAGACTTAGTGCTTGCCAGTATATAAAACAGAAGGAATAACAACTTATGATATTCAAATTTCAAATTTAAGTCGGTGAGATATGACAAAAGCAACACCTCAAAAATTGCATAAGAATAAATTATCTTGCTGTTTTTAGTCATAGAACATTGGAATATAGTTGAGTTATTCAAAGCACTAATTTACCTTCAAAACCTTAAAACTTAGTGCTTGCCAGTAAGTAAAAAAATGGAATAACTAAGAATTTTCAAATTTCAAATTTAAATCAGTTAGACATGACAATTGCAACACCTCAAAAATTGCATAAGAATAAATTTTCTTGCTGTTTTTAGTCATAAAACATTGACATATAGTTGAATTATTCAAGGAATAATTTATCTACAAAACCTTAAAACTTAGTGCTTGCCGGTAAGTAAAAAAATGGAATAATGACTTAGAATTTTCAAATTTCAAAATTTAAATCAGGGAGACATGACAAATGCAACACCTCAAAAATTGCATAAGAATAAATTATCCTGCTGTTGAGTTATTCAAGGACTAATTTACCTTCAAAACCTTAAAACTTAGTGCTTGCTAGTAAGTAAAAAAATGGAATAACCACTTAGAGTTTTCAAATTTAAATCAGTGAGACATTACAAATGCAACATCTAAAAAAATTGAATAAGAATAAATTATCTTGCTGTTCTTAGTCATAAAACACTGGCATGTAGTTGAATTATTCAAGGACTAATTTATCCACTAAACCTTAAAACTTAGTGCTTGCCAATAAGTAAAAAGTGGAATAATTACTTAGAATTTTCAAATTTAAAATTCAAATCAGGAAGACATGACAAATGCAACACCTCAAAAATTGCATAAGAATAAATTAGCTTGCTATTTTTAGTCATAAAAACATTGGTATATAGTTGAGTTATTCAAAACACTGATTTACCTTCAAAACCTTAAAATTTAGTGCTTGTCAGTAAATATAAAAAAATGGAGGAACTACTAGAATTTTCAAATTTCAAAATTTAAGCCAGTGAAACATGGCAAATGCAACACCCCAAAAATTGCACAAAGATAAAATTTATAGCTGTTATTAGTCATAAAACATTGGCATATATAGTTGAGTTATTCAATGACTAATTTACCTTCAAAATTCAAAACCTTAAAACTTGATTTAAAATAATCAATGGGTACTTGAGCAATTGACATGTTTTGAGTTTCTTGATGATTTCATAGGCGTAGACGAATAAAGAAAGCACAGCACCAACGGCAAATTAATTGTGATGATAAATAGAGGTTAATTGGATTTAGTTTATTTAGTTTTCAGCCGGATTGACAAATTTTGAATTAAATGGTTCGGTATAGTTGAATTTTTGAATACTTCGGATTTTTATATTTGATTCAGTTTAATCTCTCTTAGTTCCATTCAACTGAATAAACCGAAATTTACTTGATACTTAAATTACTTCGATTTTTTATATTTGATTCAGTTTAATCTCTTATTTTGGTTTGACTGATATCTATAATCTAAATATATTTTTGTATGTATTGAATTTTGACATTTTGAAATTTAATCTCTCTTTAGTTGGCTCAAAAAAAAAAACAAATTTACTTTATATGTTTTATTCGGTTATTATTTAGTTGAGAAGTTTAATATGATTAGATTTATGAAAACCAAATAAAATTTTAATTAGGTTCTGACCAAACCGACCATTTAGACACCCCTAGACCCTAGTGTTGATAAATGCATACAAATGAAGACAATTTCCCAATCTTTGAATAGTTGCTTGTTCTTTATAAAGCTTTGTTGTAGCGCTCTCTCACTCACACACACTCACTGTGTGTAGTTAATGTAGATCAATTAGAATTAATGAAATCCAAGATCAGTTCAAATGTTTCATACAAGTTCAAAAGTTGCTCAACCGAAAGCTTAAGCACAGTTTAGTCGTAAAAACACTAGCACGATAACCTTCAATGTTAGCAGGTATCACAAAGGACAGGTACCAAAATTTATGGTACCATCCATACTTTCAGTACCATAACTTGCACAAAAGTAACATTTTATTTTATCAGAAAACTACCATATAGTTCTAGACAAAGCTTCATAACACCTGTTCATTGCAAAAGAATTATAAAACCAGAATCTATCCAAAATCCAGCAATCACAGAGAAAAGCATTAGAAAGTAAAAGCCAAGAAACTGGATCAGCAGCTACACACTAGTCTAAGAAAAATGCCTCGAAAAATTATGCGAACGGATCCCACACATCAGGCGGTTTTGGGCTTGATTTTCTTTACTCTAGAATATAGGAACACTCCCGCAAGTGCTATTCCAGTACCTGTTAAAATTCACAATGTAAATGCCAAGTTATTATTTCTGATACAGATATATATCAAAAAGCATAATCCAAAATATATATATATATATTAGAGAAAAGGGATAATGAATTACCGAGAGAGTTGATGGGAGAAACAGGAGTTCTGAAGAAGAGAACTGAGGTGACAATGACCACAACCCGCTTCACACAATTACCCACAGAATGGGTCACTGGTGATACCTTCGACAGTATCATATATGAAACCTATTTTACATGTTCCAGTCACAAAACTATATTAGGAGCCCGTTGCAGTTGCCTTTTGCAAAACATTAACTCATTTCTTTTAAAATTGTAAAAATATAACAATGATGTTACTACTACATATTTATGGCAATGTTATAAAACTTAAAGGGCCTACAAGCAACCATGCTAGCATATCAAAATTTTAAACCTATTTCTGGAAAGTTTTCATTTAAAAAACAAGAATATTGTTCCATTTAAAAACTATGCTACTATGCAAAGCAATATCTCTATTTCAAATCTTATTGGTCCATACTATGGATCAATATCTCCATTTTCTAATTCCAAACAATCGATATGAACCGTTCAACGTGATCTCTATATGAAAATGTACTTGTAGATTACATGTTACATTTTTTAGAATTTCTTTCACTATTTTTTTAGAAAGGTGGAAATCACTTGATCTAAACTTCTAGACCATTCAAAAGTAATGATTTTCTACCTGTCTAAAAGAATAGTAAAAAAAATTCTAAAATATGCAAAATTTACTATGCAAATGCATTTTCATACGAAAATCACATTGAACAGTTCAGATAGATTATTTGGACCTTGGAAAAGAAAATACGAACTGTAGTACAGACCAATCTGCTATATGCATAGTACCATAGCCTCACTCTTCTTTTAATATGTTAACTCGCTAATTTTTACTTCAGTTTAACCACTTTTTTATTAAATATTTCTATTAGACACTTTAGTTTCAAGTTTCAACTGGTTCTTGTGATTTAGATAAAAAGGTTAATAATAAAACAGAAAAATCACCTGCTGGTACGCGTGAAAACAGAGAGCAGCAATGAGTGACTTAGTGTATAACTGTTTTACATTCAAGCCCTGCAAAAAAAAATTATTGCTTGTAATTTCCAGATAAAAGGAATCTACCAAGACAAAAGGGAAAACAGATAAATTTTTAAGTTAAAAAAAACAAAAAGGTAAAAATTCTTACAGCGGCCTCAAGAAAAGTAGGGGTTACTTTAACACCGTCAACAAAGAAAGTTATAGGGGCCAATAGGAAAAATGACATTATTGTTATAATAGAGAAGAGGCTGATATTGTCCAAAGATTCCTGCAAAAGTTGAGAACAAAGAAAGGCAAAATGAAAATATTAATTGTTAGATTTAATTTAGGGGGATTAGTTATGAAAGTACTTTAAAACTAGGATCATTCAGTACAAACCAAATTAGAAAAATACAATTAGACGAGAGGAAAAGAAATTAACTCAGTTCAGATACACAGATCAATACTACACATCAGATTCTCTGAAGTGACTCAAATTTTGAGTTTAGATCCGGACCGTCCGATCAGAATTCGGGCCAATCCATCCCAAGGTGGAATACACGGAACCCCTTTAATATTTGTGCCAAAGAAGATCGGACGATCCGGATCTAAACTCAAAATTTGAGTTTGTTAGGTGATATAAATCTGTAGCTGACCTGCAGTTGAATCTGTCTCTCTGGTCTCTTTGTTTTTCTTTAGTTTGCTTAATTGATTATTATTTTGGCAGTATGATTATGCATGCATAAGCTAAAAGATAATTTCTTTAAACGAAAGTAAATGGGAGAAATATAATAGTAAAAAATAGTTATGGATACCTCTCTCTTAACCATGACCTTCTTGCTAAGAACATTACGGGATTGAAATGTCACATTGGATGCCATGGCACTCCAAAATCCAGCCCTATTAAAAGAAATAGCTAAGTTATATACTGCTAACTTTGCTCTGAAGAACAATAAAGGAAAGGAATATAAGCAAATTAAAGTCAGAGATACTATTCCTAGGATTTATTCTTCCTTCGCTCTTTAACAGGTCAGGTTAGGTTAATGAGTGGCACTCCAAAATACACATACCAAGTTTCCAGTAACATTTTATAATATCAACTAGATTTGATAGAACATAGCTAATTGAAGTTTAGTTTATAACTCGTAGCAAATTGAGGGTCAATATTCATGCCATGCCATGACATTCCATATAATCCAACACAACATATTTAACTAACCATAAGAACCTCATTCCTTAGACAACACTATTGATATAGTGAGAATAAACGAATTGTCTTCAGCAAAATAAAAGGTAAATAAATTGAATTATGCATAAGCATAATTCATTTTTAAAGTTATGTAGATTCAAAACATAATTTAGAGCTCTTCCAAAAATCATAGGAGACAAGTTCAATAATATTATGCAGTCAGGTGGGGTCGGGTCGGGTTTTAACCGATATATTATATAAAATCCATA
The DNA here is from genome assembly GCF_964058835.1 of Carex rostrata. NCBI lineage: Eukaryota > Viridiplantae > Streptophyta > Magnoliopsida > Poales > Cyperaceae > Carex > Carex rostrata. The sequence continues at coordinate 1,738,159 of NC_135930.1, forward strand.
ACTAATATATAGATAGCTGGTTAATTAAAATCCAATCTGTCCCTAACCAAATAAATTTTATAAATCCATTGTTTTTCAGGTCATATTGGTCGGGTCGGGCTGCTTGCTTGTACACCCCTAGTGGCAACTAAGGTATAGTTGAAGCTCATATAGAAACATATCTTAACATACTGTCTTCAATTGCATTTGCTCAGTAAATAATGCACACAGTATCTATAGTATTAATAATTCATTTACACCACGCACCAATTGAAAGAAGCTTCAGTAAGAGATGCCAATCCAACACCTCCAACAATTGGAATAAGGGATAGAACAACCCAGACTGAAGGAAACTGCATTTTTTCAATCCAAAAAACCGGAAAAATAAGTAATAGTTGATCTCAATGATATAACGATAAAAAACAAAATTTATCTAAAACAAGATTAGGCATATCGAATGTTCTTTGAGTTAGGCAAATACCATGTTTGGTTAAGTCCTAAACCATGGAATAAGGGGTTTAGACTTAGTTATTCCACCAAACGAGCAATAAATAGGCAGGCCTAAACTAAACCACCTCCCCAAGTGCCTTAATTTTGTACTGCGTCCTGGACCCACTGTTGGTGACTATTTGCAAATTTTACTACTCTCTCTCTCTTCTTTAGGCCTCAACCAAACATGAATAATTGAGGCCGGTCTAAATCGGAATAACCAACTTAAGCCTCCTTAACTTAAGTCCTCAACCAAACCTCACCAAATTTGAAAATTAGTCATACTAACCTCTCCAAGGAAGAGAGCGGAGAGAAGAACAGAGAAGAAAGGCTCCATGGCTTTAATTGTATGTGTGAAAGATACCGCAACTTTGCCTAAGCTCATATTTGTAAAGAGATTTCCCATTGTATGCACCACGGCCAATGGTAGAATGGCCACGAGCTGAAATTATGACATAGTTTAGAGTAATTCAAGGCTAAGTTTAGCCTTTACAGTCTAAATTTGAGTTTTAGATAGTTAAAGGAGTACAATTTTATACCTGAGAAGTTGAAATCTTAGGTTTTTTTATAATACCAACAGTCCACATGAATATAGACAGCACTGTACCAACAGCAAATTGCACAGTTGTGATGGTAATTGGGTGTGGAAATGCCTTCAAAACCTGTTATAAAAGAAATGAAATGATTTTCATGTTAATTTTGGAGTATATCCCAATGAATGCATAGTTGATACCAAATCTAAAGTATATAATATGTCACTGATTTCAACTGCGGGTGATTCAAATATCCCTATTATAAGTTGATCTAAATTTACTGCAAGGAAAGATGATAAATACCTGTTTATTGTAAATATTGAAGTAGATGTTGAACAAATACCACAATCCGAAAAGAGATCCGAGCTGAAGTGTTTTCATGAGACTTCCTGCTCCTTCTTTCGCCTCCTCCACCTTCACATCTCCAGCGCCAGCGCCGCTCTCACTAGCCGCTCTGACAACGGCGCTCAATCCCAGACGTCCGTTCTTGATCGAAAGAGGCGGTCGGATGGCATTGAAGGAGAGAGCATGAAGTTTGATCTGAGATCGGAGCGGAGTGAGCTTTGGGGTTTTGGTGAGAGGCACAGAGCTAGGTCGAACTGATAGCGTGGCGCTCTGCATTGTTGCTAGAAAGTTCATCTCTTTTCTCTCTCTCTCTCTCTCTCGATCTCTCGATTGTTTATTTGTTTATAGAGAGATCCTGAGATTTTGCTATGGCGGAGGGTACGAGGAGAGAAATGAGGCGGCTGGGGGTTTGGAGAGGCCTTGGAGTGGGGTTTGGTGGGCAATTATATTAACAGAGTTCTTTTGGCTTCATGCATTACACAGATTAAGGAATTAATCTAATGTCTGCCTGCTGGATGAAGCCAAAATTGCTCCGTTACAATGTTTTCCGGTTTGGTAGAGAGACGAGTGTGTCTTGTCTGGACCGAATTTGAATTGCAGACCCAAACACTGAAATATGGGACCTAAGTTCAGATATTTATGTCGGCCCATTTTCTATGAGGCAACATAATGTTTTTATTTAAATTTTGACTGTCCGATTACCGAGGTGCATTGCATGAATCCTTCAATATTCGTGTGGAATCTGATTGAACGGACTAGATCTATAGAGAAATATTCTGTTACCTTACCTGAAATGAATGCAGAAGGGTCACGTGATCAGTGATTTTTTGAACGTATCATGCATCGTTTATATTGTAGACCGCGTCTATGAATTAAATTCCTTCAACAGTTTTACCCAGCTGTGAGGTGTGAGGTGTGAGGTGATTTCGTCCCTTCTGGGACGTTCGATTTTATTTTTACTTTACCCAGTTCTTTGAAATAAATAACGATAACACCACTGTTATTAAATATTTTACAACGATCATTTCTATTATGAGGAGGGTTCAAATGTCTCCATTTTTTGTGTCTCTATCATGTCTTCATTTTTAAAAACTTAAATAACTCAAAGTTTAAAACTTAAATGTCAAAATAAAACCGTTAGATGTGATATATGTTATTTTCTCTATGTGTCCATAAAAAATTATCACATTTTGATTTTGCTTTTATATGAATCAATAAGATGAAAAATCAACGTCTAAAAATTATCCACAATAGTATATATTTTTATAAGCTCAAGATGACAACCAAAACAAAGTTGAAATGTCATAATTTTCTACACGTGCATAGATAAAATGATGTAGTTCATATCCAACAGTTTTATTTTGAATTTTAAGATTTAAATTTTGAGTTATTAAAGTTTTTAAAAATGGAGGCATGATGGAGGCACATAAAATAGAGGCATTTGAACCCTCCTCTTTCTATTATAGACAAGTATTCAAAATACTTTGTTTCATTTTTGTAACTTCAAGAATTTAAATTTTAAAAATATTAATGTAAAAAAATCATTAGATATGATTTATACAATGTAATATTTTTTATGTATATATTAAAAATTATGACATTTCAACTTTAATAGTTATCAAGAATTTGCAAAACTAGACTGATGTGATAAAAGTTTGGCGTTGATTTTTTAACTTATTGATTTGTAAAAATATCAAAAAAATAATTTATCATTCTTAATTAATTGTAATTTCTAAAAAAATACATTACGTGATCGGTGATTTAATATATTTATTATTCTTAATTAATTATAGTTTCTAAATTTTAAACACAATTAATTTGAGTTTTGAGTATATTCAATATATTTTTAGGTTGTATTGGATGAAAATGTGAGTTATTAGAATTTAGGATGATAAATATATGTAATTTTAGATTTTGGAGTGACAAATAAGGAATTTCATAGTTTTTGAATGATATATATAGAGAGAGAGTAAGGCTACCATGCTATGCAAATTAAAGTGGGCGTTTAATTTTGCGCTCACATCTCTAGTTTCAAAGTTCAAAACGTTGATCTGAATTGTTTAAGTTGATATCCATATGAACCGTGTAGGTTCATACGATTTAGAAATGCAACAAGGCTGTTGAGGCTGTTAAGGCTATTTCCTTTATCAGTAAGATAACTAACTGCATCACTGCTCAAATGATGGCTAAGACTTCAAAATCAACATCTACTCTTCACAAGCTTTCCGAAAAGTAGTCATATGTCGAAATCAGATACTCGAGCACCAAGATACGCCTGTTTGAAGAGTGTTGAAGTTCCAAAACAGTTGATGACCGTCATAATGGAATAAATACCAAACGAGATGGATAAATTCGCTTTATTTTGGCCCCAGCTGGAAGTAGAAACAGAGCCGACCGTTGCTAGGACTGTTGCGCATCTAAATTTGCTTTATTCCGTTAGCCTGCGCACCTTTCGTATTTTGGCCTCCATTTGGTCATACAAACTCCAATTTGAGTGAATCAAAGCTTGAAATTATCAGGAGACCGATATCTACAACTTCTATGTATTAACTTTGTTCAAAATTGCTGTGTATTTTAGGTATCGAATAATGGGTCAATTTAATACACTTTTTCACTTTTAAATTTATAAAACCTTAGTACACAATAATAGGTCAGTTGCAAGCATACAACCTATCCTTGTAGTAGTTTAGGTATCGATCCAAAGACAACGAGAAATATTACTTTTTACTAAATTAATTAATTCTAAAACAGTGCAATAAAAGTAAATGGGGGGTTTGTTTGAAAATTGGTTTTGTGGGTTCAATACCCGATTGAGAGTCTAAAAGTAAACAAAGCAATTTAAACAAACAAATAAAAGGAGTTTTGTGATTTAATGAGATGGAAGTCTAGGGGCTTTTGGCATACAATCACTTGGTCAAATCAATACTTAGTTGGTTTCTAAATTCATGTTTGCAATTATGGGGTTTCTAAGCCTTAAATATCAAAAAGGGTCACTTTCGTGAATTAATGACGTGCCTAAATAATTCGGATTTCACGATTAAGTCCTTCACCCTAGCTATCTAGACCATAAGCACAGGTTAGCCTAGTTTATCCCTAAATATCAATACTTCACGATTAAGTCTTTCATACCAATATTTGGTTCAATTCTAGGGGTCCCAATCAAATATGAGGCTTCACGATTAAGTCCTTCACCTCAATTCAACATTTGTTTCTTGTGGTTCCGAACTAAGAAATAGATTTGGTCATTTCTAATCTTAATCCTAAGGTTATTCATATATACAATTTGGTACCATCAATTCTTTGATCCTAGCACTTTAAGTTTGTTAGACCTAAATGGGACGCTAATTAACGAGCACACAAATCATACAAGCACATGAATTATAAAATCAACAAGAACAAACATGCAAGCAAACAATCATCATAGAGAAAAATATCCAACTAAGGTAGGTTTTAACACAAGTTCATGTTTTATGCCTAAGCCCCTAGAGAGGAAATCTAGCCTCTCATGGGTGTGTTAACATCCAAGAGAAATACAAGAGTAAACATGATTAAAACTAAGGAAAAGAAGAAAGAGAATAGAAAACACCAATCTCTTCGCTCGCTGCCCCTTGTCTTCACCTTTGCTCGCTCGAGAAAACCTTTAATCCTTCTCTTCAATCGCCTTCAATCACTTGGGCAAGATAGAAAAGATGTGGAAAGATGTGTAGAATAAAAGCTAAGTTGAAAGATCTCTTCCCCTGGTGTCTCCCTGCCAATATATAGCTATTTTTGTGCCTTGGGAAACAATCCCCCGAAATATGGAAGGAAATCTGAAGAGATATGGTGAAATCAGGCCAGACTGGCATTCGTGCGGCCTCTTGTGCGGCCTTCACAAATTCTCTGCGGCCAGTGCAAATTTCCTGCGGCCTGCACAGAATGGAGAATCAGCTGGGGATCATGCAGGATTTTGTGTGGCCCACACAAAATTCCTTAAGGCCGCACAAAGGCCCACACAAATCTCTGTTTTGAAAGGAGAAAACTTGATAAATTCCGAATTTTATTTTCGGCTTGAATTTATTTTGTGTGGCCCGCACAGAATTCCTACAGGCCACACAAACACCCACATAATTGCTCCTTTTGCTCGATTTCTGCAATTTAAACAAGGCAAAGGCAGTAACTTGGTTCTTTGGTATATTCTATGTTAAACTAAGCTAAAATACAAGGGATTTGGTGCAGTTTTAGAGGTAAAACCCTAACCGAAAGTATATATAATTGAGGCTTATCAAAAATATGAACGGATGGATCACTATAGGCCTTGGAAGACAGATGTCAGATATGGAAACAAGAATAAACCTAGATTTATTTCTCTCCCTTTATATAGAAGCCAAAGCTAGGTTTCTTGGTTGCTTGATCTTGAAACTTCAATATTCATCAACAACCGAAAATCTACTCCATACTCAATCTATTGTAAGAACTCGAGATATTTGTGAGAGATCTTTTATTCATACAAACCCTAGACCCTTGAGTGCTTGTTTCTCTTGTATTAGAGCATTTAGTGCGCTTGAACCATTTCCGTGCTCGGGCCGTGTGACTTCCCAAGCTTTGTAAGGGCTCACCGGTTATATCTTGTATTAATTTCTCATTGGGTAAATAAAGACACGCCATCAAGAAGGTCACGAAGTCCCGGAGACGTAGGCATTAGTGCCGAACTCTATAAATATCTCTCATGTCAAGTGTCTCTAAACTCTACTCTTTACTTTATTTATTTTATATTTTAGTTTAGATTTAAGCTATTCGAGTTTTCGTCGAGAATAACTTATAGACACGCTAGATAATTTAATTTAGATAAAAGTTTTAAAAACACCTATTCACCCCCCCTCTAAGTGCCTTTGGGACCAACAGTCTTAACTATATATATAGTTACACAGGACCTCAGGAACAACTTTTTGAATTTTGAAAATTTAAAAACAACTTAGTTACACAGGACCTCAGGAACAATCAATTTGATATTAGCCAATTTCCATATATATATATATATATATATATAGAGAGAGAGAGAGAGAGAGAGAGTAAGGCTACCATGATTTGCAAATTAAAGTGGGGATGTTTTAATTTGTGCTCATATCTCTAGTTTCAAAGTTCAAATAGTCAATCCAAACTTCTTAACATGTTCTTCATATTGAAATGTGCTCGGAGACCAAATTTTACATTTTTTTGAAAATTTTTACTATATTTTTAGAAATTTTCAAAATCAGTGTTTTCTGAATTTATTATTATTTTATTTAATGAGTGATAACGGCAATTTATATAGCGAAAATCACTACTTTTTAGTACGAAAAATGTATGCAAAGTACCATTTTTCCGAATTATTCACCGCAAACGTGTTTTTAGGTTATTTTGGTTGGTTTTGGAGAAAGTTGCAAACACCTCACACGAAGTGCTAAGTTGTGAACACCTCACTACTTTTTTAGGCTATTTTTGGAAAAGCATCAAAATAGGGCATTACTTGGAGTATGCAAACACCTCACACGAACACTACAAGAAATGTAGCCTTTAGCAGCATTAAAAAAATGCCACTAAAAGCATGAAAAAAATGCCACAATTGACTTTTAGCGGCATTTACCCAAGTGCCGGCAATGCAGGTGTCGGGAAAGATATTTTTCGGCGTTTCTGTAGGTTTTCCCGGCGTTTACAAAGTGCCACCCGAAGTTTTACATTTCCCGGCGTTTATAAAGTGCCGCCAAAGTTGTTTGGATTTTCCCGGCGTTAATTGGGCTTTTTCTGACGCTTATTGGGCCTTTCTCGATGCTTAAAAAATGTCACCAAAGGCCCCTGTCAGTATAAAAAAAATTGACTTTTCCTGGCGCTTCAGAAACGCCACCAAAAGTCATGAAAATATTAAAAAAAAAAATGCTAGTACAACATGGTCAATAAGCTGACAAACATAGCAAGGATTGTATAAAATGTAGTTGTAACTTGCTGTAACTCAAAAATTGTTGTAAATTGATCCCTCCTCTCTCTATATATATATAAACAAAATAGATGATTTTTGCTTTTGTTAACTTAATCTTCATCAATACCGAGAGTTTTGTTTTGACTAGATATAATAATAATAATAATAATAATAATAATAATAATAAAACTATGCAATTAAATAGTAATATCATTAAACATAGACCAAATTAGTATAAACTATTTGGTAGAAAATAGTAAAAAAAAAGTGAATAATTACATAAAATTCTATTTATTTCAAAACTCTTTTATAAGAAATTATCTATATCTTTTATATCATCTTGTATAAACATAGGACACAATAATTTATTTGCTTTATTCCAATAAACATAACGGATATGAAATTATTTTTAAAAAAAAACTAATGATAATAACTAGTGAGTTTAATCAATTTCTATTTGGAGCAAGGTTCTAAATAGCTAGCTATAGCTTTTCCGGATCATAAACGCTAAGCTATGAGATAAAATTGCGCTAACTCAGCTACGACCGCTATAGCTATAATAGCCGACCGCTATTACCGCTATATGAGACCCGCTATGCTACTTGATTTTTTTTTTGCAATTTATATGGACTTCTGTACTTCTATTCTTATTTCTAATGCTACATGGTCTTCTACGATAAGTATACTAAACCAAACTATATGCTTCTATTTTTATTTGTGATTTATTCTATCATTCTATATCGAGAAATATTCAAATACTAATTCTTCATTTTGATTACTCTTTTTATAGTAATTATTTATAAAATTATTATCATTCATTTCAATTGAAAGCTGATTTTGATTATTATTATTATATTTATAAAATGTTTAAATATGTATATTGACTTTATTTACCTTATAAAATTAATTGCTATTTGTCTATTACAATATGTAATACCATGAAGTATAAACTATTAAATAATGTTACTTTTTAGATTTTTTCCTTCTTATTTGCGTAATTGATAAAAAGTATAGACTTAGATTAGTTGTCATTTAGTTGTTACATCAATTCTCTAATATTGATTATGTTGATAATTAGTATAAATATATAATATAAAGTTTGAAAAGGGAAAATCGCTATGTGTGATAGCTTCCGCTATAGCTACGCTATTCGCAATAGCTTTTTTTTTTGTCTCCCCGCTATGCCGCTATAATCGCTATTTAGAACCTTGATTTGGAGTTATCAAATACAAAAGTATTCACCATATTTTGATTTTGAAATCAGATCTTGACTACTTTATAAAAGGAAAACGTTGAAACAAATTATATAATTGAAATTGAATAAATACAAAAGAATGCTAAGGAAACTCAGATTATAATATCTTATAAGAAACTAAACTTGCAGAATCTTTTATTAAGGAATACTACTTCACAAATTTTGTACAATTTAAGAATGATATTTATACCAATAATATATAATTATCTTAGCCTAATCTATTCAATTTACATGCAACAATATAATATTTAATTACCTTGATGCAAAAAATTTAACACAAATGAGGGGGATTTGAGGTCTCCTCGGTAGTTATGAAGAAAAAAGTAAGAGATGTCAGATGTGACAGAGATAGGGATCTAATTAAGTTGTGGTGCGGTTTGAGTAAAACAAAGAAATGATCAGTGTTTAAATAGAATGAGAGTTTATCAGGGATATGTATATAGACATCGAAATTTTAATTAGAGGGACGCTTGATTTGAACCGGAGTGGAGACGGTTATCAAAAGGTTAGTTATTTTGATAAAGAGTGAAATATGGGCTGCTGGAATTTAATTGGACTGAGGCCTCTTTTAGTCTAGAAATCAATTTCATTTATATTATAGCCTATTAATTAAGTTAATTAAAACTGAAATATAAATTAGATCGTGTCTCACGTCAATTCTCTCAATTTACGTGGCGTTACCTTGACATATATTGATTTGGCTTCTTCTATGGAATGAAAAACTAAAATACTTCATCCATTTCTAAATAATATTTTTATTGAATTTCTAGAAATAAAAAGTTATGTGCGTATGAAATGGTTTCAGTAATAAAGTTGAATACTACCGGAGAATATGCAACTTCAAGCATCATTATAAATCTACAATAAATTAAAAATTACAGCTACTTTTTCAAGTATAATTAATTAAGCAAGCATTAAAAAAAAGATTTGGTTGTGCTAACTGCTAATTAAGAAACGAGGGATGTTATGGTTATGATACCACAAGTTTATTGTATATTTGTATCCCTAAATGTCATAATTTTTATTGTTGGATTTATATTTCAAAATTTTCAATCCAAATGTCCGATTCAAAAATTTGATTTTGTTTGTTTTCAAGAGATGCATCCATGTAACACTTTATTATTTTCAAACCTTATTTTATACCAAGTCAGTAACAAAAAATGGACCTTTTCTATTAGACCCCCCGTTAATTTTTTTATACCAATGCAATTGATATTAACAAAGAAAATCCTCATAATTAATTAATTAAGCTAACAATGCCACAACACCAACTTGTCAATGTGATTGATTTGAGGCAATTTGTTGATTTTACAAGAGAAAGCTCCACAAATTTGAAAAGGTCTTTGAACAGAGAGGAGGTGCTTAAACAGCTAATTTTGATCAGTTTAACAAGTATTTTCAAATATCAGGGAATGCCTATTTTTTTTATAGAGATAGAGAGGAAAAATAATTTAAAAAATAATCAAATTAAACTATGGTGCAGATATGTAAAGTTAGCGTGCATTGCTTTGTAAAATTTTTGAGTGAGACATAATTCTGTAATTATTTTGAATGCTAAATATATTTTTATAATTTTTTTCAGAAAAAAAACATAGAAATAGAATCATATTTTGAAGAATTTTTTTACAGATAGGCAAAAATTTATAATTTCTGAAGCTTTAAATATACTTTTATATATTTTTTAAAAATACATACATTGAAGTAAAATTTCAAATTTTACCATCCACAAGTAGCACAATTTTTTTTTTAACTATTGACGAAGAATTGTTGTTGAATAATCTTGAGCTCATTTGCGTTAACTTTTTATAATCCTTCAAGGGTTTATTTACTTGATTTTGAATTTGCTTAAAAATGACTAAAAATAAATTGTGAAATAAATGCTGAGATCGTCAAATTAATAGTTGTTTAGAATAACAATCCCAAAAACTACATTTATTTTGAAATATTATAAAAAAATTAGCTGTATAAATTGCTGCAATGCATACAACACACTACACATTGCTATTATTTTTAATTATAACGATGACAATAATAATGACAATTATAATGATAGTAAGAAAAACAAAGAGAGTAATAATAATAATAAATATCGATAATAATACAAATAAGGGTTAAAGCATCTACATCCCAATAATTCAAATGATTTTTTAAATAACTGTTAACTACTTTTTAAAAATTGAGGTCTCTAAAGTTTCTAAAGTTGACATTCTTGAAATTTATTTTAGAGTTTCTATTAAGCTATGTCAGCAATAAATTAAAAATGAGAAATAATTTGAGCTAATAATTTAGTCAGCGTAGAATTTATAAATAGTTTTTTAATAAGAAACTTTCCTGCATAGTTTCTAAATAAGAAACTCTCTCACATTCTTGAAACTGGATTATAAACTGCTACATCAGATTAGAAACTCTCATAATACTAGGGATGTTGATGCTCTCCATGCTTGCTAAATGATTGGCTCAAATTATTTCTCCTTTTTAATTTATTGCTAACATGTTTTAATAGAAACTCTAAAATTAATTTCAGAGATGTGATAGTTAGAAACTCGAGAGATCTTAATTTCTAAAAAGTGGTTAACAATTATTTAGAAACTCATTTGAATTTTTGAGATATTGATGCTCTAATAATGATGATGGTTTAAATTTAAAATATGAATCCGCAAGAGCATAATTTAAAAGTAATTTAGTTTATTTATTAAGATGATGTAAAATATGTCGAGTAGAATTATGGTGGTTTTAAATTTATCAAAGTCTTTGATGAGCTTAACTCCAAGACCTATCAGAATGACTTTGAAGTTTAAATAACGAATTTAAACTGTTTAAGCTCATCTACTTTGAATTAGTATAAAATCTAGAGGTTAAAAAATAATGAAAAGTAAACGCATGAAAAATTAACTTACAAACCTTCTTGTTTTTACTACTTTACTTTATACTAAATCAAGTCAAAAATTTATAAATTTGACATGTAAATACATCAATCGTGAAATGGATCAGTTTCAGTAGTTTATATTCATTATTTAAAGTCATTCAGATAGATTTTGAAGTTAAACTAAAAAAAAAAACTTTTTTAGCTAGTTCTACACTCCTACAGTCCTACTCATTATTTAAAAATACTAATACTAATGATTATTTTAATATAAATTATGAATCTAGCAAGAAAATAATTAAAAAGTTATTTATTTATTTATTGACACGACGAAAATTATGCCTTCTTAATTTTTAAACTCAAGTTATTTATCTCCTCTTATAAATAAATAAGTGATAAATTGGTAACTTATACTTTTCCCACCTACACTCCAACTAAAGAAAAAGTTTGCTTTATCTCCATTCAGGAAAACTGGAGATCATCTGACGTTATTTTCTGATTAAAGAAAAAAAAATGGAGAAAACGAATTGGGCAAAAAGCCGGGTAAAGATTTTAACAGAGTGGTTTTGACTTCATGCAGCGTACAACACATTTGAAGCAATGTTTGATTCTATAGTCTGTACGCTGCATGAAGCAAAAACTATGCTGTTAAAATTTTCACCCCAAAAAGCCCCTAAATGATTGGTGCCACGACTGCTTGTAGAATGGTTAGTCCGAATCTCTGAAGTAAGTCAAATTTTGTGTTTTGATTTCAACCGTTCGATCAGAATATAGATGGTGCTAAAGCAAATAGGACGGTCTGGATGTAAACTCAAAATTTGAATTAACTCAGATGATAAGAACTGAAGAGAATCCATTTGTCATAAAAGAAAAAATGGAGAGAACGAATGGGGTAAAGCATTCAATTCCATAATCTCTGAGGTAACAGAATATTTCCTCTTAGATATGACCGTCTGATCAGAAGTCATCTCCTCAATATTCGTGTGAGCTCTGATAAGACGGTCCGTACTAAACATCAATATTCCGTTACCTTAGGTCATATGAATCATCACTGGCTAAATTATTGCATTGGGTGCCACGACTTCTCGAAGAGTTGCAAGTCAAGATTATCTGCGGTACCTCAAATTTTGCGTTAAGATCAGGACCAATCCGATCCGAGATGGAATGCACGGAGGCCTTTAATATTCGTGCAGATGCTAATCGGACGGTTTTAATATAAACTAAAAGTTTCTGTTACCTCAGATGATATGAATCACGACTGCTTGTAGAATCCATTTGCCATAAAACCTAGTGCGAGCGAGGCTGCGAGAAAGAAAGGGTAGAAACAAGAGAGAGATAAACGGAGATCGATCTTCGTTTAGGCACGATGACACATGGTAGCTCCGCCGGATCGGGAGTCGTCGGTGAGCGAATCGAAATCTCTGTTCTTTTATCTTTCGATCAATTGTTTCCCTGCTTAAACTAGGTTTTTCTTACCCGTTTTGAATCATATATACTAGATCATATGAAATTTCATCAATTGAATGAAGTTCTAGCGATTTGTTGACATTTTGATTTTCTGATTCAATTAGAAAGTTGAGATTTGTGTACTGGATCAAATCGACTTTGATCTAGCGATTTTGTGATTCAATTAGAAAGTTCAGGTGCTATCTTCTTTTTGTGAATAAGGGTTTGAATAAGACTTAATTGCTTCACAATCCTACTAAGTTCTACAATAACCAGGGGCGGGTTTACATTTGCTCTAAAAACCCTTTAAACTTGTGCATAAATTATAATATTAAAGATAAAATTGTTATATGTATGCTAAATTTGACCCCTATATATTATAATATTGCCTCCGCTTCTGACAATAACGGTAATAACTATTAATCATACTCAGAGATAAGTAATTACAAGCTGACATACAGAATCAAGGAACTGATGTTTACTGTATCAATTTTTTTATTTCTATTTGCAATTTCATACCGGTTTACAATTGAAAATAACAATGTAAAAATTTATGTGCAGTTCCAAGGAACTTTAGGCTGTTGGAAGAGTTAGAGAGAGGAGAGAAGGGAATAGGAGATGGCAGTGTCAGCTATGGAATGGATGATGCCGATGACATTTACATGAGGTCTTGGACCGGTACCATCATTGGGCCCCACAATGTAAGTTTCTCTGATTGCATAAATTCAATAGAGAATTTCATTTGTACCTGACAAATTTTAAAACATTGAGTGTAATTCATAATAAGCATGCATGGGGCACATCCTGATTTTTTTCTAGAAGAAATTGGGAGATAAAAAGAGTATTGGTGATGCATTTAGGATTAAATATCCCGACTTAATGATTTGGAAAATATATGCCTTTTCAATGATTTTTACTTTTTAACAAGATTCCACTCTTTTTACTCCACCTCTTTTCTTTTTTATACGAAGCTGTATTTGATTTGTTCATTTGATAAACAGTGGTAATTTAGATTATTTGTTCGTGCCACTACATATGTGATGTATTGAAAGCATCTATTTGTGTTAAATGCTTGTGTGTGTGTGTTTTTATCATATTTGAAGACGGTGCATGAGGGGAGGATATATCAGCTGAAAAAAAAAAATTCCCTTGAAATTAGGTGCACAAACATGTCCAGAAAATATAGCACGAAAGATAATAAGGATTTATTTAGCTGTTAGTCTGCTAAAACTATATTTGATTAGAGATAACAAGTGGAGATAAGTTATAATTTTTTACTTTTTGTGGCCATGTCTGGTTAAAAAGATGATTCTGTAGACTGTGCATGAGGCATCAGTTTGTTTTAAATGCTTTTTTTTTGTAAATTTTGTAGACGGTGCATGAGGGGAGGATATATACACTGAAGCTGTTCTGTGACAAGGATTATCCTGAGAAGCCGCCAACTGTTAGGTTTCACTCTCGTGTCAACATGACTTGTGTTAATCATGAAACTGGAGTGGTACGTACCCCTATCTCATTTTTACATTCCCTTTTACCATAGTTTTATAGCTAGTATTCTGGTATAAAATATACTGAAAACTTTTTGTTTTACCTTTGTAAAATGGTGCTTAGAAACAGGCATTGCCAAGGCATTTGTTTTTACTGGTACTTGTACAATACCAGTTGTACTCTATATAATTTTAAGAGGAGTGAGGCTATGGTACTATGCATAGCGCACATTGGTTAGTACTTTGGATCAATATTTCCATTTACAAAGTTCAAATAGTCAATCTGAACTGTTCAACACAATCTTGTATGAAAATGCACTTGCCGATTAAATTTTACATTTTTTAGATTTTTGTTTACTTTAATTTAGATTGTAGATCACTTGATTTGAAAATTCTGGACCATCTGAAGCCAGTGGTTTTCAACCTATCTAAATAAACAGTAAAAAGAGTTCCAAAATATGTGAAATTTGGTCTTCAAATACATTTTTATATTGAGATCATATTTAATGTTTCGGATTAACCGTTTGAACTTTGAATATAGAAATATGAGTCCATAGCATGGGTCAATTTGCCTCACTCTATAATTATTGCTTGTAATAATTTTTTTTTCAGTTCGCATGATTTAACTACTTTGAGAAATTACTGGTAGACCTGTAGAAAGCTGATTAATGCCTTTTATGTTATGTGTCTTTATTGCTCCAAGTAGCACTTTTTTTAGGCAACAGTGAATTAATTCAGATCCTTTAACATTAGAAATTTTTTCCTGATAAATAAGCAAAAATTGCAGGTTGACCCAAAGAAATTTGTGTTATTAGCAAACTGGCAGAGGGAGTACACAATGGAGGATATTTTGACTCAGCTCAAGAAAGAGATGGCTACCTCGCATAACCGAAAGTTAGTGCAACCTCCAGAAGGGACCCACTTTTAATAACTAGTATAAAAATATATTTGTCTGGCTAGATCTGTTCTAAAGCCTTTTCGGTGGACCCAGTTCTGAAAACTTTCTATATACTGGGTCAAATCTTGTCTGAGTGTTTTCTAGCATGTTTGAAAAGCAGTAGAACAGTTGGTACCAGTATCTTTTCTTGTTCTGGATTCGGGTTGGTGATATTGGTAGGTGTTGTCTGGTTTTGAATTCTGTGAATGTATAATTAGTACAACTTTGTCACTAATGAATGCGTGATTTTGTTGCATGCCTCTTTTTTCTTTTTTTTTTTTTTTTTTTTTTTTTTATATCTTTTTGAGTTTGGAAGTTTAAAATTTAAGTTCTTGATCTATGTTTCACATTTGAAGTTGTTTGGGCATGAAAATTTATATATGATTTGTGCTGGAATTAAATGTGATTAATTAGCTCAAGTCCTCTCTGCCATACAGCAATTGTGCAGCATGAATTCAGACCCCTTCTAGTTAATAGTCCATGTAGCATGTGGCATCAAAATTTACTTTTATCTAACGTGATATAATGTGATTAAATGTGATTAAAATGATAGAGGATATTTATATCACGTGAATAGTTATGTTATGTGGGGGTAGTGGTCACGTGACATGATTGATTATATTTAATTTTTATTTAAAATTTTTAAATTAGTTCATAGAAAATAATATGAAATCATTATAAAATAATTTATAATTAAGAAATAATGTTTAAAAATTGGTCCACTTAATGTGTTGTGGCGTTAGGAATGTAAAAAAGTCATACTGTGACTTGGCATGTTACAGCTCTAACATGACATGTGTGCTTGTTTACATAGTGTAACTTGTATATTGTGATTATTTATGTATTGTGATCCGTATACTGTGATTATTTACGTGTCATGACTCATGTACTGTGGTAATTTACAGCCCGTAACCATCTTTCATGATACAAAATATGGCCGAGCATTACCGCATGTGGTCAAAATAACATAAAATTGTGTCATTATATATCCAAAATAATAATTAAAATTTTAAACTATAGATATTTATTAATTTATACGTAAATTTCTTTTTAAAATACTGTTCTTTTAGTTTACAATTATTTACATCATTCCTTGCTTTTGTTTTCTTTTCCTGATTATTTCTTACTTAAATTAACTTCAGCTAAAAATAATAATAACTATATGTGATCAAACATAATATTTATACCGTGATTATTTTCATAATTTTAATCACAACACCGTTACGAACCGTAAAAAGTTGAGATAGTCACGACCATAGTGACAAATGAATTATTTGGGTTCGGTTCGGCGAGGTCAAAAATTTGTGATTGGAAAATAATTCAGAATTATCGAACTAGAGATCTGTCCTGCAATAGAGCAAAAAAAAAAAAAAACCCAAAAAAATATTATGGAAAAAATTCGGAAAAGTTCAGGAATAATTTGTAAAATTCGGAAAAAAAAAATCATAAAATTCACGAATTATTTGGGTTTAATTCAGTCAAAGCTTGATCAACTAAATAATTTGGTGTTCGATTCAGCTTCACTAAAAAAATGAATTATATGCGAATCTTGTCGCTATGTTCATTGCATAATACGTTACCCATGTCATAATGTGACTAGTCACGAGTTTACATGCTGAAATCAACGGACAATAATTTTCTTAGATATTGTATAGTCCATAAATTTACGGTCCATATTAACTTCTAACCGGACTTAACTCAATCTGATAACCATTTGCAGAGTTAGGGTGTGCTCCAGAACCTGTCGCGCAGAGGAAGGGGACGGGAGACGAAGGGAGGGTAACACGGCTCGTGTTACTCTGTCTACACCCCGAATGGGGGGGTACGAATTTCGGAAGCTTTCAACGTAGAGTTACCCCTGCAACAGTAGCGTTTTCCCTTCCTCTCCTCTCCGATTTCTTCGTTCTAGAGCGAGTAACCGTGGCAGGCAGCTCCGGTTTGCCTTCGTCTCCCCTTCCTTCCCTTTAATGAGGGGTTTACTCTCCGTTGTGGAGCACGCCCTTAAAAATATAGTACGGATCTAATAATTCTAAAAGATTCCCTTGACGGATATCGGAGAGGATCCTCTATCGTATTTGACTTGTACAACCATTGTAACAATATACGCCATAAATTCGTGAATAATTTATATTTTATTCTTTTTTTGATGTTTTCAAACTGAGCTTTGAATAAAACGTAAAAAAATGTATAATACATTTTATTAGCAAATAAAACGCGAATCACGAATTATTCGCGAGAAAATGAGAAAAAAACAAAATTTTTTTTTATTTCCTTGTTGTACCGAATTATTTCTGAATTATATTCTAATTATACCCGACTCACAATTTTTTTACCCCGCTGAACTGAACTCGAACTATTCGTTTGCCACCATGCTCCCAGCAAATCAAATGCTCAACGGTACCTATTTGAAATATAGGAGGATTTCGTTTCGAGATTCGTGCCGGATTAAAACGAACAACTCAGATCTCATTCTACTCGGTGCAGTATTGCACTAGATCTGAATTCCCTTTTTTCTCTCTCTTATCTCCAGTTAACTCACTCGCTCTTCTCTCCAGTTAAAAGAAAAGAAGGCGACTGTGTGAGCTCCAATTTCCCTCGCGAGCGAAAAAGACAAAACAAAAACCCCACAAAAGAAAGCGAAAAAGAAAAATAGTACAGCAGAGGCATGTCAGCGGGGCGAGTCTCGGAGCCACCATCTCCGGCGGGAGGTGCCTCGTTGCCATCTCCGGCGGCGCCAGATGGCAAAGTCCGGCGCGTGAGCTACTTCTACGAGCCGACGATCGGAGATTACTACTACGGCCAAGGGCATCCGATGAAACCCCACCGTATTAGAATGGCTCATTGTTTAGTCGTCCATTATCGTCTCCATCGTTTCATGGAGGTTCTCTCTTGCTTCTTTTGCATATCCACCCCTAACAAGTGGGTTAATTTCTATGCTTTACCTATGACAGTGGGTCCTACATGTAGAGTAAGTTAATCTGGCCATCTGGGTGTAGAGGCCCACTGTCATAGGCAAAGGTTGAGAGCCAACCTTTGATATAGAGAACTGATTGTGCTATTTGCTTCTATTTCTTAGAGAATTGACTGTGCGTAGTTCAAAGTTGTAGAGTCAACCTCTGATGTAGTGCAAACTTACAAACATACCCTGAATTTTTTTCTAATTTTAAGTCATATTTGCTCTCAGAAGCATGCCAGTTTACAAATTTTGCATTTGAAAGTTAAAGTTACAGAGCCAACATCTGATGTAGCCCCCCTTTTTATTTTTTTAATTTTACTTCATATTTGCCCCGAGAAGCATGCCAGTTTACAAATTTTGTGTTTTGAAATAGTATGTGCTTCTATTTCTTAGATAACTGTTGAATGTTAAAGTTGAAGAACCAACCTCTAATGTAGTGCAAACTTACAAACATACCCTAATTTTTTTTTCTAATTTTACTTCATATTTGCCCCTAGAAGCATGCCAGTTTACAAATTTTGTATTTCAAAATGTGCTATGTGCTTCTATTTCTTGGAGAACTAACTGTTCAACGTTGAAGTTGCAACCTCTGATGTAGTGCAAACTTACAGACAATCCCTGAATTTTTTTTCATATTTGCCCCTAGAAGCATGCCAGTTTACAAATATTGCTTTTGAAAATGTGCTATGTGCTTTTATTTCTTAGAAAACTGACTGTCCGAAGTTAAAGTTGCAGTCCTGCAGAGCCAGCCTCTGATGTAGTGCAAACTTATAAACATACCCTGAATTTTTTTTTCTAATTTTAGTAGTTATTTGATTCACAATATAGATAATTCGACCGTATCCAGCTGCACCTGAAGACTTGTTGCGGTTTCACCATCCTGATTATGTGTCCTTCCTCTCCGAAAGCCCACTGAACACATCCACGGGTCCCACTATTATTAACTCGAACGCCACGTCAGCTTTCAAAAGGTTATATTTCAAAAGTTCCTTATTCAATACTCAGACTCTTGTACTTGTTTGTCGTTTCCCATTCAAAGCAAAGTTCAATCATATCTAACTTCATTGTTTAAAATTAATCTTTAGAAAGGTTTAACTTCATTGTAAAAGATTACCTGCTTGTGTCTCTGACATGGAGTATTTCTTCTGTGCTATACATATTTTTACCAAAATAAAATGTGAAAGTCATGAATGGGTTGTACAGTGGTAGATGTGAAATAGCAATTTGTGTTGAGTATTATATCTAACTTGCATTGTTCAAAATTAATCTTAATTAATCTTTAGAAAGTTTGAATTTCAAATAATATTTTTCTTTTAGATTCTTTTAAAAGATTATTTGCTTGTATCTGACATGGAGTATCTGTGCTATGCATATCTTATACCAAAAGCAAAAATGAAAGTCATAAACTGAGTTTTGTGCAGAGTATTATTAAATCTTTGAAAATAATCTATTTTTATTTTATTCTAGAAGAAAAATGTTTTTGGTATGACAGGTTTAATGTAGGAGAAGATTGCCCTGTATTTGAGGGTCTTTTCGACTTTTGCAAGGCGTCAGCTGGTGGGTCCATAGGAGCAGCTGTGAAACTAAATAGAGGTGATTCTGACATTGCTATTAATTGGGCTGGTGGGCTCCACCATGCCAAGAAATGTGAGGCATCGGGATTTTGTTACGTCAATGATATTGTGTTAGGAATCCTTGAACTTCTCAAATTCCATCGGGTATGTAATTTATCATTTATACCCTTTTTCCATATATCTGCAAAAAAATGGACGAACTGTATAATTGCAAGAGCCTGTGTAGGTACTGTACTTATATTTGAAAAAGTATTTAAATGATATGTCATTTATGGAATTTTATTGCAATAAGAAGTGCTGTATACAATTTATATCAGTTCAAAAGACTTAACTTCTAATGTCTTACTAGTGGTAAGGACATTTTGAATTTAACAAAATATTCGAGAATTTTTACCAAAACTAATTTTTGTGCTAATCAGGTCATACTGTTTGGTATAATAGATTATGTTTTTGTGCAGCGTGTATTGTACGTAGACATAGATGTACACCATGGAGATGGCGTAGAGGAGGCCTTTTTCACGACAAATCGGGTCATGACCGTGTCCTTCCACAAATACGGTGATTTCTTTCCTGGTACCGGGCACATAAACGACATTGGTGTGGGCCAGGGCAAGCATTACGCCTTGAACGTACCGCTCAGTGACGGGATAGATGATGACAGCTTCAGGGGTTTGTTCAAGTCGATAATTTCTAAGGTCATGGAGGTGTACCAGCCCGAGGTCGTGGTGTTGCAATGTGGCGCTGACTCATTGGCCGGTGACAGATTGGGGTGCTTCAATTTGTCGGTTAGAGGCCATGCTGAATGTTTGAGGTACTTGAGGTCTTTTAATGTGCCACTAATGGTGCTTGGAGGTGGTGGTTATACTATAAGGAATGTCGCTAGATGCTGGTGTTATGAGGTATTTATTTTTATTTAGTTTATGTACTTTAGATTTGTGAGTTGGGCTATGGTGCTTCATGAATTGAGGGCCTTCTTTTACTTCATTTATTTGGTGAATTCAATTTTTTCATGTTTTAAGAAGATTCTGGACCATCCAAAAACGGTGATTTTCTACCTATCTAGAAGAACAGTAAAAAAAATTCTAAAAAATATAAAATTTGATCTCCATGCACATATTTATATGAAGATAGTGTTGAGCAGTTTGGAATGACTGTTTGATGTTGGGAAAGGAAGATAAGGGCGTGAAGTAAAAGAGGGCCCTTACTTCATGAAGCACTATAGTTATGTACTTTAGGTTTGTGATGTACTTTTCTTGTAACCCTAGGTTTATTCTTGTGCTTTAGGTTTGTGATGTACTTGTTCTTGTAACCCTAGGTTTGTTCTTGTACTTTAGGTTTGTGATGTACTTGTTCTTGTAACCGTAGGCTTGTTAGTGTACCGTCATGATTTATGACTTATTCAGGTTATATATTCACGTCCAATTGCTATACCACTATTTGTAATAACAGGTGCAATTTATTTATACATACCATGCTACTACATGCATGTATCAGTACACAACTAGTATATGTACTTGTATAGATGAGATTTATCATGTTTTATCAGGGGTACATGTGATATGTCTTGTTTGTGGTTACATGTAGGTAAATATTGCAGGGAGATATATAGGTTTCACAAGTCCTAAAGATATGCTGATTAATTTCTTGAACAAGTGAATCATATATCAGCCAAAAATAATATTTCCCATCATCTTAATATGCAGATTGTATATTTAATTCTATAATATGGATGCTGATATAGATTTCTGTTCACTTTTTCTTAATCATTAAAACCGCAGATTGTGGGTTACTCTGATTTCTTTTATTATGGTTTTTTTTTTTTTATATTTTAGACGGCAGTTGCAGTAGGAGTAGAGCCAGAGAATAGGTTGCCATACAATGAATACTATGAGTACTTTGGGCCTGATTATGCACTCCATATTAACCCTAGAAATGTCGAGAATCTCAACACAGAGAAAGATCTCGAGAGTATAAGGTACTTCATGTTTTCTCTTTCACTAATTTTGTCGAAACTTTATCTTGTTTTTCTTTTGGGAGGTGTCCTCGTTATTTCATTGTTAAAGGTAGAGATCAAGCTGTACTGTGGATTCATATATTCGTTTATAAAGTCCAAACAGTCGATTCGAATCGCTCAACATGATCTCTATATGAAAGTATACTCCGAGACCAAATTTTACATTTTTTAGTATTGTTTTTGCTAGTTTTTTAGATAGATAGAGAATCACTTTTTTTAGATGGCCCAGAATCTTTAGATCAGGTGATTTTCTATGTATTTAAAAAATTGTAAAAAAATTATAAAAATCATAGAATTTGGTCTAGAAATACATTTTCATATGAAATATCATGTTCAGCGGTTTGGATCGACAATTTGGGCTTTGAAAATGAAAAAATGAATCCATAGCACAGGCCAATCTACACATTGGCCTCACTAATGTTTTTTTAGTTTAATTGCTGATCCTTTTTAATAACAGGAACATGATTTTGGAGAACCTGTCAAGAATCGAGCATGCTCCAAGTGTACAATTTCATGCCACGCCACCTGAAGCGAAAGCTCCAAAAGAGGTTTCTTCTTCTATTGCAATTTAATTAAACTCTTCTTTAATTATGTTTTGCTTTGTTTTGTTGTCAACTTGATTTTCATTTAGAGGTGAATTTGCATCACATTGTGAGGCCCTCTCGATTTTTGATTGAGACTATGGGTACTATGCATAGCGCATATTGATCCATACTATGAATCAATATCTTCATTTTCAAATTCTAAATGATCGATCTGAACCTTTCATCATGACTACTATTTGAAAACGTATTTGTAGATTAAATTTTACATATTTTAGGATTGTTTTTACTATTTTTATAGATAAGTTAAAAATCACTAGATCTAATCATTCTAGATCATTCGAAAGTAGTGATTTTCTATGCATCTAAAAAAATAGTAAAAAGTTTCTAAAATATGTAAAATTTAGTCGGCAAGTACATTTTCATATGAAAATCATGTTGAACAGTTCAAATCGATCGTTTGGACTTTTAAAATGGATAAAAAGGGAAATGGATTCCATTCATTGTGTTACTCTCATTTTTGATATCATATGTTTTGTTAGTTCATCATTATATTGCTACACTTTGTAAAATTAAACATTATAGGAAGAAGAGGAGATGGATAAGAGGCCACCTCCAAGGCTATGGAATGGCGACGCCGCTTATGATTCTGATCCCGAAGAAGACAATAATATCTAGAAAAAAATAATATATTAATAGTTTTTTGGATTCAACTTAGCTTGTACGGATTTTGTATGAATGTTTGTACTGTTTTTTTAGAGAGAATATTGACTTGATTTGTACTAATTTGGATTTCTTCATTTTAGTGGGTTCTAATTGTAAAAAAAGGTTCTATTTGGCATCATGGCATGGCATAAGCATATTTGGCTTTTGCGTGCTTTTAGAAGCATTAACTTTTTTTTTTCATTTATAGATACAAGTTTTGAATGGTTCACATTGACGGTTTGGATTTGGGAAACGGAGATATTGATTCATAGTACGTAACAATATGTGCTATGCACAGTACACTATCTTCACTATTGGTTTTAATTTAAAAATGAGGAAAAACGTGATGTATAACAAACTTGTGCATGGAAAATTGAGAGACATGAAATAGGAAATTCATAAATTCAAAAACACCATGCAAGATCAAACGTCTGTATTCAACTTATTTTGAGAAGCAAAGACCATGTAATTTCTCTATATTCTCAAAGAAAGTTTAAATCAAAATAATTTACTTTTCTAATTGAGTGAAAATATAACTTTTCAGACT
The DNA here is from genome assembly GCF_964058835.1 of Carex rostrata. NCBI lineage: Eukaryota > Viridiplantae > Streptophyta > Magnoliopsida > Poales > Cyperaceae > Carex > Carex rostrata. Next base: position 1,761,763 of record NC_135930.1, read on the forward strand.
TTTTATTACTAGTAACATATGATATAACCACTTTTCAAAACAAAGTATAAATGATGCACATACCGTGTGTGGTTTTCACTTCTCAAACTCCTAGCACATAAAAGATTTTCATGTATAATTTTTTTTTTTAATCCATCACAGCAGTGATTCATTCCTATATAACCTCATCTGGATGAAGTGAACTCATGAGTGAGGCTACGGTATTATGCATAGTGCTGATTGGTCTGTATTATGAATTAATATTTTTGTTTTTAAAGCCTAAATAGTTGATATAAACCGTTCAACATAACTTTTATATGAAAATGCATTTGCAGACTAAGTTTTATATTGTTTTTACTATTCTTTTAGATGGTCTAGAAGCTTTAGGTCAAGTGATTTTCTATCTATCTAAAATATAGTACAAAATTAAGAAAAAAAAGTAAAATTTGATTATAAATACATATGTTTATGTGAAGATTATGTTAAACTGTTTAGTTTGATTATTTTAATTTTAAAAATATGCTATGCATATTACAGCATCCTCACTCTTTATATTTTAAACTTTTATCAATCTTTTTTTAATTTTTTCGGACAAGTATCCTCTCTAGTACTGTACGGGTGGGTCCCACTACTTTACGACTCAGATTAATTAGAAAACGGTGCCTAATATTATTTTTGCTTTGAGATTCATGCAAAGTTAAAAGAACATTCCGGATCCAATTACTCCACGAAACAATATGGGCCTGTTCGGCATTTACTGTTCACGTGGAAAAAAACAAATTCACTCAGATTGAATTTTTTTTTTCTCACAAGAACAATAAAATTTCCCATTCCTATTCCTATTCCTATTTCCAAGCCTCCGCCGAACATGCCCTATATGTGTAGCACTCAGAGAATAAGATTCTGTGGTTCTATAGCAGGATTGTCAAAAAAAACAAAAATGAAAAAAAAAAAAGGGATCTCCCATTTCTATAGCAACAAGCCAACAATGAATGAAAGAGAGAGAGACTAGCAAGTGGGGCCCTTGGGACAACTGGAGACGACAAAATGGAGAAGAGCGGGGAGACAAAGAGGTTTGAGTTCGTTAAGAGGCAGTTCGCGCCTGTTTCCACCACCACCGCCTTCAATTCAATCGCACCTCTCCTGGTTATAGTGCCTCTCTCTCTCTCTCTCTCTCTCTCTCAGCAATTTGTTGAAATATGATAAACCCTAAATGGGGATTAAGGCAGGTTGATGAAGTGCGAAACCTTTCTCTGCTCTTTTTATTGAGATAATGTAATTTTATTTCTCTATTTTGCATCAATTAGTTTGTTCACTGAGTATAGGCTTTAGGGTTTAGGTTTTAGGCTTTAGGCTTTTCAAATTTCAACAAATTTAGGGGCTTAAAATTTCATCAGTGGTCAGCTCTTGGATTTGAGAAACCTCCCATTAAAATTTGGTTCCTAAAGTTATATGAATGTAAGCCATGATGCTGTGACTTTTTGGTTAAAAGTTGTATACATCTATTTTTTTTTTCTTTTACAATTCAAAGAAAGATGTCTAATTTTTCTTTCACTATTATGAATATTTTTAGGTCACTATTGTTTCTTCTTTTGATTATCCAATAAAAGAAAATTAGAAAAAAAAATTCAAAGGTGAAAAGATGGAAGTAATTTGGCGTAAGTGGTAAGTGGTGGATACCGCTCGTACCAGTCTCCTACTATACTGCATACAGATTAACTGAAATCCAACCAGGCCATCACCAGTCTGATTTTATCGCTCCAAATCAACCTCAGAAGGTATTTAATCAAATTAGAATGTATATTTGATCAGATTTCATAAAAAAAGTACACTATAGCTTAGAAGATACTGGCACAATTGTTAGTGCCTTGCTATACTGGCACATTTGTTAGTGCCATTGCTGTTTACTTAAGGGATAGGGGTAATTGATTTTTTGCCAGGTTGATGATGCTTATAATAATGCTGAAATCTTCATACTGCTCTTGATGGGTCAGTCAATGGGTACAGTATCTGATTAAGGATGCTGGGTGTGCCAGTATCTGAGACCAACACATGGCAATTTGGGTTTTTATCAGGGTAGTATTGCGTATTTTTATTTCTCTTGTTTGAGCTGTTACTTGTATTGTTACTTTTCTATGCAATGGAAGGGCATTTATGCCTATTTTTAAAAAAAAAAACTAATAGTTTAGAGGATCAGTTCAAGACGGTTTTAACTTTGCGATTTTTTCATGTATAACAGATAAGAGAAGAGCAGTTCAAGATTGGTCATTTACTTGCTGAATTCATAAGGCTCATACACGGCAACCAATCTGATGTAGTGGGGGAGCTACAAACTTCAATAGTGCGCTATCAAGAGAAGTCTCCTAATCAGCTCTTTAACTGAAAACTTCAAGTACAATATTTTGTTTTGTTGGAATGTTAATTGTGATTCTGCGTGTCATTGTTTGTCTAATTATTCTGAAGATTGTTGGATGGAATTTTTCTTTGAGTGAGGCTATGCTACTATGCATAGTGCGAATTGGTTTGTACTACAGATTAAATATTTTTGCAAATTGTGCTAGATTTTATGAAATATTTCTTTGAGTGAGGATATGCCAGCATTTGTGCCACTTATCACATACCTGACTTGCTCGCGTAATGGTCCAAATGCCCATGATATCGACAAACTAGAAGAGATGTTCAAATTAGGGTTTCTAAACTACTATGTCGAGCATTCTATGTTCTCTGCAGCAAGGCAACTGGTGTACGAGTGAGTATTGATATGTTGTTATTCTTGTTTTTTCATACATAGCCTCATGTTTGTCTCCTGTGCACTGACACCGTAGGTAGGGGTGTCAATGGTATCCTTTTATCCTTATACCTGTCCCACAAGTTTTTTTTTCCGTTAGCTTATCGGATACGGGTAAAGACTATTTTGTACACCGTTACCCTAAACGGTTGTTATTAAAAATAAAAATTATAAAATTATAGATATATAGATATATATTTATATGGGGATGATGCATGATATAGTTTTATTCATGGCCCATTTATATATGTTCAGTGGCACTCTTTTATCTGTTTACCCGACCCGACCTGTACCGGTAAGAGTAAAGTTTTTTTTTTCATGAATTTAAAGGGTAAGGGTATGAAAATGCTTCCACCCCTAACCGTGTGCAAGTATGAACCAACACTTTCAAATAATTCTCTCAAATTTTTTGTAGATATAGTGCTGACTATGAAGGCGATTCATATTTTACCAGTAAAGCAGTAATAATCAGGGAGAGAAACATATTTACAATAGAGGTGCTAAAGAAGACAATTGCAGAAGGTAAAATGTCGATTGCCATACTGTATGGTGTTGGTCACATGTCAGATTTTCACAAAAGACTTGTTAAAGAGCTCGACATGGCACCAGTCACGGTGGAGTGGTACTCCGCATGGTTCATCAAAGTGGGACCCAAAAGCAAACTCATTCATCCCTTGTTAGACAAATTTCAAAGAGAGGATAGGACCTTTATTTTAGGCACTCTTAATTTTTCTTTCCATGTGGCGGATCTTTGCGCATGGAGAACTGCGTTCGGGTTGCATTATTGGGTTGCTTCTTGGGTCTTTAGATTCAGATATTTTTTCTCCAAGAGACGAAAAGGACGATTGGAGAAACTGCAACATTCAATTTCATTTTGAATAGGAAAGAAATTTGAAGAATTAATGGTGGATTGTTTATTTTCTTTCTTTTTTTCTTCTTTTTATAGTGTGGTTGGATGCATTTTTGGTCAATTATTTTCGAAGATTGATGTCAATCACAAACAATTTTGTACAGCTTTGCTAGAATGAGGCTATGATACTATGCATAGCGCAGATTAATTTGTAATTTTGTACTATGGTTCGATATTTTTGTTTTTAAAGTCTAAATAGTCGATCTGTACCGTTCAACATAATTTCCATACAAATATCTAGTTGCACACTAAATTATACATTATTTAGAATATTCTTTACTATTTTTGTATATAGATAAAAAATTGCTACTCTTGCATGGTCTAGAATATTTAGATCAGGTGATTTTCTACCTATCTAAAAAAACAATACAACCTTTTTCTTTAAAATATAAAATTTCATCTACTAAGAGGAAAATAACTATTTTTTATTGATTTCTGATTCCAATACAATAGCAATTGCTCTATTTATAATTGTATTTTGTGTACTAGCCGTTACACTTTTCTAATTTGTTATCATTCCTTCTCTTTTAATGGAAGCTGTTTTCTAAGAAGACCCTTGTACATAAAATTCTATCCATAAATCGACAAGTTCCTATCTTGAATTTTCTTGACAGTGAAAACAGCAAAGGCTCATGCCAGTATGTATAATAGAAACAAGAAATGAACAAGGGGCAAAATAAGAACAATAACACTACATTCAGACAAATACAGAATGCATTTGCAGTATATATAATAGAAACAAGAAATGCACAAGGGGCAAAATAAGAACAATAACACTACATTCAGACAAATACAGACTGCATTTGCAGTATAATATATTAGCAATTCTCATTACCACTTAAGTGAAGAAATGAACAATCACATATAATATAAAACAAACTCGCGCAGCAACTCGTTATTCCAACAAAGATCGTGGAAGATTTTATTAAGAACATTAGAATCTTTATTTTATTGTGATGATGATAATCTTGACAAATTTAAAATTTGTTTTACTTTTTTAGGAACATGCTGAACCAAACTGCAGATTTCTTCTGATGTCTTGTGAGATTGTTCTTGTAATCAACAAAATTAAGACCAAACCGGTTCGTGTAGCCGCTTGTCCATTCAAAGTTATCTATGAAAGACCATGCAAAATAGCCTCTCACATCCACACCATGTCTATTCAAAATCAATTCAAATTATACATATATTAGGGAAAACGTAATTAATTCTTTTTACATTGCTAATTAGATCAACAGAGTCCTACATTCTCAGGTCTCTGAATTAACTGGTAAAATACTAATCTCTTCAAACTGTGGATCATTTCTCAGGGACAGTGCAAACCAAAAATAAATAAATAAGCGAATAGATAAACAGTAGAACAAAATACAGATCATGTGTTGAAATATTTTGTTATTTTTTGGAATTTTGACTTGCTAAACTTGAATTTCGTACAAAAGTCGATGTATTAACCAGTTTTCCAATGGGATTAAATTTAACTAAAATAACTTGTTCTACATAACTAACTAAAAACAAATTGCTAATTAATAACAAAAAATGACATACCTGATTGCACTACGCAATGCCAGGAGATGACTACGGTGGTATGATAACCTGAGTGTATCATTCAAGGCTTCCTTCAGCGATAAGCTTCCGTTATCGAGCTGGTCCACACCTAGAAATTATTAATTATTAATTATACAAGGGCTGTAGTGAAATTCGACAGTAGCAAAAGAAGATGAGAAAGAAAGGAATAATATCAATATGTAAATATTTACCATTTTCAGTGACGTAAATGACAGGATTCTTGTAGTTGGTTTTGGTATAAAGCATTAAATCTTGTAAACCAGGGGGGTATATGTAAATCCAAGATGTCTTGAATGGCTGTATACAGAATAATATTTTTAGTCAAAATAAAGATAATATAATAGCTGGAAGATTTTTATAATAATTAGGAAAATTATTAAAAAAAATCACATACCTGTGGTAATTGTATACCATTGCGCTCACCTTGTAAAAGTACAGAAAAGGATGTACCAGTAAGATAGCCTTTTATTTGCAATTTTTTTATAACAGAAAAGAACTTTCAATCATAATGAGACTTAAAATACAGTAAAAAATGATGTACCGGTAATATTAGCCAGAGAATCAGTGTCGTAACTCTGGCGTAGTGAATTGCTAGCTGGATTGCTTATGGCATAATAGGTAGCATAATAGTTTATACCAAGAAAATCATATGATCCTTTAAGTGATTCAGATTGTTCATTTGTAAATTTTGGTAGACGAATTCCCACTGATTTTCTCATGCTTACTGGGTAATCTCCATATGTCAAAGGATCCATAAACCTACATGTAACAAATTATGAACTAATCATTATTTAAGAGGATTCAAATGCCTCAATTTTTAAAACTTTAATAACTCATAATTTAAAACTTAACCGTCAAAATATAACCGTTAGATGTGATCTTCATCAATTTCTCTATGTACATGTAAAAGATTACGATATTTCAACTTTGTTTTGATTGTTTTCAAGAGTTTGTAAAAATACATTGATATAGATAATTTATAGACATTGATTTTTCAACTTAGTTATTCACATAAAAGCAAAACCAAAAAGTGATAGTTTTTTCATGTACGTATATAAAGAAAATAACATAGGTCACATCAAACAGTTTTATAAATATCATCATATCATAAATTCATAATAACTATAGCAGGAATAGAAGATTCAAGAAATAGCCTCAGAGAAGAGAAGAAGAGATCATACCATCCATACATGAAATCCAATCTACGCTTCGCAGCGATAGTATCTGCTTTGGATGAAGACTCAGGAAGAAACCAATGTGTAATAATTGTAATACCAATTTTGCCCCTCTGGGTTCCCTGATCATAGCAAATTTAGTAATGACCATCTGCTTCTTTCAGTAGAGTCACAACTTTCTTTTTCTTAATTCCAGCTTAACTTATTACAATTAATATATGATACTTAACAGTTAAAAGTAGGCTAAATTATTTTTTTGCTTATTAATTATAAATAATTTGGTATTGATAGGAACTAGAAATTGCAACCGTTGTTTTACCTGATATTTTTCTTTGTAGAGCTTGACAGCAGCACTATGAGCTAGCAACATGTTGTGACCGCAGATGTAGGGTTCAGTTGCTGAGTTACCAGTGCTGCAATTGCCGGATTCCCAGGAGGAGCATCGTCCCGGTGCAAATGTGCCACTCGCATAACCCATTGAGCAAAATGAATGTGGTTCGTTGAACGTTATCCATTGCTTCACCCTATCACCGAATTCCTTGAAGCAAATGTCGATGTAGTCGACATAGTCTTTTCTGCAACATATATTTCTCTTATCATTGTTATATGGATTTGTGGATTGGTTACTTACTGTCATAAAATTAATTTAGATGTTTGAGGAAGTGTTTGTGAAAAAATAATATGGAGGAATAATTGCCACAATAAAAAGGCTTATTATTTTATCAAAAAATAGTCATAATGAAAATCATACAGAAAATTCTGTTATTATATTTGAATGAAACAAAAATAATCTGAACAAATATACAAGCTAATAATTTTCATTTTCCTTTGGATATATTTGACTGTGGATATTGTTGTTGTTAGTGTGTTGGAAAGAATACTTAGATGCTAACACTACACATGCATTTCCCAAAGTTTAGAATATGCAGTTTATTGTTATCATAAATATTATTTTGGTTTAAATTTTATAATTAAGTTGCTATCATTGTAATAGTATTTGATTTGTCATAATGCATATAAGTCTAATCAAAATCCAATGATTCAGATTATGACTTTTCATCATTTGCATCTATATATAGTATTTGATGTGGACCCTCATTTATTATTACATAGAGCTAGATGAACAGATAGCAATTAAGTCAAATTACGGAGAGAGACTATTTCTGATTTTTTTATTCATAACCTAAAAAAAATTCAAAAATTCAAACATAACATCACTCTTCAAAGATCTCCAATCTTTAATCCAACCACGCTGACATTGACAGCGGTACCATTGATTCCGAACCGCTAGCAATTAATGTCAGCACTAGAAAAATAGATAGACTATTTTAGAATTTGAATTCGCTATAAGTATTGCGAGAAATGATCCGGATCCAAACTTTGAACCGGAATCAATGGTTCGGATCCAACATTTTTTTTTTCAATAACACACCAAGCAACAATATAATAAATATGTCAGTCAGAAAAAAAAAATTCCTGAAAAATGTTTAGATATATGGACCATTGATTCTTATCCAAATTTAATCATTCTAGCACATTCATATTATAATTAAGGTACTATATCTATTTTTTTTCTAAAAGTCTTTTTAGAAAACTAAAATAAAATATTAAAAATCGAAAAAGATATTGACAAAATTATTCAGGCTTCATGTAAAACACAACTAATAAAGACAAAATTAAAATATATATGACTGATGTACTGCGTAAAGTCAAAATAACTCTATAAATCTTTTTATCCAAATTGTGTTGATAGAAAAGAATAGACAAAATAACATGCATGTCAAGCTACATATAAGACAAAACTCACATGATAAGTGGGCTCAAGAAACCCAAATATTTATCTTCAATTGCTTGCGGTACATCCCAATGAAATATTGTCACAAATGGTTGCATTCCTACATTAATTTCCAATATTTATCTTCAGTAGTTATTGGATCGGGATATTATTTATGTATTAGAACTACATGAATATATAACATTCAATTTCTTTAAGAAATATGCATGGTGCTTCAAATTAATTTTGCTTTAACAAATATGCAATAGTCGAATATGATTTTACTGTTTTATTAAGCCATCATTAAATCAACGATTTTTAAAGTGGTTTAATAAATAGTATAAATATTCTCAAAAAAATAATAAAATTTAGTCTCCAAGTATATTTTAATATAGAGATCACATATAAAGATTTGGATCGACTTTTTGGACTTTGATCTTTCTATGTATATAGAAATCAGAAAGAAGGGGACGGGGTGGAAGGGGTGTGCTTCGAAATGGACCCTCCATTTCTGAAAATTTTGAAATCTAGCGACATTTGTTTCAATCTCATCTATCAAATTTGCACGAATTTTAAAAGACATCCAACAGCTCACAATGCAATACATAGAGCCTTCAATGTATTGGAATGTATGGTAGCTTATCTCTTTCTCTCTTTTTTGAAAATGACTTGATAGAGGCTACAAAGCTTATCTCTCTCTCTCTATATATATAGTAATCCAATATGTTAAAAATCAATAGAATATGAGATAAAAATTAAAATTTAATTCTAATTTAATCACCGTTAGACAATATTTCATTGATGAGATTATTGTAGAAGTTGACGCCTTCTTTATTTATTCCACCACTTAGGCTCCCATCTGCAAATCATATATAGTTACTTTATTCTAACATTATAACAGGTTAATTAAGTAGTCATGAAATAATTGACAAATTATATATATATTTAATCAAATTAATTTTATTAAGAACATTGCTGTTTTAATTTGACAACCGTAATAATTTGATTAATTATTATTAAAATTGCAAATTTGTTCGTCGTGATTTTAATAAATTAGTCATAATATGAGGTATAATTTCAGAATTAATTTGTCCTCGATCAATCGATTTGGAAAATTAACAATTAAGTTCTATGGACATTTGATTGGTAATTAACCAAACAACTTTTTAATGACACCAAATTAAATATCAACTAAATAATAAAAGATAAAGATCAAATCTATAAATTACTTTTTTTTATTTCAACAAATTATTACATTTGTCAAAAAATTGATTGTCAATATTTATTTTCTAAAATGGTAATAAATTACTTGGTAGAATCCTTGACCAAGAGATGGAAAACCTAAATGCATCCATTCCCATCTTCTTCATGTTTTTTATATCCTCCTGTCAATATCAAATTTTAACATCATAATTCAGGAAATCATAAAATTGTTTTAATAGAAAGGTCATTTTCCAAAGCTACCAAATACTGCACGATAAACACAATGGAAAAGACTAGGATTTATATTAATTTAAAAATAAATAAAAATAATGTTATACCTTATAACGATGGTAGAAGTCATCAGCTACATCACCGTTGCTTCCATCTGCTATCTTATCTACATAAATCACAATTATAAATTATTTTATATATGTGTGTGTGTGCATGTAAATATAGATATAGAGTTGGGCTATTGTGCTTCACAATATAAATGACATATTTTACTTTACGCTCATATTTTGTGATTTAATGTTCAACAGCTGATCAAACCGTACAACATGATCTCCATATTAAATTGTGCTAAGAGACCAAATTTTACATTTTTTTTAATTGTTGATTATTTGTTTAGATTTTTTTTTAAATTGTTGTTTTTGATGGTTCATAATTTCGTGAAAAACAATGATTTTCAAAAATTCTAAAAAAATAGTAAAAATTTGGTCTCCAAGCACATTTTAATATGGAGATCATGTTGAATAGTTTAAATCAACTTTTTTGACTTTAAAATTAAAAATATGGGTGTGAAGTAAAACACTCGCTTTACTTCATTAAGCACAATAGCCCAACTATATATATATAATATGATTTCAGTAGCATTTTTCAAACCATACGCTTCCAATCTAAAATCCATCTGATCAGCTTCAAACGAAAAATCTAAACCGTTTAAACCGATCTCCTTCTTGAGAGCTTCATTTACATTTTTTTTTTTAATTCATTTAGTATCAAGTTAAGCGGTCAAAAAATGAAAATTTGTGCGTATATTGATGTAATGTTGGTATGTCATAAAAGACCATGTTTCAAAATTCATAAAAAAATGTAAAAAAAAAAAATCTAAAAATAGTAAAAATTGATATTCTACAAGTTCAATATATAACGAATTTACTAATCTACTTAATTCGACATTTCAATTGTAAAATTTTAAAATTTGACCTGTAAACATATAGGCTAAAATGCTACTAAAAGCATATTAGCTAAGACTCTTATCTATCTATCTATCTATCTATACACACACACACAAACACACACACACACACCTGGGTGTAAGTGGGTGAAGGTGTCCCAAATGCTAGGCTCTCTGCCACCTTCTCTAGCAGCACCTTCATACTATTAATTACACAACAAAATCAAAATAAAATTGCTGGAGAATTTAAATTGTTCATAGAAAAGGAGGGGGGGGGGGGGGGGGGGGGGGGGTTTAAAGAATCATGTATTAATTAATTAATTAATTAATTAATGATTAATTGTAGGAATATATAAGGTATATATATATATATACCTGGTAAGCAGAAGATGCAGTTCCAAAGAGAAATCCAGGTGGAAAGCTGCTTCTATTGAAGGAACTACAAACGCCATGCTCTAATAACAAAGTCACCAAAACAATCAGAGAAAGAATAAAATTGTTTCTTCTGAATAAAATTTGTTTAAAAGCCATGTTGTATTGTATGTCTTTTAATTCCCTCTCATTTACAAAGGAGGCTTTATAGAGAGAGAAATCAAGCAAAGTCTTTATTGTAAAATGAATTTACACAAATGTCCCTGTAACTATGTAACTATTTAAAGTCTTTATTTGTTTCGATAAAGTCATTATATAACTATTTTTGTTTAAAATAATAATAATCAAATATGACGTGGCAACCTATTTTTTTTTTTTGCAGTTGATAATGTGGCAAAATTTACCATTAATTATATTAATAAGTGTTCAGATAAAATGTCGTTGTCACAAGCAATAAAAAGAATGGATTCCGAATTCAAGGTGTCAAATTATAGGAGATATTTCAAACATACATATGGATGCATTTTTCTACCATGTGGGGTAGAGAATGAATCCCTTGTTCAACAAATTTCAAAGAGAGGATATGATAGGGATGGAAACGTATCCGGTAAAACCATATTTGTATTTGTTTTTATTTTTCAGATATATATACAGTCGGATATTAGACGGATACGAATGTAGATGTAATCATGTGAGAGCTGAAAATAAAAGTTGGATATTAAATATTTAAGGAGCGCCTTTGAGAATTTATTTGAAGGACAATTATGAGGCTACTTATTTAAAATCATTTATAGTTTCTTCATCAAAATTGACAAATATTTTCTACAATTATCAAAATTTAGATACTAGTTTGGCTCGGATTAAAATTTAGTCTCCGATGATTTGCAGATTATATCATAAATTATATGTTTTGTCGTTATAAGCGAAAGAGGGAAGGAAGAAGGGGATGGTACTGACTGGTTGACCAGGAAGAAAAGGAAGGAATTAAGAAGATTTTAACAAAGCAGTTTTGGCGCTTCATGAATTGAGGGCCTTCTTTTACTTCATTTATTTGGTGAATTCAATTTTTTCATGTTTTAAGAAGATTCTGGACCATCCAAAAACGGTGATATTCTACCTATCTAGAAGAACAGTAAAAAAAATTCTAAAAAATATAAAATTTGATATGCATGCACATATTCATATGAAGATAGTGTTGAGCAGTTCGGAATGACTGTTTGATGTTGGGAAAGGAAGATAAGGGCGTGAAGTAAAAGAGGGCCCTTACTTCATGAAGCACTATAGTTATGTACTTTAGGTTTGTGATGTACTTTTCTTGTAACCCTAGGTTTATTCTTTTGCTTTAGGTTTGTGATGTACTTGTTCTTGTAACCCTAGGTTTGTTCTTGTACTTTAGGTTTGTGATGTACTTGTTCTTGTAACCGTAGGCTTGTTAGTGTACAGTCACGATTTATGACTTATTCAGGTTATATATGCACGTCCAATTGCTATACCACTATTTGTAATAACAGGTGCAATTTATTTATACATACCATGCTACTACATGCATGTATCAGTACACAACTAGTATATATACTTGTATAGATGAGATTTATCATGTTTTATCAGGGGTACATGTGATATGTCTTGTTTGTGGTTACATGTAGGTAAATATTGCAGGGAGATATATAGGTTTCACAAGTCCTAAAGATATGCTGATTAATTTCTTGAACAAGTGAATCATATATCAGCCAAAAATAATATTTCCCATCATCTTAATATGCAGATTGTGTATTTAATTCTATAATATGGATGCTGATATAGATTTCTGTTCACTTTTTCTTAATCATTAAAACCGCAGATTGTGGGTTACTCTGATTTCTTTTATTATGGTTTTTTTTTTTTTTTTAGACGGCAGTTGCAGTAGGAGTAGAGCCAGAGAATAGGTTGCCATACAATGAATACTATGAGTACTTTGGGCCTGATTATGAACTCCATATTAACCCTAGAAATGTCGAGAATCTCAACACAGAGAAAGATCTCGAGAGTATAAGGTACTTCATGTTTTCTCTTTCACTAATTTTTGTCGAAACTTTATCTTGTTTTTCTTTTGGGAGAAGGTGTCCTCTTTATTTCATTGTTAAAGGTAGAGATCAAGCTGTACTGTGGATTCATATATTCGTTTATAAAGTCCAAACAGTCGATTCGAATCGCTCAACATGATCTCTATATGAAAGTATACTCCGAGACCAAATTTTACATTTTTTAGTATTGTTTTTGCTAGTTTTTTAGATAGATAGAGAATCACTTTTTTTAGATGGCCCAGAATCTTTAGATCAGGTGATTTTCTATCTATTTAAAAAATTGTAAAAAAATTATAAAAATCATAGAATTTGGTCTAGAAATACATTTTCATATGAAATATCATGTTCAGCGGTTTGGATCCACAATTTGGGCTTTGAAAATGAAAAAATGAATCCATAGCACAGGCCAATCTACACATTGGCCTCACTAATGTTTTTTAGTTTAATTGCTGATCCTTTTTAATAACAGGAACATGATTTTGGAGAACCTGTCAAGAATCGAGCATGCTCCAAGTGTACAATTTCATGCCACGCCACCTGAAGCGAAAGCTCCAAAAGAGGTTTCTTCTTCTATTGCAATTTAATTAAACTCTTCTTTAATTATGTTTTGCTTTGTTTTGTTGTCAACTTGATTTTCATTTAGAGGTGAATTTGCATCACATTGTGAGGCCCTCTTGATTTTTGATTGAGACTGTTGGTACTATGCATAGCGCATATTGATCCATACTATTGATCAATATCTTCATTTTCAAATTCTAAATGATCAATCTGAACCTTTCAACATGACCACTATTTGAAAACGTATTTGTAGATTAAATTTTACATATTTTAGGATTGTTTTTACTATTTTTATAGATAAGTTAAAAATCACTAGATCTAATCATTCTAGATCATTCGAAAGTAGTGATTTTCTATGTATCTAAAAAAATAGTAAAAAGTTTCTAAAATATGTAAAATTTAGTCGGCAAGTACATTTTCATATGAAAATCATGTTGAACAGTTCAAATTGATCGTTTGGACTTTTAAAATGGATAAAAAGGGAAATGGATTCCATTCATTTTGTTACTCTCATTTTTTATATCATATGTTTTGTTAGTTCATCATTATATTGCTACACTTTGTAAAATTAAACATTATAGGAAGAAGAGGAGATGCATAAGAGGCCACCTCCAAGGCTATGGAATGGCGACGCCGCTTATGATTCTGATCCCGAAGAAGACAATAATATCTAGAAAAAAAATAATATATTAATAGTTTTTTGGATTCAACTTAGCTTGTACCGATTTTGTATGAATGTTTGTACTGTTTTTTTAGAGAGAATATTGACTTGATTTGTACTAATTTGGATTTCTTCATTTTAGTGGGTTCTAATTGTAAAAAAAGGTTCTATTTGGCATCATGGCATGGCATAAGCATCTTTGGCTTTTGCGTGCTTTTAGAATCATTAACATTTTTTTTCATTTATAGATACAAGTTTTGAATGGTTCACATTGATTCATAGTACGTAACAATATGTGCTATGCATAGTACACTATCTTCACTATTGATTTTAATTTAAAAATGAGGGAAAAACGTGATGTATAACAAACTTGTGCATGGAAAGAAAAAAATTGAGAGACATGAAATAGGAAATTCATAAATTCAAAAACACCATGCAAGATCAAACGTCTGTATTCAACTTATTTTGAGAAGCAAAGACCATGTAATTTCTCTATATTCTCAAAGAAAGTTTAAATCAAAATAATTTACTTTTCTAATTGAGTGAAAATATAACTTTTCAGACTTTTTATTACTAGTAACATATGATATAACCACTTTTCAAAACAAAGTATAAATGATGCACATACCGTGTGTGGTTTTCACTTCTCAAACTCCTAGCACAAAAGATTTTCATGTATAATTTTTTTTTTTAATCCATCACAGCAGTGATTCATTCCTATATAACCTCATCTGGATGAAGTAAACTCATGAGTGAGGCTACGGTATTATGCATAGTGCTGATTGGTCTGTATTATGAATTACTATTTTTGTTTTTAAAGCCTAAATAGTTGATATAAACCGTTCAACATAACTTTTATATGAAAATGCATTTGCAGACTAAGTTTTATATTTTTTTAATATATTTTTTTACTATTCTTTCAGATGGTCTAGAAGTTTTAGGTCAAGTGATTTTCTATCTATCTAAAATATAGTACTAAATTAAGAAAAGAAAGTAAAATTTGATTATAAATACATTTGTTAATGTGAAGATTATGTTAAACTGTTTAGTTTGGTTATTTTAATTTTAAAAAATATGCTATGCATATTACCGCATCCTCACTCTTTATATTTTAAACTTTTATCAATCTTTTTATAATTTTTCTTCATAGCAGTTCCACGGACAAGTATCCTCTCTAGTACTGTACGGGTGGGACCCACTACTTTATGACTCAGATTAATTAGAAAACGGTGCCTATTCAGAAATAGCGTAGGGGCCTAATATTATTTTTGCTTTGAGATTCGTGCAAAGTTAAAAGAACATTCCGGATCCAATTACTCCACGAAACAATATATGTGTAGCACTCAGAGAATAAGATTCTGTGGGTCTATAGCAGGATTGTCAAAAAAAGGAAAAAAAAAATGGAGATCTCTGATGTTTTAAAAAAAAACGGTCTATAGCAACAATGAATGAAAGAGAATAAGATTCTGTGGATCTCTGATGTCTATACAGGCATTTATACATATTTTAAAAAAAAAACTAATAGTTTAGAGGATCAGTTAATTCAAGACGGTTTTTAACTTTGCGATTTTTTTATGTATAACAGATAAGAGAAGAGCAGTTCAAGATTGGTCATTTACTTGCTGAATTCATAAGGCTCATACACGGCAACCAATCTGATGTAGTGGGGGAGCTACAAACTTCAATAGTGCGCTATCAAGAGAAGTCTCCTAATCAGCTCTTTAACCGAAAACTTCAGGTACAATATTTTGTTTTGTTTGAATGTTAATTGTGATTCTGCGTGTCATTGTTTGTCTAATTATTCTGAAGATTGTTGGATGGAATTTTTCTTTGAGTGAGGCTATGCTACTATGCATAGTGCGAATTGGTCTGTACTACAGATTAAATATTTTTGCAAATTGTGCTAGATTTTATGAAATATTTCTTTGAGTGAGGATATGCCAGCATTTGTGCCACTTATCACATACCTGACTTGCTCGCGTAATGGTCCAAATGCCCATGATATCGACAAACTAGAAGAGATGTTCAAATTAGGGTTTCTAAACTACTATGTCGAGCATTCTATGTTCTCTGCAGCAAGGCAACTGGTGTACGAGTGAGTATTGATATGTTGTTATTCTTGTTTTTTCATACATAGCCTCATGTTTGTCTCCTGTGCACTGACACCGTAGGTAGGGGTGTCAATGGTATCCTTTTATCCTTATACCTGTCCCACAAGTTTTTTTTTCCGTTAGCTTATCGGATACGGGTAAAGACTATTTTGTACACCGTTACCCTAAACGGTTGTTATTAAAAATAAAAATTATAAAATTATAGATATATAGATATATATTTATATGGGGATGATGCATGATATAGTTTTATTCATGGCCCATTTATATATGTTCAGTGGCACTCTTTTATCTGTTTACCCGACCCGACCTGTACCGGTAAGAGTAAAGTTTTTTTTTTCATGAATTTAAAGGGTAAGGGTATGAAAATGCTTCCACCCCTAACCGTGTGCAAGTATGAACCAACACTTTCAAATAATTCTCTCAAATTTTTTGTAGATATAGTGCTGACTATGAAGGCGATTCATATTTTACCAGTAAAGCAGTAATAATCAGGGAGAGAAACATATTTACAATAGAGGTGCTAAAGAAGACAATTGCAGAAGGTAAAATGTCGATTGCCATACTGATGGTGTTGGTCACATGGCAGATTTTCACAAAAGACTTGTTAAAGAGCTCGACATAGCACCGGTCACGGTGGAGTGGTACTCCGCATGGTTCATCAAAGAGGGACCCAAAAGCAAACTCATTCATCCCTTGTTAGACAAATTTCAAAGAGAGGATAGGACCTTAATCTTAGGCGCACTTATTTTTTCTTTCCTTGTAGCGGATCTTTGCACATGGAGAACCAGGTTCGGGTTGCATTATTGGGTTGTTTCTTGGGTCTTTAGATTCAGATATTTTTTCTCCAAGAGACGAAAAGGACGATTGGAGAAACTGCAACATTCAATTTCATTTTGAATAGGAAAGAAATTTGAAGAATTAATGGTGGATTGTTTATTTTCTTTCAGTTTTTCTTCTTTTTATAGTGGGGTTGGATGCATTTGGTCAATTATTTTCGAAGATTGATGTCAATCACAAACAATTTTGTACAGCTTGCTAGAGTGAGGCTATGATACTATGCATAGCGCAAATTAATCTGTACTATGTTTCGATATTTTTGTTTTTGAAGTCTAAATAGTCGATCTGTACCGTTCAACATAATTTCCATACAAATATCTATTTGCACACTAAATTATACATTATTTAGAATATTTTTTACTATTTTTGTATATAGATAAAAAATTGCTACTCTTGCATGGTCTAGAATATTTAGATCAGTTGATTTTCTACCTATCTAAAAATACAATACAACCTTTTTCTTTAAAATATAAAATTTCATCTACTAAGAGGAAAATAACTATTTTTTATTGATTTCTGATTCCAATACAATAGCAATTGCTCTATTTATAATTGTATTTTGTGTACTAGCCGTTACACTTTTCTAATTTGTTATCATTCCTTCTCTTTTAATGGAAGCTGTTTTCTAAGAAGACCCTTGTACATAAAATTCTATCCATAAATCGACAAGTTCCTATCTTGAATTTTCTTGACAGTGAAAACAGCAAAGGCTCATGCCAGTATGTATAATAGAAACAAGAAATGAACAAGGGGCAAAATAAGAACAATAACACTACATTCAGACAAATACAGAATGCATTTGCAGTATATATAATAGAAACAAGAAATGCACAAGGGGCAAAATAAGAACAATAACACTACATTCAGACAAATACAGAATGCATTTGCAGTATATATAATAGAAACAATAAATGCACAAGGGGCAAAATAAGAACAATAACACTACATTCAGACAAATACAGACTGCATTTGCAGTATAATATATTAGCAATTCTCATTACCACTTAAGTGAAGAAATGAACAATCACATATAATATAAAACAAACTCGCGCAGCAACTCGTTATTCCAACAAAGATCGTGGAAGATTTTATTAAGAACATTAGATTCTTTATTTTATTGTGATGATAATAATCTTGACAAATTTAAAATTTGTTTTACTTTTTTAGGAACATGCTGAACCAAACTGCAGATTTCTTCTGATGTCTCGTGAGATTGTTCTTGTAATCAACAAAATTAAGACCAAACCGGTTCGTGTAGCCGCTTGTCCATTCAAAGTTATCTATGAAAGACCATGCAAAATAGCCTCTCACATCCACACCATGTCTATTCAAAATCAATTCAAATTATACATATATTAGGGAAAACGTAATTAATTCTTTTTACATTGCTAATTAGATCAACAGAGTCCTACATTCTCAGGTCTCTGAATTAACTGGTAAAATACTAATCTCTTCAAACTGTGGATCATTTCTCAGGGACAGTGCAAACCAAAAATAAATAAATAAGCGAATAGATAAACAGTAGAACAAAATACAGATCATGTGTTGAAATATTTTGTTATTTTTTGGAATTTTGACTTGCTAAACTTGAATTTCGTACAAAAGTCGATGTATTAACCAGTTTTCCAATGGGATTAAATTTAACTAAAATAACTTGTTCTACATAACTAACTAAAAACAAATTGCTAATTAATAACAAAAAATGACATACCTGATTGCACTACGCAATGCCAGGAGATGACTACGGTGGTACGATAACCTGAGTGTATCATTCAAGGCTTCCTTCAGCGATAAGCTTCCGTTATCGAGCTGGTCCACACCTAGAAATTATTAATTATACAAGGGCTGTAGTGAAAATTGACAGTAGCAAAAGATGATGAGAAAGAAAGGAATTGTATCAATATGTAAATATTTACCATTTTCAGTGATGTAAATGACAGGATTCTTGTAGTTGGTTTTGGTATAAAGCATTAAATCTTGTAACCCAGGGGGGTATATGTAAATCCAAGATGTCTTGAATGGCTGTATACAGAATAATTAATGTTTTTAGTCAAAAAAAATATAACACAATAGCTGGAAGATTATCAAAATAATTAGTAAAATTATTAAAAAAATCACTTACCTGTGGTAATTCGATACCATTGCGCTCACCTGGTAAAAGTACAGAGAAGGATGTATCAGTAAGATGCCTTTCATGTTTGCAATTTTTTTTTATAACAGAAAAGAACTTACAATGATAATGAGACTTAAAAAACAGTAATTATAAGTATTTTTGAGAGAAAAATGATGTACCAGTAATATTAGCCTGAGAATCGGTGTCGTAACTCTGGCGTAGTAAATTGCTATCAGGACTGCTTATGGCATAATAGGTAGCATAATAGTTTATACCAAGAAAATCATATGATCCTTTCAGTGACTCAGATTGTTCATTTGTAAATTTTGGCAGACGAATTTCCACTGATTTTCTCATGCTTACTGGGTAATCTCCATATGTCAAAGGATCCATAAACCTACATGTAACAAATTATGAACTAATCATAAATTAAGAGGATTCAAATGCCTCAATTTTTAAAATTTTAATAACCCATAATTTAAAACTTAACCGTCAAAATAAAATCGTTAGATATGATCTACATAAATTTCTCTATGCACATGTAAAAGATTACGATATTTAAACTTTTTGATTGTTTTCAAGAGTTTGTGAAAATACACTGATGTGGATAATTTCTAAATGTTGATTTTTCAACTTGGTTATTCACATAAAAATAAAACCAAAAAGTGATAGTTTTTTCTTGTACGTACATAAAGAAAATAACTATAGCAGCAATAGAAGATTCAAGAAATAGCCTCAGAGGAGAAGAAGAGATCATACCATCCATACATGAAATCCAATCTACGCTTCGCAGCGATAGTATCTGCTTTGGATGAAGAGTGAGGAAGAAACCAAGCTGTAATAATTGTGATACCAATTTTGCCCCTCTGGGTTCCCTGATCATAAAAAATTTAGTAATGACCATCTGCTTCTTTCAGTAGAGTCACAACTTTCTTTTTCTTAATTCCACTTATTACAATTAATATATGATACTTAACAGTTAAAAATAGGCTAAATTATTTTTTTGCTTATTAATTATAAATAATTTGGAATTGATAGGAGCTAGAAATTGCAACCGTTGTTTTACCTGATATTTTTCTTTGTAGAGCTTGACAGCAGCACTGTGAGCTAGCAACATGTTGTGACCGCAGATGTAGGGTTCAGTTGCTGAGTTACCAGCGCTGCAATTGCCGGTTTCCCAGGAGGAGCATCGTCCCGGTGCAGATGTGCCACTCGCATAACCCCCTTCGCAAAATGAATATGGCTCGTTGAATGTTATCCAGTGCTTCACCCTATCACCGAATTCCCTGAAGCAAATGTCGATGTAGTCGACATAGTCTTTTCTGCAACATATATTTCTCTTATCATTGTTATATGGATTTGTGGACTGGTTACTTACTGTCATAAAATTAATTTAGATGTTTGAGGAAGTGTTTGTGAAAAAATAATATGGAGGAATAATTGCCACAATAAAAAGGCTTATCATGAATAATTGCCACAATATGGAGGAATAATTGCCACAATAAAAATAATATGGAGGAATAATCCCGAAAGGAGTTATCATGGAAATAGACAAAATACGCAGAAGCTTCCTTTGGAAAGGAAATGGAACTTGCACGGGTATTAATTGTTTGGCAAATTGGGAGAAAGTATGTTCTCTCAAGAAAAATGGAGGTCTCGGTTTCATTGACCTAACAACACAAAACGAAGCACTGCTCATGAAATGGATATGGAAGATAGAAAAAAACAGTGACAGTCAGTGGTCAAAGACTATAGCAAACTTGCATAACATCACAAACCCGATACACCTGTCATCTCAAACCCAGTCATTCTTTATGGTGGACTTATCCAAACTAAAAGACTTCTATTGCATCTCTGTGGAGTACCAGACGGACCTGGTAAATTGGCGATGGACGACGGGGGGAGACTTCTCGAGCGCATCCGCATATCACATGATGCCCAACTCAGGAGTGATGTGTCGATACCACAAATACCTATGGAAGATCAAAGCTCCATTAAAGGTAAAAAAATTTCTATGGTTGCTGAGGGGGAACAGAATACTGACCCAAAAGGTTCTTACCAAGAGGGGAATACAAGTCACTCCTCACTATGTGTTATGCAACCAGGATGTCCTTGAGGACAGGGATCATATTATGTGGTCATGTGCATTTGCACGGCGTTTATGGAGGTGCATTATACCAAACTTAAACAACTTACCGGCTACAGCCACAATCACACGAATTTGGATGGTCCGGCGTAATTTTATACAAGAAAGTCAAAGGATTTCATGGGATGCGACGTGGGCAGCGGCGGTTTGGGCGTTGTGGCGAGAGAGGAATAGACGTGTCTTTTCCCAAGAGAATAAGGAGGTGCAAATACTGGTAAATGAGATACAATTACAAGTCAAATTATGATGCTCAATGTTATAGTTCAGGGGTGTTAATGGGTCGGAGTCAGCAGGAAAGAGATCAATCGAGCTGCTATTGCGTTTTCTTAGAAGTTTTATTTATTAGTTAGGTTTTCTTATTAGTTTGTTAGTTTGTTTGTTTGTTTCTTTCTTTCATTCATGTAACTTAGGTCAAGGTGATTCTGATACTTGGTCTTGACTTTGACCTAGCAGATTAGGGCATTGTAAATAGTTTTTTTCGTTAATTAATTCAAAATGTTAGTGAGCCATTGCTCACTGACCCTCAAAAAAAAAAGGCTTATTATTTTATCAAAAAAATAGTCATAATGAAAATCATACAGAAAATTTTGTTATAATATTTGAATGAAACAAAATAATCTGAACAAATATACAAGCTACTAATCTCATTTTCCTTTGGATATATTTGATTGTGGATATTGTTGTTGTTAGTGTGTTGGAAAGAATACTTAGATGCTAACACTACACATGCATTTCCCAAAGTTTAGAATATGCAGTTTATTGTTATCATAAATATTATTTTGCTTTAAATTTTATAATTAAGTTGCTATCATTGTAATAGTATTTGATTTTTCATAATGCATATAAGTCTAATCAAAATCCAATGATTCAGATTATGACTTTTCATCATTTGCATATATAGTATTTGATGTGGACGACCCTCATTTATTATTACATAGACTAGATGAACAGATAGCAATTAATTCAAATTAAGGAGAGAGACTATTTCTGATTTCTTTTATTCATAACCTAAAATAAATTCAAAAATTCAAACATAACATCACTCTTCAAAAATCTCGAATCATTAATCCAACCACTGACATTGACAGCGGTACCACTGTTGATTCTTATCCAAATTTAATCATTCTAGCAGACTTTTAGAAAACTAAAATAAAATATTAAAAATAAAAAAGATATTGAGAAAATTATTTTGGCTTCATGTAAAACACAACTAATAAAGACAAAAATTATAATATATATGACTGATGTACTGCGTAAAGTCAAAATAACTCTATAAATATTTTTATCCAAATTGTGTTGATAGAAAAGAATAGACAAAATAACATGCATGTCAAGCTACATATAAGACAAAACTCACATGATAAGTGGGCTCAAGAAACCCAAATATTTATCTTCAATTGCTTGCGGTACATCCCAATGAAATATTGTCACAAATGGTTGCATTCCTACATTAATTTTCAACAATTTCACTATTTAGGCAGTAGTTATTGGATCGGGTTAGTACTACATGAATATAACATTCAATTTCTTTAAGAAATATGCATGGTGCTTCAAATTAATTTTGCTTTAACAAATATCCAATAGTCGAATATGATTTTACTGTTTTATTAAGCCATCATTAAATCAACGATTTTTAAAGTGGTTTAATAAATAGTATAAATATTCTCAAAAAAATAATAAAATTTGGTCTCCAAGTATATTTTAATATAGAGATCACATATAAAGGTTTGAATCGACTTTTTGGACTTTGATCTTTCTATGTATATAGAGATCAGAAAGAAGGGGACGGGGTGGAAGGGGTGTGCTTCGAAATGGACCCTCCATTTCTGAAAATTTTGAAATCTAGCGACATTTGTTTCAATCTCATCTATCAAATTTGCACGAATTTTAAAAGACATCCAACAGCTCACAATGCAATACATAGAGCCCTCAATGTATTGCAATGTATGGTAGCTTATCTCTTTCTCTCTTTTTTGAAAATGACTTGATAGAGGCTACAAAGCTTATCTCTCTCTCTCTATATATATAGTAATCCAATATGTTAAAAATCAATAGAATATGAGATAAAAATTAAAATTTAATTCTAATTTAATCACCGTTAGACAATATTTCATTGATGAGATTATTGTAGAAGTTGACGCCTTCTTTATTTATTCCACCACTTAGGCTCCCATCTGCAAATCATATATAGTTACTTTATTCTAACATTATAACAGGTTAATTAAGTAGTCATGAAATAATTGACAAATTATATATATATTTAATCAAATTAATTTTATTAAGAACATTGTTGTTTTAATTTGACAACCGTAATAATTTGATTAATTATTATTAAAATTGCAAATTTGTTCGTCGTGATTTTAATAAATTAGTCATAATATGAGGTATAATTTCAGAATTAATTTGTCATCGATCAATCGATTTGGAAAATTAACAATTGAGTTCTATGGACATTTGATTGGTAATTAACCAAACAACTTTTTAATGACACCAAATTAAATATATCAACTAAATAATAAAAGATAAAGATCAAATCTATAAATTACTTTTTTTATTTCAACAAATTATTACATTTGTCAAAATATTGATTGTCAATATTCACTACAGCAAAACGGAGCTTCAGCGACCGGTATCAGCGACCAGTAGTGACGCCGGTCGCTGATGTTCAATTTTTCATCAAATATAAAAATTTCCACTCAAATTTCGGCGACCGGTATCAGCGACCGGCGCCAGTACCGGTCTCTGAAAGTTTTTTTTTTTTTTTTTTTCGCTGAAATTTTGGGAGTAAATCGCGTGGGCGCCAGAACCTTGTCCTCCGCGCGCTAGAACCCAATCGAAACCCTTCAAATTTTGATCGAAACCCCAAACCCTTTTTCAAAATTGATCGCCTCTCTCTCGCCTCAGACCAATGGCCCTCAGCATCTCTCTCTCGCCTCTCTCGACGCACCATCTTTCTCTTGCTCTCTCGCCGGACCAGCCAAGACCGAGCCGTTTTCGCATGCGGGTTCACTTCCGACTTGACCAGGTAACTCTTCTCTTCTTCTCTTCCCTCTGATCTAGAACTTGGCAAATCTCATCAATTGTAGTCATGGAAGAAGGAGACAGTCAAGATTCTCAATGCATTGATACAGGTAACTCTCCCTTATTCTCTCTCTAGATGGAAATGATGGAGGAGCTTGGATTGGATGCACACCAAAATCAGCCTCAGTTGAACCAGAAGCGAACAATAGAAGTCGATGTGTGAGTTCTAGCTCCTCTCTCTGATTCTACCAATTTATTATTATCAGTACTAACATTATTAATATTGCAATGCTTATTAGTTCAAGGAAAAAATAAAAGAAACAAAACAAAAGGTCATGAGTTTTCTTTTTAATGTATCACAGTGTGGTATCAGCCGTGCTCAAGGAGATGACAAATGGCACCTTCTCATCTGAGGTAGCAATCATGCTTAACAAGGTGAGCTTCCTTTATTATTAAATTGTAAAATAAATAGGACAGATAGATAGAGAACATAAACTCTGATTCTGGTAAAATAAATAGGACAGATAGATAGAGGATTTAATTTCATGCAGTTTAGGCTTTAATTTTGATCAATTTGGATTTTTTTGCTATTTTTAATGAATTTTTGAAGTTCAGCCTTTGAAATGGGAAAAAACAGCAAAAATGACAGCACTGTTCCCAGTTTACCCCTGTGTTTAGGCTACTGTTTGGTATAGTTAGGGAGCCCCAAAATTTATGAAAAATTACCAGCATATATAACACCATGTCTTGAGAATTTTCATATAAAGAACATTAAATTTGGCTTAGTAAAACTCTTGGAATGAATTTCTAAAGTTGGCTACGATCTTTTCTTGACCTCCTGTGACAGATCAGCCAGTGCAGGCTGATCAAAAGTCTAAATCCAAAATCCACTTACACAGTTAGATAGAGGACAGAAAAACAAGTGGTTTAGAGCCAAAGTTTTCTCCATTTGGATTTTTCTGCTATTTTCTAACCATTTTCAAAGTTAAGACTTTTCAAAAATATGAAAACAACATATTATACAGAATTTAGCATGATGTAACAGATATAATTGCATCTTTTTTCAGACAGACCACCTACAGCTTGTCAACAAGAACCTTCATGACCAGGTTATCAATTAATTCTAGGTCACAAGAAGATTTTAGTGTTTGTGGATTAGCTCATGTAATTAGTATTGTCAAAATGTGATATTATGTTTGATTTAGCATGATGTAATATACTCTTGCTTTGATCGATTTTGTTTGATTTGAAAGTTGTTTATATTTTGTATGTTTAGATGTTGTTATTTATGTTTGATCGATGTGAATGTTTGGTATGTGTGGTACCAATTAAATGGGGGAAAGTGAATAACAAAAAAAAAACCCAAAAAAATTGACAGAAGGTTATCAGCAACCGGTTTTTGACTATCAGCGACCGTTTATTTCGTCGTAGATATGTTTTTCTGACGTCAGCAAAAATTAACAGCGACAGAAAACAATTGGTCGCAGAAAAAGTATCAGCGACCGGCCGACGTCATTCAGCGACCGGTGACGTCAGCAGAAGAGTATCTGCGACAAGGCTTTCAGCGACCGGGGTATCAGCGACCGGAATTGACTTTCTGAGACCGGAATGACTATCAGCGACCGGCGACGTGACTATCAGAGACCGGAAAACCGGTCTCTGAAAGTCTTTGTTGCTGTAGTGATTTATTTTCTAAAATGGTAATAAATTACTTGGTAGAATCCTTGACCAAGAGATGGAAAACCTAAATGCATCCATTCCCATCTTCTTCATGTTTTTTATATCCTCCTGTCAATATCAAATTTTAACATCATAATTCAGGAAATCATAAAATTGTTTTAATAGAAAGGTCATTTTCCAAAGCTACTAAATACTGCACGATACACACAATGGAAAAGACTAGGATTTATATTAATTTAAAAATAAATAAAAATAATGTTATACCTTATAATGATGATAGAAGTCATCAGCTACATCACCGTTGCTTCCATCTGCTATCTTATCTACATAAATCACAATTATAAATTATTTTATATATATATATATATATATATATATCGCCATTCTATTATTATGCACGTTGGGTGTCCGATCCGCCAACGACTACGATTGAGAGATGAAACTTCGGATTTGATCTCAGCTCTCCAATTACATAATCTGTCTTCTTTTGATTAAATGCATCTCTTTTTTGTATAGAAGTCTAAATTTAGTTAAAAACATACTCACCACATGTGCTGCCACACGATACGTTACAATTTAAAATGAACAAATTCTGAAATATAGCTATATATTTATTTGTTTCCTTATTCCTTTATTTCCATGTTTTTTTCCTCTTCAATTGAGAAGACTCCACCTTTCATTTTCTTATTTATTGGTTTCTTACTTCTTCGTTTCTATACGAATCACAATGGAAATCATTTTTTTTAATTTCCTTATTTTTCTTTTTTTTTTTGTTTCTATACATATTGGTGTGGACAATTTAGAATATATTTCCAATATATAATATATCAATGTGTGTATGTGTGTGTGTGTATTATAAATTGGAAACAAAGAAGAATATAAATTGGAACATGTGTGTGAATATATATTTTTCTTATAATATGTGTGTGTGTGTGTGTATACATCCTATACATACAATCGATAACATTTTTTATTTATGTTTTTTGATATCATATTATATGTTGATATAGAATTGTTGTATGATATTTGATATTATATTCGAATCGAGCTATTATTTGATATCATATTATATGTTGATATTGAATTGTTGTATGATATTTGATATTAGATTCGAATCGAGCTATTATTTGATATCATTGGTACTTAAAAATAAAGAATCATCACATCATCAAATTGTTATCAGAGATCACGATTAAAGTTAATTAAAAATACATAATCATATAAATTTTCTATTAACATGTGTTTTAATTTTTAGATAATTATTATTTTCATTGATATATTTGTTTCTTATAGTATGTCCCCGTTGCAACGCACGGGTATGATCTTAGTATATATATATATATATATATATATAGAGAGAGAGAGAGAGAGAGATGGGCTATGGTGCATTGCAATGCATAGACCATGGTGTGCATTGGACCATAAATCACCGATTCAAAGTCCAAATGACCGATCCAAACCGTTCATCTTGTTCTCCATATTAATATGTGCTTGGAGACCAAATTTTATATTTTTTGGAATTTTTTTACTATTTATTAAGCCACTTTGAAAATCGCTGATCCAACGGTGACTGTTTGGAACAGTAAAATCAGAAGCCACCGTTGGATCAGCGATTTTCAAAGTGGCTTAATAAATAGTAAAAAAATTCCAAAAAATATAAAATTTGGTCTCCAAGCACATATTAATATGGAGAACAAGATAAACGGTTTGGATCGGTCATTTGAACTTTGAATCGGTGATTTATGGTCCAATGCACACCATGGCCTATGCATTGCAATGCACCATAGCCCATCTCTCTCTCTCTCTCTCTCTCTCTCTCTCTCTCTATATATATATATATATATATATATGTATATGTATATGTATATATATATGTATATGTATATATATGTAAATATTGATATAGAGTTGGGCTATTGTGCTTCACAATATAAATGACATATTTTACTTTACGCTCATATTTTGTGATTTAATGTTCAACAGCCGATCAAACCGTACAACATGATCTCCATATTAAATTGTGCTAAGAGACCAAATTTTACATTTTTTTTTAATTGTTGATTATTTGTTTAGATTTTTTTTAAATCGTTGTTTTTGATGGTTCATAATTTTGTGAAAAACAATAATTTTCAAAAATTCTAAAAAAATAGTAAAAATTTGGTCTCCAAGCACATTTTAATATGGAGATCATGTTGAATAGTTTAAATCGACTTTTTTTACTTTAAAATTAAAAATATGGATGTGAAGTAAAACACTCGCTTTACTTCATTAAGCACAATAGCCCAACTATATATATATAATGTGATTTCAGTAGCATTTTTCAAACCATACGCTTCAAACGAAAAATCTAAACCGTTTAAACCGATCTCAAAGCTTCAGTTACATTTATTTTTTTAATTCATTTAGTATCAAATTAAGCGGTCAAAAAATGAAAATTTGTGCGTATATCGATGCAATGTTGGTATGTCATAAAAGACCATGTTTCAAAATTCATAAAAAAAATCTAAAAATAGTAAAATTTGATATTCTACAAGTTCAATATATAATGAATTTACTGATCTACTTAATTCGACGTTTCAATTGTAAAATTTTAAAATTTGACCTGTAAACATATAGGCTAAAATGCTACTAAAAGCATATTAGCTAAGACTCTTATCTATCTATCTATCTATACACACACACAAACACACACACACACCTGGGTGTAAGTGGGTGAAGGTGTCCCAAATGCTAGGCTCTCTGCCACCTTCTCTAGCAGCACCTTCATACTATTAATTACACAACAAAATCAAAATAAAATTGCTGGAGAATTTAAATTGTTCATAGAAAAGGAGGGGGGGGGGGGGGGGGGGTTAAAGAATCATGTATTAATTAATTAATTAATGATTAGTTGTAGGAAGAGTAAGGCTTGGGTGCTATGGATAGCATAGAGGGCTACGGTGCTACGGCTCAATATTCGAGTTTTCAAAATCCTAACGGTCGATCCAATCCGTTAATCTTGTTCTCCATATTAATATGTGTTTTGAGACCAAATTTTTTACTATTTTTTTAGATAGGTAGAAAATCAAATATCTGAATGGTGTAGAATTTTTTAGATCGAGTGATTTTCTACCTAGCTAAAAAATAGTACAATTTTCAAAAAATATAAAATTTGGTCTCCAAACACATATTAATATGTCGAACAAGATGAACGGTTCGGATCGACTGTTAGAATTTTGAAAACTCGAATATTGAGCCGTAGCACCGTAGCCCTCTATGCTATCCATAGCATCCAAGCCTTACTCTTGTAGGAATATATAAGGTGTGCATATATATACCTGGTAAGCAGAAGATGCGGTTCCAAAGAGAAATCCAGGTGGAAAGCTGCTTCTATTGAAGGAACTACAAACGCCATGCTCTAATAACAAAGTCACCAAAACAATCAGAGAAAGAATAAAATTGTTTCTTCTGAATAAAATTTGTTTAAAAGCCATGTTGTATTGTATGTCTTTTAATTCCCTCTCATTTACAAAGGAGGCTTTATAGAGAGAGAAATCAAGCAAAGTCTTTATTGTAAAATGAATTTACACAAATGTCCCTGTAACTATGTAACTATTTAAAGTCTTTATTTGTTTCGATAAAGTCACTATATAACTATTTTTGTTTAAAATAATAATAATCAAATATGACGTGGCAACCTATGTTTTTTTTTCAGTTGATAATGTGGCAAAATTTACCATTAATTATATTAATAAGTGTTCAGATAAAATGTCGTTGTCACAAGCAATAAAAAGAATGGATTCTGAATTCAAGGTGTCAAATTATAGGAGATATTTCAAACATACATATGGATGCATTTTTCTACCATGTGGGGTAGAGAATGAATCCCTTGTTCGACAAATTTCAAAGAGAGGATATGATAGGGATGGAAACGTATCCGGTAAAACCATATTTGTATTTGTTTTTATTTTTCAGATATATATATAGTCGGATATTAGACGAATACGAATGTAGATGTGATCATGTGAGAGCTGAAAATAAAAGTTGGATATTAAATATTTAAGGAGCGCCTTTGAGAATTTATTTGAAGGACAATTATGAGGCTACTTATTTAAAAGCACTCACATCACGTTGAATACTTTTGTTGGTGCTTTTTATTAATTCAAAATAATTTCTAGTTTACCTTCATCAAAATTGACAAATATTTTCTACAATTATCAAAATTTAGATACTAGTTTGGTTCGGATTAAAATTTAGTCTCCAATGATTTGCAAATTATATCATAAATGTTATAAAATAAAAATGAACAAGCATAAAGAAGAATAAGCAAAATAGAGAAGAAAAAGATGACAATCTCTTTATTCATACATTTCTCATATATATGTAATACAAGATTACGATGCCTCTATTTATAGGCTACCAATTGTAAATGAAAAGCCATTACAATAATAAATATGAAAATGAATTCTAAATAGTAGTGGATATAAATTCCAATGGTAGTGGGGTAGTGGGGATTAATATTGGGAGTTACAAATGA
The DNA here is from genome assembly GCF_964058835.1 of Carex rostrata. Lineage (NCBI taxonomy): Eukaryota > Viridiplantae > Streptophyta > Magnoliopsida > Poales > Cyperaceae > Carex > Carex rostrata. The sequence goes on from NC_135930.1 coordinate 1,792,416, forward strand.
ATGGACCATTCACTATATTCGTAACACACCCCCTTGGATGTCCATTACATAAGAATATGCCTCATTAAAACCTTACTAGGAAAAACCCTATGGGATAAAAACTTAGTGAAGGAAAAATAGTACATTATTCTTTTAATGCGTATTAACTCCCCCTCATGACAAGATTTTTAAGTCGGCGAACTCCAATATTATGAACTAGTTTTTCGAATATTGTAGTAGGGAGCGCCTTAGTGAATAAATCTGCTAGATTTTCACTTGAACGGATTTGCTGAACATTAATAGTATTTTCCTTTTGGAGATCATGTGTGAAAAAGAATTTTGGTGAAATATGTTTTGTTCTATCTCCTTTAATGTATCATTCTTTTAATTGAGCAATACATGCAGTATTATCTTCATATATGATCATCGGGATCATTTTTCCAAAAGACAAGCCACATGTTTGATGAATGTGCTGAATCACAGATCTTAACCAAACACATTCTCGGCTTGCTTCATGTATTGCTAAAATTTCTGCATGATTAGAAGATGTAGCTGTTATAGTTTGTTTCACAGATCGCCATGATATAGCTGTTCCACCACATGTAAATAAATAGCCCGTTTGAGATCGGCCATTATGAGGATCAGACAAATATCCAGCATCCGCATAACCAATTAAATCTGATTTAGATACATTTGAAAAGAACAAACCCATATCCATTGTACCTCGGAGGTAGCGAAGTATATGTTTAATTTCATTCCAATGTCTTCGCGTAGGAGAAGAACTATATCTTGCTAATAAATTTACAGCAAATGATATATCTGGTCTTGTATGCCCAGCAAGATACATAAGTGCTCCTATTGCACTTAGATATGGTACTTCGGGACCAAGTAGCTCTTCTTCATTTTCTCGAGATCTAAAAGGATCTTTATTCACATCTAATGATCTTAAAACCATTGGAGTGCTTAACGGATGTGATTTATCCATATAAAACCTTTTTAGCACTCTTTCAACATAAGTTTGTTGATGCACAAAAATACCATTTTTTAAATGTTCAATTTGCAATCCAAGACAAAATTTTGTCTTTCCAAGATCTTTCATTTCAAATTTTTCCTTTAAACAATTTACTGCTTTTTGAAGCTCTTCAGGAGTTCCAATGATATTTAGATCATCAACATAAACTGCAATTATAACAAACTCATTTCCAGTTCTTTTCATGAAAATACTTGGACAAATTGTATCATTTTTATATCCATGTTTCAATAAATATTCACTGAGACGGTTATACCACATGCGTCCAAATTGCTTTAATCCATATAAAGATTTATTCAATTTAATTGAATAATGTTCTCGAGAAACCAAATTACATGCTTCAGGCATCTTAAATCCTTCAGGGATTTTCATATATATATCATTATCAAGTGAGCCATATAAATAGGCTGTAACAACATCCATTAGGCACAAATCGAGCCCTTCATGTACTGCCAGACTAATTAAGTACCGAAAAGTTGTTACATCTACCACAGGTGAGTATGTTTGTTCATAATCAATCCCAGGTCTTTGCGAAAATCCTTGGGCTACAAGTCGAGCTTTATATCTCACAATTTCACCTTTCTCATTTCGCTTTCGCGTAAATACCCATTTGTATCCTACTGGCTTTACGCCTTCGGGTATTGGGACTACAGGCCCAAAAACTTTTCGTTTTTCAAGGGAGTTTAATTCTGTCTCAATTGCGCATTTTCATTTTGGCCAATCATTTCTTTGTCGACATTAATTAATAGATTTTGGTTCATGATCCTCATTATTCATTACATCTAGCGCTACATTATATGCAAAAATATCATTAATATCAACTTTATCTCGGTTCCATCTTATTCCGTTCATGATATAGTTTATCGAGATCTCTTCATTTTCACTAATTTTAGATTCTTGAGTTTCTGCTGGAACTCCAATATTAGTTATAATTTGATTTTCTTTTGGAATTTTTTCTATCATATCCTCGACTTGGCCATTTTCATTTTTTGCTCCTTTTCTTTTTCGAGGATTTTTATCTTTGGAACCGATTGGTCTTCCACGCTTCATGCGTGTCATATTCTCATTAGTTTGTCCAACAGGGACATCAACTTTTATTGGAGCATTAGCAGCTGGTACATGTGATTTGGTCACTTTCTTTGAATCTGTAAATGCGTCTGGCAATTGGTTAGCTAATCTTTGCAAATGAATTATCTTTTGAACATTTAGTTCACATTCTTTAGTACGAGGATCAAAATGTGATAATGATAATTCATTCCAACTAATGTCTTTTCTCAGCTGATTATTTTCTCCCCCTAATGTTGGAAATTTTGTTTCATCAAAATGACAATCGGCGAATCTAGCCGTGAATAAATCTCCTGTCATTGGTTCCAAATACTTTATTATAGATGGAGATTCAAATCCAACATAGATTCCCAACCTCCTTTGAGGTCCCATTTTAGTGCGTTGTGGTGAAGCAATTGGAACATATACCGCACATCAAAAAATTCTTAAATGAGAAATATTAGGTATGTGACCAAAAACTAATTGTAAAGGGGAAGTTTTATTATAGCTAGTTGGCCTGATGCGAATTAGTGCTGCTGCATGCAAAATGGCATGTCCCCAACAAGATATTGGAAGTTTAGATTTCATAAGTAGTGATCTTGCAATTAATTTTAATCTCTTTATGAATGACTCTGCAAGTCCATTTTGTGTATGAACATGAGCTACATGATGTTCAACATCAATTCCAATAGACATACAATAATCGTTGAATGTCTGAGAAGTAAATTCACCAGCATTATCTAAACGTATTTTCTTAATTGGATAATCAGGAAAATGTGCTCTTAATCGGATTAATTGAGCAAGTAATCTCGCAAACGCCAGGTTGCGAGTTGATAATAAACTTACATGTGACCATCTTGTTGATGCATCAATTAAAACCAAAAAATATCTAAATGGTCCACATGATGGGTGTATTGGTCCACAAATATCACCCTGTATACGTTCTAGAAATGTAAGAGATTCATTTTGTATTTTCGCTGGTGATGGTCGAATAATCAACTTTTATTGAGAACACGCAGCACATGACAATTCATTAGATTGAAGAATCTTCTGGTTCTTTAATGAATGTCCACATTAATTCTCTATTATTTTTCGCATCATTATTGATCCGGGATGGCCCAACCAGTCATGCCAAACTATAAATGTATTATTATTTGTAAACTTTTTGTTTACAATAACATGTGCTTCAATTGCACTAATATATGTGTAGTACAAGCCGGAGGAAAACATAGGCAATTTTTCCAATATGCATTTTTTATCTGATATTATGCTAGTAATATAAAGATATTCAATATTTTCTTCATTGGTTGTCTCAATATGATACCCATTTCGGCGGATATCCTTAAAACTTAACAAATTCCTTTGAGACTTAGAAGAATATAATGCATCATCAATATAAATTTGTGTTCCTCCATGTAACAAAAAGGTTGCTCTTCTGGAGCTTTCAATCAATTTTGTACTACCGGCAATAGTGCCAACATTGGCTTCTTGCATTACTAAATAAGAGAAATATTTTTTTATCTTTGAGGATGGTATGAGTTGTTGCGCTGTCGGCGAGACATATATCTTCATTATTGATATCATTGTTGACAAAAAATATATTCATTCTTCAACGAAAAAAAATAAAAAAAAATAAATAAATAACTTTTCAACAATAAAAATAATATCATTAAACTTGTATTGTCCTTAAAGAAATGCAATAAATATCACATCAACAATAATAAAGATTAAAAAAAATTACTTCTAAATTTTTTTTTTTTTTTTAGTGATGTCTGATATATGTCAACTATATTTTGCATACGACAGGTACATCGGCGTACGACAGGTACGTGATTAATGAGCTTTACCACCATAATAATATCATGAATTCTCTTGTTCGCTATGCTGTCATTTTTCTCATTTTTTTCATTATTTTTTTCACTTCTAGTGGTAATTCTTTTTGTTCATTTATTTTTCCACTTCTAGTGGAATGATATGTCTTTTTCTTTATTACCACGTTCATATCTAATAGTTTGTTCATCATATTATTTTTCACTTCTAGTGGAATTATTATTTTGTCCAACCATAAGAAGACAAAAAATATACTCAAAACATTTTTAGAAATCTTCTTCAGGAAGATTAAATTATTAAAAAAAAATATGAACATCACATTAATTTTTGCACATTATTTAAATTTTCTTCATTATCTTTCCACTTCGGGTGGAAATATGTGTTTTTGTAATAATCACCATGATAATAAACTCATTCTTGTCCACATCCACGTCCACAATTTTATTTTCAAATTTATTATTATATATTGCTACATTTACTTCAGGAAATGGGGCATAACCAATTGAATTGTTTTGTCCAACAACTCGTTATAATCTCTTCAACCATAAAGAGATAATAAATCAACTTAGAATATCTTTTAACTTCTTCAAGAAGATTAAATTATTGAAAAAAAAATATGAACATCATGTTAAATTTGCGCATCATATAATTTTTCTTTATATCTTTTTCAGGAAGATCTTCTTAATATCTTTTGAAATCTTCTTCAAGAAGATTCAATTATTGAAGCAAAATATATATATATGAACACTATACAATATTTGCACATCATATAAATCTTTTTCAAGAAGATTTTTCTTTTAAATCTTCTTCGGGAAGATTAAATTAAAAAATGCACTTCATGTAAAATTCTATGAATCATACTAAACATCTCAAAATAAATATAAATAAATTGATAACTTATTTCATTTAGCAATTACTAGGAAGTATTATTTATATAAATGAAATTGAAATAAAAGATATTAAAATTACCTCAAATCTTCAACTAGTAGAGCTCTCGTGCTGATAACGTGTTATAAAATAAAAATGAACAAGCATAAAGAAGAATAAACAAAATAGAGAAGAAAAAGATGACAATCTCTTTATTCATACATTTCTCATATATATGTAATACAAGATTACAATGCCTCTATTTATAGGCTACCAAATGTAAATGAAAAGTCATTACAATAATAAATATGAAAATGAATTCTAAATAGTAGTGGGATATAAATTTCAATGATAGTGGGGTAGTGAGAATTAATATTAGGAGTTACAAATGAATGGACCATCCACTGTATTCATAACAATAAATTATATGTTTTGTCGTTATAAGCGAAAGAGGGAAGGAAGAAGGGGATGGTACTGACTGGTTGACCAGAGCAACAGGGTTTCATTACTCCTAACAGTGGGGCTCACTCTGTCAGAGAAAGGACACAGGAAGAAAAGGAAGGAATTAAGAAGGGACGATGCATCATGCAGGGTGTCTCTGACGAATGGGACCCGAACTGGGTAAAGATTTTAACAAAGCCGTTTTGGCTTCATACAATGCACTAACCATAGTTATAATGTATTTGAGAGGACGAAGCTGAGCTTCTTTCTTATTTTAATTAGATTTTAATTTATTTTCGCATTAAATAACAGCTATAAAAAGAGAGAATTGCATTTGAGATTTTCAAGCTTTGATTAATGAACTTAACCAATTTCTTCTCATTCTCTCTCTTCCCCTCTTCCTCTTTTCTTCCTCCTTGTCTCTGTTCTTTAAAAAAAATTCATAAAATCACTACAATATTCCCAAAATTAAATTGATAAGTTCTTTGATTTTCAACTATATAATGTATATTTATGAATAACTGGGTTGGTTCTTGGTTACTAAGATTGCTTAATTTAATTGAATAACAAGAAGACAAAAAAAACCACAGTAAAAATAAAGCAACAATAAGAACAGAGATGAATTCAAATTAAAACTCTCAATAAAATTTAATTCTCAAATCACAAAAGGGAAAAAAATAAATAAATAAGAAATCTAATTGAAGGGGGCCGTTCCTTACATGTACTCGCATTACTTTTAGAAGCAAAAAAAATCTATTATTTTACTATATTTTGCTAAACAAATTTCTATCATAAATAAACCTCACATTTATCAAAACAAGGAATTCTTGAATAAAGAGATGAGCTTAGGAAAGAGAAGTAAGAAAAAGGCAATAACAGATCCAAATAGCATCTTTACCGCAAATTGCGTGGCATCCGTATCACTCTCATCGGTATAATTATCATTATTCCTACTACGTGCAACTGCAGAGGCAGTAGGAAGCGCTTCTATGACTAGGTTGGCAAGGTCAGAGATGAAAGAACTGGTACAGTTTAGAGCTGGTACGCGCCCCCAGTTCTCAATACCAGATTCAAGTGCTAACTCTTTGTACTCCATGTCGATCTCTTCTAGGGTTTCTATGTGCTCACTTACAAAACTGCGGTTATTTATGAAGATTGATGTCAATCACAAACAATTTTTTGTACAGCATGCTAGAGTGAGGCCATGATAGCATAGCATAGATTGATCTGTACTATGGAACGGTATTTTCGTTTTTAAAGTCTAATAGTCAACCCGAACCATTCAAGTAGATTTTCATACTTGTATACTAAATTTTTCATTTTTTTTAGAATTTTTTACTATTTGTTTAGATAGGTAGAAAAATCACTACTTTTGAATGGTCTAGAATATTTAGATCAAGTGATTTTCTATCTATCTAAACAAATAGTAAAAAAAAAAAATCTAAAAATGTAATATTTGATCTACAAGTATATTTTGATATAAAGATCATATTGAACGGTTCAGATCAATTGTTTGAACTTCGAAAATGAAGATATTGATTCATAGTACGGAACAATATGCACTATGCATAGTACCATAGCCTCACTCCAGCCCGCTAAGAAGGTATCAATTACAAATATAATTTTCCAAAAGGCACCATTGTGAAAAAATATAAAAAGAAAAAGAAAAATCAAGATATAACAAATTAGGACCTTATGGGAACAGCAAGGAGGCTTTTTACGCCATTTTGACCTAGCTCAACTATTTTTTCATCAGTGTAAGGCTTCAGCCATTGAACTGGGCCCACTCGACTCTGCCAGTTTATACAGTTATAAACAGTGAAAAAATAGCACAAGTATACACAATAAATTCCAAAAATGTCATATCACCAATTGAAAATAAATAAATTTACTTGACTACGGTACTATGAACATGATCTCCATATGAAAATGTACGTGAACGCCAAATTTTATATTTTTTAGATATGTAGAAAATCACTATTTCCGTATGATCCAGAATTTTTAGATCAAGTAACATTCTACCTATCTAAAAAAAAAATTCCAAAAAAAAATGTAAATTTGGTATCCAAGTACATTTTCATATGGAGATCATACTGAGTGTTTCGGATCAACGGTATGGACTTTGAAAATGAGATATGGATTCATAGTATGGACCGATATGCGCTATGCATAGTACCAAAGACTCACTCAAATGACAACATACACCAATAACAATTCTGAACTCGAGACTAGAGAAAAACATAATATAGAAATAGAATTATCAATTCTGAACTCAAGATTATAGTGTTGATCAAGCCTCAATTCAGCAATTTCAAGAAAAGCCTCACACTTGCCCCTCTGGATTAATTTGCATCTTTTACCGTCATTTTGCACAAATTACCCTTGATTACAACTTCACCTACTTTACCCTAATTAATTTGACCAGGAATTTGAAAGTTAAATAACCATCACAAGTTAAAAAAATGTCAAAATTCACCTGGTAGGCTAGGACATGGCTATTTTTAACCCCTCTTGATTTCAGTTCACACATAATAAGAGAGATACAGTCTTCCATTTGATCTTTGTATGGATCTCCCGCCTCCTCCACATAGCTTATTGGTACACCATGTGCACTGAAGAATATCATAACCTAAAGTTCCAAGGGTAAAAGAGTAAAATAGCTAAGAAAAAGAAGTGGATCCATTGAAATTTTAAGCCAACTACATTTCAGTACAACACCAAAGATTAAATATCAGTAATTTTGATTATGGATATTGAAGTAATAGATTGCACAATATCAAAATCCTTGACTTCTTGGATCTTAATTGCAGAAAGAGGATAAATCAAGGCTAAATTAGAGATTAATTGGTAAATTGAGCAATCTAGGTAGAGTTAGGCTATGGTAAATTTTTTCGTTTTCCATATGAAAATGTACTTCCAAACTAAATTTTACTATTTTTCTAGATAGGTAAAAATCACTGCTTTTGAATGGTCTAGAATCTTTAGATCAGTTCTACCTATCTAGAAAAATAGTTAAAAAAAAAATTGTAAGAATGTAAAATTTGATCTACAAGTACATTATCATATGGAGATCATGTTTGACGGTTCAAATCGATTGTTTGGACTTTGAAAATGGAGATATTGATCCATAGTACGGACCAATATATGCTATGCATAGTACCATACCCTCACTCAAATTAAATTTAAATTAGAAATTTATGATGGCATGCAAGTTGAGCTAAAAAAAACTGTTCACAGCACACTGCTGAGCAATTAGGTTAAACTGATGCATAACAATTTAGCAAATCAGAGAGCCTAATTAACCATCTGGAAATGAACTAATACCTGATCATACCAATTTCCAAATTGACTTGGAGTAAAGAGAATAATTAAGAATTAATTACCTCATCAGAATTTGAAAAGCTCAGTAACTCCTTTTGAATAAGGTCGGCCATAGATTTGATATAACCATCTCGCTGATACCATGATTCAATAATAGAAATCGGCAACCCTTCAAAATATCCATCTTCCCTGTAAAAATAATAATAATTCAATTCCATGAAGAATCTGACCATTTTTACTTTTGCTAAATTCTCTGGAGATATATAATAAGTGAATATTTGTATGTGTGCCCTTCATATTTGCTCAAACTATATATATGGAGATTTGGAGGGAGATGTCAAAGACCATATTTTTACAAATATTAATTAATTAATGCAATAACTTATGAGAAAAATTAAGAGAAAGTACCTGAAAATGTTATTGAGAACACTAATGCTTGACCCGCTTGTGGAAATGGAGAATTGGGGATAAAGTGGGAGTACAACAAGCTTTGAAATATGATCCTTTTTAATCTGCCACCAAATTAGAAATATGTTATCATCTCGTCTATAAGTGCAACTAAATAAATAAATAAACAACTCAAAAAGAAGAAGAAAAAAAAAAATTCCCCATCTTTTAGCACAATAATATTATAATTAATAGAAGAAATAAAGAAAAATTAGTTTGTGAAACCTGATTAATCGCTTCCTCAGTGAAGGGATGCCAATATCGCATTCCAACATATATCTTTGCATGCAATTTCTTCTCTTCAAGTGCTTCCTTCAGAGCCTCAGCCTGAAAACATTTATGATTTAATTTACAATTATATATATAAACTTCACCAAGTAGTTTGAGAAAAAGGAAGGATCACACTAGATAATATTATTAGTAGAATATGAACCCTTTTATAATGTACATTAAGTAAACATTATTAGTAGGGGATAATTACGTGAAATAAAATTAAATGTACCTGTTCATTTGTGATTCTGAGCAAGGGGGACCCACCACCAATAGAAGCATAAGCTTCTTTACTCTTTGGAGCTCTTAGTAAAGATATCAACTGTGCCAATGGTTTCTGAAGAAATTTGAATAATCTCGGTAGCCTTATGATATCCTGTACATATAAATTTAATGAACAAAACTAAGGGCCATCCATATAATTCGCCTAAACAAGTAACTAATATTGTATTACTAATCTATGGATTACATATATCAACATCTAGGTGCTCACAATTTAGAAATTTAGAAATTTACCTAATTCAAAACTTATGCACTAAATACAAGAAATGAGAAGAAAAATCAACATACCGGATCAGCAAATAGGTTGTACAAAAAAGGTTGAACATCATTTAGGGTTTCGGGTCCACCGAGATTCAACAATAAAACCCCAATTCTTTCTTGTTTGGTAATCGAATGTACTTCATCAGGGTCGAATTTGTCAATTACACATGTGTCAGCGGATGAAAGAGCACTTGTAGCAATATCATGCTTCCTTTGTGGTCGATAAATCAAATTTTGAGGGGCAGACAAGTCATTTTGGTGCAAAACCAATTTGGATGAGCTGTCTTTCACAGGGAAGGCAAAAGTCTTTGTTCTATGGGTTGGACTGAAAAATGAAAAATAAACAAAAGAGTGGATAAAAATTGATAGGGGAAATTTCATGTATACCCCTGAAAAGCGTCGAAATTGCTTATTCCCCCCTCTAAAATTCGAAATATCATATTTACCCTTCTAAATTTCAAAAACTCACAAATTTACCCAATTTATTGACTTTTTCTATTAAAATTCGTTTTAAATTAAAAAAGTACCCACTTTACCCTTTATTAAAAAATAAAAATATGTATTCAATATAAGAAAAATGTTCATTTGTGATTGATAAATCAAATTTTGAGGGGCAGACAAGTCTTTGGTGCAAACCCAGTTTGGATGAACTGTCAAAAGTCTTTTTCTATGGCTTGGACTGAAAAATAAAAAATAAACAAAAGAGTGAATAAAAATTGATAGGGGGATTTTCACGTATACTCCTCAAAAACCTCAAAATTACGTATTCCCCCCTCTAAAATTCAAATTATCATATTCACCTTCTAAATTCTAAAACTCAAAAATTTAACCAATTTATTGACTTTTCTATTAAACTCATTTAAAATTTATGAAGTACCCATATTACACTTTATTAAAAAATAAATATATGTATTCCTTATAAGAAAAATGTTCCTTTATGGTCGATAAATCAAATTTTGAGGGGCAGATAAGTCATTTTGGTGCAAAACCAATTTCACAGGGAAGGCAAAAGTGTTTATTCTATGGCTTGGACTGAAAAATACCAAAAATTAAACAAAAAAGAGAAAAAAATTGATATTAAGCAGATCAGAAGTTATCTATAATCAAAATTGAAGCACAACAAACTTACATTTTTGTAATTTTATGGCCTTGGTACAAGTTAGTCACTTTATTAGAGAAAACCTTAGTTTGCATAGACTCCATGGAATCAATCAAAACCTACAAATGAGAGCTCATATATTACACTAGATTTCGCACAAATAAGCTATTATTTACAAAATGCAACCTCAGGCGAATCAATTCTCACCAAACTTCACCGGTTTTTGTGAGATTTGTCAACGCGATTCGCGCTCCTCTTCCGATCGCTGGAGAGACCTCAGACTCGAATTCCTTTCTTGTTTGAGCGGAGAAGAAATCGTTCTGATCAGACTCTCTGATTATTCCGATTTGATTTCATTTACGTTTCTCTTCTCTCTTCTTTGTTTCCTTTTTTTAGCTTTGAACAGTCAATGGAAGCCCATTCTTTGTAGTACCTCAAATTTTGAGTATAGATATGGCCGGAGATGGAAAGCAAGTTCCTTCAATATTTCGTGGGGATTATGATCGGACGGTCCATATATAATATAAATATTTCGTTACCTCAGAGATATATTACTTTTATTCAGAGAGAGAAAAAGTGGGTAAAGATTTTAACAGCGTAGTTTCTGCTTCATGCAACACACAAATCGTATGTAACGTTATATTGATTCTATAGTCTGTGCGCTGCTTGAAGTGTACACTACGCTGTTAAAATCTTTACCCGAAAAAGAGTGTGTTTGGAATGATGATATCATTTTGTCAATGGACATGTTTCATTGTTTTTAATGTGAACCATTATATTCGAGTACGGGTGTTAACACAACACGTTGTATAACTTGTCACCACAACATTTATAATTTAAAAAATATTAAGTTGTCTCTGATGACTTCCACGTTCATTGACAAAAGAAACTTTCTATTAAATTTGACCGCATGATAAGCAGTGGGTAAATGGAGAGTTTCATGTATATGTCCTTCAAAATTTTGAAATTGCATATATTTTCTTAAATTTAAATAATATATTTCTCTTTCTATAATTTATAATAACACTCAATAACTTCCACGTTCATTGACAATGTTTTTTCGAACTTTTTTTTGCTTCCACTAAAAAAAACAAACAAACAGTGTTTTCGAAAAAATTCTAATTTTTACTAGGGACGCAATTATTAGTTGGGATGTGTCCCTGATAACCTTTAACCAGTGTTGTAAATGTATGCAGTTGTCGGACGGACAAGGTATCTCCAAACGATTAATCGGGAATAATTGGTCATAGTCGGAAATAATCGACCGATTAGTTAGAAAAATTAATGATGATTTGATCACCGCCAACGACTAATTGACCGATTAATCGACCTAAACAGACGTTTTTTACAACACTACCTTTAACTGGTATCGTGCCAGTGCATTGCAACAGCAACATATTATAAGATTGAATAAAATATGAAAAGACTTCTTCGTTTAACATTCACATTAATAAAAATAAAATATTTAAATGAAAAAAATCCAAATAAAAAAATCCAAATAATAAATAACAATAAAAGAAACAACAACAAATGAGAAAAATGGTTCAAATATAACATGATTTTTTTTTGAAGTATAATTATAATTTAATATCTAATTTTATCTACAAGAAAGACATATCATTAAACGATCTAGATGAGAAATGATATGTAAAGAGACAAAATTGGAAAAGATATAATTATAAAACAGATCAAATATAACATGATTTTTTTTTTTATGTATCATTGCGATTTAATATATAATTTTCTCCACAAGTAAGACATGTCATTAAACGATTTAGAGGAGAAATGATATATAAAAAAATAAAATTAGAAAAGATATAATTAAATGATTAAACAAAATTAGAAAAGATGTAATTTCATTTATATTTTCTTTTCTCTTTTTTTTTTCCTTTTTCAGCTTTGATCAGTCAATGGAAGCCCATTCTCTGTAGTACCTGAAATTTTGAGTTTAGATCTGGCCGGAGATGGAAAGCACAGGTCCCTTCAATATTCGTGCGAATTTGTAATCGGATGGTCCAGATCTTATATCATTAAGCACGGGTCCCTTCAATATTCGTACGAATTGTAATCGGACGGTCCAGATCTTATATCATTATTCCGTTACCTTTGGAACTTTGGAATGATGATATCATTTTATCAATGGACATGTTTCATTTATTTAATGTGAACCATTTTATTCGAGTACGGATATTAATATAACACGTTGTATTACTTATCACCACAACATTTATAATTTATAAATATTAAGTTGCCTCTAATGACTTTCACGTTCATTGACAAAAAAAACTTTCTATAAAATTTAACCACATGATAAGCAGTAGGCAGTGATTTTCTTTTTTAAATAGCGTCAAATTTAAATATTTCAACGAAACAAGCACTGAGTGTAAATTGTCTCCACAGGATCGGTGGAGTTACTTTTTGTAAAAACAAAATTCAGTGTGTTTGTTTCGTTGAAATCTTTAAAAATGATTCTATTTTAAAAGATATATACATATGATTCTATTTTGTACCTATCTCCTTTAATTTTTTTGAAATTACATATTGTTTTCTTAAATTTAAATAATATATGAGGAGGGCTCAAATGCTCTAATCATACCCCCAACATTTTTATATTCGATTTCAAAATCTTAATAAAAGATTCAAATCACTCAACATGATATCCACGTTAAAATGTGTTTAGAAATAAAATTTTATATTTTTTTTGAAACTTTTTACTATTTTTAAAGATAGGTACAAAATCACTGATTTTGGATGGTCCACAATCACTTATTTTGTGAAATAATTGATTTTGTACCTATCTTAAAAAATAATAAAAAAGTTTCAAAATATATAAAATTGGATCTCGAAGTACATTTTGACGTGAATATTATGTTGAACGGTTCAAATCTTTTGTTTTAACTTTAAAATCAAAGATAAAGATATTAAAATACGATTAAAGCATAAAGTAACGAAGCATTTGAACCTGCTCATAATATATTTATCTTTTCAAATTTTATAATAACATCTCAATAGCTTCCACGTTCATTAAGTAAATTGGGGAGATAATATCCCAAACTTTTTTTTTGTTAGAAAAGATATAGTTTCATTTATATTTCTCTTTTCTCTTTTTTTTTTCTTTTCCTTTTTCTGCAGTGACAATTCAATTCAAACCAAAAAACGAAAAAAGAGGGGCCACATCTAGGGATGCGGACCCCATTTATGGTCCACATTTAGGGGATGCAGCTAGGGTATTTTTCAAATTTTCAGGATTTCGTGGTTATTTATTTTTATTTTTATTTTATTATTGTATTTTTAAAAATTTCGTCAAGATGAGTGTTGGATGAAATTCAAAGCACATCTTAGGATTCATGTATCAAAACATCATAGTTAGGTTTACATTACAAAACACCATAGTCTCACTCTTTTTATTTTATGACACTATAGGAGTATTATGTGTTTAATATATTTATTTATTTGTTATATTTTTGAATTAAATTATTTAAGCTATCAATTTACTCCATAATTATTTAAGCTATATATCAAACAACAAGTACATACAAATTAAACTGTTAATTAATGCCCCTTAAACAGGATTGAACAGTATGTCGAAGCAACAAAATAGTCAAATTTAATTAATCCAAATTTCTTTGTTTGTACACAGTTTGAAAACCAGAAGATATATAACAACAAACAATGGAAACCAGAGGTAGTAATAGTAGGATTGATTTATTCCCACGACTTTTATCGGAAACAACATTTCGACACCTCATTGACATAAGAAACAATCTCAGAACGAAGGGTATTTATCGTTGAATTAAAAAATTTAATTTTAAGTTGAGGAGAGCTTAACTTTCTTATTGATTTTCTGTTTCAATCATATTCCACATTCTTATCTTTATTTTTTTAAATTCAAATAGTCGATCCAAACTATTCAACTTTATCTCCAAATATGCTTGGAGATCAAATTATATAGTTTTTTTTTAAAATTAATATTATTTTAGATAGGTACAAAATCTTTATTTTTGGATGGTCCAGGATTTTCTGATAAATAGTAATTTTGTAGCTATCTAAAATATAACCAAAAAAAAAAATTGTCTCCAAGCACATATTAATATTGAGATCATGTTAAAAGGTTTAGATCGACTATTTAAACATTAAAAACAGAGATAAAAATGTGAAACATGATTGGAACACAAAATCAACATGGCATTTGAGCCACATCCTCTTTTTGAGTTTGGTTTATTGAGAAATATGAATTAAAGGCACACGGTTGGTCAATTTAGGTGTATGATCTATGGATTTAAATGTCTCTGAATCTAGTTTCAAATGGTTAAAGTTTTTGAATTTACCAATAAACAAATTATAATCTGTATCCCCTCATAATGCAAGAGGTAAATCTGAATTATTGTTTTAACTTGGCACAAATCTCAAAGTAAACTCTCTATAGTTTCAATAAGCAACAAATTAAGTTTGATCCAACTGAGATTAATCTGAGCCGTTCGTTTTTTTCAATTGCACTTCAGATACTTGGCCACCTGAGGGACACGGACTAAAAAAAATTATGTCAATTTTAATGAAGAGTTTTTTCCGATTTTAAATCACAATTAATTTATTAACATTCAATTGATCAGATTTTAAAATCTACCACCCACGTGTATTCAGTTTGCGCATCAAATTTAACTTGTGCGTGCACTAGAGAGGCGCATCAATTTGATGCACATATCAGGGAAGCGAACAATTTGGTGCACATATTAGAGAAGCACATTAATTTAGTGTGCGTGCTGGGGAGACACACCAAATGATACGCCAGTTGAGGGCATAGTGACAAGGTATTCGAATTATACCCGAATTATATCCGTTTAATTCTTTTTTGGGGTGATGCCGAACCGAACACCGAATTATTCGGTTGACCGAACTTTGACCGAATTAAACCCGAATAATTCCCGAATTTTACGAATTATTCACGAATTTTTCCTGAATTTTTCCAAGAACAATTATTTTTTTGGTTTTTTATTTTTTTGCTCCCTTGCAGGACTGAGATTTCTGGTCCGAATAATTCCGAATCATTCCCGAATTATACCCGAATTATACCTGAATCACGAATTTTTTGATCTCGCCGAACCGAACCCGAATAATTCATTTGTCACTATGGTTGAGGGTGCCCACCAGCTTAACAAAAAAGCACGCATTTTTTTTTCAAATAGAAAACTAGACTTGATATGATATGAGTTAATGTCAAAAGATAAGTGCACCAGGAGAGAAAAGGAGATGCATTTTTTAAGTTTATATGCTTTGACTTGCATGCAATTATTTCTCAACCACTAATAAGACTTTCTTTCATGAGCATACGGGTTGGTGCGCACCACATGGTGCTGTGGTGCGTCTCTCCAGTGCGCGTATCAAATTGGTGCGTCTTTTCAGTGCGCGCACCAGTCTAATTTGATGCTCAGACTGGGTTTGTGTGGGTGATAGGTTTTGAAATCTGACTAATTTAGTGTTAATCAATTAATTGTGATTTATTAGAGTGCTAACTAAAAAAAATTAGGTTTTTCTTTTATGTTATACAAATTTCTAGAGCTTTCTTTTGATTGCACAGGTTTACCAATGTTGGGTGAGAAATTGAAATTCTAATTTGCACATGATGAATAATTTAATCATGATTACCTTTTCTATTTGAGAAATTAAAACTAGCTACCTGTTTCACTAAATGAAACAAAAGTCTAAAATAGCATCTAAAACTAAATTATATTACTGACAAACCATCTGAGAATTAAAACCAGCATCATTATCTAGCCTCTAAACTGGGTAATATATATTGTGTACCTGATATAAACAATACTGTGATAATTATGGAACTTCATTCCTTGGTTAGTAACGGATATTATTCCTGGGTTGTAAATCAAGTCCGACAAGAAAATAGTGCAACTGCAACCCCAATATTCTCAAACCAGAAATAAATAAATAAATATAAGACACTGGTGTGTGTGCCCATAAAAGTTCCAAAATATTTTAGAATAGAAATAATAAAATGATATCCTTGATTTTGCATTAGCAAAACGAAAGAGAAATTTCTCGTTGTACACTTCAAACGAGGTCATAAGAACAAAACATTACAATTATGAGTGAAATTCAGGCCACACTGATGTTAAACTAACAAAGCTGACACAGAATCACATCAACATTAATTACTAAAAGACAAAATTATAGAACTCCAGTGGCATCAATACAACACAGTAATTGCCCACTACAGTACTGGTACCAAACCATCACAAACCTGTACTGGTACCAGTAACACCACATCCAAAGTACAAGTTTCCAAAATCCACCTTGGTAGCTAAACTCTGGTACTCAAAATAATCTATTAAAGCCCCCTTTATCCCAAAATTACATCCACACCATCAATAATAGTAGAAAATTGCAAAATACACCCACAACATATTACATATTATAAGACATTAATACAACTGGGTAATATATGAAAGCTCCTCCAAGTTATCATGAACAAGGATATTGTCAAACAATATGAATTTCACCAATGATCTTAACATGGAGAAGCAACTTGTTGATCAGCTGATCAACAAATTCATTATCATTTTTAAATTCTACAATTCTAACGATCTTAAGAAACTCCCGCTGTACAAATGCATCTCCTGGTCCCTCCTGAGTTATCTCCTCTAAAAATTCCGTGTACAATTCCTTCAATAGTAACAAAACAAGTTACATATGTTTCATTGATAATAGATCCTTTGACAAGGCCTTAATTGAGGGGCTAATATGAATAACACCTGGTATTACACAGCCTTGACTATCTTCTTAACTTCCTAATCTAGTCCATTTATAGTATTTTCTATTGAACATAAATGCTCGAAACTTGTCAATTTTTTATTTGACAAAATTTGGAATTTTCTATCATCTCATTAATTGACTTTGTTTTAGTCTGCCTCCCTTAATTGAGGCTTGCAAAAATAAAAATACAAGTAACAGTACCAAAAGAGAGAGAGAGAGAGATTACATCATTATCGTGGTTTTGTAAGGTGACCTCCTGTAGTTTAGGGGATTGATGAATGAAAAATGGTGCAAGATCAAAGATGCACATACCCCCACTCACCTTCAGGCTCTTTAAGTTGCCAAAGACTGGCCAATTAGAAAAATCCTTCATCCGTACCTAGTTTAATCACAAAGTAAAATTAAAACTATGTTCCAGAGAAAAATAAAATTAAAAGGAAAATCACACTGCTATTTAGATATTTTTGTTTCAAATATATTGCAAAGAGAAAGTACCTTTCCAAAGGGGAAATTAAATGAAAGCCATAAGCTTTCGACATTTGAAAGGCTCTGAAAAAGCTTGGGTCCCCAAGTGGCATATTCATCCAGATAATGCAAAAAAGGAAAAATGGTGGCATCAACTAGCAATGGAAGATTTAGCAACAGAATATCCCACGTACCCACATCAATATTCAAATACAGGAGATTAGGTGTGGAAATGGAAATATGAATTCTCACTTCTAAACAACAACCACAAAGAACCAACTTCTTCAAAGTGTTGGAACATATCTCAATGATGTTGAAAACACTCCTTTCTAGCACTAACTCTTCAAGCACAGGACACCCCAACAAAAGCTTCTTCAAAAAGTTTTCGTTCGTTCCAACACGTTTAAGGTGAAGGGTTTTGAGGCAAGGAAGGTTTACTAAGTTAAGTTCTAGATCAACTTTTGTAGAGAACCGCAATTGAAGATGTATTAGTGATGTGCAAGTGAAAATGAGATTAGCGTTTAACTTCAAATTTTTACATGGACCCACACTGACTAAGCACTCTCGAGGGTTCAACTTCATCACATCACCAATACAATCGGCAAAAGCTTGAGTCCAAGGCAAGTAAAAGTTCGAATTAAAAAAAAGTTGAAATTTGTTAACACAAGATGTCTCTCGTTTCTCCAACACACTTCTCAGAAGTAGTTCGAATTTGGTCACAAATTCTACATCCATTTTAACATCAATAACCTCTGACAATCCAAACTCTTCAATGTTAAATTTCAGATCCGGTACAGAAGCCCATGTGTTTCTCCATCTTTTGGACAAGATGCATATCTGCACGGCCTCTTTTGTAGTAAGAAAAGATAGGATATGCGTGCGAACATCATCAGGCAAACTACTGATCTTATCAATGCTATAATTCTCCTCACTACCATGTGCCTTTATATTCATCATCTTTCACCTTCACAAAAGCATTTACTCAAACAACTCCCTGCACAACTCTGTTTTACAATACATAAAACCACAAACTTTAATGAGTGGCACAGAGTTAATCGTTCCTCAAATTGCAAGAATTAAGATGAACATATCTTAATTAAACAAAAAAAACTACATATATCCCAAGTGTAATCACTTCCCAACTTTCTCAGCCACAATCTTAATTACGATTTAAGCAAATATCCCAAATAAGAAAAAAAAAAAAAAAAGAGTATCCATGATATAATTTTGTTATATTAGTTGCTTTCTCTTTTTTCAATTTGTAGCTTTTTTCCTTCTATTAGTTGCTTTTCACACTAACTATACACTAAGCAAATTGACGTTTGCAGCAGCTTTGCAATAAGTTTAATGCCTTGACCAGACTAAGGAAATACCAGTACAAAATTGGTCAGAAATTATCAGACCAAACAAAGGAAATAAATTTAATGCCTTGACACTTTTTAGAGCTGATTTGAAATACAATTTATGGCCAAATATAGGGTTTCAGTCAAAACCCAAAAATATCAAGAGCTATTAACATAACAGTACAACCATTAATCCTCTAAATCAAGACCAAACTTTTTCTAAATTTCTTTCAATTTTGACCACGCCCCAGATCGAAGAGTACCAAGTATGAACCAGTCAAAAAAAAAAGAAAAAAAGAAAAAAAAAGAGGAAAAAAAGGAAAAAAAAAGAGGAAAAATCACCAAGCACGCATTCAAGCTTTAACTCAGCCATTAATGGCTATTTTACCCAAAATCAAACTAAACTTACAAAGTGAAAAAAAAAAAAAATTATACCAGTATCAAGAGAACCGAGCAAAACAGGGTCTTGACTTAGCGTCTCTCCCTCAGCCCTGTCTCTTTCTAAGAGTTTAGGTTTTAGAGTTTACCGAGAGAAGTGAGAGAGTGGGCTAAGACGGAGTGAGAGATGCGACGGATGTCCATTTCCTATGAGGTAACAGAATATTTGGATTTGGGTTTGGACCGTTCAATCAGAATCCGGATCAATTTGGATTGCACAAGATCCCTTCAATATTCGTGCTGAAATAGATCTGACGGTCGAATCTAAGCTCAAAACTTTGAGTTACTTCAGTGATATAATTAGGAGAGAGAGTCTGATTCTCGCATGGACCTAGTCTTTTATGTCCAGAATTACTTTGGGGTCCGTAAAAACAACAAGTCTGAGAGCTTGCTTGTTGGGCCTTAAAAGGCCCATTATTGATTAGTATGATTCTTGTAAAAAATGTGATAACTTGAATTCTTCATCTTTCAGAAAAGATGACAGTCATGACACGGTACAAATAAAAAACGAATCAAAAACTTTCTTTCGTGCCCACTTTAATTAGAAAATGTAACAATAACAAAACAAATACCATTAAACTTCGCAACAAATAACACGGTACAAGCCACTTTTTTTTATTATTTACCATCTTTAGAAATATAAACCAAATGACCCTTGTTTTCGAAAATTTCCATATTTACCTAGTTCGCAGGTTTGCGGAGGTCATTGTTGAATTAAAAATTTAATTTTTAAGTTGACGAGAGCTTAAATTTCTTATTGATTTTCTATTCCAATCATGTCCCGCATTTTTATCTTCATTTTTTTTTTAAATTCAAATGGTCGATCCGAATCACTCAACATTATCTTCATATTAAAATATTCTTGGAGATCAAATTTTATATATATTTTTTTTTAAAAAGTACTATTATTTTAGATAGGTACAAAATCTTTGCTTTTGGATGGTCCAGAATTTACTGATAAATAATAATTTTTTACCTATCTAAAAAATAGAAAAAAAAAATCTAAAAATATAAATTTTTGTCTCCAAGCACATTTTAATATGGAGATCATGTTGAACGGTTCAGATCGACAGTTTAAATATTAAAAACAGAGATAAGAATGTGGAACATGATTGGAGCACAAAACCAACGGGGCATTTGAACCACATCCTCTTTTAAGTTTGGTTAATTTGAGTTCTACCATAAACAGAATTTGAAGCTATTTGAAGAGGGATTTTAAAAAGGCACACTCCTGGTCAATCTAGGTGTATGATCTATGGGATTTCAAATGGTTAAGGTTTCAAGTCGGTAAATCTAAACTATTTTTTTAACTTTGCACAAATTTCAAAGCAAACCCTCTATAGTTTCAATAGGCAACAAATTGAGTTTGATCCGATTAGAATTAATCTGGACCATTTGTTTTTTTAAATTGCACCTCATTCCAATCTAGACCATTTGTTTTTTTAAATTGCACCTCAGGTACCTGACCACTGAGGGACACAGACTAAAAAAATTTATCTATTTGAATGAAGATATTGTTCCCTTAGAAGTAGTCCCCTAACAGTCTCTCCGGCCCAACTTGTCATAACTAACAAAAGTAGTTATTAATGATTGACATTAATTAACCCGGGTGCACCGTTGAGATCCGGTGAGGAGAGCGTGGTACACCGTTGAGATCTGGCGAGGAGAGAGTGGTGCACCGTCAAGATTCGGTCGGGAGAGCGTGGTGCACCATTGGAGGGGGTCCATGCTAGTCCAGCTAAAATTGTCAAAGTAGAACATATGAATACTTCATTAGTTAAATATGAATACTTCATTTGTTAGATATGCATACTTCATGTTAGATATGCATACTTCATGTTAGATATGAATACTTCTTGGAAGAGGTGGGGTGAGAGAGATGAATTTGACTTTAAATTTTGAATTGTATAAATTATTTCGAACATGTATGAATACTTCGTAATCGTCAGTATGAATACTTATTTAGTTAGATATGAATACTTCATTGTTTTAGATATGAATACTATATATATTCGATGTAGTGGTCCCCAATATTGGCAAATGTCGCTTTCAGACGGTTGCGGTCCCCAATCCAGGCTGTGACAAAACGCCAGCGATCCCCCTGGTCGTTACTGGTTCCCAATATTAATGGCCCCCTCCAGTTTTGAGTATTATAGATAATAAATATGAATATTATAAATTCGTAGGTATGAATACTATATGTTTTGACTATTAATAAAATCGCGTTAACCTTGCTCTTTGGTGGCAATTAGCACATGTGCGTCAATTAGTGGTCCCGTTGTACTTTTTTTTGTTTTTTTAACATGGGGAACAAATAGGAGACTGAATGAGGAATACTGTTAGTGGTTCCCTTATCTATTTTAATGAAGAGTTGTCAGAATTTACTGTTGTTTACAATTCTGTTTTTTCTTTTAATGTTATACGAATTTCTAGAGCTTTCTTTTGATTGCACAGGTTTACCAATGTTGGGTGAGACATTGAAATTATGGTTTGCACATGATGAATAATTTAATTATGTTCATGTAATACAAAAGTGTGTCTCAATCTAGCCCACACAGGTACAAAATTGGTAGATACATTACCATTTCTTTTTGAGAAATTAAAGTTAGCTACCTGTTTCACAAAATGAAACAAAAGTCTAAAATAACAAAAACTATATTATATTACTGACAACCCTCCGAGACTTAAAAATAGCATCATTATCTTGTCTCAAATCAAGTCCGACAAGAAAATAGTGCAACCCCAATCCTCTCAAACCAAAAAAAAAAAAAAATAGAAAAACGAATATACAAGACAATGGTATGTGCGGAAACATGACACATAATCACATCAACATATAAAAATAATTACTAAAGACAAAATTATAGAAGTCCAGTGGCATCAACACAAAACAAGTTGCAATGCAAAAGCCTCAACAAGTTACATAATAATCTAACAAAAGAGAAAAAAACAAAAATAACACTCTAGGCCATAGTAATTGCCCCTAAGGTGGTACCAAACCATCACAAATCTCTACTGGTACCAGTACCACCACATCCCCAAAATTACAAGTTTCCAAAATTGACCTTGAAGCTAAGCCCTGGTACTCAAATTACCTATTAAAGCCCCTGCATCCCCAAATTACATCCACACCAACAAAATAGTACGAAAATGCAAAATGCACCCACAACATATTACATATTATATGACATTAATACAACTGAGTCATTTATGAAAGCTCCTCCAAGTTATCATGGACAAAGGATGTTGTCAAACAATATGAATTTCACCAATGATCTTAACATGGAGAAGCAATTTGTTGATCAGCTGATTAACAAATTCATTATTATTTTTAAATCCTACAATTCTAACGGTCTTAAGGAACTCCCGCTGTACTAATGCATCTTCCTCATCTACAAATTCCGTGTCCGATTCCGATTCCTTCAATAGTAACAAAATAAGTTACATATGTTTCATTGATAAATAGATCATTTGACAAGGCCTTAATTAAGGATATGAACAACATCTGGTATTACACAGCCTTGACTATCTTGTTATCTATTGACCATAAATACTCTAAACTTGTCATTTTTTATTTGATCAAATTTGGATATTTATATCATCTCATTAATTGACTTTGTTTTAGTCTGCCTCCCTTAAATGAGGCATGCAAAAATAATAAGTACCGGTAGCAGTATGAAGAGAGAGAGAGAGAGAAATTACATCATCATCATAGTTTTCTAAGGTGACCTCCTGTAGTTTAGGGGATTGATGGATGAAAAATGGTGCAAGATCAAAGGCGCAGAAAACACTATCCACCAGAACCAGGCTCTTTAAGTTGTGAAAGACTGGGCAATAAGAAAAATCCATCTTCCATACCTAGTTTCATCACAAAATAAAATTAAAAACCATGTTCCAGAGAAAAATAAAATTAAAAGGAAAATCACATAGCTATTTACAAATTTTTGTTTCAAATATATTGCAAAAAGAAAGTACCTTTGCCATGGGGTAAAACAGTAAGCTTTCGACATTTGAAAGGCTCTGAATAAGTTTGGGTTCCCTAGGGTCATATTCATCCTGATCATACCAACCACGAAAAAAGATGGAGGCATGAACTAGCGATGAAAGATTTAGCAACAGAATTTTCCACCTACCCACATCAATCTCCAAATACAGGAGATTAGGTGTGGAAATCTGAATTCCCATTCCGTGACAACGATGAAGAACCAACTTCTTCAAAGTGTTGGAACATATCTCAATGATGTTGAAATCACTACTTTGTAGCACTAATTCTTCAAGGGCAGGACACCCCAACAAAAGCTTCTTGAGAAAGTTATCGCTCATTGCAACACCATCAAGGTTAAGGGCTTTGAGGCAAGGAAGGTATACTGAGTTAAGTTCTAGATCAACTTCTATAGAGAACTGCAATTGGAGATGTATTAGTGATGCGCAAGTGAAAATGAGATTAGCGTTTAAGTTCAAATTTTTACTCGAAACCACATTGACGAAGCACTCTTGAGGGTTCAACTTCATCACATCACCAATACAATCGGTGATGTCTCGAGTCCAAGGCAAGTAAACCGAACCAAACAAAAGTTGAAATTTGTTAACACAAGATGTCTCTCGTTTCTCCAACACACTTCTCAGGAGCAGTTCCAATTTGGTCACCAATTCTACAGCCATTTCATCATCACCAAACTTTGGCAATCCAAACTCTTCAATGTCAAATTTCAGATCCGGTACAGAAGCCCATGTGTTTATCCATCTTTTGGACAAGATGCATGTTTGCACAGCCTCTTTTGTAGTAAGAAAAGATAGGATATGCGTGCGAACATCATCAGGCAAACTACTGATCTTATCAATGCCATAATTCTCCTCACTACCATGTGCCTTGATAGTCATCATCTTTCACCTTGACAAATGCAGAAAAAATGGAACTTTAATGAGTTGCACAGAGTCAATCCCTTCTCAATTTCAAGAATTAAGATAAACATATCCTAATTAAAAAAAGAAGTTACATATATCCCATGTGTTAAAAGTACAACAGTGATCCAGCCTCCCATCTTTCTACAATCATAGTTATGATTTAAGCAAATATCCCAAATAAGGAAAAAAAAAGAAGTATCCATGATATAATTTTGTTTTATTAGTTGCTTTTTTTTTTTTTTCAATTTGTAGCTTTTTTTCCTTCTATTAGTTGCTTTTCACACTAACTATACACTAAGCAAATTGACATTTGCAGCAGCTTTTGATGTACCAGCTTTGCAATAAGTTTAACGCCTTGACCAGACTAAGGAAATACCAGTACAAAATTGGTCAGAAATTATCAGACCAGACAAAGGATATAAATTTAATGCCTTGACACTTTTTAGAGCTGATTTGAAATACAATTTATGGTCAGTTATAGGGTTTCAGTCAAAACCCAAAAATGTCAAACCCATTAACACAACAGTCCAACCATTAATCCTCTAAATCAAGACAAAACTTTTTCTAAATTTTTTGCAATTTTGACAATGCCCCAGATCTAAGAGTACCAAGTATGAACCAGTCAAACCAGCAAAGGAAAAAAAGAAGAAGGGAAAATTCACCAAGCACGCATTCAAGCTTTTAAGTCAGCCATTAATGGCTATTTGATCCAAAATCAAACTAAACTTACACAGAGGAAACAAAAAAGAATTATACCAGTATCAAGAGAATCGAGCAAAGAAGGGTCTTGATTTAGCGTCTCTCCCTCAGCCCTCTCTCGGTCTGGCTACTGCACCATTCATTCTACTTTTGATTCTGCGACAAATTGAGAGAGAAAGAGTTGAGGGTTTAGGGTTTACCTAGAGAAAAGTGAGAGAGTCGGCTAAGAGGGAGGGAGAGATGCGAGTCATGCGACTGCTGGGAGTCCATTTCCTCTGAGGTAATAGAATATTTGAATTTGGATTTGGACCGTCCGATCAGAATTCGGATCAATTTGGAATGCACAAGATTTCTTTAATATTCGTGCTAAAACAGATCAGACGGTCCGAATCTAAACTCAATTTTTTTTTTTTTTTCAAAATATGAGTTACTTTAGGTGATATGATTCGAGCAATGTACAAGCAATGTATATATTTTCTGATTGAAACATGCATGGTTAATCATTTTAATTTTTTATATATTTTCTGATTGAAATATGCATGGTTAATCACAGCAAGTTTTTTTATGAACTTTGTAATTTTTTATAATATTAGTTCTCAATGTCAGAATATTGATTATTATCAAATCAAATCTTTAATTAATAACGGAATGATGATCACAAACTTCAATTGAAGTTTTGAAGCACTAAACATTGTTTTTTTTTTTTTTGGCAATTCTGATTATGTTGGCTTTCTGGTGCTGTGGTCTTCCGTGATTTATACGTTTTATTTTCCCACAATTCTAATAAAGGTCTTTCATCTCTTTGCAAGCTTTCTAAATTAGAGTCGTACATTCAAATCATAGTTTCCTACCAATAATTATAACCGTTTAAAGATTAAAAACAATACATCGACGTTTTATTGCAAAAACAATAATGAAACGTCTATGTCCTATACTCTGATTAATCCTGGCAACAATATATAAATGTTTCATTACAAAATATGAATGTGACATAAATGTTTTATCTCAGAGACTTATATTTTGTACATGTTTTGATTTGTACTTCGTTGTCATTACTTATATATTTTTTGTTTTATTATTTATTGTATTATATATTCCGACATTAGCTACTCATATTAACAATAAAAATATTTAAACAAACTACATAAAACAGAATGACATAAAACAAAACAACGTAAAACGAAAGACAGATGTAAATTTTGGTTTCAAAAAAGATAAATGATTGAACAGTATGTCAAAGCAAGCAAGTGAATAAAACTCTTTGAAGAGAGATTTTAGAAAGGCATACATTGGTCAATCTAGGTGTATGATCTATGGATTTAAATGTCTTAGATTCTAGTTTCAAATGGTTAGGGCCTGTTCGGCAGTAACTCTGAGAGTTACTGTTCACGTGCGAAAAAAAAATTCAGTCTGATTGAATTTTTTTTTCCCACATGAACAGTAACAAGCAGTGCAAAATTCGGTCCAACCCATACCCATTCTCATTCCTGCGTTACTGCCGAACAGGCCCTTAAGGTTTCAAGTTAGTTGGACTTCCAATAAAAAATGGAACCGGGTCACCTGCTATCTTGTGAGAAAGAAATTTCTGCCCCCAAAGTCACTAATATGTAGGTCTGAGGTGAATTTTGACATTTAAATATTAGATATAGTTTTGCATCAAATTCCACTCTAGTCGGACTCACATACTTGTGATTTTAGAGACAAAAATTTTCATGTGGGCAGAAGATTCGGTTCCAAAAAAAATTATGTCTATTTTAGTGAAGAGTTGTCCGAATTAAATTCTATTGTTTAAAATTATGTTTTTTCTTTTAATTGTGTACGGATTTTTAGAGCTTTGGACGGGTACCAGAGTTGGAACTTTGATTTCACAGGTTTACCAAAAAAAAAAAAAAAAAATGAAATTCTGATTTGCACATGATGAATAATTTAATCATGTAATACAAAAGTGTCTCATTCTAGACCACACCGGTACAAACTAGTACATACATTACTTTTTCTTTTTTGATAAAAACTTGCTACCTGTTTCATTAAATGAAACAAAAGTCTGAAATTACATCTAAAACTATATTATATTGCTGACAAACCCTCTAAGACTTAAAACCAGCATCATTGTCTAATCTCAAAACTGGGTAATATATCTTGTGTAATACTGTGATAAGGAACTTCATTCATTGGTTGGTAACGGATATTACTCCTGGGTTGTAAATCAAGTCCGACAAGAAAATAGCGCAACACCAATCTTCGAAAACCCAAAAAAATAAAAAAAATATAAGACACTGGTATGTGTGCTTCATTTTGATTGATTGATATTGTTGGCTTTTCCTTCTATACCCATAAAAGTTCCAGAATATTTTTTAATAGAAATAATAATATCCTCTTCTCTCATAAAAGGATATCCTTGACTCTGCATTAGAAAGAGAAATTTCTATAGTGCACACTTCAAACAAGGTCATAAGAATAAAACATTACAATTATGAGTGAAATTCAGGCCACTGATGTTACATTAACAAACCTGACACAGAATCACATCCGCATATAAAAATAATTACTAAAAGACAAAATTATAGGAAGTCCAGTGGCATCAATACAACACAATAATCTAACAAAAGAGGGGGAAAGAAAGAAAATCACCCACCCACAATGATTGCCCACTAAGGTACTGGTACCAAACCATCACAAACCTGTGGTAGTTAAACCCTGGTACTCAAAATTATCTATTAAAGCCCCATGCATCCCAATATTACATCCACGCCAACAAAATAGTAGAAAAATGCAAAATACACCCACAAAATATTACATATTATATGACATTAATACAACAAAGTTGTATATGAAAACTCTCCCAAGTTATCATGGACAACAATGTTGTCAAATAATATCAATTTCACCAATGATCTTAACATGGAGAAGCAACTTGTTGATCAGCTGATCAACAAATTTATTAATATTTTTAAATCCTACAATTCTAACGGTCTTAAGGAACTCCCGCTGTACTAATGCATCTTCTGGACCCTCTTGAGTTATCTCCTCATCTACAAATTCCGTGTCCGATTCTGATTCCGATTCCGATTCCGATTCCGATTCCGATTCCTTCAATAGTAACAAAACAAGTTGCATCTGTTTCATTGATAATAGATCCTTTGACAAGGCCTTAATTAAGGGGGCTAATATGAACAACACCTGGTATTACACAACCTTGACTATCTTGTTATCTATTGACCATAAATACTCGAAACTTGTCATTTTTTTATTTGATAAAATTTGGATATTTATATCATCTCATTAATTGACTTTGGTTTAGTCTGCCTCCCTTAAACGAGGCATGCAATATAATAAGTACCGGTAACAATACCGAGAGAGAGAGAGAGAGAGAGAGAGAGAGATTACATATTTAATACAGTTTTCTAAGGTGACCTCCTGTAGTTTAGGGGATTGATGGATGAAAAATGGTACAAAATCAAAGACGAAGAAATCACATTCCACCAGAACCAGAACCAGGCTCTTTAAGTTGTCAAAGACTGGGCAATTAGAAAAATCCATCTTCCATTCCTAGTTTCATCACAAAGTAAAATTGAAAACTATGTTCCAGAGAAAAATAAAATTAAAAGGAAAATCACATAGCTATTTACAGATTTTTGTTTCAAATATATTGCAAAAAGAAAGTACCATGGGGTAAAACAGTATGCTTTCGACATTTGAAAGGCTCTGAATAAGCTTGGGTACCCTAGGGTCATATTCATCCTGATCATACCAACCATGAAAACAGATGGAGGCATGAACTAGCAATGGAAGATTTAGCAACAGAATATTCCACCTACAAAACGTATGAATATCCAAATACAGGACATTAGGTGTGGAAATATGAATTCTCATTCCGTTGCAAAACGGAATTCTCATTCCATAACAATTACAAAGAACCAACTTCTTCAAAGTGTTGGAACATATCTCAATGATGTTGAACCTACTACTTTGTAGCTCTAATTCTTCAAGGCAAGGACACCCCAACAAAAGCTTCTTCAAAAAGTTATCGCTCGTTGCAACACCATGAAGGCTAAGGGTTTTGAGGCAAGGAAGGTTCACTGAGTTGAGTTCTAGATCAACTCTTGTAGAGAACCACAATCGGAGATGTATTAGTGATGCGCAATTGAAAATGAGATTAGCATTTAAGTTCAAATTTGTACTCGAATCCAAATTGACTAAGCACTCTCGAGGGTTCAACTTCATCACATCATCAATACAATCAGTGATGTCTCGAGTCCAAGGCAAGGAAACCGAATCAAACAAAAGTTGAAATTTGTTAACACAAGATGTCTCTGGTTTCTCCAACACACTTCTCAGAAGCAGTTTGAATTTGGTCACAAATTCTACAGCCATTTCATCATCAACAAACTCTGGCAATCCAAACTCTTCAATGCCAAATTTCAGATCCGGTACAGAAGCCCATGTGTTTATCCATCTTTTGGACAAGATACATGTTTTCACAACCTCTTTTGTAGTAAGAAAAGATAGGATATGCGTGCGAACATCATCAGGCAAACTACTGATCTTATCAATGCCATAATTCTCCTCACTACCATGTGCCTTGATATTCATCATCTTTCACCTTCACAAATGCAGAAAAAATGGAACTTTAATGAGTTGCACAGAGTTAATCGCTTCTCAATTTCAAGAATTAAGATAAACATATCTTAATTAAAAAAAGAGGTTACATATATCCCAAGTGTTAAAAGTACAACAGTGATCCAGCCTCCCATCTTTCTCAACCACAGTCATAGTTACGGTTTAAGCAAATATCCCAAACAAGAAAAAAAGAAGAATCGAGTATCCATGATATAATTTTGTTCTATTAGTAGCTTTTCACACCAACTATACACTAAGCAAATTGACATTTTTGCAGCAGCTTTTTATGTAGCAGCTTTGCAATGAGTTGTTACACTCAAGATGTTTCTTTTTGAGTGGCAAGTTGCAGGGTTCTTGTAATATCAGTGCAAAGTTGGTCAGAAATTATCAGACCAGACTAAGCAAATAAATTTAATGCCTTGACACTTTTTACAGCTGATTTGAAATAAAATTTATGGTCAGCTATAGGGTTTTAGTCAATACCCAAAAATATCTAAACCCATTAACATAACAGTACAACCATTAATCCTCTAAATGAAGGCCAAACTTTTTCTAATTTTTTTACAATTTTGACAATGCCCCAGATCTAAGAGTACCAAGTATGAAACAGTCAAACCAGGAAAGGAAAAAAAAGAAGGGAAAAATCACCAAGCACGCATTCAAGCTTTAAGTCAGCCATTAGTGGCTATTTTACCCAAAATCAAACTAAACTTACACAGAGAAAAAAATAATTATACCAGTATCAAGAGAATCGAGCAAAGAAGGGTCTTGATTTAGCGTCTCTCCCTCAGCCCTGTCTCGGTCTGGCTACTGCACCATTCATTCTACTTTTGATTCTGCGACAAATTGAGAGAGAGAGAGTTTAGGGTTTAGGGTTTACCGAGAGAAGTGAGAGAGTCGGCTAAGAGGGAGGGAGAGATGCGACTGATGGGAGTCCATTTCCTCTGAGATAATAGAATATTTGAATTTGGTTTTGGACCGTCCGATCAGAATTCGGATCAATTTGGAATGCACCAGATCCCTTTAATATTCGTGCTTAAACAGATCTGACGGTCTGTATCTAAACACAAAAATTTGAGTTAGGTGTTAGAAACGGTCTGATTCTCGCATGGACCTAGTCTTTATGTCCAGAATTACTTTGGGCTCTGTAAAAACAACAAGTCTGAGAGCTGGCTTGTTGGGCCCTAAAAGGCCCATTATTGATTAGTATGATTCTTGTAAAAAATGTGATAACTTGAATTCTTTATCTTTATGTATGGAAAAGGATATTTTCAGAAAAGATAAAATCTTTCTTTCCTGCACACTTTAATTAGAAAAGATAAAAAGAGCAAAACAAATACGAGTAAACTTGCTACAAGGGATGCACCATGACAGCTGAAACAAACAAATATAAAACAGATAACAGGGTTTTTATTTACCATCTTTAAAAAAAAAAAAAAAACTAAATAACCATTGTTTTCAAAAATTTCCATAATTACTAGGTTTGCAACTTTAAACAACGGATCCAACACGTTGGTACCGCAGTTTAAAGCTTTAATATAGTCCTAAAGTGTATTAATTTGAGTTTGCAATTTTAAACTGCAGTACCAACTTGTTGGTTTCGCAGTTTAAGGCTAGCTGCCAACTTGGTAAATATGGAAAAAATTTCAAAACCGTGTTTATTTGATTTTTTTTTTTTATAAAGATGATAAGTTCAAAATTTTTGGGTATAAACCCTTTATTGTTATAAAATAAAGATAAACAAGTATAAACAAGAATGTAAAGAATGACTATCTTTTATTTATATATTTCTCATGTGTACAATACAAGATTACAATGTCTCTATTTATAGGCTACCAATTGTAAATGAAAAGTCATTACAATAATAAATATAAAAATGAATTCTAAATAGTAGTGGGACATAAATTCCAATGGTAGTGGGGTAGTGGGGATTAATATTGGGAGTTACAAATGAATGGACCATCCACTATATTCATAACACTCCCCATTGGATGTCTATTACACAAGAATATGCCTCATTAAAATCTTACTAGAAAAAACCCTATGAGATAAAAATCTAGTGAAGGAAAAAGAGTACATTATTCTTTTAATGCGTATTAACTCCCCCTCATGACAAGATCTTTAAATCGGCGAACTCCAATATTATGAACTAGCTTTTTGAATATTGTAGTTGGGAGTGCCTTAGTGAATAAATCTGCTAGATTCTCACTTGAACAGATTTGCTGAACATTAATAGTATTATCCTTTTCGAGATCATATGTGAAAAAGAATTTTGGTGAAATATGTTTTGTTCTATCTCCTTTAATGTATCATTCATTTCATTGAGCAATACATATAATATTATATTCATATATGATCTTCGGGATCATTTCTCTAAAAAACAATCTACATGTCTGACGAATGTGTTGAATCACAGATCTTAACCAAACACATACTTGACTTGCTTTTGTGCATTGCTAAATTTTCTCATAGGTAGCGAAATATATGTTTATTTATATGTCAATATCTTCGTGTGAGAGAAGAACTATATCTTGCTAATAAATTTACTATAAATGATATATCATGTATTGTATGCCCATCAAGATAAGTGCTCATATTGCACTAAGATATAGTACTTCATGACCAAATAGTTCTTCATCATTTTCTCGAGGTCTAAATGATCTTTATTCACATTCAATGATCTTACAACCATCAGAGTGCTTAATGAATGTTATTTATCCTTATAAAATTATTTCAGCACTCTTGCAATATAATTTTCTTGATGCATAAAAAATATCATTTTTAAATGTTCAATTTGCAATCCAATGCAAAATTTTGTTCTTCCAAGATCTTTCATCTCAAATTCTTCATTTAAATAATTTATTCTTTTGGAAGCTCTTTAGGAGTTCCAATGATACTTAGATCGTTAACATAAACTGCAATTATAACAAAATCATTTCTATATTTTTTCATGAAAATACATGGACAGGTCGTATCATTCTTATATCCATGTTTCAATAAATATTCACTTAAACGATTATAGCATATGCGTCCATATTGCTTTAATCATTATACAAATTTATTCAATTTAACTGAATAATGTTCTCGAGAACCTAAATTACATGCTTCAGGCATCTTAAATCTTTCAGAGATTTTCATATAAATATCATTATCAAGCGAGCCATTTAAATAGGCTGTAACAATATCCATTAGGTGCAAATTAAGTCCTTCATGGACTTGATGTGAATTTTACTACTACACAAGTAATAAATCCTAATTTACCCTCAATTCGGTTGCAAGTGTACAACCTTGTCAAGTAGTACTTAGGGATCGTCTCCACAGGGACAATTCGGAATATTAAACCTAACCTACTCAATTTAATTTAGTAAAGGAAATAAAAGGAATTTGTTTGTTTTTGGGATGGTTCGGTTTGATTGTGACTAAACTAAAGCTTCTAAAGTAAATTCGGTTTATAACAAGTATGAGAAATTAGGGTTTGCTTAGGGTTCCTATCCACTAATGTTACGACTAATTGGTTTATAAATTTCTGTTCTTAGGTTTATGAAGGCACAGTTTGGTGTTGTAGGTATAAAGTGATATTTCTATATTAATACCATCTTTAAATTAGAATAAGCGTCACTTCTCAGTACTTGGCTATTCTAATCTAAAGTCACTAAGTCCTTACTGTCCCAATTGAATTAGAAAACTATCTTTCACCTCTCGGTACTTGGTACAATTTTCTGACCTATTAGGTAAAGCCCGTATAAGACAAGCGTCACCTCTCAGTACTTAGCCTATCAAATACTCTATTCCTTATGGTCTGGACCTAATATCCAATTTCTCAATTGTAAATACTAAATCCTAGGGTTTCATGCAATTTCGATTAAGTCCTCACAAGCAATTCAAATAAAGAATAGATCATGACACAAGAACAAGCATATATCAAGTAAAACCAACTAAACCATAACAAAAGTTTCAAGTACAACCCTACATAACCCTAGAAAAGCTCTTAGCCAGCCATGGCCAAGATACAATCAATTCAAAAGAAATAAAAGAGTTCCAAAGAAGAGAAAAGCAAATAATAAAACCGGTTGATCAATGATCTCTCCTCCCTTCTTCTTCTCTCTTCTTGTTTTCCTTTTGCTTTTCCTTGTTTTTCTCTCTCAATTCTGTCTAAAAAACGTTCCCCTTTATCTGTTCTACAGGTCTCTATATATATACAACTCAAAAATCCAGAAATAACCAATCAGAAATAACTAATTCGGACTCTGCACCGACTTAACTGCGGGCCGCAATGGACCCATTACGGGCCGTAATGGGCAGTTAAAATAAATCAATCTGCGCAATTCTGAAAGGCCATTACGGGCCGTAATCACTTCATTACGGGCCGTAATGGAGAGGCTGAAATTTTTCTGGTGTGTTCTGGCTGGTTGATTACGGGCCGCAGTGGATCTCATCACGGGCCGTAATGGATAAGTCAGATGCTCCATTCTTTATGCTAATTCGCCCGGTTTGAGTCGTTAAGCTCCATAAACTTGATTACCTGTAGAACAAACAAAACTAGGGCAGTAACTTGAACTTTTGGACATTTCTAACCTAGTTAACCCTAATTAAATCAAAACTTGGTTTATTTTTCATATTCAACCCTAGGTTTTTACATATATAATTTTGGCTTATCAGGACTGCCAGACTAATTATATATCAAAAAGTTGTAGCATCCACCAAAGGTGAGTATATCTCAAAATTTCACCTTTCTCATTTTATTTTCTCATAAATATTCATTTATATCCTACTGGTTTTATACCTTGAGGTACAAGGACTACAGGTCCAAAAACTTCTCATTTTTCAAGAGAGTTTACCTCTACCTCAATTGCACCTTTCTATTTTGGCCAATCATTCTTTTGTCGACATTCTTTAATAGACTTCTAGTCATGATCCTCAATATTTATTATGTTTAGCGCTATATTATATACAAAAATATTATTGATATCAATTTCATCTCGGTTCCATCTTATTTCATTCATGATATAATTTATCAAGATCTCTTTATTTTCATGAATTTCAGATACCTGAGTTTCTGCTGGAACTCCAATATTACTTATAATTTTATTCTCTTCTGGAGTTTTATCTGAAATTATCATATCCCCGACTTGACCATTTTCATTCTTTTCTCCTTTTCTTTTTCGAGGATTTTTATATTTTTAATCTTTGGAACCGATTGCTTTTCCACGCTTCATGCGTGTTATAATTAGTCTATCCAACAGGGACACCGACTTTAATTGGAGCATTAGCAGCTGGTACATGTGATTTGGTCACGTTCTTTGAGTTTGTGAATGTGTCTGGCAATTGATTCACTAACCTTTGAAAATGAATTATCTTTTGAACATTTAGTTCACATTATTTAGTACGAGGATCAAAATAAGACAATGATAATTCATACTAATATATTTTTTTTCCAGCTGATAGTTTTCTCCCCCTAAGGTTGGAAATTTTTATTCATCAAAATCACAACCGGCAAAATTAGCCATTAATTAATCTCCCATCAATGGTTCTAGATACTCTATTATATATGGAGATTCAAATTCAATATAAATTCCCAACTTTCTTTGATATCGCATTTTAGTGCATTGTGGTGGAGAAATTATAACATATACCGCACATTCAAAAATTCTTATATGGAAAATATTAGGTATGTGACCAAAAACCAATTATAAGGGGAAGCATTGTAATAGCTAGTTGGCACGATGCAAATATCATATCTTCTTTTTATATACGAACATCTACAGGATGTTCAACATTAATTTCGATATTGTCTAGACGTATTTTCGTAATTGAATTATGCTCTTTAATCAAATCTATTGAGCAAGTAATTTCGCAAATGCTAGGTTGAGATTTGATAATAAACATACATGTGACCATCTTATTGATGCATCAATTAAAATCATAATATTTTCAAATGGTTCACATGTTGGATATAATGTTCCACAAATATCATATTGTATACGTTCTAGAAATAAAACCAACACAAAAAAATTTCATCAGATTAAAAAATTGTCTAGTTCTTTGATGAATGTTCATAATTATCTATTATTTTTCGCATCACTATTGATCCGGAATGGTCCAACCGGACATGCCAAACTATAAACATATTCTTGTATGTAAACTTCTGGTTTATAATAACATGTGTTTCAATTGCACTAATATATGTGTAGTACAAGTCGGAGGAAAAGATATGCAATTTGTTTTCAATAAGCATATATTCAACTTTATTTGTCTCAGCATAATTTCTATTTCAGCGGATATTCTTAAATCTTAATAAATTTTCTTTGAGACTTACAATAATATAATACATCATAAATATAAATTTGTATTCCTCCATGTAACAACAAAATAACTCTTCTGGAGCTTTCAATCAATTTTTTTTTATAAAAATAAATAAACACCATTTCAACAATAATAAATAATAAAAAGAATAAATAAGTAGTATTTAAAAAAATTAAACATAAATAAGCAAATTTTATCTTACATTTATATTTTTTTATGCACTACAATCAATATAAATAATAAATAAGTATTAATTCATTTTTCAAAATAAAGAATGAACAACTATTCATTTTTTATCTTACAATTTTCCGTAACAACATAAAAGATAAAAATTAAAATTCCACCTTATATTGTAATACCTCTAATGAAATAGATAAGCTTCTTTAAGGCATTGTATTAATAGAAACGAATAACCTTCTTTTAGGGCATTGTATTAATAGAAAATTAAATGATTTATGAAAGTAAATCATCTCTTTTCAAATAATTTTGTATAAGTTTGATATACTATTTTTTTTCTTCAAACAGTGAGGGCTCAATTTTTCATAAATGTCACCTATTTTATATATCTCTTTTTCATCATTCAAATAATGTCAAATCATTTGACTAAATTGAGTTTGTCCATAATAGTTCAATATAATGTTTTGACGTACTACAGGTACATTGGCGTACGACAGGTACATGACTAATAATAGCATGAATTTTCTTATTTGTCATTCTCTTCACTTTCTAATTATTTCTCCACTTCTAGTGGTAATTCTTTTTGTTCATTTATTTTTCCACTTCTAGTGGAATGATGCGCTTTTTCTTCATTATCACGTCCATATCTAATAGTTTGTCCATCATATTATTTTTCACTTCATGTGTAATTATTATTTTGTTCAACCAGAACAAGACATGTGGCTTCAATAATTTATTATAATTGAACTTCAGGTCAATTGATAAAATAGCTTCAGGCCAATTTCATTAATATAATTTATATTCATATGGCTTCAGGCCATTTCATTAACATAATATAATGTAAAAGATAATGTATAAACTCAAAATATTTCTTGAATCTTCTTCGGGAAGAGTACATCAAAAAAATTCCACATCATATAAATCTTTTTGAAATCTTCTTCAAGAAGATATATTGAAATATTCTCATATTAATTTTTGAGAGCCACATAAATCTTCTTCAGGAAAATTAAATTATTAAAAAAAATATGAACATCACATTAATTTTTGCACATTATTTAAATTTTCTTCATTATCTTTCCACTTCAGGTGAAATATGTGTTTTTGTAATAATCACCATAATAATAAACTCATTCTTGTCCACTTCCACAATTTTTTTTTTCAAATTTATTATTATATATTGCTACATTTACTTCAGGAAATGAAGCAGAACCAATTGAATTATTTTGTCCAACAACTCGTTATAATCTCTTCAACCATAAAGAGATAATAAATCAACTTAGAATATCTTTAACTTCTTCAAAAAGATTAAATTATTGAAAAAAAAAATATGAACATCATGTTAAATTTGCGCATCATATAATTTTTCTTTATATCTTCTTCAGGAAGATCTTCTTAATATCTTTTGAAATCTTCTTCAAGAAGATTCAATTATTAAAGAAAAAAAAAATGAACCACTATACAATATTTGTACATCATGTAAATCTTCTTTGGAAAGATTAAATAAAAAATTGCACTTCATATACAATTATATGAATTATACTAAACATCTCAAAATAAATATAAATAAATTGATAACTTATTTCATTTAGCAATTACTAGGAAGTATTATTTATATAAATGAAATTGAAATAAAAGTTATTAAAATTACCTCGAATCTTCAACTAGTAGAGCTCTCGTGCTGATAACGTGTTATAAAATAAAGATAAACAAGCATAAACAAGAATGTAAAGAATGACTATCTTTTATTCATATATTTCTCATGTGTACAATACAAGATTACAATGCCTCTATTTATAGGCTACCAATTGTAAATGAAAAGCCATTACAATAATAAATATAAAAATGAATTCTAAATAGTAGTGGGACATAAATTCCAATGGTAGTGGGGTAGTGGGGATTAATATTGGGAGTTACAAATGAATGAACCATCCACTATATTCATAACATTTATAAATTAATTGGTAATTTGTCACAAACTTTATTAAAACGAACAAGTTTTATACTCAAATACATACTTGCAAATCGGATTAAATGGTAATATCAGCTTCAATTGCCATTACTCCAACTGAGAACATTCCCAAAAATACCCTTATCTATCTCTAATTCAACCAAAAACAGATAGAATTGCCTTACATGTCAGATCCAAACTCATTTGAAGAACTATTTACAAACATAAACTACGTCTTTATAAAACATGCAATATCCAACTTCAACAAGTTTTTACAATTCAAACTTGATGTTAGGCTTTGCAATCTAGTTACCATGAACTACTCATGCCCGTTATTGTATTTTAGTAGCACAAACAAGCAAAATCAGATATCTAGCTCATAATACAATCAAAATGCAATCTAATGTCATCAACACATCAACCTTCGCCAAAGGTTAGAATTTTTTTAGATAGGTAGAAAATCACATGATAGTACCCAAATTATAACCCCCGTGTATAACTATATAAAGCCCACAAAGCTTTCTAAAATGACCCCCACTGGTTGTGTGACCAAAAACCAGCACCAAATTACATACTGAAAAATCCTCAATTAAGTACTTTTATCATATAACTTGCAATTCACAAAATAACTGTTTTTCTAACCACAAAAATGTACATCATATGTACCAAAAGCTGATCAAGTCAAATTATATTGCAACTGTCAATTTCTTCATGTGCGCGCTTTTACATTATCAAACAAATTTACATTTTGAGTCTTAAATTAAGGCACTGTATATATACAAGATATATTTCATGTTGCTACATACTGTTATGGATGTTGCTGGAGCCATTCTTGAATGGCAGAACGAAGGGCACGATTTGGAGTAAGTTCGAGGTGTTCCAATGGCAAATTTGTCATTGGGGACGTCTCATGCCCGCCATCGAGCCAGCCATTAATGGCTTCAGCTTCATATGTATAACCATCTGCCGCTAAGTGAGGATCCTTCATTACCTCCTGAAAAGCATTTTTGTCCCCAAATTCCACCGATAAAATATTAGTGTCAGCGCTAGATCTTTTCCAAAATAAGAATATCTAAAAAATATTTAGATATTTATTGTTATAATTAGAAAAAGAAGATAGAAACACCATCTGAAAAAAATAAAAATTACTCTCCAGGTAATTTAATATGTGGCAACTGGATTTATGAGCCGGATTTTTTCTTCTTACCAACTTCCAAAAAAATAAATAATTGACATGATATTTGTGAAAATTCTATTTTTACTAGGGGTGCATATCTTACCTATGCCCCACCCAGGGCATGGACGCACATAGAGATGCGTTGCCTTTTAAGGAGAAATAGCATTAAACTTACGCAGCCTTTAAGGGAACATGGATCTTATCTGCGTCCATGCCCTGGGTGGGGCACATATAAGATTTGTGTCCCTAGTTCAAATCAAATTTTCACGAAAAACATGTCAACTCTGTTTATTTTCCTCCTCTCATATTAGAGAATCCTTGAGAAGTGGTTTTAATTGTCAGGTAGATGACCTTGTGATAGAATTTTAAAATCCATTTTGATAGAATATTAATGCAAGCGTGATCAGGAATTCAGGATTCAGATCTCAAAGAGGTGGTTCGGATTAAATATTAGGTTATATATATAATTGCCACTTTATTTGCTTGGTTTATGCTTACTAGTGCATAATTATTACTCAGGCATGTTAAGTGTATGACAAAAGTTCTACCAAGAGTGGTTCATCAATTCAAACGAGATCCAACAAAGTCTTACCTGAAAAATAGGACACATGAAGTAGGAAGGTATGCCTTCGTCATCGAGTTGAGATTTGAAACTTGGCAACACAAATGAGGAAGCAGCCATCATCAACGACTCAACCAACTTCCACTCACTCTCCAAATTTGGGCGCTTCCTCCTACGCATTTGAGTGCATCTCAACCCAAGGTTTGTCAATTGCTGGGCTTGTACGAAAGGCCACTCTCCAGCTGACTTATCCATAATTGAGTGCAAGGAGTTATCATTTACGGCATTCTCCACATCAGCTATTATGTTTATTGGAGGTTTTCCGGTCAATAGTTGAAGAACGATTATACCAAATGAATAAACATCAGATTTTACTGTTATCTGTCCACTTCTTTGAAATTCTGGGTCCATGTATGCAAACGTTCCCTTAGGGTTCTCGGTGTGGTGCCCTAACGTGTTTGTGGTGTATTCGATTAGGAGGCGAGAAATGCCAAAGTCGCTGAGTTTACTAACCAAGTTGGCATCTAGGAGGATATTTGATGGGTTAAGGGCTCCATGGACAATTGGATTGGGCTTGTTCGAGTGAAGGAACAAGAGAGCACGACATACTTCACCAATGATGCGCGTGCGCATCTGCCACATCAGAGGTGGGGTGCCACCTTTGCAAACAAGTCGATCTTCAAGGCTACCATTAGGTAAATACTCATAGACTAGAGCTGACTGTTTTGAGCATGTTCCTATAAGAGTAACAAGGTTCGGGTGCCTTGTTGTGCTTAGGATAGCAACCTATTAATGCAAAACGAGAAACAAGAGTTAGTCTAGAAAAGCTATTGCATAAATTGATCAGAAAAAAAAAAATTGGTATCGACTTTCGTGTATGAGTTGATACTGTCCCATATCATGCAAAATAGGTAAAAACATTGAACATTCTTTTGTTTAATTTTTTTTTTTTTTTGCAACAATATGCTCCCGTAGATTCAGTCGAATGACTGGTTGGTTCCAATAAAATGAAGTTACCTCTTGTTCAAATTCTGGCTTGCCTAGTAGGCTTTCAGGATGCAGCATCTTTATAGCAACCATGGTGTTGCGCAAAAAGCCTTTGTACACACAACCAAAACCTCCTTCGCCGATCTTATGTGAATTGTTGAAGTTCTCAGTTGCCTGTTGAAGTTCTAACATAGAAAATTTAGAGAACGCTTCACAAGATCCAGGACCAGCACCAACACGTAATTCTTCGACCTCTTTAACCGCATTGTCTCGCTCCTCTTGCAATTTTTTATT
Organism: Carex rostrata; assembly: GCF_964058835.1. Taxonomy (NCBI): domain Eukaryota; kingdom Viridiplantae; phylum Streptophyta; class Magnoliopsida; order Poales; family Cyperaceae; genus Carex; species Carex rostrata. Next base: position 1,833,970 of record NC_135930.1, read on the forward strand.
TTCTTCTTGCAACAAATCTAGTCGGCTTTTGCTCAAGTCCAATTCTTTTAAAAGGACAATTTGTGATTCTTTGACCTCTTCGACCTCATCAACTGCATTATCTCGCTCCTCTTGCAATTTTTTATTTTCTTCTTGCAGCAAATCTAGTCGGGTTTTGCTCAGGTCCAATTCTTTTAAAAGGGCAATTTGTGATTCTTCAACCTGTTTAACTGCATTATCCCACTCCTCTTGCAATTTTTTATTTTCATCTTGCAACCAATCTTGTCGGCTTTCACTCAAGTCCAATTCTCTTAAAAGGGCATTTTCTGATTCTTCGACCTGAAACGTCCAATTCAATTGGGCCAATAATTAAACTTAATTTTTGTTGTCGTAACTGAAGTTCCAAATAACTTGCTTTTGCATATCAAATAGGTACCTTTTGAATTAAGGAAACCAGTTCCATTTCAGCCTTTTCACGTTTGCAAATCTCCTCATTAAGTTCGAATCTATATTTTGCAGCATCTGCTAAGGCTACTTGAAGTTTCGCGCAAATGTGTTTGATATTTACCTGAAAGAACTAGGAAATTTTATGTGAAATTAGTGTGATGGGAACAACTAGCACACTATTTTTTTTTTTTTGTAGGGTTTGGCAACCATTTCTGGAAAATAGTTGGAATAATAAGTTCCCAGAGCTAAACTAAATATGCTGCTGCTTCTCGAGAAACAATAACGCATTATTTCAAATTTTATAATGAGATTATCATGCTATTGGTTTGATTAGTAATTCAATGACACAAAAATTGTAGTATATTTACTGTGCAAGCGACTTGCTTGAAAAGTGCTACCCACAACATGGATGATAGAATTATAGAGACAGTAAAGGATAAAATACAATGGGAAAATATTAGAGGGATATATGGCTCATATGTTAAATAGGAAAAGTCAAATGGAATTAAGAACCTATGGGTTGCTCTAAAAAAAAAAAATTGGAATTAAGATTATATACAATTGGAGGGGGAGGCGGAGGAAACAGGAAAAAGATTATTTTATTCTTTATTATATTTTGAAGCAATTAAGCAAGCGTTAGGCAGCTGACGAGCACCTGCTCACATGCTGACGTGGAACCATTGGCACCTTGAGGCATAGCAGTGCTGGGGGTTACACGCGACGCAGATGTGGACCCTACGGACTTCATCTGTGGAGCAGGGATTTTAGCTGCTGCTGAGCCATAGAGAGAAGATTTTACAATCTCAGGTGTTAAGATGTGCCCACTTTGTGCTACAGTAACCAGTCTCAGGAAATTGAAGAATTCTAGACGGCCAAGAAAGGCCTTTCTGTCAGGATTGGCGTACCTCCAAATCTATATATAACAATGTAATGTAGCATCAGTTTATGATCCAATAACTAGTACCTTTATATTGATTTTGTGCCACCTCCGTAGTTTACGTTTTGTCCTTCACATTATGCTGATTGAACCTAAAGGGAAAACATACAAGCATACATGGTCATTAGCTACAAGCAAAAAACCACTGTTCCTTTGGTGTGGGGGGAGGGGATCCGGTTCGAGATGAAATGCATGTGACCTCTTTAATATCCGTGTCAGAGCAAATTGGGTTCCTTTAGGGGCTGGATCAAAACTCAAAATTGGGTTACTTGTAGGGGTGAAAAATTAATACCCAAAACAGTTCCGTTTGAAATCAGAACTAGCATTTGCGCTGTCTAAATCCCCTACCCATTTCTAATTTCAGTTTAGTTTAGCTCCTTAAAATCACCACAACCCCTAATTAGTAATCCAAGTTCAATTAGATCAATAAATACAAAACTAACCTGCATAATCACATCAGTGGGCAAACCAAATTTTGTTATAAAAGAAACACCCTTCATGCTGATCTTCCCATCCTTGTTCAAATCAGCTTCCTTGAAGTAATTCTCGAAGGCCTCCATGCTCCAATTATCCAAAATACGGCAAAATATCGGATTATTAAAGGTCTCGTGAAATCACGTCAATGAATCGATTCGTCTCTGGATATGAATCTGAAGTGATAGAAGAGAGGAGTTGAGGTGCTTCGATCCCCGTCGATGAGACGGGAGGGTGTTCGTACCACTATATCGACGCGAATGGGGCGAAGTCTTGAGAGAGTAAGTTGACTAAACCCATCGGTCAACGGAAGGCGTATCCTCTGCATTAACTCAAAAAGGAATCTTTTCAGTTAATGAATCTCAACCGTCTGATTTTAAAACAAGCCAATCCAGCTCTTGCTTATGATATAGGGACTCCTTTAATATTAGTGCGGATCTAGTTTGTACGAATCTTAAAACAAATCGGATGGTCAATATTCATTAACTCAAAAGAGTGCCTTTTGAGTTAATGCAGAGGCTACGAATTCTAGTCAACGACTGTGGGACAAAAGGAAGGTAATAATTCTATGTACACCCCTAAAAGATTTGATATTTTCTATCTTTTCTTTGAAAGCTCATTATATCAAATTTACCCTTATAGATTTTAAAAACTAAAAAATTTAGTCATTTTATTATCTTTTCTGTTATAACTTTTATTTAAAATTTATAAAATGCTAATTTTATCATTTATTATAAAAATATAATATGTTGAAGAAAAATGTCAATATTATAATTAGTCGGTATTCAAGGTTAAATAACTCATTTCTCTATTTTTTATGCTTACACAAGCGTATACCTAAAAATTTTAGAGGATGTACATAAAATTCCCCTAAGAAGGAAAAGAGCAATGGTTTTACCAAAATTGATTTTGTTTCCTGGGTTGTGCAGTTATTTTCTAGGAAAATGTTGGTTTGTTGTCCAAAGCTTTCAGAGAGGTAGTTTAATTATTTTAATTGGGATACTAAAATTATTGTGTGGATTCTGATCAAACGGTCCAGATCTAAAAGGAAATATTCCGTTAACTTGGGGATAGATTTCACGTATTCAGAGAGATAAAAAGAGGGTTAAGATTTTAAAAAGACATACGTTGGTCATTCTGGGTGTATGATCTATGAATTTAAATGTCTTTGCGTCTAATTTCAAATGTTTAAGGTATCAAGTTAGTGGGACTTTCCAATAATTTTTTTTTGTCTATTTTAGTGAAGAGTTGTCAGATTTATTGTGTTGTTAATAATTCGGTTTTTTTTTTTTTTCCTTCTAATGTTGTATGAATTTCCAGAGCTTTTTTTTGACCGCACTGGTACCGGAATTGATACTTTGATTGCACATCTTTACCAATGTTGGGTAAGAAATTGAAATTCTGGTTTGCACATGATGAATTAATTTAATCATGTTCAATCTTCTCAAACCAAAAATAAAAAAAAAGATATATAAGACACTGGTATGTGTACTTTATTTTGATTGATTGATATTGTCGTCTTTTCCTTCTATATCCATAGAAGTTCCAAAATATTTTAGAATTGAAATAATAATTATATCCTCTTCTCTCACAAAAGGATATCCTTGACTTTGCATTAGCAAAACCAAAGAGAAATTTATATACTGCACACTTCAAACAAGGTCATAAGAACAAAACATTACAATTATGAGTGAAATTCAGGCCACTCTGACAGAATCACATCAGCATATAAAAATAATTACTAAAAGACAAAATTATAGAAGTCCAGTGGCATCAATACAACACAATAATCTAACAAAAGAGGGGGAAAGAAAGAACATCACCTCCCCATAGTAATTGCCCACTAAGGTACTGGTACAAAACCATCACAAACCTCTACTGGTACCAGTAACACCACATCCAAAGTACAAGTTTCCAAAATCCACCTTGGTAGCTAAACTCAGGTACTAAAAATAATCTATTAAAGCCCCTGTATCCCAAAGCATCCACACCAACAAAAAAGTAGGAAATTGCAAAATACACCCACAACATACTACATATAATATGACATTAATACAACTGAGTCATATATGAAAGCTCCTGCAAGTTAATACAACTGACATTAATACCTGAAGAGCATCAAGAATGTTGTCAAACAATATCAATTTCACCAATGATCTTAACATGGAGAAGCAACTTGTTGGTCAGCTGATCAACAAGTTCAGTATCATTTTTAAATCCTACAATTCTAAGTCTCAAGGAACTCCCTCTGTACAAATGCATCTCCTGGTCCCTCCTGAGTTATCTCCTCTAAAGATTCTGTGTACAATGCCTTCAATAGTAACGAAACAAGTTACATATGTTTCATTGATAATAGATCCTTTGACAAGGCTTTAATTGGGGGGGGGGGAATCTAGTTTATAAATACTCGAAACTTGTCATTTTTTTATTTGATAAAATTCGGATATTCCTGTCATCTCATTAATTGACATTGTTTTAGTCACCAATACAATCGCCAAAAGCTTGATTCTTTTGACTGCACTGGTACCGGAATTGGTACTTTGATTCTGGTTTGCACATGATGAATTAATTTAATCATGTTCATGTAATACAAAATGTCTCATTCTAACCCACACTGGTACAAAACTGGTACATACATTACTTTTTCTTTTTGAGAAAATCTTGCTACCTGTTTCATTAAATGAAACAGAAGTCTGAAATAACAACTAAAATTATATTATATTACTGACAAATCCTCTGAGCCTAAAACCAGCATCATTATCTAGTCCCAAATCAAGTCCGACAATAAAATAGTGCAACTACAATCTTTTCAAACCAAAAAAATATATATACAAGACACTGGTATGTACAGAAAGCTGACACATAATCACATCAACATAAAAAAATAATTACTATAGACAAATTATAGAAGTCCAGTGACATCAACACAAAACAAGTTGCATTGCAAAAGCCTCAACAAGTTACATAATAATCTAACAAGAAAAGAAGAAAGAAAAGAAAATAACCTCCCAGGCCATAGTAATTGCCCAGTAAGGGACTGGTAGCAAACCATCACAAACCTCTACTGGTACCAGTACCACCACATCCCCAAAAGTACAAGTTTCCAAAATCCACCTTGGAAGCTAAGCCCTGGTACTCAAATTATCTATTAAAGCCCCTGCATCCCCAAATTACATCCACGCCAACAAAATAGTACGAAAATGCAAAATGCACCCACAACATATGACATATTATATGACATTAATACAACTGAGTCATTTATGAAAGCTCCTCCAACTTATCAAGGACAAAGGATGTTGTCAAACAATATGAATTTCACCAATGATCTTAACATGGAGAAGCAATTTGTTGATCAGCTGATTAACAAATTCATTATTATTTTTAAATCCTACAATTCTAACAGCCTTAAGGAACTCCCTCTGTACTAATGCATATTCATGTCCCTCTTGAGTTATCTCCTCATCTACAAATTCCGTGTCCGATTCCAATTCCTTCAATAATAACAAAATAAGTTACATATGTTTCATTGATAAATAGATCCTTTGACAAGGCCTTAATTAAGGATATGAACAACATCTGGTATAAAAAGATAACAAGATAGTCATTTTTTATTTGATCAAATTTGGATATTTATATCATCTCATTAATTGACTTTGTTTTAGTCTGCCTCCCTTAAATGAGGCATGCAAAAATAATAAGTACCGGTAGCAGTACGAAGAGAGAGAGAGAAATTACATCATCATCATCATAGTTTTCTAAGGTCACCTCCTGTAGTTTAGGGGATTGATGGATGAAAAATGGTGCAAGATCAAAGACGCAGAAAACACTATCCACCAGAACCAGGCTCTTTAAGTTGTCAAAGACTGGGCAATAAGAAAAATCCATCTTCCGTACCTAGTTTCATCACAAAATAAAATTAAAAACCATGTTCCAGAGAAAAATAAAATTAAAAGGAAAATCACATAGCTATTTACAAATTTTTGTTTCAAATATATTTCAAAAAGAAAGTACCTTTCCCATAGGGTAAAACAGTAAGCTTTCAACAATTGAAAGGCTCTGAATAAGCTTGGGTCCCCTAGGGTCATATTCATCCTGATCATACCAACCACGAAAAAAGATGGAGGCATGAACTAGCGATGGAAGATTTAGCAACAAAATATCCCACCTATCCACATCAATATCCAAATACAGGAGATTAGGTGTGGAAATTTGAATTCCCATTCCGTAACAACGATGAAGAACGAACTTCTTCAAAGTGTTGGAACATATCTCAATCATGTTTAAAAAACTAAATTCTAGCACTAACTCTTCAAGAACAGGACACCCCAACAAAAGCTTCTTCAAAAAGTTATCGCTCGTTGCAACACTATTAAGGTTAAGGGTTTTGAGGCAAGGAAGGTATACTGAGTTGAGTTCTAGATCAACTTTTATACAGAACCGCAATTGGAGATGTATTAGTGATGCGCAAGTGAAAATGAGATTAGCGTTTAACTTCAAATTTGTACTCGGACCCACATTGACTAAGCACTCTCGAGGGTTCAACTTCATGACATCACCAATACAATCGGCAAAAGCTTGAGTCAAAGGCAAGCAAAAATCCGAATCAAACAAAAGTTGAAATTTGTTAACACAAGATATCTCTCGTTTCTCCAACACACTTCTCAGTAGCAGTTCGAATTTGGTCACAAATTCTACAGCTATTTTAGCATAAACAATCTCTGGCAATCCAAACTCTTCAATGTTAAATTTCAGATCCGGTACAGAAGCCCATGTGTTTATCCATCTTTTGGACAAGATGCACGTTTGCACAACCTCTTTTGTAGTAAGAAAAGATAGGATATGCGTGCGAACATCATCAGGCAAACTACTGATCTTATCAATGCCATAATTCTCCTCACTACCACGTGCCTTGATATTCATCATCTTTCACCTTCACAAAAGAATTTATTCAAACAGCTCCCTGCACAACTCTGTTTTACAGTACATAAAACCACAAACTTTAATGAGTGACACAAAGTTAATCACTACACTAATTGCAAGAATTAAGATGAACACATCTTAATTAAACAAAAAAAGCTACATATATCCCAAGTGTAATCGCTTCCCACCTTTCTCAGCCACAATCATAATTATGATTTAAGCAAATATTCCAACAAAAAAAAAGAGTATTCATGATATAATTTCTCAGCCACAATCATAATTCCGTTCTATTAGGGAAGTAACACACCAATCTATTAGTTAAATTACCACCAACTTTGAGCATGCATTCATACCTTTTCCTAGACCATTCATGTTAAATTAAAGTAAACCAATTCTTGCTGTCTCTACTCATGAAAAGTTCTCATTCTCTTATATCTGAGCAAATAGTAAAAAAAGATTACTAGCATTAGTAACTTAAACATGGACAGATCGATCATTCATCAATTTAGGTGAAAAAAATACCAGGATGTTAATAATATTTGGACATGATTAAATTTACAATCTTAATTGATGAGCAAACAAATAATCAAGCTCATATCAACAAATCACAAATAACGTTTGCAATTATTTGCGAAAGGATACAATTATTAATTTTCACTTTCTTAATATAGATTGTAGATTCAAAGTCACATATAAAACTTGTCTTATTAAAGCTACAATAGTACAATAAAATAAAAATAAAATAAAAGTATTTCAGCAAGACCTCATCACAATTACATCATATTTATGACCATTCTGGTGTTCTAAATTGAAAAACTGATACTTCTGTCATGTGATTTGTGAGAATATTTTTCGCTGAGATTCTAAATCTAGGATTCTAATTTCTGATTTGCGACAAGGATCTGTTGTGAAATTTTGAAAAAATCAGAGTGAAGCTGGAAAAGTAGGGTTAGGGTTTCCGATCTAAGAGCAAGGATCCGATTAACACAGTTCCCTGAGACTTATATGCTTACACGCGCTTTGAAAATAAAAAAGCGCTCAATCAATTGTAAAGGGGGGAGAGAGAGAGAGAGAGAGAGAGAGAGAGAGGAGAGATTACCTGGATTTTCAAATCGATCGACAGCAACGCCGATCAAAGAAAAATGAGATAATTGAGAGCGGCAGCCAAGATCGAGGGATTTTGCTTTTTAAAACAGAAGGGAGGCGCGGGATGCGGAAACGCTATCCTCTGGGGAGTTTTCGTGCTGTGAGGCGCTTTTAATTTGGTCCGTTCGTTTCGGATCGGACGGACTGAACTAAGGGTTCACTAAATTTTTAAAATTTAGTTTTTTTAAAATTTGGGTAAGATCTGATCCGTCCGATTCGAAATGAACAGACCAAATTAAAAGCGTCTGTATCTCCAAGCAACAGACGGCCCAGATTAATTCCAATCAGCTCAAACTCAATTTGGAGCATATTGAGACTGTAAGAATTTGCTTTGAGATTCATACCACGTTAGAAAAAGAGTCCGGATTTATAGCTTGCGCACACTTCAGATATGTGAGGTGATACGGATTCGTACTACTGAGGATAATTGTCCATCAAATTATTCGAATGCTCCATATAACTTGAAAAATTATATAGACGGGCCCGTTTTAATGTGAATGGTCGGACAGTTAAACTTATTTTTGTTGCGCACGAATCTCAAAGTACTAAAGAAGGCGATAGGAGAGCAGTGAATAGACCACCAAATGACTGGAATGCTCCAAACTAATCTGAATGCTGCATGGTCAAAACAATCAAACATATTTCTCTTGCGCACGAATCTCAGCATATTAATCCCTTTCTCACTAGCTTTATATCAATTTTCTCATGCGTTGTCTCAAACCCCTCCCCGAAAATGTTCATCCAGTAATGATCCATCTCATGAAGGAACTCAGGGGCAGTTCGATGCTTAGAGTTCGTTTGATGCATTTTAAGATTCGTGTATAACAGTTTCAATTTGAAAACAAAGTGTGTACTAATTTTGATGTAGATTGATCAGCTCTGACTGATCGGCTCGTTTATTTACGAGTGGGTTGGTCTAAGCTGACTTAAGGGGTCCAAGTTGAAATTTCACAGTTTTGTAATTGTCACAAGCCAGCTTGCGAGCTAGACCAAGTTAGCGAATTGGCTCACTGGGTCTGATTAGACCTTATTTTAAGAAGAAAATAATTTTTACAAATATTATGGATCAAATTGAACCGATCTAGACAGCATAAAATGCATACAAATTTATATCTAACCGAACTAATTCATAAGCTGGCGAACGAGCTAAGTTTCAATTTGAACTTGTTTAATCTAAACTGAGTCACTAACGAACTGCTTCATCAATAACTCGGTATAATAACGAACACAATATTAATTAGCGAGCGAGTTAGATATGAATCACGATCTCACCTGCTCCCTATCATATATATCCACATGTAGAAATTGTAACCAAACTCAGCCCAATAAAGCCCATATCTCAAAATGGCCGTCTAATACTAATAGAGTAATAGATGGCGCCGGCACAGCACAATATAAATGCTCGACTGAATAAGTTATATTTTAGAGAAAATTTCTAGTGTACCCATCCAAATTTTTTAAAATAACAAATTTTCTCATCAAAACACAATATTCAATACATCCATACAAATTTAACATCCTTTCTTCTATCCACTTTTAACTATTTAACATTTTATTTAATTATTTTAACAATAAAAGTGACAAATATACCGTCTGATTTTAAATGGACATGTCCATTATTTGTAGTTGTCTTCTTCCTCTCTTTCTCCCTAAAATCACTGCATTCTCTCTTTTTGTTCCTCGTTGATACTATCTGCTCTTCTAATTCTACCAATAATAAAGTTTGAAATTCAGGGACGTGTTAATACTACCTCCTCTCCCTAGGTCTATGCTTGTCTAATCTCAGTCATTATTAAATTATTATATACTTCATTCTGTGAAATTCAGAGACGTAGCAAAGAGAACCTTTCGTTTGACATGGCACTTGTCTATCTCTGCAGCTCTGCTTGAGTATTTTATTTTCAAGCGGCTCCATCCTCCATATGCATCTGTTGAAATTAATATATTAATTCTTCATTGAATCAGTTATTAAATTTAAAATTTATAGATATATAGTTTGTTATTTATTCATTGGAATTAATGTAACGTTTATTTACCTTCATCTAAGTACGGTGAATCTGGAATCATATCAGAACTTGACCTGGCAGCTCTCCAAGCAAAGGCGTTTGCTGAGCTCGACACGCTACTTCTCGTCCGGATTCGGGCACTCCTTGAACAATCTGAATTTGACCGAAGAGAAACAACTAATTTAATTAATAAATAAAAAGAAATTAAAAGGATGATAGGATGATTGATTGGGGACGGATTGAGAAGAAGAGTTATATACGTTTCAGAGTTCTTGGATTGTTTTTATTTGTTGTTATTTAATTAGTTTTTGGAGGGAAGAGATTGGTTTCATGAAGAAAGAAATAGGACATTAAAAATAATGAACATTAGAGGGTATATTGGTCGATTTAGATTTTAAAATAATTAAATAAAATATTAAATAGTTTAAAGGGGATAGAAGAAAGGATGTTAAATTTGTATGTGTATATTGAATATTGTCGTGTTTTGATGGGTAAATTGGCTATTTTAAAAGTTTGGATGGGTATACTAGAAATTTTTCCTATATTTTATTATTAGTTTATTACTCTTTGTTATTTGGATTTTTATTGTCTTGAAATTTTCTAGTTTGCCCCTAATGTTTACACTATTTTTTTTTACTAATATAGTTTTGCCTTCAACTTCTATTACAAAAATTAAAATCATTCCTATTTAGCTCTTTTCTAATGAAATGAATTGATCGTCTGTTTCTCCAAGATTACCAGCACGGCATAAAAATACTCTTCTAAAAGAATAATTCATTTTTTTTTAACTAATTCATGAAAATTGAAACTTATTTTAAGATATTAGGATTTTACAACAAAACAACTCTTTCCTAAAACATTATAAGTGCACAACCCAGGAAACAAAATCAATTTTGAATTTTTGATAAAACTATTGCTCTTTCCTTCCTTGGGAGAATTTCATGTATACCCCTAATTCACCATCGAGTATCGACTAATTAGAATATTGATATTTTTCTTAAACATATTACAATTGTTTTTATTAAAGGTTAAAATTAACACACTATAAATTTAAAATGAAATCTAACATAAAAGATTATAAATGAATAAATTTTTGAGTTTTTAAAATTTATAAGGATAAATATGATATGAGTGAGCTACGGTACTAGGCATATCATGATTTGGTCGATCCGATCGTTCAAAATAATTTTTATATGAATATGTACTTGCAAACCGAATTTTATATTTTCTAGAATTTTTTTACTATTTTTTGAAGATAGCTATAAAATCACTGTTTTTGGATGGTCCATAATTTTCAGATCAAGTGATTTTTCTATCTTCAAAAATATTGAAAATATTCTAAAAAATATAATATTCGATATACAAGTACATATTTATATGCGGATCATGTTAAACGGTTCAGATCGACAATTAGAACTTTGAAAATAACAATATTAATTTGTATTACGTACCAACCCAACCCATGATATGCATAGTACCATAGACTCATATGATATTATAAGTTTTAGAGGAGGAATATATAATTTAATTTTTTTTTTTGGACTACACATAAAATTTCTCCCTTCCTTTCTTTAACTGCGTCAAATTTTGATAAAAATTTTGCAGTCGTCACCAATGGTTTTGGTCAACGCGTGGAGAGAGTCGTACCAACACCCTCCCGTCTCATCAACGGGATCAAAGCACCTCAATTCCTCTCTTCTATCTCTTCAGATTCATATACAGAGATGAATCGATTCATTAACGTGAATTCACGAGGTCTTTATACGATATTTTTGCCGTATTTTGGATAATTGGAGCATGGAGGCCTTGGAGAATTACTTCAAGGAAGCAGATATAGATAATGATGGGAAGATCAGCAGACTCGAGGGTGTTGTCTTTTTTTCAGGATTCGGTTTGTCCAGGGAAGTGGTTTCGCAGGTTACTTAACTTTATTAATTGAATTTTGCCTACTAATTAGGGTTATTGATCTTATTGAACTTTGATCTAAACTAAAATTAGAAACCACCCCCCCCAAATTCAGGTCTCCTAAAGTAACCCAAATTTTGAGTTTGAGTTTGGATTCAGACCATCCGATTTGCTCTGACATGAATATTAAAGATGCCACGTACATTTCACCTTGGCTTGATTTTGATCGGACGGCTCGGATCTAAACTCAAAATTTGTGTTACTTTAGGGGTCTGGAACCGTAAATCAATATATAGGTACGTACTGGCTAGTTCTTGGATCATAAATTAATGCTACGTACATTACATTCTTATATACAGATTTGGATGTATGCTGATCATGACAAAAGTGGCTTTCTTAGCCGCCTAGAATTCTTCAATGCCCTGAGACTGGTTACTGTGGCACAAAGTGGACCTGCCTTTACACCTGAGATTGTAAACTCTGTTCTCTATGGCCCAACGGCAGCTTACATTCCTGCTCCACAGATGACGTCTGTAGGGCCCACACCTACACCACCACAAGTAACCCTCAGCCCTCAAGTCATTCGCATCACCTCTGGTACCCTAAATGAGAATCAATTAGAATTAGTGGATCCAGACCGTTCTTTTAACCTGACACGGATCTTAAAGGGGATCCCTACATCTTCAATAGGCACCGGATTGAATTTGGCCCGGCTGGGAATAAATCTGGGCCGTAAAGTTGCAGGCCCCACTTTACAATACCTAAGAGGATACTTGTTAGTGCTCCAGTCTCGCTTGGAATCTCCAGGTTCCATGCCATCACGTGAGCAGGTGCTCTTCAGCATAATGCTTGCTTCATTGCTTCAAAATATTAAAGAAACCAACTGAATCCAACTTTTTTAATTTTTCGATTTCCTCCCCCGCCATCCAATTGTATATAATCCCTTTAATATTTTTCCATGGTATTTCATCCTTTACTCTACTGCCTCTGTAAATATACTACAATTTTTGTATCATTCAATTACTAATCAAACCAGTAGCATGATAATCTCATTATAAAATTAAATTTGAAATAATATGTTATTGTTTGAGCAGCATATTAGTTTAGCTCCGGGAACCTATTATTCCAACTATTTTCCAGAAATGGTTGCTAAAACCTACCAAAAAAAAAATAGTGTGCTAGTTGTTCCCAATCCCATCACACTAATTTCAATAAAATTTCCTAGTTTTATCAGGGATATATCGAAGACATTTGCACGGAACTTCAAGCAACCTTAATTCAAAAGGTATCTATTTGAAATGGAAAAGCAAGTTATTTGGAACTTCCATTATGACAATAAAAAATAAGTATGATTATTGGCCCAATTGAATTGGACGTTTCAGGTAGAAGAAACAAAAAATGCCCTTCTAAAAGAATTGAATTTGACCCTAGATTTGCTGCAAGAAGAAAATAAAAAATTGCAAGAGGAGCGAGATAATGCAGTTAAAGAGGTCGAAAAATTACGTGCTGGTGCTGGTCCTGGATCTTATGAAGCGTTCTCTAAGTTTTCTTTGTTAGAACTTAAACAGGCAACTGAGAACTTCAACGATTCACATAAGATCGGCAAAGGAGGTTTTGGTTGTGTCTACAAAGGCTTTTTGCGCAACACCATGGTTGCTATAAAGATGCTGCATCCTGAAAGCCTACAAGGCAAGCCAGAATTTGAACAAGAGGTAACTTCATTTTATTGGAACCAACTAGTGAATCTACGGGAGCATTTTATTGAAACAAAAGAATGTTCAATGTTTATACCTATTTTGGATGAAATGAGGCGGTATCAAACTATCAACTCATACACAGAAGTTGTTACCAATTTTCTTTTCCAATCAATTTATGCAATAGCTTTTCTAGACTAAAAGTTTCTCGTTTTGCATTAATAGGTTGCTATCCTAAGCACAACGAGGCACCCGAACCTTGTTACCCTTATAGGAACATGCTCAGAACAGTCAGCTCTAGTCTATGAGTATTTACCTAATGGTAGCCTTGAAGATCGACTTGCTTGCCAAGGTGGCACCCCGCCTCTGACGTGGCAGGTGCGTACGTGTATCATCGGTGAAATTTGTCGTGCTCTCCTGTTCCTTCATTCGAATAACCCTAATCCAATTGTCCATGGAGACCTTAACCCAGCAAATATCCTCCTAGATGCCAACTTGGTTAGTAAGCTCAGTGACTTTGGCATTTATCGCCTCCTAATTGAATCCAACACCAATACGTTAGTGTACCACACCGAGAACCCTAAGGGAACGTTTGCATACATGGACCCAGAATTTCAAAGAAGTGGTCAGATAACAGTAAAATCTGATGTCTACTCATTTGGTATAATCGTCCTTCGACTATTGACCGGAAAACCTCCAATAAACATAATAGCTGATGTGGAGGATGCCGTTAAAGATAACTCCTTGCACTTGATTATGGATAAATCAGCTGGAGAGTGGCCTTTTGTACAGGCCAAGCAATTGGCAAACCTTGGGTTGAGATGCACTCAAATGCGTAGGACGGAGCGCCCGAATTTGGAGAGTGAGTGGAAGTTGGTTGAGTCCTTGATGATGGCGGCTTCCTTATCTGTGTCGCCAAGCTTCAAATCTCAACTCGATGACAAAGGCATACCTTCCTACTTCATGTGTCCTATTTTTCAGGTAAGATATTTGTTGGATATAGTTTGAATAGATGAACCACTCTTAGTGGAACTTTTGTCGACCACATAGCTAGGATGCCTGAGTAATAATAATGTACTAGCTAGTAAGCATAAACCAAGCAAATTAAGTGGCAATCATATATATAACCCAATATTTAATCCCAACCATCTCTCTTTGGGAGCTGAATGCTGACAATGCTTGCATTAATATTCTATCAAAATGGATTTTAATAGTTACAAGGTCTTCTACCTTACAATTAAAAACACTTCTCAAGGATTCTCTAATACAAGGGGTTCTCTAATATTAAAGGCGGCCTCATAAACACCAATTTATTTCTTACCATCTTTCCAAAAAATAAATAAATTGAGCTGACATGATTTTCGTGAAAATTCTATTTTTACCATGGATGCAGATCTTATTTGCAATGCATCTCTTATCCTCAGTGTTGTAAATAACGGTATGCGGTTATTGGATGGACAAGGTAATGCTAAGCGATTAATCTAGAATAATTGGAAATAATCGTTCACATTCGAAAATAACCATCTGATTGGTCAAAAAAAATTCATGACAGTTTGGTCAGTATCAACTAAATGACCGATTAATTAGCCTAAATAGACGTTTTTTTACAACATTGCTTATCCGCGTCCCTGCCCTGGGTGGGGTGTAGATAAGATTTGCACCCCAAGTAAAAATAAAATATTCCCAAAAACTATGTCAATTCTGTTTATTTATTTTTTTAAAGATGGTGAGAAGAAAAATGTTGGCTCATAAATCAAGTCCCCACATATTTAATTGCCTGGAGAGAATCTATTTTTTTTTTTTTTTGGGACTGTGTTTCTATCTTCTTTTTCTAACTATAACAAACAATATCTAAATATTTCTAAGATATTATTATTTTGGAAAAGATCTAGCGCTGTCACTAATATTTTATCAGTGGAATTTGGGGACAAAAATGATTTTCAGGAGGTAATGAAGGATCCTCACTTAGCAGCAGATGGTTATACATATGAAGCTGAAGCCATTAAAGGCTGGCTTGATGGCGGACATAAGACGTCACCAATGACAAATTCTCCCCTTGTCCACATCGAACTTACTCCAAATCATGCCCTTCGTTCTGCCATTCAAGAATGGCTCCAACACCATCCATAACGGTAGCAACCTCAAAATTTTGTATATATACAGTGCCTTAATTTAAGACTCAAAATGTATATTTGATTTGATAATGTAAAATTACTGCTGCACATAATTTGTGTAAATTTATGATATTTGAATATTTCTATTTTATTGATATTGTTGTCATGAAATGTAATATAGAGAGATGGGTGTGTGTATATATATATTGTTTTTTTTTTTTGATATCTTTGCAGAAGCTGCCAGGTATATATATATTGTTGAGTGTTTATTATACCGTTGGTATCCAACATTGGTACCAACGGTAACTTAATTTCTATAATTAGCTAAAAAGGTAAAATCTACTTTTCCTATTTTACATTATTTCTAACTTAGTCTCTAAATATTTCTTTATTCTTAATAATTTGTACGATAGTTTTGGTGATGCAAGTGAGCTTTTTTGTATGAGGATTAATGCTGGTTGATTGCAGAAATTGCTCTTGCGAAGTTTAATTCTTAATTTCTAAATATTCTTTGTCCAATGAATTTCTTTGGGCGAAGTGCAGGACACCTTGTAATAAGAATCAAAGAAATACTAGTATCGTGTCGTTGTAACTCGAACATGTTATAATTAAGAGAGAAAATTCATACAAAATAATATATTTCATAGAAAAATTTAAACTATTTTTTAAATGACATTTACATATAAATAATATTTTTAAATGATATATTAAATAATATATTACATGACATATTTTTTTTTTTAATCTTTTTGACATAATTTTATAAGAAAAAGATAATAGAAAATGACAAATAACATTCTTTAGTTGATATAAAAATAAAGGCATGACTAATCAATTATCAATCAATTCAAAATTCCTTAAATAACATTTAAAAAAATACAAATAAATCATAACCATTCAAAAAATTATACACTTTGCATGTGAAGAGTGAATAGTACATGTCTAAATAAATTTAAATTTTTATACATAAAAAAAAATTAAATAGATGGACATAATCAGAATATTTAATTGAGGGTTAATATTTAATCTTAAATTTCATCTTTTAATCGAAATTATTGGCAGATCATGACATCTACATGCTTAAAATAGAAATGTATATTTTTACGATCTTAGCTTGGATATTAATTTCAGGAGAACCATTATTATCTCTAAAAATTGTGTTTGGTGATTCTTCTTGCTACTTTTGATCAAAGATCAAACTATAGAACATTTTTCTATTTCTTTTGATTAGCCTGTTTAAGAACGATTTGGTTTCAAACTTCGACATCCGTTTATTATCCGTATTTGTATTCGTATCCGCTCATTCAAAAATATATACAATTTTGATATTAATTAACATTATCCGCTCCGAATTCGCTCCGTTTTCACCCCTACCATTTATATTTTTGGTCTTAAAATTTTCGTTAATTATGAGTAAAAAAACTTGATAGAATAACGCATTACCTTCCATGTGATCAGGATTTTTTATGATGAGATGCATATAAATACTATTTTTGCTAATCTACGATAGTTAAAAATCACCTTATGATCTATGGTTCTGAGCCTGTGATTTGTGCCCATGTCATAAGCACCTCTTTCTTATTTGATCCACCCTATGTATAACTCATTTTGGTAGTATATGAAATTTGACATGCATATTGCCATGGCTGAGAGCATTGCATTTATCAGTGTGAGCCTGCCTCCGATGGAAAGTTTCCAACTTTGCATCCTAGTATTGTTGCTAGTTTGTATGTTTCCTGTTGATCAGTGCCAGTTGTGAGGAACTCTGACTTTTCCATATTTACCCTCAGTCCTGTGACTCCAAAGTATATATTGTTGTCCATTATTATGCTGAGGGATTTGAGTTTGCTGTGTCTGGTTTTACTATCAATAGTGTATCATCAGAAAATAACATGAAGTTCTGACTGGAATGGTCTTTGGATATGGAAAGAGAGGGTCTCCCTCTCTGACCACTCTCTTTAGTGTATTTGTTTTTCCTGCAACAGAATTGATGACCACCTTTGCTGTCTCTATGAGTACTACATTCTTGATGCATCTCCAAAATGCTTAGTCAGCTTAAGAGCACCTTAGTTTTACTCTATATATATAAAAATCAACCAAATCTGTAAAAATAATTGAATTATAAAATAAAATAAAACGTCCATATTAGAAATTTGAGCAGTACTCACTATTGCATGGGTTTTTGGTGAATTAGAAAATAGTTGTACGTAGAGGGTTGATTGAAATTATAATAAGCACGGGACTTGTAGCAAAATTTGAATGTTTTGTGATTAGAGAATTCATTTTTAGAGTAATGAACTATTAATTCAAATTTCTTTAATAGTCAAATTAAAGAATCACAAATTTGAATTTCTTTAATAATCACAAATTTGAATGTTTTGTGATTAGAGAATTCATTTTTAGAGTAATGAACTATTAATTGAATGTTGTGTATAATCAATTTTGAATTTTTTTTGTCCGTGTCATGCACGCCCCAAAGGAATTCATTAGACTGAATATTTAGAAAGAATTGAACTTCGCAAGTGCAATTTCTGACATCAAATTAATCCTCATACAAAAAATGTCACTTACATTACCAAAAAAAACTATCCTACAAGGCTACACCTTATATTGCAGCTGTCAATTTCTTAATGTACGCGCTTTTACATTATCAAATCAAATTTATTCAGTCTTCAATTAAGGCACTGTATATACACAACATTTCAAGTTGCTACAGTTATGGATGTTGCTGGAGCTATTCTTGAATGGCAGAACGAAGGGCACGGTTTGGAGTAAGTTCGACGTGGTTAAGTGGCAAGTTTGTCATTGGTGACGTCTCATGCCCGCCATTGAGCCAGCCTTTAATGGCTTCAGCTTCATATGTATAACCATCTGCGGCTAAGTGAGGATCGTTCATTACCTCCTGAAAATCATTTTTGTTCCCAAATTCAATCGATAAAATATTAGCTAGTGTTGCTGCTAGATCTTTTCCAAATTAAGAATATCTAAGTCTGTCCCTGATATTATTAGAGTTTCTAAAATGAGGTGGCAGTTTTTATTTCAATTTCAGAGATGTGGGATAGTTTCTTATTTATAAGCTATGTAGAAAAGTTTCTTATTAAGAAATTGCTTATAAACTCCACATGTGCAATGGCCAAATGATCGACTTAAATAATTTCTCCTTTTAAATTTATTGTTAACTTGGCTTAATAGAAACTTTAAAATTTAATTTGAGGAATATGAAAGGTTAGAAACTTTAGAGGCTTTAATTTTTAATATTTATTTAGAAATTCATTTGAGTTACTGAGATGGAGATGCTCTAAGATATATTTTGATATTTATTGTTATACTTAGACAAAGAAGATGGAAACACCGTCCCAAAAAAAAAAAAAAAATTTACTCTCCAGGTAATTAAATATATATGTGGGGACGGGATCTATGAGCTGAATTTTTTTCTTCTTACCAACTTTAAAAAAAAAAAAAAAATTGATAGAATAACCAGAAACTTCGCGGGGAGCGCAGATCTTATCTGCATCCTTGCCCTGGATAGGGCACATATAAGATTTGTGTCCCTGGTTATAGTGGAATTTTTTCACGAAAAACATGTCAACTCTGTTTATTTTCTTCTGAAAGATGGTAAGAAAATAAATTGGGATTTATGATGCCTTCTATCAATATTAGATAATCCTTGAGAAGTGGTTTTAATTTTCAGGTAGAAGACCTGGTGATCGACTTTTAATATCCATTATGATAGAATATTAATGCAAGCGTGATCAGAATTCAGATCCCAAAGAGGTGGTTCGGATTAAATATTAGGTTATATGATTACCACTTTATTTGCTTGGTTTATGCTTACTACTGCATTATTATCATGCTAAGTGTTCAATAAAAGTTCCACTAAGAGTGGTTCATCAATTCAAACGAGATCAACAAAGTCTTACCTTAAAAACAGGACACATGAAGTAGGAAGGTATGCCTTTGTCATCGAGCTCAGATTTGAAACTTGGCAACACCTATAAGGAAGCAGCCATCATCAAGGACTCAACCAACTTCCACTCACTCTCCAAATTCGGGCGCTTCCTCCTATGCATTTGAGTGCATCGCAACCCAATGTTTGTCAATTGCTTGGCTTGTACGAAAGGCCACTCTCCAGCTGATTTATCTATAATCAGGTGCAAGGAGTCAGTCTCAACGGCATCCTCCACATCAGCTATTATGTTTAGTGGAGGTTTTCCGGTCAATAGTCGAAGGATGATTATTCCAAATGAGTAGACATCAGATTTTACTGTTAGCTGTCCACTTCTTAGAAATTCTGGGTCCATGTATGCAAACGTTCCCTTAGGGGTTTTGGTGTTGTACACTAACGTGTTTGTGTTGGATTCGATTAGGAGGCGAGAAATGCCAAAGTCGCTAAGCTTACTAACCAAGTTGGCATCTAGGAGGATGTTTGCTGGGTTAAGGTCTCCATGGACAATTGGATTGGGGTTGTTCGAGTGAAGGAACAGGAGAGCACGACAGATTTCACCGATGATACGCGTGCGCACCTGCCATGTCGACAGAGGTGGGGTGCCACCTTGGCAAGCAAGTCGATCTTCAAGGCTACCATTAGGTAAATACTCATAGACTAGAGCTGACTGTTCTGAGCATGTTCCTATAAGGGTAACAAGGTTCGGGTGCCTCATTGTGCTTAGGATTGCGACTTATTAATGCAAAACGAGAAACATGAGTTAGTACTCTAGCAAAAGTTATTGCATAAACAGATCGGAAAAGAAAACTGGTACCGACTTCCGTGTATGAGTTGATCTCGTCCCATATCATCCATAATAGGTAAAAACATTTTATATTCTTTGTTTGATTTTTTTTTTTTTTGTGTGTATCAATATGCTGCCATAGATACATCAGTCGAATGACTGGTTGGTTCCAATAAAATGAGGTTACCTCTTGTTCAAATTCTGGCTTGCCTTGTAGGCTTTCAGGATGCAGCATCTTTATAGCAACCATGGTGTTGTGCAAAAAGCCTTTGTAGACACAACCAAAACCTCCTTTGCCTATCTTATGTGAATTGTTGAAGTTCTAACATAGAAAACTTAGAGAACGCTTCATAAGATCCAGGACCAGCACGTAATTTTTCGACCTCTTTAAGTGCATTATCTCGCTCCTCTTGCAACTTTTTATTTTGTTCTTGCAGCAAATCTAAGCTCAACTCCAATTCTTTTAGAAGGGCATTTTTTGATTCTTCTACCTAAAACGTCCAATTCAATTGGGCGAATAATCATACTTATTTTTTAATTGTCATAACTGAAGTTCCAAATAACTTTCTTTGCATATCAAATATATACCTTTTGAATTAAGGCTGCTTGAAGTTTCGCACAAATGTCTTCGATATTTATCTGTAAAAACTAGGAAATTTTATCTGAAATTATGTGATGGGAATAACTGGCTCACTCATTTTTTTTGTAGGTTTTAGCAACCATTTCTGGAAAATAGTTGGAATTATAAGTTCCCGGAGCTAAACTAATATGCTGCTCAAACAATAAGTAATTCAATAAAACAAAAATTGTAGTATATATTGTTAAAGATTAACAAACAAAACACACAAATTGGATGGTATCTTGGGTACACCGAGCAAAAGTCAAAAATAGAAAATTTTACAAATTGAACCCTCTCACTTTTTACTTTCCCTTTTCCTTACACTTTCTGTATTCTAACGGCTCTTTAGCCAATGGTCTCTTTCTCTCTAATGGCTATAAGCCATTGTATCCATTATAAATATGGCCTCGAATTTGTACAATGTAATGAATGATCAATCAATGAAATATTTCTTATTCAAATTAAGTAAAAGAATTTCAGCTAAAACAAAAGATACTTTATTGGTGGTTGACCTCTTGAATTTATATAGAGCTTACATTTTACTAATAAGTCTCTAGAGTTCTCTATAATTCCTATTTACCAATAGGACACTAAACAAAGATATAATTTTCAGCACTCCCTCACAAGATGGGCGAAAGATACATATCCACTAAGTCCATCTTGTCACACAATCTAGATATATCTAATAAGCTAAGTCCCTTGGTGAGGCAGATAGTCACTTGCTCTCTAGTAGCAACATGACTTAGATCAAGTAGTCCACTATTCAGCTTCTCCGTGATGAAAAATCTATCAATCTCAACATGTTTGGTTCGGTCGTGCTGCACCTGGTTGTTGGCAATGCTGACTGTTGACTTGTTGTCGCACCACAATTTTATTTGAGCTCCTTGGTCCATCTTTAGCTCTACCAATAGAGCTTTCTGCCACAACATTTCAGCAACTCCTAAAGCCATGGCCCTATATATCTGCTGTCGACTTCGCCACTACCAATTGCTTCTTGCTCTTCCAAGAGACCAAGTTGCCCGGCCCCCTACAAACATGCAATATCCTGATGTGGACCTCCTATTCTCGGCACAACTAGCTCAGTCAGAATCACAATAGCAGTCAATGTCAAAATGACCATTCTTTATGAAGATCAACCCCTTTTCTGGTGCACTCTTCAGGTACCTTAAAATCTGATACGCTGCATCCATGTGGCCCTTCCTTGGGTCATGCATATAGCGGATCACCACGCTCACTGCAAATAAGATGTCAGGACGAGTATGACTCAGATATATTAGTTGGCATACCAATCTCTTGTACTTCTCACGATCAACTGACTCTCCTGCCTCTGCACTCAACTTGAATTTCTGATCAACTGGAGAGATTACATGCTTCATCCCAACATGCATGTTTCTATGAGGAGATCTAGTACATACTTCCTTTGAGACAAGACCACCCCCTTTGCTCCACGAGCTAACTCAATCCCAACAAAGTATCGAAGCAAATCTAGATTTTTCACCTCAAATTCTTTGCCCAATTTCTTATTTAGTTGAGCAATCTCCCATTCATTATCACCTGTGATAACCATATCATCAACATACACAACAAGCATCGTGATGTGACCTTCTTGTTGCCGAAAGAACACTATATGGTCTTGTAGGGCGTTGAGAGTTGTACTAGAGAAAGAGGAATGGGAATATCTTGTATTGATCCCTTTTAGTGCAATGCGGAACAGAGTTCCGGGATATCCCTCGGCATACCTTCCGGTTCACTCTTGTGATGGGCCTACAATTCATAATCGGCCCGTTAGAGTTTTATTATTTGATTGTGGGGCGTTTAACTCTCGACGGGCGCGCAAGCCCTCGCCGTTAATTACATCAGACGACCTCTCGGGTCAGTACTGAATACCTCGTTCATTCCAGGATTTATGCATATTTTGGTGTAAACTGGGCAATTAGGGCTAAAAGAGGGCTCATGTAAAGTTTACTTGGTCATTTGGTAGGTTCTCAATTGATTTGGACATGATTTGGACATTTTTTTTGGACATATGTACATATACATGTGCATTTATATACTTAAAACATGTGAAAATGCACGAGACATGTCAGTTGTATGATTTCTATTTGAGAAAATATGTTTAAACATCATTTTTATATTTTTATTTATAAAAATATGTCAGGAGAGGGGTATTTTGGTCATTTCAGATTTTGGCTGAAACTTGGATATGCTCAATTACTAAGAATTGTAGAGAATTGAATTTGGGTTCATTTGGAACTAATTTGAGTCGATTTGGACTTAAAACGAAGAAGTTATGGCAAAAAAGAACTGGAAATGGCTTTTATGTGAAGTTTTTGTACTTCCAAGGACCTATTTATAAATTCCCAGGAACTTGGGACTGTAATTTGAGCTTTTGACAATGTCTGGAATGCAATTTGAGCTTCCAAGGGCTTGTTTGAAGATGTTTTTATGCTGATACCTGATAGGGACTTGTTTGTAAATTTCGAAGGGCTTCTCTACAAATTTTCAATAAACAGAGGGGTTTATACACAAAATGTTATCTTTTATTCATTTATGGGCTCTGAGATTAGTACTGGGCCTATGAGGTTTGAGTTTGTTGTGCTGACCTTTGAAATGTGTGCAAAGGCACTGGATTTCATAATATGGGCTTTGGGATTGATGTAAGACATGATTTGATCCAAAAGGCTTTGAGATTGGGCTTTTGGGCTTTGCTATGTGTACTGGATTATTAGCCAGCGTGCAGAGCATAGATATTGACTATTGAGCATTAGGCTTTTGAGATTCGCACTGAATCATTTAAATTAATTAACGGACTTACAAGTGGGGTCTATAGGTCAGAGCCTGTTGGATTTGATTTGAACACAGGTAATCCGATCAAATGGATTCATCAAAAATCGTGCAAACCCGATAAGGGTTAGGGTTCCTTTTGACATCATTGAGTTCGGCTGACTCCGGCCACGGCAGCTCCGGCCACTTATACGGCTGTGATCGCCTTGGTTTCAAGAATCTAATGATGGTATTATCAGCCGTCGGCGCTCATCAGAGGTGGTGGTAGAGTCATGAATAGCACCTGTCGGTACCGATTGGGTATTGGATCAATTTTGACCTGTTTCCTTGCGATTTTCTTCAGGAATTCGGTTGATTGAACTCATATGAAGCCATGAAGGGCAATAGGGGCATTGATTTAGGATTTGGGTGAGGTTTGAAGATGATTCAAGGGTTTTACTTGTTATGAGCACCTTGAATTGGTACCGATGACCGGTACAGGGGTTTTGGAGCTGGTTCAAGAGCTCAGAGAAGTCATTTAGACTATTTTTTATCATTTCAAACATTGTAGAAGTCTTAACTGGTTTGAATTGGATTCTGTCAAGCACAAGGCATGAAAATATGCATTGTTCAGACTTTTGAATCTGATTTCTTTTGAATTTTGTACAAAAGGTGTAACTTTTATTTTTACAGATTCAAAGATATATGTATCAAGAATTTCTGTACTAAATTTCATGATTTTCTGATCAATATTTCCCAGCCTAAAAGCTTTGTATAGCATGAAGGGTATTTTCTGTAATTTATGCTATTAAATTCAGAATTTTGCACTTTTGAAAAGTTGAACTTTGGGGATCCCATATCCCCCTGTAGGAAAGTCCAAAAAGAAAATCCATAGCTCTGATACTAAAAAGAATTTCAGACAAAACAAAACATACTTTATTGGTTGACCTCTTAGGTTTATATAGAGCTTACATTTTACGAATAAATCTCTAGACTTCTGTATAATTCCTATTTACCAATAGAACTCTAATTAAATAAAGATACAATTCTCAACAAAAGTCTATCTCAAATTGTATCTCAAATTCTAACATATATACACTGCAGGCGACTTGCTTGAAAAGTTATGCTCACAACATGCATGCTAGAATTATAGAGGTACGTAGTAAAGGATGAAATACCATGAGATTATTAAAGGGAAAAATGGCTCATATGTAAAATAGGGAAAGTAAAATAGAATTAAGATTATAAGCAATTGGAGGGCGGGGGAAGGGATCGAAAAAAGTTTGATTCAGTTGTTTTCTATAATATTAATTTGGAAGCAATGAAGAGTACCTGCTCTCGTGCTGGCGTGGAACCTTGAGATCCCAAGCGAGGCTCATGCAAGGATGCTACATTGAAATTATCATCCCCGTTGAATGATAACAAGTCAATGTTGTTGTACCCTTCATCAATTGCAATCAAAGGTGAGACAGAGACGGCAGGGTTGGCACCTTGAGGCATAGTGGGGCTGGGGGTTACTTGTGGCGCAGGTGTGGAGCAGGCATTTTAGCTGCCACTGGGCCATCCAGAGCAGATTTTACAATCTCAGGTGTTAAGGCACATCCACTTTGTGCCACAGTAACCAGTCTCAGGGCATTGAAGAATTCTCGGCGACCAAGGAGGTCACTTTCGTCATGATCAGCATACATCCAGATCTGTATATAATAAGAATGTAATGTAGCATCAGTTTATGATCCAAGAACTAGTACATAGATATTTATTTGAGTGAGGCTATGGCGCAGATTGGTCCATACTATGGATCAATATTTTGTTTTCAAAATCCTAACGGTCAATCTGAACCGCTCAAAATAGTTTTTTCATGAATATGTACTCATAAACAAAATTTTACATTTTTTAGAATTTTTTTACTACCTTTTTAAATGGGTAGAAAATCACTGTTTTTGAATGGTCTAGAATTGTCGGATCGAGTGATTTTATACCCATCTAAAAAAAAGTAAAAAATGGTAAAAAAATGTAAAATTTTGTTTACAAGTACATATTAATATGGAGACTATGTTGAACCATTCGGATCGACCATTAGGACTTTCAAACTAAAAATTTGAGTACATAGCGTCAGCCAATATGCACTAGCCTCACTCTATTGATTTTGTACCACCTCAGTTTATGTTTTGTCCTTCACATTATGCTGATCGAATCTAAACTATAGAAAAACATACATTGTCATTAGCTGCAAGCAACAAAAACACTGTTCCTAACTAGCATTTCTAATTTCAGTTTAGTTTTTGTTCTATTACCCTAATTAGTATTTTTTTTTTTTTTTTTTTTTTTTTTTTGTGAAAGACTTGGTAGCACTACCAAGTTGTAACCCTAATTAGTAGTCAAAGTTCAATTAGATCAACAAATAGAGAACCTGAAAACAAAGAAGCAAAGGTACTAACCTGCGCAACCACTTCACTAGGCAAACCAAATCCTGAAAAAAAAACAACACCCTCGACTTTGCTGATTTTCCCATCATTATCCAAATCTGCTATCTTCAAGTAATTCTCGAAGGCCTCCATGCTCCAATTAAGATCTTGTGAATGAATCGATTTGTCTCTGGATCTCAATCTGATGAGATGGGAGAGAGCAAGTTGACCAAACCCCCCAGTCACTACTCACAACTCACTACAGTAGTACAGCGGGAGAGTTGACATAGTTAAAATTAAAGAAGGGGAATTTCATGCATACCCTCAAAAACTTCAAAATTATGTATTCCCTTCTCTAAAATTCATAATATCATATTCATTCTTCTAAATTTTCAAAAAATCACAAATTTTCTCATTTATTGTACATTCCCTTTATGAAAAATTATAAAAACTATGTAGCATATTTAAGATAAATATTTGCTTGTATTCTAATTTGTCGGTTTTTCTGAATAAATGCTTCATTTTTTTTACTTTTGACGCTTGCAGAAGTATATGCCTAAATGTCATCATGTATGCGTCAAAAATAAAGAAATGAACCATTTCTCCTAGAAAACCGAACAATCAGAATACTGAAGTTTCATTACATGCTACATGTTTTGTATTATTTGAATAAAGGACAATAAATAGAATAATTTTATTTAAAATGATTTTTTTTAATAGAAAAGACAATAAAATGAATAATTTTGTGATTTTTTTTAATTTAAAAGTGTAAATATGATTTGATGAATTTTAGAGGGGGAAATTTGAAAATTTGAATTTTTTGAAGGTATTACATTAAATTCCGCCAAGAACTAAAGCACAATAGTTTACCGGAATTAATTTTGTTTCCTTGGGTTGTGCACTTATTTTCTACAGAAATGTTATTTGGTTGTCCTAAATATATCCTAATCTCTTAAATAAGTTTCTATCTTTCATAAATTAGTGAAAAAAATGGATCATTCTTTTAAAAGGGTATTTTATGCCGTACTGGTACTCTTTGAGAAAAAAAAAATGAATTCATTTCGTTAGAAAAAAAAAACTAATGGAAGTTGAAGGCAAAACTAAACAAATAAAAAAAAAGAGTGAGACATTAATTAGGGGGGCAAATTAGAAACTTGGACACTTCAAAAAGATCGAAATAACAAAATTGTAATAAACTAATAATAAAATATAACTTTACTCTCTTGAAACATTTTATATATAAATAAAAAATGATAAATCATTTATGTGGCCATGTGAATACTTGGTCACGAATGTGGAAATTAGTCAACTGTTTAATTTGGTGTATTTTATGTTAGTTGATCAGCCAATATTTAGTGGTTGTATTATAAATTTTGTTGATAAATTGGACGACTAAAAAATAATTTATTACTTGAATTTTTATTATTTATGGATATTCTAGTTGAAAACTTAAATTGTAGAACTCTATAATTAAATTAGCAAACTGTAAAAAGTTCATAATCCTGATATCATAATTAGTGTGTGAAACACTAAAAACATTATAAAATTTGTATGTAGATAAAATAATGGTTATGTTCTACATACAATATGATAAGAACTTAGCAATTTTCTACTCTCCTATCGCCTTCGGCCATTTTTATTAATAACCCAGAAAAAAAAGTTTTTTACAAAAGTAATCCCAAAATCTGAGTTTTTTCAAATATAACCAAAACGCCAGGGACGCTGGCGGTCCACTTCTATAGCAGACCGCCAGGGACATGGGCGGTCTACTAGGGACCAGACCGCCAGTGTTCTAGGCGGTCCGCTTTTTTTTTTTTTTTTTTTTTTTTTTTTGAGATCTGATTTTTTTTCTTAATATTTTCATTTGTGAAGTTTTAGTTTTTTTTGCTTAGAATATTTGCCAAACAATAAAACATTTGATATATTTATAAGTGATGTCGTAACTCTTTATAACTTTCAATTGATTTGTCAGTTGGATATCACGAGTCTAAAGATAACACTAATTAAGGACTTGGCCTTGATTCAAAAAATTTCAAGCTCTGACAGCTTGTTGATCTTCTTTTCTATATTTATGGTACTAAAACAATAGTTTAGAGATACCGAGGCGTGTGCAGCCGGACAGGGAGCTCAAAGGCAAAGCAGCTGCTAGGTTCAGTCCCTCGGGGAAGAAGCATAAGAGATGATTGCAGTTTTTTTATGATGTATTTATTATGATTGCATTTTATGATGTATTTTGGACTGTAGTATTATTATGATTGCAGTTTTATTTTATATTTCATGTTGGTTTTTATGTTTTTTCTGCTTTACATTGAAACGGTCTTCTGAAATTACAACGTATCTGTTTCGTCAAATTATAACTAATCAAGTGTTAAAACTAAGCAATTTCATCGAAACGGTCTTATACCTGTAGCAATCGCCCAAAATTATCCAAAATTGAAACAGTCTGCTATTTTTTTTTTGACAAATCAAATCAAATTACATCAAAGTTATAAAGAGTTATGACATCACTTATAAATATAGTCTAACATAGTCTAACAAGTGAAGTTCACGAATACAAAATCAGCTGCTAGGGACCAGACCGCTGGTATCCTTGGCGGTCCACTAGCTGTCCTACAAAATCAGCATTTTCTCTCTCCAGCACACACTGCAAAGAAGGAGAAAGAGAGAGCGCAGGCGATTGTTTGGGTGATTTCAGACGATTTTCTAGGCTACTAGATCTACAGGTAATTTTTTTTTTCATTCCTTTGTAATTATTTTATAATTAGTATATGTTTACTGTACAATTAGTCTATGTTTGTGGTTCTGTTGAACAGGATGGACAATAGCGAAAAAGGTACTCATGCTGCCAAATGTCACTGTAATGCAGTACTTCTTTTGAAAAGAGTTGGTGTCAAATGTCCCATTGAAAATCCACCCCTTTCAGACGATGACTTTGTTGAAAATCCATATGGATATGGTCTGAAAAAAAAAAATAATTCATGAAGACCCTCCAACCCCAGACTTTGTTCCATGTACTCATACTAGTAAGGAGAGCACATCGTCGGGTGTCACGAATCAGAAGCCGGCGGCTAAGAATACTGCTGTTAAGAATCCGGCTCCTAAGAAGTCAGTTGGTAAGAAATAAGATTTTAAATTCGTTAATTTAGTTTTTCCATTGTGAGATGTTTCTTAATGTATTTTATCATCTTGTCAGACAATTTATCATTTATCTCTGAATTAATTATTGAATATGCTAGATAATATAACTGTAGTTCTAAAGTAGTCTAACATAGTCTAACAAGTAAAGTTCACGAATACAATTAAAGTTCAATTATACAACTGAAGTTCACCAATATTCATAACTTAGTTCCAACCAAACAGAATAAGTTCACCCAAGCAAAATAATAAGTTCATCTTTCACGACGTCGGAATAAACCCAATAGACGAGAAGATTTTTTGGTGCCAGCTGCAGGTGCGGCAGTACTTGTAGACCCTTGGCTACTAGATGATTGGGTCACAAGAGGTGGTTGTGGTCTACCAGTTGCTTCAGCAACAACTCTCGCATTTTCTCTTTCATTGTGTTCGTTTATGGCATCTGAACATAACAACAGAATCCAGTTATTAATATAATAAAATCATAAATTAATTCCAAAAAATGTTACATACCTGCCTTGCGCCTGTCAGAAACGGAACGGCGAGCCTGATTTCCCGATGGCCTCCTACCACCCATCTCGTCCATGGTCATTATAGCACGTTTGTGTCTCCTCCTCCCATTCCTTATCCATCCTTCTGAAGGGAGTGTTCTATCACCGACATACGCAGGCCACTCATGCTGGTTGGGATAAGAATGGAAAGATCCACCCCAAGTAGAAGCAAGGTAATCGGTACGATACATGTCAGCGACATAGTGATCCTCGCAGAAGTTTCTCACTCGGCATACCGCCATCACGTGACTACAAGGTATTCCAGATAGTTGGGGTCCTTGGCATGTACAGGTCACCTCTCTTGCCTCTCGGAATTGCACTACGTACTTGAAAGCCCTCTTCACAAACTCCATAGTGCCATCAGGTCTACGGCTGGAAGGAACGTACTCATTTGGATTGTGCACTTCGAATTCTGTACCATCATTACCCATCGGGATCACGGTCATAGTTGCACCTTTGTTCCTGTGTTTTCTGAGTTTCTCCTCCACCCTTGTTGAAAATGACTGGTTCATCCTTATTAATTCTGCGGCCTTAGCACGCCGTTCCTGAAACCAGGTATTTAACTTGTAGAAAGTGTCTTCTACAACTGCAGCCACAGGCAACGTCCGGCTCTCCTTGAAAACTGCATTCAGTGATTCAGAACCGTTGGTGGTCATAATTCCCCAACAGTAACCTCCATCACGTGCTTGAAATATTTTCTCATATGCTGGTGGCTCTTGGACATCTCTGGGGTTATTTTTGCCCACCTTCATTAAGTAGAGATTTGCTTTCGGCATATACTACATATAAATAAGGAAATAAAATAATATAAGTAAACAATTAAAATAAAAATATGTCCACAAAGTACAATAAGACATGTAAACAATCAACAAACACATACCTTTGCAAATTCTCTACTCATCTCTTCCACCCTTCTCGGCTTCTTCTTTTTGCAATTACGTCTGAATATTTCTAGGACCCATGTATCGTGTCCGGTTGCCTTGCTAAGGTTCTCCGCAACGTGTTGCATACACAACCTGTGCACACACTCGCCAGTGTGTGTTGACCAACCGTATTCTTCACGATCAAAAACATATTTTATTCCTTTGTGCTGGTCTGATATTACAGAGAAAAACTTTGTTGGCCCAACCACCCGTCTTCTTAAAAACTGCATAAAGAATCCCCAGTTCTCACCATCCTCTTTCTGAACAATTGCAAACGCCAAAGGCAACAGCTGGTTCTCAGCATCATATGCACATGCTATCAGTAGCCTCCCCTCGTAATGGCCAGACATGAAGCATGCATCAATGCTGATAACGGGTCTGATGAATGGCACAGCTTGGATACAAGGACCAAAAGCCCATGCTATGCCCTTGAATTGTTGAACTCCCTCTATTAGTACTCCATTCTTGTCATAAATGGAGCCATGCCACCGCTGAAATACAGTGCCGGGATTTGTACTTGCCATAGCCTGGAGCAATGGTGCCAGATAGTCGTATGAATCCTTCCAACTACCGAATATTCTGCAAATCGCAAGTTCACGACCTCTCCACAACCTGTTATATTTTGGGATTACATGTATGTCTTTGTGTCTGACGGCCATAGCCACCGCCTTGATGCTCATCGATGGGTCCAACTTAATGTCTGCCTCAATTGCATCGGCAATTAGTGATGCTGTCAGATTTGAATGGTCTGTCCTTGTGGACGCAGACTTGCATGTATGAGGTGGTTCACACTTTTTAATTATCCATGCTTCCCCCGAACCCGCAGGGGTTGCATAAAGGCGAAACTCGCAACGAGGGGCATTTTTGCATATCACAACCAATCTTTTTGATTCCCTTTTTTGTAATATACATTCCTAGTTGCCGTGAACATGAGTCTCATAGATTTTCTTTACAAGTTCATCTATGTTGGTATAGACTTGCCCTGGGGCAAGTTCACGATTGTATACAACACGAGGACCAAAGAAACTAATGTCAGCCTCTTCAAAAGCTGTGGTATCGTTGAATGTGGCGACAGGATGCCTATTCCCCCGACCCCTGATTGGGAATTTTTCTTCCCTGGACAAACCTGGTACATTTGCATCACCATCTGATAAGTCATCAGATTCCCAAATTCCTTGGTATTCATCTCCAGTTTCCATTTCTCTTTCCGGTATGGCATCAATAGCATCAACATCAATATTAGTATCATTTCGATTAACGGATAACTGTATCGGTACTGACTCTGGTATAGCTGGAAATGTAGGGATTATGGGTGCCTGTCTGGGTGGTGGTGGTGGTGGTACAACTTCAGTAAACTCACGGGAGTTATGGTACCCCGGGTTGTCATAACAGGGACTGTGGTACCCCTGGCTGTCATGAGGGGAGTGGTGGTACCCCTGGTTGTCATGAGGGGAGTGGTGGTACCCCTGGCTGTCATAAGCCGAATTGTCATAACCTGAAGGTCCAGCCCCAGCCGCACTAAAAGGTCTATCCCCGGCCTGGGGAACCCTCCTGGAATATAAGTCTATCATCGTGACCCCCCTAGACTCAAATTGTTGGTACACAGCCTTCCACAACTCCTCATCTGTTATAGGAAAACTCACAAAGTAAGGTCTACCCGCCCCAGCCCGTTGTGTGTCAATTCGGGTAGCCAATTCTAAGTCATACCGGTTGGGGTTTACACCAGTCTTTTCGTATACTAGTTGCTTAAGTTCAATAAATGTGGTTCTTTCATTAACCTGCAAGCCGAATGAGGCATCTTTCGAGTAATACACGCCCTCTACACCCTTAGTTAGCTTACCGCCCACGTACAGTGCAACCAGCATTTTTTCCTTAACAAACTACATTTAAAAAAAAAAAATCATAAGAATTACAGTATAATAGATTCATTATTTTTTGCAATTTAAAAGTTAATTATAATATTAATTAAAGACTAATTTATAGTATTTACATACTGCGGGTATAATAATTATTAATTAAAAATTAAACAGAAAATAATTAAATAAAAAATAAAATACCTGTAGCAATCGCCTATAAATCGCCTAAAACCGCTTCAAAATCGCCAAAATCGCTCTCTCTTTCTTCTCTGTGGTTTAACAAATGAGACTGTGTGCTGGAGAGAGAGAGAAAGCGTGCTTATAAGACAGCTAGCGGACCGCCAGGGATACTGGCGGTCTGGTCCCTAGTGGACCGCCCAGGTGCCTGGCGGTCTGCTATGGAAGTGGTTCCTTAAAAAACCAACATGAAATATAAAATAAAACTGCAATCATAATAATACTACAGTCCAAAATACATCATAAAATGCAATCATAATAAATACATCATAAAAAAACTGCAATCATCTCTTATGCTTCTTCCCCGAGGGACTGAACCTAGCAGCTGCTTTGCCTTTGAGCTCCCTGTCCGGCTGCACACGCCTCGGTATCTCTAAACTATTGTTTTAGTACCATAAATATAGAGAAGAATATCAACAAGCTGTCAGAGCTTGAAATTTTTTGAATCAAGGCCAAGTCCTTAATTAGTGTTATCTTTAGACTCGTGATACCCAACTGACAAATCAATTGAAAGTTATAAAGAGTTACGACATCACTTATAAATATATCAAATGTTTTATTTTTTGGCAAATATTCTAAGCAAAAAAAACTAAAACTTCACAAATGAAAATATTAAGAAAAAAAATCGGATCTCTAAAAAAAAAAGAAGCGGACGGCCCAGAACACTGGCGGTCTGGTCCCTAGCAGACCGCCCATGTCCCTGGCGGTCTGCTATAGAAGTGGACCGCCAGCGTCCCTGGCGTTTTGGTTATATTTGAAAAAAATCAGATTTTGGGGTTACTTTTGTAAAAAACTTTTTTTTTTGGGTTATTAATAAAAATGGCCGTATCGCCTTCCTTTGTACGTTGAGATTCGTGTGCAAAAAAAAGTTCAACTGTTAGATTATTTAGATTAATACGAATCGTCTCTATAATTAATTAGAAACTCCAACACTTAAAAAATATCGAAATAACAAAATAGTAATACAACAATAATAAAATATAGCTTTACTCTCTTGAACTTTTTATATATAAATAAAAAATGATAAATCATTTAAGTGGTCATGTGGTGAGTCATGTGCATACTGAAATCACGAAAGTGCATGGAAAGTCCACTTTTTAATTTTTAAGTCGCGACGACTTGACTTGGTGGAAATCTTCAAAATTGCAAGGTTTATAATGAGTCCCATAAAAATAACTTTGTTAGCCACGCGTGGAATTGACATAATCGGATAATCCTCTCAAGCCGAAGCCGAACAGGTACAAAGAGCGTCTTGCGCTCAATCAAGTAATAAGAGATATTTTATGCCAGTGTTGTAAAAAATAATCCTTTAGTTGGATTAATTTGTCGATTACTCAGTGACAGTAATTAAACTGTTACGAATATATTTATTAGAAAACTGTTTGTAGATGAGAACGATTAATCGCTCATTTTTTGTTTAAACAGTATGATTAGTCGTCCACTTTATGTTTATACGTCTGATTAATTAGTCATTTTATTATTATTATTATTATTATTTTTGCATGTATTTGTTATATGTTTTATAGTTTGTCTTCTCTTATCTCTAGATCTTTGCTAAATGACAATTTTATAAAACTTTATTAATTAACAAGAAAAAATTAAGTTAAAATAAGTTTATTTAATAAGCACGATAAGTTAAATTAATTATTTTTAACAAATTATGATGACATGTATATAACTTCAATAAAAAAATAAAATTGTCCGCAAAGGTCGTACACTGATTAATCACTTGGTAGTATTCTGACTGCCGGACAAGCGCATACCGTTATTTACAACACTGCTTTATGTTAGTGTTGTTATCTACATTCAATTATTTAATGGTTATATTATAGGTTTTGTTCATGAATAGAATGATTAGACTAGTACAAAAAAACCCTACAATGACCTTCAAACACTGACGGTTTTAATATGTAACAGTCAGTATAGAGATTTCATGACAAAATGGTAAATAAGAAAATTCAACACTGATGGTTCACTTGTAAACAACCATCGTCGGTGAACAAACAGTGACTGTTTTATTATGAAATCCGCCAATGTTGCTTATAACCTACACTGGCGGTTATATTAATGAACAGTCAATGTTGCTGTCTATGTCGTTCACCTACTCCAAAAGAGAAGAAACATAGAGGGAGCGAAGGAGAGGAGTTACTGTTCGGAGGGGAGGAGAGAGTAGTGTGGTGTTGATTTTTAGCGAAATCTGTCACCTCCGATTCGGGGTGTAGCAATTATTGTTCGGAGGGAGAGAACTCTCATTTCTCTTCCTCCCTTCCCTTCCTCTTCCTCTACGGTTTCCGATTCTGAAGCACGCCCTTAAGTAATTGTACGAGTTAACTGCTATTAAGTATGTTTTAGGTCTTTTAAAATTTATGTTGGAGTCTATATAAAAAGGATGGTGTTATTAGAAGAAATGAATAAGAGCAGAGAGTGTAGATTTATTAGAAAATTTTAGGCTCTCTCATTTGTACGTATTACAAACAAATACGGTACAAAAGTTGGGACTGCAACGGCCTGAATTGGGCCTTTGATAAATAAAATATAATCTATGCAAACCCATTACTAAAATTTCAGACTTTCAGTGCTTCCCATGTCCCCAACAGCGTTGTATCGTTGAATCGCTAACAAAAATCTTGTTGGGACACTAGTGGAAAAACAGGAATCAGGATCGGCCTATCTGGATCGGTTATATGGGACACCCGATCCTAATAAGTATCTGGATCGGTTTATTTAAAAAAACCGATCTTAAAAACTATTCAGATCGGGTTTTATTGTCAACCGATCTTGATTTATGAACTATCAGGATCGGTTTTTTGTTAGAACTGATCCTGATACTATCAGGATCAGTTATTCTAAATAACCGATCTTAATAATTCAACTATCAGGGTCGGTTGTTTATAAAACCCGATCCTGATAGTATCAGGATCGGTTCTAACAAAAAACCGATCCTGATAATTGAAATATCTCAAATAAATCTTATTAATTGAAATATATCATAAAATAGCATCTGGATCGGGTCTATACATAATAACCGATCCAGATAACTTAAATACATCTAACAAATTAAAATATATCAGAAAATAGCATCTGGATTGGTTCTGTACATAAAAACCGATCCTGATAGTATCTGGATCGGTTTTCTTGCTAAAAACCGATCCAGATAACTTAAATACATCTAACAAATTAAAATAAATCAGAAAAAAGCATCTGGATCGGTTCTGTACATAAAAACCGATCCTGATAGTATCTGAATCGGTTTTATTGCTAAAAACCGATCGAGATAACTTAAATACATCTAACAAATTAAAATATATCAGAAAATAGCATCTGGATCGGTTCTGTACATAAAAACCGATCCAGATAACTTAAATACATCTAACAAATTAAAATATATCAGAAAATAGCATCTGGATCGGTTCTGTACATAAAAACCGATCCTGATAGTATCTGGATCGGTTTTATTGTTAAAAACCGATCCAGGTAACTTAAATACATCTAACAAATTAAAATATATCAGAAAATAGCATCTGGATCGGTTCTGTACATAAAAACCGATCCTGATAGTATCTAGATCGGTTTTTAGCAAACACAACATGTACGTTGTTAAGCCTCAAATCAGCTATCAAGGTTACAGCAGTAAAACAATTTCTTTCTTCTGTTGTTAAATTCTGAAGCTGTACTTCTGTACTTTGACTTCTAGCTAGTGTCCCCATCTAAACTTCTAAAATAGCCAATATCTCTATTTAAACACAATAATATATAATATAACACAATATTCTCTCTTTTATTTCTTTTATCTATATAACAATCCAAATTAATTATTTGTACTGCAAATGATACAAATTCAACGGAGACACAGCATGTAATTAATTAATTTAGTATAATAAAAAGGGTTATTTTTTATCATTTTCTTTTTAATTATTTTTCTAAAAGAGGTTTATAATTGAATTAATTTCTTTAAAGAGGTCAAATTAAAGATATTTCATTTCCTATGTACGTCCTATATATGAACCGTCTGATCAAATTCGAATCAATATGGTCTTGGTCTAACCATATATATTTTGTTATCTCAGGTAATATGAATTCGTTTCCATTTGTTCATGACATCAATTAAGCAATTAATTTTATGGTATTAATTTATAAATAACAAATAAATAATTAAACAAACAATTATACAAACACAAACAAGTTGTTTATTTTTTTTAAATAAAAGACGCTCTAAACAGATCAGGCTGGAATACAATTCTATCTTGTCAATCTGTTCAATTTTTAGATAAGTTGGTACTTACCTGGTTGATATGAGAAACATAATTATTTAATCTTGTTATAAAATACAATAATTCATGTTGCAATTTTCTGTACATGAGATAAAGATTATTTTTTAAAATAATCTCTGGTTATATATATATTTCTCAGATTCTAACCAAATATTTCTCAGATAACTTAAATACATCTAACAAATTAAAATATATCAGAAAATAGCATCTGGATCGGTTCTGTACATAAAAACCGATCCTGATAGTATCTGGATCGGTTTTATTGCTAAAAACCGATCCAGGTAACTTAAATACATCTAACAAATTAAAATATATCAGAAAATAGCATCTGGATCGGTTCTGTACATAAAAACCGATCCTGATAGTATCTGGATCGGTTTTTAGCAATAAAACCGATCCAGATACTATCAGGATCGGTTTTATTGCTAAAAACCGATCTTGATTTTTTTTGTTTTTTTTGTTTTTTTTTTTTAGCAGCATGGTAAAACCTGGGCAGCTTTCAGAAGTGAGAGCATTGCCCATGCTGTGTTCACCAAATTGGATTTATTTCCGACTAGATTTGTATATTCCTGTAAAATATATATGATTATTTTGCTTGAGATATAAAACTGTTTAAACAGAAGCAAAAGGCTTTAACCAGGATTGTGTAGTAAATTTTTGGGAACTAATTAAAAACCATTTCACTTATTTATGGGTTGATACTAAATTACCTAATTAACTATATAATTTTATGGACGTAAAAACAATCTCAAACAAAATAGATATTGTGTCTGTTTTGACCGGTACAGTTTTGAAATCTAGCATAGCAATATTTACTTCTAGAAATTAACTTTTCATGGTTTTTATGTTGAAATACAAAATATTTGAAATGCAAAAAAATTGTACATATATATTTGAAATAATAGAAAGCACATGTAGTTGTACTAGAAAGAATGGTTTTTTTTTTTAGAACCAACTTTGAAAAAAAAAAAAAAGTATTAGAATCAGTTATTTCAAATAACCAATTCTAATACTATTTTTTTTTGTTTGCAGAACCAACTTTGTGTGGTGCGCTGTATGTAGTCTAAAATGCTCTGTTCGGATTGAAAACAAATTGGCACAGTGACAGCTTCAAAATTGAGATATCAAATTTCATTTTATAATTAGTTTTTTTTTCAATATTTTAAAATATTTATGTTTGTAATTTTAATATTGAGAAGTATATGTAATTAGGAATTTGTGTTATATGTAATTAGTGTGGTGATTAATAGAATATATATATGGTTGTTGTATATGGCATATGGTTCAATTATAAATTTTTTTTGATGAAAATTAATGTAATTTATATTATTAAAATTTATGTGATAATATAATTAGTTATTTGACATTGATATTTCATTTTGAAGTCATTTTGAAAATTAATTTTTTTTTATACAATCATGCATGATGCATCAATGACTTGTGCCATATAATAATATACATAGGACTTGAACTCTTGTTGTGTGGGGTTGTGAAGGAACGAATACGAATATTAGCATTTGGTCGATCGGAACCGTTAAAATGAAAGAATGTCATATTAATTTCACCATTATAAAATTTGATACAATTCGGGATTCGTGTACTAGTTCATCAAAGCAAAACAATAGAGCAACATCGCACAGCCGTAAATAATTTACGTTGGATCAAAACTTACAGTTGTCGGGCCTTCGGCACTTTTACGTTATTAATGTTCCATGTTATATCTTGATCATTTTAAAAATTATTACATGTCATTTAATTACAGACCCACCGTTGGATAATCATGCAGAAATGAACGGTCTGCATTCCATTTAACAATTTGATGCCATTCATAATAATAAAATTGTACAAAATTGATCATAGTAGAGTTGATTTGGCCATACAAACACAAATAAATAAATTTTATATTTTTCACATTTTTCTTAATATTAATCTGTGTACATGCATTACCAAACAGAAAAGAAAATAAATGGTAGCCGTTTGATGGTTGATAGACCATCAATATGAGTGGGGTTTACCTCAGTGATCTTTCTTATATATAGTATCAGGATCGGTTTTTTATAAAAAACCGATCTTGATACTATTTTTTTTTTTCAAAGTGGGTTCTGCAAAAAAAAAAAAAAAAAAAAAAAAATACTATTAGGGTCGGTATTTTATAAAAAAACCGATCCTAATAGTATCAGGATCGGTTTTTTTATAAAAAACCAACCCTGATTTTTTTTTTTTTTTTTTTTTTGCAGAACCGACTTTGAAAAAAAAAAAGATTATCAAGATCGGTTTTTTTTATAAACAACCGATCCTAATGATAACTCCCTATATAACCTGCTTAAGTTTCTTCTTATTTTCATTTCGCGCCTCTCATTTTTAACTTAGCGTCTCTCTCTCCGTCTCTCCCTCTCCTCCGTGTCTCTCTCTCTCTTTCTCTCCGTCTCTTCCTCTCAAAGCCGAGCCTCTCGCAACTCCGGCTCAATTGTGTAAGTTTTTAATTTTTTTTATTGTTTCAAAAATTAATTAATGGTGTTTGTATATTGTTTTACAGTTTTGAGGACATCTCGCTCAAGTTACTTAATCATCCGGCCGATCAACTATCATGGTATTAGCTTTATCTAATTTTCTCATTATTATACTTTTAAAACACATTTTTTTGTATTTTTTATTGGAAAATGTTTTTCCATCTAATTGTTACCTTTGTTTTTGATTTTAGGGTCTTTTTTAATCTCAAGTGATGTGATTGCAAAAGAGGTAATTATTGATTTTTTTATTGTTGTGCTTTACATTAATTGCATAAATGTGTGTTAATTGAAGAAATAGCCCAATTAGTCACTTGTATGTTTGTTAATTAATTTTTTTTTTGATTTAAATTTCTTGTTATAATATGTAATGCTTCACAAAACTTTGTATGAAGTACATGAATTTTTTGTAATAGTTTAAGATGTGTATGATAATTAATTTAGAATGTGTATATGATATTTAATTGATTATTGCTTCTTACTGTGCAAAAAAAAAAAATTTAGGATGCTGGCCAGCAATATATATATGGAAGCTGGTCAAATAAATAAAAATAATTTTTTTAGCTTCAATAAAACATCAGGATCGGTTTTATATAAAAACCGATCTAGATATGTAATTTAAAAAAAAAATAGAAAATACTATTAAGATCGGTTTTTATATAAAAACCGATCTTGATAGTACGTATCTGGATCGGTTTTTATATAAAAACCGATCTTGATATGTAATTTTTAATTAAAAAAAAATTCGAAAAAACTATCAAGATCGGTTTTTATATAAAAACCGATCTTGATAGTACGTATCTGGATCAGTTGTTATGTAATTTTTTTTTAAAAAATTCGAAAATACTATCAAGATCGGTTTTTATCTAAAAACCTATCTTGATAGTACGTATCGGGATCGGTTCTTAGGCAAAAACCGATCTAGATAACAACTATTAAGATCGGTTTTGTTAAAAAACCGATCCTAATAGTTTCTATTTGGATCGGTTCTTTAAAAAATATAAAACCGATCCTGATAGTATCAGTATCGCCTTCAACAGAATCGGTTGGATTCCGATACTGATATGTGTATATAACCGATCCTGATTCCATATTTTCCACTAGTGGGAAATCCATTCATTTGTCTATACAAGTTATTGCATCATCATTTTAAATTTAAATTCTTCCTGTGTGAGGCTTTTAGCTTGTACAATGGTCAATGTACGAGCACCTAACATTACGGTCCTTTAATTTACGTGAGGTTAGATGCTGGCCAAGTGGCCATATTCGAATAGAAACAATCAATACTTTCCTTGGTACCAGTAACTATTAGGTGGTGGATTAACGGATGATATTATGACCGCCACATGATTTTTTTTTTCTTTGAGAAACCAACTGATGCATGTGCAAGTATATACTTCAATTTGAATATATGTGATGCATATATAGCTCAGGTGCATATCCGGGGCACATACCTTCTTAACTTGCGACAGATTCTTGTTGAGTTTTTGAGTTTGAGAAAATTATTTTTTCATTACTTACTTTTTGTTTCTGTTACAGTACAACTCTATTTATAACTAAAAGAAAAAAATAGCTGTTGGAATAACAGCTGTAAATTCCAACAGTTGCCTATGCAAAAATAGGTGTAATGCTACAGTAGCTTCATTTAATTCTAAACGGGTCTAATGAGTTCACCAACACTGACTGTTTTATTAAGAGAAGCGTTAGTGTTGTCTTAATGTACACCGACAGCTTCTTTAGTATAACAGTCAGTGTTGATAGTTTAGTCTACATTGACTGTTTTTTGAACAGTAGTGTTGCTTATAACCAACACCGACTGTTATCGTAATTAATAGCCAGTTTGATAGTTTGAAAGAATTTTATCATTATTCCCACCTTCAATATATGCCAATATTTGTGGACCATTTATTTTCACATGAGATAGTCGATAGTTGATCTTACAATATGACACCAAATTTGTTCTGAAATAATCTAAGAAAATACTGAACATAACCAATATAAACTTTTTTGCAATTTAATTATGCATGTTTGAATATCGATCAACACGTGAAGTGTTTATAGTCTTCCAATGTTTCAATATTTCATCAACTGAATGGATAGGTAAATAAAAATTAAATTTGATCAAACTTTGTTACAAAAAACAAAATGCAATGGTTTTTAATTTTAGCCGTTCAAATCCACCAATAAACGACATATTTTCATGTGCCTTCTTTAATTTATAAAACTAGAATTTATGTTGCATACTCATGCATATAGAATATGAGTCACTCAAACAGCACGCATGTTCATAGTAGTGTAAGATTTCATGACTCAAATATTATTTACTAATGCATCTAGTATGTTCTAGCATTCGTTATCACGTAGCTTTCATTAATAACAGTTTCGTTCAAAATATTTTACTGTACGAATGTCAAATTTGTTCATTAATCAAGTCAATTTCATTAATCACGCAAATTTCATTAATCAAGTAACCAATAATTTGTTTTGTATTAATTTTTTTATTCCATCATTAAAAAAATATATTTGACATTAATTTTTTATTCTAATGTTGTAATTCATTATTGAAACTTAACTTCGATCGACCAGGTGTTAACATATATAGAAAATTAGGATATCATCGCAGATTAGGAGTTTAAGTAGTAATTATTTGATATTTAAATTTATTGGCACTAATATAATTAATCCCAACAATTAATCATGGACATTGAATTCCTCCTTATTAAACATAGTTCGTGTTTACAAATCAATGTCGAAAGAACATCTCAAAATTGCACAAATGGTACGTCCAGCCGTGTTGCGTAATTTAAAGATCTTCG
Source organism: Carex rostrata (assembly GCF_964058835.1). Taxonomy (NCBI): domain Eukaryota; kingdom Viridiplantae; phylum Streptophyta; class Magnoliopsida; order Poales; family Cyperaceae; genus Carex; species Carex rostrata. Next base: position 1,876,402 of record NC_135930.1, read on the forward strand.
ATACTTTTTTTAAGTTCAAAACCTTTAAATTTGAAACTTTTAGTTGCTTTTTGTATATACCGATATACAAAAGGGACAAAGAGGTTCCTGTACAAACAAGGAAAACGAGTTATTAAAGAATCTCACTAGTGTAAAAACTAGAATCAGGATCGGCCTATCTGGATCGGCTATATGAAACAACTGATTCTAATAACTATCTAGATCGGTTTTCTTAAAAAAACCGATTCTAAAAACTATTCAGATCGGTTTTTATAAACAACCGATCCTAATAAATGAACTATTATGATCGGTTGTTTGTTAGAACCGATCCAGATACTATCAGGATCGGTTTTTACAAACAACCGATCCTAATAGTTAATTAATTAGAATCGGTTGTTTGTAAAAACCGATCCTAATACTATTAGGATCAGTTGTTCCGAAATAACTGATCCTGATACTATCGGTTATTTCGAACAACTGATCCTGATAGTATATTAATATATAAATCTTGTATGTGTGTGTGTGTGTTTTTTTTTTTTACCAGTAGTAGTAGCATTGATCTTCTTTATTCTTTATACTTTTGACATCAGATGGGGGTGTCCACCAGGCAAGTTTCCAGTGAAATTTGATGCACAACAGACATGCTATTTCTTGAGAGGAAAGATCGATCAAAGGGCATGTGAAAGGCTCAAATGAATTTGTGGAGATTGGTGCTGGTGATCTTGTAATATTTCCCAAGGGGCATAGTTGCACTTGGGAAGTTTCTGTGGCAGTAGATAAACACTACAAATTTGATCCTTCTTAGGTTTTTTTTTTTTTTTTTTTTTTTTTTTTTTTTTTTTTGTTAATTTGTATTCAACATTTTTAGAACTAGCCAAGAGCACCGTGCATGCCTCATGTTAATTTGTCTCTGTTAGTACTTAGTAGCCAGTTTAAACTGTAATATAATTAGTTTAGAGTGATGCTACACTGCTTTGGAAAGTAAAAAAGATGTTTTTACTTCTCATATTTTTATTTTCAAAGTTCAAACAGTTCATTCGAATTTCTCAACATAATTTTATATTTTTTGAAAAAAATTTACTATATTTTTTGAATTTTTAGAAATCACAACTTTGTATTAATTAACCATATTAACAATTTAACAACGTAATGTCGATCAAACCCAAGACGTTAAGAACTAGGCATTGAATTAATAAATAGGGTTAGAATATTTGTCAAAAATATTGATTTTTGAAATATATATATCAAATAATAATAAGCTTAATTGCCTTGAGCCTTCTCCAGTGTTTCTCTTTTCTCCTCACTTCTTAATTTATTTATTGTCCATTTGTCCTTGACCTAATATTTTCTTTATGACATTTTCGCTAATTTCTACTCGATTGCAACTCTCAGATATTCTTGAAAAGAAATGAGAAATTAGATGTGCATGAGGAGGAGAGAAATTGATTATGAAATAGAGATGGTTGTTTTCGTTATATGTTTGTTTACTAATTCCAATTAAATTAGATGTGCCTCATTTATTTTCTATTTTTTTTCTCCTTGCAAATCATGTCTCATTGTTCTGATCACGATAGGCGTAATATGTTCTTTTTTTTTTCTTTTTTTTTTGAAAGTTTGTGATAATCTACAAAGTCGTGAGAGGAGCTCGTATTTTCTATTTGTCATATGACTTTTTTCTAATCAACTGCTCTACCATTTCATCTCCACAAATAATATGTTCTTCAAGTAAATGATTTCCACAATAGAAAATTTGAACAGAATTAGAGTGTGATGTTCTCATCAAGAGATGTTGGTGAGCATATCTTCAAAAGGCTACCGGATTGACTACGAACTACGAATCCAAACTGGTGAAATCCATGTACTTCGTGAGTGACCGTTTTTTTTTATGTACCACCCTAATAAATAAGAATTAAATCAATACCACCCGTTAATTCCGAATTCAGATTCCGCCACGTTCGCACACTGGATCTGCGAACGGGTCGCTACCCGTTCGCGCAATGGATATGCGGACTGACCCGTTCCCGACGACCCGTGCGCGTAACAGATCTGCGGACGGATGAGTTCGCATTGTTGATCTGCACACGTGGCACATTCTCCCTATATAGATATATATCAGTTCTGCAGAGCATTCTACACCCTCATTTTCACCGAAGCTGCTGCATAGGTACGTTTTTTTTCCTTTTCATCCTTTTTTTTTTAAATTGATTTTTTTGTAGTTTTTTTAATTTAGTTATTTTTTATTATTAGGTTTATTCAACCAATTATGATTGGAATTGCTTGTTATTTTGATGGTGAAGTATTACAAGGACCAAATGGCGCTTATTATAGCCACCAAGTGCCGAAAATGTTCAATATCCAGCTTGGTTTGGATTTTAGAGGTTTAAATAGGGAAGTGTACCAACAACTCGGTATTGACCACCGTAATTATGAATTGATAATTACCGCAAGAATCAATATTGGCCAAGGCAATCAAACCTGGTTCCAACAGCTACCGGTACAAGACGATAGCAGTTGGGAGTTATATGTCCAAATGACAATGAATATGACTTTCAAGTTCCTGGAGTTATATGTTGTAGCCAACCCCAGACAAAACTCTAGACATAACTCCAGACAGAATACTAGGCAATTGTTGCAGTTGACTCAGGGTTTGGGGCTCGAGCAATCTGTAACGGGTCCTAGCCGGGCCCCATCTGTAGCGGGTCCAAGTCGGGTCCCATGTGTAGCGGGCCCTAGTAGGGTCCAATCTGACAGGGGTCGATCTCAGATTCCATCCTCGTCCTCTAACCGAGTCCAATCTGAGAGGGAGCGATCTGAAACCCCTGAACGGCTTTATTATGCTGACAATACGGACGATGATCCTGAAGAAATGGAGGCAGAGGGTAATTGGGATGATAATGGGGACGGTGGGGTATCATATCACAGTGATGAGGATACTGGTATTCCTGTGCTTGGTAGACGGAAGTGGCCTATAGTGGATCGTGGGGAAAGACATCCGTTTGAGCAATTTCATGACACATCAGGGTTTGGAGAGGCCGATAGCTCTTTTTTTGTGACTTGTGAGGTATGTTTGTTAATTTATATTTAATTTTAATTTAATTATTAAAATGTTGTTATTAAATTGATGTTGTTTAATTTTTGTTGTTTCTTTTGTACAATAAAAGGGAGAAAGACATGAATTGTCTGAGGGGATGACATATGACAACAAGGATAAGATGAAAGATACAATTAACCACTGGCACATCAAACAAAATAGGGAGATTAAAAATACACACAGCGATACCACCAGGTTGAGGTACAAGTGTGTTAGCGCTCGGTGCAGGTGGGCGTTGGTTGCGAGGGCTACAGGCTTTGGTAATACTTGGGCCATCACGAAGAATGTGGCTAAGCACACATGTCACGCATCGGCATCCAGGTTAGATCATGCACAGTTGACGTCCGCTATGGTCGCCAACTGTATAAAATTGTCATTGTTAAAAAATGCTGATATTTCTATCCGGGCAGTCGCTGACTTATGCGCTGAAAGGTAGGAGGGCATCGTTCCAAAGTACAACAAATTATGGCGTGGTAGAGAGTTAGCAATTGCTCGGGCCTTTGGTAGTTGGGAGGGGTCTTACGGGCTGATTGTCCCTTTGTTGGAGGCAATAAAAAGGTCAAATCCGGGAACCCAATATAAAATTGTTTCAAAGCCAACCACTAAGCCAGGGTATCGTTTTTTCATGAGAGCAGCATGGGCATGGGGACCATGTATTGCCGCAGTCGGTCACCTCAGACCCGTCATCAGTATCGATGCTTGTTTCTTGTCTGGCAGATACAAGGGTAAGCTGTTAATTGTAACCGAATATGATGCAGAGAATCAGTTAATCTCGTTAGCATTTGGACTGGTAGAGAACGAGGATTTTGAGAATTGGGGATGGTTCATGAAGTGGGTGCGGGAGTTTGTAATTGGGCGAAATAGATACATGTGTGTGGTATCTGACCGACACAAGGGCATAAAAAAGGTGTTTATTCAAGATGATTTGGGTTGGTGTGAGGAGAAAGGAGAGTGTGCTCACCGCTACTGCTCTCAACATGTGTTTGAGAATTTTGGAAAGCACACTAAGGATAAGGTAGCTTCCACTTTTTTCAAGGTTATGGTTAAAAAGAAGAAGAGAAGAAGATTGCAAGAAGGACTTGATGCAATCGGGAGGCGAAATCCTGCTTGGTTGGCTTATTTGGATACATGTGGCAAATATAATGAAAATGACGAGGAAGAACTGCCTAAGCCATGGAAGGTGTATCAAGCTATGGATGATGGATCTCGTTGGGAAATAATGACTAGCAACGGTTCCGAATCGCTCAACCATGTCTTCAAAACTTCTCGCAGGTTTGTATTTTGTAATCCTCATACACTGTGACGCGAAAATCATACGGTCGCCACTCGATATGTAGATCTGGAGTCATCTGCTCGAATTGAGTTCTGAAAAAGAAAACTCCCGAAGGCTTGCCGTGAGGGGTCGCGACAAAGGTCTTTTTAGCGCAGAATCTCTGAGCATACGCAGGACAGGTCTCCCCGTTCGGACGACCCCAGTCTGGAGCCCAACGCTCGTCTAGTGGTTGTGGACGACCAAATGAAAATCTCGTCCACGACCAATGATGAAGGAGACCAATCGGTCCGTACAGACCTTGTTTGTCGACCTATTTTTATACAAGTTGCATTTATTTTTAAATTCGATAAGAGAAAATAATTTATTTACAATAAGAAGAGAAAGTAATTTATACCCGGCATGCAATGCATAAGCCTCGATACAGACATGCCAAGACCGCTGCACCCCAATTCATCTGTGGAAGGTCATCCAAGTCCTTTAGCCACTGCAGCATACAAGCAGGGACGGTGTTCCCAGAGGAATCTGGGAACAACCAGCAAGAGAATAACTCCATTATGTAAGCCCGTGTCCACCGATCTATCTTCTCCTCAGGCGCATCTTCTTCCAATTTTCCACTACATATACGAACTAATTTAGTACAGAGTATGAAGCATCACAATAAAATACTTACTATTACAAAAAAAATACTTACCTGAATACCGCCCGCAAAAGAGGGATACTAATGTCATTCTTCGATGCAACCTTCGACCTCTTGAGGGACCTTTCCTTCTTCAGGTTGGGTCCCAACAGTTCTTCGACGTCCTTTGTGAAGTCCCCGTACTCCACACCCGTCACAGCTCGTCCAGTAATAGGCAGTCCCCAGAGACAACTGACATCCTGGAGAGACACCGTAATCTCTCCGACAGGCATGTGAAATGTGTGTGACATCTGCGAGATAGAAGAGCGACATCTGCGACAATGGGGGTCAGCTGTGAGACATGCCACAGACCCAAACTCTTCAACATGGGAGCGTATCGGTCGTCGTAGATGATACTCATCTGATTGTTCCGCGTATTCGTCAAGGTATGAGTCTGCATTCAATTTCAAAACAAACAAACATATAACTTACCTATTTTTATCTAAATGAAAATGAAAATTATTTGCATTTCTCAAAACAAAAACTTACATATGCGTTTTTGATCTTGTGCTCCTCGAATTTATACCAGCAAAGAGGACTGATACTCTCTTCCGTCATATTTGGAAATATGTGACGGGCCAGTGATAAATCTAACTGTAAATCATTTTGCGTCCGATTTTGATTGGTACCGCTGGTTGACGCCATACTAACAACAAATTTAACAATTTTATCAATTTTGACCTCTATTGATAATTTCAAATAGTACAAATCTAACAATAATACAAATATCTATGGTAATTCAATAATATATCACCATTCTTGAATGAATCGGTAAAAAATCTTACAATCTAAGCTAATTCAGAAAAAAATAAATTCTGAATTGGTGCATTTATACTCTATTTTGGTCTAAATACAACATTTCTAAATTTGTCGATTTGTAAATTGGTACATTTCTAAATTCTACATACAATCACAATTCTAAATTGGTTTAAATACACAAATATTTTGGTACCCAACTAAACTACTATTTTAGTGTAATTTACAATATACTACTATTTAATAAAAAATATACACAAATAATAGTATATCGTAAATTACACAAATATTTACAAATAGATCACAATATACTATTTTGATCTAATTAACACAAATATTTACAAAACTACAAAAAAAAATAAACAACTATTTTGGTACCTAATTTACAATATACAATATACAACTATTTTGATCTAATTTACAATAAACTATTTTGGTACCTAATTTTGATCTAATTTACAATATACAACTATTTTGGTACCAAATTTTGATCTAATTTACAATATACAACTATTTTGGTACCTAACAAAAATAAACTACCTAAAACTAGAAAAAAAATTAATCTAATTTATAATATACAACTATTTTGGTACCTAACTAAAATAAACTATCTAATAAAATAAACTACCTAAAACTAGAAAAAAAATTAATCTAATTTATAATATACAACTATTTTGGTACCTAACTAAAATACACTATCTAATAAAACTAAACTACTTAATAACTAAATTAAATTAAATTAAATTATTTAACAAAATTAAACTAATAAAAAAAAAATTACCTTTTTACTATGCTGGACGCGGCAGTGCGGAGACAGGGACAGGCGTAAAAACCACTGCGGAGGGGCTTATATCCGGATCCACCACGTACGCATATCTATAGTGTGAACGGGTCGTCGGGAACGGGTCAGGTCGCGCACGGGTCCGTCCGCAGATCAGTTACGCGCACGGGTCGTCGGGAACGGGTCAGTCCGTTTATCCATTACGCGAACGCGTAGCGACCCGTTCGCAGATCTACTGTGCGAATGTGGTGGAATCTGAATTCGGAATTAACGGTGGTATTGATTTAATTCTGATTTATCACGGTGGTACATAAAAAAAACGGGCAATTATGCATGTAAATGTAAAATTTTTAAAGTTTCGAATTTAATTAGTACATAGTCAAGCAGTCAGAAAAATGATGAAAAATAAATATACAAAACAATTTAAAAAATAACTTATAAAATATTTATTATTTTTACTACTTGACCATGTGCTAAATGAATTTGAAACTTTAAAAATTTTGTATGTACATGCATCAATCACAAAGTACATGGATTTCAACGGTTTGTATTCGTAGTTCAAAATCAATCCGATAGTCTTTTAGAAGTGTGTTCACCAACCACTCTTGATGAGCACATCACATTCTAATTTTGGTCAGAAATTTTATAATTAGTTATAGTATAAGGGCGGATTTATGTGTTGATTAGAGATGGCTAAGTCATTCTTATAAATTAAAAGTTAACAATTTTGTTTTTTATATTTATAATTTTAATAAGTACTTCATTTTTTAAGATTTTTTTATAAAATAAAATTACACTGTATAGTAACTTACTCGGACTTCGAATATCAATTTTTTTAATTCTGTCTAGAGTATTTTTTTAATCCTGATAGTATAACTATCAGGATCGGTTATTTCGAAACAACCAATCCTGATAACTCCCTAGGGTTCTTATTTTCATTACGCGCCTCTCATTTTCAACTTAGCGAAAATCAAACCCGCCTCTCAACTCCTCCGTCTCTCTCTCTGTCTCAGTCTCTCCCTGTTCAAGGGTTCTTATTTTCATTTCGCGCCTCTCATTTTCAACTTAGCAAAAATCAAACTCGCTTCTCAACTCCTCCGTCTCTCTCTCTCTGTCTCCGGCGCCTCTCAACTTAGCGATCTCTGTCTCTCTCTGTCTCGATCATGTCAAAAAAAGGCGAAGAAGACAAAAATTGACAAGGATGTGCCATCCATCTCTTCCAAGTTCATGGAATGAGATGAATGATGATGCCGACTTATGCCCTTAAATTATACTTAAGGTACATACTGTTTATTTCCTCAAATCTCTTATGTACATTTGAGCATCTTTTGTATTTTTAATTTACACTAAATTGTAGTGTTACAGTTCATGGTTTCAAATTTTTTTTTTTTTCATTTGAGCAAGGTTTTTTGAGATTATTCCATTGACGGTGAAGAGGTACACTTTGAGGTATGCTAGCTAGGTTTTCCTTGTCTTTCAATTTAAATAATACATGTATCGAAGATGCACAAGCAAGCAATTAATGATATAAATATTTGTTCAGATTTTGAAGTTTGCACTGGTGGAAACGATAAAAGAGGGAGTGTCATACATGTGGCTGAATTTTATTTTGTTATTGCACCAAATTTCTTCAACTATTGTACTTCTTTTTGTGTTTCATGAATTTTATTTTGTGTTCTTAATTGGTTTTGAGCTCCAGTAAATCAATGGTATATAAAAAAAATATTTTATGCTGGCCAGCAAATGTATATGGAAACTGGCAAATAAAAAAATATTTTTTTTAGATCCAATATAACATCAGGATCGGTTGTTTGAAACAACCGATCCTGATAGTAATTATTGGGATCGGTTATTTAACCGATTCAGATTAGTGTAGTATCAGTATCGCCTTCATCAGGATCAGTTGTATTCTGATACTAATATGCGTATGTAACCGATCCTTATTTCATATTTTCCACTAGTGTCTAATTTTAATGTTCAGACATAGAAATATCATAAAATACTATTATGATATCCAAAATCTTCTCTAATCCATCACAATATTCCACAAAATATAATCAATTGCTATCTACTGTTTAGATATAGAAAAATCATAAAATGCTATTATGATACCCAAAATCTTCTCTAATCATTCACAATATTCCACAAAATATACTCAATTGTTACTACTAAAATAGAGATATAATTTAACAAAATTATACCAAACACTGTAAACTGCTAATTAAATTAAACGATTTTGGTAAATTACCGTTTTATAAATCAACATTTATTCAAATATAACAAGTTATATATTGAAAACAACTTAATGTTTATCAACATTTACTTGATGTGGATTTAGCACTATTTGAAGGGTATTTAAGATGGCATAAAACCCATAATATATACTGTATTGGTGCGATATAGCACTAATTCGCTTAGAAAAAAAAATACAAACCAATTAATGCAGTAATTCGCAGATAGTATATGGATAGTATCTTTGAGGGATATTGTTGGTATACCCTCACAGATACTCCCGTCGCTAATAGAAAAAACACATTTTTGTTGGTATACCCTCGCAGAAAGTCAATTTACCCTCGCAAATACTGTCCTATTCTTGTAGGAGGCCTCATCCGTATTTTGCCCACATCTCTCCTTCAAGGCTGATTCTGCTCGCCAGTATGTGTTGTTCAGTCCGTTTTCCTCCAAACACCTCTCTATCTCTACAAAATCTTCGCAGAAGCTCGACTTTTTGTTGGGAATTTAAGAATAATACCATTTGAGAGAAATGCCTATTGTGTAATCAACCAATGTGAGAGATGGGTAATATAAGCACCGTACCAGTTGGTACTGAAAAGTTCAAGGTAAAGATGCACAAGCCAAACAAGATAATATGATATCAAGCACAATCACAAATGACACCAGATTTACGTGGAAAATCCTCTCAACTTGGAGGGTAAAAAACCACGGGGCACACCGGCAAATTTCACTATACCAACAAGAAATGGGTACAATTGTTCTTCTCTAGTTTAACCCTAAACTGAGGTATACACACAGTAATAAAGAGGAAAAAAAAGAGATAACATATTAGAAAGAAATATCCCTTTCAAATTTCCAATTTCATTCAAACCCAAGTAAACCCTAGATTTGAGAAAGCGAGAAAATTCCCTTCTTACAAACAAGAAGAAAGTTGATCAAGGTAGTGAAATCGAAGAGACTAGCTTGCTCTTCGTTTTCTTCTTCTTCTCCACCTTCTCTTTCTCTCTCCTTCTTCTTCTCTCTCTCTTTTCTTCTTTCCGCCTCCTCTCTGTCTTTCTCTCTTTGCGTTCTCTCTGTGTGTCTAACGAAGCACACTGCCCCCTTTTTTTTGTTTCTTTCCTTTTTTGCCAAATGGGCTGGACCCAACAATGGCCCAACAATCTCCCCCTCCAGCCCACGGAGAGAGGCACGCCGATCTTCAAGTCATCACTTGGTATTCATGCCGACAAGCCGGCAACAAAGCTTAATCTTGTCTTTCGGAACTATCTTCGTCAACATGTCTGACGGGTTCTTATCCGTGTGGATTTTCTTCAGCTTCATCTGCTGATTTTCTATTACATCTCTTAACCAATGAAATCTCACATCAATATGCTTAGTTCTGGAATGATATGTAGCATTTTTGCTCAAATCTATAGCACTCTGACTATCACAGAAAACAATTGCATCTTCCTGTTGCATACCAAGCTCCAGGAGAAATCTAACCAACCACAATAGTGTTAGTGTAATAATCTAGAAGTCAATAATACGATAATTGATTATATATAAAGCTTTGTTCATGAATTGGATGATTAATATCATTTTGTTGCCTTGAGTATTATTGCATTTATGGATCATTTCGAGTTCATGACTGAAATTGTGAAACTCCATAATATAGATGATATATACTCTTAAAAGGTCACTGACCAAGGTAATTAGCAGGAACACTAATTACCGCTGTAAGGTTAGTATGTGGATTAAATGATGGTCAAGTTTTACAGACCATAGACAAGGAGTTGTCATTTTAATCACATAGATATATGTTCCAGGAACATGATATCTGACAGACCCCGAATGAAACATTATACGGAATTGTGTTCGTCTCATTAATGCTTTCATTCAGTGTTAAGTTCTAAAGTATGAGGTATTCATCTTTCCTACTAAGAAATGTATATGTGTGATTGTTATCAAACGCTGTCGGTAAAATGCAGTTATAACGGTAGCTCTTCGGTATACATGGCTTAGCTGAGGTAGTGATGGTTTACCAAAAGTATTATTGTCCCTCGTATCTCTATACGAGCTATAGCATCACTGGGCCCCTTGATAGAATAAGATTATCAGCGCGCGGTATGATTACAAGAGTAATCATATTTGATAATCTGCTCAAGATCAAGAAAATATTAAGTTTACAAGGATGACACACACCTACCTTGAAACTAATCTGATAGCTATGAGACAGAAGAAAAGACACAAGTAAATTGTTTACTGGATCGTGATATTGTACTATACAGCATCATCTGTGTAATTGGATGGTCATGATGTGTTTCCAGATGCCGCTCATGATTATAGAAGTTAAAACAGTTTTAACTCTATTTACCAACTTTACACAGATCCTATTGGGTCACACCATATAGGAGTTAATCGGAGAATCTTATTGTGATTGATTATAAATTGGTTATGATCAATAGTAAGATGGTTATAATTAATTATACGTGTTATAATTAAATTATAAATGTTATGTAAAAATAACAAGCAAAAACATTGGTTAATTTATAAACGTGTGTGACACGTTGTATAAAAGTTAATCGGTTAATTTATAAATGTGCAGGACACGTTGTATAAATTACCAAAACAACAACCGCAAGAAATAAAATATAAATATATATAATTATTCAGAATAATTATACGAATATTATTTGTATTCGGGCCGAGGGCATTTGGGTCTTTTCAGATTCGTCCTTATCCGCATGACACGTCATCGATCCTATCCAGATGACACGTCATCAATCCTATCCACATGACATGTCATCCTTATCCATTCAATGGCATATCTTGTAAATAGGCATATGTTGAGGGGTATTTCGGTCTTTTGCGAACCTCCTCAAAAGCCTATAAATAGAGGGGTGCATGTAGAGAGAAAAATGACTAATTCACACGTATTGTTTCGTGTAGAATCGAATCGGTATTTTCTCTCTTTCTCGGTTTCTCTCCCAAATAGTGTTTCGGTTGAGAAAAAAAAGTTATACGTAGTTGATGTATAATCTTGCGAGTTGTTGTGAAGTATATTTATGGGATCGATGAATAGTGTTTTACCTAATTTCGCGGTATGTCAGTTTTGCATATTGATGAAACTAAGCAATCGAAAATTCGTGTTTACGGGTTTTCATATTTTTCCCGTGAATAGTGTTTTTGCATAATTCCGCAGTTTACGGTATTTCTGGTAGAAGAAATAAACCGCTCTCCGGTTAGTCCTGGTGGATAACCGATAGAGGTATCACACGTGTGATACTCCGAGTCGATTCCTTCCTTGGTGAGGCTCTACTCGCTCGGTCTGCATTCCAACTGTGATTTGGAAACAAGGTATAAATATGCTATATTAATCTATTTAATTGGTAAGTAGATTAAAGTTTTAGAAATCAATCATGGAGTAGATCTGTAAAAATGATTAAATTGGGTTTTGATGCCAAAGGAATACTGAAGGTAGACCGCCTTGGAAAGTTTCCTGACATACCCCGTTTAATCCTGAGCTTAAGTTGGCTGTAGAAATTTTTGTTCTACGGTCATTCCGCAGCTTAAGCCTAAATGGGTTTTGGTTACAGCACCGTAAACCCCAACAAATAGCTCCTTACCAGCCTTAGTTGCTGCAATGTATTCTGCTTCTGTGGTTGACAAAGCCACACATTTCTGCAATTTGGACTGCCATGACACGGCTCCCCCTGCAAAAGTAAACACATAACTCGAAGTGGATTTTCTATGATCCAAGTCTCCAGCCATATCAGCATGTGTGTAGCCTTCCAAGTCTCCAGCCATATCAGCATGTGTGTACCCATGACTCATCATAAAAGAGTCAAATTTCTTGTACCACTGTCTCGGAGCTTGTTTCAAACCGTATAGACTCTTCTTCAATTTGCAAACCATGTACTCTTTCTCTTTCACTTCAAATCCCTCTGGTTGCACCATATAGATCTCTTCTTCCAAGTTACCATGAAGGAATACAGTTTTTACATCAAGTTGTTCAAGCTCAAGATCTAAGCCAGCTACTAGACCTAACACCACACGAATGGAGGTCATGTTTACCACTGGTGAGAAAATCTCCTCAAAGTCGATGCCTTGTTTTTGTCCAAAACCCTTCACTACCAGTCGGGCTTTGTACTTCATAAGTTCTCCATTTCCATCTCTCTTTAGATTGAACACCCATTTGTTTCTCAATGCCTTTCGGCCCTTAGGAAGCTCTACCAGCTCATATGTGCCATTTTCTTGCAATGACTTCATCTCGTCCTTCATTGCATCCTGCCACTTAGCTTTGTCTTTATGAACTTGTGCCTCCTGATAACTTTCTGGCTCTCCTTCTTCTGTCAATAAGATATACTCTGAAGAAAGGTATCTTTTAGAAGGTTGGTGCTCTCTTTCGGACCTTCTTACCTGGAGCTCTTCTGGCTCCTCTTGATGATGTTGCTCCCCCTGCTCAGGAGCATCATAAACGATCTCATCATCATTACTACCATTCATGTCAGAGGTTTCCTCAGTGGCTTCTTCATTATGTTCATCTTCATTTGCTGCTGTTGACTGTACAGGTGAAGGAACTGGTATGAGTTCTATGGACTCATCAACTCTCTCTGACTTCTTGTTGATTTCCGAATTTATCCCTATCTGACCCTCGTAGAACTCAACATCTCTGCACCTAACAATTCTTTTCTTTTCTGGGTCCCATAATCTGTACCCAAATTCCTCATTTCCATATCCAAGGAAAATACATGGAGTTGCTTTATCATCCAACTTGGATTTGTGCTCCTTTGGAATATGCACATATGCTTTGCATCCAAACACTCTTAGATGAGAGTATGAAACATTCTTCTTGGACCATACTCTTTCTGGTATCTCAAACTTCAAAGGAACAGATGGTGACCTGTTTATGAGATAGCAAGCTGTGCGAACTGCTTCTCCCCAAAACTGTTTAGGCAACTTTTCCATCTTCAGCATGCATCTCACCTTTTCTACAATGGTGCGATTCATTCTCTCAGCCACACCATTGTGTTGTGGGGTTCCAGGTACTGTCTTCTCATGCCGAATTCCATATTTTGCACAATATGCTTTGAACTCTTTGGAGGTATACTCTGTTGGGTTTTGTGGAACGGTTCAAACCCATTTAATTAGCTTAAGCTGCGGAAAGAGTAAAACAAAAATTTTTACATCTAACTTAAGCTACGGATTAAATGAATCAAGAAGATTCGTTTAATCCTATTTACAGATCTACTCCATAATTGATTTCCTAAAGCATTAAATCTATTTACAAATTAAATAGATTAATATAACAATTTATACCTTGATTCCAAATCTCAGTTGGAATACAGACCGAGCGAGTAGAGCCTCACCAGGGATGGAATCGACTCACAGTATCACACGTGTGATACCTCTATTGGTTATCCACCAGGACTAACCGGAGAGCGATTTACTTCTTCTGCCAGAAATACCGTAAACCGCAGAATTCTGCAGAAACACTATTCACCGAGAAAATGATGAAATAAATATATTTGTGTCCCGAAGTAACTCGATTTTTTGCTTTAAAAGCTAAACCGCAGGATTACACAAAATATATTATTTCCTAATCTCGAAATAACCGAAATCAAGGAAGAGAGAAAAATCGATTAACAAAGTAATCAGATTAACATGTGAATTAGCAAATTTTCTCTCTACCCTCACCCCTCTATTTATAGTGTTTTGAGGAGGTTCGCAAAAGACCAAAATACCCCTCAAAACAAATCTATTTACCAAAAACCCTTGACACCTCATCCTTTAATATGTGAAAAGACCAAAATACCCCTTCCACAGCCTTCCACACTCTTCTCCATGCTTCTACACCCTAAGGTGTCATGCAAGGTGGCATAGGTGTGAAATGACTATTTTGCCCTTGGCCCATTAAGGCATGAATAGTAAAAGGCTTTGATTTTGGGCTTTGACTTTGGGTTTTTAATTTTAATTAAGACTTTGATTATTTTGGGCTTTTAAACCCATAATTCAAATCCATAATTAACAAATTAAAATCCAAATCAAATATATATAATTGTCATATACAATTATATTTCTTTTCGGTTGTTGTTCGGTAACTTTTATACAACGTAACGTGTACGTTTATAAATTAACCGATGTTTCTGCTTGTCATTCTAAATGACATTTATAATTTAATTATATCACATATAATTAATTATAACCATCTTAATATTAATTATAATCAATTTATAATTAATCAGTAAGATTCTCCGAGTAGCTCCTATATGGTGTGACCCAATAGGATCTGTGTTATGTTGGTAAACAGAGTTAAAACTGTTTTAACTTCTATAATCATGGGTGGCGTCTGGCAACACATCATGACCATCCAATTACACAGATGATGCTGTACTGTACAATATCACGATCCAGTAAACTATTTACTTGTGTCTGTTCTTCTGTCTCATAGCTATCAGATCAGTTTCAAGGTAGATATGTGTCATCCTTGTTAACTGTATCTTTTCTTGATCTTGAGTAGATTATCAAATATAATTACTCTTGTAATTATACCGCATGCAGATAATCTAACTCTATCAAGGGGCCCAGTGATGCTATAGCTCGTATAGAGATACGAGGGACAAATAGTATTCTTGGCAGACTATCACTTCCTCAGCTAAGCTATACATATGGAAATGCTACCGTTATGGCTGCTTTTTACGAACAGCGTTAGATAACACTTGCTCATATATATTTCTTAGTGGGAACGATAAATACCTCATACTGTAGAACTTTGACACTGAATGAAAACATTAATGACACGAACACAATTCTATTTAATGTTTCATTCGGGGTCTGTCAAATACCATGTTCCTAGAACATGTATCTATGTGATTAAAATGACATCTCGTGTCAGGTGGTTTGTAAAACTTAACCATCTTTTAATCCACATACTAACCTTATAGCGGTAATTAGTGTTCCTGCTAATTACCTTGGTCAGTGACCTTTTAAGAGTATATATCATCTATATTATGGAGTTTCACAATTTCAGTCATGAACTCGAAATGATCCATAAATGCAATAATACTCAAGGCAACAAAATGATATATAAATAAACACTCAATTCATGAATAAAGCTTTATGATTAATTTATTGTATTATTGACTTCTAGATTATTACAAACTAACATACTCTCCCCCGTTGTCAGAGCAAAGACATTTGAACTTCTTGTCTGTCTCTCTCTCTACCATGACATGAAACTCTTGAAAGTAATTAAATACCTGGTCTTTCGTTCTCAGGAAATAAACCCACACCTTTCTAGATGCATCATTAATAAATGTTAAGTATTGATTGCCACCCAACGACTCCACCTCAAAAGGACCACACACATCAAAATAAACCAAGTCCAACACATTATGTTTCCTTTCTGATGTTTGACTAAAAGAGACTCGATGTTGCTTACCAAAAGGGCAGTAGTCGCATAGATCCAGAACCTCGTCTTTGGTCGAGGGGATGTGTGACTTCCTCACCAAAATTCGCAGCCCTTTCTCACTCATGTGGCCGAGGCGTTGATGCCACAGATTTAGAGAGCTTTCAGCTTGTACTGCATTCAGCCCATTCTTGAGTACCTTCACATGGGTTATGTATAGGGAGTGCCACGATTTCCCTCTTGCTACAGCCATTGATCCCTTGCTAAGCTTTCATTCTCCACCACCTAGGTAATGCTTGAATCCATCTTTGTCCAATGCATCACCTGTTATCAAATTTAGACGTAAATCAGGAATATGCCGCACATCTTTCAGTGTTAACCGATATCCCAATTTTGTCTGCAGACAAATATCACCAATACCCACAATGCTCGAGTAGCTAGTATTACCCATCTTCACTGTACCAAGGTCTTCAGTCTTGTAAGTTGTGAAGAACTCTCTATTCACTGTACCAAATGGGCTGGACCCAACAACGGTCCAACACTTTTTTATAGCCAACTGCGCTACTGCCCCATTCTCTTCTCTCTCTGTGCCCTCATGCAGTCCCCCCTCCACGACGTTGTATCTCTCTACACTTACTCTCTCGAGCGTACAAGCTGAAATTTCAGCCATACTCACTAGGTGCCCTGCACTTCGCCCCAAAGGAATTCATTTTTAGAGTACTGAACTACTGATACTAGGTGCCCTGCACTTCGCCCCAAAGGAATTCATTAGACATAATATTTAGAAAGAATTGAACTTTCGCAAGTGCAATCGGGGACATCAACCAGCCCTTATACAAAAAAATGTCACTTACATTACCAGAAAAACTATCCTACAAATTTATTATGTTGCAGTAATTCTCTTCATGTGCACCCTTTTACATTATCAAAACAAATTTACATTGAGTCTTAAATTAAGGCACTGTATATATACATAATTTCAGGTTGCTACCGTTATGGATGTTGCTGGAGCCATTCTTGAATGGCAGAACGAAGGGCACGGTTTGGAGTAAGTTCGAGGTGGTCAAGGGGCAAGTTTGTCATTGGTGACGTCTCATGCCTGCCATCGAGCCAGCCTTTAATGGCTTCAGCTTCATATGTATAACCATCTGCCGCTATGTTAGGATCCTTCATTACCTCCTGAAAATCATTTTTTTTCCCCAAATTCGACCGATAAACTGTTAGTGTAATAGATCTTTTCCAAAATAAAAATATCTATCTATTGTTTAGATATTTATTGTTATACTTAGAAAAAGAAGATGGAAACACCATACCAACAAAAACAAAATTTCTCATCAGGCAATATCAGCAGTCATATCCCCAAGAGGTGGTTATATGATTGCCACTTTATTTGCTCGGTTTATGCTTACTAGTGCATTATTATTACTCAGGCATGCTATGTGTTCAACAAAATTAAGTTCCACACTAAGAAAAATGGTTCATCAATTCAAACGATATCCCAAAAAATCTTACCTGAAAAATAGGACACATGAAGTACGAAGGTATGCCTTTGTCATCGAGTTGAGATTTAAAACTTGGCACCACAGATAAGGAAGCAGCCGTCATCAAGGACTCAACCAGCTTCCACTCACTCTCCAAATCCGGGCGTTTCCTCCTATGCATTTGAGTGCATCTCAACCCAAGCTTTGTCAATTGCTGGGCTTGTACGAAAGGCCACTCTCCAGCTGACTTATCCATAATTGAGTGCAAGCAGTTATCATTAACGGCATTCTCCACATCAGGTATTATGTTTAATGGAGGTTTTCCGGTCAATAGTTGAAAGATGATTATACCAAATGAGTAGACATCAGATTTTACTGTTAGTTGTCCACTTCTTAGAAATTTTGGGTCCATGTATGCAAACGTTCCCTTAGGGTTCTCGGTGTGGTGCACTAACGTGTTTGTAGTGTATTTGATTAGGAGACGAGAAATGCCAAAGTCGCTGAGTTTACTAACCAAGTTGGCATCTAGGAGGATGTTTGCTGGCTTAAGGTCTGCATGGACAATTGGATTGGGCTTGTTTGAGTGAAGGAACAAGAGAGCACAGCAGATTTCACCAATGATGCGCGTACGCATTTGCCACGTCAGAGGTGGGGTGCCACCTTGGCAAGCAAGTCGATCTTCAAGGCTACCATTAGGTAAATACTCATAGACTAGAGCTGACTGTTCTGAGCATGTTCCTATAAGGGTAACAAGGTTCGGGTGCCTCGTTGTGCTTAGGATAGCAACCTATTAATGCAAAACGAGAAACATGAGTTAGTCTTGATCAGAAAAGAAAATTGTTATCGACTTTCGTGTATGAGTTGATACTTTCCCATATCATCCAAAATAAATAAAAACATTGAACATTCTTTTGTTTAATTTTTTTTTTTCCCACAACAATATGCTCCCGTAGATTCAGTCGAATGACTAGCTGGTTCCAATAAAATGAAGTTACCTCTTGTTCAAATTCTTGCTTGCCTTGTAGGCTTTCCGGATGCAGCATCTTTATAGCCACCATGGTGTTGCGCAAAAAGCCTTTGTAGACACAACCAAAACCTCCTTCGCCGATCTTATGTGAATTGTTGAAGTTATCAGTTGCCTGTTGAAGTTCTAACATAGAAAACTTAGAGAACACTTCATAAGATCCAGGACCAGCACTATTACGTAATTCTTCGACCTCTTTAACTGCATTATCTCGCTCCTCATGCAATTTTTTATTTTCTTCTTGCAGAAAATATAGTAGGATTTTGCTAAAGTCCAGTTCTCTAAAAAGGGCATTTTCTGATTCTTCAACCTCTTTAACTGCATTATCTCGTTCCTCTTGCAACTTCTTATTTTCTTCTTGCAATTTTTTATTTTCTTCTTGCAGCAAATATAGTAGGCTTTTGCTAAAGTCCAGTTTTCTAAAAAGGGCATTTTCTGATTCTTCAACCTCTTTAACTGCATTATCTCGCTCCTCTTGCAACTTCTTATTTTCTTCTTGCAGCAAATACAGTAGTGTTTCGCTAAAGTCCAGTTCTCTAAAAAGGGCATTTTCTGATTCTTCAACCTCTTTAACTGCATTATCTCGCTCCTCTTGCAATTTTTTATTTTCTTCTTGGAGCAAATTTAGTCGGCTTTCCCTCAAGTCCAATTCTCTTAAAAGGGCATTTTCTGATTCTTTGACCTGAAACTTCCAATTCAATTGGGCCAATAACTATACTTAATTTTATTGTCGTAATTGAAGTTCCAAATAACTTGCTTTTGGCATATCAAATAAATACCTTTTGAATTAAGGAAACCAGTTCCATTTCAGCCTTTTCACGTTTGAATATCTCCTCATTAAGTTCGAACCTGTATTTTGCAGCATCTGCTAGGGCTACTTGAAGTTTCGCGCAAATGTCTTCGATATTTCCGTGAAAGAACTAGGAATTTTATGTGAAATTAGTGTGATGGGAACAACTAGCACACTCTTTTTTTTTTGGCAACCATTTCTGGAAAATAGTTGGAATAATAATTACCCAGAGCTAAACTAATACGGTGCTGCTTCTCGAGATACAATAATGCATTATTCAAATTTTATAATGAGATTATCATGCTATTGGTTTGATTAGTAATTCAATGACACAAAAAAAAAAATTTGAAGCAATGAAGCAAGCATTAGGCTACTGAAGAGCACCTGCTCACATACTGGCATGGAACCTTGAGATCCCAAGTAAGGCTCGAGCGCTTGAAGTGGGGAGGGAGAAGGACTCGGAGGGATCAAGCCCAATCCTTCGGTGATACCAAGCGTTTGAAATGGATATGCAGAAGAAGTCGGAAGTATTTGATGATTCATACCCAAATTTGGAGTTATCAGTTGTGGTGACTCTGCTCCCATGTACCGGGTTGGGGTGAATTCATTCGTTTGACTATATGGTGGGGCAGTTGGGTTGGGAAATAGCATTGCGAGGCTGCGGGTCCCTTGTGGCACATGTGTGGGCCATATAGACTTAATCTGTGGAGCAGGAATTTGAGCTGCTGTTGGGCCATGGAGAGCAGATTTTACAATCTCAGGTGTTAAGGCACGCCCACTTTGTGCCACAGTAGCCAGTCTCAGGGCATCAAAGAATTCTGAGCGGCCAAGAAAGCCACTTTTGTCATGATTGATGTACGTCCACATCTGTATATAAGAATGTAATATAGCATCAGTTATGACCCAAGAACGAGTACCTATATATATATATACATAGGCAGTGGCTAATTTGCTGCTGGCAGCATTTCTGCCAGCGATGCTGCTACTGTTTTTTCCATTTTTTTATGTTCAAACGACAAATCTAAATCGTTAGATGTTTAATCTATATTATAATCTACTTGGAGACCAAATTTTACATTTTTTGGAATTTTTTTACTATTTATTAAGCTGGTTTGAAAACCGCTGATTTCAATGCTGCAGAAATTTACTGAAATCAGCGGTTTTCAAACCAGCTTAATAAATAGTAAAAAAATTCCAAAAAATGTAAAATTTGGTCTCCAAGTAGATTATAATATAGATTAAACATCTAACGGTTTAGATTTGTCGTTTGAATATCAAAAAATGAAAAAAAAACTGTGGCAGCACCTTCGGCTAAAATGCTGCCCGCAGCAAATTAGCCAGACCCATATATATATATATATATAGAGGTTGGCTAAGATCAAAGTGGCAGTTCATGAGCTTTGGTGCTACCAATTCGTTTTTCAATTTTCAAAGTTCAAAACGTCGATCCGAACCGTTCAAGTTTATCTCCATATTAAATTGTGCTTGGAGACCAAATTTTACATTTTTTTGAATTTTTTTACTATTTATTAAGCCACTTTGAAAATAGCTGATCCAATGGTGGCTTCTGATTTTACTGTTTTGTTAAGCCACCGTTAGATCAGCGATTTTCAAAGTGGCTTAATAAATAGTAAAAAAATTCAGAAAAATTTAAAATTTGGTCTCCAAGCACAAATATGGAGATCAATTTGAACGGTTCGGATCGACGTTTTGAACTTTGAAAATTAAAAAACGAATTGGTAGCACCAAAGTTCAGGAACTACCACTTTGATCTTAGCCAACCTTTATATATATATATATATATATATAGGAGGGATCAAGTTACAACAAGTTACAACAACCATTTTTTACATTTTCAAAGTCCAAATCGTCGATCCAAACCGTTAGATGTGATCTCCACAATAAAATGTGCTTCCAGACCAAATTGTACATTTTTTGGAATTTTTTTACTATTTATTAAGATGGGTACAAAATTCAATGGTCTGAATTTGACTAGTTTTTGTACCCATCTTAATAAATAGTAAACAAATTTCAAAAAATATAAAATTTGGTCTCCAAGCACATTTTATTGTGGAGATCACATCTAATGGTATGGATCGACGATTTGAATTTTGAAAATGTAGAAAATAGTTGTTGTAACTCAAAAATTGTTGTAACTTGATCCCTCCTCATATATATATATATATATATAGAGAGAGAGAGAGAGAGATAGATAGGCTAATGTGCTTTCGGTAGCATATGGGCCGAAATACACACGGTCCAAATTTGAAATTTCAAAATCCAAAAAGTCGATCTGAACCGTTCATCTTGTTCTCCATATTAATATGTGTTGGGAGATCAAATTTTACATTTTTCTGAATTTTTTTACTATTTATTAAACCACTTTGAAAATCGCTGATCCAACGGTTTTACTATTTTGTTAACCAACTGTTGGATCAACAATTTTCAAAGTGGCTTAATAAATAGTAAAAAAATTCAGAAAAATATAAAATTTGGTCTCCAAGCACATATTAATATGGAGAACACAACCCTAATTAGTTTTGTTTAGCTTCTTAAAAGTTGACCACAACCCTAATTAGTAGTCAAAGTTCAATTAGATCAATAAATACAGAACCAGAAAACAAAGAACCAAAGGTAGTAACCTGCTCAACAACTTGATTGGGCAAACCGAATCTTGATAAAAAAATAACACTCTCGAATCTGCCGATCTTCCCATCATTATTCAAATCTGCTTCCTTGAAGTAATTCTCGAAGGCCTCCATGCTCGGATAAAGATCTCGTGAAGTCACATCAAAGAATCGTTTCATCTCTGCATATGAATCTGAAGAGATAGTAGAGAGGAGTTGAGGTTCTTTTGATCCCGTTGATGAGACAGGAGGGTGTTGGTACCACTATCTCGACGCAAATGGGGGAAAGGAGAGAGCAAGTTGACCAAATCCCCGGTAGCTACTAGTACAGCGGGAGAGCTGACAAATTAAGTTTAAAGAAGGGGAATTTCATGCATACCCTAAAAAACCTCAATATTACATATTTTCTCCTCTAAAATTCATAATATCATATTTATCCTTCTAAAATTCAAAAACTCACAAATTTACTAATTTTTATTACCTTTTTCTATTAAAACTCATTTTATATCTATAGTGTCCATTTTACCCTTTATGTAAATAAAAATAAAAATTATATGACATGTTTAAGAAAAATGTCAGTATTCTAATTGATTGATTTCCTTGAGCAAATGATTCATTTCTTTACTTCTGACGCTTGCACAAGCGTATATACCTAAATGTCACCGTGTATGCATAATAGAGAAATTAACCATTTGTCCTCGAAAACCGAGCAATAAGAAGATTGAATTTTCTTAAACATGCTACATATTTTGTATTAGTTGAATAAAGGATAAAATAGAATCTTTTAAATTGAGTTTTCACTTCTATGAGTTTTAATAGAAAAAGATAATAAAATGAATACTTATGTGATTTTTTTTAATTTAAAAGGGTAAATATGATATTATGCATATTTTTAAGGGGGGAATACAAAAGTTTGAAGTTTTTGAGGGGTATACATGAAATTCTGCCAAGAATTAAAGAACAATAGTTTACCGGAATTAATTTTGTTTCCTTAGCTAGGTTGTGCACTTATTTTATAGGGAAATGTTGTTTTGTTGTCCTAAATCCTAATCTCTTAAATAAGTTTCTATTTTCCATTAATTAGTGAAAAAATGGATCATTATTTTAAAAGGGTATTTTATGCCGTACTGAAACTCTTTGAGAAAAAAAAAATGAATTGATTTCATTAGAAAAGAACTAATGGAAGTTGAAGGCAAAACTAAATAAGTAACAAAAGTGAAAACATTAATTAGAGGTAAAATTAGAAACTTGGACACTTCAAAAAGATCGAAATAACAAAGTAGTAATAAAATAATATTAAAATGTAACTTTACTCTCTTCAATTTTTTATATATAAATAAAAAATGATAAATCATTTAAATGGTCATGTGAATACTTAGTCACCAAAGTGGAAAGTCAACTGTCTAATTTGGTGTATTTTATGTTAGTTGATCAGCCAATATTTAATGGTTGTATTATAAATTTTGTTGATAAATTGGACGATTAAAAAATAATTTTATTACTTGAATTTTTATTATTTATGGATATTCTAGTTGAAAACTTGAATTGTAGAACTCTATAATTAAATTAATAAATACTCTAAAATGTTCATAATCCTGATATCATAATTAGTGTGACACACTAAACCCATTATAAAATTTGTATGTGAATAAAATAATGGTTTTATGTTCTACATACCATATGATAATTAAGAACTTGGCAATTTTCTACTCTCCTAATAAGTCCTATCGCCTTCCTTGGTACGTTGAGATTCGTGCGCAAAAAAAAGTTCAACTGTTAAATTATTTAGATTAATACGAATCGTCTCTATAATTAATTAGACACTCCAACACTTAAAAAATATCGAAATAACAAAATAGTAATACAACAATAATAAAATATAGCTTTACTCTCTTGATGAACTTTTTATATATAAATAAAATATGATAAATCATTTAAGTGGTCATGTGGTGAGTCATGTGCATACTGAAATCACGAAAGTGCATGGAAAGTCCACTTTTTAATTTTTAAGTCGCGACGACTTGACTTGGTGGAAATCTTCAAAATTGCAAGGTTAATGAGTCCCATAAAAATAACTTTGTTAGCCACGCGTGGAATTGACATAATCGGATAATCCTCTCAAGCCGAAGCCGAACAGACCGGTACAAAGCGTCTTGCGCTCAAAAGTAATAAGAGATGTTTTATGCCAGTGTTGTAAAAAATAATCCTTTAGTTGGATTAATTTGTCGATTACTCAGTGACAGTAATTAAACTGTTACGAATATATTTATTAGAAAACTGTTTGTAGATGAGAACGATTAATCGCTCATTTTTTGTTTAAACAGTCTGATTAGTCGTCCACTTTATATTTATATGTCTGATTAATCAGTCATTTTTATTATTATTATTATTTTTGCATGTATTTGTTATATGTTTTATAGTTTGTCTTCTCTTATCTAGATCTTTGCTAAATGACAATTTTATAAAATTTTATTAATTAACAAGAAAAAATTAAGTTAAAATAAGTTTATTTAATAAGTACGATAAGTTAAATTAATTATTTGTAACAAATTATGATGACATGTATATAATTTCAATAAAAACATAAAATTGTCCTCAAAGGTCGTACACTGATTAATCACTTGGTAGTATTCCAACTGTCGGACGAGCGCATATCATTATTTACAACACTGCTTTTATGTTAGTGTTGTTATCTACATTCAATTATTTAATGGTTGTATTATAGGTTTTGTTCATGAATAGAATGATTAAACTAGTACAAAAAAACCCTACAATGACCTTCAAACACTGACGGTTTTAATATGTAACAGTCAGTATAGAGATTGCATGACAAAATGATAAATAAGAAAATTCAACACTGATGGTTCACTTGTAAACAACCATCGTCAGTGAACAAACAGTGACTGTTTTATTATGAAAACCGCCAATGTTGCTTATAACCTACACTAGCGGTTATATTAATGAGCAGTCAATGTTGATGAGTTCACCAGCACTGACTATTTTATTAAGAGAAGCGTTAGTGTTGTCTTAATGTACACCAACAGCTTCTTTAGTATAATAGTCAGTGTTGATAGTTTAGTCTATATTGACTGTTTTTTCAATTGAACAACACTAACACCGACTGTAATCGTAATGAATAGTTAGTTTGATAGTTTGAAAGAATTTTATCATTATTCCCACCTTCAATATATGCCAATATTTGTGGATCATTTATTTTCACATGAGATAGTCAAAAGTTGATCTTACAATATGACACCAAATTTGTTCCGAAATAATCTAAGAAAATACTGAACATAACCAATATAAACTTTTTTGCAATTTAATTATGCATGTTTGAATATCGATCAACACGTGAAGTGTTTATAGTCTTCCGATGTTTTAATATTTCATCAACTGGATGGATAGATAAATAAAAATTAAATTTGATCAAACTTTGTTACAAAAAACAAAATGCAATGGTCTTTAATTATATTTTAGCGGTTCGACCAATAAACGACATATTTTCTTGTGCCTTCTTTAATTTATAAAAGTAGAATATATGTTGCATACTCATACGTATAGAATATGAGTCACTCAAACAGCACGCATGTTCATAGTAGTGTAAGATTTCATGACTCAAATAATATTATTTACTAATGCATCTAGTATGTTCTAGCATTCATTATCACGTAGCTTTCATTAATAACAGTTTCGTTCAAAATATTTTACTATACATACGAATGTCAAATTTGTTCATTAATCGAGTAAATTTCATTTATCAAGTAACAAATAATTTGTTTTGTATTAATCTTTTCATCTCATAATTAAAAAATATTTGACATTAATTTTTTATTCTAATGTTGTAATTTATTATTGAAACTTAACTTCGACCAGGTGTTAACATATATAGAGAATTCATTTTTAGAGTACTGAACTACTGATACTAGCTAGGTGTCCTGCACTTCGCCCCAAAGGAATTCATTAGACAGAATATTTAGAAAGAATTGAACTTTCGCAAGTGCAATCGCTGACATCAACCAGCAATAATCATTATACAAAAAATGTCACTTACATTACCAGAAAAACTATCCTACAAATTAATTATATTGCAGCTGTAATTCTCTTCATGTGCACGCTTTTACATTATATATCAAAACAAATTTACATTTTGAGTCTTAAATTAAGGCACTGTATATATACAAGATATATTTCATGTTGCTACATACTGTTATGGATGTTGCTGGAGCCATTCTTGAATGGCAGAACGAAGGGCACGGTTTGGAGTAAGTTCGAGGTGGTCAAGGGGCAAGTTTGTCATTGGTGACGTCTCATGCCCGCCATCGAGCCAGCCTTTAATGGCTTCAGCTTCATATGTATAACCATCTGCCGCTATGTTAGGATCCTTCATTACCTCCTGAAAATCATTTTTTTTCCCCAAATTCCACCGATAAACTGTTAGTGTAATAGATCTTTTCCAAAATAAAAATATCTATGTATTGTTTAGATATTTATTGTTATACTTAGAAAAAGAAGATGGAAACACCATACCAACAAAAACAAAATTTCTCATCAGGCAATATCAGCAGTCATATATATTCCCAAGAGGTGGTTATATGATTGCCACTTTATTTGCTCGGTTTATGCTTACTAGTGCATTATTATTACTCAGGCATGCTATGTGTTCAACAAAATTAAGTTCCACACTAAGAATAATGGTTCATCAATTCAAACGAGATCCCAAAAAAATTTACCTGAAAAATAGGACACATGAAGTAGGAAGGTATGCCTTTGTCATCAAGTTGAGATTTGAAACTTGGCAACACAGATAAGGAAGCAGCCATCATCAAGGACTCCACCAACTTCCACTCACTCTCCAAATCCGGGCGTTTCCTCTTATGCATTTGAGTGCATCTCAACCCAAGGTTTGTCAATTGCTTTGCTTGTACGAAAGGCCACTCTCCAGCTGACTTATCCATAATTGAGTGCAAGCAGTTATCATTAACTGCATTCTCCACATCAGGTATTATGTTTAATGGAGGTTTTCCGGTCAATAGTCGAAAGACGATTATACCAAATGAGTAGACATCAGATTTTACTGTTAGTTGTCCACTTCTTAGAAATTCTGGGTCCATGTATGCAAACGTTCCCTTAGGGTTCTCGGTGCGGTACACTAACGTGTTTGTGTTGGATTCGATTAGGAGGCGAGAAATGCCAAAGTCGCTGAGCTTACTAACCAAGTTGGCATCTAGGAGGATGTTTGCTGGGTTAAGGTCTCCATGGACAATTGGATTGGGGTTGTTTGAATGAAGGAACAGTAGAGCACGACAGATTTCACCGATGATACGCGTGCGCACCTGCCATGTCAGTGGCGGGGTACCACCTTGGCAAGCAAGTCGATCTTCAAGGCTACCATTAGGTAAATACTCATAGACTAGAGCTGACTGTTCTGAGCATGTTCCTATAAGAGTAACAAGGTTCGGGTGTCTCATTGTGCTTAGAATAGTGACCTATCAATGCAAAACGAGAAACATGAGTTGGTATGAGTTGATACTGTCCCATATCATCCAAAATAGGTAAAAACATTGAACATTCTTTTGTTTCAATTTGTTTTTTTTTCTTGCAACAATATGCTCAGTCAAATGACTGGTTGGTTCCAATAAAATGAAGTTATACCTCTTGTGCAAATTCTGACTTGCCTTGTAGGCTTTCCGGATGCAGCATCTTTATAGCAACCATGGTGTTCCGTAAAAAGCCTTTGTAGACACAGCCAAAACCTCCTTCGCCGATCTTATGTGAATTATTGAAGTTCTCAGTTGCCTGTTGAAGTTCTAACATAGAAAACTTAGAGAACGCTTCATAAGATCCAGGACCAGTACCATCACATAATTCTTTGACCTCATTAACTGCATTATCTCGCTCCTCTTGCAATTTTTTATTTTGTTCTTGCAACAAATCTAGTCGGCTTTTACTCAAGTCCAATTCTTTTAAAAGGACAATTTGTGATTCTTCGACCTCTTCAACTGCATTATATCGCTCCTTTTGCAATTTTTTATTTTCTTCTTGGAGCAAATCTAGTTGGCTTTCCCTCAAGTTCAATTCTCTTAGAAAGATATTTTCTGATTCTTCAACCTCTTTAACTGCATTATCTCGAGCCTCTTGCAATTTCTTATTTTCTTCTTCCAGCAAATCTAGTTGGCTTTCCCTCAAGTCCAATTCTCTTAGAAGGGCATTTTCTGATTCTTCAACCTCCTTAACTGCATTATCTCGCTCCTCTTGCAATTTTTTATTTTCTTCTTGCAGCAAATCTAGTTGGCTTTCCCTCAAGTCCAATTCTCTTAGAAAGGTAATTTCTAATAATTCAACCTCTTCAACTGCATTATCTCGAGCCTCTTGCAATTTCTTATTTTCTTCTTCCAGCAAATCTAGTTGGCTTTCCCTCAAGTCCAATTCTCTTAGAAGGGCATTTTTTGATTCTTCAGCCTCTTTAACTTTATTATCTCGCTCCTGCAATTTTTTATTTTCTTCTTGCAACAAATCTAGTTGGCTTTCCCTCAAGTCCAATTCTCTTCGAAGGGTATTTTCTGATTCTTCAACCTCTTTAACTGCATTATCTCGCTCCTCTTGCAAGTTTTTATTTTCGTCTTGCAGCAAATCTAGTTGGCTTTCCCTCAAGTCCAATTCTCTTAGAAAGGTATTTTCTGATTCTTCAACCTCTTTAACTGCATTATCTCGTTCGTCTTGCAATGTTTTATTTTCTTCTTGCAGCAAATCTAGTTGACTTTCCCTCAAGTCCAATTCTCTTAGAAGGTCATTTTTTGATTCTTCAACCTCTTTAACTGCATTATCTTGCGCCTCTTGCAATTTTTTATTTTCCTCTTCCAGCAAATCTAGTTGGCTTTCCCTCAAGTCCAATTCTCTTAGAAGGGCATTTTTTGATTCTTCGGCCTCTTTAACTGCATTATCTCGCTCTTCTTGCAATTTTTTATTTTCTTCTTGCAGCAAATCTAGTTGGCTTTCCTTTAAGTCCAATTCTCTTAGAAAGGTATTTTTTGATTCTTCAACCTCTTTAACTGCATTATCTCGCGCCTCTTGCAATTTTTTATTTTCCTCTTCCAACAAATCTAGTTGGCTTTCCCTCAAGTCCAATTCTCTTAGAAGGGCATTTTTTGATTCTTCGGCCTCTTTAACTTCATTATCTCGCTCCTCTTGCAATTTTTTATTTTCTTCTTCCAGCAAATCTAGTTGGCTTTCCCTCAAGTCCAATTCTCTTAGAACGGTATTTTCTGATTCTTCAACCTCTTTAACTGCACTATCTCGCTCCTCTTGCAAGTTTTTATTTTCTTCTTGCAGCAAATCTAGTTGGCTTTCCCTCAAGTCCAATTCTCTTAGAAAGGTATTTTCTGATTCTTCAACCTCTTTAACTGCATTATCTCGAGCCTCTTGCAATTTCTTATTTTCTTCTTCCAGCAAATCTAGTTGGCTTTCCCTCAAGTCCAATTCTCTTAGAAGGGCATTTTTTGATTCTTCAGCCTCTTTAACTTCATTATCTCGCTCCTCTTGCAATTTTTTATTTTCTTCTTGCAGTAAGTATAGTCGGCTTTCGCTCAAGTCCAATTCTCCTGAGAGGGCATTTTCTGATTCTTCTACCTGGAACGTCCAATTCAATTGTGCCAATAAATCATACCCAGTTTTTATTGTCGTAATTGAAGTTCCAAATAACTTGCATTTGCGTATCTAATAGATACCTTTTCTTTTTTTTTGAGAAAAAATGCGGGTCATGCCCTCATTTGATTAATTAAGCGGATTAGGTTTACATGAGATGTATATCCAAATTTTAAATAAAGAGACAAGTAGCTCAATATAGTTGAGCTTGAGAAAATAAAGCAAAATAAGATGAAAGTGAAAAATAAAAATCAGCTAAATTGTAAAAATGCCAGTATACTGATCTGATTCAGTTGCTGGTTAAGTAGATTAAGTATAGGCCTATGTTAATGTATCTGTCTTCATGGTGATTGACCACTGTTTGTGTATCTATTGAATGAGTTGCTCAATTTCATTTGACTTGTCTGTAAATATCCTTGTGCAACGCTCCCGCCAAACAACAAATTGTAAAAATAGATACCTTTTGAATTAAGGAAACCAGTTCCATTTCAGCCTTTTCACGTTTGCAGATCTCCTCATTAAGTTCGAACCTGTATTTTGCAGCATCTGCTAAGGCTACTTGAAGTTTCGCGCAAATGTCTTCAATATTTCCCTGAAAGAACTATGAAATTTTATGTCAAATTAGTGTGATGGAAATGTTGGGATAAACTTAGCAATACTGCACTGCTTTGTGCCAGTATGCAAAGGATTGAAGAGAGAAGAATATTTTTCTGAATAGAAACAACGCTTTATTTCCTTTCTCTCTTACTCAAGTACATAAAGTTATGCAGTATTTAAAGCAATACAATGTTCCTAAAATAAGCACCCACAACTTCCCTAAATTAAGCACCCACTACACAACATGCTAAAAATAACTAACCACTACGCTAACTAGTCCGAAAATAACTATGCTTAAAATAACCAATGCCTAAAATAACTCATGCAGTTTTTATGCGTCTAAAAACTGCTTCTAACTAAACTAAACATATGTAGAGATTATCTAAATATAATTTTGAATTAACTTTCAACACTCCCCCTTAATTCAAAATTGATTATGCCAAAAACTGCTTTGAATTCTTCAAACATTCCTCTTGCCAATGTCTTAATCAGAATTTCAGCCTTATGTTCTTCTGAACTTGCACTCTTGATCTCCATTGTTCTCGCTTCTAATATTTCTTCTTGCAATGCTTGATGCTAGTTTTTCATTTTCTGCCATTTCTTCAAAGATTGCGGATCTTTGCCTTCCACCTGCTTTATACACCATGAAAAGCATGGGTTGCTCTTTTTTTTCTTCTTCACAGCATGCTTGCTGTTCTTCCCTTTGTTTTCTGAAACAATCGGCTTGCACACAGCCGTATCTTTTGTAGTGGAAGCACTGGACATCTTCTATGTCGTGCTGAAACAAGAACTCGCCAAATCTACAATGGCCACGTCCACCTCTGCCTTGAGAGGACTCCCCCTTTCTGTAGAACACCTTTTCATTGCCTTTCTCCTTTGATATGAACTTTGCTTCATGGGCCTGCAGTGATCCCATTGGTTCATCGAAGGTGTAGGTTGCCAGATCTTTGGACTCTTCAATTGCTGCAACTACATGATCAAACTTGGGTGTTAGGCTCCTTAACACCGTCGCCACCACTGTCTTCTCTTCCATGGTGTCTCCAAATGCTGGAATTTGGTTGACCACCACTTGTACTCGTGAGAGGAAAATTTGCACGGATTCCTCCTTGTTCATCTGCAATGTTTCGAAGTCCCTGCATAGGCCTTGAAGCTTTATTGCCATGACTCGAGTACTCCCTTGAAATGCTGTTTTCAGGGTTGTCCACGCCTCCTTTGCGTTGGTGGCTGCTGCAATTTTCGAGAAGATGGTGTCATGCACTGTTTGTTGGATGAAGAATAGCGCCCTTGCATCTCTTTTCTGATTTTCTTGCGGATTAGGATCTGGATTAGGAACTCCATTTGCTATCAAGTCCCATAGACCATGTGACTTGAACAAGGTCGACATCTTGATACTCCAAAACTCATAATTCTCGCCTTTGAAGAGAGGAATTGCTGGTTGCGTCACATTCACCAAGCTGCTGCTGTTTTCTGCCATTGAAAACGCCCCAATTCTTCAAGGTTGCACAACAATCAACTCTACCATCAATTGCAACTTGACTCTGCCTTCAATTGCTTGCCCACCGAACCTTCGGCTCTGATACCATTTTGTTGGGATAAACTTAGCAATACTGCACTGCTTTGTGCCAGTATGCAAAGGATTGAAGAGAGAAGAATATTTTTCTGAATAGAAACAACGCTTTATTTCCTTTCTCTCTTACTCAAGTACATAAAGTTATGCAGTATTTAAGCACCCACTACTCAATGTTCCTAAAATAAGCACCCACAACTTCCCTAAATTAAGCACCCACTACACAACATGCTAAAAATAACTAACCACTACGCTAACTAGTCCGAAAATAACTATGCTTAAAATAACCAATGCCTAAAATAACTCATGCAGTTTTTATGCGTCTAAAAACTGCTTCTAACTAAACTAAACATATAGAGATTATCTAAATATAATTTTGAATTAACTTTCAACAGGAAACAACTAGCACACTCATTTATTTTTTGTAGCTTTTAGCAACCATTTCTGGAAAATAGTTGGAATAATAAGTTCCCGGAGCTAAACTAATATGCTTCTGAAACAATAACATATTATTTCAAATTTTATTTAATCATGCTACTGGTTGATTAATAATTCAATGACACAAAAATTGTAGTATATTTACTGTGCAGGCGGCTTGTTTGAAAAGTCATACTGACAACATGCATGCTAGAATTATAGAAGCAGTAAGAGTAAAGGATGAAATACTATGGAAAAATATTAAACGGATATACGTCTGATATGTAAAATAGGGAAAGTAAAATAGAATTAAGATTATAAGCAATTGGAGGGCAGGGGAAGGGATCGAAAAAAGTTTGATTCAGTTGTTTTCTATAATATTAATTTGGAAGCAATGAGAACACCTGATCATGTGCTGGCGTGGAACCTTGAGATCCCAAGTGAGGCTCATGCAAGGATGTTACATCGAAATTATCATCCCCGTTCAATGATAACAAGTCAATGTTTTTGTACCCTTCATCAATTGCAATCAAAGGTGAGACAGAGACGGCAGGGTTGGCACCTTGAGGCATAGTGGGGCTGGGGATTACGTGTGGCGCAGGTGTGGGCCCTACAGACATCATCTGTGGAGCAGGCATTTTAGCTGCCACTGGGCCATCGAGAGCAGATTTTACAATCTCAGGTGTTAAGGCACATCCACTTTGTGCCACAGTAACCAGTCTCAGGGCATTGAAGAATCCTCGGCGACCAAGGAGGCCACTTTTGTCATCATCAGCATACATCCAGATCTGTATATCAAGAATGTAATGTAGCATCAGTTTATGATCCAAGAACTAGTACATAGATATTTATTTGAGTGAGGCTATGGCGCAGATTGGTCCATACTATGGATCAATTTTTGTTTTCAAAATCCCAACGGTCAATCTGAACCGCTCAAAATAGTCTCTGCATGAATATGTACTCATAAACAAAATTTTACATTTTTTAGAATTTTTTTACTACCTTTATAAATGGGTAGAAAATCACTGTTTTTGAATGGTCTAGAATTGTCAAATCGAGTGATTTCATACCCATCTAAAAAAAAGTAAAAAATGGTAAAAGAAATGTAAAATTTTGTTTACAAATACATATTAATATGGAGACTATGTTGAATAGTTCGGATCGACCATTAGGACTTTCAAACCGAAAATTTGAGTACATAGCATCAGCCAATATGCGCTATGCATAGTACCATAGCCTCACTCTATTGATTTTGTACCACCTCAGTTTATGTTTTGTCCTTCAGATTATGCTTATTGAAGCTAAACTATAGAAGAACACACATTGTCATTAGCTACAAGCAGCAAAAACAATGTTCCTAACTAGCATTTCTAATTTCAGTTTAGTTTTTGTTCTATTACCCTAATTAGTATTTTTTATTTTTTATTTTTTTTTGTGAAAGACTTGGTAGCGCTACCAAGTTGTAACCCTATATAATTAGTAGTCAAAGTTCAATTAGATCAAGAAATAGAGAACCTGAAAACAAAGAAGCAAAGGTACTAACCTGCGCAACCACTTCACTAGGCAAACCGAATCCTGAAAAAAAAACAACACCCTCGACTTTGCTGATTTTCCCATCATTATCCAAATCTGCTATCTTCAAGTAATCCTCGAAGGCCTCCATGCTCCAATTAAGAT
Organism: Carex rostrata; assembly: GCF_964058835.1. NCBI lineage: Eukaryota > Viridiplantae > Streptophyta > Magnoliopsida > Poales > Cyperaceae > Carex > Carex rostrata. Next base: position 1,910,401 of record NC_135930.1, read on the forward strand.
CTTGTGAATGAATAGATTTTGTATCTGGATCTCAATCTGATGAGATGGGAAAGAGCAAGTTGACCAAACCATCCCCCCCCCCCCCCCCCCCCCCCCCCGCCGTCACCACTCACAACTCACTACAACAGTACAGTGGGAGAGTTGGATAGTTAAAATAATAAAATTAAAGAAGGGAAATTTCATGCATACCATAAAAAACTCCAAAATTACGTATTCCCTTCTCTAAAATTCATAATATAATATTTATTCTTCTAAATTTTAAAAAATCACAAATTTTCTCATTTATTGTACATCCCTTTATGAAAAATATAAAAACTATGTAACATATTTAAGATAAATATTTGCTTGTATTCTAATTTGTCGGTTTTTTTGAATAAATGCTTCATTTTTTTAACTTTTGACGCTTGCACAAGTGTATACCTAAATGTCATCATGTATGCGCTAAAAATAGAGAAATGAACCATTTTTCCTAGAAAATCGAACAATCAGAATACTGAAGTTTCATAACATGCTACATGTTTTGTATTATTTGAATAAAGGACAATAAAATGAATAATTTTATTTAAAATGATTTTTTAATAGAAAAGACAATAAAATGAATAATTTTGTGATTTTTTTTAATTTAAAAGTGTAAATATTATTTTATGAATTTTAGAGGGGGAAATATGAAAATTTGAAGTTTTTGAGGGGTATACATGAAATTCTGCCAAGAACTAAAGCACAATAGTTTACCGGAATTAATTTTGTTTCCTTGGGTTGTGCACTTATTTTCTACAGAAATGTTATTTGGTTGTCCTAAATATATCCTAATCTCTTAAATAAGTTTCTATCTTTCATAAATTAGTGAAAAAAATGGATCATTCTTTTAAAAGGGTATTTTATGCCGTACTGGTGCTCTTTGAGAAAAAAAAAATTAATGGAAGTTGAAGGCAAAACTAAACAAATAAAAAAAAAAGTGAAACATTAGGGGGGCAAATTAGAAACTTGGACACTTCAAAAAGATCGAAATAACAAAATAGTAATAAACTAAGAGTGAGTCTATGGTACTATGCATATCACGGGTTGGTTCGTACTATGGCTCAATATTCGAGTTTTCAAAATCTTAATGGTCGATCCGAACCGTTCATATTGTTCTCCATATTAATATGTGTTTGGAGACCAAATTTTATATTTTTTGAAATTTGTTTACTATTTTTTTTAGATATTTAGAAAATCACTTGATCTGAAAATTCTGGACCATCCAAAAACAGTGATTTTCAATAAATCTAAAAAAAATAGTAAAAAAAATTTCAAAAAAATGTAAAATTTGGTCTCCAAACACATATTAATATGGAGAACAAGATGAACAGTTCGGATTGACCGTTAGGATTTTGAAAAGTCAAATATTGAGCCGTATTATGGGCCAAATCGTAATATGCATAGTACCATAGACTCACTCATAATAATAAAATATAACTTTACTCTCTTGATTTTTTTTATATATAAATAAAAAATTATAAATCATTTAAGTGGCCATGTGAATACTTAGTCACAAATGTGGAAAGTGAACTGTTAGTTTGGTGTATTTTGAAAAAAGTGATCAGCCAATCATTTAGTGGTTGTATATATCATAAGTTTTGTTAATCAATTTGGACGATTAATAAATAATTTTATTACTTGAATTTTTATTATTTATGGATATTCTAGTTGAAAACTTGAATTATAGAACTCTATAATTAAATGAATAAATAATAATAAAAGTTCATTATCCTTAATTGATATCATGATTATAAGTATGAAACACTAACAACCATTATAAAATTTGTATGTGGATAAAATGATAGTTATGTTCTACATACCATATATATATATATGATAAGAAATTAGCAATTTACTACTCTCCTATCGCTTTTGTTGGTACGTTGAGATTCGTGCATAAGAAAAATAAGTTCAACTGTTAGGCCATTTAGATTAATACGAATCGTCTATATAATTAGAAACGTCGACACTTAAAAAAGATCGAAATAACAAAATATATACTAATACAATAATGATAAAATATATCTTTACTCTCTTGAACTTTTCATATATAAATAAAAAAAATGATAAATCATTTAAGTGGTCATGTGGATATATACTGAAATCACGAAAGTGCATGGAAAGTCCACTGTTTAATTTTTAAGTCGCGACGACTTTGACTTGGTCGAAATCTTTAAAATTGCAAGGTCAATGAGTCCCACAAAATAACTTTGTTGGCGACGCGTCGAATTCACATAATCGGATAATCCTCTCAAGCCGAATCAAGTAATAAGAGATATTTTATGTCAGCGTTGTAAACAATGATTATTAATTTAGTCCGATTAATCTGTCGATTAGTCATTGATCAAACTGTTACGAACAGATTTATTGAAAGATTTTGTGGATGGGAACGATTAATCGGTCGATTTATCCGACTAATTGTCCGTTTCCATTTAATGGTCCGATTTCGTCCGCTTACCGTTTACACGTCTGATTAATCAGTCATTTTTATTAGAAGAGGGTTCCGCTGCTCCAATAATTTGTGATCCAAAAATAAGCCAAAATCTCAAACGCACATCTTATTCAGATCAGCCATTCAGATTGACTCTACCTCCGACGTTTTGTTTCCAAAATAATGCGCCTCAATTCTCTCCAGTAAATAAAATTAGTGGTCTCTTCAGTTTTCCCAAAAAAATTGTTGCCATGGCTTCCTGCTGAGATGCTCTTCCTCCTTCCAGCAATGTCCTCTCTTTATCTTGCGATGCCTTTCTTCTCTCCGCTTTACTATTTCTCCTTTCCGTGATGAAGAAAGAAAACACACGGTGGCTCTTGCCGCTCCTCCCTCTGCTCGGCTCTCTAGCGAACAAGCTCAAGCTTCATCACCGGCCATGGCTCCAAGCTTCGTCGAACTTGCTTCTCCGCCAACTTCATTCCCTGATTCTGATATAATATATTTTCTTAAATTTATGTCAAATTTTGCAAAGAGAACTGAAATTAGTATATCATGTTAAATTTCTTTAAAGTTGTTATAAATTTCTCTAAAAATCCTGAATGGATTTGCGTGGAGATGTATAGACCTTATAATATTACCTTCTTTAAGAATTTTAGAAATGAAGAAAGAAAAAGAAAAATTATTCCATATTTTGAATAAAAGAAAAAGAAAAATATTTTGAATTTTAGAGATGAAGACCTGCTATCAAATATTCTGATGCATTTGGTTATCATACAACAGTTGTTGCTTAATTGAATAATTATTCCATATTTACCACTTTGAAATATCATATGTATTAAGTAGAATTTTGACATACATATGCACAATAACAAATTTACACAATTGATCCAACATCTCTTTTATATTGCATAACATTAACATATACAAAAATGAGAAAAATGACTTCAAGCAAGAAAAATAAAAAAGATAGAACTAAGATTTCGGAACAAAATATTTCATCAATCACTCGATATGACAAGATTTCATTAATCTTGAAGGGTACAACATTACAAGATTTCATAACTACAAGCATTCATATTCAATTTATCCTAAATATTACAAAAGATGTTGATTTTGTTCATTTCCCTTGATTTCTTCTCTATGCTTCAGTCTAAATAATAGGAGCAGCTTTGCCAAATGTCTTTGCACTCTTCATGCCTTTCGCCTAAAAAACATAATCAGACCATTAAATTCTTTTTACTTTGTGTAAGAAGCATGAATTTGTAGAAATAAAAGCTAGTCTTATATACACCTTTTGCAATTTTGCATAAGTTGAGATTGAATTAGTTGAATTAAGAACCGAATTAAACAATCAAGTGCTAATTGAGGATCATTAGGGAAAATTAAATAAAGGCATATGCACTTTTATTAACTTTGTATAAGAAAGCATGATTTCCTATCAAATTAAACCCCGTATACACTTTTGCATAAGCTAAGATTCAATTAATTGAATTAAGAATCAAATTAAATAACTAGGTGCTAATTTAGGCTCATTAGGACAATTTGAGGCATACTCAGAAATATAAAATTTGCCTAATGACTGAAATTTTAGGACAACCAGGTACTAATTCGTCTAATTTCATTGTAATTTCTTTGGTAGAAAATTCCACATCAATGAGCCTAATGACTGAAATTTTAGAGCGGGATCCATAATCAGCTCTTAATAACTACCATTATAATTGTCGGTGTGATGGTACCAGTGCAAAATAGTACTAGTACAATACAACAGATGACATCAAAACTTATAAAAAAAATAATGGAACTCTCACCTGACTCTAAACGATTATTTTTCTTCTTCGTACTTGTTTTCCTTCAACGGCTGAAATCACTTTCTCACATTTCATCTTCTCAGGCGATGTGGTCGTTCAGAAAAGCGAAATGAGGGAAAGCGAGAGTGAGATGAGTTGAGAGATGGCTAAGCGGCTCGATGGCTCGACGACTCAAGAGAAGGGAGTGAGAATGATTAGTAGGTTTTGCAGAGATCGCCATGGGTGAGGGAAAACTAATAGGTAAAGAGGGGAACTGGAGAGGTAAGAGTAGAACTGGACGAAATAATTTTTTCGCTGATTAGAGGTTAGATCTAGTATACATTTTGATGCAAAATGTGTGGTTGAGATTTTGGCTTATTTTTGGATCACAAATTATTGGAGCAGCGGAACCCTCCTCTTTTTATTATTATTATTTTTACATATATTTGTCATATGTATTATACTTTGTCTTATCTTATTTAGATCTTTGTTAAATAATAATTTTATAAAACTTTATGAATTCATAAGAAAAAATTAAGTTAAAATAAATTTATTTGATAAGTTTGATAAGTTAAACTAATTATTTTTAACAAATTATGATAACAAATTATGATGATATGCGTATTTAGACCATCTAATATCAGTATTTTAATTAGCCCTTATTGAAGGGTAAATGGTTCATTTCTTTACTTATGACGTATGTGTAAGTGTATATCTAAAACTCACTTTATACGTGTCAAAAATAAAGAAATGAACCATTTTAGGAGTGAAAACGGAGCGGATAATGCTAATACCATATCCGCATCCGTCGGATAATGAGCGGATATGAATATGGATACGGATATCAAAATTCAAAACCAAATCTGCCTTAAACGGATACGAATACGGAATAGATAGTCCACGAATACGGATATAAAACGAATAATGGTCGGATAATTAAGATATATGAACTTCTAAGATACAAATATTAATTAAAAAATTAAATATAAATATTAATGATAACTATAAGTTAAAGGAGAGGGGGAAATAATGTATTGATATATAATATATAGACAAAACAAAGAAATAATAACACAAGATTGATGTGGTGTAGTGGTTCAAACCTTAGTTACTAAAGCTCTCTACATAGAGGAAGAGGGTTTGAACGAGCAAATTTAACTGTCATTTTATTACTTAGTGGGTTCGATATGTTTCCTAGCGGGTCCGACATACCAATAGATTTCGAATGAATTTAATTGCTAGCGGGTCTGACCATATAATTGGATTACGGATGGTCTGGATATCTGCTCTATTTAGGAATTATCATCCTTATCCGAATCCGGATCTTCTATGGGGTATCCAATAATTATTCGAATCCGGATAGAAATCAGATTCAAAGCGAATATCCGCCGGATAATTCGGCTTCGTTTTCACCCCTCTCCATTTATCCTTAAAATCCACCATTGAAAAGACTGAATTTTTCTTAATTAGACATGTTGTATATTTTTTTATAAGTGAGTCTATGGTACTATGCATATCACGGGTTGTTACCGTGCTACGGCTCTATATTTGAGTTTATTCTAACGGTCGATACGAACTGTTCATCTTGTTCTCCATATTAATGTGTTTGGAGACCAAATTTTACATTTTTTTAAAAAAATTTACTATTTTTTTAGATATTTAGAAAATCACTTGATCTGAAAATTCTGGACCATCCAAAAACAGTGATTTTCAATAAATATAAAAAAATAGTAAAAAATTTTCAAAAAATGTAAAATTTGGTCTCCAAACACATATTAATATGGAGAACAAGATGAACGGTTCGGATTGACTGTTAGAATTTGAAAACTAGAATATAGAGCTGTAGCACGGTAACAAATCGTAATATGCATAGTACCATAGGCTCACTCTTTTTTTATTATTTGAAATTTTTTTTTTTTTGATAAAATGGATACCTTTAATCAGATGGCCTTTCTACTTTAATCAGATGGCATGTCATCATATATTCTCCAGGAAAAGTATGAAAGCTTCAGGACAAATAATAATCATATAGAAGGTTAAGGTCCAAATTGGAACATTTATAAAATTTTAAGAACCGTTCATAAACTTAATAATGAGAACAGAAAAATTGGCCGAAATTTTTCATCCAGAATTTATTGTTCCATGTCAAATATTTCAATTTAGAATCATTCATATTTAGTTTTTCTTTCTAATGAAATGGATTCATATTTTTTTTTCTCTTGAAGTAATTCTCGGAGGCATCCATGCATGCTCGAATTATTCAAAATACAGCAAAAATAAGTTGACCAAATCCCCAGTCGCTACTACTTTTTTTTTTTTTTTGTTTCAAATGACCCGTAGGTCCTTCCCATTCCAACAAACTTTCTCTTACATGTGATTGCGCTATAAATAAAATTGCAAAGTAATCACAAGTAAAACACCCCCTCTAGATTCTTCCAGTCCCTTTTACCTATACAGATCTATCAAACATAGGTAACGTAAACCCCCTGTAGTCCCATCCCTGAGTACGCCCCACTTTTGCTAAATAGTCAGCCATTTCGTTCTGGCTTCGTGGTATGTGAGAGCACACAAAGTTCTTGGACTCTTGAAATTGCTTCCAGACGGGCAGAATATCCAGAAAGGCCCGCCAATCTGCATTCGTAGGGGGGAAGGGCTGACCAACATTCTTCACCAGTTCCATGCTGTCAGATAGGAAAGAACAGTCCTGAATCTGGAATTCCTTTACCAACTCAACAGCAGCCCTTAAAGCCATATATCGCTTCTGCCTGGATAGCACAGGTAGCCCTGACCCTCTTGGAGACATACGCCCTGAGTTCCTCCTTTTGAACTAGGTAGATCCCAATTCCCCCATCCCAGCCATTTGACCATGATCCATCCACAAAACACCTGAATTGATACCTTCCTTCTGGAGCCTCAGCCGGGTGAGGGGAGGAGATTGGACTCGACCTACCAGCTCCCAGCTGTGACTCCCAGGTAATTGCCTAAAGGTACTTCTGAAAGGAACCAAGGTCTACTCCTTTGCCGGCATACATAACCTCATTTCTGCATCTCCATATTGCCCATAGAGAGTTTGCATAAGAGGTCCACTGATCATCATCCAGAACCGAGTCAAGAAATTGAAGCGCTTGTGGAAATGTCTGGGGGAGGGTATTTGATTTAAGAGCAAGAGGGCCTGTGTAGTGACACATTCTTGAGAATTGGCACAAGTGCACCAAGTGCGGCACGTCTTCTTCTCCTACACCGCACACCTGGCACTGATCATTTACCGATGGGAATCTTCGTTTTAGGATAGAGCCCAATGGTATACCATTATGAACCAGTTTCCAAATGAAAACTCTGACTCGGGGTTGGATTGAGCCTCTCTCCCACACAAGGTCCCACATTTTCTTTTCCTGGGGATCCAGCCGTATAGCAGCCCCTGTTATCAGCCCATACGCCTTTTTTACCGAGAAATCACCATTTGAGGAATGCTTGAAGACCAGTACGTCCCTTCCTGCACCCGTAACTGGTGGTTGGATGTTTTGCACTATCTCCAAAGACTTAACATACCCAAATAGGTCAGCAAGTCGGTTTACATCCCATAGATTCCCCTCCTCAGTTAAGAGATCCCGTACCTTCAACTCCCGATCAGAAGAGACTTGGGGGAGAAAGTTTAAGGCTCCTTCAAACCAAGGTTGTGCGAAGGCGCTACAGTTTCCCCCATCCCCCAGTCTCCAGGTTAGCCATGGAGCCAGAGAATCTCGGAGTCTCATGAGAGCTCGCCAGAAAGGAGTGCATTTATAATCCCTTTTCGTCAGCCAGAGGTCAGATCTCGGCATGTATTTGGCTTGGACAACCTGGGCCCATAAAGCTTGGGAGCCCGAAGCTAGACGAAACAGGAATTTCATCAAAAGGGTCTCAATTACCACATTGAGATCCCTAATACCAAGGCCCCCCATGCCCTTTGGTTTCGTGATTTTCGGCCATCCAATGTATGCCATGTATTTGGTATTCTCTGGTTTGTCCCAAAGGAACCTCCTGATGAGAGCCGTGATCTCATTTATGACAGATTTAGGGATGCTGCAAGTGGCCATGTAGTAGATGGGGAGGGCTAGAAGGACAGATTTGATTAACACTATCCTTCCAGCTTGGGAGAGCATGCGACTCTTCCAGAGCTGTAGCTTTGAGTAAAATTTCGCTAGGAGAAAATCAAAGGCCTCTCTATCTGTAGAGACCGGGGCACCAAGGTAAGAGGTACTTTGGGAGTTCGTCGGGACTTGGAGAAGCGCAGAGATGTCCTCCTGTTCTTGGACAGTAGTGGGCCGACTGAACCAAAGGGTGTTTTTTTGCGGCCCAATCTGTTGGCCTGATATTGAAGAGAAATCGTGGAGAGCTTTTACAAATGTCTGGGCTTCCACTATTTCCGCTGCACCAAAAATCAACAAATCATCCGCGTATAAGCAGTTAGTTAAAGGGATAGCAGAGGGGGCAAGCTTAACTCCCTTAATAGCTCTAACTTGCACCAGGTAGTCCAGATGCCGAGACAAGATGTCCATTCCAAGAATGAACATGTAAGGGGAGAGAGAACACCCTTGTCTCAATCCACACTCCGGTTTAAAGAAACCGTCCCCTCTACCGTTGATGATAATCGTGAACTCGGCTGACCTGATGCACCTCATAATCCAGCTAGAAAATTGCGGGGGGAAATTATACAGGGGCAAAATTGATTCCAAAAAGCCCCAATCCATACGGTCAAAAGCCTTTGAGAGGTCCGCTTTCAAACAAAACTCCTTGTTATGGTAATTTGGGAGAGCAAAGGAATGCAAAACTTCCCTAAAGAGAATTACATTTTCCGAAATCTCCCGTCCTGGTAAGAAAGCACTTTGGGCTCGGGCTATACATCCACCTATGTATGGCTTAAGCCTGAGTGTTAGGAGCTTGGAGATTATCTTGTAGATGACATTACAGACCGATATCGGTCTGAACTCTCCCACTTTTGATGCCTGCTCAGTTTTTGGAATCAGCACCAAACTAGATCTCGCAATGGATGATGGCAAGCAGCCTCTCTGAAAGAAAGCTGTTACCTGGCCCAGGACCGTGGGTTTGAATACCTCCCACTACTCTTGAATTAGGCCTGCTGTGATACCATCTGGGCCAACTGCCTTGTTCGACCCAAGGGTTAAGAGGGCTTTATGGACCTCATTCTCGGTGGGCTATGCATCCAGATGAGTATGAGCATAGGAAGGAATTCCCTGCAGACCTTGCAGCATCTGGGCTGGATATACCTGCGAGATAGGTTCAGTACGCACCTTTGAGTAGATACCCCTGTAGTGGTTGACAAAGAGACTGCGGATCCCTTTAAGCTCCGACACCCAAACTCCATTGTCATCTAGAATCGCACGAATAGTGTTTCTCCGCTTTCTGGTGACAGCAGTAGCGTGAAAAAATCGTGTGTTGTTGTCACCGAACAGGGCCCAGTCAATGCGCGATCTTTGATGCCAATATCTCTCTCTCCACAACAGAATGCTTTGATGTTCCTTGTTCAGCTCCTTCTCAGTCAGCAATGAGGTGGAATCCGTCGGCTCAGAGTTTAGCACTGTCATCTCTTCTCTTTGGTGTCACAGATTGCATTGAAATCTCCCAGTAGGCATGCATTGCCATTAACCCGACCGAGGAAATTCTCAATCTCCTCCCAGACGGCCGGGTTGAGAGTTCTATGCGGGTCCCCATAAATACCCGCTAAGCCCCAGGGTGCCTTTCCATCATTAAACTGAACTTCTGCAAAGATGTAAAATTTTGATGTCTTGACTACATTGACTTTGACATCGTCTCCCCAGACTAACCATAATCCTCCAGAGCGCCCCTCTGAAGGAACCACCGAATAGTTGCGCAAGGACAGTTGATTGATTCTTCTCCTGGCTATCTCCGAATTGCACTTAGTCTCGGAAATAAACGCTATGCTTGCCCTTGTACAGTGGAGGTAACGGTTTAACGTGTGAACTGTCGTGCCTCCACTACCCCGACAGTTCCACGAGAGAATACTCATATATCCCTTGCCGGCGAATTCAGGCCCGCCGGCCTCGGCCTCTTAACAGGGTTTCCTTGAGAGTGAATTACCAAAGAAGAGGTGTTGATGTCAGCATTGGTAGGCCCAAAACCCTCTGTTCCTGACGAATTGTTCTTACTTGGGCTGCGGCGAGAGTGAGACCTCTTGGCGCTGGTCCCGTCGCCCTGCATTTTAGGCCTGGGAATGGACCCAAACTTTGTTATCCAGTCCCCCAATTTTGGGCTGAGGGCCTGTTCCATGTTGTACTTCCCTTGTTGCCCTGGCTTTTGCAGGATTGAAGACAGCCTCAATCGATCCCCACATGCGCTGATCTCGTGACCCATTTTAGCACAGAACGTGCAGATCCTAGTCACTTTCTCGTAGTGACAGTGGACTTTGAGAGTGCCCAAGGTAGGATGATCCAAGGGTAAGACGTCCTGTAGCTCTTGATCCAGCCTGACCCGAACCAGTTGCTTGACGAACTTGCGCCCATTAACATAACCCTCTGAGGGTAGAGATAAGGACTTGCCAATTAAATCACCCAACATAGCAACCCCCGCCTCTGATAGGGAATTAACGGGGATATTGAAAAACTGCACCCATAGGTCCCCGTACTGCACATGGCCGACATGTAAATCTGCGTGGGATGTGACTTGTTGTAGAGCAACCAAATCACCGCGATAGGTCCAAGGGCCTCCTAACTGCGCCGTATCCATATCCTCTTGTCGGAAAAACTCCACTAGATAGCAGTTACGGGAGATAGATCTAAAAACTGTATCCGGGTGGGAGTTCCATGCTTTAGTCATTGCATCCTTGAGTGGAGCATCTAGGGTTGTTCTATCAGAGACTACCCGAAGCAGAAGCGCCCGTGTCCAGTCAGTGCTTGAGGTTGCACTAGGTGGTAGCTTAAAAGGGGATATGGTTTTGTCGGTAGTGTGAAGGCCAACAAACCTTTGGATGAAAGCTTCATCCTCTGGGGTTATGTCAGCCATCTGGTTGTGAGGTGTCTCAGGAGGAGGGAGGGAGAAGGGAGTGTGTGGTAGAAGGGGGGATAAAACAGTGTCAATGTATGAACAGGGGGGAGGTGATGAGGTATATGTAGAGAATGTTTTCAGATATGGATATTTGGTGAAATTATCCTCCTGTGGAGGTAAGCTCACCTCTTGTGCACAGAGCTGCGTGGGGCACGTGTCACACCCCCATTTGGCAGAGGGATTCCAGCCTCCGCGCTTCAGAACTCGTTTGGGGCACGTGTTATCATCCTGTGATAAAAACAGCATTGATTCATCTGAGGGATTGATCCTGGTTGAACACGTGTTCCTTTTTAAAATGTTTTGTTTTTTTCGAAGGCGATTCTTCTGGCGCAGGAAACTACCCTGACCTGGCCCCAAAACAGAGGTAGGACTGATGGGGACGTTCCCCGTCAGGGATGTTCCCTTTTGCGTTGCCAAAACCCCAGGGGACGCCAGTATTCCCTGACCTATTCCAGGAGGCCGTTGTTTCTGTAAAAGACCAAAATAACCCCCAATAGGGCCGTTTGCATATCTCCGGATCCCAGCACCTGGTGCATGAGCATCTGGGGTGGACCAGAGCTGCACCGGCTCTGATTGGGCCGCCGGAGCCCCCCTTCTGCTTGGGTCCCCCATATGCAGGCGGCACTGAATTATCCTCCTCCTCCAGGGTGGTATATAGGGCCCCGTCTGAGCCGCCATTGTACGAGCATATGCCATGTTTTGGTGAGAGTCCCTCCCAGGTGGCGGAGGGGGTGGGAAGCCTTCAATGTTAGGTTCGTCCCTGCCTTGGAGTTCTACCCGACACTCCGACCATTGACTACCATGCCCAACTATTAACCTGCGGGGGATAAGGCCGGTGTCACAACAGTCAATCCTAAGCTGCACGTACGCCTGCTGAGAACCCCCCAGTGCCTCCTGTGAGATCCCAGTCAGGACTCCCATGCTTGCCACCGCCTGTCTAAAATAGTAGGGATGCCAATAGTCGATTGGAAATCTGTGGATCTTAAGGGTAATACTTTCTCGGACAGGCAAGGGATCCGTTCGGTTTTGTGCTTGCCAGGGGAGAACGATGAGAGCATGGAACCGTTCCCAAAACAGAGTATCCCCCTCTAGGTAGTCCCGAGAAAACCAATCGGGGACCTTCAGCAGGAAACCTCTATTCACCGGGGTTGGTGACCAATCCGCCAGTGCCCCTCCATACCTGGCTTGGAGGCGGATGGCAAAGAAGAGGGGTGAGGGGAGTTGATGGCCTTCCATCACCGTAAAGAGTACAGTTTGATCCAGGCGGACCACAACTCCATCATGAACCTCTTGTGGAGATAGAAAACAATACAAGGTATCCAGCTGTTCGGAGAATGGGAAAGGGTGCGACATTACCTCGTGGAGAAGAGAGGGTGAGGCTAGAGGGGAATAGGTAATACAAGGTATCCAGATGTTCGGAGAATAGATAATACAGTAGAGAGGGTGAGACTAGAGGGGATAAGACTTTGCTGTCTTAGAGGGGGAGAGGCTAGGGGGGGAGTAAGACAGAGTTGAGAGGAGGGAGTGGAGTAGGTAATAGCAATGGGGTTTGGGGGGCTGCCAAGGCGTCGCCGGAAGTCCATAGGCAATCGCCATTAGAGATAAAGGGCTAACGTAAAGGGCTAACCTACAGGCTTGAGTTTGAACTGCTGCTCAATTCCAGACAGCCCCAGTCGCTACTACTACTAGTACAGCGGGAGAGTTGACATAGTTAATTGAAGGGGAATTTCATGCATACCCTCAAAAACCTCATAAATTACGTATTAACTCCTCTAAAATTCATAATATCATATTTATTCTTCTAAATTTCAAAACTCATATTTAAATGTAAATGTTAGTATAATTTGTCGGTTTTTTTAATAAATGGTTCATTTATTTACTTCTGATACTTACATAAGCGTATACCTAAAAGTTACAGTGTGTAGGCCTTAATTAGAAATAGAAAAACAATTTACTCTCGAAAATCAATCAATCAGAAGACTGACTTTTCTTAAATATGCTTCATATTTTGTATTATTAGAATAAAGGATAAAATATATATATAAATTTAAAATGAGTTTTAATAGAAAAGAAAAGAAAATGAATAAATATGTGAGTTTTTTTCAATATAAAAGGGTAAATATGATATTATGAATTTTAGAAGGAAAAAAACGAAAATTTAAAGTTTTTGAGAGGTATACATGAAATTCCGCCAAACACAAAAGAGCAATAGTTTACCGGAATTAATTTTGTTTCCTTGAGTTGTGCACTTATTTCATATATAGGAAAAATGTTGTTTTGTTGTACGAAATCCTAATCTCTTACATGAGTTTCTATATTTCATGAATTAGTGAAAAAATGAATCATTATTTTAAAAGAATATTTTATTCAGTACTGGTACTCTTTGAGAAAGAAAACTTAATTCATTTCATTAGAAAATATATAACTAATGGAAGTTGAAAGCAAAACTAAATAAGTAAAAAAAGTTAAAAACATTATAGATAAAATTAAAAACTTGGACACTTCAAAAAGATCGAAATAACATTATAACAAAATATGCAAGTATTTATAATTTGTTATCTAATTAATAACACAAGTTTTATGTTAAATTAATGAGTATTTCATTTTTCAATTTCCATTATTGTCTTTCATAATTTATTTGAAGATCAACAAATGAGAGTATAAACATAATAAAGAAGTTGTCTGATTGTTTCCTTATTTTATTGAAGTAATTAACAGTACAAACATTCTCAGTCATTAATTCCCATAAAAGTATATAAAATGTATTGTATAAACAAACTGATGCCATGAAAACTAACAAGCTCAACAAGTGCATGCATGTGCAACACATCATCAGAGCATGATAATATCATGAGAGGAGGCATTTATTCACAACATTTGTAAATTACAACATCTTACACATACGGTGAAGTCCGATTCACTACTTTACGACTTCAGATTAACTCAAAAAACTATGTCGATCTATTCAGAATAGCGCAGGGACCAATATTATTTGTGCTTTGAGATCCATGCAAAGTTAAAGAACGGTCCGGATCATCTCACTCTACATATATAAAGGTACCTCAAAGGATACGAATTTTCTTCTTGCTACTTTTGATCAAGATAAAAAAAAACTATAGATAATTTTTCTATTTCGTTTGATTGGCAATTTTGGTGTATTTTGTTGGTATTTTGATTAACTACAAACCAAAAAGAAAAAGATAAAGGTTCCAAATCATTGTCTGAAGCTTATCCCCTGATTTTAAAGATGAAGTCCACACATTCTCTTCATCGATTTATGTAGTAATTACTAATTTTTTGAAAACCTGGCAGTAACTGCCATGTAATTTATTGATAGGGAGAGTTACACATACAAAGTTCTGAGATCTATATATTTTACAAAGGAGCTTTCAACAGACCACGATATTGAAATGGTATAAACATTATTAGCAGTATATTAACCATAGCTTCATGTCTTGGATGGCTCTGTTAGCGATCGCATCCGGTCTTGAAATCTCACCTCTGAAGATGAGGTGATTTCTGTTCTTCCAAATATTCCAACCTGTGCAAATGAATCTCACCATCCATTCTTTGAACTGCATGCCCCCCTGAGACCGTACCAGTTCCCAAGATCTATTCCAAACCCCCTGTACCGACTCAGCATGTCTGAAGATTTGCCTTCCCAAAAGGGATCCCACCTTGAACCAAACATGGACTGCCAACGGGCACAAGAAAATTAGATGCAGCTGTGATTCAACCGGACAATTGGCACAAACCGCACAGTGTCTATCTATTCTCATACCCCGATACGTCAACACATCTCTAGTGAGTAGCTTACCTTGCAACAGCAAAAATGCAAATATTCTAACTGTAGGTGGCAGTTTGCATTTCCAAATAGGATAGAATTGCCATCTAATCAGTCCACCTCCATTTAGGATCTCACTAATTGAACTTGCTGTATACGACCCATCTCTGCTCCAATTCCACCTGATTCGATCCTCTTCTTCCAAATTGAAATCTATTTGGATTGAAGGGTCTAAAGCAGGATCTATCTGGTTACGGCATGGGCAAGCTTGTTGCAGTGATAGTAGAGGTTGATTGATTTCCTGTACATACGTCTCCATTCTTGGCAAACCTCCCCAAGAATCAAACCAATATGAAATTGTCGACCCATCTCCTATCTCCCATGATGTGCTCCAAATGAATAGGGATTTCAGATTATGCAATTGGCGCCAGAAGAAGGAGCCCCCTTTTAACCAAAATTTTGCAGTTGTATCTCTAACCGACTTTCGATGAATCCGGTTAATCACTGTTGTCCACAATCCAAGCGGGTCAGCATACAATTTCCACCACCACCTTAGTAGTAGGGATATGTTAGTGATGTTGAGATTGGTGATTCCAAGCCCTCCCCATTTCTTAGGCCGACATGCCGATGTCCAGTTAATGAGGGATATTCCTCTCTTACTGTTATCAGTCGCCCCCCATAGAAATGATCTTCTGACCTTGTCAATTCGCTGTATGACCCATTGAGGGATACGAAAGCACATCATGTGATATACCGGTATTAACGAGAGGACCGATTGTACCAGTTGCAATCTTCCCCCCCTTGAGATAAGTTTTCCTTTCCATCCACTCAACTTTCTTTCAACCCTCTCAATTAGAGGTAGGAACAAATCCCTAGTCGGTTTGTTGATGGTTAGAGGTAGACCCAGATACAGAACCGGAAAGTCAAATTCCGTGCAACCCATTATCGATCGAATCCAAGTTAGGTCCTGTTGTTGTATATTTAGTGGAATAAAGGTGCTCTTATTAAAATTCACCTTAAGACCCGACACTGCACCAAATATCCGAATGATAAGCTTTAGCGAAATGAGAGAAGTGATGTCTGCCGATGATATAACCGCGGTGTCATCAGCGTATTGGAAAGCAAGAATAGAGTCAGGTATCTTTCGGGATAAGGTGTTGTGTAAGGACCCATTGATCGCCAAGATCATTTGCTGAAATACATCAGCCACCAGGTTGAATAGGAGAGGTGATAGAGGGTCGCCCTGTCGGAGGCCCCGTTAAGTAATTACTAATTAGCAGTGTTTTAAAATGCGATTTTGTTCATGCATGCGGAAGGCCACTGCATACTCCATATGCGGTATGCGGACGCATATGCGGATTTTCATGCATATTTTAAAATAAAAATTTACATACATATATATATATAGAGGTTGACTAAGATCAAAATGATAGTTCCTAAACTTTGGTGCTACCAGTGTTGTAAAATGTGGTCCTATGCAGCCGCATATGCGTTTGCGGTCCACAACCGCATAAAATCTAACTATGCGGTTTAATATGCGGATTCGATTCAGTCTCGATATTAACCAAAACCAAATACAATCCACTTAAAACAATTATTTATTTATATTTATATTTAAAAAAACACCGGATTCGGATCCTGATTCCAGTATAAAACCGAAACCCAGTTCTTAATCCTCATCCAGACTCCATAGTCTGTTAAGTTGATTTGCGAAGTTACCAACGGACCCCAGCCTCTTTTATAGGCGCTCAAGAGCAATGTTTCTCTTTGTTTGGGATTGTGGGACAACTGTATTGATTCTATATACCGGAATCATCACGTGCCCACGTGGTCTTCTTTTGATTTGGAATTGGGCTTGATAGATTTTGGGCCACGCATCTAGTCATTCACAGAATACAAATCATATAATACAAGTCACCCACTAGTTATCACGTGGTCTTCTTTGGGCTTGAGCCTATGAAATTTATAAAATGTTTGACTAAAAAAACATGAATTTGCTTTACCCAAGAATACAAATCATCCAGCAAACGTTTCCTTAAAAATTTTCTATTTTTTTTTCTATTTTGAAAATACAATACCATACATTTTGAAATTTTGAAAATATCATGCCTCTAATTTTAGATGTAGTCTTCTGAATTAGTCTAATTTGAATGTTCTCTTCCGCATAAAAATCCGCATATGCGGTGCCCTTCCGCATACCTTCCGCATACCGCATTTTACAACACTGGGTGCTACCAATTCGTTTTTCAATTTTTAAAGTTTAAAACATCGATCCGAACCGTTCAAGTTGTTCTCCATATTAAATTGTGCTTGGAGACCAAATTTTACATTTTTATGAATTTTTTTACTATTTATTAAGCCACTTTGAAAATAGCTGATCCAACGGTGGCTTCTGATTTTACTGTTTTGTTAAGCCACCGTTGGATC
Source organism: Carex rostrata (assembly GCF_964058835.1). Classification (NCBI taxonomy): domain Eukaryota; kingdom Viridiplantae; phylum Streptophyta; class Magnoliopsida; order Poales; family Cyperaceae; genus Carex; species Carex rostrata. Next base: position 1,927,907 of record NC_135930.1, read on the forward strand.
AGCTGTTTTCAAAGTGGCTTAATAAATAGTAAAAAATTTTAGAAAAATGTAAAATTTGGTCTCCAAGCACAATTTAATATGGAGAACAACTTGAACGGTTTAGATCGACGTTTTGAACTTTGAAAATTAAAAAACGAATTGGTAGCACCAAAGCTCAGAAACTACCACTTTGATCTTAGCCAACCTCTATATATATATATATATATATATAGAGGTTGGCTAATATACAATCGATTGTTCCTAGCCTCCCGTGCAACCAAGTCGTTTTCTGATTTTTAAAGTCCAAATGATCAATCCAAACCGTTAGATGTGATCTTCATATTAAAATGTGCTAGGAGACCAAATTTTATATTTTTTGGAATTTTTTTACTATTTATTAAGCTACTTTGAAAATCGCTGATCCAATGGTGGCTTAACCAAACAGTAAAATCTGAAGCTACCGTTAGATCAGCGATTTTCAAAGTGGCTTAATAAATAGTAAAAAAATTCCAAAAAATGTAAAATTTGGTCTCCTAGCACATTTTAATATGGAGATCACATCTAACGGTTTGGATCGATCATTTGGACTTTAAAAATTGAAAAACGACTTGGTTGCACAGGAGGCTAGGAACAATCGATTGTATATTAGCTTACCTCTATATATATATATATATATATATATATATATATATATATATATATATAGAGGAGGGTTCAAATGCACTCAAATTTGTGCACCCAAATGCACCCTATCGTTTTTCTTCGTTTTCAAAGTCTGAATAGTCAATCCGAACCGTTAGATGCGATCTATATATTAAGATGTGCTTGGAGACCAAATTTTACATTTTTTGGAATTTTTTTACTATTTATTAAGCCACTTTGAAAATCGATGATCCAATGGTCCAGAAAATGTAAAATCAGCGATTTTCAAAGTGGCTTAATAAATAGTAAAAAAATTCCAAAAAATGTAAAATTTGGTCTCCAAGCACATCTTAATATATAAATCGCATCTAACGGTTCGGATTGACTATTCGGACTTTGAAAACGGAGAAAGAGGATTTGAAAGATAGGGTGCATTTGAGTGCAAAAAAATTTTGGGTGCATTTGAACCCTCCTCATATATATATATAGAGTACGGCTAACGCGCTTCCTCTAGTATATCAACAATATGTTTTCGATCTCTAAAATCTATCAAATCGGCTTCAAATGACAAATCTAAACCGTTCAAACCAATGTCCTTAACGAGAACTTCGTTTCCATATAAAAAAAAATTTCAGTTTCAAATTTATTTACTATCAAGTCAAGCGGTCAAAAGATGAAGGATTTTATGCGTATTTTAATGCACTATTTTGGTAATTTTTTTGACCGCTTGACTTAATAGTAAATAAATTCAAAACTTAAATTTTTTTTATATGGAAACGAAGCTCTTGTTAAGGACATTGGTTTGAATGGTTTAGATTTATCATTTGAAGCCGATTCGATAGATTTTAGAGACCGGAAGCATATTGTTAATATATTAGAGGAAGCGCATTAGCCGTACTATCTCTCTCTCTCTCTATATATATATATATATATTCATATATTTGAATTTATTTTCACATAATAACATAACCAACAATAATTTTTTGACTTTTTTAATATAAATTTTAATTAAAATACAATTAAATTATCAAAACTGCATGAGAAGACTGCATGGCCGCATATTCAAACCACAAGGCCGCATATTCGGACCGCATGGCCAGGGGCGGATCTACTGTAGCACAGGGGGGGGGGGGGGGGGTCAGCCGCCCCTCCCTGGATTTCGAGTTTTAGTGGTGATTTATTGGTATCGGTTGACTCTGCCCCTCCCTGAAATTTTTTTTGCCCCCCTTTGAGTGTTTGAGTTGTAATTCGGGTTAAATTTAATGTTAAAATCAAAATATTTTTTTTGAATTATGATTGGTAATATTAATTATAAATTATAGAATTAGAAATTATAAGTCAAGGTGTTGAAAAAATAAGTCAAAACATTATTTTTTTATCGAGTACTCAATTAGTTAATAAGTTTAAATCCGATAAGCTATTTAAATCCGATTCGATATTTTTTTGCCCCTCCCTGACGAAAATCCTGGGTCTGCCCCTGCGCATGGCCACATTTTTAATCTGCATGACCGCATATTCGGATCGCATATGCGGCCGCATGGAAAAACAACATGAGCATTCTGAACACGGTTACCGACCACATACGCATATGCGGCCGCATTTTAAAACACTGCTAATTAGTGGTTAACGGTTCGAGTTCTACACTAGAAGGCGGGTCGGATATAATACAAGGATTTTAGCCCGAGAATTATATTGGGCCATATTGATTTATGGGCCCAGTTTTTCCAGAAGCTGGTTTATCTTGGGCCGTAACAACTTCTCAGATGAGGTGTTGCTTATACGAGTAGAATCCGAATCCTCTGAAGTATCACAAAATTTGAGTTCAGATCAAAACCCTCCGATCAAAATTAGGGTCCACCCAGTTCGAGGTGAATGCACGAGATCCTTTAATATTCGTTCTTAAACGGATCAGACGGTCTAGATCTAAACTTAAAATTTGAGTTACCCTAGTACTAGTATACTGCCTTCTTTCCTGGTTCGGATTCCATTGATGCTACCGCTGCTTCACCTCTGTGAAGACTAGATACTAGGAGAGAGCGAGAGAGAGACAGAGAGACAGAGAGAGATGGAGATGCACTGGGTAAAAGCTGATCCCTCTGATTTCGGAGGTGATCTCCCAATTGCTCGCAGGTAATTAAATGATCTCTCCTGTACTAAGTCAAATTTGCAACCATACCCTGCTTATTTGGTATAATTGTGTGTGCTAAAAGGTTAGAAATCAGTAATACAGTTGCACATTTGTTCTGAATTACTTTTTTTTTTTTTTAACTATTAAATCTGCAAAGAACTGATGAAACACACAAGTCTTGCAAAATGATACCTTGTGATGTTGGTAGTTAAACAGATCTGAGACTGATGAGGATATTTCAGAAAGCAAAAACTGAAGCAACAGGAAGCTGGTTCTAGTAACAATAAAACTGGTATCAGCAGCAAGGGTACTGGTACCAGTAGCACATCTCATCCCATATCTTGTCAGAAACCCTCTAGCAGGAGGGGAAGCAAGGGAACAGTGGTACCAGTAGGACTGGCTAGCATAGCCACTGATGAGGATATTATTAAGTGAAATTTTGCATTTTACATCCAATGCATTCCTATTTTGGTAATTTCCAGCATTTGTTTGATTTGTGTACTGCAAGGTTGCATTCCTTCAATTGATGTACCTAATTTATGAAATTACATATGAGAAAAAAATATGATAAACTTCCAACATAGAACAGAAATTACAAACATAAATAATGGACTTAGTTGAATACAATTATGTAACTACAGTGGACACACAGCTGTGCAAGTGGGAAAATCAAAGCTGGTGGTATTTGGTGGGTTTGCTGATAAGAGGTTCCTTGCCGACATTGCCGTTTATGACATCGGTATGCATAATATTCTCTTTGTGAAAACTAAAACTAGATAAGCCCTTTTTGTTGTACCAGTATTGTCCAGTTCTGTATGATACCTGTATGTACAGATTTTCTGTAATTTTTGCTGGTATTCGATGGAAACCCCTTGATCCAACCATACCCATAATGTACCAGGAATTCACATCCCCTGAGATATCTCCAACTTTGAGTTGATCTGTGGAAAATCCAGACCGTTCAAATCCTTTCTGCACGAATCTCAAAGCACAATAATACTGCCCCCTGCATTCCAAATAGGCACTTTAAAAAAATTGGCCCAGTTTTAGGTTAAGCTGAAAATTTGAGATATCTTAGAGGATACGGACTCCTATCCAGTGGGGTATGATGCATCAATACTGTTACTGAGAGTTCGACTGTTTCAGTATTTGTTATGTATAGGGACCTCTCATAATTTTACTTTTCTTTTTCTTTCTTTTATTTCAGAAAATAAGTTGTGATACACACCAGAGTGTTGTGGCAGTGGTGGTTCAGAAGAGCAGGTGGGCCCCACTGCCAGAGCATTCCATGTTGCAGTGGCTATTGATTGCAACATGTTTATTTTTGGTGGTCGATCTGGTACTAACAGGTTGGCACTTTGTTTGGAAGTAGAGATATTTTGTATGACCCAATAAGCAATACAAACAACTTCTGATTAGTATTTATATTTCTCAGGTTGGGTGACTTCTGGATGCTTGATACTGGTACGTGTCTCGCTGTATCTGTTATGCTCTCTTTTGATCCTATAATTATATTGTACATTAACTAATGCATCGAATAAACTATTTTTGTTGATGATCTTTTTATTATAATACATGAAGAGTGAGGCTATGGTACTGGTACGCATAGCGCAGATTGATCCATACTATAGATCAATATTTTCGTTTTTAGAGTCTGAATAGTCAATGTGAACCATTCAACATGATTACATATGAAATTGTACTTGCATTTTATTTTATTTTTTGAATTTTTTTACTATTTTTTAGGTAGGTAGAAAATCACTACTTCTGAATGGTCTAGACTCTAGAATCTTTATATCAAGCGATTTTCTACCTATCTAAACAAATGTTAAATAAAATGCTAAAAGATGAAAAATTTGATTTACAAGTACATATTTATATGGAGATCATGTTCAATGGTTCAGATCAATTGTTTGGACTTTGAAAATGAAGATATCGATCCATAGTACTGGTATGCGCTATGCATACATGATTATTATATTTTCTAGGATCTCAAAGAAACAATGAACAAGAAAAAAGAATGAAATAAAACACTTAATGTATAATCAAACATTATTCTTTTTGTAATGTCAATAGCTCTGACATTTACTTATTGCTTTTAATATTATCTTTCAAAGAGATATGGCAATGGTCTGAACTTACAAGCTTTGGAGATTTACCGTCACCGCGGGAGTTTGCTGCAGCTTCAGCCATAGGAAACAGTAGAATTGTTATGTGGGTCCCACTCTCTGATTCTTTCCATTGTCTTTTAACTGTATTCAGTTTATGTTCTTAGAACTTTTGGTAATTGGTAATATTATCTGTGATCTAAATTCAGGTATGGAGGTTGGGATGGTAAAAAGTGGCTTTCAGATGTTTATATTATGGATACAAGTGAGTTTTGTTTTTTATAATTTCATTAAAATTATATCCTTTTCTGCCCCTATACAACCTCTGTATAGCAAAAAAAGATTATGCTGTAGAAACTGAAGGAAATTTGTAGTACAATTCTTGTATTGCCTTAAAAAGTGGGTCCGTATCCTCCGAGTTATAGCAACTTTTCAGTTGATGTCAAAATTGGGCCAAAAAGTATTTTCGGTGCCTATTAGATGCATGGGGCAGTACTAATATAAAATGGGTTGCTTTAATATTTGTGCTGATCAGTTCAGATTTTGTAAGGATTAACTCAAAATTTGAGATATCTTAGGGGATGTGAATTCTTAAAAAATTACCCAAACTACTGCTCCTTTTTGCCTCATGTACAGAGAAACGCAGCAATTTAGGCATCCTTTTGATTTAATTAGAGTTGAGGAGAATGGGGGTATTTATCATGTTTTGTAAGTGTGTACATGATATGTTCTATATTTAGTTGGGGCATATATAAAGTTGCTTGACTATGGTGAGTTGATTTTGATTTAACCTTGATATGTGGGAATGAAAAAATGAGATATCTAATGTATTTTCTTTTATTTGTTATCTTTTTTCTTTTCATTTTGGAAACAAAAAAATGTCACTTGAGTGGACTGAGCTGTCAATCACAGGGTCGGTCCCACCGGCAAGATGTGGCCACTCTGCCACAATGGTCGAGAAGAGATTGCTTGTCTTTGGTGGTAGAGGTATATCTACTTCTGTTGCTTTAATGCTTTGCTAGAGTGAGGCTATGCGTAGCGCAAATTGGTCTGTACTATGAATCAATATCTCTATTTTCAAAGTTCAAATAGTCGATCTGAACTGTTCAACATTATGTCCATATAAAATTGTACTTGTAGATCAAAATTTACATTTTTTAGAAATTTTTACTATTATTTTAGATAGGTAAAAAATCACTTGATCTAATAATTCTAAACCATTCAAAAGTAGTGATTTTCAACTAATCTAAAAAAATAGTAAAAAGTTTTTATAAAATGTAAATTTTGTCTACAATTAAATTTATGGATATCATGTTGGAGGGTTTAGATAGATATTGGTAAATAGTATGCACCATTCCGCGCTATGCATAGTACCGTAACCTCACTCTTCTATCTTTTCTTACCAAATTTCTGGTGTAAAGCTACACAATTAAGGCCTTTATCTTTCTTGCTCTAATTATGTGGTTACTAGAGAAACTGAGTACAAATGAAGCAAAATAGACTTGTCCATGGTAGTGAACTTCTTTTATTTATATCTTTTGTATGCTTGTATGTTTTTTTAGGTGGCGGGGGACCTATAATGGGTGATTTATGGGCTTTAAAGGGCCTTATTGAAGAAGGTGGGTGTTATGCTATAGTTTCTGTTGAGCTCTTGAAACAAATATTACACTGCAAGGTTTTTATACTATAGCAGTTCATGCATGGTACTCATATTCGTGTGTTCTCATTTTATTTGTATTATTGGTTGTGCTTGCTGGTTATAATTCTACCATTGAAAAGCTTGTTAAATTCAGCCAGATACATTTAATAATCATAGAAATGAATGTCAAGATATCTATCATTCGAACCAAAATAAGAGAGATTAAACTGAACCAAATATAAAAAATCAAAGTAATTCAAGTAAATTTTTATTTGTTTGGTTGAACCAAAATAAGAGAGATTAAACCAAACCAAATATAAAACAAAATTTGGCAGTTCAGTTGAAAACCAAATTAACCGGATCCAATGAACAGCCCTAATTCTTGGTTTGTGCTTACTAGTAATAGTTCTTCTGTTGAAAAGTTTGTTAAATTCAACCGAACCATTTATTATTATTGGTCTGTGAAGAACTGGTACTGATAGCAAAATCCGTAATTAAATTTGAAGATAACGAGATGCCAGGCTGGACTCAACTAAGACATCCAGGCCAATCGTCAGCTCCCAGGTGTGGCCATACTGGTTATTATGTAAGAGCATTAACCTCTTATTTCCGGAATTATTACCAAATATTAACTCAATATCGGGAACAAAGTTAATGTGAAATTCATAATTAAACCATTTTGAGATTAAAATAGATTGTTTATTTATTTATTTTGTAGCTGTTACTTTTTGGCGGGCATGGGACTGGTGGCTGGCTTAGTAGATACGATGTATACTATAATGACTGTATAGTTTTGGACAGAGGTGAAGTAGAAACTGTTCTATTATTTTATGGGTAAACAATGTATATTTGCCAAAATAAAAAACCTTAAAATTTTATATAAACCAATGCAAAAAAAAATATCATTTCTCATATCCATAAAGCATGGGAATATCTTCTCCACCCCACCATCTCTTACTTTTCAAAAGATACCCAAATTACCCTTGCTTTCCTCAGTCATATTTTTTTTCACTATACTTTTGGTTTTTGGGGGTTGACTAAAAGTGACTTAAAGAAAACTAACATTTGTTGATGATTCAGTGTCTGTTCAGTGGAAACGAATGAATACGAATAATGAACCGCCGCCACCACGTGCTTACCACTCTATGACTTGTGTTGGTACAAGATATCTTTTATTTGGTGGATTTGATGGGAAGACCACCTTTGGTGATTTTTGGTGGTTAGTTCAAGGAGGTACTTGTCATTTCTATTTTACATGCATTTTGCTTTACAACACTTATCCTTTTATTTTGGCTGGGGTAAAAATTGTAGTATTTGAATTTATTTATCTTTTTTGTCTTTTCAGATGATCCTCGAGCAAAGAGACTGACAATAATTCCAAGTATTCCTTCAGAAGTCACTGTGCCTTCTGGTGGGTCCCAAAATGCTGATGCTAAGGTACTGAAAATTATAATACAAAATATGCTCAAAACTGTCCCTTTGGAACACTACTTGTATGTGAGACAAGGGTATTATTGGAGTTCTGTAGAAATGGGCACAGGAGGGTTATGCAAGTAACTAATTTATTGTTTGAGAGAGGCTATGGTACTATGCATAGCACAAATTGGTCAGTACTATGGATTAATATATTTCTTGTAAAAAGTTCAAATAGTCATTCTGAACCATTCAACGTGATTTTCATATGAAAATGTACTTGTAGACTAAATTTTATGTTTTTTAGAATTTTTTTACTATTTTTTTAGATAGTTAGAAAATCACTACTTTTGAATGCTCTAGAACTTTTAAATCAAGTGATTTTATACTAAACAAATAGTAAAAACAATCTAGAAAATGTAAAATTTGATCTACAAGTGTAGTTTCATATGGAAGTCATGTTGAATGGTTCAGATCGACTGTTTGGACTTTGAAAATGGAGTTATTGATCCATAGTACGGACCAATCCGCGCTATGCATAGTACCATAGCCTCACTCTGTTTTATAAATTACTAGGATCTATATAAAAAGACTAGCTTGTGACCATTTACTAATTCGTTCAATTGCATTTATTTGTGATTTCAAGGAAAACGAAGTGACGAATGAAGATTCCCTTATTTTAGAACTAGATGATAAATTGGGCATTTCAACTTCTCCAAAAGCTGATCTCAGTATTACCGATGAAATGGAGGACAAAGAACTAAGTGAATTATCAGCATGATTTACCAGAGAGAATTTACTGACTAGAGACCAAGCTGCTGGAATACAAGTAATTTGTAGTTGTATTCTTCTTAGATTACAGTGTACATGATTACATATCGTCTTTCTATGATTTAGGTTCTTAATCTATGCATAAACCCACAAAAGTTTAGAAAATAAATTTGACAATTAAAAAGGAAATATGAAGAGTAAGAAAATAAATTGTCCGATTTTCTTAGTTTCTCTTGCATTTGTTATGTCAACCATCTTCGTTTTTAAATATAAGAATACTATTATGCCTCCAAAAAAGAAACATAAATATAGTGGATAAAAGCACCAAACCTTGAAGGTACTGTAGTAATTTCTTTTGCAAAATTTGATTGTGTTAAATGAATAAGTGTGTGTGTGTGTGTGTGTTGGGGGGGATGGGGGGAGGGGTTTGTGGTATAAATATGCAGTGCAACCTGTACTATAATGAAGTAATTATTATGGTACATGAGATCCTCCCTGTTGACTCGTATATTGTTTGACAATTGGATTTATATCGTGAATCTTGAAGGTACATGAGATCACTGGAACAACTGTAGTCCCAGTTCCATACAACTCCAGGAGGTGGGTCCCATGTTGCGCGATTATAAGCGTCTCATTGTTTGAAACCACCTGTAAGTTCATTTTCATTCTTAATTTTGTGTGTTTGTTTATTTTTGAGGTATTACATGAAATCCCCAAGTTATTGACAAATTACGAAGTTTTAGAATTGTCGGAGAAACTAAAAAAGAGACCCTGTTTCTTGCTCATCTTAAACAACCATATTATTTAAAATGAAATAATGAAGCTAACTATGGTTAATAATTTAAACATCATTTCATAGAATAATTTGATGCTGCAGGAGTTTTATTTGCACATACTAGGAGCCAAAGAGATGTTTTTGCAATGTAAATAATAATATAGGGATTTTTTTGCAATTTTTTTTCCTCTCTATTTCTGTTATGTAAATGTAAATATGATTTCATGAGTCGTATGTTTGTGCTTGGTTTAAATTTGCATCTAATTTCAGTCGCATATTAATACAATTTATGCACTTAATTTGGCTACAAGAATTTGACTGATATGCAGTTCTACAAATTTCAGAGAAAAATTTAACTTCGATTTACATTCCTCTTCATCGGCTCATTCTGGCCAAGAAAATTACTGATTTTTTCACTTGAAAAGCGCTTCTCAGGTAATTACTCTCTCTCTCTCTCTCGCAATGTATCTGATGAAATGAAGTACCAAGCTGTACAGATTATTAGTGTAGTATTAGACTTAACAGAACTAAATGCAAATTGAGTGTGGCTTCGGTACTATGCATAACGCACACTGGTCTGTACTATGGCTCAATATCTCTGTTTCCAAAGTCCAAAATGTTTATCCGAACCGTTCAACATGATCTCTATGTGAAAATGTACTTGCAGAAAATTTAAACATTTTCAGAATTTTTTCACTATTTTTCAAAATAGGTAGAAATCACTTGATCTAAAGACTACGGACCATTCAAAATTTGTGTTTTTCTACCTATCTGAAAAAATTATAACAAAATTATAAAAAATGTAAATTTTAGTCATCAAGTACAGTTTTACGAAAACCATGGTTAGCGGTTTCGATTGACCGTTTGAACTTTGAAAACAAAGATATAGTAAATATTCACGCTCAGGTGTCATACAATATTTATTATATAATAGATTTCTTCAAATTATACCATAGTATGGACAGATTTGCGCTATGCTTAGTCCCAATTAAAAAGAAAATTGGTTGATGTTTCATTATTAGTTCGGTTGATTGTTGGATTCCTTGGGCGAATTGAATTTGGATCCCCTAAAACAACCCAAATTTTGAGTTTGGATCTGGACCATCTGATTTGCTCTGGCACAGATATTAAAGGGGTCTCGTGCATTCCACCTCAGGACGGATTGGCTCGGATTCTGATCGGATGGTCCAGATCTAAAGTCAAAATTTTTGTTTAGGAGATCCGGGCCCGTATGAATTGCACACAAATACCGAAACCCCGAAGGAAAAAAATATACGGTAACCTTAGATCCAGCTAGAATGAATGAGAACATATTAAATGAGGATATTATTTCAGCTGCTCGGAGCGAATATTTTGTACTGTTTATTTTTTTCTATTGTTTTGTCCTTATTTCAATTTTGATATATTTTATAGTTGCGTATGAACGACATTCCAAGTTTGCTTGAGGAATAGCAGCAACTCATCTCAAGTTGACAAATGCGAGTTGTAATGTTAGGAAATAGTAATTTGCGCTTTTTAATTTCTTTTATATGGCCTTCTTGACATCGGTCTCAAAAGAAACTTGAACACATGCCTCTACCAAAGAATAAAATATAAGTGCGTTTACAAAACTAAATATAACAAGAGGAGGGTTCAAATGCACCCAAATTTTTGTGCACCAAAATGCACTCTATTTTTCAAATATTTTTTCTCCGTTTTCAAAGTCCGAATAGTCAATCCGAACCGTTAGATGCGATCTATATATTAAGATGTGCTTGGAGACCAAATTTTACATTTTTTTGAATTTTTTTACTATTTATTAAGCCACTTTGAAAATCGCTGATTTTACATTTTCTGGACCATTGGATCAGCGATTTTCAAAGTGGCTTAATAAATAGTAAAAAAATTCCAAAAAATGTAAAATTTGGTCTCCAAGCATATCTTAATATGTAGATCGCATCTAACGGTTCGGATTGACTATTCGGACTTTGAAAACGGAGAAAAAGAATAGGGTGCATTTAGGTGCACAAAAATTTGGGTGCATTTGAACCCTCCTCATATAACAATGACGGAATAATAGAAAAACACAAGGCACGACTAGTAGAAAAAAGTTTTACTCACACATATACCTATAGATTACCAAAAAACTTTTGCATCAATTGCAAAAATGAATACTGTTATAATTTTACTATTTATTGATGTTATTTTGGGATGGAGTTTTTATCAGATGGATATAAAAATGTATTCTTACAAGGTTCCCTAGAAGAAGAGGTTTATATGTCATTATCCCCAGGTCATAAGAATGACATTGACAATAATTTTGTATGCCAATTAAACAAATTAATTTACAGACTTAAGCAATTTCCTCGAGCATGGTATGACAAACTTAGTGACTCTTTCTTGCTTCATAACTTTGTTAAAAGTTCAGCGGACTCATATTCTATGTTTATTAAACATTCAAACAACAAAACAAGAGTAATCCTTGTCTACGTGGGTGATATTATTATTATAAGAAATAACAAGGAAGACATTGAAAATATTAAAAATTACTTGAAAAATAATTTGACATTAAAGATTTAGGAAAATTTAAATATTTTCTTGGTATCAAAATAGCACAGGTAAATGTTTATTTCTCTCGCAAAGAAAATATATTCTTGATTTACTAAAAGAAACCGATAAACTAGATGTAAAATCAGCCAGTACCCCAATGAAATCCAACAGAAAACTTGACCTAGAAAATAATGAACCACTAAAAGATATAGAACAATACCAGAGGCTTGCCGGCAAACTAGTATACCTAATTGTTACTAGACGTGATATTGCATTTGCCGTTAGTTTAGTAAACCAATTTATACATGCACCTAACACCACTCATTTAGAGGCCACAAAAAGGATACTTGGGTACTTAAAAGGGTCTCCATGTCAAGGCATATGAATGTGGAAATATAATACTAATAATATTGTTGGTTCTTCTAATGCATATTGGGGTGGTAGATATGATCGGAAAATTGACCACAGGATATTGCGCATTTGTAGGTGAATCTTGTGACTTAGAAAAACAAAAAAACAAAGTGTTGTTGCAAGATCCAACAAAGAGGCATAATACATGGCTATGGCATCAAATGCAATCGAGTTGATTTGGATCAAGTAGGTACTCGAAGACATGAAGATTCCTTGCAATGATCCAATGCAAATATATTGTGACAATCAAGCAGCAAGACACATTACCTCAAACTCTTTGTTTCATGAAAGAACAAAACACAGAGAGGTCAACTGTCACTTTGTAAGAGAGAAAGCCAATCTGAACAAATCGAGACACCAATTTTTGGAAGTCAAAATAAACTAGCAGATGTATTCACTAAATCACTAGATAAAGGACCATTTGAAAAAAATTATCTTCGATGAGATCAATTAACATATATGAAGCTAACTTGAAGGAGAGTGTTGAAGAAAATATTATAGTATCAACAGATCTCAGAGAGATTCATTATCGATATAGACCCTAAATTATGTGAGAGGAAGTTGATTTAGAAGGGTGAGGAACTACTCCCCGAAAATGCCTTGCCCCCTTCCCTTTTCTTTTTTGAATATTTGCATAGATAATAAAAAAAAAAACGTCTAATTGTCCACCATTTGTCCACAGTTTTGACTTGCGCGAATACTGTAAAATTTTTTCTACATGCTGTATAATTATACAATATATCACATAAAATATATCAGTTAATCACAAAACATCCAGCAACTATATCAGGTGGCCATGGTTCAAATCGGTAGGGCAGAGGGTACATGTGGATCACCACATAGAGTCCTCATTCCCTTGAAGATTCTTTCGGTCATGCATCGATGATCCCTTCAAGGCGTTTAAATCCGGCCTTCTAGCCCCTAGCAGCTTATCCTACAGTGTTTCATGTGAACTGATGAGCTTAAAACAATAAAAATGAAAAATAATGAGGAACCTAGATGTCGGGTTTAATGAGAGAGAGGCTATCAGCATCCCTTAGTCTCTTCTCCGTTTCAATTGCGTACTGAAACCATCCAGTTTTGGTTTTTCCTCTGTTTTTTTTTTTTTTCTCTTCTCTGGTTCAAATTTATTTTCCTCAATCCGCTTCTTTTTCTTTCTTTCTTCGGCCCAAGCTGCTGGCCTAGTACCCTTTTTCTTTTCTTCCCTTCTCGGCCCAGCTTGGTTTCTCCCTTTTTGTTTGCAACAACCCATCATTTCTTTCGGTTGAAATTACTCGTTTCTTTCCTTCCTCAACATTTCTACAGAGCTAGACCACCCACAATTTAACCCTTCCCTTTTTTTTCACTAATTTTGTTTTCTCTATTTTTTAGAGGTAACACCGTGCAAAGTATATATGAACAACAAATTAAGACGGAAATACTGTAAAAAAATCTTACAAATACCAAAGAAACAATGAGATCTTACCAAATGTTCTCCGCACAGATAGAATACGCACAATTAATTTGTGTAGGTATTTGGGAGCTTGTTGGTTGTAAATGTGCATCAATCTTTGGGTGCTCCCACTCCCGAGATCTGGCGTTCATACCTTTTGCCCTATTACTTCTCATTGGGTATCTCACGTGAGATTCAATTTAGTAAGAGCTCTCGAAGAGCCTGCACCTTTTGCCTTGGATCTTCTCCTCCAATATGTTGTCGTAGCTCACGTGAGGGGCCCTTTATTAATAGCTCTTGAAGATCCTGCACCTTTTGCCTTGGATCTTCTCCTCCAACATGTTGTTGTAGCTCACGTGAGGGGCCTTTTATTAATAGCTCTTCAAGAGCCTGCACCTTTTGCCTTGGATCTTCTTCTTGTATATGTTGTAGTAGCTCACGCAAGGGACAATGTACTAATAGCTTTCGAAGAGTCTGCATCTTTTGCGCTAGATCTTCTCCTTGCATATGCTGCTGTAGCTCACGTGAGGGGCCATTTACTAATATTTCTTCAAGAGTTCGCACCTTTTGCCTTAGATCTTCTTCATGAATGCGGTGTTGTAGCTCACGTGATGTGGAATATTCTAATAGCTTTTGAAGTCTCACCACCTTTTTTTTTAGATCTTCTCCTTGTATACGTCGTTGTAGCTCACGTGAGGGGCCCTTTACTAATAGCTCTTCAAGAGCCCGCACCTTTTGCCTTGGATCTTCACCTTGTATATGGTGTTGTAGCTCATGTGAAGGGCAATTTTCTAATAGCTCTTGAAATTCCCGCAGCAAGTCCTCTTCTTCTACATTGGACAGCATTTTATCTTCTTCTTTTTCAGGCATGCGGTGTAACTCACGTGAGGGATCTGTAAATACTGGCCCTTGAAGAGTTTGCACGTTTTGCCCACGAGTTTCTCCTTGCAGATGGTGCTTTAGTTCACGTGAGGGGCCTCTATTTAATGGCACGTGAGGAGTCCGTACCATTCCTCCTGGATCTTCTCCTTGCATACGGAGTTGTTGCTCTACGGGACCACTACTTAATGGTTCTTGTAGATTCTGCTCTTTTTTCTCTGGATACCCCCCTTGCATATGGTTCTGTAGCTCACCTGAGGGGCCCCTTACTATTAGCTCTTCAAGAGACCGCACCTTCATTGGTTCGGGAAGTTCGTTCAATTTAGGACAATCAATTTTGAGGTGACTAAGGATGGGCATAGTTCCCTCTTCCACCTCCCACTGACATAGCTTTGGCAAGTGTTTAAGCTCTAGTTTTTTGAGGTTAGGAAACTGTCCGGTTGAACATCTTAGCTTTGTTCCCAAATATGAGTTATCCCGTAACTGAAGTATCCGGAGGCTCACTAGCCGCCCAAATATGGGTAATGGATCTTCCTGAAGCTTTGAAAATTCAAGCGTCAACTTGATGAGGCTTGTTGGGAACATCAAAAAACTTGGGACAACTCCCCACACTCCCCCGAGATGTAGATTTTTTATCCTCTCATGACAAGGTAAGTTGTTTGTATATAATTCATCAGTTGCAAATGGTAGCAAACACCCATCTGTTGCTACAATCTTAAGGGAGACCAACTGTTCTGTTTTTTTCAGCACATTCATGAGAGTTTTCCAATTTTCTGAGGGTTGTAAAATAGGATCTCCTGGCTTCTCTCTCCCATAGAGGATCCCTAACGTACGCATGTTTTTGATAGTAGAACCCAATCTAGGAACTTCTCCATGTCCCACACCTTTTAATGTCTGTAGATTTGTAAGGTCATCCCACTTTAATTGGAAACTTTTTTCAAAATCCTTGCAAACATATACATGTCTTAGAGTTGGGATTATGGCATCAAACCGGTGTGTGGTTTCCTTAGAATGATCTAAATGTGTTCCCTTGAAATCAATGGTTTCTAGATTATAGAAGGAATTCTTCCCAAATATTTTTGGTCCAATAGTGCAATATCTAATACCCAAGTACCTCAAGTGTATCAAGTCCCTTGAACTGAATTTTTTCATTTTAACACCCTCAATGGTTAACACTCTAAGTAGTCTAAAACCAGTATAATTTAGTACCCTAAAGCCATTATAATTTGAAGAATTTGGCGCAAAACCAAAATAAACTAAAGAACGAGTGTTTTCTGAATAAGCGCCATGCTCCATAGGAGTGCAAAATTGCACTGCTGCTCGGCGCGGCTTTATAGAAGCCAGCCGTTTACCATCTTCTGCAGTTGAGAATATGGTGAAGAAGTTCTCTTCCTTGGCTTGGTGGATAGCCAGGTCACGTAGAAGAATATGCATGCTGCAATATTTGTAGTTGTCGGTCCAAGATTTTTCAGTGACTTGAACCAAGCACCTGGGACATTATTTTACATTCAAATTGACATAAGAAAAGAAGGAAAATAATGTTTGATGAATAATTAAGTATTCCTTAAATCAAATTAAATTGATAAAAGTTTAACGCTCGGCTATGTGCTGTCCAAAAAAGTCCATATAAATGAAGATCTATGTTGCATGGATACGGGTACGGATATCGAAGTTATTAATTTAGTACAGTGGCAAATGGTATAGGGGTGTTCATCGGTTTGGTTGAAACCGAACCGAATTAGGCAAATCAAAGTTATTAATTTACATTGCAACCGAACCGAAATATATTAATTTATTTATTTAAAACAATTGATTTATAATAAACCGAAGTATTTAAAGCAATTTATTAAGAAATAAACCGAGGCGGTCCAGATCAAATTGATAATATATAAAAGTTCGGCCGGTTCGGTTATTTCGGTTTTGAAGTTTTTCAAACCGAACCGAACCGAAGTTATATGTCAGTTTTAAAAAAAAACCGAACCGAACCATTAAACCGAAAAAACCGAACCGTTTGATCTGAACTAATTTGGTTCGGTTCAAAACCGAATAAACCAGACCCAATGAACACCCCTACATATATCAGGGTTGTATCCCACACACTGACAAAGCTGTATCGTACAGTTTGACCACGTATCGGAGACCGTATCAAGGGGTTGAGGATACACCACAAAAGCCGATACGTCAGCTGGCGTATCAGATATGTATTGTGGCTGTATCGGATGCATGTCGGTATCCGATACGTGTCCGATACGAATACGAAGCCTACATAGGAGTATGAGGTAACATAGATGAAGATGTAGATGCAATGAGGCATCTGATTTGAGTGGATATATTATGTAGAAGTCTAAATTTATTTAGGAACTACTAGCCACACGTATTTGCCATGTTAATGTTCTGATTTCTCCATTTTTTTCGAAAACATTCCTAAACTTCCTTTTTTTTATTGTGATATCCTACCATTTTTAAAATTTCATTTAAAGATAGATTGCAATTCCTAAGAAAGCTGCAATTTTGAAAAACTCCCGAATTTACGATGAATATATATGGTAAGCTAGAGGATAATGCAAGGGTTGGCATATGAGAAAGCATATAAATAAGCTTCTGTGAAGCTTTTCAAAAAAAAGAAAGAAAGAGAAAGCATATAAATATATATATTTATATTTAAATCACCATCTATCTCTTCCTCTAAGCGGATCCGAACCAGCACATCATGTGATGAATCATAAATATTAGATTTTCTAGGTTTGCTCTTTTCTGGACTCTTTAGAGAAATTTTACTGAAACAAATATTAATTAAATATGAATTTTGATGATTATCCATCAATTTAGTTTGCATTGAATTTTAGGAGTGAAGAGGAAACACTTTTTTTTATCGTCAGAACATTTTTTAAATTCCTTTATAATTTATTCATATTTTTTTAATTTTAAATTATTGTTGGACAATATCAAGTATATTGGATATGCCGATACATATCATATCAGTGATAAAAAGTTCTTTTTGGATAAGAATTATAATTCAAAGAGTATGAATATGATGGAAGAATATTAAAAGAATAATAAGTGCAAGAGTAATGAAAGTGGTTTATTCATAGTGGTATTTATTATGTGTGATGATAAAAAATAAAATAGCATTAAAAAGAATATCCTGTCTCTTTATTAACTATTTTGCTGTTATTCTTTAAAATAATGATATATACATAGAGTAAGGCTTGAGTGCTATGGATAGCATAGAGGGCTACGGTGCTACGGCTCAATATTTAAGTTTTCAAAATTCTAACGGTCGATCCGAACCGTTCATCTTTGTTCTCCATATTAATATGTGTTTGGAGATCAAATTTGACATTTTTTGAAAAAAATTTACTATTTTTTTAGCTAGGCAGAAAATCACTTGATCTAAAAAATTCTGCACCATTCAGATATTTGATTTTCTAACTATCTAAAAAAAAAGTAAAAAAATTCCAAAAAATGTAAAATTTGGTCTCCAAACACATATTAATATAGAGAACAAGATGAACGGTTTGGATCGACCATTAGAATTTTAAAAACTCGAATATTAAGCCGTAGCACCGTAGGTCTCTATGCTATCCATAGCACCCAAGTCTTACTCTATATGAGTCTATAGACTTTTTAAATTTCGAATATAGACTTTTTAAATTTGACCTGTAAGCTTATATAAGTTGTTGAAAAGCCTTTAGGACTATATATATATATATATATTAAAATCTGAAATACAAAAAATTTGAAGTATGTTAAAATTGTTAATTATATCAAGCATCTCTTTGATAAAATAAAACCAGCCTAAATTATATTAGAAAAACCAATCGAAACATCTTTGGGAGAATGGTGTAATGAATGAGGTAAACAAGAGCTCATGTGTGCAATTAATTGTATTTCGGGGGGAGTCTTTTGACATGAATTAGTGTGCTTATTTTTAGATAGTTGTAAATTTAGTCTGAACGGGTTGCGACTGCATGGGCTGGTCTGGGCCGAAAACACATTATATTACTACTTTTATACATGCAACTTGAAAAATATGACTGAAAGGTAAGTACCTTTTTATTAGCTCTTCAAGGAATCCCTCAGCTCTGTCCTCCATTGTTCCATCTCCGTATTTTGGTACGAATCCTTCAGCCAACCACATTCTTGTAACGTGCTTTCCGGAAATCTTATGATTTTCGGGAAATGAAGCAAAATAAAGAAAACAAGGTTTGAGGTGGTAAGGCAAGTCTTCATAACTCATGGCTAGGACCTTCGAGCAGTTCGATTCATCTTCATTATGCCAATCCATGGTCAGCTCCGCATTGCTCCAAGCAGTGTAGGTGGGGTCTCTCCTTGCGAGGATATTGCCTAGCACAACCAATGCCAATGGTAGCCCACCACATTTTTTTGTCAATTTTTTGGCGACTTCCAATAGACTAGGAAGGTAATTCTCAGGTTGTATGTGTTGTTGAAAAGCTTTTTGGAAGAGGAGAGCTAGACTGTCATTGTCATCTAGGTAATGGAGTCTATATGGTTTTGTATTGCAATCTGCTGCGATAGCAACATCAAGCATTCTCGTGGTAATTATCACACGGCTCGCATTGTTTTCATCGGGTAATGCTAATTTCAATTGCTCCCAAAGATCAGTGGTCCACACATCATCTAGAATAATTAAGTACCTCTTACGGCTTAAGGAGCGATTAAGCATTGCCCGTAAATCCTTATATGTCATGGTTGGATCTTGGTGTTTCATTTTAGGTTTGATTGAGTAAATAATTTCTCTCAAGAGATTTTTTACATTAAACTTTGAAGAAATGGACAGCCATGTGCAACAGTCGAATTGCCTCTTGGAATGAACACTGTGGTAACAAGAATGAATGGGTTACATCATGAAAAAAGGCAGTAGAAAGAGGAAATTTTATTGCAAATTTATCCATGATTCCATATTTGACAATATGTATTATTAATAAGATTTGGACCACACTTTGTGACAAATTTATATATCATTATGGAATAAGAAAATTTAAACCACTTCTTTGGGTATAAATTACCTTCAAGCTAAGAATATTTGGACCAATTAATACCATCTTGTAAATTCTATTAACAGAAGCCGGGAGGTTATTATTATTTTTTTTTAAGTTGGAAGTTAAACCACAAAACTATGTATTATCCATAAGGAATTTTCCATGTAAGTTTGAAACCTGCGGCCTTTTACATAGAGAGGTTATTGTCTTTATCACTAAATCAAAGGGTGATTCTTGATAGACTAGTTTTGATGAAGGGTACAAATTACTGTGATTATTAATGGAATAAATTATCTGAATTATTTATTGAGTGTAGCTAACTGACATTTCAATGAATTTACGTGCATATTTGCAAAACATCAGAACATAATTTTGTCGATCAATTAAACTACAAAGAAAATCCCTTTATATAACCCAGTATGATATATTACATAATTTTATGTTCATCAAACCGGCAGGATTTTGTTCCCATAAAAAAAAAAAAAAAAAAAAAAAAAAAAAAACGTTTCAGATTGGTAGGTAACAATTCCATGCAAGGTAATTAAATGCTGATAGTAATGAAGAACTTATCAGAAAATCTCCTTATTTTTTACGGGTCTGTTCAGCAAATAGTAGATTAATTAGAGAAAAAAAAAGTGAGAACAAGTTGAATTTGAAATGAACTCTATTTTACATTATTTCAGTTGTGTTTGTTGGGAAGTAGAAGAATAACAAAATGAAAGAGTGGAAGATATTAGTAAATTAAACAATTTCATATATTAGAAAATGTCAATTACTCCATTAATATATTGGCTCATAACTAGAGAAGCAGAGAAGGAACCCACTTGTTAAAAGTAGAGGTTTGACCATAAAAATTAAAACTAAATTCTACTTTTTCTATTTTCACAATTTCATTGAATTAAGTTCTTATTTAACTGAAATAAAGCCTTTATTCAAATTTACTCCCATTTATCTCACCAGCGGAACAGGCCCGCACTTGATTAGATTAAAGAATTGAAGTATTTCATAACTTGTTAAGAAAAAGAAAAATCTAAACCAAGTATCGAATTTGAACTATTGACTTCTTAACAATTAGCTAGTTTTCAGATTTAGCAATTTTCTTGTTTAGATTGTTCCACAAATATTTACGCACTTTATATAGAAACGTCGGGTTATAAAAAAGAGCACACGCACCTACTGTATACTAATTTGGCCAGGGTGGTCTTCCCAAGGCCGCCAGTACCCACAATCGAGAGCACCATGCGCCTTGAAATCTTGCTATCAAGCAGCTGCATAAGTATCTGGTTTTTGTCAGCCTCAAGACCAACAATTTCTGAGTCATCAACATCGTAAGGTTTCGTCAGCCTTAAAGGTAGGCAACAAATTTCTTCATTACCAACACCAAGATCTGTTTTTCTCAAGTGGCTGGGTCGGCACTGGTCAATCGAATTGAGGTTGCTTATGATTTCTTTGAGTTCGCCACCCAGCTTGTTCATTTTGAAGCTTTTTTTTACAGCCGTCTGAATTATTTTAATCAACCGGCAGGAGTTTTTTGAACGGTTTTCTTCAATCTCAACCAGGAAGGTATCAATCACATCTTCTATTCTGTAGGCTATGTCTCTGACGCGAATCACCCACTTTTTTACCAATTCATCTCCCTTACGCTGGGAATTGGCATCTCTTAGATAGGCTTTGATTTTGTCAAGGTCCTGCTTCATCTGGGTGATCTGCTCATTGACATGGTGCAGTTCCTGAGCTTTCATCTCCAAGGTATCATTAAGCTTGTGCAACACCAAGCTCACAGCTGCCTCTGCCATGTATTGCGATTGTGGGAAGTGTCTTTCTGTTTTATGTTTTGTTGTATATATTCTTAATTTTGGCCGGGTTCAGTGGTGGGGTGGGGGTTGAAGGTTAATTGGCGGGAATAATACAGCAGGAGTGGTTATATATATATAGTGCTTTGCTGAATTTTAAATTAGACAAACAATTGGTAGATTGTTTTTTATTTCCTCTATAATGCATACAAGGGCGGATCTACTATAATTTAGGGAGTGCTTAGTTACTGCATTATGATTTATTTATTTTTAATAATGTATATTAAAATTTATATGTAGCTGTAGTACACATATTACGAATTTTACGTTTTTGTCTCCGCCCCCGAATACACAGCTGCTTATTTAAAATGGATTGTTGAATTAAATATGTGCTTTGCTGAATATTAGTTTTGGAGAAATTGCAGATTTGCATCTGGTAAAATATATGCACACGAGAATCTATATATGTTGAGTCATACACACAAGTCGATACAGCACACAGAAGTACAAAGGTTAATGGTGATACTTCAACTTATTTCAAATTATATAACAGGGGTGATAAGGACACGATAAATATCTTCGCAGCAAAATGGCTACAGATTATTTAATTTAACACCTGTTCTTTCAAGCAAACGAAATTGCATAACATCTGTTCTTCCAAGAAAACGAAATTGCATCGATCTGGCGGATTGGTTTGACCAAAATTGAGGTTCTAAATAGCAATTATCGCGAATAGCATAGCTATAACAAAAGCTATCTAAATAGTGTTTTTTTCTTAAAAAATTATATTATGTAATTATAATAATTATCAACATTATATAAAGTCTCATAGAGCACTAACTAATACCAAATTGATTAAGAAATAATAATATTCATATTTAATCAGTATAAAGTTCAAATTCATATGCAAAATACCTCTAGATAATATCATAAACTATATATTTTTTTATTGAAAATAATCTAAGCATCATGACACAGACTAATTAGTTTCTCTATTAAAAATAACCTAAACATAATGTCATAAATTATTCATAGTTTTCTATTTAAAAACAAAATTAAAAAAAATTGGCCCTAAATAGAAATTTTAAATTTGAACCATGAAATAAAAACTTATGTAGCATAGCGTGCGTTATTTGCGATACATGCTACGCGCTATAACAAACCTCTATTACTATTATAGCGGTCATAGCTAAAATAATGCACTTTTATCCCATTACTTAGTGTTTAAAGTCTAAATAAGCTGTAACGCAATATAACACTGACCAAAATCATATCTTTCGATCCGTCAATTGAGAAACCTTTGCAATTTTGGTGTGCTGCTTCTGACATTAATTAAACTTACTGAAACAGAAGTGATTCTCTATTTTATTTAAACTAAATTATAATTTTGGTGGTAAGAACAAGAGAATAGTAAACATATGTTTTTATTACGAGGAGTCTAGTTGGATTTAATTGTTCATCTCATATCTGATAGATATAAATATATTCATACATAGGTATAAATACTTCGGAATATAAGCATTAATACTTTAGAAAAAAAAAATTAATGTTGAAAATTTTGCGATTTCTTCAGGTAGTTATGATAATTATAGTGTGAGAACTTTGTGAATACTTTAGTACGGGTACTCTTATCCACTTTCTTTTTTTTTATTATGAGGAGTGTTAGTTATATTTAATATATGGGGGAATTTCACGTATACCCCTCAACTTCAAAATTACATATTTTCCCCTCTAAACTTTGAAATTATGTATTCTCCCCTCTAAACTTCAAAAACTCACAAATTTATCCATTTTTATTGTCTTTTATATTATAACTCATTCTAAATTTATAAAATACCAATTTTACCCTTTATTAAAAGCATAAAACGCCCCATCAGACTAAAATGCCCCATCGGACAGTAAAATTGGTAAATTTGGGAATTTTTGAAGTTTAGAGGGGGAAATACGTAATTTCAAAGTTTAGAGGGGGAATACATAATTTTGAAGTTTTTGAGGGGTATACGTGAAATTCCCCCTTAATATATTCATTGTTGACTTTTTCTATGACCATTGAGAAAGTCTAGTTGCATATTTTTTACACCATTTAAATAAGGAAGCTGATATGAGTACCCGCGCTACAGTACCCGCACAGTACCCACACCTAAACTGTCATAATTGCTTGTGATGACCAAACTGTCATAACTGCACTTCAGATCTGTAACTTTTTTTTTTAATATTAATAGTCAAATCTTGAAGTATGTAGTCCAAAGAACACAAGTATTTATATCTATATAGTAAACAATATAAATGATAAATTAATTATTTTTAAATAATCGTACCCGCACCTTTTTTTGAAATTTCTGATGCATACCCGTACCTAAACTGCCATAATTGCTTGTGGGGACCGCAACCGTTCCAGATCTGTAACTTTTTTTTAATATTAATAGTCAAATCTTGAAATATATAGTTCAAAGAACACAAGTATTTATATCTATATAGTAAACAATGTAAATGATAAATTAATTATTTTTAAATAATCGTACCTGCGCCTTTTTTTGAAATTTCTGACGTCGTACCCACACTTAAACTGCCATAATTGCTTGTGGGGACCGCAACCGTTCCAGATTTGTAATTTTTTTTTTAAATATTAATAGTCAAATCTTGAAGTATATAGTTCAAAGAACACAAGTATTTATATCTATATAGTAAACAATGTTGTAATTTTCACATAACTGCTTGTGGGGACCTAAACTGCCATAATGTTGTAATTGGATCCCTCCTCTTTTTACATATGACACTCAAAGTATTAATATTTAAGTATTGAAAGTATTTATATCTATGTACTGAAGTATTTATTTTTATGAGGTCAACAATTTTTGTTAGATAAATGTTGACGCGGAATTAGTGCCGAGACTTTGAAAGGGTGCTGCTGAGATTTTAGAATAATAATTAGTTGAGACTATATAATATATTTTTAGAATAATAATTAGTGGACACAATATAATTAGTGGGGACCATAATATATTATTCCTCTAAATGCGGTTACTGTAGCGCGGGTACTGTGCGGGTACTGTAGCGTGGGTAATGATTATTCTTTAAATAACCGCCTATATATTTTTTTTTTTAAACTAAACAAACATGCCAACTTGTTCTTCTTGAAAAAAATAATTCTTCAAGCGTGATGGAAACTTCATGGAATGGATTTGTTTGACCAAAATAATCCTTCAAGCATGTGGCAAAGGCTTCGTATATTTTGGTGTGGTTAATTTCGCATTCTGACAATAATTAATTGTTTGATCTTATATATGTCATTACACTTAACCACCAAAATGAATAGTATATAGTAATTCTAAACCTGTCTTTTAACCTTTGAACACCTTTTGTCGAAATTTATGGAGCACCTATATATGTTTCTAACGAAATTCCCTTCCTACCCATTCCGGTTCAGCTATTTAAATTAAACAAATAGTAGAATATTTAAAACATCTCTGAACTCAATCAACTTGAATTTACAGAGACAGTAACATAGTGTTCCATGGTATTACAATCACCAAGGATAATTATCTTTTACCATTTTATATAGCTGGTAATAAAAATGGATGTATGACATTCTTTATAATTGTGATGCACATGTACCATGATGACTTTCTATATATGTACGTAGAGTCACACACATAAGTCGATACTGAAGTACAAATTAAAGTTAATGGTGATAATTTAACTTATTTCAAGAAAATTATAATCTTTTCTGCAAATTAAATGCCTACAGATCATTAATTAATTTATAATCTGTTCTTTCGATCTGTCTATTGGAAACCTTTGTATCTTTCCGCTTGGTGCATTCCGATTCCTACCATTTACACTTGACAAAATGCATAGTTGTATTTTTAAACCTGTTATTTATAAATTATTGTAACTTGTCATAAACAAGACATAGGAAAAATAAATGTAAAATATTTTACCGGGTGGATCTGTGATCATAGAAGAAGGGGCCGAATCAGAAACGATTATATATGTGACAGGTTTGGGGTACCACCAATTGAAGGAAAACTCGTTCAATATCACTTGAGATGGTTTGATCATCTCCTACGCAGGCCTTCTGAGACATCGGTGCGTATTAGAATTATAAGCAGTATAGAAAGCACAAGAAGAGGCAGAGGTCAGCTAAGATTCACATGAAAGGAAACAATAAAAGGAATCTTGAAGAAATATAATGTATCTAAAGAGTTGGTTTCGAATAGGAGCGCATGGAAGTTTGCGATCAATATACTAGAACCATAATCTAGGTATCAGGGCTTAGGGGTAGTATTATAAGATTTAGGTCCTAAGGCTTCTGATTCGAGGTGAAGGAAATAAGGCTATGGACTTCAGAACCTACAATTTATAGTATAGACATAAATTGTTAGTATTATGAGCAAAACTATTGTGTGATGTGCTCATCAAGAGATGTTGATGAGCACATCTCCAAAAGATTATCAGATTGATCGATCTCCAATGACAAATTCAAATGAAGTTTGGAATTCATTTAGTACATGGTCAAGAGGTAAAAAATAATAATGAAAAGTGAATACATAACATAATTTTGACCGCTAAACCATGTGATAAATGAATTCAAAACTTAAAAAAAATTAGCATGTATGCATACGAATTACATGAATTTTTACGGTTTTGAATCATTGTTGAAAATCAATCCGATAATCTTTTGGAGGTGTGCTCACTAACCTTTCTTGATGAGCACATCACACCCTAATTTTGCTCTATTATTATTATTAGTATTATACTATTATTACTATTATTATGGATACCATTCTTATTATTAGTATTATTATTTTTTATAACTACTTATTTTTCTTTTGTAATTGCGGTTGGATTTTATTTTCTAGTCTATTCAAATGGTTTGAGACTAAAAACGTGGTGGTGGTTGTTGTACTTTTAACACATTAAGTCTCAATTTATCAAGCACCTATGTAATTTCCCAGGAAATTTCCTACCTACTGATAAGTTTGGTTCACCATTTCTAATTAAACAAATAATAGACTTAAACATCTCTGAACTCAATCAGGGACAATAACATAGTGGTCCATGGTATTACAACCACCCACATTATTTATTTTGAAGCATTTAATGTAGTGGATTGTGTGAATGACAATCTTTTTGTGATGCGTACGTTGCTGACTTTCTATATCTTTAATCATTACCAAAATTTGATACAGAAGTACACAATTTCAAGATCATTATTGGCTCTATTGTTTGATCAAAGCATCTAACGATGAGCATATATCTAATATAATTATGAATTGTGCATTGTCATGGACGATTATTGTATAACTATAAATGATCTCATGTAGATTTAGAATATATGATAATCTATGTATTTATTAAGGTGTGATCTAATAATAAATAGGGAGCACCTAACTATCTCCGAAACATTTCCCATTTCATGTCTAGTCATTAACTACTTGAATAACTACTAACTATCTAAGGGAACCACTTACTATATAGAGACCACCTAATATTTGAAAGATTTTATAACTGGTGCGTGCAAGTATTCATCTATAATTTATCAAGTATTCATCTATAACACATTAAGTATTCATCCCAAAGAAATTAAGTATTTAAAAAAAAATGAACACGTTTTTAGAGGTGGTTTTTTTTCCCCGTTCAATCTAATCAATATTTCTGACGATCGGTGAGAAATTTTGTAAATCTAAAATCACGAATGTTGTCTACATAATTTTATTTTTCAAATGATATCCATGATGACATACTTCGAGTTGTCTGTTGCACAAGTATTCATATCTTCTCACGCAAGTATTCATACCTCATTGAGAAAATATTCATCCTCATTATGCAAGTGTAAATATAAAAAATTGGACACATCACTCATTCATTTTTTACACATTTTTAGATGTGGTTTTTTTTTCTCTCTTCAATTTAAACAATATTTCTGACGATATGTGAGGATTTTTGCAAATCTAAAACTACGAATGTTTTATACACAATTTTATCTTTCAAATGAGATCTATAATGACATACTTTCGAGTTGTCCGTTGCACAAGTATTCATATCTTATCACGCAAGTATTCATACCTAAGATATCAGGTATTCATGCATACAAATTGAAGTATTCCTATCTAAAGCATCAAGTATTCATTTGTATACCTCTATGTTTTTTTTCAAAAGAAATTTTTATGTCATTTATTAGTATGCAGTGACTTAATTCACCATTAATAAAGCTTTGTTATTTGCAAATAACTCGCTATTTCATGAGGAAGGGGAACATAGACATGAAAGTGATTAATTGCATCCACAGATATAAAAATATTTTGGTACAGTCAACAATAATGCAATCGACCTGGCAGAGGCATGCTCAAGTATTCATTCATACACATTGAAGTATTCATTCATGCACATTGAAGTATTCAATCTTAACATAGGCGTGCTTGATTGGAATGGAGTGACAGATGATCTCTGGCAGAACGTTCGCTGGAGCGGGAGTACCAGGCATAGACGGAAAAAACGGAAGCGGTGGTGGAGGTGGGAGAGGAAGGGAGCTTATCGTATTTATCATTTTGAGGTGAGAGAGGGAATGAGCTTATCAATGGAAAAACGGAGGCAGAGGTAGAGGTGAGAGAGGGAGGTAAAGGTAGAGGTGGAAGAGAAAGGTGGAGACAGAGATGGGAGAGGGAGGTGGGAGGCAGAGGTGAGAGAGGTGGAGGTGGGAGAGGTGGAGGTGGGAGAGAAAGGCAGAGAGGCATAGGTGAGAGAGGGAGGTGGGAGGCGGAGGTGGGAGAGGGAGGCAGAGCTGGAGGTGGGAGAAAAAGATGGAGGTGGAAGAGGAAGATGAAGATGGAAGAGGAAGAGAGAAAGATGAAATAAATAAAGATTGCTAAAAATGGTAGTTATAGTTAAAATAAAAAAAATAATTAGTTGGAGATAAAATGAGAGATAGGTAGGTGAGAGAAATTATAATTACACCAATACATAAATTAATATGAGTAAGTTGCGTAGGGAGCAAGAATTGTCTTGGAGGGCCGGACGAAACCTGTTAATTTAGTAAGGTTGGTTATTCAGGAAAGTCGGTTCTCACAACGTGTCTCGGACCTTGCCGCACGCAGGCTATCATAACCGTTTTCTTGTTTAAAGGGATTAGACCACAAGTTAAGACACGACAATATATGAAACTCACAGATTCTGAGTAGAAGTTACTCAAGGGAGAATACATATCGGTGTGTTTTTCCTCCCTCTTCTACCATCAAATAAAACAAATAAGAGACAATAAAGAAAATTGGAGAGAATTTTCCAAGGATCAAGTTTTGAAGATCTAGTCCCAAGACCTCATGTATGTCAAACTGGCAAGAAGAATTTTTTGCCATTAGTCATGTCTCGTGCTAACGGAGACAGTTGCTGCTCTATGATTAAGGTGGGGAACATTATGGAATTAGATATTATGTTCCGTTTTTCTAATATATGTTATTGGATTGATTTTGGCATATGACAGTTCTTATGATTAAGGTGGGGAAATTCCCTAGATGAGATGTATTTGTTTGACCTTGCCCCAACATTCTTCAATTTTAATATCCACAATAAAAGTTTCATCTGAATTTATATATGTGATTTACTGTAGGATGCTGATAACAATCCCTGCAGCTTCATCCCCGCAAAAAACCCTGCACATACTGCCAAAAACAATCATGGGGAGACCGCTCAATTATTAATGCTCCACAGAAACTGTTAGTATTTAACTTGAAACATCAAAGTATTTATCTTGAATTTGCAAAGTATTAATCTCTATGCAATGATCTCTATTTATGAAAAAAAAAAAAATCAATCCATCAGTTGTCCCTGCACAAAATTTTATTTTTGTTTGAATCGTCACCGCACAACAGGGGACCATTAAATAAACAATCCCCTCATAAATACTTGTCATTTATCCCTGCACAAAATTTCTTTTTTTTGTTTCTGGATTGTCCCCGCACAACTGGGGACCATTAAATAAACAATACCCTCACCCAATGATAAATACTTCTCAAACATAATGATAAATACTTTATGTTAAATGGATAA
Organism: Carex rostrata; assembly: GCF_964058835.1. Taxonomy (NCBI): domain Eukaryota; kingdom Viridiplantae; phylum Streptophyta; class Magnoliopsida; order Poales; family Cyperaceae; genus Carex; species Carex rostrata. Next base: position 1,957,455 of record NC_135930.1, read on the forward strand.
ATACTTCTCAGACATAATTGCAACTTTCAGTTGAACATCAATGACAAATACTTCTCAGACATAATAATAAATACTTTATATTACATAGATAAATACTTCGCAGACATAATGATAAATATTTTATGTTACATGAATAAATACTTCTCAGACATAATTACAACTTTCAGTAAAATATCGATGATAAATACTTTTCAGACATAATGATAAATATTTTAAGTTACATGGATAAATTCTTCTCAATCATAATTGTAATTTTCAGTAAAATATATGTATGTCAAAGACAACGATAAATACTTCTCAGAATCAATGATAAATACTTGTCAGAAATAATGATAAATACTTTATTGAACTTTGTTCTTCAACTTGTTAATAAGTAATGTTTAATCAAATCAAAGTATTATTATGTAAGAGATAATGATAAATACTTCTTAGATATTATGATAAAGAGTAAAGATGTTGCCCCCCTTGAATCTGTCCCCTAACAACCTTCCTTTTTTGTTCCCTCACATGGTCAAAACCCATCATTTTCAATCTTCTCTTAGAAAAGAAAAAAAAATTCAACATAACTCAAAACTCACCATGTTCTTCTCCTCTACTGCTCGCCACCATCTACCCACGCTGACAGTTGTGATGGCGGTCAAGATCCGGCGAGGCGAGCGTGGTGCACCGTCGAGATCCGGCGAGGCGAGCGTGGTGCACCGTCGAGATCCGGCGAGGCGAGCGTGGTGCACCGTCGAGATCCGGCGAGGAGAGCGTGGTGCACCGTCGAGATCCGGCGAGGAGAGCGTGGTGCACCGTCGAGATCCGAAGAGGAGAGCATGGTGCACCGTCAAGATTCGGCGGGGAGAGCGTGGTGCACCATTGGAGGGGGTCCATGCTAGCCCAGCGAAGGTTGTCACAGTGCAACATATGAATACTTTATTAGTTAGATATGAATACTTCAGTTGTTAGATATGCATACTTCATGTTACATATGAATACTTCTTGGAATAGGTAGGATGAGAGAGATGAATCTGACTTTGAATTTTGAATTGTATAAATTATTTCGAACATGTATGAATACTTCGTAATCGTCAGTATGAATAATTCTTTAGTTAGATATGAATATTTCATTGTTTTAGACATGCATACTAGTATGTTGAGAATATTTTTTGGTCCCAATCTGGGAAGGTGTGAATATTATTAGTGTCAGATGTGAATATTGTTAGTGTCATACGTGAATACTTCATTAGTTAGATATGAATAGTTATATATATGAATATTTCATTTGTTAGATATTGAGTACTTCATTAGTTAGATATGAATACTTCATTTGTTAGATATGCATACTTCATGTTAGATATGAATACTTCTTGGAAGAGGTGGGTGAGAGAGATGAATTTGACAATGAATTTTGAATTGTATAAATTATTTTGAACATGTATGAATACTTTGTAATTGTCAGTATGAATACTTCTTGGAAGAGGTGGGGTGAGAGAGATGAATCTGACTTTGAATTTTGAATTGTATAAATTATTTCAAACATATATGAATACTTCGTAATCGTCAGTATGAATACTTCATTTGTTTAGATATGAATACTTCTTTATTTAGATATTAATAATATATAGATTCGCTGTAGTGGTCCCCAATCTTGGCAAATGTCCCTTTCAGACGATTGCGGTCCTCAATCCAGGCTGTCACAAGACGTCAGCGGTCCCCCTGGTCGTTACTGGTCCCCTCCAGCTTGTGTTTACATATGACGAATAATTCTGATAATAAGTATGAATACTATAAATTCGTAGGTATGAATACTATACGTTTTGACTATTAATAAAATAGCATTAATCTTGCTCTTTGGTGGTAGTTAGCACGTTTTAACTATTTTTTTTGTCTTTTAGTGCGGGGGACAGATAGGGGATTGAAGTAGGAGGACTGTTAGTCGATCCCTATGATAAATACTTGTCAGAACAATGATAAATACTTTATTTATGTTGATCTTTGTATTTTTTTTCATTGGAGATGCAATTTTGTTGGAGACCTTTAACCAAGAGGCATCATGTCATGGATTACATGCACACTTCTTTTTTGATATGTTGGATCTAATACAACTAAGTATGTATGAAATTTCGGTCCAAACTAGATCATAACTAGATCATAACCAAACATTTTGGCAACATGAGCCCAACTTTTATATAAACATTGTATTGGATCTTGAGGAGTATATGTTATGTGAATCACATGAGATTGCATGTGTACAAAATGCAATATGTATATATGTTGCATGAATTGAAATCTGTTATGGTTTTATATGAATTCATATATAATAATCGACCCAACAAAAGTTTATTGTATATTTTTCATATAAATAATTTAAACCATATAACCTTATTTTTTTTAATAATTGGTTGATATCAATTTTTATCAACTTTAAATTGCAATTTTCAGAAAAAAAAATATATGTATGTCAAAGACAAAGATAAATACTTCTCAGAACAATGATAAATGTTTTCTTGAACTTGCCAATAAGTAATGTTTAATCAAATCCAAGTATTTATCATGTCAGGGACAATGATAAATACTTCACAGACATAATGATAAATACTTGTCAGAACAATGATAAATACTTTCTTGAACACCTGAAAATATGAACAACAAATTAAAATAACTATGCATCAAAGTATTAATACTAGTATGTACGAGTATTAATACTAAATGAATCCATAAATAATTGATGATTTGTGAAAAAGTACCTGATTAATTGCTCAATTAACTGACCACTATGAAAAACGACAGATCGCCAAGTAATATCATAGATCGCCTGAAAACATGATCGACGACTTGAAATCAAATTCAAAAATAGTATTAATTCTGAATCTAACAAGTATTAATCCTACATGAATCTATCATACATCCACAACTGGTTGAATTCGCTCAAAAAAAATCCATCGATTAAGAATTCATCGAATCTAGATAATAAAATGACATAGAAATAGATTTAAACCAGATAAATTGTTATAATTCAAAACACAATCACCAGAAATATGGAAGATCGTCGAAGAACAACAGAGATCAAATGAATGCTCGTGCAAAAATGACGGGATGAATGATTCTCTCGCCTCTATCGCCTCCAATACACCCTGCACTCGCGCAATTCCGAATGGATGATCACCTCTATCGCCTATATCAATTGCAGTCTACGCTTGCCTATGTCACCTTTGAATTCAGCCTTAAATCGTCTCGGATTGCTGTAAAAATCGCCTCAGAGCCGAAAATGGAAATTGCGGGACACATTAATTTTGAATTTAGAAAATGGAAAATGCGGAGATGCAATAAGGGAACAGTGATAATATATACGCGGGGATGAAGATGCTTTAATTCAAAAATTAGTGCGGGCATTAGAATCTCTTGCGGGCCCCACATCAGACAGTTAAGGCGGTTAATCCTATATAGGATTCTGCGGGAAAAAAGAGGGGACAGGGGTGAGAGGCTCCTTATAATTATTCTTTACTGTATATACGTAAAGAATTATCTTTTGCCGCTAAATTGAAAACTAGTTATTGATGACAATTTATTTTATTTTGACAAAATTATAATTTGGGTTAAAACAACTATAGAAGAAAATTATTCAGAGAAATGTCTACAGATTATTTAAAATAATTTTCTTTCAAGATGAAATTACATCCGGTGGATTGGCCTGACCAAAATTGTATCTTCGATCCGTATGTTGTGAAAGTTTTGCATATTTGTGTGTGGTGCATTCCGATTTCTGACATTAATTGAACTTAATGAAACACATACTTTATTTAGCTAAATTATTATAATTTGGTGGTAATAACAAGAGAATAATATTTCTGGTGAAATGCTTAGGGATAATTTTAAAATGTGTTTTTATTATGAGGAGTGTTAGTTATATTTTGTTTATTTATTGTTGACTTTTTTCATGACCGTTTAACAACTCTACTCGGATATATATTTTTTTTGTTCTTCATAGAAAAATTAATCCTTTAAGCAAGTGGAAGGTTCATGAAATGGTTTGGTTTGACCAAAATGAGATCTTGCGATCTATCTGTGGCAAAGGTTTTGTATAATTTGGTGTGGTTAATTTCGCATTCCCATAATAATTGTTTGATCTTATATATGTTATTACACTTAATAACCAAAATGGATAGTGTATTGTAATTCTAAACTGTCATTTATAAAAAAAAGGTAAATTCCTTAAACAGAACATAAAAAAAAAATATTGTACTATACTTGAACTGGATTCACTAGTACAGGAAACGTGACTATCTACAGCAGAAATACCTTTCTGCAACCGGCCAAATGGGTCGCAGATGGGTGGAGCGCCGGTCCCAGAAGGTGGGAGCCGGTCCCAGATGACTGAAATGTGTCGCAGATGACCCGGTCGCAGTTGCTCCGTCACTGATGACTGCCCTGCTGACGTCACCGGTCTCTGAAGGGTATGGCGCCGGTCGCAGATGACCCCTTCAGCGACCGACTAGATCCGTCCCTGGTGTGACATGCTGACGTGGCTAAGGGCTTATCAGAGACCGACTGAGCGGTCACAAAAGGTTCCCATATGGGTCGCAGAAGCGTATTATTTATTTATTTTATTTTTTTTGTTTTTTTTTATTTCCAATTGGTAAGAACTGTAACAAACAAATATAATATTAAACCCATTCTATTCATATATTTTTCTCTCACCTTAATTGGTACGAAACGTGACCTAGTGACGAAAACTCATATTTTTTTGTTTTAATTGGTACATACGTACCAAGAATTTAACATCAAATATCAAGTAATTCACAAACAATTCACAAAAACAACATAAACATGAAATATCTAAAGTACTACATAACATCAAATAAGAAATATCTCAAGTATGACATAAAACGTCTAAAATACTACATAAGCATCAAATATGTAATATCTCAAGTACGACATAAAACATCTAAAGTACTACATAAAAACAAAATATCTAATATGAAATATCTCAAGTACGACATAAAAACAAAATATCTAAAGTACGACAAAATATCCTAAAACATCAAATATCTACTAGTCATCTCCGAGATCATCCCTACTGTCATCATGAGTATCGGGGTGCAAGGTAGAACCTCCCTGTGAGAATATAACTAAAATTTTTATGGATGCCCTTATTGGATTCAAACATACCCAAAAATATATTTGATTAGTTTAGTAAGATTTTTGAAACCGAATAAAATTTAGATTTGACTATTTTAATTTGGTTTTAACCGAACTGACCCAAATAACACCCCTATCGATAGAGCCTGATTGCTGGTCTGTTCAAGACAATGGCTTCCAAATATTTCTCTTTAAATTTAGGCAGGTTATGCTGGACAGATTAGAAACTTTTAGATATAAGAAAATCAGAATATAAACTAAGCCAGGTCAGAATGTGGTTGCTTACTTTCTCTTGAGAATTATACGGTATAAGATGCCAGTACTTATGATGTTAAGGTTCTTCAGAATCTGGTACCCAGGAGCCTCCACATAAAATATGTAGTACTGACAAGCAACAAAATATATTATCAAGGGAAAATTTTTTATTTGCGACTCCAAAACTTGGAAATTAGTTGTTTGCCACTCCAAAACTTGAAATTACTTATTTGCCACCCCAAAGTTACTAAATTAAGCTAATTGCCACAATTATACTCAAAATTCAGATTTTTTATTTAAATTATACTGAAAATTAAACAAATTATAACACTGACCAAAATACCCCTCTGATTATGTGAAGGGAAAGAAATACTGAAACAACCAAAATACTCCGTCAGTTTACAAATCTAAGCACGGCTGCACGGCTGACTCTCTCCTCCGCCCCTGACTGCATCAGTTTGTCAAAAGGGTTGATTTGCATATAAGGCGCTATTTCAATCCAGGGGCTATTATTATTGTTTCCAAGGTACTGAACGCAATTGATCCATTTTTCCTGTGTTCAGTCATTTTTCCAAACAAATTTCCTGTGTTCGACACTGCATTAGCAATTTTCACATCAAATCTGAAATAGTTTCAACAAATTAAAAAGGTTCAGCTAATTTTCAATAATTTCCCTCAATCAAAAAAGACACTGCATTAGCATGAGTACCCCTTTTTGGTGTTCAAGCCAGTACCAACAACAGTGCCACCTTGTGCAAGCTGTTTAGCATGATAAGTTAAATTAATTAAGTGCCATAATTTTGTACTATATATATATTATCACCTAATCACAGTTTTGACTGGTATTGTGACCAGTGTATCAAGTGATTCACCATGCCCTCTTTACTCGCTTCCCATGCTGACTATTTGATTGACAATGGTACTGGTATTGTGACCAGTATGTGCGAGAGGATTGATGGAAGGGAAGCAATTGGAAGGGAAAAGCTTCTGATCGAAGAAGAAGAATCAGTTGGAAGGGGAATGCAGTTGTTTAGGTTTTCCGATGGATTTGCAGAACTTGGGAGGGATCCACTTCCGATCGAAGAAGAAGAGAGGCGCCTATGTATTTGCTGAGGCGAAGGGAATTAGAACTGATTAATTGAAGAATTGAAGGGTATTATAGGAAATACTAAAATACATTTTTTATACACTAATTTTCAGTATAATTTAAATAAAAAATTTGAATTTTGAGTATAATTGTGGCAATTAGCTTAATTTAGTAACTTTGGGGTGGCAAATAAGTAATTTCAAGTTTTGGGGTGGCAAATAACTAATTTCCAAGTTTTGGAGTGGCAAATAAAATTTTTTCCCTATTATCAAATACCCACTGATTTTTTTAATTGAAACAAAAATAGTAATCAAGAATAAACTTTCAGTTCTGAAATTGAAGAATATTGAAAGGTTAAGACCAGATCAACAAAAAAAATTTGAAACAGTTAAAATTGCACCAGTATACTACCAGTACAGGACCAGAAGCGGGTATCAGTAAACACTACCTGTAATAAATTTTTCGCCATATAAAGAAGTGCAGGAATTGGATACAGCTTTGCTTCGTCAAATGTCGTACTTAATTTGTTATCTTCGGAAACACCTTCAGTTTTGCATATTCTGGTAAGAACTGCTAGTGACATGGCACATTTCATTGTCTCTACCTAGAAAGAGAGAGCAAGAGAGAGGCATCAGTACATATATAGCAGTAATTCAAGTATGGTAACAGATATAATGCCTAGCGCCAAGCCAAAGTGCCGTTCATGGTAAGAACTCCTAATCATTGAACTGAAATGCAGATATGAAATCCAAATTTGAAAGTTCCATAAGAAAAATATAAATTTACTAACCAAGAAATTTGAGGTGGTGACACTGTACTTGTACTTTGCATGTTTCTCATCCTGTGTAGGATCTTTTGGACTAGCTGTCGATTGCTTCGACCAATATATAAGTATAGCCTGAGAACTTGTCAGAATCGTCAGAGCACATATCACAAATGCCCTGAAGGATTGATAGAATTAACAATTAATAAACATTCAAAATCAATAATGGATCTCTCTGGTACTGAGCAAGGGCACAGGTCAGAGTTTTCTTTTGGGCTTCTTTGATATTTAGTTCGGTTATTGGCTTGAACTACAGTTAAATCAAACTATTTAAGGTCTAGTACTGTCATGAACTTTATCCACAGTAATAACACAAAGCATTAGTAGAATAGTTGAATTTGACACTCGATATTTGCAAAAAAAATAAAAATAAAATAATATTACCATAATTGAACTCGTTAAAAGCAAAAGGTTCTATACATGATATTTGTAAGGAAAAACTCTTACTTTAACTTCCAACTGATTTTTTTGGGTGAAGTTGTCTCCTTTTGTTAAAAGTGATTTCTGATAGTGCGTCGTAGAATTCAGATATAGAACTTACTGCCAGAAAGAGGTGCCTGCGCTTCTGCATCCTCCTACAACAATCAAGTTTCAAAATTCAAACATCAACAGTAGTTCAGAGAGATTACTTGAAATGATGAATGCTGGTACATTCCTTTACCAGCAAAGATGCTATGTCTGGTATCTAATCCCTTTTAACTCTTTGATTTCAATAGGTATCTGTCATCATCAAAAAGAAGAAAATAAAAAAACGGCTTATACCACATCATAAATTTGTCAGATGCTTATTTGCAAAGGTTTGTATTGGAAGGCAGAAATGCAATACAAGGTTTTGGAGCAACAAGAGCAGGAACTGATACTTGCAGAGTAACATAACTACAATTTTCACATACAAATCACGTACAAGAGACCACTACCTAACATTGCAAATAAACAGTTTTTTTTTTAGATGAAAGTGAGGTCATTCCTCACCAATTTCCATTGAAATCGAATGGAAATTGAATATAAAAGGCTAGATACCAAACCACTGGTATCATCATGCTTTACAGATTGGGATGCATTGCATTGAATTGAATTGTAAGGTACTGGTACAAGTGTAGAACAGAATGTGTGGGGTTTTGGTGACCAGGTGGGCCAATTATCAGTCACATTCATCCCAGACAAATTTCCAGTTTTCACTCCCAAATTTAAGGCCGGTGGTTCCAGTGGCTTTTATTAATTAATTTGTATATCAAAATCATGTGGGGGAGTATTTGGATGGTGAAATTAGAGAGATGTTTGCAAAATCAATACTGGTATGCAGCACCAGTATACCACTGGAGGGTATCGTACAAGCATCCACAGATAAATAAAAAGGAAGCGGAGACTTACTGAGTCAGAAGACGGAGACGCAGAGATCCAAAGGAAGCGGAGAGACGCTGAGAGGCGAGCAGGAGAGACGCTGAGGGGAGGAAGGCCCCTTCTCGATCTCGATCTCGATCTCCAGATCCCCTTCTCGATTCTCCTAATTTCTCGATCGCCGATCGTCGCCAGCAGGAGAGACCCGATCGCTCGCGTCGATTTCACAGCGGCGTGTGCTGATTTCTTTCTTTCTTTGTTTTTTCGCTAACAAAACGTGCCAATTTCAGGGGATTTTCGCGGCGTGTATTTCAGGTGACACTTCTGGGACCGGGCCAAATCGGTCCCAGAAGGCTATGCCCAAATCCGTCCCAGCTGCGTTTTTTTTTAGATTTTTTGAAATCTTCTGCGACCGGCGATCGGACCCGTCTCAAAATCCAGTCCCAAATAGATAATTTTGCTGTATACACGGTATACTATATACGGATGTGAAAAATTGACAAATTAACAGTATGTAATGTCACACGAGAAAAAACCTCCAACGTCCAAACACGATCTAAAAGTTTTAAACCATGTCCATAAGTGACAAATATATATTTTGTACACGGTAATAAAAATGTATGCACAACATTCTTTATAATTAATTGTGATGTAGATGTACCTGAATTTCTATATATGTACGTAGAGTCATACACATAAATCGATACCGATGTACAAAAGTTAATGGTGATAATTTAACTTATTTTAAGTAAATTATAAGAGGAGTGATAAGAACAAGAGAATAATCTTTCCAGCAAAATCATATCTTTCAAGTAGACGAAATTGCCTATTTAATTGGCTTGACCAAAATCATATCTTTCGATCCGTCTATTGCGAAACCTTTGCATATTTCCGTGTGGTGCATTCCGATTTCTGTTATTTACACTTCACAAAATACATAGTAGTATTTTTAAACCAGTTATAATAAATTATTGTTACTTGCCAAAGACAGGACAGAAGAAAAAATGAATGTACAATAATTCTCCTTTCCGTATTGGATTCAAATTTTTTTTACCTGGGTGGAATCTTACAAAAATATTTGAGGTTTAAATTTTAACACATTTTGTCTCAATTTAATTATGAAGCACCTATATATGTTTCCTGCGAAATTTCCGGCGTACTGATAAGTTTGGTTCCAACAATATTTCTAATTAAACAAATAATAGACTTAAACATCTCTGAACTCAATCAACTTGGATTTACTGAGACAATAACATAGTGACGTCCCATGGTATTACAATTACCCACATTAATTATTTAGAAGCATTTAATGTATATATAGCTCGTGAATTGTGTTTTCATGTATTATTAACAATTAGTTTTTAATACAGTGACAAAAACGATAATGCCCATCAAAACAACATAATATTCAAAATCCACATACAAACTTCATATTGTTTCTTATATCCCCTTTTATCTATTTATTTTTTAATTTAATTATTTTAAATCTCAAATTTACAAGTATACCCTTCTCTCTATCAAGAAGGTGTCCAGTGCTCTCCCCAGCTAATTTTTCCCATGTCCGCCCCCTCTCAATCAGTGGCGTAGCCAGGATTTTCATCAAGGGTAGGCAAAATAAATTATTATTATATTAATTATTATTATTATTATTTTATTTTATTTTATTTAAATTATTAAATTATAAAATATTATAAAATAATTTTTATTGGGAGCGGAATCAGTAATTAACCATGAATTAAAATTGAGAAAATCGGTAGAAATCCACCGAATTAGATCGAAAACTCGATGTTTTTGAAAGTTTACTTTGAAGCATAGTTCACAAGACTCTTCTATTAAAATTCAGCTCATTTTAAATAGTTAAACATAATAAAAATAATTTAATGCATTACATTAAATTTCATAATATTACTTTATAAAATATTTTAGTCTATTCCTTTCACAAAAAATAACAAATTTATTGTAGTCCCACTATCATACCATTCTTATTAACCTTCTTCTTGTCGGAGTATTTCAAAATAGATAGATGAAAGACTACCAAAATTGTAACGACTCCGCCAATTTCACTAATCGAGAACTTTGACTCAATCGGGAATAAACAAAACTCAAATCCAAACCAACTATATACAAACTTGATACCGTATTTCAAAATTCAGGGGTAGGCGACTGCCTACCCCTGGATATAGGTGGCTCCGCCACTGCTCTCAATCACTCATGTCTAATCTCGCCATGGCTCTCTCTTCCTTCTCTCTTATAAGTAAAACATCGTTCATCATGCCTTCTTCATTAACTACTTCATACCTCTCCATTTCTTCATTAAACGACAACTTGATTAAGAACAAAAAGAGATAGAGAGAGTGAATAGGTTTGATTGGATCAAAATTCCGCTTGAAGACATCACCGATTTGTTTCTTCTAAACAACAATAACGAAGTGACACATTTTCACTACTACAGAAATGGTCATTGTACACTGCACATTATACACGGATTCGATAATTTTACCTAAAAACCGTGGAGAAATTCTAATTTTTTGGAAGCCCGAAATATGTGTGGGATCTCTACACGGATGTTTACTAAAGAATCAGTGTAGAAAGCCGTGAGAGAGCTACACAGACGTTTATTAGGAAATGTACACGGATTATTATTTAAATAACAGTGTAGAAAGCCTTGAGAGAGCTACACGGATATTTAATTAAAGAACCGTGAAGAAATGTCCAAATTGTACACGGATGTTTGTTTAAATAACAGTGTAGAAAGCGTGAGAGAGCTACACGGACGTTTAATAAAAAATCGTGTAGAAAAGTTCTTTTAGGGTTTTGGTTATTAAAGGGCGCGCATTTTCCAGCACCAAGTTGGTTATATAAAAGGCCTTCTCCTTCCAGCGCCGATTTGATCAATTCTCTCTCTCTATGTAATCTGATCATTTTAGAGGCGGATGAAGATCATGTTTTAATAAAGAAATAGCTGATTGAATAAAGAATCGGATGAAGATTTTCAAAAAAAAAGGAAGAGGTGAGATGAAGGACCTTCAGAGCCAGACGAAGAACCGGATGAAGAGTCGAATGAAGAGTCGGATGACTCTTCATCCGACTCTGAAGGTTCTCCATCCACCTCTTCCCTTTTTTTTGAAGGTCCATCCAACTTTTTATTTCCAGCTAGCTCTTTCTTTATTAAAATATGTATCTTCATCCCTAAGAAAAGAACCCTACTGGATAATTTCAGAGTCGGCCGGATGAAGAGTTAGAGAAGGACCTTCAAACCGGATGAAGAGTCGGTCTGATTTGTGCGCTAAAGTGTTTTTGGAGGATAATTTCAGAGCCGGATGAAGAGTCGGATGAAGGACCAGAGCCGGATGGGGAGTCGATGAAGTGTCGGATGATCTCGTCCGACACTTCATCCGACTCTCCATCCGATTCTGAGTGTCCTTCATATATCCACCTCTTCCAGTCCTTAATAGATTTTTTTAGTTTATATGGATTTAACTTTTGTAATTAATGCTCAATAAGAATTTGTAATTTTTCTATAAATTAGTGTTATTGAATTTTTTGTTCAAATTGCTATATATGTTTTGGAATTGTGGATTTTAAATGTCTTCCTCTGTTTTGGAAATTGTTTGTTTTGCTATCCGAAAAACATTAAAAAAAAAATACAATGCTACACGGACGTTTAATAAAGAGCCGTGTAGAAAGGTAGAATAAAAAAAAAGGTTTTTTCTTTTAATTAATAGTGTAAAAAACAATTCTACACGGCTGTTTATATAAAAGTCCGTGTAGCTCTCTCGACTTTCTACACACATTTATAGCTAAATGTCCGTGTAGAAAGGTTTAGGGTTACAAAAAGCTTCTTCCAGCAGGCTTCCAGCGCCATTTTGATCAATTAATACTCTCTCTCTCTCTTTCTCTCTGTATTGAATTGGTCTGATTTCTGCGCACAAGGATTGATACCGGAGCTGAGATCTTTGAAGTTAATTTGTATTTCTCATCTCTATCCTGCTAGGTTAGTCTTCCTCTTTTCTCTCGCTAATTTTCTGGTACTTATTATAGCTTAATTATTTAGGTCAATTTATTTATTAATGCATGCATGCTTAATCTGTTTAGGTAATGTAAATAATTAGTGTATTGTGGTCCAATAACTGACCTATTGATGCTTTTAGGTCCATGCCCGTTCAAAATTAATCTAATAGGGATTAATTTTGGATAGTCCCCCGTTTGGGACTTCTCTTTGAATATTGTGTCTCATTTAGGATGTGAACACATATTAGCGGGATTTAATTAGTGTTTGAGAAAAGTTCGAGAGCATTTCTCCTTATTGCTCCTACGAGTATGTGGTTTTATGCATACTTGGGGAGTTAAGGAGAAATGTTGTCGAATTTTTCTTAAGAACTAATTAAATCCCGCTAATTAATGTGTCACTATTACATGCTGAAATATACATGTCACTAATTTTATGCTAAATTACTACAATTCTTCTCCAACAGCGGCCACTGGTCTTTGCTTGTGATTGTGTCACTTGAAAATACGATTTATATCATGGATTCAAAACGGCCCGACAAATCCATCACTACTCACCAGTCCAAAAGAGTCATGCCTGTTATAATTAAGTAAGTTATCTAAATATCACTTGGTTTGATTTTTTTTATAATTGTGGAATTGCTAATTACAATCACTCAATTTTGTAAGGGCTTTTATGCAATATGTTAAAGAGGGTGGTGTGCAAAGCACGAGTAAGAGCATAAATAAAATGAATGGGAGGTGGTTGGAGGTGAGCACACTATAATTTTATAATTTCATATTTTTTGTTTCAAAAATTTATTGTCATTCTGACATAGGCTGCTGAATGTAAATTTCAGTGCCCGCAACAGATTGGCGGTTGGGAATGCGGTTATTACACGATGATTTTTATGTTTCACTTTGTTGAGCGCATACAATTCCAATGGACAGCATATCCGGTATGTAATTCATATGTTTTGCCTTGACTTGTCCATACAATTAATATTGATTTCCTCTAAACTTGTTTTATTAGTTGCATTGTTATAATTGCAATAATTTATTTCTATAAAGCAAAACAGAGATGTAGTTGCTATATTTTTGTAACTTGCATGTTTTGAATTTTTTGTAGGATTCATCAGAGTCAAAGAGTTACTCCAAGGAGAAGTTAGATCAGTGTAGATGTATGTGGGCAGATTTTTTTATAAAATAATTTTGTAAACCAGAATATGGATTTGTATGATCTTTGTATAATTTAGTGTACATGAATTTTGTATTAATTTTTGATATAATTTGGAAATTTCCAAAATTTAGGGGTTTTGGTATTCTTATTTTGGAAATTCTCTGTTCTGGAATTGATCTGATTTTAAATGGCTGACAAAACTGGAGGCTAGCAAAAAATTGCAAAAAATGTAAAAAAAAAAAGTAGTTCAATTATACACGGAGATTTTAAAAAATATCCGTGTAGAAAGGTTTTTCACCATTAAAAAATATTAAAAAATAAAAGAGCTACACGGATTTAATTAAATATCCGTGTAGAAATGTTTTTCCACATTAAAAAAATAAAGAAGAAAATTAATACATAAAATTAAATATTAAAAAAATATTAAAAAATAAGAGAGCTAGACGGATATTTAATTATATATCCTTGTAGAAAGCTTTTTCCAAATTAAAAAACATTAAAAAATAATATAGCTACACGAAAATGTAGCTAGATGTCCGTGTAGAAAGGTTTTTCACAATTAAAAAAAATTTTAAAAATAAGAGAGCTACACGGAAATCTAGCTAAAAGTCCGTGTAGAAAAAATTTTCAGCATTAAAAAAAAATTAAAAATAAGAGAGCTACACGGAAATGTAGCTAGATGTCCGTGTAGAAAGGTTTTTCAGCATTAAAAAAAATTAAAAAATAAGAGAGCTACACGGATATCTAGATAAAAGTCCATGTAGAAAGGTTTTTTTTCAGCATTAAAAACAATTCAAAAAAATTAATACATAAAAAAATAAGAGAGCTACACGGACATTTAGCTAAATAACCGTGTAGAAATCTAATTGTACACTGCTTTTTATGTAATAATCCGTGAACGATTAGGGAGAGCGCCAGTGTCAAGGATTTGTAAACGGTTGTTTATGTAATAATCCGTGTAGCTATCAGTAATTGTACACGGTAAATATCCGTGTGTATATATACAAGGATTTCTACACCGTGGCAGCCCACGCGGCAGGAAATCCGTGTAGCTCGCTTGTTTATGTCCGTGTATAATCACTTATTATGTAGTAGTGTTTGCTGCTTCCCTCCATTTGAATCCAATGGAGAAGATGATTGTGATGGTGAAGTAGTAGCTTTTCAAAAAAAAAAAGTTTAGATAACGAGATGTCTCTGTTTTTTTTCAAAATTGCCAATTAGTGAAGATTTTTTTTTTAAAGTTTAATTACAAAAAAGAAACATTCTGTCTATTGCATCGAGAAAAACTTGTATTGCGTGCATGCTTCAGCTGCCAGCATCTTTTAGTTTAGTGCCTCGACTCTTGGTGATAATCACAGAGGAACAATTAGAAAGACTGATTTAGCAATTGAATTCCACGAGAAAGGGTTAATTTGGACTAACGAAGGTGAAGTGAGAAATGTTATCAAACAGATTGTAAACGAAGCGAACTCAAAAAGGAAATGCACCAAAGCCGTAGAAAGGATATATTTGTCATTGTAATATTTAAAATAATTAAACAAAAAGAAAAATAGATAAAAGGGGAAATAAGAAATAATATCAAGTTTTTATGGGCATATTGGATATTATTCTGTTTTAATGGGTATTGGCTATTTTGAAAGTTTTGATGGGTACGCCAGAAATTTTCCCTATATTAAATGTGAAAAATTCATTGTGACTTGTGTACTTTTGTATTAATTTAATTTTTGGTAATGATTCAACATAGCAAGCCAGCAACTTAGTTTTGAAGAACTATTCAAAAATATCAGGTCTAAAGATAAACCAAGCTAAGAGCACCTTTGTCTCTATAGCGATACCCAATGACCTTATACAGGTCATACAAAAACATTTTGTCGTCACCTCTTTCTCAGCTTCCGATCAAATATTTGGATCTCCCTTTATCAGTAAACAAACGAAGAAAAATACACTTCCAGCCGATGTTGGATGTTGTCCGTTCGAAAAGGGGAGGGATAGACCTCAAACTTCCTTCCATATGGGGGCAGGATAACTGTCACACCCCCGATACCGGAGGTGCGACAACTCCGCGTCTATTTACAGTTAGACAATTATATATGACAATACAAAATTCATAATTATATATGAGATAATTTTATAGTTAGACAATTATATATGCTCGATCACCGTTGGATGCTATGGTCCAACAAAAAAGTCAGTAATGATCGTGAACTTGTGTACTTCGGTATCAATTTTTGGTAATGATTCATGATATAAAGTCAGCAACGTACGAATCACAAAAAGATTGTCATTCACACATTTCAGTACATGAAATGCTTCTAAATAATTAATGTGGGTGATTATAATACCATGGAACACTATGTTATTGTCCCAGTCAATCCAAGTTGATTGAGATCAGAGTTGTTTAAGTCTATTATATGTTTATTAGAAATTTCCTACCTACTGATAAATTCCCAGTAAATCCAACTTGACCGAGTTCTGGGATGTTTAATTAAGACTATTAATTATTTGTGTATTTAGAAATGCTGGAACCAAAACTTATCCGAAGGTAGGAAATTTCGTGGGTAACATAGGTTCCTGATAAATTGAGACAATATGTGTTAAAAAATACAACAACAATCACGCCTTTAGTCTCAAACAAGTTGAATAAATTAAAAAGTAAAATCCAACCGGAATCTCAAAACAAAGATATGTAGTAATAAAAATAATAATAACAATAGTAGTAATACTATAATAATAAAGGTATCCATAATAATAATAATATTATTATTATTAATATCAACAATATTATTTCTATACTATAAATTGAAGAAGAACGAAATCCACAGCCCAACTTTCATGCGACGCTGTTCGAAACCAACTCTTTAAATACAATCTGTTTCTTCATAAAAACATTTTACGATTTCATATGATGTGAATCCTAGCTGACTTCTATCTCTCCTTGTGCTTTTTGATACGACTTATAATTTTAATACACACCGGTGCCTGAAGAGGCCTGCTAAAGAGATGATCAAATCATCTCAAAGGGTGTTTAACGAGCTTTTCTTCTAGTTGATTGTGTTCCGAGATGTTTTAATATTCTATTTTTTGTTTAATTTGAATAGCTGAACCGAACTCGGTAGGAAGGTGATTTCGTAAGAAACATATATATCTATTAGTGCCCAAAAACCTCAGACAAAAGGTGTTCAAAAGAAAAAGCTGAATATTTCTTAATATTTCTACCACGGTAAATGATATTTAATCCAGTGCAAGTACAATACAATTATTTTTCTTATGTCTGGTTTAAGCAATTTACTTTCTTTCTTTTTTTATAAATGACATGTTTAGAATTATACAATACATTATTCCTTTTGGTTATTAAGTGTAATGACATATATAAGATCAAACAATTATTATCGGAATGCGAAATTAACCACACCAAAATATACGAAGCCTTTGCCACAGATAGATTGCAAGATCTCATTTTGGTCAAACCAATCCATTTCATGAACTTTCCACTTGCTTAAAGGATTATTTTTTTCATGAAGAACAGGTTGGCATGTATATTTTGTTTCAGAAAAAAAAAAATATAGGACTGGCCTCCAAGTCGCTTATATATTTTCCAGTTAATAAATATGCGAGTAGAGTTGCTAAACAGTCATGGAAAAAGTCAACAATAAATAAATTAAATATAACTAACACTCCTTATAATAAAAAAAATTAAATTAGAATAAAGATTTATTTCCTCCCGTACGTCTATTTACTCTATTCATCCCCCCATTACTTACTTTCTAGGAAGACCACAACTTTTCGCTAAAAAAGACAAAATAAAACGTGCATCAAAATCATTAATTACATGAAGAGACCGCTAATTAATTGGAGGGGCAATTTATATTTGAAATTTTTTACAACTGATGCGAGCAAATATGTATACATAACTTGTTTGGAATTGAGTATTGGAATAATATTTCAACATAATTAGAATAACTTGTTTAGCAAAACAAGTTTTTAAACTTTGAAAACAACATATAGACATGTAAGAAGTGATCAAATTTAGATTAAAACACACATTTGCTAATTTCAAATCTCAAATTTAGGGAATAAGATAATGTTTTTATGCATCAAGTAAAAAAAAAAGTTAATTATAGTTTTCAATTTGAGCAATTATAATCTACTTTTCATATTTTGTTTGTTTATTTTCAGAAATATTGAACTACATTGAAGAAGATCACACTGACAGTGATACTTCAAGATTTTTTTTTATGTTATACTTGATCCATTTTTTTCATTTGTGTTTTTTTAAAGTAAAAATGTGGAGGCCAAGCCTCTTTATATCATTTGTTGTTATTTCTTTTACTGTTATTTATTATTTGTCTCTCTCTTTCTTTTCATTTGGGTTTTTTCTTTTCACTTGGCAATGTCAGATCACTGAGAATTCCTTCATATTCTATTCAATCTTATAATACGCCCCTGTTGCAATGCATGGGCACGATACTAGTGTATACTTATGCTCGCAAGTATTAACATATAATATATCAAGTATTCATATCTAAGATATCAAGTATTTCTTTAAAACAATGGACATCAACTTTATTTTATCTTTCTCATCACATATCCATCTTTTACACATTTTTAGAGATGAATTTTTTCCCTTCATTCAATATCGTTCATATTTCTGATAATCTGTAAAGACAAATGAGATCTAAAATCACAATGATGTACAAAGACTATGGTGTCCATATAGAAACATCCGATAGTCCTGCTTATTTCTTCTGTCGGGCTCAATGACTATGCTTGTGACACGTTTGTGAATCTAAAATCACAAACGTCTTCTATACAATTTTCTCTTTCAAATAAGATCTATGATCAAGTATTTTTGAGTTATCATTTGCGCAAGTATTCATACCCCGTAGTGCAAGTATTCATACATCGTCGTGTAAGTATTCATAACTCATCGCGATCCCGACCCCGATCCATACCGCATCACCTCCGACTTCCTATTGTCGGCTCCTACTGATCCGCCGGCAACATGACTTTTGAGGTTGTCATAGGCGATATATGGATACTTGCACGACGAGGTATTAATACTTGTACGACGAGGTATGAATACTTGCTCAATGTGGTATGAATACTTGATCAACAAGGTATGAATACTTGCTCGACGAGGTATGAATACTTGCTCGACGTGATATGAATACTTGCTCGACGTGATATGAATACTTTCTCGACGAGGTATGAAACATGCATGACGAGATATGAATATTTGTGCGATGGACAATCCAAAAGTATATAATCATGGATCTCATTTGAAAGAGAAAATTACGTAAAAGACGTTCATATGATTTTAGATTCGCAAATTTTCTAACAAATTATCATAAATATTGACGAGATTGAACGGAGAAAAAAAATAACATCTCTAAAAATGTTTAAAAGATGAGTATGTGAAGTGTCCGGTTATTTTTTAGAAATATTTGATGTATTATATAATAACACTTGCATGCATGCATATGTATCTATATCTATGCGTGCCAGTTGTAAAATATATCAAATATTAGGCAGTTCCCCAAGTAGTTCGTTTTTCCCCCAGATAGTTAATGACTAGAGAATAAATAGAGAAAATAAACTAGAGGATAGTTAGTTGCTCCCTTAAAATTAAAATTATTATCGGAATGCAAAATTAACCACACCAAAATATACAAAGCCTTTGCCATAGATAGATTGCAAGATCTCATTTTGGTCAAACCAATCCATTTCATGAACTTTCCACTTGCTTAAAGGATTTTTTTTTTTTTATGAAGAACAAGTTCGCATGTATATTTAGTTTCAGAAAAAAAAAATATAGGACTAGCCCCCAAGCCGCTTATATGCTTTCCAGTTAATAAATATGCGAGTAGAATTGCTAAACGGTCATGAAAAAAGTCAACAATAAATAATAAATATAACTAACACCCCTCATAATCAAAACATATTTTAAAATTATCGCTAAGCATTTCGCCAGAAAGATTATTCTCTTGTTATTACCACCTAATTATAATTTAGCTAAATAAAGTAAAGTATCACTTCTGTCCCATTAAGTTCAATTAATGTCAGAAATCTGAATGCACCACACAAATATGCAAAACTTTCACAACAAACGGATCGAAGATACAATTTTGGTCAAACCAATCCACCGGATGTAATTTCATCTCGAAAGAGCAGATTTTTAAATAATACGTAGACATTTCTCTAAAAACTTTTCTTCTATAGTTTTTTCACCCAAATTATAATTTACATAAAATAAAATAAATAATCAGCAATAACATATATAAATCCAGCAGAAGTTTTTTGGTGAATATTAAAGTTGAAAAATGTTGGTGTGAAGTTAAACAATTAAATCTCATATAGAGGTCAAACACTTACACTCGAGAAAAATAAAAAAAAGATCTTCACCTTAATCTTAAGAACCGTAATATGCCAATATTGATCCAAAACTTATATCTGAAATGCAGAACATAATATCTAATTCCATATGATATTCCATCGAATAGTGCAATTAATTTTGACTTACATTGCTAAGCTGAATCTCAAATTCTTTTTTTAGGCAAAACAAGCTTGCATTTAGTCAAAGTAGAGAACAGCCATTTTCGTAAGCATCAGACAATACTCTATTGTTTCTTGCCGGTTTGTGATGAGGTCGTGAGAATAGGTCTTCCAAGATAGCAAGACTTGATCCTTGAAAGATTCTCTCCAATTTTCTTACTGGATATTTTATAATTTCTTTTCATTGATAGTGGAAGATGAATAGAAGACACATAGACTTGTATTTTCCCTTGAATAATTGCTATTCGGAATATGTTAGTTTCGTATATTTTCGTATATTGTCTTTCCCTTTAAATAAGAAAACTGTGATGGCAGCATGCATGCGGCAGGGTTCCAGACAAGTTGCGAGAACCGACTTGCTTGAATAACTGGCCTTACTAAATTAACAGGTTTTGTGCGGCCTGCCAAGAAAATTTTAGCTGCCTACACAACTCTAGGTTAAATGTCTGAATTATACTTTAACTTCCCGGTTGTACTCTGCATCCCACCATATGCCTTTGTGCATATGGTCAGTTCCATAATTGTCAATTCCATAATCGATCTATCAATAATTTGAGCCTTGTCAGTATTAATCTACATGTTATTAGACCACAACTTAATGAATATATAGATAATCATATATCATAAATCCAAATAAGATCATTTTATAGTTAGACAATCATATATACATGCATGATCATACACAATTCATAATTAATTACATATATATATGCTCCGCGTTGGATGCTATGATCCATCAAAAAAAGTCAATAATGTACTTGAACTTGATCTGTACTTATGTATCAATTTTTTTGTTATGATTCAAGATAGAAAATCAGCAAGGTACGAATTGATCACAAAAAGATTGTCATTCACAGAAATAAATCTGCTACGATTCTAAAGAATTGTAGGGACTCTGCTTTTCTAAATTCAATCATTTATTTATTTTGAGATTTGTGCATAAAAACAAACTCCACTAGTGGAGAACTTGGAATTAGTGTCGGTTGTTTATGGGTATTAGTGTCGGACATTAGGCGACACTAATCGGGCTGATACTAATACTTTGTAAATAGCCGACACTAAAAGTAATACATTAGTGTCGGCTATTTATTAAATAGCCGACACTAATACTAACTTTTAGTGTCGGCTATTTATTAAAAAGCCGACACTAATAAGCATTAGTGTCGGCTATATAAACAACCGACACTAATTCTCAGTTATTAGTGTCGCCTACATCTAAATAGCCGACACTAATGTATTAGTGTCACCTTTTTATAAACAGCCGATACTAAAGTATTAGTGTCGGTTTTTTAAGGCGACACTAATTGTATGTTCTCCACTAGTGCTCTCCACTAGTGCTCCTTTTGTGATACGTGTATTCTAAAATATTAATCGTTAGATTTGAAAAAGTAGAATCCTACAATTCTTTGAATTGTAACAGAATTATTTCCGTCATTCAAACATTTCAGTGCATTAAATGCCTCTAAACAATTAATGTGGATGATTGTAATACCATGGAACACTATGTTATTGTCCCAGTCAATCCAAGTTGTTTAATTAGAAATGCTGGAATCCAACTTATCAGTAGGTAGGAAATTTCGTGGGAAATCTCAAAACAAATGTATTAAAAGATACAACAACAACAACAGCCACATCTTTAATTTCAAACAAATTAAGTAAACTAAAATATAAAAATGGTATCAATAATAATAGTAATAATAATATAATACTAATAATAAAACACTAACAATATTATATATGTCTATACTATAAATTGTAGGGGCCGAAGTCCATAGCCCTACGTCTATAACCACAAATCAAATACCTTACGACCTAAATTCTACTTCTAAACCCTAATTACTAGGTTATGGTTTTGGTACATCGATAGCAAACTTCCATGTGCCAATGTCCGAAATCAATTCTTTAGATACATTCTATTTCTTCAAGTTTCTTTCCTCATGTGAATCTTAGTTGACCTGTCTCTCGTTGTGCTTTCGATACGACGTATAATTCTAGTATGCACCGGTATCCCAGAAGGCTTGCGTTGGAGATGATCAAACCATCTCAAGTGGTGTATTCTGATTTGATCCCTTCTTGAATCCAGTGCAAAGGAAAATTATTGTATATTTGTTTTTCTTATGTCTTGTTTATGACAAGTTACAATAATTTATAAATAACAGGTTTAAAAATACAACTATGCATTTTGTCAAGAGCAAGTGGTCGGAATCGGAATGCACCAAACGGAACTATGCCAAGGTTTCGCAATATATATATAGACGGATCGAAATATATGATTTTGGTCAAATCAATCAATGAGAGGCAATTGCGTCTTGCTTTAAAGAACAGATTATAAATTAATATGATCTGTACGCATTTAATTTGCTGAAAAGATTCTTCTATTGTTCTTATCACTCCCTGTTGGCATGTTTATTTATTTTCAGAAACTTTTTGTGGATATAAAAAGTAAAAAAAATCAATAATAATCGTGAACTTGTGTATTTCTTTATCAATTTTTTGAAAAAGATTTTTTTTTTTAAAGATTTCTTTATCAATTTTTGGTAATGATTGAACATAGAAAATTAGAAAGTCAGCAATGTACGCATCACAAAAAGATTGTCATACACACATTTCACTAACGGGTGTATTTGGATGGACGGGTGCCTTAATGAGAATATTGGATTAACCTCAAATTAGTATAGTAGCCAAATCGAAATTTTGTTGCATTTGTAAAATAGTAAGCTAACCCATGAAAAACAAACAAACAGTAGTTGATAGTTTTTGATTTGATTTATATGTAGATTAGTTCAAAAAAATAGTTTTATTCTATGATTAGCTCTATTCTTCCTCCAACCAAATTGACCCTACAATAAATGCTTCTAATAATTAATTTGGGTGTTTGTAATAGCATGGAACACTATGTTATTGTCCCAGCTCAAAGTCGATTGAGTTAAGACATGTTTAAGTCTATTATTTGTTTAATTAGAAATGCTGGATCAGTAGGTAGGAAATTTCGTGGGATACAGAGAGAAGTACAACAACAACTACGTATTTAGTGTCAAACAAGTTGGGGCAAAATAGAAATGAAATTCAAATAGAATCACAAAACTGAGACCAAAAGTACGTACCAATAACAACCACCACAATAATAACACCCATAGTAATAATACTAATAGTAATAATAATATCGATAAAAATAATAGTATTAATACTAATAATAATACTAACAATATTATGCTTACACGATAAATCGTAAGGGCCAGAGTCCTATGTCCTACGTCCTTGACCCCGACTCATAAATTTTAGGATCTAAACCCTATAACACTACCTCTAAACGTACCATGATACTTAAGCACCCGAACTGCTAGGAATCCTCACAGTTCTGTACCATAGAGGCCCGCCAGAAATCTTGGTAAGTAGTTCTGTAAGAAAGTGAACTGCTAGAAATCCTGTCAGTTACGACAGTTTTAAAAAAAAATAATGACAATTATGGATCTTTATATATTTATTTAAGCATATAAAAAAAACGGATGGTGAGTGCTCTGAGTATTTTGGAAATTGTGAAATACTATATGCTTCACCACCGCCATTATAAAAACATCAAGACAGACTATGCTAATTATTATACCTATTCTTAAATACTGGTCATGAGTGGATAAGGAGCCATAAAACACACTGCTAAAATATTGGTTACCAGAAGACTTAGATGTGATACCCCTATAGAGCATACCAGTATGTCAGACAATGGAGGCCACACTACCCTCATGCAAATCTGGTACCACTGGCACCAGAACTACTGTGCTGAGAACAGAAAAAACGAAGAAGAGAGTGAATAAAGTTGTAATTTTGTTTTGCATTTTCCAAAGGCTGCGTCCTTTGGTGGCTCATGAAAAGTTTTCTGGTTTTTGGTCAATACTGGTAACATACAAATTGATGTCAATGCTATAATTGGTTAGGGTTAAGTATAAGGGATATAAGTTTCAAAAATATCAAGCGTAGGCCGGTGAACAACTTAGCCAATGATACAATACATGAGATTCAACTCTGGTTGCACAATGTGTAAAAGAAGCGTGGAGGGTTTACAGGGGCATGGGGGGGAGTATTGTACACTCCTCATGACAATAGGGGCGAATTAGATCTATCTTTTACTGTTACTGCTTACTGTTTATTACTTAGCGTTCACTTCTTTGTTTTTGTTTTTTTTTTTAAGACATGGGACTTCCTATGGTCTTCTTCAACCTTTTTGTAAATAACTCTTTTTTATATATATCTATCAATATGTTAGCGGCACTTCGCCGCCAACCATAAAAAAAAAAAAAGTTTTAAAAATATATATTTTGAGAATTCATAAACACATTTCAGGAAAATTCACGAGAAGAATCTGGGAAGTTGAAGCCTTCGCTACGAAACATGGCTTACTCAACTTGGTATTGGTTGGATCCGATCTGAGATTCACTCAAGTATTGCACTCATGCGGTTTTTTTTTTCATCAAACTCGGTTGAACAGTGTTGACGTGCACAAATATGTATACTTATGCACACAAGGATTAACATCTAATATATCAAGTATTCATATTTAAGAAATCAAGTATTTATTTAAAAAAATTGACATCAACTTTATTTTATCTCTCTCATTATATACCCATCTTTTACATATTTTTAGAGGTGGATTTTTTCCCTTCATTCAATATTGCCCATATTTTTTATGATCTGTGAAGAATTTTGCAAATCTAAAATCACAAACGTCTTTTATACAAGTTTCTCTTTCAAATGAAATCCATGATGCAGTATTTTTTTTAGTCATCCATTGTGCAAGTATTTATACCTCGTAGTGCAAATATTCATACCTCGTTGTGCAAATATTTGTAATTCATTGCGATTCTGATCTAGACTGCATCACCTTCGACTTTCTATCGTTGGCTCCTACTGATTTGTCGACAATAAGGCTTTTGAGGTTGTCACAGGCTATTTATGGATACTTGCACGACAAGGTATGAATACTTGCACGACGATATATGAATTATTGCTCGATGTGATATGAATACTTGATCGACAATGTATAAATACTTGCTCGACGAGGTATGAAACTTGCGTGGCGGACAATCCGAAAGTATGTGATCATGAATCTCATTTGAAAAAGAAAATTTGATTGAAGACATTCATGATTTTAGAATCACTAATTTCCTAACAAATCATCACAAATATTGGCGAGATTGAACGGTGAAAAAAATATCATATCTAAAAACGTGTAAAAAATGGGTATGTGATGTGTCCATTTTTTTCGGAAATTTTTGATATATTATATAATAACACTTGCATGCATATGTATCCATATCTATGCGCACCAGTTGTAAAATATATTAAATATTAGACGGTCCCCAAGTAGTTAGTTGTTTTCCTAGATAGTTAATGACTGGAGAATAAACGGAGAAATAAACTACATGATAGTTAGTGGCTCCCTTAAAATTATTATCGGAATGCGAAATTGACCACACCAAAATATACAAAGCCTTTGCCACATATAGATTGCAAGATCTTATTTTGGTGAAACCAATCCATTTCATGAACTTTCCACTTGCTTAAAGGATTTTCTTTTTTTTTATGAAGATCAAGTTGGCATATGCATGTATATTTAGCTTCAGAAAAAAAAAATGTAGGACTAGCCTCCAAGCCGCTTATATGTTTTCCAGTTAATAAATATGCGAGTAGAATTGCTAAACGGTCATGAAAAAAGTCAACAATAAATAATAAATATCTCTCCTCCTTATTAAGGAGCTTAATGTCTAGATCCTTCAAGAGTTCTGATTTACTGTTTTTTTTTCATAACGATGCTCAGCCGTTGAATTTTCATATCGCACATAGATGAATTTTTCAAATCATGAGCTTCAACACTTAAGTATGCATTGGTCGCGCCGCATATGATCCCAGTGCTGCGCCACATATGATCACAGTGCGCGTAGACCGCACGCCGCACCTGTGGACCGCGCCTCTGAACCACGCTAGGCACCTGCGGACCGAGCCTGTGCACCACGCACCCTTTTTTTCTGCTGAAGGCGGGATTCGAACCCAGTTGGGTTTTGTTGGTGCCAAAATTATAACCACTAAACTAGAGTTCACATGTGTTATCTTGTAGATAAATATAATATTTAACTATTTTTCTCTACAAATTTTATTTAAATTATCTCTCATCCTTATTAAGGAGCTTAATGTTTTCTACTACATAATTTGCTCCCGTTGCTGTGCACGGGCACGATTACTAGTAACTAATTAACACCCCTCATAATAAAAACATATTTTAAAATTATCGCTAAGCATATCGCCAGAAAGATTATTTGCTTGTTAGTACCACCTAATTAAGTTTTCAATTAATGTCAGAAATCGGAATGCACCGCAGAAATATGCAAAACTTTCACAACAAACGGATCGAAGATACAATTTTGGTCAAATCAATCCACCGGATGTAATTTCATCTCGAAAGAGCAGATTTTTAAATAATGTAGACATTTCTCTGAAAACTTTTCTATTCAGTGTCTTGTGCTTTATAACTACATCATTGATGTTGTATTACAATTTATTAATTCATCATTGATATATAATTACTGATCCTTCACTTGTCATTAACCTGCACAAATACTCAAGAAGAAAAACTGTAAAATACAATTATGTATGTTTTGCAAATCAAATCAAACGGATAAGTCGAGGGCTCCCAAGGCCAACAGATACTTCAAGATTTTTTTTATGTTATATTTGATCCATTTTTTTCATTTGTGTTTTTTGGAAGTAGAAATGTGGAGGCCAAGTCTCTTTGTATCATTTGTTGTCGTTTCTTTTATTGTTATTTATTATTTGTCTCTGAGTTTTTTATTTTCATTCAATTTTTTTTCTTAATTCTATGTGAATGTAGCTGTTATCTGTTGAGCGATGACCTTTCCACTCGGCAATGTCGGATCACTAAAAATTCTTTCATATTCTATTCAATCTTGTAATATGTTCTCGTTGCAATGCAGGGGTACGATACTAGTGTATACCATGCAAGTTTTAACATCTAATATATCAAGTATTCATATCTAAATTATCAAGTATTTCTTTCAAAAAAATGGACATCAACTTTATTTTATCTCTCTCGTCACATACTCATCTTTTACACGTTTTTATTGGTGAATTTTTTTTCCTTCGTTTAATATCGCTCATATTTCTGATGATCTGTGAATAATTTTGCGAATCTAAAATCACACACGTCTTCTATACAATTTTATCTTTCAAATGAGATCTATGATGAAGTATTTTCGAGTTATGCATTGCGCAAGTATTCATACCTCGTGGTGTAATTATTCATACCTCATCGTGCAAGTATTCATAACTCATCACGATCCCGATCTAGACCGCATCACCTCCGACTTCCTATCACCAGCTCCTACCGATCCCCCGGCAACAATGTTGTCACAAGCAATTTATGGATACTTGCACGATGAGGTATAAATACTTGTACTACGAGGTATGAATACTTGCTCCATGTGGTGTGAATATTTGATCGACAAGATATGAATACTTGACGAGGTAGATGTGGTGTGAATACTTGACGAGGTATGAATACTTGACGTGATATGAATACTTTCTCGACAAGGTAAGAAACCTACATGACGAGATATGAATATTTACGCGACGGACAATCCGAAAGTATATAATCATGGATCTCATTTGAAACTAAAATTACGTAAAAGACGTTCATATTATTTTAGATTTGCAAATTTCCTAACAAATTATCATAAATATTGACAAAATTGAACAGAGAAAAAAATACCATCTCTAATGTGTAAAAATGGGTATGTGAAGTGTCCAGTTTTTTTTTCAGAAATACTTGATATATTATATAATAACTCTTGTGTGCATATGTATCCATATCTACTCGCACCAGTTGTAAAATATATTAAATATTATTAGGCGGTCCCCAAGTAGTTCGTTGTTCCCCCAGATAGTTAATGCCTGGAGAATAAATGAGAAAAATAAACTAGAGGATAGTTAGTCGCTTCCTTAAAATTAAAATTATTATCGGAATGCAACATTAACCACACCAAAATATACAAAGCCTTTGCTACAGATAGATTGCGAGATCTCATTTTGGTCAAACCAATCCATTTCATGAACTTTCCACTTGCTTAAAGGATTTTTTTTTTTATGAAGAACAAGTTCGCATGTATATTTAGTTTCAGAAAAAAAAAACATAGGACTAGCCCCCAAGCCGCTTATATGCTTTCCAGTTAATAAATATGCGAGTAGAATTGCTAAACGGTCATGGAAAAAGTTAGCAATAAATAATAAATATAACTAACACTCCTCATAATAAAAACATATTTTAAAATTATCGCTAAGCATTTCGCCCGAAAGATTATTCTCTTGTTATTACCACCTAATTATAATTTAGGTAAATGAAGTAAAGAATCACTTCTGTCCCATTAAGTTCAATTAATGTCAGAAATCGGAATGCACAACACACAAATATGCAAAACTTTCTTTTTTTTGAAGGTCAGATGGCAAGAAGCCTGCTGACAATATATTAAGATAAAAAAAATATTTACACACCCCTTAGGGCTCTTTTTACACACTCACTCTTCTACACCCCTAGAATTATATTAAATGGTAAACAAAATAGATAAAAACATCGCAAAGTGTCAGGCATGATCGCCCGTCTCCCTTGCCCCTCTATCTGATATCTTACTAACAATTGCCTCCCCATGTAATTGCTTGTATTTTGACTTCATTAATTAACATATACACTTGTTTACTCTCCTGTGAGAAGATCCGTCTGTTTCTCTCCTTCCACAGACTATAATTCTCTTACGAAACATTATAGTCTTGTCTGGTGCTTACGAAGATTATTCTCTTGTTATTACCACCTAATTATTTTGACTTCATTATAGTCTCCTTTTCCTCTCACAAATATGCAAAACTTTCACAACATGACATATCGAAGATACAATTCTGGTCAAACCAATCCACCGGATGTAATTTTATCTCGAAAGAACAGATTTTTAAATAATATGTAGACATTTCTCTGAAAACTGAAAACTTTTCTTCTATAGTTTTTTCACCCAAATTATAATTTACTTAGAATAAAATAAATAATCAGCAATAACATATATAAATCCAGCTGAGATTTTTTTGTCAATATTAAACTTGAAAAGTGTTGGTGTGAGGTCAAACACTTACACTCGAGAAAAATAAAAAGAGTTCTCCACCTTAATCATAAGAATCGTCATATGTCAAAATCGATCCAAAATTTATATCTGAAATGCAGAAATTCTGACTTATATCGCTAAGCTGAATCTCAAATTCTTTTTTTAGGCAATACAAGCTAGCATTCAATCAAAGTAGAGAACAACAGCCGTTTTCGTAAGCACCAGACAAGACTATAATGTTTCTTGCTGGTTTGTCGTGAGGTCATGAGAATTGGTCTTCCAAGACTTGATCCTTGAAAGATTCTCTGCAATTATCTTACTGTATTTTTTTATAATTTCTTTTCATTGATAGTGGAAGATGAATAGAACACACATAGACTTGTATTCTCCCTTGAATAATTGCTATTCGGAATATGTTAGTTTCGTATATATATTGTCTTGTACCTTCCTTTAAATAAGAAAACTGTGATGGCGCGTGCGGCAGGGTTCCAGACACGTTGCGAGAACCGACTTGCTTGAATAACTGGCCTTACTAAATTAACTAGTTTTGTGCGGCCTGCCAAGAAAATTTTAGCATATTTATTTCCGTCATTCACACATTTCAGTGCATTAAATGCCTCTAAATAATTAATGTGGATGACTGTAATACCATGGAACACTATGTTATTGTCCCAGTCAATCCAAGTTGTTTAATTAGAAATGCTGGAATCCAACTTATCAGTAGGTAGGAAATTTCGTTGGAAACATAGCTGCTTGATAAACTGAGACAAAATGTGTTAAGAAGTATAACAACAACCACGTCTTTAATTTCAAACAAATTAAGTAGACTAAAAAATAAAATCCAACCGAAATCTCAAAACAAAGATAGATAGTAATAAACATAATAATAACGATAGTAGTACGTAGAACTAATAATAATAATAATGGTATCCATAGTAATAGTAATAATAATATAATACTAATAATAATACTAACAATATTACGTCTAAATTGTAGGGGCCGAAGTCGATAGCCCTACATCCTTAACCTCAAATCAAAAGACTTACGACCTAAATCCTATAATTCTACTTCTAAACCCTGATTCCTAGGTTATAGTTTTGGTACATCGATCGCAAACTTCCATGCGCCAATGTCCGAAACCAATTCTTTAGATACATGTTATTTCTTTAAGTTTCTTTTCACTCTTTCCTCTCACGTGAATCTTAGCTGACCTCTGTCCCTCGTTGTGCTTTGATACGACTTATAATTCTAGTACGTACCGGTGTCTTGGGAGGCATGCGTTGGAGATGATCAAACTATCTCAAGCGGTGTTTTCTAATTTGATCCCTTCTTGAATCCAGTGCAAAGGAAAATTATTGTATATTTGTTAATCTTATGTCTTGTTTATGACAAGTTACAATAATTTATAAATAACAGGTTTAAAAATACAGCTATGCATTTTGTGAAGTGCAAGTGGTAGGAATCGGAATGCACCAAACGGAAATATGCAAAGGCTTCGCAATATATACACAGATCGACATATATGATCGATTTTGGTCAAACCAATCAACGAGATGCAATTTCGTATTTCTTGAAAGAACAGATTATAAATTAAATAATGATCTGTAGGCATTTAATTTGCTGAAAAGATTCATCTCTTGTTCTTATCACTCTTGTTTATTTATTTTCAGGAACTTTTTGTGGGTATTAAGAGTAAAGAATTCAATAATAATCGTGAACTTGTGTATTTCTTTGTCAATTTTTGGTAATGATTGATGGTTGAGTAGATAGAAAAAAAGACGAGCGAGAGAAAGAAAAAAGACAGACGTTTCTAGGCGATTAGCGAGAGAAAAAAAAAAGAGAAAAAAAAAGAGAAAAAAGACAAGGAAAAAACAAAAAATAGTAGAAAAATAAATTCCAGTGTCGCTAAAAGTTGCATCTCATCGTTAGATTCGACAAAATCAGGCCTTATTGTGGATCTAGGAACCATGGCGGAAGCCTGTATTCGCAGATTGGACTTGATGAGAAACAAATTCTTACAAGCAACACAAGGCGCCATTAATGGCGGATCAATCTATACTAGGCCCAGGCCCGCGTAGTTCATATCAACAAATTCTTGTAAACAGGCCGCCTGTCTCTTCTGCCTATCCGAAGGCTCCACTTGTGTCAAAATCAAAGCTTGTTTGTAAGAAAATTGCTGAGATCCGTGCGAAATCTTCCCCTACCCATCCCGTATGTATGAAATGTGGCGATCGTGGACACCTGGCCAAACAATGTCGCAATAAACAACTTTGTTTTGCTTGTAACAAAGTTGGCCATCGCGCATCGGAGTGTCGTCTTGTCTCAAAAACAACGAGATCGCTTCGCATCGCTCCAGTCACCACTTCTCTTACAGATTCCCTCTCAGCGAGAAACCCTAGATCGATCGCGGTCGAGGAACCGCGGTTGCCCACCCCGACCGACATGACGTTCACACCTCCTCTCGTTATGCTTGAAGCAACCCCTAGGTCTATGGCGATCGAGGCGAATCTCATGATGAGCTTCATCCTTGACGACATCGCCGCCTGGGGACCGGATACGGTGGAAAGGGTGCTTCGGAGTAAGTTCCGCAACCATCTCTGGGTGGCGTCCGTATTTGATGAGTACAAGTACCTTATCAAAGCTCCAAATCCGAACTGGTTGGATTCTGTTGCTTCTCGCGGTTATCTCCGGCTTGATGATGTCCAGTTTCAAATCATCGCCTGGGATAAGAGTCTCGGAGAAGGTATGTCGTTACAGACCGTCTGGGTACGGATCTATAATTTCCCCATTATGTTGGATGAATTTTCTGAGTATGATCGGGTTTTGAACCCTTTTGGTGCGTATGTGCAAGAAATTGATAGTGCTACACGAAGTGGATATGATGTTCATTTTTTGCGGCTGAAATTAGCAATTTGTGATCTCAAACTGTTACCAAAAACTCACACGGTACCATACCGTGACCCTTCTGGTGCCATGTCTAAGTATATCATTGACATAGAAGTCAAAGCTGAACTCACTGAACCTCTCGATGCCTGGGCTAGTCGCAAGAGGGATACACCTTATCCAAATGGTACATAATTTGGGGAAAGTGAACGCAGAGATACAAATGGTAACCCTCTCCAGCCTGGCAATCAACCACTGGCAAACAATCCTCCTCCCCTTCACCCCCACCAGGAGGAGGCAGTATCAGAATGGTGCAAGCCATGGACAAGGGTAAAGGTACTCTTGCGTCTGAAGAGGCATGGCTGACTTTTCTTCAATTCCTGAGTGCTGGTGATATTCCTGGAACTAGCAACACCACTGGACCTGATGCACCATCTGGATCTGGTGTCCATTCTCCTCCCTCTCCTATTTTTCCCCCTCCTACCAATCTCACACTAGCCCCTGATCCTGTACCAGTCGTGCAACCTACCCCACACACGGTTTCCTCTTCCCCTAAAGCCATCCCCAATACTACCACTGCTACTGTGACAGTCTCCCCATCTCCTAACCTGATCTCTCCTAGCTCTACAACATCACCAGTCGTAGTAACTACTAATACCTTACCACAGGAACCCTCCCATCGGCCCCACACACCTCACCCTACCTCCCAGGACCCAGATAGTGAAGACGATGAATCCATTATAGCTAGAGGTGTGAGACTTAAACTTATCCCTCCTCCCAAGGCTGCCAGTGTTCCAGTCAAACCTCCGATGACTTGGGAAGAACGACTGAAGAAATTCCCACCATACCATAGAAAGAAATATACCTGGGGGCGTAAGCCCAAAAAACTTCCCTCTCCCAACCAGATCTCTATTAAGAAAAAAGCCTAGTTTAAGAAACCCCGTACATCTCAGTCTGGCACTAAAACCAAGGCACCCTTATCTGGCGCTAGTTCTGGCAAACCCCTTCATCACAGCGCCGATGCTACATCTGGCATCAAAGCTAGACTCAGAAGTGCCACAAAGGTTGGTGGTGCTCCTGATTCTCCTATCCACCTTTCTGATTCTGATGATCACAATGAACTAGATCCTTCTCCTAATGCTGACACACCTGAAGTCCAGGACAACAATCCTAGACGAAGCCTACGATTCACTGTGAAAAGAGACAATGATCCCATCCTCAGCAAAGCACAGAAAAGGAAACAGGCATCTGGTAGTAGCCGCACAGGTATACAGTTACTTAATAGCTTTCCTTACTCTAGGTTAACGGTAGATCAAATAGTAGAGCTTTTTAGAGTATATCAGATTAGTTTAGGTAATACTCTTGATGATTGTAAACTTATCATAGATAGTATTCAACAAATGGATAGAGCTAATTTTGAGTTAATAATTAAGAATATTCTTAGTCAACCTCGTAAAGATCAACAGTTAGCAATTTTAGACTTCCAGCAATTGATAAACCCAGAGAACAATGTAGTTATCAAATGAATATACTTAACTGGAATTGTAGGGGATTAAATTCTAGTAGTAAACGTCAACGTCTTAGAGATATGATAGTAGAGAACAAAATCGATATTGTTGCAATTCAGGAAACTAAGAGAGAACACTTTACTACTAGGACCTTAAAGAGTATTTCTACTAGGTTAGATATATGGTTATGGGTGCCGTCTATTGGTAGATCTGGGGGGGATTCTATTTGGAGCAGATAGTAATAAAGTTACAGTTACTAATCATTCGTTACATCGATATTGTTTGAATGTATTCATAGAAAATAAATTAGATAATATTGTCTGGCAAATGACAATTGTATATGGACCAGTCCTTTGATCACACAAACAAGTTTTTTGGGATGAGTTAAATAGTGTGAAAGAGCCCACAAATCAATTATGGTTACTTTGTGGGGACTTTAATGCCATACGGAAAACCACTGATAAATCTGGTCCCCATTCTGACTATTCTCTTAGCCGTCAATTCAATTCATTTATACAAGATCACATGCTAGTAGAGCATAAATTGCACAATAGAAAATACACTTGGAGTAATGGTAGGAATTTTGCACTATTAGCTCAGTCGATTGGGACCTCACATATCCAAATAGTTTAAATTCGGATCTTAGTACTAATTCTTCAGATCACTGCCCTCTTCTCTTCCACACTAATCATAATGTCCACCAACTCCCTGTTGCGTTTAGATTTGATTATTTATGGTTAGAACAAGAGGAATTCATTAAACTTCTAGACAAATGGTGGTCTGAGGTTCCTTTACGATTACCTAATGTAGCTAAATCTTGGAATAGAAAATTAAAGCATATTAGAAAACGTATTAGAGGTTGGGTTAGAAACTTTTATGGAGTCCAGAAAAAGGAAAATACCAGCCTACAGACACTTCTTCATGACTTAGAACTTACTCAAGAGGATAGGCCTCTTAGTGAATTACAGGCTGAATTATGGATTACCTATAAAAATAAACTTGAGGAAATCTATAGCCAGGAAGAAGAACAGTGGAAACTTAAATCCAAACAAAAATGGCTAGAAGCAAGCGATGCTAATACCAAATTTTTTCACACCATTGCTACTCACAGATCCAAAAAAAATAGAATCAACTCCCTAGAAATTGATGGGCATTTAACTTCAAATCTCCCTACTATCAAAACACATATAGTTCAGTATTATAAAGATCTTTTGGGATCTGAAGGCGTTAAATTTGGACATCTAGCACCTGATTTTTGGGATACCCCGGATAAATTGACTGAATTTGAACAATGGTCTTTAGAAAGACCCTTTACTGAGACAGAACTCAAACAGGCCCTTTTTGCCTGTGACCAAAATGGAGCCCCTGGCCCTGATGGGTTTACCTTTAAATTTTATCAATTTTTCTGGAATACAGTCAAAGCAGATTTGATGTTATTGTCTCATTACTTCTTTGAAAATCAGTTAGACTTACATAGAATTAACAAATCTTGTATCTGTCTCATCCCTAAGGAGAACAATGCCAATGTCATTAAAAAATATAGACCTATTAGTTTAGTTAATTGTAGTTTTAAGTTACTCTCTAAACCATTGACTACTCGATTAGAACCTGTTATGTCTAGGATTATCGATGAAAGTCAATCGGCTTTCATTAAGAATAGATACATCTTAGATAATGTGATACTTAGTCATGAAATTCTGCATTCCTGTCAAACTCTCAAACAACCAGGGGTTGTAGTCAAAGTGAATTTTGAGAAAGCTTATGACAAAATTCACTGGGACTATATCTTGGAAGTTTTAGCTAGTAGGAATTTTGGCAATAAATGGATTCAATGGATTCAACACTGGTTGTACAGCTCGCAGTCTTGTCTTACAATCAATGGAGAACACACTGAATACTTTTATTGTAAGAGGGGAGTTAGACAAGGGGATCCTCTCTCCCCATTTTTGTATATCTTGGCATCTGATACTTTAAGTAAAATTTTGTCTAAAGGGAGACAACAGAATATTTTGTTAGGATTAGGCCCAAATTGTCTAAATAATCAATCTGTTACCAACTGCCATTATGCTGATGATATCATCCTATTCTTAGAGGCCACTACACATAATGTAGAATCAACTTGGTGGGCTATGATGGCCTTTGAAGGACTCTCTGGAATTAGAGTCAATTTTGATAAAACCTTTATGTATCCTATACATGTAGAAACCAGTGATAATCTTAATAGTCTTTTTAGATGTCAATGGGGTACATTTCCCTTTACATATCTAGGACTCCCTTTAAGTAATAAAAAACTTACCTTGTTAGATTGACAATTCCTAGTAGACAAAATTATCTACAAACTACTGATATTGCTATATCTGAGCTATTGTTTTGACCAATTTCAGTACCAAAACATGTATTTTAAGCCATCAAATAACGTCTATTATAATGAATACATGTAGAATTTGGTACTGCTGCGCTTTCATTCTTACTTTGCAGGAAATTGGTGAAATCAGGAGAATTTCTGAAGTTCAGAGACTTTGATGCGACCCGCATCATGATTGATGCGACCCGCATCATGATTGATGCGAGGCGCTTCCAGTCCTCCGAGTCGCACTGACAGCCTCTCCTAGTCGCACCAGCAGGTCGCAATGCCGTCTCATGCGAGGCGCATCCCTCATACTCCAACGGGGGTCGCAACGGTGGTGACGCGACCCGCAACGCGAGTCTCCAGAGCAGACAGCAAAGGCCCAATAAAGGCCCAGAATTGGAGTACTCGTTTTGAAAGGTCTATAAATAGACCACCCCTGCCACCAGAGGAGGGAGTTCCGAATTTGAAGATTCAAAACCTCAAGATCCTTGGAGTGTGGTGCAAGAAAGGGAAGAAGAAGGGAAGATTCTTGCTAAATTGCTTCATTCGGTTTTATCATGACTTCTCCTCTTATCTCTTTCTCTTTCTTTATGATGCTTGAGTAGATCTTTCTTGTTTCTAGGGTTGATGTAATCTAAAGCCTTGATTGTGATGTGTTGAATTCGAATTTGAGTTGTTCTTGTGTTCATTTGATTGAGAATTATTCTTTCATTGCTTGATTGTGATTGTTTGATTGAATATTGTTGTCTATTGTTGAATGTTTCTTGCATCTCTTCTAATATTGAGACCTTGATGTTTCTTGCAATTTGATCAAGCATTCGAGGTAGATCTTAAATCTGAAAAGTAGATCAATTGAACCGAGAGGTGAGATTTCCATCTATTGAGAGATAGTGGATACCTTTAGCAATCTGATCAAATGACTTAGATTGAACACTTGTAAACGAAAGTTTGAGGTTGTAGATCTAAGAAGGTGAAATTGTAATTCCTTACTAGGTTCATTAAGCCAATAAACGAGAGTTGAGGTTCATGAACTTTAGGTACGGTCAATAGATCCTTGCACAAGTAAAGAACTCAGAAACGATATCAATGCTGCATTCGCTCGAAGACCACGCGGGTCGCATGAGAGATCATGCGGGTCGCATCACAAGGGTCGCATGCGAAAGCATGCGCGTCGCGTGAAGGTCGGAGAGGCAAGGTAGAGGATGAAATCTGAAACCCTGGAAACTTCATTTTAAATCAATTTGAACCAGCTTTTATCTTTCTTGTTACCTTCTGTTATTGAACTTAGAAATTTGAAACAAACTCAAACCAAACTCTTCACTTCTAGTACCTAACTAGGATAAGTAGTGATCTAGACTTGATTTGTACCGTCCCTGAGGATCGATACCTGATTGTACTCTTGAACAAAGGTTATGCACTTGCAACCTAATATGAAAGCTCAATCACGGTTTAAAAGGGTACAACTAGTTGTACCTGAAACTTTGTGTGCACCCTTTTTGACGCGAACAACTACCTAGTTGGAAAGGAAGTATGTTATCCTTAGGAGGTAAATTGACTTTAATTAATGCAGTTTTATCATCTATTCCTTTATATACTCTCTCTGTCTATAAGATACCAGTTACCATCCTGAATAAAATAGATAAAGTTAGGAGACAGTTTCTGTGGCAAGGAAGTGACCCCACCAGGAGAAAATATGTTCTCATGAAATGGTCCATTGTATGCCTTGCTAAACAATTTGGGGGCCTGGGTGTTCTTCACCTCAGAGACATAAATATTGCTCTCTTGTTAAAATGGTGGTGGAAGTTGAAAAATCCTGAGTATCATAGTACTTGGAAAAATCTTATCTTCTTGAAATACTGTACAGTACCTGTAGCTTTTAAATCCTCTTTCTGGATAACACTTATCCAAGTCAGTACATTAGGCCAGACCAGTGTGAGTTATGTACCAGGATGCCACTCTGATGTTCTATTCTGGGAGGATATTTGGTACCAAAATTGTTCTCTTGCTTCAAGGTTTCCTCAACTTTACCAACTCTGCTTTAATCATAAAATCCTGGTACCTGAGGTTATCCTCTCACAAGGTAACATAATTCAGTTTAGAAGAACTCTTCAAGGAGTTACACAAACAGATTGGTCTGAATTGCTTGAAATTATTAGCTCTGTCTCATTTTCTTCAGACTTTGACAAACTTACTTGGAGATGGGATCATACAGGGGAGTTTACTACTAAATCCACTTATCTTTTTCTTAATAACAGGGGGATAATACCTCTCCATCCTCTCATCTGGTGGACTGTACCAGTCCCACTCAAAATCAAGATTTTCATGTGGCTAGTTATGAACCAAAAAATTCTAACTAAAGACACACTAGTGAAAAAAGGGTGGGTAGGAAACCAACAGTGCCAATTTTGTCTAGAGCAAGAAACCAGGGATCATTTATTCTTTCAATGTCAGGTAGCTCAACAAGTATGGTTCTGGCTTGGTAAAAGTCAACACTATATGCATGCCTGGAGGGATTGGCAAGATATTTTCCAATTCTCATTTACATTATCCAAATCTGACCAAGCTGATTTCCTATTAGTATTTAGTGTTGTGTGCTGGATTTTATGGAAACATAGCAATGACTGTTGTTTTAATGATAGTTACTGTAAAACTGCTATATCTCTTATATTACTAATCAAAAATACTGTTTTGTATTGGGTATGGGGAGTTAAAAAGAAGAAGATTCAGATGGTAGCTGAAGATTGGATGTCTATTATTAAAGATGCTATCCCCCTTGGCGTGCATTCCCCCTGGAAGGGAGCTGGTGATGTATCAGGAGCCTCCCTGTGTTCCTAACAATGATATATGACATTTTGTGATTCTCACTTACTTTTTGTTATTCGTAGTAAAATCAGCCCATTGTGTTGCAACTTAGTTATCTCCAACTTAGAATATTTCTGGTTTTTAGCTAACTCTGTATGCTGGCTTATCTGTTGCCAGTTAAGACTGCTATCCTTTTGTTTTTGTTTTTTTGATGACAGCAACATTCAGGATATCACCTGATGAGCTGAAAAAACACTGCCTGGCATGTAATTAACAGTTCCTTTAATGGAATGGGCTTTTAGCCTTTCTTAAAATAATATATATATATATTTGGTAATG
The DNA here is from genome assembly GCF_964058835.1 of Carex rostrata. Taxonomy (NCBI): domain Eukaryota; kingdom Viridiplantae; phylum Streptophyta; class Magnoliopsida; order Poales; family Cyperaceae; genus Carex; species Carex rostrata. The sequence goes on from NC_135930.1 coordinate 1,996,835, forward strand.
ATTGAACATAGAAAATTAGAAACTCAGCAACGTATGCATCACAAAGAGATTGTCATACACACATTTCACTAACGGGTGTATTAATTTGGATGGACGCGTGTAATTTTGTTTTGCATTTTTCAAAGGCTGCGTCCTGTGGTGGCTCATAAAAATTTTCTGGTTTTTGGTCAATACTGGTAACATGCAAATTGATGTCAATGCTACAATGGGTTAGGGTTAACTATAAGGGATTTAAGTTTTAAAAATACATTTCTTGAAAATTTATAAACACATTTTTTAGGAAAATTCATGGGAAGAATCCGGGAAGTTCAAGCCTTCGTTTCGAAACACAGCCGAGTCAACTTCCGATCCTAGTTTCACCCAAGTACCGCACTCGAGCGATTTTTTCATCAAACTCGGTTCAATAGTGTTTGACTCGGCTGAGTTACCTGATTTTCAGGTCGAGTTAGTCAAAGTTAGACTGAGTAAGGCCGAGTCCTTCAGTTATTTTATCTTTTTTTCCTGACAGTTGTTGACCTATGATTTCAAATCACAAAAAAAAAAAAAAATCAAATTATACAAACAAAATTTGAACTAGATAAAAAATTAACACATACAAACAAAATAATTATGCACAAAATTTATGCTGCTAAATGTATTTTTTTTCTATACATAAATTATAGCTAGTTTGCATAAAAGGTGTATTCTGTTTGTAATGCATATATTACACTTAGTAGATTATTTGAGTATAATCTTTTGTCTACAAATTTTTTTTTCAAATTTTTTTTTACCAACTTTTCCTATATTTTGGCTACAAAACAAGGTCCTGCCAAAAAAATCAAGTCTTCCATCCGATTCTTCCGATTAACGCCGATTCATCGATCCGATTTTGATTCTGAGTTTCAGAACTATGGTTGAAGGAACGCTAATAATTTTAGTATGCATGCGGCAAGTCTTTGAGAGCAGCATGTTTTTTTGTATCTAGAATAGACATCTGAGGATTAACCAGGTGCCCATGATCAATGTAAATAACTTTTTTTTTGCTTATTTAATACAATCCTTAGTTGTTATTTTAAATTTCCACTAACACTCCAAAAACCTTTTTTTTGCGTCTTTTGTCGCGTCCATCAGCATGCAAAAACCTTTTGTGCGGGGACCAGACCGTGTGGTATGACAAGTTAATTAGATGAACAGTGGACAAAAAAATTTTGCGTTCCTCTTATTCTAAAATCTTAATGTGAATTTTTAAAGTTTTAATTATGAATCTAAAATAAGAGATCACCTAGAAAACCTTGCATCCTGATCTACATTGTCTTATATAACCCTTCTACACCCTCATCCATTTTAACATTTCCGTCAAAATGAACCGGGAGACCAATGGGACAGCCCCAGAGGCCCCAAATATCCAGCATATCAAAGAGACATCAGTCCCAGAGGACCTAGAAATCAGAGAAGAGACATCCACCTCAGAGTACCCGGAGAACGGGAAAGGGATATCAACTCAGGAGGACTCGGAGGGCGTAGAGTCCGCGAATACCGAAGGGACATCAGCCCCAGAGGACCGGGAGAACAGAAAAGGGATATCAACCCAGGAGGACTCAGAGAGCATAGAGTCCGCGAATACCCAAGGGACATCCGCCCCAAAGGACCGGGAGAACGGAAAGGGGATATCAACCCGGGAGGACTCGGAGGGCGTAGAGTTCGCGAATACCAAAGGGACATCCGCCCCAGAGGACCAGGAGAACAACAAAGGGATATCAACCCTAGAGGCCTCGAACACTGTAGAATTCGCAAATAACGAAGGGACATCCGCCTCAGAGGACCAGGAGAACGGAAAAGGAATATCAACCCAGGAGGACTCGAAGGCCGTAGAGTCTGCCATTACCGAAGGTGCACCCGCCCAAGAGGACTGGGAGATCGTAGAAGAGAGATCAACCCCAGAGGCCTCGGAGTCCGTAGAGTTCGTAAATACGGAAGATACACCCGCCCCAGGGAACTCAGAGATCGTAGAAGAGAGAGCAACCCCAGAGGTCCCGAATAATCCTACTTTTAATAATGACCTCCCAACAAGGAATTCTATTTTTTATGCCCCAGATCGCATCAGATGCAGGAGACAGTCTGATTTTGAGCCTAAGGTGGTTTCTATTGGCCCATATTTCCATGGAATCGGAGATCTGAAATTCGCGGAAAGTCTTAAAGACTCGTGCATGTCAGATCTTCTGAACAATCAACCAGTCGATATGAATGTGCTTGTTAACAAATTTCAAAAACATGAAAATAGTGCTAGTATATTCTATAAAGAAAAGTTGAGCCGGCATTCTTCTGAAAATTTTATTCAGATGCTAATTCGTGATAGTTGCTTTATTATCCATGTAATTCTCTCTCTCTCAAAAGAGGTAACGGATTACGGGCAAGCTTGTATAAAAGAGGTAAGATCTGATTTGCTTCTGTTGGAAAATCAAATTCCCCTCTTTTTCTTAAAGTATGTGTATAACTGGTTAGCTTCCCAATCAGAATTACCCCTCTACAAGACTGTCCTTGAACAGTTTATAGGCATGGATATGCCATGGAAAATCAATCTGGATGACTATGGCGATGTAGCTCATTTGCTCGAGCTTTACTGGAGATGCTCTTGGCCACCCGAGGTGAATAAACGACTAAATGAAAGTCCAAGGGATTCTGAGCTGAAGCAACCAAAATCGGCACAAAATCACCCGTGGTTGGTGCATGCAACTGAACTTAACGAGAAAGCAGGTATAAATTTTAAGGGATTAAACGATAAAGATCACAAAGGTCTTTCTGTTATCTTTTCCAATGGCATCATTCGGATGCCACGTCTGAAGATTGACTCAAGTCAGACAACCTTATTAGTAAATCTTATTGCCTTTGAGACCTCCAAATCACCCAGCGAGCAAATTTTTAGCGGCTACATAAAACTTATGAGTGCACTTATCAATTCAGAAAAGGATGTAGAAATTCTTGAGCAACGCAGTGTTATTTGTAACACACTGAGCAGCCCTAAGATGGTCACCAGTTTCTTCAATGATGTTGGTAACTTCTGTTCAATCAGCAGCGAAGAGCCCTTATTTTTCAATTTGTTTAGCAATGTGCAAAAATACTACAACTCAAAATGGCACCGTGCATGGGCGACCTTGCGACATGACTACTTGAAGAGCCCGTGGGGTTACATCTCGGTGACCGCAGCGACACTCCTGCTACTTCTTGCATTCAGTCAGACAGGCTTCACAATATATGACCATTGCAAACGAATTAAGCATTATTAGCTGCTAGTTTCGATTAATCATTTTACTATTTGTAATCTTATTCTCTTAAACGCCTGTAATATTGTTAATTTTCCTTTATCATTTTTTTTTTTGCTTTTTTCGATTTGTTTATTTTGACTTGTATACAAGTTTGTCCTCTAGATATTTGCTTAATTTCCAATGCACCACAATGATGTTTACCGTGGGAGTTGAACTTGTCAGTAATGTATCTGTTGGCACAAGTTGTTGAATATTTGTTATATGTAGCCCTCATTGTAATTTTATTATTACAAAACTGCAGTCTTTTATCGGATAAAAACTGGATGTACGTATTGACGAATACCCTACCGATCGATAGAAACCAACACGATAGAAGAACCAAGGATTCTTCTAGCGTTCCATACCGACAATAGATTAAACATATGCTATCGGTACAAACTTTTTTACTAGTTTGCAGTATTTAAGAACCAATTCAATATATAAAAGAAATGAAGTTAAAATAAGAACAACTACGAAGTACAAAATTCGATTTTAAAATTCAATATATATGAAAAAAAAAGTTTTATTAATTTAAAATAGAACATAATTTTACAATTATTTTATGATCAAATTATGTATATTTCTATAATATTTTATTTATAGAAGTATATTATGGAGATATATTTAATGAGTTAAATTCTCTTAACTAGGTAATTTGAGATAATTTAGCAATTTTCTTATGAATTCCATTTTAATCAACCTAACTTTTTACATTTAAACCAGCTTAAAGATCGACTTATATCACATTAATCCGGCTCAATTAAATCACTTTTGATGACCTAAATTAAATCTAAATCCTTTATTCCATAATTTAGATCTCAATCAAACATGACTTATAGAGTTCATTATCAGACACATTCATTTCATGATTTATCTCTTTTCAATAGTCGATAATTTAAATTATTACTTAAAGGAAGCCATCAAACAAAAATAACCTTTTAAGTTTACCTTACAAGTTACAAGTGAACCCGAGAATTACCTTGGACCATATTGATTTATGGGCCCCTATGTTATCCCCAAGCTGGTTCGTCTTGGGCCGTAAGAACTCAGATGAGGCGTTGCTTATACTAGTAAAGTCCAGATTCTCTAAAGTAACTCAAAATTTACTTTTAGATGTCAACCGTCCGATCAAAATCTGGGTCATCCAGTTCATGGTGAATGCACAAGATCCTTTCATATTCGTGCCAAATCAGATCAGACGCTCCGGATCTAAACTTAAAACTTGAGTAACCTCAGTACTAGTAAACTACGCTTCTTTCCTGGTCGGATTCCATTGGCGTTGGCGCTGCCGCTGCTTCACCTCTGTGGAGACTAGAGACTAGAGACTAGGAGAGAGAGAGAGAGAGATGGAGATGCACTGGGTGAAATCTGATCCGTCGGATTTCGGAGGTGATCTCCCAATTGCTCGAAGGTAATTCAATGATCTCTTCTGTACTTTCTGTTAGTCAAATTTCCAACCATACCCTGCTTATTTGGTATAATTGTGTGTGTGCTAGTTTTTGCATCACATGCATTACTAGTTTGGTAATTTCCAGTATTTGTTTGATTTGTGTACTGCAAGGTTGCATTCCTTCAATTGATGTATCTAATTTATGAAATTACATATGAGAAAAAAAATATGATAAACTTCCAACATAGAACAGAAATTACAAACATAAATAATGGACTTAGTTGAATACAATTATGTAACTGCAGTGGACACACAGCTGTGCAAGTGGGAAAATCAAAGCTGGTGGTATTTGGTGGGTTTGCTGATAAGAGGTTCCTTGCCGACATTGCCATTTATGACATCGGTATGCATAATTTTCTCTTTGTGAAAACTAAAACTAGATAAGCCCTTTTTGTTGTACCAGTATTGTCCAGTTCTGTATGATACCTGTATGTACAGATTTTCTGTAATTTTTTCTGGTATTCGATGGAAACCCCTTGATCCAACCGTACCCATAATGTACCAGGAATTCACATCCCCTGAGATATCTCCAACTTTGAGTTGATCTGTGGAAAATCCGGACCGTTCAAATCCGTTCTGCACGAATCTCAAAGCATAATAATACTGTCCCCTGCATTCCAAATAGGCACTTTAAAAAAATTGGCCCAGTTTTAGGTTAAACTGAAAATTTGAGATATCTCAGAGGATACGGACTCCTGTACCAGTGGGGTATGATGCATCAGTACTGTTACTGAGAGTTCGACTGTTTGAGTATTTGTTATGTATAGGGACCTATCATAATTTTACTTTTCTTTTTCTTTCTTTTATTTCAGAAAATAAGTTGTGGTACACACCAGAGTGTTGCGGCAGTGGTGGTTCAGAAGAGCAGGTGGGCCCCACTGCCAGAGCATTCCATGTTGCAGTGGCTATTGATTGCAACATGTTTATTTTTGGTGGTCGATCTGGTACTAAAAGGTTGGCACATTGTTTGGTAGTTAAGATATTTTGTATGACCCAATAAGCAATACAAACTTCTGATTAGTATTTATATTTCTTAGGTTGGGTGACTTCTGGATGCTTGATACTGGTACGTGTCTCGCTGTCTCTGTTGGGCTCTCTTTTGATCCTATAATTATATTGTACATTAACTAAGGCATCGAATAAACTATTTTTGTTGATGATCTTTTTATTATAATACATGAAGAGTGGCGCTATGGAACTACGCATAGCGCAGATTGGTCCATACTACAGATCAATATTTTCGTTTTTAGAGTCTGAATAGTCAATGTGAACCATTCAACATGATTACATATGAAATTGTACTTGCATTTTAATTTTTTTTTAAATTTTTTTACTATTTTTTAGGTAGGTAGAAAATCACTACTTCTGAATGGTCTAGACTCTAGAATCTTTATATCAAGCGATTTTCTACCTATCTAAACAAATGTTAAATAAAATGCTAAAAGATGAAAAATTTGATTTACAAGTACATATTTATATGGAGATCATGTTCAATGGTTCAGATCGATTGTTTGGACTTTGAAAATGAAGATATCGATCCATAGTACTGGTATGCGCTATGTATACATGATTATTATATTTTCTAGGATCTCAAAGAAACAATGAACAAGAAAAAAGAATGAAATAAAACACTTAATATAGAATCAAACATTATTCTTTTTGTAATGTCAATAGCTCTGACGTTTACTTGTTGCTTTTAATATTGTCTTTCAAAGAGATATGGCAATGGTCTGAACTTACAAGCTTTGGAGATTTACCGTCACCGCGAGAGTTTGCTGCAGCTTCAGCCATAGGAAACCGTAGAATTGTTATGTGGGTCCTACTCTCTGATTCTTTCCATTTGCTTTTAACTGTAATCAGTTTATGTTCTTAGAACTTTTGGTAATTGGTAATATTATTTGTGATCTAAATTCAGGTATGGAGGTTGGGATGGTAAAATGTGGCTTTCAGATGTTTATATTATGGATACAAGTGAGTTTGTTTTTTATAATTTCATTAAAAAAATATCCTTTTCTGCCCCTATACAACCTCTGTATATCAAAAAAAAGATTATGCTGTAGAAACTGAAGGAAATTTGTAGTACAATTCTTGTTTTGCCTTAAAAAGTGGGTCCGTATCCTCCGAGTTATATCAACTTTTCAGTTGATGTCAAAATTGGGCCAAAAAGTATTTTCGGTGCCTATTAGATGCACGGGGCAGTACTAATATAAAATGGGTTGCTTTAATATTTGTGCTGATCAGTTCAGATTTTTAAAGATTAACTCAAAATTTGAGATATCTTAGGGGATGTGAATTCTTAAAAAATTACCCAAACTACTGCTCCTTTTTGCCTCATGTACAGAGAAACGCAGCAATTTAGGCATCCTTTTGATTTAATTAGAGTTGAGGAGAATGAGGGTATTTATCATGTTTTGTAAGTGTGTACATGATATGTTCTATATTTAGTTGGGGCATATATAAAGTTGCTTGACTATGGTGAGATGATTTTCATTTAACCTTGATATATGTGGGAATGAAAAAAATGAGATATCTAACGTATTTTCTTTTACTTGTTATCTTTTTTCTTTTCATTTTGGAAACAAAAAAGTGTCACTTGAGTGGACTGAGCTGTCAATCACAGGGTCGGTCCCACCGGCAAGATGTGGCCACTCTGCCACAATGGTCGAGAAGAGATTGCTTGTCTTTGGTGGTAGAGGTATATCTACTTCGGTTGCTTTAATGCTTTGCTAGAGTGAGGCTATGCATAGTGCAGATTGGTCTATACTATGGATCAATATCTCTATTTTCAAAGTTCAAATAGTCGATCTGAACTGTTCAACATAATATCCATCTAAAATTGTACTTGTAGATCAAAATTTACATTTTTTAGAATTTTTAACTATTATTTTAGATAGGTAAAAATCACTTGATCTAATAATTCTAAACCATTCAAAAGTAGTGATTTTCAACTAATCTAAAAAAATAGTAAAATGTTTTTAAAAAATGTAAATTGTCTACAATTAAATTTATGTATATCATGTTGAAGGGTTTAGATAGACTGTTTGGACTTTAGAAACAAAGATATTGGTAAATAGTATGCCTGCGCTATGCATAGCACCGTAGTTTCACTCTTCTATCTTTTCTTAACAAATTTCTGGTGTACTAGCTACACAATTAAGGCCTTTATTTTTCTTACTTTAATTATGTGGTTACTAGAGAAACTGAGTACAAATGAAGCAAAATGGACTTGTCCATGATAGTGAACTTTACTTATATCTTTTGTACTCTTGTATGATTTTTTAGGTGGCGGGGGACCTATTATGGGTGATTTATGGGCTTTAAAGGGCCTTATCGAAGAAGGTGGGTGTTATGCTATAGTTTCTGTTGAGCTTTTCAAACAAATATTACACTGCAAGGTTTTTATACTATAGAAGTTCATACATGGTACTCGTATTCATTTGTTCTCATTTTAAATTCAGCTAGATACATTTAATAATCATAGAAATAAATGTCAAGATATCTATGATTCGAACCAAAATAAGAGATTAAACTGAACCAAATATAAAAAATCGAAGTAATTCAAGTAAATTTTGATTTGTTTGGTTGAACCGAAATAAGAGAGGTTAAACCAAACCAAATATAAAACAAAGTTTGACGGTTCAGTTGAAAACCAAATTAACCGGATCCAATGAACACCTCTAATTCTTGGTTTGTGCTTACTAGTAATAGTTCTTCCGTTGAAATGTTTATTAAATTCAACCGAACCATTTATTATTATTGGTCTGTGAAGAACTGGTACTGATAGCAATATCTGTAATTAAATTTGAAGATAATGAGACGCCAGGCTGGACTCAACTAAGACTTCCAGGCCAATCGCCAGCTTCTAGGTGTGGCCATACTGTTACTTCAGGAGGTCATTATGTAAGTATTTTAGTTTTATTTTTTTATTACTACATGTAGCATTTTGTTGCATTAACCTCTTATTTCCTGAATTATTACCAAATATTAACTCAATATCGGGAACAAAGTTAATGTGAAATTCATAGTTAAACCATTTTGAGATAAAATAGATTGTTTATTTATTTATTTTGTAGCTGTTACTTTTTGGCGGGCATGGGACGGGTGGCTGGCTTAGTAGATACGATGTATACTATAACGACTGTGTAGTTTTGGACAGAGGTGAAGTAGAAACTGTTCTATTATTTTATGGATAAACAATGTGTATTTGCCAAAATAAAAAACCTTAAAATTTTATATAAACCAATGCAAAAAAAAATTATCATTTCTCATGCCCATAAAGCATGGGAATATCTTCTCCACCCCACCATCTCTTACTTTTCAAAAGATACCCAAATTACCCTTGCTCTCCTCAGTCATATTTTTTTTCACTATACTTTTGGTTTTTGGGGGTTGACTAAAAGTGACTGAAAGAAAACTAACATTTGTTGATGATTCAGTGTCTGTTCAGTGGAAACGAATGAATACGAATAATGAACCGCCACCTCCACGTGCTTACCACTCTATGACTTGTGTTGGTACAAGATATCTTTTATTTGGTGGATTTGATGGGAAGACCACCTTTGGTGATTTTTGGTGGTTAGTTCAAGGAGGTACTTGTCATTTCTATTTTACATGCATTTTGCTTTACAATCAACACTTATCCTTTTATTTTGGCTGTGGTAAAAATTGTAGTATTTGAATTTATTTATCCTTTTTGTCTTTCAGATGATCCTCTAGCAAAGAGACCGACAATAATTCCAAGTATTCCTTCAGAAGTCACTGTGCCTTCTGGTGGGTCCCAAAATGCTGATGCGAAGGTACTGAAAATTATAATACAAAATATGCTCAAAACTGTCCCTTTGGAACACTACTTGTATGTGACACAAGGGTATTTTGGAATTATGTAGAAATGGACACAGGAGGGTTATGCAAGTAATTAATTTATTGTTTGAGAGAGGCTATGGTACTATGCATAGCACAGATTGGTCAGTACTATGGATTAATATATTTCTTTTAAAAGTTCAAATAGTCATTCTGAACCATTTAACGTGATCTTCATATGAAAATGTACTTGTAGACTAAATTTTATGTTTTTTAGAATTTTTTTACTATCTTTTTAGATAGTTAGAAAATCACTACTTTTGAATGCTCTAGAACTTTTAAATCAAGTGATTTTATACCTATCTAAACAAATAGTAAAAAAAATCTAGAAAATGTAAAATTTGATCTGCAAGTGTAGTTTCATATGGAAGTCATGTTGAACGGTTCAGATCGACTATTTGGACTTTGAAAATGGAGATATTGATCCATAGTACAGACGAATCCGCGCTATGCGTAGTACCATAGCCTCACTCTGTTTTATAAATTACATAGGATCTATATAAAATAGACTAGCTTGTGACCATTTAATAATTCGTTCAATTGCATTTATTTGTGATTTCAAGGAAAATGAAGTGACAAACGAAGATTCCCTTATTTTAGAACTAGCTGATAAATTGGGCATTTCAATTTCTCCAAAAGCTGATCTCAGTATTACCGATGAAATGGAGGACAAAGAACTAAGTGAATTATCAGCACGATTTACTGGAGAGAATTTACCGACTAGAGACCAAGCTGCTGGAATACAAGTAATTTGTAGTTGTATTCTTCTTAGATTACAGTGTACATGATTACATATCGTCTGTCTATGATACTCACTTATATTATTAGAATATTAGCACTTATTTAGGTATGATTTAGGTTCTTAATCTATGCATAAACCCACAAAAGTTTAGAAAATAAATTTGACAATTAAAAAGGAAATATGAAGAGTAAGAAAATAAACTGTCTGATTTTCTTAGTTTCTCTTGCATTTGTTATGTCAACCATCTTCGTTTTTAAATATAAGAATACTATTATTCCTCCAAAAAAGAAACATAAATATCATGGATAAAAGCACCAAACCTTGAAGGTACTTCAGTAATTTCTTTTGCAAAATTTGATTGTGTTAAATGAATTAGTGTGTGTGTGTGTGTGTGTGTTGGGGGGGATGAGGGGAGGGGTTTGTGGTATAAATATGCAGTGCAACCTGTATTATAATGAAGCAATTATTATGGTACATGAGATCCTCCCTGTTGACTCATATATTGTTTGACAATTGGATTTATATCGTGAATTTTAGGCAGTAAGAGATCACTGGAACAACTGTAGTCCCAGTTCCATACAACTCCAGGAGGTGGGTCCCATGTTGCGCGATTACAAGTGTCTCATTGTTCGAAACCACCTGTAAGTTCATTTTCATTCTTAATTTTGTGTGTTTGTTTATTTTTGAGGTATTACATGAAAGGCCCAAGTTATTGAGAAATTACGAAATGTTAGAAATTGTGAGAGAAACTAACAAAGAGACCCTGTTGCTAGCTCAACTTAAACAACAGAATTATTTACTTCAATAATGTGGTTAAAAATTAAATGATAAAGCTAACTATGGTTAATAATTTAAACATCATTTTATAGATTAATTTGATGCAGGGAGGATTTTAAGAGATGTATAGGGATTTTTTTGCAAATTTTTTTCCTTTTCCCTATTTCTGTTATGTAAATGTGAAGTTGATTCCCTGAGCTGTATGTTTGTTCTTGGTTGAAATTTTCATCTAATAATAGTCACATATTAATACACTTTATGCTCTTAATTTGGCTACAAAAATCTGACTGATATGCAGTTCTACAAATTTCAGAGAAAAATTGAACTTCAATTTACATTCCACTTCATCGGCTCTTTCTGACCAAGAAAATTACCGATTTTTCCACTTGAAAAGTGCTTCTCAGGTAATTAATCCCTCTCTCTCTAATATATTGCATGAACATATTATTTCAGCTGCTAAGAGTGAATATTTTGTCCTGTTTATTTTCTTCTATTGGTTTATCATATTTGTTTCATTTTTTTAATACTTTTATAGTTGCGTATGAATGACATTCCAAGTTTGCTTGAAGAATATCAGCAACTCATCTCAAGTTGACAAAAGGCAGCACAATTGGGAATAGTAATGTTAGAAAATTGTAATTTTCACTTTTTTCTTCCCCTCTTCTTTGTGATTACTTTTTTTTTTTTTTTACTTTTTTTTTTATATGATCAGATGTTGCTTTTGTAATCCAGTGCAACATTATAAATGCCAACAGCTGATGGTAATAATATAACATAATCATTTATATAATGTGGTTTCTAGAGAGAAAAGAATCATTCTGTTGGCAACGTATGAAACATTCCCTTAAAGAACTTTGTGACTGGTTTTTAGTAGAGGATTTAAATGCCTCCATTTTTTTTTTGCCTTCATTATGCTTCTGCCTTCTAGTTTTAAAACTTCAATCCTTCAAAATTAATACGTTAGATATGATCTATATCATTATCCCTATAATGTATAATAAAGATTATGACATTCCAACATTTTTTATTATTACAAGTTTGAAAAAAATACACTTATGTGATTAATTTTAATTTTAATTTTGAAGGTTTATTTTTTAACTTATTGATTTATACCAAAAAAAAAAACTGAAAAGTGTATTTTTTTTTTTTTTATGCATGTAGAGAATAATATAAATCAAATCACATCTAACAGTTTTATTTTGACATACAAGTGTTAAAACTTCTATTATTTTAAAATAAAAAAGTAGAGATAATAAAGTCACAAAAAACAGACATTTGAACCCTTCTCTTTTTAGGGTTTAGGGTTTATCACCACTGAAAATTCTTATAGAATAATTAGGGACATTATATCATGATACTGCAATAATTTGTTTCAGCCATTTACAGCCCTAGACATCTAGGTACAGTATGAAGTACTAGAAAATTTTGCTACCAGCCTTTTAAAATGGTACAAATCAATGAACCCTAGATCGATACTGACACAGTTTCGATCATATGCAATAAGTTTATTTACTAAGGTTGTATGATTACTGGGTGTCAAAGACCTAGATCTCTTATAATGAAAATACATAATGAACAACAATCATACAACAATACAAGTTTTATACAACACAACTTCAAAATACTAAGAAGCTAATTCACCTAGCCCAATTTTGATATAATTATTCTTTTAAAAAAATCAAGAAATTTCCCTGAGTTCCCATATTTTGATCGTACCATCGTCGCTTGCTGATGCCAGAATTCTCCAATCCTGCATGTTAATTTTGAAATTTGTTACATCGATGGTTATTAAAAAAATGGTGAATGCAATAGGTACAAATAGAACTCTAGACACTACGAACAATATATTTTTCATGGCTATATATCTCACCCCATTGGTTTAGAGAATTTTTCATGTATAGAAATTAATATAAAATAATATACAATATTAGAATGATTGCTCCAAGATTATGATGCATAGAAGCGCTTGATGTCTGACAACTTCAATGGATCTGAATTATTTTTTCAGATCCATAGTTTGAACCTGAATTTTCTTTTCAGATCTGTCTATGGCATCTAAATCCACAAGCAATCATTCGAATACCCTATATTATTTTACATTAATTTTTATAAATAAAAAATTCTGATTGGTTTAATTATGCTATCTTTCAACAGTGTACTGATTGAAGCCACAAATTATTAGAAATTAGACCTGTTTTGACTTTGGGTATAGCTTGTTGCTGTCATTTGCAACCATAGTCATAATTATAATAATATAAACAACAATGAAATTAATAACTCAAACCTTGGGATTCCACCGAACAGAGTTAATATCCATTTCATGCGCTTTTTCCTTCTTCAAAAGCAGTCTATATGACGGTTCATCAACCTACACATTTTAATAAATTAAAAATATATATATATTAGTTTTCAAGTTCTTTTGAATTGTTCATTTTTTTTTCTAATGTGAGTTGCAAAGTATTTGACCAGTAAGTTTTGTTATCTATTCCCGGCTATAAACTTCAAAAGAACAGAGGGAAAAGCATTTTAGGATAATAAAATTTATTATGCTCCTTTAGTTTATGACTATACACAGAGATTTGATTTCTTACCGACTCGCCCTTTTGCTCCACAAAAAGGCAAATAGCATCATCACTTGCTCCGCTCGCTATAACACCCTCACTGTTAACAACAAAATCATAAATATTATTAAGAGAACTAAATAATGTATTTGGTGGTTGCTATTACAAAAACAAAACATACAAATTTACTTAATAATAGCATGAAATAAAAAATATTTGTACCAACTCAAATGAAAAAACAAATATTTGCAAAAATTCAAATGAAAAATGGATACCTAGACCAATGAGCAGAAAAGATAGTACGAGCATGATATCCAGACAAGGTGCAGAGGTGACCCCTGAAATAAATCAACGCCTTATTGTTAAATTACATTTCTCAAGGAAACAAGAGACTAACAAATCTAAATAAACAAAGAAAAAAATAAAATAAATTCTAATCTGTACCAAGGTGCAAAGCTTTCAGTGTCTGTTTGAGAAACGGCACTACTGGTATCCCATATTTTTAGCGTAAGGTCGTCACTACAAAATAAATAAACAACTGAAGATTATACTAGGGTTTCGTTATTTTCTTTTTAGAGGTTATTGATATAAACCAAATGTACCTTGAAGTGACCATTCTATCCCCGCTCGAGTTGAAAGAAACCGACCAGACTGTTGAAGTGTGTCCACTGTGTATAAAGAAAAGAAACACAAAACGTACCCAAAATCAACACCTTTAAATATCTATTGCTTTAAACGCTACAGAATTCAGTAATAATGATTACATGGTATATGGGATATTTTCTAAATTTTGCAAGGTACCTTAGATAATTATATTTCAGTGAGGCTACGGTACTATGCATAGCGCGGATTGGTCCGCACAATGGATCAATAATTCCACTTTAGAAGTCCAAACAATCAATCTGAACTGCGCTAGAGTGATCTCCATATGAAAATGTACTTGAAAATCAAATTTTACGTTTATTAACATTTTTTTACTATGTCAACAGTAGTGATTTTCTACCTAAAGAAATAGTAAAAAAATATAAAATTTAGTCTGAAAGTACATTTTAACAAGGAGATCATGTTGAACGGTTCAGATCAATTATTTGGATTTTGATAACAAAAATATTGATCCATAGCACAGACCAATCCACACTATGCAAAGTCCCATAGCCTCACTTTATTTCAGGATTAGAGTACAAGTAATTAGGAACTGTTCTATAACTTCCCATACCTGCTCCCTTCGTTTAGGGTTTGCACGCAATGCCAGTCATCGCTGTCTCCATCCTCTGCCCATACCTATTAGTCTCCATAAAAGAGTATTCAAATAGGTGAGAAGAAAAGGAGGTTCTGGTGCATTACTGTGCCTCCACAAAATCTCAAAATTCTATGAAATCCTTATATAACAAAGCAATAAATATCCTACGGAGCCCACAAAACATAAGAAATATAATGCACTCTTTCCCCATGCATCTCTCTCTCAGAAATAATTTACAAATAAAACAAGAAATACAAGTCAAAAGGGTATATTTGATACGTCAAGCTTCCAATATTTACTAAGATTTTTTAACCCTTTCCAAACCTATACAAGATTGGTGCTTTCCAGCGAAAAAATAACCCAAAAATAGACAAAAATAAAAGGAAACAATGAAAAAGCATACCTTGATGGAGTTATCATAACTAACAGAGACCAAAACATCAACTAAAGGATGCCACTGCGCCATCTTCACATCTTGTGTGTGGCCTTGAAGCACTGCCACACAATCATATTCATCTCCAGGTTGCACCTCCCAAATCCATACTGTCTTGTCTCTGCTACATGTCGCCAGAAACATCCCTGAGCTGCTCCACGACACACACTTCACCTCATTCTCATGCCCCTGTCCGAAATATATTCACAGTAAAATGCGGTTACAAGATGCCAGAAACCATCCTTTTTTCATTTAAAACAAAAAAAATTACTTTTTTTATATTTCAGAACATTAGCCTTTCCATTGATCTTTAACAGCATTAGAAATGCCATCCCGGTAAGACTGTATGATGCTGATTGAAATAGCTCGACCATTCAAATTTTGAGGGGGGAATTTCATGTAGACCCCTCAAAAACATCAAAATTACATATTTCCCCCTCTAAAAAAGTCATAATATCATGTTTACCCCAATAAAAATAGCCCAACCATTAAAATGAGTTTTAATAGAAAAGATAATAAACTTGGTCAATTTCTGAATTTGACATTATGAATTTTTGAGGGAAATACGTAATTTTGAGGTTTTGAGGGATATAGATGAAATTCTCCCAATTTTGATAAGCTGTAAAAAAAATTAATAGTACAGATGATCCAACTCAAAGGTGTATACCGTCATTTAACTAAAAACCATGTATGAAAAATGGGGTGGCAACTAATAAGACTAAACATGCTCTGATCTTTACCTCCAGAGTAGCAACACATTCAAAATCTCCACCAACATATTTCCAGATTGCAGTCGTGGAGTCAAAACTAGCTGTGGCCAAAAACTTGCCACATGGTGACCAGGCACAAGATCTGACAGTCCGTGTGTGTGTGTCTTCGAGAATAGTCTGAGAAAGTTTAAAGAATAAATGATCATATACTACAATTTAAATCACTGTATTGGGCAATAGCACCCAAGTATTATAATAAAGAGAAAGAAAAAGACAATTAATTATCTTTGTTACTGAACAAATCATAATTACTGTAATCCAATTTTTATTATGAGATACTGATTCTGTAACAGTCCATATACGCATGTACTACTGTCCACCAATATTTTAAAAATCTGTCTCTAAACAGTTTAGCTGTGTGTGTGTGTGTGTGTCTCCTAGAATAGTCTGAGAAAGTCAAAACAATAAATGATCAAATACTGTATTGGACAACATCACCAACTACTAATAACAAAGATAAAAAAGGATAATAAATTGCCGGTGATAATTCTTTGTTCCTGAACAAAGGGTAATTAGTATAATCCAAAATTCATGTACGGGATACTGGTTCTGTAACAGTGCCGAGCAGTCCCACTGACAGACGGGGCCCATTTGCCAGATCCCACCAACCACACAATAAACAGTTTTTGCATTTTATGTTCCAGCGCTCACATTCTAAATTTTCTTGTTCTGTCCCTTGTACATTTAGTAGCTAAATTATACAGTTTGAGACTAACCAAGGTAAAAAAAACATCAATCTTTGCCAAATTACCATACTGGAGATTGTTCAAACACAACTAGAAAATACCAGTAAAACTGAGGTTTACTTCAAACAAGTAAATGTATCAACCAAATGTAGAAGGATAGTTAATACTGTACCAAGCATTCCCACTGACGGGTGGGGCCCATTTGCCAGACCCACCTACTATTTTCTAGTTCCACCCCTGAGTATACAATTTTCAACATTCCCTTGTTATTGTAGCTAAATTGTACAGTTTAAGACTAATCAAGGTAAAATGACATCACACTCTTCTAATTACCATACTAGAAAGTATCAGTAAAACTGTAAATGCTCTTAAACAAGGTAGAAGGATAGTTCAAATAGTACCGAGCATTCCCACTGACGAGTGGGGCCCATCTGCCAGATCTTCACGGTCTTGTCACCGCTACAGGAGGCCAGCATAGCGGATGCACCGCCGCAGTTGTGCGGAGCCGGGTTCCAAGCGAGGCTCCATACCCGATCAGCATGACCTTCTAGTTTTTGCACCTCTCTGAGGTCAACGCTTGAATCCAACAATTCCATTCTGAGAAGAGCGAAAGAGAGAGAGAAATTGGGGAGAGAAGGAATCGAGTTTTGGTTTCCAAAGTCCAACTGCGATCACTTCGTATCGTTCATGTGTTAGGGTTTTTTGGTTTTATTGTGGCGGCGAACTATGTATTCAATTTTGAAGCGGGTTGTCAGGCAACTATCACATTGCGACAACTTGGTGAGATGAGACTTGAGACTTGAGACTTGGAGGGTTAGAGAGAAGGATCGGGTTTGGTTTCCGAAGTCCAACTTCGATCACTTAGGGTCTGTTCGGCCAATTTTTTTAACGTGTTCACGTGGGAAAACAAAAATTCAATTGCATTAAATTTTTGTTTTCCCACGTGAACAGTAAAAATTAGTTTAATTTTTGCACAATTCATATCCGTTCCTTTTCTCAAAGGGTCTGCCGAACAGGCCCTTAGGCTCTATTCGGCCCACTGATAAAAATGGGTATAGGCATAGAATTAGTGAAAATTTGAATTATTTTTTACTGTTTTCGTAGGAAAAAAAAAATTTAGTTAAACTGAATTTTTTTTCTTTCCACACAAATAGTAACGCGAGGAACACGTCCTTCATTTCTTTCTTTCGTGTGTTACGGCTTTTAGGTTTTTTTGTGGTGGAGAAATGTGTAGCCATTTTTTGGGTAAATAGTTTTTACCGACAGTGTTGGCTTTATGGAGAGCAAGAGCCATATGCATCTCTGTTTTGATTCTATAGTCCCTGTGCTTCATGAAGCCTAAACTGATCTGTTAAAATCTTTACCCCATTTTTGGAGCGGATTGTACAGGCAATAGTGGACAGACTTTTTTTTTTTTTTTTTTTTTAGCATTTCGAATAAAGAAAATTAAATTTATAGAACAGAGTTGGAAAAAAAAAATTCAAATCCTTGTTACAATATTTTTTTAAATGCTAAGATAATAAATCGGAGATTTTTCATGTTCGGATGATTTTATTATTCTGTGTTAAATAATTGTACATAAATGAAAAATATCAGAAAAAAAAATTAGGCGTAACAAATGAGTGAATGTATGGTAATATGCATATTACATTGCGATTTATACTATGAATATATTCATTTTCAAAGTTTAATTAATCGATTTAAATTGTTCGTATAATTTCCGTATGAAAATATACTTTTAGATTAAATTATATATATATATATATTTTTAGTTTTTTTTTCGTTATTTTTTTAGATAGTTAAAAAAATCACTTGATTTAAAACTTTTGAACCATTCAAAATTAGTGATATTTTACTTATCTAAAATTTTGTATGACCAACATATTTATTTTGACAAAATACTGTATCTATTTTAGTGGGATACTTTTGAAAAATTATTTTGTTTTCCATCTTTAGTAATAAAAAAAATCTAAGAAATTTCATTTTTATTATGATAGAAGTTTAGAACTGCAGTTCTACTGTTACTTGTACCGCAATTTGAAACTGCGATTCTAGAGCTTCTAAAACTTCATCTCGGTCGAAAATAGCTCATTTTCTATTCCTTTCTCTCCTCGGTTGGCAGTCCTCTTCTTCTCTAATGTATTTTTTTTTATCTTTCAAAATTGTATTTATATTTTTCAGTAGGTGAATAATTATTACAGATAATTTATAATTTTCAGCAGGTAAATTTTATTTATATTTTTTTCTTTAAGTTACAAAAAAAAATATTAATAGCTCATCAAAGTATCATAAAAAAAAAATTAACTCCAACATTTCATCCTACGAGGTTAGATCCAAATCGTTTATAAAAATTAGCACTAATTAATTTTAATTTTAAAGTGGTCTGTGCGTTCCACCATGAACCAGATTGGCCTAAAAAATGAATCTGTATTCTCTCTGGTATTGCAGATGATCACTCTCACTTTACAGTTTGAGATTAAATTTCAACCGGTTTGATATTCGGGCCGCAATAGGGAGCAATATTTTTGGGCTTTGAGATTCGTGCCAAGTTAAAAAGAACGGTTCAGATCTAGTAATTGTAAAAGATTCCCTTATCAAGGTATTGGAGAGGATGTGAATTCCTAAAAAATTGGGTTACAGTTGTATCAGTACCAGAAACAATTGCTCTAGCAGAGAAATAAAATTTATGCGTGGAAACCCAAAATTCAGTGGAAGTGTTAAGATTGATTTAACTAAGTGCTTCTCATGATCCATTTGAACTGTTTACTGATATCCAGACCACAAAATCAAATTAGGAAAAATAATTAAATACAATGAATTGGATGCTTTAATTGTAACAGTACATGATAATACAAAATCAAATTAGGAAAAATAAAATACAATGAATTCGATGCTTTAACTGTAACAGTACAGATTGGTATTTATGTTTGTTGATAAAATGTTCACATAGTTGAAGGCTTTAACTGTAACAATTAGACCTTCTGAAAAGACTTGAATGTGACCTTGGGCTCAAGTGGCAGCTCACCGATTTCTCCGGTAAAAGTGTCATATCGGAGAAACAGCTCCACCACAAAAAGCCGACCGACCAAAACCACGATATCCTTGCCAGGGCACTGCTTGTTTGTTACGGCTGGTTCGTCTGTCTCTCGACCATTCGACCAATAAACGTACTGCAAAAGCTTCTCTCCTTGACCCACAAATCGATCTGCTACGAATTGTTCGCCATTGGCAAACACCTTCTCATCTCTCGTGACGATTGTTTGGTACCCAAATATCATTTCCCCCTTCTTAACCTTGTAAGCTGCATCGTGGCTTTCTATAATCAAGTCGGTACGTGCACGGCCATACTGGTACTCTACTGGTGGGTTCAGGCGTAATGCCTCATACACGACTGATTTTGTCAGATTCATCTTTTCCAAGCTGGCTAGTGTTACTGATCCGTTCTCAGATTGTACCACCGACCGGATTTCTTCGGAGAGTTTAATATGCAATTTCAGCCCCGCTTCAACTAGCCATTTCAGGAGTGAAGGCAGAAAGATCTTGATA
The DNA here is from genome assembly GCF_964058835.1 of Carex rostrata. Taxonomy (NCBI): domain Eukaryota; kingdom Viridiplantae; phylum Streptophyta; class Magnoliopsida; order Poales; family Cyperaceae; genus Carex; species Carex rostrata. The sequence continues at coordinate 2,017,181 of NC_135930.1, forward strand.
CCACCATATGCATTGAAAATGGTAGCGAATATTAGGTTGTGGAGTGCCACATTGTGTGATATCCCGAGTTGTTCTGCACCAGTAAGAAAAGATTTACCGGCATTGGTAAAATATTTCTCTAAGGTTTTGTAATCAGATTTGACAAGAAATGGTGGGAGGTGAAAATTGTGTAACAAGAAATCCTCTAATGGCCAAGGAAGGAGATTTGTCGCTTTGCTGATTAACGGGTGGAGTTGGAAGAACAGCCATTTCATTGCCATGGCAGAAGCAGTGGGGCCAATGGCAACGCTCGGTAACTCACCATCAAAGAATGCACTACACATGAAATCGAAGGAGGCAGATTCATTTAATGTGTTGAACTCAGTGGGGCCAGAGGAATCCAATGTATTGTATATGTTATCAAATAGCGAACCATAGATCTCACGGAACGACGGTATAACATGATCTTTGCGAGAGGCGATGAGGCCAATGATTAGGGTTTTGAGAGAGGTATGTAGAGGATCAGTGGTATCGAGATACGCCAATGGGCGGTGGCCCGAGTAGAGAGAGAAAGGTGGAAGATATGTACCAGTGAGTGTGGTTTGTTTTGTCAACTTTAGATGAGTCCAAGAGGACCTGGAAACTGGAGGCATCCAGGACAGCCACTACACGGGGGTCACTGGAGAGGAATGGACCAGGTGGCACATTGAGCCGGAGCACGGTCGAGTTGTGCTTTGAGATTCGGGACTTGAAGTATGTAATGTGGCCTTGAAAGTAGTAGAAATTTAGCCGGTCCCACATAGGAGAGAAAAACGGTACTCCACAGCTGCCCGGTATTGGTTTTATCGGTAGGCCGGACGGTGAGAGCTCTTCACCGGTACAGTTCTGGGTTGTGTCCATGGGGATATAGTGAATCCTGTGAGATGGTGATAGATGAGAAATATAGTGATAGTGTGATATGAAGTGTGTGTATACTTTCCTCTGTATATATGATTTATCAAAACTAACATTTAATAACTAGGTCAATAATGACTTGAGGCAACTTGTTCATAAATTAATTAAGTGTGCACCACGCAAGGAATGTGATTTCCAATATATATATATATATACAATACTTTATGCATTGAAAGACGGTAAGGAAATTAAACAATCAAAACAATTAATAATGAAGAAAATTCTTCTTTTATTAACTTGTTTTTTTAAGTAAATGTTGGACAGGCAATCTCACACAAAGGAGTATGGCTAATATAATATCAGTGTTATTTCAGTCTATATAACACCAACTTCAAAACCTATCAAATCGAGTTTAAATGGTAAATCCAAACCGTTCAAACTAATTTACTTTATGAGTGATGCGTTTACATGCAAACTTTTTATATTTTCCAGTTATTTTAGTATCAAATCAAGATGCAAAAAAATTGAAAAATGAATGTATTAAAATTAAATTAAAAACTCAAATATTTGACCGCTTGACTTGATATCAAATAAACTCAAAAACTTATAAATTTTACATGTAAACGCACAACTAATGAAGTAGATCAGTTTGAATGGTTTTGATTCACCATTTGAACTCGATTTGATAGGTTTTGGAGTTGGTGTTATATAGACTGAAATGACACTAATGTTATATTAGCCATACTCCACACAAAGAGTATTATCTTTGTTACGAAACTAAATCTTGGTTCTCATTGTTCTCTTATTAATTTGCTAATAGAATAAATATGGAAAGAAAGAAATTAAAAGTTGGTCATGTAATTAAAGCTATTAGAAAGATTTGTATTATATATATCTAGCACACACCTTTATTCTTATAATGCTATGAAATAAACCTGAAGTCTCTTCCATGAAATGGAAGAAAAATCATGTACTCTCTCTAACATACAACAATTCTCCTTCCATATAGATTTTCAATTTTTGTGTGTAATTTCTGATAAAAATTACAAACATATATAGTTGTCAAGAAATAAAAAATTGAAATAAAAATGAAAAGTAGAACATGCTGTCAGTTCAAGTCTTAGCTACTTGGCTAGCTAGTTAATTAATTAATTAATTAAGTGTATTTCTGATTTCCTCAATCTGGATGAATCAATGAAGTGAAGAAGGGTAATATATTGTCCTTCTAATATTCATTAATATTAATATTTATTTTTAATTAATTAAATTAAGTGAAGAGGATATTAATAAATTAAGTGAATTTAGATGATAAATAATTAATTTTGAATTTTTGATGAAATTAAAACATCTAAATTAAGTTGTGATGTAAATACATCTAAATTTCTCAACTTTAAAAAGCTAGTAAAAGGCTAATAGTAAAAAAAGGGAAAACAATTGAATTATTCAAATCATCTGGCTATTGGACCACAATGAGTTTAAATTTCAGACATCAGAGTTCAGATTTCAAATGACGAATTCAGACTGTTCAAACCGATTTACTGTATGAGTGAAGTGTTTACATCTAAAATATATATTGTTTTTGAGTTATTTCAGTATCAAATCAAACGGTAAATGAAAAATGAATGCATTACAATGAACTTAAAATCTCTCACATTTAACCACTTGATTTAATATTAAATAAACTTAACTACGGATAATCCTTAAGTATGTAATGTGGCCTTGGAAGTAGTAGAAATTTAGCCGGTCCGACATAGGCGAGAAAAACGGTACTCCACAGCTGGCCAGTATTGGTTTTATCGGTAGGCCGGACGGTGAGAGCTCTTCACTGGTACAGTTCTAGGCTTTGTCCATGAGGATACAGTGAATCCTGTGAGATGGTGGTAGATGAAAAACATAGTGATAGTGTGATATGAAGTGTGTGTACTTTCCTTTGTATATATGATTTATAAAAAGGGAAAAAAAATATATAACAATAATATTGTAACATTGTAGACAGTGGAGATATATTGAATCAATAATTCAAAACTAATATTTAATAACTAGGTCAATAATGAGTTGAGGCAACTTGTTCATAATTAAATTAAGTGTGCACCACGCGAGGAATGTGATTTCCAATATATATATATATACAATACTTTATGCATTGAATGCATAAAGACGGTAAGGAAATTAAACAATAAAAAAAATAATGAATAAAATAAAATTATTCTCTTATTAACTTTTTTTAGTAAAGGTTTGGAGGTCTCTTTTCAAGTTTCTAACATGCAACATCTCATAAGGAGAGCATTATCTTTGTTATTAGATCAAATACTGATTCTGATTCTGATTCTTATCTTATTAACTTGTTAATAGAATAAATATGGAAATAAGAAATTAAAAGTTGGTCATGTAAAGCTATTAGAAAGATCTATATTATATATATCTAGCACTCGCCTTTATTCTTATAATGCTATGAAATAAACCTCAAGTCTCATCCATGAAGTGGGAACAAAAGCATGTTCTCTCTAACATACAACAATTCTCCTTCTATATAGATTTTCAGTTTTTGTGTAATTTCTGATAAAAATTACAAATATATATATATATATATATATATATATATATATATATATATATATATATATATATATATATATAGTTGTCAAGAAATAAAAAATTGAAATAAATTAAAATGAAAACTAGAACATGCCTTAGTTCAAGTCTTAGCTAGCCGCTTGGGTAGTTAATTAATTAAGTGCATGCATGTATATATCTGATTTCCTCAATCTGGATGAATCAATGAAGCCAGCAAGAAATCTGCATGCTGTAATATTCCAACTACTTCTGGTTTGAATATGATTTATGATTGGATAGTTCTGATTAATTTGATATGATTTATATATTGGCGGATTTCCCATATATAGAAGCTTTGACTCATATGAATCTCAGATAGAACTAAACAATTATTGCTAATTCAACTTCAGTCTAGTTTTGTTGCAAGTTGGTGCATTTTCTGACATTTTCTGTTAGAGGCTGTCATAAAGAAGAAGGGTAATTAATATTGTCCTTCTAATGTTCATTAATATTAATATTTATCTTTAAGTAATTAAATTAAGAGAAGAGGATATTAATATTTAAGTGAGTTTAGATGAGAAAATAATTAATTTTAAATTTTTGATGGAAATACATCTAAATTTCTCAACTTTAAAAAGCTAGCTAGTAAAAGGTTAATATCAGTGACTAGATGATGATCTAAGAATTATATATGTATGGTGAACACCATACTTGTGAGTCACGAGGATGGTATAGTCAAATGCCAATGGGATATTTATTATTGACATCCAGCTGGAAGAAATTAAGCATTGATTGCTCCATGTGATCAACGGCAGAGAGTTCTCATATTTAAAATTATATATCTCACAGGGGTTGGGAAACAAATTAAATACTGTGAAACAGTCAAAGTATAATTGTTTTGTCAAAGATACGTTTGGTTCAAGAATTATTAGAATAGTCAAATTAAAAATAGGAATCTTCATTCTATTATTAAGCACATTGGGTGTCCGATCCGTCAACGGTTACGATTAAAAGATGATACTTCGGATTTAATCTCAGTCCTCCAATTACATGATTTGTCTTATTTTAATTAAATGAATATGTTTTATGTATAAAAGTCTAAATTTAGTTAAAAACATACTTATTACATGTGTTGCCACACGATACGTTACAATTAAAATTGAACAAACTATGAAATTTAGCGATATATTTCTTCGTTTCCTTATTTCTTTGTTTCTATATTTCTCATTTTCAATTGAGCAGACTTCGTCTTCCATTTTCTTATTTCCTTGTTTCCTTACTTCTTCTTAGTTTCTATACAGATCACAATGGAAATCAACTTTTTTTTATTTCCTTATTTCTCTTTCTTTGTTTCTATACATATTGTTGTGGGCAATTTAGAATATATCAATGTGTGTATACATATTCTAAATTGAAAACAAAGAAGAAAAATATAAATTGGAATGTATGTGTGTATAGATATATTTCTCTTATAATGTGTGTGTGTGTGTATTCTATATATACACACAATAACACTTTTTTTTTTTTTTTTATGTTTTTCGATATCATATTATATGTCGATATTGAATTGTTGTACAATATTTGATATTAGATTCGAATCGAGCTATTATTTGATATCATTGATACTTAAAAATAAAGAATCATCACATCATCAAATTATTATCAGAAATCATGATTCAAGTTAATTAAAAATACAGAATCATATAAATTCTCTATTAACATGTCTCTTAATTTTTGGATAATTATTATTTTCATTAATATTTTTTTTATAATTTGTTTTTCTTATAATATGTCTCCGTTGCAACACACGGGCACGATACTAGTAGCTAAATCTCAAAATTCTTAGAAATAATTTATTTTTATAACACAAAAAATTTGAATTCATTATTCTAGTTATTCTAACTCAACCTACAAATATTGAATAAAGCTATTCTAAATAGCCTAATCCTAAAAATAGCATATTCCCAATCCAACCAAACATACTGTTAAAGGATAACATGTATATTTTTTTAGAGAAAGGTTCAAATGTCTTTAGTTTTTGCCTCCATCATGCCTCTATTTTCACAACCATAATAATATAAAATTTAAAACTTAAACGTCAAAATAAAATATTTAAATATGATATATATCAGTTTCTCTATGCATACGTAAAAGATCATAACATTTTCATATTGTTTTAATTAGCATCAAGTGCTTGCAAAAATATAACGATGTGGACTAATTCTGGACGTTGATTATCTAGACTGAGAGTTGAGAAACAAAATAAAGATCACATCTAATGGTTTTATTTTGACAAATAGATTTTAATTTTTTTGTAATTAGAAAATAAAAAAGAGAAATTTATATATACACCCATCAAAACTTTGTGATTTAGATATTTCTCCATCAATACTTTAAATTTAGTTATTTCCCCATCTAAACTTACTCATTTTATTAATATCGTCATTCATTCATTTAATCACTTAAAAATACAACTTAATATTAATAAAATTTTAAATTGACAGTTTTACCCCCATCTAATTCTTCCCTCTCCTTCGCTACCCTTCCCTTTCCTCTGTTTTATGCAAAATCACAGTGTCAGGTGCTCTTCTTGCTAATTCACAGAGTCAGGTGATATTTTAAATTGACAGTTTTACCCTTCCATGCTGCACAACTTTCACCTAACTCTTGAAGCAATAACCTCATAGATTGATTGCTTGCTTGCTTTCTTAATGATGTTCCATGCTCTTGCTAATTCACAGACTCATCCAAGTATGACTAGCTTCGTGGTGGAGTTTGATTACTTCAAAAGAACCCACGAGAACTTAAAATATGCAAAAAATGTTACCCTGAGTGAGTCAGAGGCTCGAGCTGTCGAGCATCTCAAGCTCTAGAACAAAAGTGCATTTCCATTCCATTACTCAAGTGAGGTATTCAGCAATGGTCTCCAGACTTGACTATTTCAATATATATATTTTTTTTGACCCGTAGGTCCACAGCCAAATCTCCTAATATCTATTGAACATTCATACATTGAAGATCCGGTAACCACATCATATGGATTTTGCATAAAACAAAGGAAAAGAGAGGGTAGCGAAGGAGAGGGAAGAATTAGATGGGGGTAAAGCTGTAAATTTAAAGTTTAAATAATATTAAATTGTATTTTTAAGTGATTAAATAAAGGAATGGGGATATTAATAAAATGAGTAAGTTTTAATGGGAAAATAACTAAATTTAAAGTATTGATGGGGAAATATCTAAATTACAAAGTTTTGATGGGTTTATATATAAATTTTTTACTCTTAATTATGTGGTCAGCTTATGTTTTGAGATTCCACTTATGCATAGATGTCGGTTGAGTTGTAATGATCATGATGAAATGGTGGATTAGTTATAATAAAACAGGATCAATATATAGAAGCTTAATGGTCATTAAGTACTAGAGCAAACACATAGAGGCGGATCTATATATATACATTGATGAAAGGAGTGTTTAGCCATCTTTATAATTTAAAAAATATTAATTATGTATTTTGAAATTTAAATTAATTTGTTTTTCTAGTATTTATTGTTGAAACTTTGAGTTGAAAACTCAAATTTTCAATTCAATATATTTGTTTAAAATCTCCATTTAATTAATTTATAAGTATCCGAATATTCTGAAAATTTATTGCAACGTTTATATAGTTTATCCCTAAAAAAAAATGTGGAGTAGAAATAGGGTGTTATTAAGTTCACCAAGCTTTTTGGTGAACTCAAGTCTAAAACCCTTCAAAATGACGAATCCGAACCATTGAAACACGTCTACCTTACAAGTGATCCGTCTACACGTAAAAAAAAATTAATTTTGAAATTAGTTTTGCACAGAGTTAAAAGGTCAAAAAAGTTCAAAAAATGAATGCATTAAAATTAATTTATTAATCTTCTAATTTTGACCGCTTGACTTATACTAAATTAATTCGAATGTTTAAAATTTTCACATGTAGACGTATCACTTGTAAGATAGGTGGGTTTCAATGGATCAGATTCGTCATTTGAAGCCGATTTGACGGATTTTAGACTTGAGTTCACCAAGAAGCTTGATGAACTTAAGAACACCCTAGTTCTACTCATAAATGTGTGCATGTAGTTTTCTAGTTAGAATTTCATTATTTAATTTGTGGTTATGAATACTTGATTTAAATTTTAACTGTTATATATTATGAAATTTACGTTTGAGCTTCCAATTTTAATGTTCTGCTTACGCAACTGCAACACATGTATCAATTATACATAGGTTTTCATTATCTAATTCCTTAATGATAAACCTTAATTACCAGGTCAAATTTTTTCTGCTTAACTACTATACTATTCCACAATTTTTATTAGAGAAATTATCTAATGAGTAACATAAAGCCAATAATGAATCATGACACCTAACGTCGATCATAAGTATACTTATGGAAACCTATGTTGCATGGATACGGGTACGGGTATCGTGTCGGACACGACACGGGTACGGCGATACGGCAATTTTCAAAAATCAAGGATACGACACGCCTATTATATATATATATATTTATTATTTTAATTATATTATTAATTATTTTTATATAAATTACATATTAAAATACAGCTTAGTATACATTAAATATAATATATACTGCAATATAACACAAACACAAAGTGGCATAGTGGTAATGTGCTGTTGATATGTGGTGATAGGTCCTGGGTTCGATTCCCCTCAGCCACAAAATAAATTGGTTTTGCGCAGTGCATGGTGGACCATGCGCTGTGAGGGTTGTATGTGCGGTTCACCGTGAACCAAGCGTATCCCAGACGTGTCCGTTCGTGTCAGAGGCGTATCCCAACGAGTCAACCCGTATCGGAGACCGTATCAAGCTGGTTGGGACGCGCCAGCTCACCTGACACGCCAGCTGGCGTGTCTGATACGTGTCGTGCCCGTATCGGAGGCGTGTCGGTGTCGGATACGTGTCGGACACGGGTACGATGGGTTTCCAGGAGTGTCAGGGTAACATAGATGGAAACAAGTGAGTTTCCACAATTTTTATTAAAAGTAAACTCACAATAGTAAATAGATTCTAAAAAATGTAAATTTTTTTCCTCAAAATACATTTTTATATAAAAATTATGTTTAATGTTTAATTCTGAAAAAGAAAAGAAAAAAGAATCTATAGTACCGATAGATAAGTAATTACCATATCTGGATAGTCCTCACAACAAAATGACAAATTATACTAGAGGGATTGCATTTCCAAGTTTATTTAACTCGGCCCAAAACACAATTTGGGCCCACTTAAAAACTTAGCCCGCTTCTACTTCTCTCATTCGGTTCCATCAGTCTAATCAACTCTTTGCTAAATGTGTCTAGATTCTCTAAAGTAACCCAAATTTTGACTTTAGATCCGAACCTTCCGGTTCAATCAGGAGCTCTTTAATATTTGTGCAAGAGCAGATCGGACGCTCCAAATCCAAAATCGGAATTTAGGTTACTTTAGGGGATACGAATCCGCTAAATTATTGCAATCGAAGAAGGAACCGAGCTCTTCTCTTATCTCCTCCGTCGCTTCTTAAGAAGCAAATTCATTTCAGATCTGGAATGGGGACGTTGGATGCGCTATACCGTGTCGTGATGCACTGCAACTCCTTCCACGTAGCCTTCCTTATTGCCGGCACCTTCGCCGGTAAACGGGTACCACCCCCCCTCCCCAACACACACACACATATAAATTTAAATTGGAGTAGATTACATTAGAAGCAAGCTGACGGAATTATACAAGCTGAAGCAACAGAAGAAAATCATAAATTACCACTAAGAAGAATATCAAGAAAAAGCATTCTGAACAACACATATATATAATAGTATAATACCATCCTGGAAATCAAAATGACTACATAAAGAGAAAGAGCAAGAGAAAGATAAAAGTACTAAGAAATTATTGTTAAAATACAACCAATGCTAATTAACGACCGATGGCTATGCTCTCCTCAGCTTCCTGATCTATATTGAAATAATTGCTTGTATGCTCATGATGGGTTTGTTCACCGAGCAGAGTATATGTTTCTTCAGGACTGTATTCTTGTCTCCAATGATGCTGCTTAAGTTTCCTGATTCGATGAAGCTCTTCGGCAACTTCCTTCATTAGAGGTCGCTCATCCCCTTTCATACTTAGACATTCCTTAGCCAGCTCAGCAACTGCCTTAATTAATTCCATGTCATCTTCATGTTTTATTTCATCATCTAGAAGCTCTTGCATTTTGTTCTCTACTTCTCTTTCATAGCAGAGAGGAAGCGAGACGAAAGTCTCATCTCTTCTCCCAATACATGAAAATCAATAACGGGCTTGCTGGTTAGAAGCTCTAGAAGAACCACACCAAAACTGTACACATCGCTCTTGTCTGTCAATTTGCAAGATTGCATGTATTCTGGATCAAGCTACCCCCACGTTCCTTGCACAAGAGTCACGATTTGCGCCTCATCTGTTGGAGCTAGTATGGATGCTCCAAAATCAGAAACCTTTGCCATGTAATTTTGGTCCAAAAGAACATTTGATGACTTCACATCTCCATGGAAAATCGGAGGAGATGCTGAAGTATGCAAGTACGCAATTGCTTCTGCTGATTCATATGCAACCCTTAGACGGGTGTCTAGAGAAATGTGTGATCCTTGCTTTTTATGGTGGATATAGTCATATAGAGTACCATTTGGGATAAACTCGTATACTAGCATAGGAACCTCGACCTCTAAACAACAACCTAGGATTTTTACGATGTTCTTGTGGTTAATTTGTGAGAGAATAAGCATCTCTTTTCCGAATTCTTTCTTTCTACTCTCATCGACTATCTTACACTTTTTAATGGCAACTGTTTGATCTCTTAGAATTCCTCTATAAACAATGCCTTGACCTCCATGTCCAAGAATATTTGAACTGTCAAAATTATTTGTTGCTTGTTCTACCTGTTGCTTCGTGAAGATTGTAAAACCGAACCCTTGGTTTGATTTAATCTTCTCCAACAAAATCCATCCTCCATGTTGTTGAAAGTACTTCTGTTTTATTTTAGATAAGTTTCTTCTCTCTAGGGCCACATATATACCAAACCCAATAAATAATAAGGCAACAATACCAGCAGCAGTTCCTACAATATATGTAAAATGAGAAAAATTAATGTACCAGTGGCGTTGCTATATGGTTTCTTCTGCTAGTTTTAATTATTTGAACTACATTAATCAAATTATTCTGTTGTAGACATACATTCTGTATATAAAAACTAACTTCTTACCTATAAGTGGTGCAACGTTGAGATTGCATTCTCTGGGATTGTTAGGGTTATTACGCCAGCCGAAAGGACAAGAGCAGCTATATCCTCCTTCAAAATTGTGACACTTTCCTGGCTTGGAGCATGCATTATGATTGACACATTCGTCAATGTCTGCATCAATAGGCCACGATATGAGTCTATAAGCCTATATTTTTATATAAGATTAAAAAAAAATTAATAAAAATAAAAGAGAGCAAGAGAATTAAAGACCTTGGCAGCCTGCATCAAGAAAAGGATTTCCTTCGTAACCATCGTAACAGTTGCAGCGATAACCACGATCCTTTACTGTCAAGCAAATACTATGATCGCTTTTGCATGCATAGGAGGATTTGTTAGTTTGTGCGATGTCGCATGTCTTGTTTTCTATGACCCAGTTGACCACCACCGGCATTGATTGAGACTCATACAGAGGAAGGTTTGCTAAGTCGGGAAACACAAGAGCACTCAACTTGTCAGTGGTGATATAAGCGGTTTGGAACTTGAACACAGCCTCCTCCACCACCGTAACATAGCTGCAACGACTAAAGTTATACACCTCCGATATTTTGTTCCTCCCATCAAACCAGACTTCAATGTCAGTGGTTTCTTTGGGGATTGTTGTCTGGCAACAACCAATTCCAGAGCAGGATCCATACCTGGTCAGGGTTTCTAAGCTATCACACGAAGAAAGGCACCCTACTGAGGAATTATTACTCAAGTCAAGGCGAAGATAAGCAAGTGTATTACACCCAATGACTGTAAATTTGTTCTTCTCGGTGTTGAGCCAAAATGAATCACCAACGTTAAATCCCCAAGTATTGTGATCCTCTTTCTTTGTCGTGGTGTTATAGCACTGCGAGGATACAAAGCTGCCTACGCGTGCCTGGCCCAAGGACAAGCTTATATTAAGAATGGGAGAATAACCGATTAGGTAAGGTGTAGGAGTACCATTATTGTAAATTGTGTAGCAAGTGACATTGAAATCTAGAGACCGGGAACAGTTCGAGCCAATGCCGAAAGGGTAAGGGATTGGAATTCCACCGCAGCTATCTTGGCAACCAGGAAGAGCAATGGTACTTGCAGATTCAGTGCTTTTCAACAAGCAGAGGAAAACAACAACTTGGGTCAGTACCATTGATTGCAACGAGTATATTTTTCTTTCCTTCATCATAGAATTCAAAGCCATCTAATTTAACTAGTTTTTATCAATGGATTGATGCGCCATTACTGCAGCTTGAGACTCTTTATAAAATAATTTATTCAACAATGAAATGTTTATTGTACATACTATTTTATTGGGTAATTACTTGTAGTGCAGGACAACTTAATTTGAATATTATTTGAATTGCTGACCTCGAGCTGTATTATATATCGTAGAAGATTCATGTAAAGATTTTTTTTTGAAATAAGTGGCATTGCCACCGATTTTCATTAAAAAGAAAATCACAGCTTTACACATTTTTGCTGATATTATCAAGTTGGTACCAGCTACACACGTACCACAATCCGAAACAGTAGTTACCAACCAACATCATCAAAATATAACCTATAAACAACAATCATGAAAAAACACACAAAACAAACACCTCCTACTGTCCTACAAATATAAACGACAGTAAAGCATGCAATTAAACCCCTACATCTTCCAAATTCAACCAAAGCACCATCTGCAACTCATCTTCACCATCCAAAGCTGTCTCTCCTCCATTCATAAGAATTGTAACATGTGTATCCTCCATGGAAAGGGCCCGGGTGGTACCTAATAGGTCCTTCACGTACATCACAAGGTATAATAAGCTTTAGTTGCTCATAAATTGGTTTTCTATTGAGATACCCAAAAGAAAGCAAGTGAAATAATCTTGGAATCAAAAGATTGAATATTCAAAATATTGTCATCACGAAAAACAATCATGTTTCTATCCAATCAAAGTGACCAAAGTACTGCCCTCTAATTATTTCCATCAGATTTAGACTCTTTATTTAAAGGAATACAATAATCAAGTTCCCACAAATTAACTACACCTACATAACCAAACACAAAATTATTGTAATAAGCAATCCAACTCTAAAGAGAATGGGCCACCAGACAAGACACAAAAAGATGATCAATTGTTTCCAACTCATAACAATAAACACATCTTTGATCACCCTGCCAACCTCTAATAGCCAAATAATATTAATTTAAAAGTTAATTTCTTATATATGTTTTAAGATTTTACTTCCTTAATTATAAATTGGAAAGAAACAAACAAACTGTACTACCACCATTGATTTTGTTTTTCAACAAATGTTTTTAATAATTCTTGGTATGATTCTTTGGTCTACGTACAATATATAATTTGTGTGAACTGACAAAAATTAAAAGCCCTCAAGAAAAATTCTAGTTTCTCACAAATAGAGTTTGTGAATTGAGAAAATTGTTGGTATGATTCATTCCACAAGTTAAATAATATATACTTCCCAAGTCGTCAAATTTGAAGTCATCTTACGAAAATGATTTTTTATTTTAGTTAACATTAGACGTGTCCTTTCGAAAATGACGCGCTTAATCATAGAGTCAAATTAAAACATTATCAAAGTCAATCTTTCACTATTTTTAATATCTCAATTTTGTAATAATAATCAATTGGAACAGTCAATGTCCGTGTGTGTACTCTAGTACGTATCATGTCCGTGCATGGCACCGAAAACATGTTATAAGAAAACAAAAAGAATTTTTTATACAAAATAACATATTTTTCATAAAAAATAGATCAATAGAAAAAATTATTCAACAATTTTCATTAATGATATTAAAATAGATTGGTTCTAAATTCAAATTACAAATAAAAAGATATTTAGTATAATAAAGTGCAATGAGAAATAAGGTCAACTTAGTGTAAATTGAAGGTGAAGGTATCATAGTAATAGCTGCATTATACATGCACCTTGTTTTTGTCAAAGGGAAATCAAATATTCAATTGCTACATGAGCACGATCAAACATATGGAAAATATATATCATAGGATATATTTTGGCTTAAGCTTTAATTACTTAAAAATCTCACTTTTATGTTTAATGTTTATTAGAAATAGATTATTGCTGGTATTTTTATGTTTTATCGCAGAGAACAAGATTTAGTAAAGTTTTACACGATGTGAAGCAAGAATCGGGACAAATCGAACAGTGACCAAGATTTTGGAGTCACTGTTACGGACCGTATTAGAACCCAGTGTCCAATACGGTCCGCATCCAGGAGCAATACACATTAATCAGCTAAGTCGGAGATCATGTGCTCAATGAATTCACATCCTCTGAGATATCTCATATTTTTGCGTGACTTGTTGGAAACTCTAAACCGTTGCAATACGTTATGCACGAATCTCAAAGCTCATATAATACGGGCCCCCTACGTGACCCCGAATAGGCACCGGACACGTCGGTCACGCAAAATATGAGATATCTCAGAGGATACGCACTCGTGCTCAATACGGTCTGTATCAGATGCAGGTACAGCCGGCTCCATATAAAATATCTTGCACTTCACTCATCTCCAGACGTCCCCTAAAGCACTAGAAGGATGATTCAGATCAAAGGCATATTAGACAAGCATGATTCAGATCAAAGGCATATCTTCTTTTATGGTTGTATATTTCTTCTCTTCCTTGTTGCATGTAATAAAGCCTATGCTAGGCTAAATTTGTGTTCTTAGGGCTTGACAGTACCTAATTGTTATTTATAAATTTTCAATATAATTAAGTTTATTTGGTATTTGAAATTGTTTTTGTTTGCTTTGATTGCTTTTGCATATTATGTTCATCTTTACTTAATTTATGTGTTAGATTGAGTCCGCTATCATGATGGCCACTCTTAGATGATTAACATCATTGGATCAACTGAGTTATGATAAGGAGAATAAAAATCATAGATAAGTGGTGAAAATTGTAGTTGGAGATACCATTAGTTGTACCAATAAAAGTAGACATGAAAGTCTTGAGATCTGCAGATGAATGTCGTATTCTCTTACCTCACCATGAGGATACCCAATGGAAAGAAAAAAAGTATAGGCGAATGACGTAGTAGTGAAGTCTAGAAATCTTTGAGCTAATCGTAGAACCCTTGCATCTACCAAGACAAGACTTAGTTGAACTCCTTTTTAGATTGGGCGACCAAAACCAAGAGTCGATAGTTACTAAATTGGATTAGAAACCTTCAAACAACATCTGAAAATCAAATGCCGAATAATAATTTATTGAAATGGATTAAGTAGCAATGGTGGTCAAAACCCTAAAATTTTGCTCTATCATATTTACGTATACATAGAATTATTTTACTTTTAATTTTCGTCAATCTGAAGGTCAAACAACAACTCTAAAAGTTCTATATATATTTTTTTTAACTTTTTGAAAAATTAATATCTAATCGTTCAAGACCTAAACATTAATTCCACAGTTAATGTTTACTAGAGAAATTATCTAATGTGTAAGATGAAGATAGACAATAATGAGTCATGACACCTAACGTGCCAATTATGCTCACAATAGTAAAGAGATTCTAAAAAATGTACAATTTTGTCTCAAATTACATTTTTATATAGAAATCATGTTTAATGTTTAAATTCGGAAAAGAACAATATGGATCTATAGTACGGATCAATAACTAATTACCATAGTCTCACTCACAACAAATTATATAGCAATTCCAAATTTATTTAACTCAGCCCAAAAATAATTATTAATTGGGCCGACCGAGAAAACTTAGCCCACTTCTACTTCTCTCTCCTTCGGTTCAATCAGGCTAATCAACTCTTTGCTAAATACTAATCAACTCTTTGAATGGTAATATGAGATATTTCGCTTGTTAATATATAGAACTATGCTGTAGTCTTTCAAATCTGTTATAAACTCAAGTCTTGAATGTACAGTGTATATTTGTGCAATTATAAACTAGAAATCATTATATTATTAAAAAATATAATGATCTCTGTGATCACTGCTTGAATACAGTTTATATATATTCATGTAACTTCTTGAATACCATGTCTAATTATTCTTTCTTTTGTCAATTTTGTGTCTAATTATTTGTGTATCATGTTAAAAAAAATAGAATAATCGTCATGTCTCAAACTTGAGTTGATTTTTCTAATTAAGGTTTTTTTTTTCTTTCTAAATTTTGATTTTGTACTCCTTTACTATACTTTTATAGGCATTGTTCATGTAAATATATGAAGCTCGAATCTAGTGTTTATTTTTTTTTTAAGTTAGAATAATAATTTGTGTAATATAATTGTAAATATTGTTTATATTGGTAAATGTAGTGTTTTTGGTATGTGTTGTCTTTAAATTCATAATTTTTTTAAATGTAGTGTTTTTGGTATATTGACAAATGTTTGTATTTTTTGGTATAAATTCAGATCTAGAATAACTTTTTTTTTAATTAAAACATTGTACGATTGGTATTTTCATAAACTAAAACTGTGTATCATTGTTTTGCGAAAAAAAAATGTTGTTTTTGAAGAAACGTACACGGTTTTACAATCGTGTACAATTTACCGACACTTTCATACATGCTATGTCTAACCACGGATGCAAAACTGTGTACGTACAAACTTAGTTTTTAACTGTGTACAATCAAGAAATCTGTAGTAGTGTCTACAATTTACAAGCATGCCAGGTCGTGTTGATGTGGGTGGTTTGGTTTCATAATTGCTGTTAAGATAAGAGATTTCTGAGAATAACATTTCAATTAAAAGAAACACCAGCAAGTAAGCTAGGGTGGCAAAATAATTCGCGGCTCATTGCTCGCTCGGAAAAAGCTCATTCGTTTCTGGCTCGGTCAGAAAGTAAACAAGCCATGAGCCACTTTTTTAGTTCAAATTCTAATGTTGACTCGCTTGCACGAGCTACGTCTAGCTCAATTCGGCTGGTTGCCAACCCTACCAGCAAGTTAATACAGCTACTGTAAACCATAAAGATCCATCCACATATCCTATAAAAAAATTATTGAAAAAACATGTTTATGAGACTTCTTCAATTTTTTATTTAACCTTAAAATCTTTAGTATATTCAATATATTTCTTAACTCTGTTTATACTTTTACTATTATATCTAATATGGTAAATTTCATTAAATTTGGCTTTGAGATTTGGTTAAGAAATTCATGGAATTTATTTGGTAAATTCAAAGAATTAGGCTTGTTTGGATTTTAATTGAAAAATCCGTGAACTTAATTAATTTGATAACTTTCATAAACTCTGGATTTTCTGGGTTTGTGTGAATTTGGTGGCAACTTGGGGATCTTATGTGGCAAACACATAAATATTTTTTATGGTCAACAATCAACATAAGCACCGTACGTGCAAACAAAAAAAAAATTTACATTGGTACGAAGATAATTATTCATTGTTATTCCTCTGATAGCTTAAGCATTCAGCACTATTTTATAGTTAATTTTTTAATTTAAATTTTAAAATTCTCTTACAAATCTCAAGATTTAAATTATTTTGGTCACAATGCAAGCACTTCAAAAGGAAAGGAAAATACAAATATATATTTACCTTTAAGTTCTTGATCCCTATGGTAATTTTGGATGGAAGCTATAATAGCTATAATTATGAAATTTGAGAACAGTAAATAAGAATAGAGAAAAAAGAGTGATTTTCAAATTAGTGTGAAAATAATGCCATTCGGATTAGTAAAAATATTTTTTGGATTATACATTGATAATAGTGAATAGCTTAAACCGATAAAGAATAGTATTAACATGCAAGCACCGGTACATACAGGTTCAAATTAGTGTGAATAGCTTATTAGCACCGGTACATACAGGTTCAGTAGTTCTGTGGTTAGGTGAGCAGTGGAGAAAAAAAAGAGAATAAGGAGGGTGGAAGAGAGGTGAAGCTAATAGGCTAATAGCACAAGAAAGCAGCAGATGAAATTTTGAGCGAATAACACTGAAAGGAAATATGAAGCGTAAAATAGATTTATAAAATAAAATGGTATATGTTTCTATTGATGTTTAAAATAATTAAATAGAAACTAAATTATATAAAAGGGAAAATTAAGTTTTTTTTATGGGATATTGAATATTATGGTTTCATGAGAAAATGAGGATCTACTTACAACATTTGTAAGTTACAATATCTTACAACAATTCAGTTTTAAAATTTGCAAAGTCCAAACAGTCTATCCAAACCGTTCAACATGATCTCTATATTAAAATGTGTTTAGAGATCGAATTTTATATATTTTTTTATTTTTTTTACTGTTTATCAAGTATTTTACAAAACTATTGTTTTTAGACAATTTTAGGATTTTTTTTAAATAGAACTCATTTTAATTCTTTCAACATAACAAGCACGCTTTGCGTGAAATTTAGAAAAATAGCTTCCACCAATCCTAGAGATCGGTGGAGCTATTCTCGCACCCCGCCACAGCTTTGCCACAGAAGATCTCATATTTACCTGCACCGATCCTAGAGATCGGTGGAGGCTTGATTTACAAATTTTGGCCCGGCGGGTTCATCTCTCCCTTTCCTTCTCCTTCCTCCTTTTTCCTCTTCCTTTTAAAAACATTGAGCTTCTTTTTTTCTCTCTCTTTTTCTTTTATCCTCTCAAGATACTCAACCATTTTTCCATTGGAACGGTGGAGGAAATTTTTGGGGCTACACAGATCCACATAACCGATGGAGACGGTTTTTTGAGGCTCCACTGATCTATAGAACCAGTGGAGGTATTTGGTGTGGCCAAATGTGCAGAATGCTGTGGCGGGGTGAGAAATTGTCTCCACCGATCCCTAGGATCGGTGTAGGAAATGATTTTCTTGCTCCACCGATCCTAGGCTATTTTTCTAAAAAAAATCCACACAGCATGCTTGTTCTGTTGAAAGATATAAAAGGAATTATATTTAAAAAAAAATCCAATTTTAGACTACTGAAAACAATAGTTTGTAAAATACTTAATAAATAGTAAAAATAATAAAAAATATATAAAATTTGATCTCCAAACACATTTTAATATAGAGATCATGTTGAATAGTTTGGATTAACTGTTTTGACTTTCAAAATTATGAAATCAAATTATTATAAGATATTGTAACTTACAAATATTTTAAGTGGATCAATCCTCTCAGAAAATTAGCTTATTTGAAAGTTT
The DNA here is from genome assembly GCF_964058835.1 of Carex rostrata. Taxonomy (NCBI): domain Eukaryota; kingdom Viridiplantae; phylum Streptophyta; class Magnoliopsida; order Poales; family Cyperaceae; genus Carex; species Carex rostrata. The sequence continues at coordinate 2,036,016 of NC_135930.1, forward strand.
TCGGGCACATCGGAAACTTTTTCAAAAAAACTATAGATCCTAGTTAAAATTATAGATCATAACTAAGATTTTATTTCTAATATTAAAATTTTGAAAATAAAAATATAATATAAACACAAGAAGTGACCCATGAATTTGATTAGAAGTAGGTAGAAAATAATGGAAAGAGTACAAAATTCATTCAGAGCGGCAGAGTCTGAGCCGAAGAGCGGATATAAAAAAAATTAGGGTTCTAAGTAACTTACCAGAGTGATAGATTCTAATCCGAGGAGTGAACTTGTATCACGACCGGACTTAGTGACCGGATTCGTATCCTCCTAGGTATTGTAGAGGATTATCCTCACTTTACAATTTGAGATTAAATCTCAACCGATTTGAGATTCAGACTAACACAGGGGACAATATTATTGAACTTTGAGATTCGTGCCTAGTTAAAAAGAATAGTCCAGATCTACTCATTGTAAAAGATCCCCTTACGAGGTAATGGAGAGGATGTGAATTCCCCGTGACCTGTGTTGCCCTTCATTTTGATTCGTTGTTTTGTTTCCTCTTTCGCAAATCATAAATTACTAGTATCATGCCCGTGCGTTGCAACGGAGACATATTATAAGAAAAAAAAATATATCAATGAAAATAATAATTATCCAAAAATTAAGACACATGTTAATAGAAAATTTATATGATTATGTATTTTTAATTAACTTTAATCGTGATCTATGATAACAATTTGATGATATGATGATTCTTTATTTTTAAGTATCAATGATATCAAATAATAGCTCGATTTGAATCTAATATCAAATATCGTACAAATTCAATAACGACATATAATATGATATCAAAAAACATAAATAAAAAGTGTTATCGTGTGTATGTATAGGATATATATATAGGAATATGCGAGCATGTTATGCATAGCATAGAGCCCCTCCATGCAACGCCTTGGATTTTGACTTTTCAAAATCCTAACGGTCGATCCGAACCATTCATCTTGTTCTCCATATTAGTATGTATTTGGAGACCAAATTTTACATTTTTTGAATTTTTTTTACTATTTCTTTAGATTTATTGAAAATCGCTGTTTTTTTATGGTCCAGATTTGCTGAAAAACAGCGATTTTCAATAAATCTAAAGAAATAGTACAAAAATTCCAAAAAATGTAAAATTTGGTCCCCAAATACATATTAATATGGAGAACAAGATGAACGGTTCGGATCGACCATTAGGATTTTGAAAAGTCGAAATCCAAGGCGTTGCATGGAGGGGCTCTATGCTATGCATAGCATGCTAGCATATTCCTATATATATATATATATAAAGAGTGTGGCTAATATGCATTCGGTAGCACTTCGGCCGAAGTGCTACCGATTCATTTTCTGATTTTTAAAGTCCAAATAATCGATCTAAACCGTTAGATGTCATCTCCATATTAAAATGTGCTTGGAGACCAAATTTTACATTTTTTTTGGATTTTTTTACTATTTATTAAGCCACTTTGAAAATCGCTGATCCAACGGTGGCTTACCAAACAGTAAAAATCAGAAGCTATCGTTGGATCAGCGATTTTCAAAGTGGCTTAATAAATAGTAAAAAAATTCCAAAAAATGTAAAATTTGGTCTCCAAGCACATTTTAATATGGAGATGACATCTAACGGTTTGAATCGATCATTTAAACTTTAAAAAATGAAAAATGAATCGGTAGCACTTCGGCCGAAGTGCTACTGAATGCATATTAGCCACACTCTATATATACACTCACACATATATAAGAGAAATATATATTCACACACACGTTCCAATTTATATTCTTCTTCTTCTTTGTTTCCAATTTAGAACACACATATTGATATATTCTAAATTACCCACAACAATATGTATAGAAACAAAGAAAGAGAAATAAGGAAATAAAAAAAATTGATTTCCATTATGATCCGTATAGAAACGAAGAAAAAGTAAGGAAACAAAGAAATAAAAAAATGGAAGGTGAAGTCTTCTCAATTGAAGAGGAGAAATATGGAAACAAAGAAATAAAAAAAAACGGATAAATATATTGCTAAATTTCATAGTTTGTTCAATTCTAATTGTAACGTATTGTGTGGCAGCACATGTGGTGAGTATGTTTTTAACTAAATTTAGACTTCTATACATAACACAGATGTATTTAATCAAAAAAAAAATTATGTAATTGGAGGGCTGAGATCAAATCTGAAGTTTCATCTTTCAATCGTAGCCGTTGGCGGAGCAGACACTCAACGTGCTTAATAATAGAATGGAGACGGAGATAATTTGCTTCGACAATTATCCACGAGGACCAACACTAATAGCGACTTGGGCTGACGGGCTGCGGAAAATAAAAATAAAAATTAATTAAGCTAGAATAATTTATTGGGCTTCGTCGCTTCGACAGAAAAAAGGATAAAAAGATACTATTCGTGTTATACCGATAAAAAAAATACTATTTTTAAACGGATTAGTATTATTTTTAAACGTATTAGTATTACGGACAAAAATATCTGCAAAGATATTAACCGCAAAAAATACTTTCATCCTCGGGAACAGCGACAACATTTTTTGTAGCGCATATATAGACAATTTTTTTTCAGACAAAAGCTGAATAATACACCGAGAGGAATTGATTACGACGTTGTGTTGTGCCGACAGTTGTAAATGTCTTCCTCGTTTTAATTAACAACTACAAAACAACACATCACTGATCACTCACGTCTAATCAACAACAGTTCTTGTATGTAACAATGTTTAGTGTATATGTGTCCTTTGTGGCAAATGGGTAAATAAGTAGAAATATAATGACGGCACGAAATTGAAAGATTTTTTGTTTGTTTAATTATTAATTTTTTTTTTTGTTTGGCGTAAGGCGCGTACGCTTTGACATTAGATGGAAAATTAAAAAAAAATATATATTTGAGAGAAAATGCCAAAGATATATATCCTGTACAATTAGTCACTATATAGCTGATGAGAAGAGATCCGCTTACAACATTTGTAAGTTACAATATCTTACAACACTTCGGTTTTGTCATTTTAAAAGTTTAAACAGTCAATTCGAATCGTTCAACATGATATCCATATTAAAATGTACTTGGAGATAGAATTTTACATTTTTTTTTTAGTTTTTTTACTAATTATTAAGTATTTTACAAAACTGTTGTTTTTTAGTGATCCAGAATTGTCTAAAAACAACAGTTTTGTAAAATATTTAATAAATAATAAAAAAAACTCAAAAAAAAATATAAAATTTTATATTCAATCACATGTTAATATAGATATCATGTTGAACAGTTTGAATTGACTATTTGGACTTTTAAAATCGGAAAAGTAAATTGTGGTAATTAAGATGTTGTAACTTATAAATGTTGAAAGTGGATCCCTCCTCATAGCTGATAGTAGGAGTTGATATTTTGTAGTTGATATTTTATAGGTGATAGTAGGAGTTGATATTTTATAGTTGATATTTTATATGATATGTTATTAGATTTTTAATTTTATATACAACTATATAAATGACATGAAGGCACCTTCCCCTTAATTATATAAATCCATATCGCTGCACCAAATTCTGCTTATGGATAGCTTTTTGCCCCTCCTTTGCTCTCTCCTGGTATGTACTTATAAAAAAGCAATATATATTTGCTACTTGCTAATACCATTAATTCTTTACAATATAGAGTTTATTTGGGTTTCTGACTTTCTGTTATTTGTAGATTGGAGTTATAGCAAGCAATGCAGCGTTACTGTTACTGCCTGCTCAGGCTTACTGGCACACTGTCTTACCCAATACTCATATGCCCACCGCCATAACTGATCTTTTAAGCTCTGGTATAAAAATTATCTCTGCCCCTGTACTCCACAAAAAAAAAAAAAAAAATAGTGCAACTGTTAGTAACATTGTCTGTTAATCAAATCTCACATTGTAAGAATATACTCAAAATATACACAATGCGTAGCGTACTTGATATCGTGGCTGGATCAATGTCGATATATATACATATATAGAAATTAAACTTGCTAATTTTTTTATTATTTATTGAATAAAGCAATAGTAGATAACAATACCAAATAACATATATACGATATGGATTTTGGACCTATAGCAATTATATAAACTTTCAAGCTGTGAGGGTTAAATACATATTGGAATCAATTATATATAATTTTCATTCTTGGTATGTGTCAATTTTGCAGTATTCATAATATTTTACTCTAAACTATATAGCAAAATTATGACTAAGCTTATGACTTTTAAAAATAAAAGGGGACAATTGACCCCATTCATCTTTACTGAATCCACCTCTGCACACAATAATCTTAATTAATGTGTCCTTTATTAAATCCATACCAGTAAATCTAAAATGATAAACAAAGTTTTTGCCTTACTTAAAAATTGAATCTTATTCTGATTGCATAAACAGACACCGTCATGGATTCCAAGACCGATACCTATGTGAACGTAGGTAAAAGAACAACTGCGGTGGGGAAATCGTCCACAATTATAGGTCCCTTGGTTTACAGTTCTGCTGCCACCGAGAAGCAGCTGCACGATAATCGTCAGATGAACTTGTTTTTCTTAGAACAAGATCTGCATCCTGGTTCAAAGATGAACATGCAATTTGAGAAAACAAATGTCATTGCCAAGTTTTTGCCAAGGAGTGAGGCTGAGTCAATCCCATTTTCTTCGAAGAAATTACCAGAGATAATTAGCCAATTCTCAGTTCAGCCTGGTTCTGATGAGGAGGAAGCAATGAAGGAGACTCTGAGACAGTGTGAGGATCCAGTGTTAAAGGGGGAGAAGAAGATGTGTGCCACTTCTCTTGAATCAATGGTGGATTTTGCTGTTGCCAATCTCGGCACAAGAAATGTTGAATCGGTAATCCCAGTACTTCTGTATTCCTTAAATATCTTTAATCTTGACATATTGATTGATAAAATAAAATGGCATCCACTTACCAGAAAATTATATTAATGTTAAACTGATCGATCATGTACCAAAATTAAGTTTGTGGTTTATTAGTATTAAGATGCTTAGTGATATTGAAGCAAATTATTCAACATAGCTTTGTCGAACACACGTTCTTAATTTATATTGTTTCCTCTGATAGGTATCAACGACAGTTCATTCTAAGGATGAGACACCGAAGCAAGAGTACACAATTGTGGCTTCAGGGGTAAAAAACTTGGCACAAGATGAGCTTGTAGCATGCCACCAGCAAAAATACGCTTACGCTGTGTTTTACTGTCACCTGGCAAAGCCGACCAAGGGTTACACGGTGAAGATGACAGGCAAACATGGGACGGTGGTCGATGCTGTCGCGGTATGCCATGCCAACACATCAGCATGGAACCCGAACCACGTTGCATTTAAACTGCTGAATGTAAAACCTGGTACCGTACCGGTGTGTCATTTCTTGCCCCAAGATCATGTTGTATTTAGTGGCAATAACTAGAGTACAATGACTACTGTTGGGAGGATAACCCTAAACCCTAAACACTACAATGCTATAATTGTATGGGTGTGCTTTAATTTTCTTCCTGTTCTGTGAATATGTTAGATTTCTGTTTTGAATAAAGTTGGATATATGTGAGCTTCATGTATGGAGAGTTGGAGACAGTATAATATATATGTGTGTGTGTGTGTGTGTGTGTTTATAAGATGATATTAATTTGTTAGCATAATTTTCCAAAAATGATCCGTTGTTAAAAACTGTTGAATTTTGAAGTAAATACGAAATATTGATGATGAATTGTTTTTATTCAATTCTCATATGTTGTATTTATTACACAATTCTATGGTGTATTTATATATGCACCTTCTCCAAAGTAAACTTTGCTCTGTAACGATAATATTTCTGTGGAATCTATGTCTTAGCTCCATTTATTTTTTCTTAATTAGCCAATGATGAAGATTCTATATAGCTTTGAGGCTAATCATCAGTACACCCCTAATCACATTTCTTAACACTTCCTCTCAAGTTAGACGTGTAGGTATCAATCAACCTTAACTTGACAATATTTTCTTCGAACGGCCTCGAATATAAAATTATAATAGAAAATTCAATATAAATGCTCTTACTGTCATTAAAAAATAGTTTCCTTTTAGTTTTAAAAATAATTAAAATCTCAGGAGATAAAGTAATACAATCATGGTCATATGGTTTACATTCTTAATAATTTTTCTTGTTACATTATATTTTCTGTAATTTTTGGGTAAACATATTTTATATAATTTTCACTGTCAATGACAACACTTCTTTAGAGGTGAAATGCTGTCAATATCAGTGTTTTACCTTAGCACAAAAATATTGTTACCGACAACATTTGTGTTATGTTCCGAAAATTTTCATATATAATGTCATAGGTTGAAATTATTTTTTTAAAATGCTACAGATAAAAAAAAAAGTTATTTCCTACTTTGAAGAAATAGAGAAAAAAAAGTTAGAGTGAGTATGTTGTACTAAGATTAGCACGGATTGGTCCGTAATACTGAACAATATTTTTGTTTTCATCCGTTCACTATGATTTTTATATGAATATGTACTTGCAGACTGAATTTTATATTTCTTTACTATTAGTGATTTTCTACCATTCTTAAAATATAGTAAAAGATTCTAAAATATATAAAATTTGGTTTTTAAGTACATATATGGAGATTATGGTGAACTGTTCGGATCCACCATTAGAATTATAAAAATAAAAATATTAGTCTATATTACATACCAATTTGTGCTATACATGGTTTTATATTTACAAAATTAAATTATTATAAGATATTGTAACTTACAAATATTTTAAGTGGACTCTCCGAAAAATGGCTTATTTGAAAGTTTTCATGGGCACTTCGGAAACTTTTTCAAAAAAATTATAGATCTTAGTTAAAATTATAGATCATAACTAAGATTTTATTTTTAATATTAAAATTTTAAAATTTCGATTATTAAAATTTTGATAATAAAAATATAATATAAGCACAAGAAATGACCCATGAATTTGATCAGAAGTAGGTAGAAAATAATGGAAAGAGTACAAAATTCATTCAGAGCGACTGAGTCTAAGCCGAAGAGCGGATATAAAAAAATTATGGTTCTAGGTAACTTACTATAGTGACTGATTCCGACCCAAGGAGCGGACTCGTGTCGTGACCTGATCTAGTGACCGGATTCGTATCCTCCCAGGTACTGTAGAGGATTATCCTCACTTTACAATTTGAGATTAAATCTCAACTTTAATTTTGGAGGGGTTCAACCTATAAATTCTATGCTATGGTAGAAACTACCAATTCCTCCTAAGATTAGGGTCTTTATGTGGCTAGTTTCTCACAATACTATACTAACTAAAGACAACTTGATCAAGAAATGGTGGACTGGTAACACTCAATGCCAATTTTGCTGTCACCAAGAGTCAATAGACCATTTGTTTTTACTGTGTCCTTTCGCACAACAAGTTTGGTTCTGGTTAGGTTAAAGCCAAGATGTAATGCACCAATGGCATACTTGGAAAGATATTCTAGTCTTTTCTAAGTCACTTGACCACACTGAGGAGGTTGGTTTTCTCATAGTTCTTAGAGTAGTTAGCTGGCCCTTGTGGAAACATAGAAATGATCTTTGTTTTAATAATGCTCCAATTAAATCTGCTAGAAACATTATACTAACAATTAAATCTTTGTGTCTATACTGGACAGGGAACATGAAAAAGAAATTCAAGGATGCAATGGGCAATTGGCTTCCAGTAATTGAGGATGCAATCCACTTAGTCAGTACATGTCTCTCTCCATGGTGGTGTATCAGCCCACAGGGGATGCACCAGCTGCAGAGACTCCATAGATTGATGATGAAGCTCAGGATCTTGTTTTACTCTAGTAGTGTTAATAGTCTCAGCCCTTTACTAAGTGGCTTAGTTTCAGCAACTCTTAATTACTTTTGGTGCTTGGCGTATGGTATGCTTATGTTGATGTATGAACTGGTTTATTTTACTTCTTTTGCACTTGGTAGTTGGTCCAGGTTACTGGCAACTTAAAGACCAACATTATGTTTTTGTATTTAACTCAATTTCAGCAATGAAATGGACTTTTTGCCTTTTTAAAAAAAAAAAGATTAAATCTCAACCAATTTGAGATTCAGACTAACACACACTACTAGAATCCTAACTTATTGCATGCCCTGAAAAATAGCTTGTTGCAAGGCGATACCCTTGCAACAAGCCCGAAAACACTTGTTGCATGCGTTTACCCTTGCAACTATGCCCTTGTAACAACTTCCCTCACAACTGCTAAGTAGTTGCAAGGACTCCCTTGCAATAGATTTGTTGCAAGCCTATACCCTTGCAACAAGGGCGCATGCAACTACTTTCAGAGTTGACCCCGTTTTTAGTGTTTGCAAGGGGAGGCAGCATGGGTCCCACCTGACTATATGCAAGGTTAACAATCGTGGGTCCTACTGGACTATATGCAAGGCTAACACCCGTGGGTCCCACCTGACTATATGCAAGGTTAACAATCGTGGGTCCTACTGGACTATATGCAAGGCTAACACCCGTGGGTCCCACCTGACTATATGCAAGGCAAGAGAATACGGGTCCCACCTGACTATGAGCATGGGAAGATTATTAGCTTGTTGCATGGGTGATTATTGACATGTTTTGAATGCAGTTCATACTATTTGCATGGACATACCAACGTATATAATAACAGAAAATAGCTGGAAATTAGCATGCTCCAATTCTATAATTCTCCCTCTCTGTACCAATCTGGTACCAGCCCAGTAATTTTTTACAATTCCCAGTTTCCCATTCATCAACATTCACATAAAACACATAAAAACATAAATATAAAGCAACTAATAATCATTGACCAACATAGTATAGTCATCTTACATTGAACCAAAAATTAAAAAGAAGTAAAACAACATCATTGATTATAAAAGAGTTAGCTTCTAAATATACCCAAAATGTGCCCACCTATCAAGCATTAACAAAATAAACTCACGCCCCCCTATGAGTTAACAAAATATACCCACCATATAACCAAAATACTTTACCCTAAATATCGACAACCCTACTAGACATCCCTGGTTCATGTCGAAGTTGGATTTACCCACCAATTGGACATTGCGGCATCATTACTTGCAATTTCTTGTCCGTCTTGAGAAGTCAGTAGTGCTTGGAATGACACTTCTGGATTTGGTTGTTGGTTCTGTAAACCAAATTGTGATGTTAGAGCATATTCTTTTATAAAAATTAATTATGTTGTACAAGCCTGTCAGAAGTAACTTATTATTGATAATTATTAGTATACACTGTTCTTTGAGCTGGTTTTGGTACATTTAAGGAGTATATATAGAATGGTCCCTTGTCAGTTCAATTTTGATACCAATGGCAGTACTGGGTCGGTACCAACAAAACAGCACCAAACTAGGCACCTTAAAAATCGGTCGCCAGCATCTTACATCTTACCATTATCTTTAAAAATACTCAATGGTACCATTACCCATTAATGTGGTACCATTACCCATTAATGTGGTACCCATTAGTGTGGAACATCTAATTCTTTCAATTTGCAGCCTTAGATGTTCTTTTCATAAGAATTGTAATATTCAACCAACATTGTAAATGTACTAACCGTATTGAATTCCATTTGCAGATTTGAAGGTAGTTCCTGAGATGGTTGAGAGGGGGTACCTTGAACCTAAGAATTATAAGTGGAAGTGCAATGTTAGAATATGGAGAGCACAACATGGCTGGTTTAGACTTGTAACAGCTACATCCCATAGATTTTTATCTTAAAATATTACCTGTAAAGAACCCATATTCCCAGATGTACCGTCTTGTGGTAGTTCAGCACTGCTAGCTGGTTCCTAAGAAAAAAATGTATATGTGCGAATCCATGAACACAAGAACCCTATTATTTTAAAAGCCTAAAATAACCCAGATTTTGCTCAATCTAACCTATGTAATAGGCACCTGTAACCCCTGCATTTTGTATAATTGGGAGAACATGTACTGATTTTGGGCTTGATCTCTTAACCTTTCAGTGCGTTCCTCAATGATACGACAATCACGTTCATGCACCATGGCTTCTACTTCTGCCCTAGTGAAGATCTCTTGTACCCCAGTATTTGTCAACCCAGATGCATAAGATGTTGCATGGTTCTGCCTTTCTCGGGTGGTTGCTGTTTTCACCGTTTGTTCTAGCAAGCTTCCAAATCCTAAGACACGACCATGGCTTGGTCCACCAAGGGCTGTCAGAAATAAGGTGTTGTCGTCCAATCCTCCATTGGCCTGATCAGCCCTCATTGCCTTAACCTTCCTCTATTAGAATATGGAAAAGTTGAGAAATATCCATTAAAGCGAAAAAAGAGAAATATGGAATTGAATTGGAAAAATGAAAAATATGGCCCTCATATAGGGTTACCAGTAGCATATAGGGTTATATTAGCACTTGAGATACACATGCAGTCTCTATGTCTTAATAATTTTTGACAAAACTTTATTGAATATATACTAGATAGAATAGCTAAATTTCTTTAATTCGCAAGGTGCTCTTTTTTTTTAGAATGCACTTTCTTTTATGATGCACTTCTTTACAACATAATTATTTTTTTAGAATGCACTTTCTTTTATGATGCACTTCTTTGCCAATGGTGGGTGGCAATGAAAACTAGCGCGAAGGGGAGGTTTCGTGCCGAGGATGGTGTAGATGCAAATCTAGAGTTTTTCCAAGACGAAATGCCGGATCATTCACTCGAGGTTTCAATTGATCAAGAATTTGATTGGGATGGTATGGCCCCTCAAATAAATGAGTTTGAGCTAGTAGACGATACGATGTCACAAGGTGAGGAAGAGTTGGAGGACAACCCAATCGAGGGAGGTGACGAAGAGTTGGACATGGACCAAAGTGAGGAAGAGGAGGACAATCCAATAATCGTAAGTGACAATGAGTTTGGCATGGACCAATTAGGTGAGGATGAATTTGGTTTCTAGACCCTCGATGCTTTCCATCAAGAGTTTTAATATTAGTGAATCAATATTTGTATGCGTGTTGTGTCAATTACTTTTGTATTGTTTGTACAATTTTTTTGGTTTCTCAATTGTTTTGGAATGTTTGTTCTAACTCCCAAAATTTAAGTTATCAAAGTTTTGAATTCTTATAAACTGTTATTATTCACGTTGTTGTGATTTATACTAAATATATTCATTGAAAAAGGAGATACAAAATAAACAGAAATAAATCTGTCTCCAGGAATTAAACAGTTGCAAGGGTAGTCCCATGAAATTGCATGAGAACAGCCAGTCCAGCCTTTTGCATGCGCATGGGGTTAGATAGTTGCATGGACCTTCAATAAAATATAATATAACTAGGGGGTTAACTAGTTGCAAGGGCATGAGGTTAAGTAGTTGCATTGACTTCTAATAAAATATAGTTTCTTCCATGTGGTTAAGTAGTTGCAAGGCAATGATTTGGGGCTGTTGCATGGACCTCCAATAAATTACAATACCTTACCTTCGAAATGTAGTTGCAAGGGTAGATATAAAACAGTTGCATGGTTGCACATCATACATTTGCATGCGATACATATTGCAAGGGACTACCCTTGCAACAAGTTCCAGTCCTGGTCAAACGCCATTTCTGTTGCAAGGACTGTCTCTACCTTGCAACAAACAGGTGCTCCCCTTGCTATAAGTTACGATTCTAGTAGTGACAGGGGACAATATTATTGAACTTTGAGATTTGTGCCAAGTTAAAAAGAATAGTCTAGATCTACTAATTGTAAAAGATTCCCTTGTGAGGTAACGGAGAGGATGTGAATTCCCAGTGACCCTTTTTTTTGAGTGAAAACCGTAGGTAATTCCCAGTGACCTGCGTTGCCCTTCATTTTGATTCGTTGTTTTCATTCCTCGTTCGCAAATCACAAATTATAATTTGCTTCAACAATTATCCACGAGGACCAACACTATTAGCGACTTGGGCTGACGGGCTGCGGAAAATAAAAATAAAAATTAATTAGGCTGGAATAATTTATTGGACTTCGTCGCTTCGACAGAAAAAAAAGAAAGATAAAAGGATACTATTCGTCAGTGTTGCAAAATGCGGTTCTATGCGGCGCATATGCGTATGCGGTTGGAAACCGCATAGGAAAAAACATATGCGGTCTAATATGCAGTTCCGCATATGCGGCCGCATATTCGGCCGCATAGAACCGCATTATGTTTGTATGCTATGAAATTTATGTATTATGCTGTGATAACTGAGTTGTGTGATAACTGACTTGTGAGTTGTGGCCTGTGATAACTGATATGTTGACTACAGCTATTCCCTATTTCACATTTATGTTTCTATTTTTATTTTTGTTGTGAGATTATGCATATAATGATACAAATTATGTATGAATTCTTATTTTAAAATCCGCATATATTAGTCCGCATATGCGGCCGCATACCGTATATGCGGTATGCGGTGCCCTTCCACATACCTACAGCATACCGCATTTTGCAACACTGCTATTCGTGGTATACCTAGGATTGGCAAAAAAAAGCTCGTGGCCCGCTTGGTATTCGCCCGTGACTCGATCAGTAACAGCTCGTTCGTTAGTGGATCGAGTTAAAATTAGCTCGTTCGCTACATACTCGAGCCAGAATTAATGAGTTTGAGTTTGGCCTGACTCGGCACGAGCTATTTAATATATATAGTTTAATAGTTTAATCAGATCCGTTCACTTCAAATTGGGGATATTATGGTCTATAGATGTTATAGCCAGTGTTATGACAATTGCACTTTGGACTGTGTTTAAGTTGATTGGTAATTTTATATGGAATATGTGTGAATTAATTATAAGCAATTAAGTTAATTTGTATGAATTTGTTTGATTTGATATGCATGAATTTATTATGTGAATATATTTGTATGAATTTAGGATTTTGATATATTTGTATGTATGAATTTAGCTGTAAACTTAATTTATAGTAGTTGATTTGCTTAATTAATTACAATTGAATTAAGAGCATTCCTCAGTAATTAGTCATATAAATATTATTTTATTTTAGTCATAATTGATAAAATGTGTTATGAAAATTTAAGATATAGCAGGAAATAAAATATACAAATTTATAAATCTGCCAAACTATAATAACGAGCTAGTTCGGCTCGCTCGAAAAAGCCACGAGTCGGTCTTGAGCAATAGTTTTAGCTCGGAATCTAAAATCTAAACTCGCTCGTTCAGCTTGATACACCAATAAGCCGAGTACGAGTGTGACCTAACTCGCTCTTTAACCGCTCATTGCCGCCTTTAGATATACCGATAGAAAAAATACTATTTTTAAACATATTAGTATTACTAACAAAAATATCCGTAAAGATATTAACCGCAAAAAATACTTTCATCCTCGGGAAGCGACACCATTTTTTGTAGCGCATATATAGACAAAAATATTTTTCAGACAAAAGCTGAATAATTAAAACACTGAGAGGAATTGATTACGACGTTGTGTTGTGCCGACAGTTGTAAATGTCTTCCTCGTCTTAATTAACAACTACAGAACAACACATCACTGATCACTCACGTCTAATCAACAACAGTTCTTGTATGTAATAATATTTAGTGTATATATGTCCTCTGTGGCAAATGGGTAAATAAGTAGAAATATAATTACGGCATGAATTTGAAAGATTTTTGTTTTTGTTTTTGGTGTAAGAGCATCTACATCCGTGAAACTCTTGGAGTTTCTAAATAACTGTTAACTAATTTTTAGAAATTTTGTCTCTGAAAGTTTCTAAATCCCCACATCCCTGAAACTAAAATTATAGTTTCTTAATTGCCACATCAGCAAATAAATTACAAGAGAGAAGAATTTTAGCGAATTATTTGGCCACGTCAGAGTTTATAAACAGTTTCTTATTAATAAACTTTGGAGCAAAATTGCTAAATAAGAAACTCATCTGCATCCCTGAAACTAGTTTAGAAATTGCCACATCAGATTAGAAACTCCAAGAGTTTCAGGGATGTAGATGCTCTAAGGCGCGTAGGCTTTAACATTAGATGGAAAATTAAAAAAAATATATATTTGAGAGAAAATGCCAAAGATATATATCCTGTACAATTAGTCCCTATATAACTGATAGTAGGAGTTGATATTTTATTAGACATATATATGATATGTTATTAGATTTTGAATTTTATATACAACTATATAAATGACATGAAGGGACCTTCCCCTTAATTATATAAATCCATATCGCTGCACCCAATTCTTCTTATGGATAGCTTTATTCCCCTCCTTTGCTCCCTCCTGGTATGTACTTCTAAAAAAGCAATATTAATATATATATGCTACTTCCCAATACCATTAATTCTTTACAATATAGAGTTTATTTGGGTTTCTGACTTTCTGCTATTTGTAGATTGGAGTTATAGCAAGCAATGCAGCGTTACTGTTACTGCCTGCTCAGGCTTACTGGCACACTGTCTTACCCAATACTCATATGCCCACCGCCATAACTGATCTTTTAAGCTCTGGTATAAAAATTATCTCTGCTCCTGTTACTAACATTGTGTTTATCAAATCTTACATTATTGTAAGAACACACTCAAAATATACACACTGCGTAGCGTACCGTACTCAAAATATACTGAAAATAACAACACAAGTTCTTAATATATATCGTGTTAAAACCATAGTAGGAAATATCGGCCGATACCGATGCAGATCGGCCGATACGTATCGGTATCAGCCGAGCCCTTTCCGATCCTGAGCCGATCCTCACGTAGCAAATCATAAAGAAAAAAAAAACCCAATCCTAAGCTGATCCCGAGCCGATACTCCGATCTCGTATCGGTATCGGTCGGGACCGATCCCGATCACGATACCAATAATTCCTACTATGGTTAAAACCATTACTGCCAACGTGCCTTATATATATACATATATATAAATTAAACTTGCTAAAAAAAATTAGTATTTATTGAAGAGTGATGCTTCTATGGACATAAGGACCTATTTGTAAAATAAACATATTTTTATTTACAAAGTTCAAACAGTCGATCCGAACCATTCGTCTTGTTCTCCATACTAGTATGTGCTTGGAGACCAAATTTTACATTTTTCTGAATTTTTTTACTATTTATTAAGATGGGTACAAAATTCAATGGTTTGAATTTGATATTTTTTGTACCCATCTTAATAAATAGTAAAAAAATTCAGAAAAATGTAAAATTTGGTCTCCAAGCACATATTAATATGGAGAACAAGATGAACGGTTCGGATCGACTGTTTGAACTTTGAAAATAAAAATATGTTCATTTTACAAATAGGTCCTTATGTCAATAGAAGCCTTTGCCTTTATTGAATAAGCATTAGTAGATAACAATACCAAATAACATATATATGGTATGGATTATGGACCTATAGCAATTATATAAACTTTCAATATATAAGGATCAAGCACACAATGGGATCAATTATATAAAATTTTCATTCTTAGTATGAGTCAATTTTACAGTACCCATAACATTTTACTCTAAGACTATATAACAAAATTATGACCAAGCACGTGACCCCATTCATCCTTACTGAATTTGCCTCTGCACACAATAATCTAAATTAATGTGTTCTTTATTAAATCCTTACCAGAAAAATTAAATGGATAAACAAAGTATTTGCCTTAAATATTGAATCTTATTCTGATTGCATAAACAGACACCATCAAGGATTCCAAGACCGATACCTATGTGAACATAGGTAAAGGAACAACTGTGGGTGCAGCTCAGGCCATAGTTCTAGGTCCCTTTGTGTACAAATCTGCTGCTACTGAGAAGCAGCTGCACGATAATCGTCAGAGTAACTTCTTTTTCTTAGAACAAGATCTGCATCCTGGTTCCAGGATGAACATGCAATTTGAGAAAACGAATGCCACTGTCAAGTTTTTGGCAAGAAGTGAGGCCGAATCAATCCTGTTTTCTTCAAAGAAATTACCAGAAATAATTAGCCAGTTCTCAGTTCAGCCTGGTTCTGATGAGGAGGAAGCAATGAAGGAGACTCTGAGAGAGTGTGAGGATCCAGTGTTAAAGGGGGAGAAGAAGATGTGTGCCACTTCTCTTGAATCAATGGTGGATTTCGCTGTTGCCAATCTAGGCACAAGAAATGTCGAAGCGGTAATCCCAGTACTCAATTCTGACTGCTTGCCCTAAAATACTGGTTTTAATTAATCCTTATAAATCTTTAACCTTGATATATCGATTCGTAAAATGGCATCACTTACCTAATATTGTTCTTAATTTATATTGTTTCCTCTGATAGGTATCAACGACAGTTCATTCTAAGGATGAGACACCGAAGCAAGAGTACACAATTGTGGCTTCAGGGGTAAAAAACTTGGCACAAGATGAGCTTGTAGCATGCCATCAGCAAACATATGCTTACGCTGTGTTTTACTGCCACCTGACAAAGTCGACCAAGGGTTACACGGTGAAGATGACAGGCAAACACGGGACGGTGGTCGATGCTGTTGCAGTATGCCATGCCAACACATCAGCATGGAACCCGAACCACGTTGCATTTAAACTGCTGAATGTGAAACCTGGTACTGTACCTGTGTGTCATTTCTTGCCCCAAGATCATGTTGTATTTAGTCGCAATAACTAGAGTCCAATGACTACTGTTGAGTGGATACACACACACACACACATAAACACACTACAATGCTATATTTGATGGGTGTACTTTAATTCTGTTCCTGCTCTATGAATATGTTAGATTTCTGTTTTGGATAAAGTTGGATATACGTGAGCTTGATGTATGGATACAGTATAATATATATATGTGTGTGTGTGTTTATAAGATGATATTTTTTAGCATAATTTCCCAAAAATGATCCGTTGTTAAAAGCTGTTGAATTTTGAAGTAAATACGGAATATTGATGATGGATTGTTTTTATTCAATTCTGATCTGTTGTATTTATTATACAATCCTATGGTGTATTTATATATATGCACCTTCTCTAACGAAACTTTGCTCTGTAGCGGTAATATTTCTATTTTAGGAAAAAATGTGGAGCCTATTTCTTAGCTCCATTTTCTTTTCTTAATTAGCCAATGATGAAGATGCTATATAGCTTTGAGGCCAATTAATACACCCCTAATCATATTTCTCAACACTCCCTGTCAAATTTTTTTGAGGAGAAATAAGGGTCTAGTCCATATATATTCGATTGATAATTACGGTTACAAAAGTTTTGTAGTTGTAAGGTGAAACAAAAACATAAAAGCTCAAACAAGCTTGAGCTTAAGTAAGGTTAAGTAATTAAGAGCAAAAGAAATAAGAAATGGTAAAACAATAAGTAAAAGAGAAATTAAAATAACGAAAATTATTGGTAGGTCAAAATTCTCTTGCCGGCTCACTGTCTCAATTTACTTCTGTCTCTCCATTTGGTTTTGCAACTTGTGGTATCATTACTTGAGGTGAAACCTGTCCAGTTGAGTGAACTGGTGTCTCCATTGTTGCTCGCTCCCATCTTCTAGTTCTGGCCGAAGCCATCTCTCCGGCGGTAATCGTTGTTACCGAGATCTTCTTGCCTTTGCCTTCTATTTCTCCCTTCTACTTGATAATCCGCCCTTGTTCCGAATTCATCTCTATTGGTCTAGATCTCTAGCCCGCCATAGTACATGTTGTTGGCGGCTGAGAAACATCCGGTGGTATCGGCCTTTACAGTTCATTCTGAAATTTAATAAACCCCTCAAGTTGGACTTTAATCACCTTGGCATGCATGAAGATAAGTGGCGATAAGGATTTCTCGGGGGATGTTTCTCGGTTCATGGCAGGCTATCCAAACTCGTAGGGATTCAAACCAGCTATTAAGGTAAACCGAAGTAGATCATGTTTTAGACATAACCTAATTTACCTCTTGTTCATTTCTGTTATAGATTGGCACCCCATAAAGCTTTTTGTACCCGTGCTCTATGCGACATAGGTTAGTGCACCATGCCCAAGACCGGTGTCCATTGTTTGAACTGTACCTCTGTTCTGTTTGCTAGCATAAAGACTCCTTCCCTTACCGCGCGCCCTTCTACACGTGTCAGCATTAGGGAATTCGACTAGCCTATCTCCCATGGTCATATCCGGTATCCAGTGCCGTGACCTTGAAATCCCTGGGATGCAAGTCAACATGGCCCGCCAAAGCCGTAGCAATGCGTTGGCTCAGATATGGATCTGCATTGTGTGGACCCGCTCCAGCAACGCCATAACTCCACTCGATCGGTTGTAGTTTGAAGAGCAAATTAGTCTCAGCATAGGACAGACCTTCGTGGGAATAGCTCTCCCTCCAGCTATATAGGGGGACTAGTTGTACAGGATATATATATCTTTGGCATTAATTTTCTCTCAAATAAATTTTCCTTCTAATGTCAAGCCTATATATGCGCCTTACGCCAAAAAAAAATTTAATTAACAAAAAAAGATCTTTGAATTTCATGCTGTCATTATATTTCTATTGTTAGGATTATGAGCTGTTAGTGTTAATTATTACCCATTTTCCACAAAGAACTGTTGTTGATTAGACGTTAGTGCACTGATTGATATGGTGTTGTTTTGTAGTAGTTAATAAAGAGTAATTAAGAAGAAATTTACAACTGTCGGCACAACACCACTTAATCAATTACTGTAATTTCAGATGGTCGATAGAAGAATAAATTACTGTAATTTTCCAAATTTTAATAATCGAAAATTTAAAATTTTAATATTAATTATATAAATACATATGACTACTCCTCTGCATTCATTCTCAGATATACCCCAATTCTTTTAATTAAAATTCCTGCTTTTTATAAAATATTTGATACATTTCAAAATAAAAATTTATGCACAAGTGTCTCCTTATTTGTTATTTTATTTACTAGTAGTGTTTAATAGCTTAATTGATTGCGCTAAGTTAGCTCGAACCAAAAATAATAACTTTCTAGCTAGTATTATAATAGAGGAGGGTTCCAATGTCTCTATTTTTGTGCCACTATCATGCTTTCATTTTTAAAAGTTTAATAACTCGAAATTTAAAATTTTAATCAAAATAAAATAGTTAGATATGATTTACATCATTTTATCTATGCACGTGTAAAAAAAATATAATATTCTCAACTTTATTATATTTGTTATCAAAAACTAGTAAAAATATACTGATATGGATAATTTATAGACATTAATTTTTCAAACTTATTGATTTACATAAAAATAAAATAGAAATGTGATCATTTATATATGAACACGTAATGAAAATCATATAGATTACATTTAATGGTTTTATTTTACTATTAATGTTAATTTTAAATTTTAAACTATTAAAGTTTTAAAAATAAAAGTATAGTAGAGGTTACATTGCTCAATTTGCAATATGCGCAGATGAATTGTTTTCACCTTAGCTACCCATTAATTTCACCTTGGCTACTATACATCTCTGTGTAGCCCTCTTTGCCGCATATATTGCCTCATTACTAGTTTTCCAAATATTAATTCCAAGCAATTTTTGCAAGAGCATTTATATGTTCTTCATTCAAATATTCAGTAATATTGTGATTAGGTGAGTAGTAGAGAAAAAATGAGAACAAGGGGGATTGAAGAGAGGTGGAGCGAATAGCACAAGGAAGAATTAAGCAGATGAAATTTTGGCGCGAATAGCACTGAAAGAAAAGATGAAGCCTAAAATAGATATATAAAATAAAAGGGTATAATTTTTATTGATTTTTAAAATAATTAAATAAATAAAAGGGGTAAAAAAAAAGAAAGTGAAGTATTTCATGAGAAAATTGGTTATTTTTAAATTTTCATGGTCAATTTCCAAACAAAATTATAGATTATAACTAATTTTTTTTCAATATTTAAATTTAAAAATTTTGATTATTAAAATTTTTGAAAATTACAGTAATTTATTCTTTTGTCGACTATCTGAAATTACAGTAATTGATTAAGTTGTGTTGTGCCGACAGTTGTCAATTTCTTCCTACTCTTAATTAACTACTACGTACTACAAAACAACACCATCACTCACTAACGTCTAATCAACAACAGTTCTTTGTGGAAAATGGGTAAATAGAAATATAATGACAGCATGAAATTCAAAGATCTTTTTTTTTTTAATTATTTTTTTTGGGTAAATAGAAATATAATGACAGCATGAAATTCAAAGATCTTTTTTTTTTAATTATTTTTTTTGGCGTAAGGCGCATAGGCTTCACATTAGAAGGAAATTTTATTAGAGAGAAAATGCCAAAGATATATATATCCGGCCTGTACAACTAGTCCCTATATAGCTGATAGCTAGTAGGAGTTGATATTTTATTAGACATACAAACACTATATATATATAGAAACCTGCTAGCATGCTATGCGTAGCATAGAGGGCCTCCGTGCAACGGCTCAATATTCGACTGTTCAAAATTCTAACGGTCGATCTGAACCGTTCATCTTGTTCTCCATATTAATGTGTTTGGAGACCAAATTTTACATTTTTTAGAATTGTTTTACTATTTTTTAAGATTTATTGAAAATCGTTGTTTTTCAGACAAATCTGGACCATAAAAAGCAACGATATTCAATAAATCTAAAAAAATAGTAAATAATTTCCAAAAAATGTAAAATTTGGTCTCCAAACACATATTAATATGGAGAACAAGATGAACGGTTCGGATCAACCGTTAGAATTTTGAAAACTCAAATATTGAGCCGTAGCACGGGAGGCCTCTATGCAACCCATAGCATATTAGCCAAATCCTATATATATATAGAGTGAGTCTATGGTACTATGCATATTACGATTTGTTATCGTGCTACGGCTCTATATTTGAGTTTTCAAATTCTAACGGTCGATCCAAACCATTCATCTTGTTCTCCATGTTAATATGTGTTTGGAGACCAAATTTTACATTTTTTGAAATTTTTTTACTATTTTTTTAGATTTATTGAAAATCACTGTTTTTGGATGGTCCAGAATTTTCAGATCAAGTGATTTTCTAAATATCTAAAAAAATAGTAATTTTTTTTCAAAAAATGTAAAATTTGGTCTCCAAACACATATTAATATAGAGAACAAGATGAACGGTTCGGATCGACCGTTAGGATTTGAAAACTCAAATATAAAGCCGTAGCACGGTAACAACCCGTGATATGCATAGTACCATAGACTCACTCTATATATATATATAGAGAGGAGGGTTCAAATGCCTCCATGTTTTTGTGTCTCCATCATGCCTCCATCTCCCTCTATCATTTTCAAAGTTCAAACAGTCGATCCGAACCGCTCAACCTAAACTCCATACTAAAATATGTTTGGAGACCAAATTTTATATTTTTAGGAATTTTTTTACTATTTTTTTAGATAGGTAGAAAAATACTGTTTTTAGATGGTTCAAATTTACTGATTTTGTACCTATCTAAAAAAATAGTAAAAAAATTCCTAAAAATATAAAATTTGGTCTCCAAACATATTTTAGTATGGAGGTTAGATTGAGCGGTTCGGATCGACTGTTTGAACTTTGAAAATGATAGAGGAAGATAGAGGCATGATGGAGGCACAAAAACATGGAGGCATTTGAACCCTCCTCATATATATATATATATATATATATGAGGAGGGATCGAATTACACCATTTTATGGTGACACATCTTGACACCATATTTTCATAAGTCATTTTTACAATTTTAAAATCCAAACAGACGATCCGAACTGTTCAACATGATCTCATATTAAAATGTTCTTGGAGACCAAATTTTACATTTTTTTTGAAATTTTCTTAGTATTTATTAAGGGTTTTGTCCACAAAAAAACATCAATGCTGTAAACTTATGTTACTAATCTTATAGAAAACTATCATTATAGTCCACAAATTTTACATGATCTCCCGTGCTACGTCTAATTGTCCACAACTAGTTGTCCACGTTTTGTCAACAATAAAACTGTCATTTGACTTGCGCGAATTCTGTAAAATTTCATATTCAATGCTATAAACTTACGTTACTAATCTTATAGAAAACACACTTTAAATTTCTAACATTCAGCGGGATCACTTTGTGTACTTGCAACTTGCACAACTTGCCAAACTAACTGTACTTGATGTTGTACCACTTGATGTACTTCTCTAACTTGCAGTTAATGACAATTTTAAAACCTTCTATAAAATTTTAAAATTGAACCACTTCTCAAACTTGTAGTTTTTTTCAAAATAATCCTGGAAATTATACAAAATTAATTTTTTTGAATCAAATTTTATTTTTCAAAATTAAAATTAATCTTAATTTTTTCTTCAATTATTAATATTTATATATGCATCTATATCCTATAAATTAACACTACACATACTGTAAAACATACATATGCAAACTATAGAACTTCAATACTATAAAATTTTCAAATGTAAACTATAAAACTAACAGATGCAAATTATAAATGTAAATCTGAAACCTAAAACACTGTAAAACTAAGATAAACACACTGCAAAATTCAATACTATAAATTTAAAAGATGTAAACAGTAAAACCAACAGATACAAACTATAAATCATCAATACATCAAATATTCACAACCACATTGTTAAACATTGGTAACTATTCACAAGATGAATACTGTAAAATCACAAGATGAATACTGTAAAATGACAATATCAATATTCCATATCGTCTCTCTATCATCTTTTTCCTCAAGATTTTCACAAGATGAATACTATAAAATCACAAAATTAATACTGTAAAATTAACAGGGTGAATACTGTAAAATGACAAGATCAATACTCCATATCACCTCGCTTTCATCTTTCATCCATATCGCCTCTCTCAGATTGTCTCCTCATATCTCCTCCATATTGAAATTCAACAGAAATAAAGAAATAATTACGAGATCTGTTACTGCATCAAATCAAACAACAAATTCAAATAAAAGTTCAAATAAAAGTTCAAAACAATGCTAGATCCGTTACTGCATCAAATCAAACAACAAATTCAACAGAAATAAGGAAATAACTCACTAGATTTAAATTTTACCATGTTCTTCGTGAGATGCAATTGTAAGTAAATTTTAGTCGCTGCTTCCAGGTAAGATGCAATCGTAATCAAATCCGTACATCTTCGTGAGAATCAGGGTCAGATCATAAACCTCGCGATTTCTGCCTCTCCAAATCACAATGACCTTGCGATTTCTACCTCTCCAAATCGAACTGACTCATTTCACCAGATCTGAAATGGAGGAGACAAGTTCGTCGAAGAAAGAGGAGGAGGTGAAGGTGTAGATAGGGTCGGAGAGGCAAGGGGAAGGAGGAAGATCAATCAAGACGAGACGATGAGATCAGAATTTTTTTTATTTGAAAGCCCTTTAGAAAAATTGGATGCGGACATTTAAAATAAGAAAGTTAGAGACAGACAGTTAAAAAGGGAAGTTAGTGACAGTTTAAACCTGATCCAATCAACACTGTGAACAACACTGTGATCCAATCAACAGTTTTAACCTTTTTTCTTTATTAAGATGGATGTTTTTAGATAATTTTGGACTATTGAAAAACAACAATTTAAAAAAATTCTAAATAAATAGTAATAAATTTTAAAAAAACTGTAAAATTCGGTCTCCAAGTACATTTTAATATGGACATCACATTGAACGGTTTGGATCGACTATTTGAATTTTGAGATCGCAATAATAACTTATGAGAATATGGTGTCAATATGTGTTACCATAAAATGGTGTAATTGGATCCTTATATATATATATATATAGGACTTGGCTACGGTGCTATGGGTTGCATAGAGGCCTTCCATGCTACGGCTCAATATTCGACTGTTCAAAATTCTAACGGTCGATCTGAACCGTTCATCTTGTTCTCCATATTAATGTGTTTGGAGACCAAATTTTACATTTTTTGGAAATTTTTTACTATTTGTTTAGATTTATTGAAAATTGTTATTTTTCAGACAAATCTGGACCATAAAAAACAACGATATTCAATAAATCTAAAAAAATAGTAAAAAATTTCCAAAAAATATAAAATTTGGTCTCCAAATACATATTAATATGGAGAACAAGATGAACGGTTCGGATCGACCGTTAGAATTTTTAAAACTCAAATATTGAGCCGTAACACAGGAGGCCTCTATGCAACCCATAGCATATTAGCCAAATCCTATATATATATATATATATATATATATATAGATAGATAGAGTGACTAATGTGCATTCGAATGTATATGGGCCAAAATATATACGGTCCAAATTCGACTTTTCAAAATCTAAATGGTCGATCTGAACCGGTCATCTTGTTCTCCATATTAATATGTGCTTAGAGACCAAATTTTATATTTTTCTGAATTTTTTTACTATTTATTAAATATTTTATAAAATTGTTGATCCAACAGTAGCTTAACAAAACAGTAAAATCAGCAGCCACCGATATTTACATCGATGTATACAACTATATAAATGACATGAAGGCACCTTCCCCTTGTATAAATCCATATCACTACTCCTCTCTGCCTTCTGAGAGTGTGACCGCAATTCTGCTTATGGATAGTTTCTTGCCCCTCCTTTGCTTTCTCCTGGTATGTACTTATAAAAAAGAAACATATATTTGCTACTTGCCAATACCATTTCTTACAATAGATAATTTGTTTGGGTTTCGGACTTTCTGTTATTTGTAGATTGGAGTTATAGCAAGCAATGCAGCGTTACCGTTACTGCCTGCTCAGGTTTACTGGCACACTGTCTTACCCAATACTCATATGCCCACTGCCTTAACTGATCTTTTAAGCTCTGGTATAAAAATTATCTCTGCCCCTGTACTCCACAAAAAAAAAGAAAAATAGTGCAACTGTTAGTAACATTGTCTGTTAATCAAATCTCACATTGTAAGAATATACTCAAAATATACACAATGCGTAGCGTACTTGATATCGTGGCTGGATTAATGTCGGTATATATACATATATAGAAATTAAACTTGCTAATTTTTTTTATTATTTATTGAATAAAGCAATAGTAGATAACAATACCAAATAACATATATACGATATGGATTCTGGACCAATAGCAATTATATAAACTTTCAAGCTGTGAGGGTTAAATACATATTGGAATCAATTATATATAATTTTCATGCTTGGTATGTGTCAATTTTGCAGTACTCATAATATTTTACTCTAAACTATATAGCAAAATTATGACTAAGCTTATGACTTTTAAAAATAAAAGGGGACAATTGACTCCATTCATCTTTACTGAATCCACCTCTGCACACAATAATCTTAATTAATGTGTCCTTTATTAAATCCATACCAGTAAATCTAAAATGATAAACAAAGTTTTTGCCTTACTTAAAAATTGAATCTTATTCTGATCGCATAAACAGACACAGTCATGGATTCCAAGACCGATACCTATGTGAACGTAGGTAAAAGAACAACTGCGGTGGGGAAATCGTCCACAATTATAGGTCCCTTGGTTTACAGTTCTGCTGCCACCGAGAAGCAGCTGCACGATAATCGTCAGATGAACTTGTTTTTCTTAGAACAAGATCTGCATCCTGGTTCAAAGATGAACATGCAATTTGAGAAAACAAATGTCACTGCCAAGTTTTTGCCAAGGAGTGAAGCTGAGTCAATCCCATTTTCTTCGAAGAAATTACCAGAGATAATTAGCCGATTCTCAGTTCAGCCTGGTTCTGATGAGGAGGAAGCAATGAAGGAGACTCTGAGACAGTGTGAGGATCCAGTGTTAAAGGGGGAGAAGAAGATGTGTGCCACTTCTCTTGAATCAATGGTGGATTTTGCTGTTGCGAATCTCGGCACAAGAAATGTCGAATCGGTAATCCCAGTACTTCTGTATTCCTTAAATATCTTTAATCTTGACATATTGATTGATAAAATAAAATGGCATCCACTTACCAGAAAATTATATTAATGTTAAACTGATCGATCATGTACCAAAATTAAGTGTGTGGTTTATTAGTATTAAGATGCTTAGTGATATTGAAGCAAATTATTCAACATAGCTTGGTCGAACACACGTTCTTGATTTATATTGTTTCCTCTGATAGGTATCAACGACAGTTCATTCTAAGGATGAGACACCGAAGCAAGAGTACACAATTGTGGCTTCAGGGGTAAAAAACTTGGCACAAGATGAGCTTGTAGCATGCCATCAGCAAACATACGCTTACGCGGTGTTTTACTGCCACCTGGCAAAGCCGACCAAGGGTTACACAGTGAAGATGACAGGCAAACATGGGACGGTGGTCGATGCTGTTGTGGTATGCCATGCCAACACATCAGCATGGAACCCGAACCACGTTGCATTTAAACTGCTGAATGTAAAACCTGGTACCGTACCGGTGTGTCATTTCTTGCCCCAAGATCATGTTGTATTTAGTGGCAATAACTAGAGTACAATGACTACTGTTGGGAGGATAACCCTAAACCCTAAACACTACAATGCTATAATTGTATGGGTGTGCTTTAATTTTCTTCCTGCTCTCTATGAATATGTTAGATTTCTGTTTTGAATAAAGTTGGATAAATGTGAGCTTCATTTATGGAAAGTTGGATATATTTGTTAGCATAATTTCCCAAAAATGATCCGTTGTTAAAAACTGTTGAATTTTGAAGTAAATACGAAATATTGATGATGAATTGTTTTTATTCAATTCTCATATGTTGTATTTATTACACAATTCTGAGGTGTATTTATATATGCACCTTCTCCAAAGTAAACTTTGCTCTGTAACGATAATATTTCTGTGGAGTCTATGTCTTAGCTCCATTTATTTTTTCTTAATTAGCCAATGATGAAGATTCTATATAGCTTTGAGGCTAATCATCAGTACACCCCTAATCACATTTCTTAACACTTGCTCTCAAGTTAGACGTGCAGATATCAATCAACCTTGACTTGCCAATATTTTCTTCGAACGGCCTCGAATATAAAATTATAATAGAAAATTCAATATAAATGCTCTTACTGTCATTAAAAAATAGTTTCCTTTTAGTTTTAAAAATAATTAAAATCTCAGGAGATAAAGTAATACAATCATGGTCATATGGTTTACATTCTTAATAATTTTTCTTGTTACATTATATTTTCTGTAATTTTTGGGTAAACATATTTTATATAATTTTCACTGTCAATGACAACACTTCTTTAGAGGTGAAATGCTGTCAATATCAGTGTTTTACCTTAGCACAAAAATATTGTTACCGACAACATTTGTGTTATGTTCCGAAAATTTTCATATATAATGTCATAGGTTGAAATTATTTTTTTAAAATGCTACAGATAAAAAAAAAAGTTATTTCCTACTTTGAAGAAATAGAGAAAAAAAAGTTAGAGTGAGTATGTTGTACTAAGATTAGCACGGATTGGTCCGTAATACTGAACAATATTTTTGTTTTCATCCGTTCACTATGATTTTTATATGAATATGTACTTGCAGACTGAATTTTATATTTCTTTACTATTAGTGATTTTCTACCATTCTTAAAATATAGTAAAAGATTCTAAAATATATAAAATTTGGTTTTTAAGTACATATATGGAGATTATGGTGAACTGTTCGGATCCACCATTAGAATTATAAAAATAAAAATATTAGTCTATATTACATACCAATTTGTGCTATACATGATATTATAGACTCACTCAAAAAATTATATGAACAACAAATTTATAAGGGGAATTGCAATTCAACACGGCCCAAAAATATATATCCAGTTTATAATTGGGCCGACTAAATGAAGTCGGCCCGAATTCGCTAAATATTGCAATCGAAGGAGAAACCGAGGAAGAACCAGGCTCTTCTCTTCTCCTCTCCTCTGTCGAATCAAAGAGGAAAAAACAGATCGGGAAATGGCGGTGTGGGATGCGCTATACCGCGTCGTGATGCGTCGCAACTCCGTTTACTTCACCTTCGTCATCGCCGGCGCTTTCGCCGGTGAACGGGTACCTCTTTTTCTCTCTCAATTGAAATTTTTCGAGCTTAGATCTATTTAACTGGGTACAAATCGGAGCACATAGATAACTGTTCAAAATATATTTTATCTTGTGTCCTCTGATTCATATTGGTGTTCTCTAGTTTTTACTGGTAATATGAGATATTTCACTTGTTTATAGTGCTCTGCTGTAGTCTTCCAAATCTGTCCTGTAACAGTCTTTAATAATTTGTGTAATTATATACTTGAATTCATGCACTCTTATCAGGTTTGGTACCAGTACCTGAAAACATTGTATGATTTCGGTTTATGAAATCGGTGGAGTAGTCTACTATTATAAAAAAAAATTAATTAATAAACTTGAAATCATTATATTATTCAAAATATAATGATCTGTGTGATCACTGCTTGAATACAGTTTATATTCCTGTAATACAATGTGTAATTATTATTTATTTTGTCAATTTTATGTCTAATTATTTGTGTCCTGTTAAAAAGTTTAGAATTAAGAAGATTGTACTGAGACAACTGGAATATTGTGCCCTGTTTTGCTGTGAAAATTTTACCAGAATACATTAATATTGCATTTTTATTGAATTATGGATACATTATATAAGTTATTATTGTCTTCTTTCAGGCTGTAGATTATGGAGTACACAAATTATGGGAGAGCAAAAATGTTGGGGTACGTTTTTCTTTGCTTTTAATTTTTTATCACTTTGCCCTTTAATTTTTTTCAATTTGTTTCTGCACTGTTAACTGACCAGTAAAATATTTGGCTTAGGAACTTATTTTAATTTTGATAGTTCTCATCACTTCCTAAAATAAAAATACATCACAAAAGATTGCAACATTATAAAAAAATATAGGCAGACAAGTGGGTCCTTTTAGCAAACTATGTTCGCATTTAGCATATTTCAAATCCCCTAGAATTAATTATATTTATTATTAAACCCAATTTTATTGTAGATATGTACTTGTGAAAAACAAAGGTCTATAACATGGTTAATTTTAGCCTCTTTTTTTTTTTTTTGCCAGATTAAATAAAAGTCTTCAGTTTTAATACAATTTCATTTTGACCCCTAATACGAAAATAACCGTTGAAATGTTGATGTTAACTGCATGAAGGAGAAGTGCTGGGTTTTATTTGCAAAGATAAAAAGTTGGTTCCGCATTGGAAATGGATAGTCCATTTAAATTTTGATCGGTACCCAGTAGGATCCGGCATGGAAACACTTGACTGGGTTCCATGAGAATGTTGCTAGATTATTCTAGAACGCCCAAATCCCAAATCTCAGTTTCCATTACAATGTTGTAGGCAGGGGCGGAGGAAGGCATAGGGGAAAGGGTGCTAAGCATCCCTTATAAATTGAATTTTTTTTCATTTTAATCCTTTAAATTTTTTAATTTTTGCAAAAATTATTATTATTAGTCCCCCTTATCAAATAAAATTATATGATACTTATTCATCCAGCCCCCCCAATCTCAATTTTCTGGTTCCGCCCCTGGTTGTAGTATTTAGCCTGTTAGGTAGAGAGATCAGAAAAGCAGAGTCAGAATTACCTGAAATCAGGGAAATTTTGCAAAATTCCTCCATCAGATATCTTAAACTTTTGAGTTGCTCTGTTGAAAATCTGGATCGTTCAAATCCTTTCTGCGTGAATCTCAAAGCACACTAATAAGCCCCCCTCCCCCGCATTTCGGCCCGGCTTTAGACACTGAAAATTTGAGATATATCAATCAGTGGTGTTTGTACTTTAGTGCTGAAGTGGGAGTTTTAGGGTCTAACAAAATATTTACATGGCGGTTTCATAATTGAACTGATGCCTTTCTAATTTCTTTTTTGAATTTTCAACAGAAACGGTACGAAGATATACCAGTGCTGGGGCAAAGACAGGCTGATATGTGATATTATGCTTGCTTTTGCATTTCCTTTGCATTGAATATTGTAGCTTCTGCAATGGGTAAACACATTTTAAACCAGTCAAATCAAACACTCAGTTTTATATTTCTCTTGGTTGAGTATTTTGAATCATTTGAGGTGCTTAATGCATACTAGTAAAGATTCTGTTAATAAATGATCGACATGGAAAATTGTCTTATGTAATTCATATTTGCTTTTAAGGTCATATCTACCCATTAACGAAACATTTATCTTATTATGAAATCTGTTTCCAATATTGTAATTCAATGTCATTTCAAGTCGTTCAATTTCTAAAAAAGGAAAACATCAATTCGTTTTGCAATACATTGAAAGTAATTGGGAGTATTCCCTTTCAAATTCATGTCATGTCAAATACTATTTCATTTCAATATGGTCTTTTTGTGGGTAAATAGCTAATATTGATTCTTATTGTTCAATATATCATATTCATATTGTAATTAAATTGTAGGCCCCTTTTGAAAAACTGATCCTAGTCATCATTTGATCTAAACCAGAAAGTCTAGACTTTTAGACCCATAATATAATATGCTTCCTTTCGAGGAATAGTAGCATTTATTCTTGAAACTATTTATTTGGTACAAAAACCGGACTGACTGGTACAACCTGAACAAAATGGAATTACTAGCTGGTTAGTGGTTTGGGTTGACGGGACATGCATTTCAAGTTTTCAACCGGAATAACTCAAAGTGACCCGGTTGATTTATTTGAAAAACCGAACCTAATGGATCATGAACTGGTTCAGTAATATCTTTTAGATGCTATTCTTGAGAAATGGACCAGTTTAGTAATATTATCTCCTTTCTTATTTGGGTAACTTAACAATATTAAAGCAAATAAAAGCAATGAGAAATAGGAAGTACATGAGTCTAGGATTCAATGTCAAATTATATATATATATATATTTTTTGTTTTTACCTTTGTGTACATATTATATATATCTTAAAATATATCCACATAAAAACTTAAAATTCTTTTTTTTATCCCTTTTAATTTATTTAACCTTTGATTTAGTTATTTAAAAAATGAATTTGACAAATATACCCTCCTCTCTCTCTCTCCTTCTAATCTCCTTCACTGACTGAGAGAGCAATACTTTTTTATTGGCAGTGAAACCTTGTTAGGTTTTCCCTTTTTTTTTATTTATTGAAATTCATGGGATGATTGGAAATTATTATTGGGGGATTGCTTTAAATGTATCAATACTTACAGCTTCAATATTTAATATATCGAAGGATTGCTTTAATATTAAAAACACAAAGGAGATAAAAAATAAAAAAAAAGTTTGTATACAGTGAAGGAGAAGGAGATAGAGGAGGAGGGTATATTTGCTCAATTTTATTTCTAAAATAACTAAATCAAAGGGGATAGAAAAAAAAAACATTTTAAGTTTCATGATGTGTTTGTGGGGAAATTGACTATTTTGAAAGTTTGTATGGATAAATTGGAAATTTTACTTTTCTTGTATTGGTAAGAGTAATTAAATTGCACAATTTCGTTGGGTTCATGTTATTTTCATTTTAGATTACATTAATATATGTGATGGTTCGAATTATATGTTAATATTTTTTTTATTGGAGCACTGTATTATTTTTAATGGGGGTTCAAATGCCTCTATTTCTAATTTTTTTTAATAACACAAATTCATTAATTTCTATGTCAAAATAAAACTGTGGATGTGATTTATATTATATTCTCCACACAAACATAAAAAGTTATCAATTATAAATTTTATTTTTAATATAACTCAATAATTGAAAGATTCAACGGGCCAAACTTATCCACAATTTTTTTTTTTTAATTTTATGTTAAAATATCAAAAATAACTTAAATTTGTGACAGGAACTTTGATTTTTAAAATAACTTAATTTTGTTTTTATTGAAAAATAAATGTTCTTCAGAAATAAGATTATTATACCTTATTATCATTGTACAAATGAAAGTAAATCGGCTGTAACTCAATGATAAATGATTTTGCTACATTCAATTATAGTCAAATGAGAAAGTTCGTCAATCAGTTGTGGCATTTCATTATGGTGATAAATGAATTATTTCGATTCAATTCGACGGAATCAAAAGTTCGTAATTTGAAAATAATTCGGTTCCACAAAGAAGTCAAAAGTAAAAACCAAAAGAATAGTAAAAAAAATTGCATTTTACTCGTGATTAATTTTTAATTCATGTTTTATTCAAAAACAATTCAGTCAGTCGAATAATTCACTTTTCAATTTGAAAACACTAAAAAAATATTTTATTTACAAATTATTCACGAATAAAACTTAAATTATATTAATATGTTATGCAGACTTGTGCTTTGTGCATCATACTTTTTCCGCAAGAAATGCAACCATTCAATTTTAGATAGTAATAATTTGAGAGCAAACCTTAATTAAGTGAGAGAATGCGTTGGCCAACTGTGAGAGTATATATATTGGCAAAGACCACAGCAAATGCCGGGTCCACCAGTGACTATATATTGGTGCACCAGGTGCATGTAAATTTTTTAGCATTCATGTCGGTGCTAAATTGCCTTCATTTTATACCAGGAAACTAGAAATATTTGCAACGGAGGAAATAAATACCAATTAATGAGCTAATATTTATTGAGGATTTTTTGCATATTAAACAAAATTTCCTCTTCAACCGTCTAGATCGGTACCCAGCAGGTTAACATTATTTTATAGTATTCATCAGATATCTTTACTGTTTTCTTATATAATATGTAGCAAAAAAAAATGTTTTCTTTCTCATGCATCTTTAAAAAAAAATTTATGTAATATTTTTTTTTTCTCATCTTTTGTTAAAGGTGTCCTAATCAAGTAAATGTGCAAGTCAAGGAGATGGTGGAAGCCAACCAAGTATTGTCAAATTGTGGTATGCCAAATTCCATCAATTTTTTTAAAAACAAAAGTTAGATATTTCGTTTTATGAGCAAATTAATCATGCTTTCTAAACCTTCTGTCGTTCATTGTAGAGATCTTCTGGATGTATAGTGGTGCGATGGCAAAAGTCTGATGCAAGTAAGCAACAGTCATGATGGATTCTGAAAATTATTTTAAAATTTTTTGTTTTGTTTGTTATAACCAGATTTCATTAATTGGATAATTAGAAATTTTGTTTCTTAAAAAGTGGTGAATTTTTTTTGTTTCTCTGCTAACTTCTTTTGTACCAGAAACTAGCTATAGAGGGAATTGGGCAGAACTACACTCAGATATATTATTATTAATATTTGAGAAGTTGGGGACAATCGATATACTGACAACGGCTTGCCTAGTGTGCCGGGATTGGAAGACAACACTTGAGGAAATGCTCTGCCGAAAGATTGACATGACTAATTTCGACTTCTCGTTCTCATTGTATGCCCTCAAGCAGATTGCTAAGAATGTCATAGATAGAAGTGCCGGAAAACTCGAGGAGTTCTATGCTGACTGTTTTGCCACTGATGGTCTCTTGCTGTACATTGCTACCAGGTCAATCTTTTTTTTTTTATTATTTGTTGTTCTCTTTCACAAGATATATCTGATTCTATGTTAATTAACATTTTTAACCCATGCTATGTGTCGATCGAACAGAACCAACTCGTTGAAAAGCATCGGTCTTTTCATGTGCCCTCGTGTTACCATTGAAGGATTGACAGCCATGGCTCAAAGGTTGTCATACAAACAATTCCAATTTCAATTCTTAGATTTATGTATGTATTGAACCATGATCGATCGATCTCTCAAGCTTTCTCATAAACAAACACTTCTTCTGTTAATAGGACTAAGACCCTGAGAACTCTCCGTTTAATAAATTGTCTTCGTGGCGAATATCGCGATTATGCTAGAGACGGCATTGCAAGCATAATCAAAATGCTGCCAATGCTTGAGGAGCTAGAGATTACATGTACCCTTGATACACCAGAATTGTGTGAAACACTTGGACCAGTATGCACTCAGCTGAAATGCTTCAGGTGGAATCAATTTTGGTATTCAAGACATAGGCAATCCTTCCAGTATGACACCAAAGACGCTCTACATATAGGCAAGAATATGCACGAGCTACGATCTCTTCAGCTTATTGGTAACGAGTAAGTTCTAATTTTGCCTTGGGTACATTGCATCATTCAAAGAGATAAAACAAAACAAACTATATAGCTCTAAATTTATTTGTTGAAATGATATTGCTGAAATATATATATATATATAACAGGATGACAAACATGGGTCTTGAAGCTATTCTTGAAGGATGCCCATATCTTGAGTTTCTCGACATCAGAAATTGTTTCAACTTGATACTGAATGAAAACATTATGACAAAACTCTCAAGGATAAGATACCTTAAACTACCCGACAACTCAGCCGATGAATACATGGATAGCATATCTACTACTTACTACCACTACTACGTTTATGGATATACACGACGATCATGGTCACGCTGTTCTGATCAAGTAGTGGATTGGTCGAATCCCGACAAAGACTACGACGATTACTACTATGACACTTTTTCTACATTAGATGATATCTATGGGGATGTCATGTTTTTGTATTGAAAGCTATCCAGTACATTTCCAACACCATACGTATAAAATACTTTTACATGGAAATTATAGGTTGAGGTTAAATTTATGGTCATTAATTGAATTTTGCAAGTCTTTTGTAGGACCCTATCATTTTCAGTACCAATGTTCATTAATTTTAATGGTTTTATTTATTTCTCCTTTTAATTAATTGCAAAGGGAGAGGGTCTTTCGTTTGATTTTTAGATTGCTTGGGCTGTTTTCTTGAATTTATATAAGACCGCTTAGGTGAAATTTCTTTTAGTGATAATAAGAGTAATATGCAAAGTTTGTTGGGTTCTTGTTATTTTCCTTCTTAATTAATTATATTACAATAACTTGGGAGATGGTTCAACTTCTGTGTAATATTTCAATGGAAAAATTTCTAGTGTGCCCATACAAACTTTCAAGGAGATATATATAAGAAATTAAGGAGAGAAGATGGTTTGAAATTAAAAGATATATATGTCAGTTTAAAATTTAAAATAATTAAATAAATAAAAGGGGATAGAAGAAAGAATATTTAGTTGTTATGGAGATATTGGATTATATTATAGTATTTTTGTGAGGATATCGGCTAATTTTCTCTAATTTTTAGCCTTTTTAGGTGGAATTTGATCTATTATTTTAGAACTTTTGTGGTTATAATTTCATGAAACAGCATGCATGCATGATCAATATAGTGTAAATATCATGCATATTAAATAATGGGATATGGTTGGAGTACAATTTCATTTTGACCCTTAATGCGAAAATAAATATCTTTTGTGGTTATTTTAGCCTTACACGAATCTCAAAGCAGACCCCTATATTAATCCAAAAGGCTTGAAAATGATTATAAGGCCCAACTCTCAGTTTCTGTTATAACATTGTAGGATTTAGTCTGTTAAATAGGTATTCATATATATCATCTAAGGTAACAGAATATTTCCGTTTAGACCTGGACCACCCGATCGATCAGACTGCACAAATATTAAACAGAAATATGCTTCCTTTCGATCGAGGAATAGCAGCATTTATTCTTGGAATTATATATTTGTTAAAAACCGAACTGACGACCGTACAACCTGAACAAAATGGAATTACTAGCTAGGTCACTGGAATGACGGGACATGCATTTCAAGTTTTCAACCGGAAAAACTCAACTGACCCGGTTGATTTATGTGAAAAATTAACCGAACCTAATGGATCATGAACTGGTTCGGTTCAGTAATATCTTAGATGTTATTTTTGAGAAATGGATAGGTTCAGTAATTAATATTATCTCCTTTCTTATTTGGTAACTTAACCATATTAAAGAAAATAAAAGCAATGAGAAATAAGAAGTACATAATAAGTTTATGATTCATGTCAATTTATATATATATATATATATATATATATATATATATTGTTTTTACCTTTGTGTACAGATTATATGTATGTTGAAATATAATAATGGACATCAAAGAAATCATCTATTTTAGGGAAAATAACTCATAAAAAACTTTCATTTTATCATACATCAACATATGGTATACCATAATTTTTAAGAAAATTTTCTAGTGTACACATGAAAACACCATAATATTCAAAATAGCCAAATATCTCCATGAAAACACCGTAATATCTCATAAAAATTCAAAATTCTTTTTTTTTTTATCCCTTTTAATTTATTTAACCTTTGATTTAGTTATTTTAAAAATAAAACTGACAAATATACCCTCCTCCTTCCTCTCTCTTCTCCTTCACTGATTGAGAGAGCAATACTTTTGAGCGGCAGTGAAACCTTCTTAGTTTTTTTTTTATTATTATTTCTTGAAATTCATGGGATGATTGGAAATTCTAATTGGGGGATTGCTTTAAATGTATTAACACTTACAGCTTCAATATTTAATATATCGAGGGATTGCTTTAATATTAAAAACACAAAGGGTCTGACATGGCCTGCTTCGTTTGAGCAACAAAAATAGAAAAAGTTTGTATACAGTGAAGGAGAAAGAGATAGAGAAGAATAAGAAGGGTATATTTGTTAATTTTATTTTTAAAATAACTAAATAAAAGATAAATATATCAAGGGGATAGAAAAAAAAATTAAGTTTTATTGGGAATATTGGGAATTATGGAGTTTTCATTGCGAAATTGACGATTTTGAAAATTTGTATAGGTATACTGGAAATTTTTCCTTTCTTGTATTTGCCAGAGTAATTAATTTGCACAATTTGTTGGGTTCGTGTTATTTTCATTTTAGATTACATTAACTTGTGTGATGGTTCGTATTATATGTTAATAGTTTTTATTGGAGAACCATATAATTTTAATGAGCATTTAATTTCTTTTTTTTTCTAATTTTTCTAATAACACAAATTTATTAATTTTTGTTGTTAAAATAAAACCATTAGCGTTGAATGTGATTTATATTATATTCTCTACATGCATATAAATTTTTTTAATTTTAGTTTTTATTTTTGATATAAATCAATAATTGAAAAAAAAATCAACGGCCAAAACTTATCCACAATATCTTTTTGAGAAATATCATTTTAACAATCAACAAAGTTGAAATGTCATAATCTACATGTACATAGAGAAATTGATGTATACAATATTTTAACAATTTTAATTTGACATTTAAATTTAAAGTTTATAAAATTTTAAAATTGAATACATAATGTACGCACACAAAATTAATGCATTTGAACACGTCTTATTTTTTAATTATAGGATTCAGATAAATTAAATCTCGCTGAAGCATTTCGGTTAATGGAATGAATAATAAGTAATGTCCTCGAATAAATATTATTTGCAAAAAACGTTGCATATAAGGTTGTCATTGTAATCTTAATTTTGTGACAGGAACTTTAATTTTAAAATAACTTAAATTTGTTTTTATTGAAAAATAAATGTTCTTCAGAAATAATTTTATTATACATTATTATTATTATTGTACAAATGAAAATAAATCGGCTGAAACTCAATGATGAATGATTTTGCTACATTCAATTATAATCAAAATAAGAAAGTTCGTCAATCCTTGTGGCATTTCACTATGGTGATATATGAATTATTCGGATTCGATTCGGCGGAGCCAAAAGTTCGTGATTCGAAAATAATTTGGTTCCACAAGAAAGTAAAAAAAAAAAGCAGAAAAAAAAGTTCCACATTTTATTCACAATTAATTTTTAATTTACATTTTATTCAAAAATAATTCAATCAGTCGAATAATTCATTGTTCGATTTGAAAACACTACAAAAATATTTTTATTTACGAATTATTTGCGAATAAAATGAGAATTTTATTACTATGTTCCCACAATGCAGACTTGTGCTTAATTTGTTCATCATACTTTTTCCGCAAGAAATACAACCATTTAACTTTAATTAGATAGTAATAATTTGCAATCAAACCTTAATTAAGTGAGAGCATGGGTTGGCCAACTGTGAGAGTATATTGGGCAAGACCACAGCAAATGCCGGGTCCACCAGAGACTATATATTGGTGCACCAGGAGCATGTAAATTTTTTAACATTCATGTTGGTGCCAAATTGGCTTCATTTTATACAAGGAAATTAAAAATATTTGCAACGGAGGAAATAAGTACCAATTAATGCGCTAATATTTATTGAGGATTTTTTGCATATTAAACAAAATTTCCTCTTCAACTGACTACATCTGTTCGTTTCCCAGCAGGTTAACTTTATTTTATAGTATTTACATATTTTTACTGTTTTCTTATGTAATATGTAGCAAAAAAAAAAAAAAAAAGTTTTCTTTATCATCTTTAAAAAAAAAATCAAATTTTTTGTAATATTTTAATTTCTTTCTCATCTTCTGTTAAATTGTTTGATTTCATTTTGTAGCAAGGAGTCCTAATCAAGTAAATGTGCAAGTCAAGGAGATGGTGGAAGCCAACCAAGTATTGTCAAGTTGTGGTATGCCAAATTTCTGATTTTTTTTTTTTTTAAATAGAACTAATTTAATTGATTTTAACGGAATAAGTACAGTGAAGTTGGATTTTATAAAAAATATTTCAACCGAGGTAAGGGATTGGTGCAGGGAGAAACGCGTTTGCTCCACCGAAAATGGGTGAAATAAATTTGTGAAGTTTATTAAGTACCATTTCGCAAAAAATGGTTGGAGCAAATGTGTTTCTCTCTCCACCGAGACAAGGGATCGGTAGAACTGTTTTTTTATAAAATCCAAGTCCTCTTTGCTTGTCCGTTACAATCATTAAAATTAATTTTATTTAAAAAAAAAATCCAAATTCCATACTATTTTTGTAAAAAAAAAAGAAAAATTGGATATTTTGTTTTATGAGCAAATCATGCTTTCTAAACCTTCTGTCATTCATTGTAGAGATCTTCTGGATGTATAGTGGTGCGATGGCAACAATCTGATGCAAGTAAGCAACAGTCATGATGGATTCTGAAAACTATTTAAAAAGAAAATTGTTTTGTTTCTTATAACCAGATTTCATTAATTGGATAATTAGAAAATTTGTTTCTTAAACTATCCATTAAATTTAATACATAAGAGTATTTTTCAATTTTTTGTTTCTCTGCTAACTTCTTTTGTACCAGAAGCTAGCTATCGACGGAATTGGGCAGAACTACACCCAGATATATTACTATTAATATTTGAGAAATTGGGGGCAATCGATATACTGACAACGGCTAGCCTAGTGTGCCGGAATTGGCATAGGATGACAACACTCGAGCAAATGCTCTGGCAAAGGATTGACATGACTAATTTCGACTTCTCGCTCTCCACGCATACCCTCAAGCGGATTGCTCAGATTGCCATAGATAGGAGTGCGGGAAAACTCGAGGAGTTCTACGCTGACTGTTTTGCCACTGATGGTCTCTTGCTGTACATTGCTACCAGGTCAATTTTTTCTGATTGTTCAACATTGTCTGTTTTACCCTAAGTTGAAATTAAAAAATTTGGCATTTCAAATAAAAGAAAAATATTATTCAACTCAGGAACTAGCTAGCTAGACCAATGGGTTTTTATTTTTCAGAAGAAAAAATTTCAATTGCTTAAATGAACTTGGTTAACCTTTTCAATTCAACAAATAAAATAAATGATAGTTGTTGAAAATCAACCAGTCACCAAAAATTTGTTTTTAAGCCTTTTAATTTCTTATATTCTCTTAATTAAAGGAGCGAAAGTTTAGTTATAATATGGTTAGGCAGGATTGAAACCCAAGGACCAAATGCTGAAGCCATGCATGTGTAAATAAATTAGTTAACCTTAATTACCCTCAAGCCATTAAAAAAAATATTGAGTTATATATGTTCTCAACAAAAATCTTCACAAGATATATCTCATTCTATGTTAATTAACATTTTATTTACCCATGCTATTTGTCGATCGAACAGGACCAACTCGTTGAAAAGCATCGGTCTTTTCATGTGCCCTCGTGTTTCTATTAAAGGATTGATGGCCATGGCTCAAAGGTTGTCATACAAACAATCCCAATTTCAATTCTTAGATTTATATGTATATATTAATTGAACCATGCATGATCTCTAAGCAAGGCTAGCTTCCTCATAAACAGTAAACACTTCTTCTGTTAATATATAGGACTAAGACCCTGAGAACTCTCCGTTTAATAAATCTTCGTGGCGAATATAACCGTCATGCTAGTAACGGCATTGTAAGCATAATCAAAATGTTGCCAATGCTTGAGGAGCTAGAGCTTACATGTACCCTTGATGCACCATTGTGTGAAACACTTGGACCAGTATGCACTCAGTTGAAATGCTTCAGGTGGAATAAAAATTTTTATTCTGCAAGTTCAATAATCAGATACTGGGACACTGATGCTCTACAAATAGGCGAGAATATGCATGAGCTACGATCTCTTCAGCTTATTGGTAACTGGTAAGTTCTAATTTTTCCTTCGGTACATTTCATATGTGTACATAGTTCTAAATTTATTAGTAGTAATTGAGTTTTCGCATCATTCGAAAGAGAAAATTAATTGCTGAAACAAATATATATATAACAGGATGACAAACAAGGGTCTTGAAACTATTCTTGAAGGATGCCCATATCTCGAGTTTCTCGACATCCGGAATTGTTTGAACTTGGTACTAGATGAATACATTATGACGAAACTGTCACAGATAAGATACCTTAAACTACCCGACAACTCAGCTGATGAATACATGGATAGTATATCTAGTTCTTACTACAACTACTACGTTTATGGAGTAACACCTCGACCATGTTCGTTTGGATGTTGTATAATATATAATCCAGAAGAGGATTCTGACGACGACTATAACGATGACTATTATGACACTTTTTCTACATTAGATGATATCTATGAGGATGACATGTTTTTGTATTGAAAGCCGGTACATTTACATGCTTATTACATGGAAATTATAGCAGTTGAGGTTAAATTTATGGTCTATATTTGGATTTGAATGGTTTTATTTCTTCTTTTAATTGCATTAAGGGAGGGTCTTTCGTTTGGTTTTTAGATTGCTCGGCTGTTTTCTTGAATTTATATAATTAAGACCGCTAAGGTGAAATTTCTTTTAGTGATAATAATAAGTGTAATATGCAAAATTTGTTGTGTTCTTGTTATTTTCCTTTTTAGATTACAATAACTTGTGACTTGTGAGATGGTTCAACTTCTGTGTAATATTTTTATAGGAAAATTTTTAGTGTGCCCATACAAACTTTCAAGGGTATATATAAGAAAGGAGAGAAGATGGTTTGAAATTAAATGGTATATATATATTTCAATTTGATATTTAAAATAACTAAATAAAATGTTCAATAAAAAAGGGATAGAAAAAAGAATGTTTAGTGATGGAGATATTGGCTATTATGACATTTTTATGGAGATATTGGCTATTCAGAAAGTTTGTATGGACACACTAGAAATTTTCTCTATTTTTTAGCCTTTTTAGGTGGAATTTGATCTATTTTAGAAGTTTTGTTGTGGTTATAATTAATTTCATGAAACAGCAGGCATGATCAATTAATATAGTGTAAATATCATGCATATTAAATTAATAATTGGATTTGGTGCATGTTTCATCATTTATCAAGTGATTTACATTTTTCAATTATTTAAAATTAACAGAAATGAAGACATCTCATTCATTAAATTAAATTCTCTTCAAAAAAAATAATAGAACGTTAATACATGCCACTCAAATGTTTAGTTTCTTCTTGTAACTTCAAATCGAAAATGATTATTCATATTCTCCTTGCAAATTTCGACTTGCATTGTGGCAAGGAATAAATAGTCCATTTATTCTATATGAATAAAAATATGTACAATCCTTCAGTTAATTTTATGTAGCAATTTATTTTATGAAATTATTTTGACGAAAAGAGTGAGGCTATAGTAATATGTATATTATATACTGGTCCGTTCAACATGATATCCATATAAAATAAAATTTATTATATCCATATAAAATTGTATTTAAATACCAAATTTTATATTTTTTTAGAATTCATTTATCATTTTTTTAGATAGGTAACAATTACTAATTTCGGATGGTTCAGAATTTTTAAATCAAATAATTTTACCTAGCTGAAAAAATAGTAAA
Organism: Carex rostrata; assembly: GCF_964058835.1. Taxonomy (NCBI): domain Eukaryota; kingdom Viridiplantae; phylum Streptophyta; class Magnoliopsida; order Poales; family Cyperaceae; genus Carex; species Carex rostrata. The sequence continues at coordinate 2,078,008 of NC_135930.1, forward strand.
CAGATTTTAAAAAATGTAAATTTAATTTGTGAATACATTTCTATATAAAAACTATATGTTAAACTGTTCAGATCGACTATTTAAACTTTAAATATAAAAATATGAGTCTGTAATAAAACCGCTCTATAATAATTGTAATATTCATTTTTTTAAATAACTAATTTTAATAATTTTAACGAAATAAGTGCAGAAGAGTTAGATTTTATAAAAAATAGCTCTACCGAAGAAGGGAATTGGAGAGAGATGTGGAGCCGTTTTCAAATATAGCACTAAGATGTAACACTAAAAAAGACGAAAATGTGGCACTCAATCATATATTAATATTTTATACATTTCACATTTCACATTTCACATGAATAGACTCATTCTATCTAGCAATTATATTTTATGAGATTATTTTGACGAAAATGTAAAACGCAAAAACAACATATGTTTGACACGCAATCATATTTTAGACATTTGAAAAATGTGAAATATGAATGCGAGCAGGTAGGTCCTGGGAAATATATGATATGCTACTTGTGTTCTCGTACTATTCATAATTTTAAAAATTAAATGTTTCAAATACAACTTCGATTATTTGCCATTTTTTTTTTGTTTAATGCTCCCACAGTTTTCGTCGGAAAAACCAATGGGAACGCCAGTATTGATTGAAACCAACAATCCAATTGCTTTGATTATAGTATGTTGCGGGTTGAATTAACACTTGAAATGACCCGCCACATTTATTTACTTAAAAGAATGTATGTAATAAGAGAACAAAGTTTCCGACATTTATGGCCAGCTGGTCTATTTCTTGAAAGAATAAGTTAAAGGCGCCGTGGCGCTCCTTTCGTCTCATATTATGCAATTATGCACAAAGAAGTTTTTTTCAAAATGACCCTGAAATTATCATAATTTATATACAAGATAGTAGCAAGCGATTTTTTTAAGAGAATGGTTCAAATGCCTTTATTTTTTGTGCCTCCACCATGTCTCCAGTTTTTAAAACTTTAATAACTCAAAATTTAAAACTTAAAAGTCAAAATAAAACCGTTAGATGTGATCTATGTTATTTTCTTTATCTTCTCATAAAAAATTATCACATTTTAGTTTTTTTTTTATGTGAATCAATAAGTTCAAAAATCAACGTTTATAAATCATCCATATTAATGCATTTTTTACAAGCTCTTGATGACAATCAAAATAAAATTGAAATGTCATAATTTTTTACATGTGCATAAATAAAATGACGTAGATCATATCCAACGATTTTATTTTGACTTTTAAGTTTTAAATTTTGAGTTATTAAAATTTTAAAAAATGGAGGCATGGTGGAGGCATTTGAACCCTCCTCTTTTTTTAATTAAGTTTTAGACATAATAAATAATATTTCGAAACAGTGATTTAACTAAAATATATGGTGACTTTCATATATATACCATAAAAAATTATAAAATTTATATATTTACCATTTAAAATCTATAATTGCATATGTATCACCTTAAATTCTAATAACTCACATATATATTATATAATATAAATATATATTAAATGAGGAGGGTTCATTTTTACCCAAATGCACCCTATATTTCAAATCGTTTTTCTCCATTTTCAAAGTCCGAATAGTCAATCCGAACCGTTAGATGCAATCTATATATTAAGATGTACTTGGAGACCAAATTTTACATTTTTTGAAATTTTTTTACTATTTATTAAGCCACATTGAAAATCGCTGATTTTACATTTTCTGGACCATTAGATCAGCGATTTTCAAAGTGGCTTAATAAATAGTAAAAAAATTTAAAAAAATGTAAAATTTGGTCTCCAAGCACATCTTAATATATAGATCACATTTAATGGTTCGGATTGACTGTTTTGATTTTGAAAACGGAGATAAAAGATAGGGTACATTTGGGTGCACAAAAATTTGGGTGCATTTGAACCCTCCTCATATTAAATATATCAAAAACTTAAATTAATTATGTTTAACAGTTTAAGGGCGTGTTCGGTTGCTAAGCGGGAACGGGAATGGATTTGGGTTTGGATCCAATTTGAATGGCCAAAACGCTATTCGTGTGGGAAAAAAAAATTCACTCTGAGTGAATTTTTTTTTTTCTCGCGGGCACAGTGGCACGCCGAACACGCCCTAAAACTGAATTGAAACTCACCGTATTTTTATATGGTCCATAATTTTAGATCAAGCTATTTTCTAATCTTCTAAACGTATTCATATAGAAATCATATTGAACAGTTTGAATCGATCCTTAAAACTATCAAACTGAAAATTTTAATCCATAGCACATATCAACATGCGCTATGCATAATACCATAGCCTCACTCTTTAAAAATTAATACAACATACTTTAATACTGCTCTTAAAATTCATGAAATTCTCCCTTTTTATTTTTATTCATACATCTATTTTGAGCAGATGGTCTGGAACTACTCATTCTTTTGTTGCTCACATGATTTATTTACACAATTGGTAATTCTTTTGGTGGCGGATGACTTTACTTGCACTTGTGTGGTACATATCGAAATATTAGGAAAATAATAGGTACAGATGAAATTTTGTTTTTACTTTATGTTGAACACTTCTCTTCTGCTAAAATTACAGAATTTTTCGTTAGTAGAAAATATTAAAAAAAAATAAAAGAGAATGAAACATAAAAAGTGCATTGGTTTTATCATGCATAAAAAGATCGGTAAATTTTGTATTGATTCAAACTCTCTTTTTTATTCAAACAATAACAAAATGATAGCCCCACCTCTTACCATCCGATAAAATTTAAGATTGAACTCTGTTTTTCTATTATTCAAACCATGTGTGTCCCATCCATTGCATAAAAAAAAATTTAAAAAAAAAGGAAAAAAGAAGGAAAAAATGAATTTGGATCATTAAAATTTTCACCTATATAATATTGGTATTTTTTTTAATCAGTATAAATTCTATCTAGTGATAGAAATTTAACAGTACTTTTCTCAAAAAAAAAAAAATTAATAGTACTTTTTTTATTCTCTCTCTTCTCTTTTAATGTTTTCTAGAGATAAAAATTCTCCTAAAATTAACTAGGGCTAAAGTCTCAGTGTTCAAATGGTTCGGTTTATTTGGTTTTTAACCGAACCGGAGAAGTTCGGTTTAAATGGTTTGATTTTTCGGTTTATTGGTTCGGTTCGGTTTAGAAAATTTTTAAATCGGCTGAATTGCACCGACCAAATTCTTTTGATATCGCGTGATGGGTTGGATTCATTTTCACGCTCCCCTACTTCTTTCTCCTTTTTTTCTTTCTTTCTTCTGAGATTTTATCTCCGCCTGAATCTATATCTCTGCAGGAAACCATTAAATCTCAATCTAAATCTCCACAGAAATTTTCATTTGCTCCGATCAGTGCACCATTTTCACTCCTCTGCCTCCTATCCGATTTCAAGTTTTTATTTTTTTCAAAAATTTGTCTTTTCTCTCTATTCTCTTTCTTTCTTTTTTGTATTTTTTTGTCTGATTTGTGCAAACCTTGAAATCAAACAAAATCCTTGAATTTCTTGTTAGATTTATGGATTGGATTTGACTCGAGCAAAAGAACAGAAAAACCTTGGATTTTTTGTTTTATCCACCATCTTTTAAAAGAACAAAAAATCCTACAATAATCAAGTACATCATTTGAATTTCTTGTTGAATTTTTTACTTGAATCGAATCAAATCTGAAAGTGGATCAAATTTCTTTTTTTAGATTTCTTCCTTGAGTCTATCAAATTCCGGTTTGTTCGGTTCGGTTGTAATTCGGTTGGAAAGTTTTTGTTCGGTCGGTTCGGTTTTATTTTTTAAAACCAAATAAAACTTTGGTTTGCAAAAATTAGTTCGGTTTTCAACCGAACCGACCGTTTGGATCAAACGCCCCGAGCACTCTCGCGCGTGATACTTCTCCAAATTACTCTCCGTTTCTATATCACCATCTCTTCCTCCAGACACCTTGATGTATATAAAATATTTTTGGAGGGCTTAGATGAAAAATTAAGCTCTTTATACATAGAGCGCCGTCACCTTTTAGGTCACATTTCGTCACTTCAAGAGACACATAGAAATCTCCGCTCCAATTCTCTCTCTCTTTTCCCCTTCAATTTCGCTTCTATAATCCCAGTAAAGAAGGTACTTTTCTTTTCTTTCTTTAGATCTGATTTCCTTTTCTCTAAAAAAGGTAAATCCGTTCTTCGTATTTATCCTATCAATGTTACCGTCTTTCTCAATCTGATTTTGGAAGGAGGGTAGGTATGATTTCTTACTCTGTTTTTTTTTTTTTTTTTTCCCCTACGGTTTATGTTTGTTTTTCTCCCTAAAGTTGTAATCTTTTTGCATGAATTGGTATCTAGGTTCGATCTACTCTGTAGTTTGCAATTACGGATTTTTCTCACCTTGATTTATTTGTTGATTGCAAAATCAGTCTTTAGAAAAGATGATTTATGGGTATTTATCAAATTTCAATAGCTCTAGTGTGTAGAAACTAGAAACCAACAAGTTTTATAGAGATTTTTATTAACTCAGCCATTAAATCCTCACTCAATAGAGAGAAAATATAACATAATTGGGAAAATTATGAAATTACTGTTCAATTATCAATAAATTATTGTAGGATTTACTGTCTATTTACCAGTATTGGAGCTTCGAGTGAAGGGTAAAAGGAACCTCGTGCGTACCTTTCTCATAATGCTCCACAAATTAATATTGCCTAAGTTTTCATTGAAACAGGAAGCCTCAATTTTTGTTCATCACTGAAATTTCATGGCATATATCAACAATAGAAATTATTTTAATTTATGAGGGCTGTGTTTTTCAGAATTTTTTATTATAGAAATAAAATTAAAATTATATAGGGTTCTAGGTGGATTACATGGGTAAATTTGTTTTTGGGTCCTCTAGAAAAAAATTCTAAATTAATTAAAAATTATTAACAGGCCTTTCTAAGGGACTGAAAAATAATTTCAATTTCTGTAGAAGGGACCGAAAGGTTATTTTTGGTTTTTTATACCGAATCAAAATACCCATGTAATCTGTTTAGATCTATATAATATTATTTATATGAACGAAATATACTGTGTGTTTTATGGAGAATAGTAAATTTTGGATTTAACTTCTCTTTTTGTGAAATTTCAGCTCTTTCTTTAATTATTGATTTACCTTTTGTTTTCTGACTAGGTTTAACAAAATGTCTACACTTGCTCTTGGTACCAGTCTTGCTTCTGTACCATGCAATGGATTTTTCACAAACACCAACAAACCCAATTTCCGTCCCTGCTTAATCTCCTTTGCTGAAACAAAACAAAAACAGGCAAATCTGAAAATGACCAAATCGCCTTTCGTGCCTCAAGCAACCTACAAGGTGAAACTGATCGATGCAGAAGGTAAGGAGCAAGAATTCGAAGCACCTGATGATGCTTACATCCTTGACTCAGCAGAGACAGCTGGCATTGAGCTTCCGTACTCGTGCCGTGCTGGTGCTTGCAGCACCTGTGCAGGTAAGCTTGAAAAGGGTAACGTTGACCAGTCAGACGGGTCGTTCCTTGATGATGCGCAGATGGAGAGCGGTTATGTGCTCACTTGTGTCTCGTATCCTAAGTCGGATTGTGTGATTCATACTCACAAGGAAAGTGAACTTTACTAGGGTTTTTAGAAAGAGAGAGAGAGATGTTAGTGTGAGGATTTTGGTGTTTCTTAGCATTGAAAAAATTGTGGATGTGGCATTAGAAAACTCGATGGTGAATAAAATTTCGTTTGTGTTGGTAACTCTTGGTATATGGTGTTTTTATTTATTTTTGGGTTTTTCATTGAATTGTTCGGTAAGGTTAAAAACCAATTAAGTGTACCAATTCCCAACCTCCTTGCATCTCTGCTATTTGCTTTTCTATAGCTCAACATTTGTTGAATTTCGAGATTAATTCTCTTGAATTTCTATCTTGAAAAGATAGCACATGTGCACAACTATGTAGTGGTTTTTAGTTGGTTCTGTTGCTATCTTGGGATTTTTCTTAAAATATAAATCCATTGAAACATATCACAAGTTTTGAACTTAGTTTTCTCGTGGTTTGAAACTACAAAAATAAATCGTTTTTTTCTTATTACTGGTAAATTTATTCTCATGTTTGTATATTAGTTGATAGATTGGTCAATTTTGTCACCTGTGAACGGATGTTATTTCTCAGTGGGTACATTTTTTTATTTAATATGTTCATTTTTTTCAAGGAGAATTCTAAGAGATGACCAGTCCTTGGTCCAACTGGTGCTTTTGGTCAATTACCAGTAATGTTATAATATGATTATGAGTTTGTGTAACACTCATAAGTCATACCTACTAATTTAATTTAATGCTATGTCAATGGATAAATAACACCGGAGTCATGAAGTAGATGTTATAGTTATGACCTATGAAGTAGATGTTATAGTTATGACCTTTCTGGTTTGTATGCATATGTATTAGATGGGGACAATTAGGGATGAAAACGGGTTGGATATTATCTAACCGAATCAGGATCCTATTCAAAAATTAGACGCAGATAATTGATATTTGAATATCTGTGCGGATAGTGGTGCAGATATGATTTTGAATTTTAATTATCCCTATTTGAATAGTAGATATATACTAATAATTTAATATATATTATGAAAATATTTATGTATATATGTACGTATATCTTGATATCCGATATGTATCCATATCTAAAAAAATAAATGGATACGGATATGGTTTTACCGCTATCTGATCTTAATCCGATCTGTTTTCACCACTAGTGACAGTGTAATTTAGAAATTAAGAGTTGGTTTGGGTTTGCAAGCATATAACATTTGACAGTGAAAATTCACATGTAATCTGAACCATGCATATGTTTTTCTAGAAATTGTTAATTTTTCTCCATCAAAAAACACTAAAATTATTTCTATTTGTTTCTTCAATTAAAATTCAAAATCTTTCTTATTCTCCTTTTATCTTTTAATCTTGTAGTTTTTAAATAGGGTTGAAACTCTTGCAGAAAAAGATCAAATACAGGGTTAAGTATGTCATTTTTACTTTAAATTAAAACCAATTAAAATAAAAATAGTTAGTTACATGTAAAAAATTGGAAATAAGAAACAATTTCTATTTTAAATTGGGAAAGAAGCAATTCAGATGTTTTGGTGAAAACAAAGTATATATGAAGTTACAAATGTTTGGAGAACCCACAACAAGCATCATCATCATTCACTAAAAATGTTCATGTTATCAATAAACAAAAATCTTATTAGCCAAATTATAAACATAAATAAGTTTGAAAGTTGAGGACATTTCAAATGTCTTTATTTTTTATGTCTACATTATATCTCTATTTTTTTTTAATAACAATAATTATAAATTTTATATGTCAAAATAAAATATGACTACTATAAATAAATCAATTTAGACTGTGGACTGTGCAAAAATAAGCTACAATTAATCCGATTATATATAGATGTATACATACCTAGTTTTCATATTCCAAAAACAAGCAATTATCTATTCATGATTTAATGTGGCTTCGTCACTATGTGTAACTCCAATGGGCATTAAGAAACAGGGATTAATTTAATTGATTAATAGCAAACGGTCTCACTGATAAGGGAAATGTATGCATAACTTCTCATTTTGATCAATGAAGCTTTGATTCATTCAAAATTATTTAAGTTATACTAGTAAAAAATATTAAGTTTTTAGAACTTGATAAGATAATATTTGCTAACTAATGCCAACTTCATTATTTTGTCAATCCCTATTGGAGTTAGCGGCCATTTTTATTAATATCCCTAAAAATAATAAAATTTTTAAAAATGCCCCTGTCAAATTTTTTTTTTTATAACTGCCCTGACCGCCTGGATTTCGGGCGGCCCAAAAAGACCCAGGGAGGCGCCAGCCCGCCAGGCGGCCCACAACGCTAATGAGGCGCCATAGGCTGGGGCGCTCCATGAGCCAAGTGAGGCGCCATGCGCCCGGGCGCCCCATGCCCCATATACAAACCCAGCACAGAAGCGCCTCTCCCCCCTCTCCCCCATTCTGCCCCGCCTCCAGACCAGAAAAAAGAGAAAAAGAGAGAAGGAAACGCCCCTGCCCTGCCCTGCCGGTCGACGCCTCACCACCCGCTCCCGACCGCAACATTGTCATCTCCCCCGCTCCCTCCTCGGTTGAAGGTATGTTTTTTCATTGCGATTCGATTAGTTTAATTTAGGGTTAGAATTGTGAATGTGATTCAATTCGATTCGATTTGATTCGATTAGATTAAATTGATTGTTAAATGTGATTAAATTGATTGTTGATTGTAATTTGATTCGATTCGATTCGATTCAGGGTTTATGGATGTGAAAAATTGGTTGAATGTAGGGTTTATGGATGTCAAATGTGAATTGCTTATATTTAGATTTGTATACTTAAATTTAGGATTTATGGTTGTGAATTACTTATAATTTATGGTTCAATTTAGGATTATAATTTACGGTTCAATTTAGGATTATAATTTATGGTTCAATTGGTTGAAATGTTTTAAAAAAAATGCATGTACATGCAAAATTAATTTTGTAAACAAATTGCATATAAACTAAAAAAATAAATTTTTGTAAAAAAAAAAAATGCATATGCATGCAATTTACTTACATGCAAAGTGTAAATTAATTGTATATACATGCAAATGCATATGCATGCAACAAAATTAATTGTATATGCCTGTATATGATTTTCAATAAATCTACAAAAAATAACCCATAATTGTATGTAAATTGCATGTATACGCATTTTTTTATTTAACAATCAATTTTGTTTTTTTTTGTAAAATTAATTTGTTTACCAAAAATGTATATGCATGTACATGCAAAATTAATTTTGTAAACAAATTGCATATACACCCAAAAAAAAAATGTATATGCATGTACATGCAAAATTACTTTTGTAAACAAATTGCATATACACCCAAAAAAAATGTATATGCATTTTCTTTTCTTTTTTGTAAAGTTTATTTATTTTCAACAAAATTAATTTTTGTAAAAAAAAAATGCATATACATGCAATTTACTTACATGCAAAGTGTAAATTAATTGTATATACATGCAATTTATTTACCTACAATTATTTTGGGAAAATATACATGCAATTCTTATTAAAAAAATTTATATAAATTGTACGTTTTGATTAATATTTTTTGGCAAATGTAGTATGCCTAGAGTTAGACGGTGGGGAGTACGAGCTGAGCCTGCAGAGGGTGCAGAGGCTGTGGATCCGAGTGGACCTGGCACGTCCTCGGTGGATCCGAGAGGAGCTGGCACTTTCTCCGTGGATCCGACTGGAGAGGGCCCGTCGTCGTATGATGATACGACTGGCAGGGGTTTTGAGGATCCGACTGGAGCGGATCCGTCGTCTCAGGCCGATTTTCCAGATGGTGTGCATGATCCTGACACATTTAGTCCTCTTCTATGGACCCATCATGTTAAGCACCGCGTCTCATTGGCATCTCTTGAGGTACGTGATTTTTATACTTAAAAAAAAATGACATTATTTTGAGTTACTAAAAAATGGCAAATTGATAATAAATACAGGATGATGTCATGCTTACGGTGAGGCACCGCAGGTCTGAGATTCCATTCATTCCACACAGAGAAATGCAGCGATACATCTCGAACCTCGGGTTGTACCAGCTTGCCACCATGCCGCAGAGTAAGATCGATGTGTCTCTGATGCATGGTCTAGCGGAGAGATGGCGACCCGAGACTCATACATTTCATCTCCCGGTCGGGGAGATGACAGTCACCCTTGGTGATGTGAGCGCCTTATGGGGTTTACGTATCGATGGCGACCCCATAGGTGGCATCTCAGACCATCCAGATCTGCAGAGGATGATACCGGAGTTGTTAGGGTGTGATCCGAAGACTCTGCAGAAGAAATACAAGAAGAAGAAGGGGGAGGAGGAGGAGTTTCGTTATTCCGGGTACTGCATTTCTCTAAAGGCACTCCGGAATCACTTCTATGGGAGGCAGTTAGAAATTGATACTGATGACATTGAGGCGGTCAGGAGGTACTATTACACTCTTTAAATTAACTTAGTAGTTGCTCAACAGTCTCAATTAATTACATTGATTATTTTATATTGCAGGTATACTAGAGCATATGTGCTGGATTTGTGCGGTGCTGTCATGTTCGAGGATTCCAGCGGTGACGCGGTTCCGATCATGTATCTCTCCCTGCTGAGGGACTTGGAGAAAGAATCGAGATGGAACTGGGGTGGAGCTGTCCTCGCCCACTTATACAGAGGCCTCTGTCATGCTTGTCTGGTAAGTCTGTATTATTATACGTTGTTATTGAAGGTTGGATAAGAAGCACCCAGTTTTTATTGTAAGTAAATTTTCAGGTCAAGAATAAACAGCTTTTTGGACCACTTCTACTGCTTCAGCATTGGTCGTGGTCACATCTGCCCATAAATCGGCCAGTCATACCATTGCCGCATCCCGATTGGGGAGGCCCTGAGCCAGCCAGATGCCCCGCATACGCCGCCATATGGGGCAGTCATCACGATCATGAAGAGAGGGGCAGGGGGATTTCTTATGTCCGGGGTCAGCTCCAGATGCTCCGAGATGGGAATATCGATTGGTTTCCGTATCGTGCATGGTATCAGCGCAGATGGCTGAGCCCGCTGACATTAGAGCAGACACATCTATGGTATTATCGGGGACCGGTCGTCTGTTTCTGGATCGTGGAGTACCATTACCCCGATCGGGTATCCCGGCAGTTTGGCTTGGATGCTTTCATCCCGGAGCACCCGTTGATGGGCAAGGATGCTACCGACAAGTTCCACAAGTAAGTTCTCTCTACTTAATTAATTTTTAACTTTAATATATCCACTGTTTCTCTACTTTCTAATTAATTGCACTTGCAGAACGGCGCACACTAAGGCTAAAGTCGACTGGAGCCAGCATTTCGTCATGCAGTACAACTGGGCTCGACATCCGGAGCAGCACTTATGGAGCCCGCCAGATACTACATCGTTGGGTGCTGGTCCCGGGGATCTGAGATATGTCGTATGGTACCAGAGATGGGGCATGCCGTCAGTCTACCTGACAGGCCATTATGGCGAGACCCTACGACGTAGGCTGATGGATTCATCCAGCAATTATATGCCCTGGGGTCCGATCAATGCTCGCGCGGTAAGTAAAACCGAAACATACTTTAATTTTAAAGTGCAAATCCAGATTACTTACTGTAGGCATAATCATGTTGTGTGCAGCTGTTGACCGCTATGAGAGGAGTTGGACACAGCTTGGCGTGCATGGCGAAGGATGCTTGGCGATATATAGGATGCCAGATGCTCGAGCACACTGCACCAATCGTGGAGACAGGCGGTTTTGAAGGCCGCCTCGTTGGCATGCTGCGCGATGCTGGGGAGAACATCAATTGGCGGGAGATACAGTCTGCACCGCGAAATCCAGATTATCAACGAGTCCCTGTCTACGGCGATGAGATGCCGCAAGCTCCTGCAGGTAATTACAAGTTAATATTAAAAGTACGACACACACAATATTCTTATTTCCGTTGAATTGTTCGTTCTAACTCAGTTAACTTCCAATTATGCAGCTGATGACTCAGGTTGGGCGTTCCACGACTGGGTGCTGAATACCCAAGGATGGGATGCTTATAAAAATAAATACGGAGTTGCAGTAGAGCTTGGCACGGTCAGTCGCCAATTATACCATTATTTGTTGCAGAGTTCTTTGTATGTAGCAAAACTAACATTATTTTAATCTAGGATGGAGCACCTCGTTGGAATGCCGATCCCATATTTAGCATAAATGAGCTGGACCCGGCAGATACAGATGCAGAGGCGTATGGCTCCCACAGACCACGATATGGAGTGGAGATGGAGCATGACTTTGAGGCTGGTGGGAGTTCATCTCAGACTGCAGATGGCTTTGTCTCTGCATTATTTGGCGCACCGCCTCCTTCCACGTATTCTGCAAGCTGGGAGCAAGATCCATGGGAGCTGCGTACACAGCCCGCCAATGCAGAGTCAGCTGCTGGATTTGATCCACGGGCAGCCAGGACAGGTACGCAGCACATGTATACGGGGGACGAGGATGAGGATATGGGGGACGATGAGGAGGATTTGGGAGAGGATGCACTCCGAGATGTGAGTCCGCAGAGGCGCGTGCAGCCGCACAGGCATGGCAAGGGCGTAGCGGCTCCTAGGTTGTCTCTATCCGGAAGGAGACGAAGATGATGATTGTAGAGTTTTTGTTTATTGTGATATATTTCTGACTGTAGTATTTTGACTATGGGACTGCTGTATTATGTTGACATTACGTTTTTTTATTTTATGTTCATGTTGGTATTATGTTGTTTGCACTTTACATTTCATTATTATAACACAGTTCAACAATACAATTAAAGTTCAACAATACAATTAAAGTTCAACAATACAATTAAAGTTCAACAATATAATTAAAAGCAGCACATGTATACTTCAAGTAATTACATTCAAACTAAGAAATTATATTCAAGTAATTACAATTTCTTCACTATTTGCGACCCACACTCCCAGCAGACCGCCTGTGACAGGGGCGGTTTGCTAGGGTCCTGACCGCCTGGGCCACGGGCGGTCCACTAGGGATGCCTATTTATTCGTTTTTTCTCTCTCTCTCTTCTCACTCCAACATCAGTCTACCTTCCACCTCAAAGGCAGAAAGAAGGGAGAAAGCGCTCAAGGCGATTTCGGGCGATTTTCTGGGCGACTACAGCTACAGGTAATTTAAATAATTTTTTAATAATTTTTTAAATATTTTTTGTAATTATTTTTTAAATATTTCTTTTAATTATTTTTAAAATATTTATTTCAATTATTTTTTATATATTTTCTAATTATTTTCTAATTAGCCGTTGATTACTGTACAGTTAGTATTTAATTACGCACATAATTAGCCTTCCTAATCAATTGCTGTCACTTGAAACCCTAGTTATAATGGCACCCAAAGTTGGAAAAAATAGAGGAAGAACTGAAACCGAACGCGAAGCAAAAAGAGCACTCATTAATAATTTTTGGACGGCTGAAGCCTACGCGATGAGGAATTTGGAAAGATTATTTTCACCCAAAAATAATGAAGAATTTCTGAGCACTCTTGATCCATCAATTAGAAAAATGCTGATGGAAGGCTGGGTGGACAGGGTCCCTCCACCTGGATGGGGACAGTGCTGCTTATGTGAGCTGAACGGAGATATGGTGGATATGTTCTTATGTTATAAATGTGGCAAAGCTGTTCATCCCAATTGCATGGACCCGCATGCAGATCTGCTGAATGACGCTCGTCTCACTACGTGGGAGTGTCCTGCGTGCGTCCGTCGGGCTGAGGAAAAAAAGGGAGCAAGCTCCTCATCTCGTAAGGCTTAGACCCGAACTGTATGTTGTTGTAGTATTTTATGTTTTAAATGTAACGGTTTGTATAATTGCTATTTGAACTGGTTGTTGCTGTATGAATTTTATGTTACCTTATTCTATGGACTCGACGGTACTGTATTATTTAGTAATGTATCTGGATTTTATGAATTTTAAATTCCTGCTATTTAGGTTGAACATGGGCTGCATTATTTTTGAATATGATAGAAATAACTACAGTTCTAAAATAGTATCTGGATTTTATTTTTTGACATACACATACACATATACATAAACTAAACACTATTTTAAACAAAATTATTCAAATCAAAATCCTATTTCTCAAAAAAAAGAAAAAAAAAAAAAACCAAATACCAGTGAGGCGCCCCAGGGAGTGGCGCCTCACTGGGGATATGGAGCGCCACTAGGGGGGGCGCCTCACTGGCTGTTTTGGGCCGCCCCAGGCCCAGGCGTTTAGGGCATTTTTAATAAAAAATGAGGAACCGGGACATTTTTAAAAATTTTATTTTTTTTAGGGATATTAATAAAAATGGCCGTGGAGTTAGTGTAGCAAATAGTATAATCATATAGTATGGTGATGAAAGACATTAGTCATTAGTCATGTCGTTATTGCTTCCATCTCAACACATCACTTGATGGGGAGGGCTCTAGTGGATTGATTTTACCCCAGTCGGGTATACCCGCCCGTACCCGCCGCCCGGGGTACCCGTGCCCGAGCTCGGGTATGGGTCGGGTACTCGGGTACACGGGTACGGGCAAAAACCGGACCGGACCCGTTATTTTGGACCAATACCCGACCATACCCTACCCGAGTTTACCCGTACCCGACTACCCGAGTACCCGTACCCGTATACCCGAGTTACTGTTCATCCATTTCAAAATTCAAAAATTCTGATTTTTTTCCCCCCCAAACCAACAAAAAAAACCAGAAAAAATAGGAAAAAACCAGAAAAAAAAAAAACAAAAAAAAACCAACAAAAAAACAAAAACAAAAGAACCAGAAAAAAAAAACAGCAAAAAAAAAAAAACCCGTACCCGCCCTACCCGTACCCGCCTTACCCGTCAAGGGTACACGGGTAAGGGTATAGGACGGGTAGGGTATGGGTTTTGAAAATTATACCCGCCATACCCGTACCCGAATACCCTTGTACCCGAGTATACCCGGGGTACCCGTACCCGCCCGAGTTGCAAACCACTAGAGGGCTCACATGGCGTGTCTCCTTTCGATCGAAAATGATACGTCATGACATGTCGCACAAACCAATTTGGTCAGAACACATTACGTTATATGTCATGTAATCAATTATTCTAACATTATTTCTTTTAGAAATTTAATTCGCAACATTTTCTTATTTTTAAACATTTTTTTCTCTATGAACTAACTTAAAATCTGAATTTTTTTTTTGAGAAAACTAAAAATAATAATTAAACGTGAACAATCACATCACATTTGATCACATGTGTAACCACACATGACGTGACAATTCGAGTAACATGACCGTCCTTCTCCTTTTCAATCATGTCAAGGAAAAAAAAATTACATGTCATAATGTAACTTAACCAAATTACAATGTGTTAATCATATTTTTTCCTTGATAATGCCGGAGTTGCATCAAGTCTCAACTTTGTCTTAATATGTACTATGTTTCTTAACCTTCTTTGTGAATCTTGATACCTCAAAATTGAACTTTTTATAA
Source organism: Carex rostrata (assembly GCF_964058835.1). NCBI lineage: Eukaryota > Viridiplantae > Streptophyta > Magnoliopsida > Poales > Cyperaceae > Carex > Carex rostrata. The sequence continues at coordinate 2,093,109 of NC_135930.1, forward strand.
TATTACAATGGAATAGTCTTGCTTTTGTTTGATTTTTTTTTTTTTTTTAACTGGACTCATAAAGGTGCCTGGTAATTGGCAAATTTGTTCTCGCAAATATGTCAATTATTTGCAAAATAAAATGAAATATTATGTATATTTTCATGATAAGTGTGAAATTTATACAAATTTGAATTGAACATAGTTTGCACTTATTAAACATTTCATGCACTAACCTTTTTAGAATTTGCAAGCACTGTGAATTTCATTTTATTTTTATCTTCCATAACTTTCAAACTTATATTTGTTTACAATTTGGCTAATTAGTTATTTTTTGTTTACTGATAATATGAACATTTTAGAATCTATATCCAAATGAGTTTCTCAATAAATGTTAACTACTTTTCAAAAATTAAAGTTTCTAAAGTTTCTAACTTTCACACTCCTAAAATTAATTTTAGAGTTTCTATTAAACAACGTCAGCAATAAATTAAAAAGAATAAATAATTTGAGCTAATCATTTAGCCATCATAGAATTTATAAACAGTTTATAAATAGTATGGAGTTTAGTAAGAAACTTTTATGTATAATTTCTAAATAATAAACTCTCTTACATTTCTGAAACTGAATTATAAACTGCCACATCAGATTAGAAACTCCCATATTACTAGAGATGTAGATACTCTCAAGTGAGACGATGTTTGTTGTGAATTCTCCAAACATTTGTAATATAATATTTTTTTTTTCATCAAAACAAATACTAAGCTGATGCCACCGAACTAATTTAAAATCTGAAACACTACCTTGAAAAAAACCAACTTCAACCCTCAACCTAAGCTGACCAAATCTTACTAGCTAATAGTCTAATACTACTAAACCTGATGTACTACTTCCACAGAAAAATAAAAATGAGCTGATGCAACCTCAACTATTCACCACCAGAACCCAATATAATCAACCCAACTATTTGCCAATTTTTATATATTTTTTTTTCCTTCCTAATCTAATGCTCGATATATCTTATAAATGTTCCTTCTTTCTTTGTTTCTTTGTTTCTTTTCTTTTTTGCATAAAAAGGTTAGGTTTTTATTGATGAAGTTCAGGTTTTGCAGAGCATAGCAGAGTGTACCAGGATGGTCGGCAGAATTTGCATAAAGCCATAGATCTGTAACATTTGAAAGGATGCCAATAAGCATCAGGTACTGGTTCGCTGAATTTGATAAATTATTCTCAAATGACAGGTTTGCCCTTCAAAATGAAAGAACGAAGTAAGAACAGTGCTTACAATCTTTCAGCCTTCACAGAGACATTTTCTCAAACACCTTCTGTGCATTGTAGCCTTTTATTTCCTAATTCAGTTCTTGGCCTTTTTCTTTGAGCCATCCCCCTTCAGAAAAACAATAAATAATAATTACAGAAACAATTAGTGAAATCATTGTATTTACTTCATTTGACACTCTTGACAATGCTTAACGCCCATTTGTTCATTTGCTTCTCCGGATCTCCTGACTTGAGATCTGTTTTAAATAAAAGACTAAGTTTTCTTTTAAATTATATTTTTTATATATTTGCATTTCACAATTTTTCGCATACTAAGTTTTACACTATTCCAACAAAACAATTACTTTCTCAAGCATGTCTTGTTTACATGCACCTGATACTAGTCAATCTATTACTTTATCTGTTTAAATAATAAATGAACAAGTGAACTTACCAAGACCAAAATTAGTATCAAATTAAAAAAGAAAAAGAATTATGAAAAACAAGGCAGCAGGATTATGTAAAACCACAACACAAAAATAAATCAATAAAAGTGTAAAGGTATTTATAACAATGCTTAAAAGCTTTTAAACAAATGATAACGAATGATAATAACTAATGAGTACATTAATCAACAGAACAATTAAGAACATAATGAAGCAAAATAACACAATATATCCTTTCCTATTAAACAAGCATTCTCAATTAATTTCGTGTTCTTTGCACAACCGACCTATTCTTAAGAGCACATGAGGCTCAGGGAAGGACTTTAGAATGTTATAGGTGACGACATCAGGCTGATGCCCTTTAGAAATCATGTCATCTAGAATATCCATTGCCTTCTCAATTTCACCTCTCTTGCATAACCCATCAATAAGAGTGTTATAGGTGACAACATTAGGCTCAAGCCCTTTAGAAATCATGTCATTTAGAAAATCCAGTCCCAAATCAATTTCAGCATTCTTGCACAGCCCATCAATAAGAGTGCTATATGTCACGACATTAGGTTGTTGCCCTTTAGAAATCATGTCATCTAGAATATTCATTGCCTTCTCAATTTCACCATTCTTCCACAGCCCACCAATAAGAGTGTTATATGTCACGACATCAGGCTGATGCCCTTTAGAAATCATGTCATCTAGAATATTCATTGCCTTCTCAATTTCACCTCTTTTACACAACCCATCTAGAAGAGTGTTGTAAGTCTCCACATTAGGAGCACACCCTTTAGAAATCATATCACGTGAAAAATCCATCACCTTCTCAATTTCACCTTTTTTACACAACACATTTATTAGACTGTTGTAGGTCACCACATTAGGAACACACCCTTTAGAAATCATCTCACGTAAAAAATCCATCGCCTTCTCAATTGCACCTTTCTTGCACATCCCATCTATAACAATTGAGTAGGTCACGACATCAAGATCACACCCTTTAGAAATCATCTCGCGTAGGAAATCCATCGCCTTCTCAATTTCACCTTTTTTACACAACCCATCTATAAGATTACTGTAGGTCACAACATCAGGAACACAACGTTTAGAAATCATTTGATGTAAAAGATCAATTGCCTTCTCAATTTCACCTTTCTTGCACATCCCATTGATAACAATCGAGTAGTTCACAACATCGGGTCGGCATCCAAGCTTTGGCATTTGGTCGCGCACCATAATCACAGCCTCAGCAATCCTATTCTCACGACAGAGGCCTTTAAGTATTGGATTAAAGAGGCTAACATTAGTGTTGTAACCCTGTTTGAGATACCGTCCCAGAAAACCAAACATTATGCTGACCCGATTCGTCTGCGCACAGCATTCCATCAAGATCTTATAGGTATGGTTATCAGGATAGATTCCTTCCTCTCTGGTTAACCGGGTGAAGAAATGAAAGACAAGGTTGATTAAGGTTTTGGTGCGAAACAAGGCGGTGAATAAGTTATTGAATTGATGGATGTCAGCTCGAGGAGGATTCAACAGCCGATTGAATTGGCAACGTGCCTCTTCGGCAGTAATGATATCCACCTTCTGTTGCTTCCCCTTCTTCCCCTTGCTATCCTGCTGAGGCGGCATCTCAATCTTTCCAAAAAGATCGTCAAAATTGATGTTAATGCGGGGGATTAGTATTAGTATTAGTAATAGCAGGTGGTGGATTTGGTTTTTTAATTATCATGTGGGGTTGAGATTTAAATTGGGGGAAAGCATAGCAAACAAGGAAGTGGCCTCTATGAGAAGCAAATTTGAATGAAGATTGGGATGGTGAAAGCGAAGAGGAGGGGGCAAGTGAGACCATTTGATTCTAGTTGTTTTCTTTCTGCCTCTTTCAAAAATTCTAACCAACAAGGTTCAAAATCAAATTGTGCTCCTTATTTTATACTACTACTGCTGCATTAAAAGAAAAATAGAATATAATTAATTGACAGATGACAAGCAATAATGCAATTATCAAGGAATATGAATTTAACAAGCAATTAGAACTTAGAAGGAGCAGCTTTATATCAATTCTTTGGCAACATATCTGAAGTCTAAAGAATCAAAATAAAAAAAAAATTGAACAATTAACCACAGATAAGAGAAATTAAAAAACAAAAAGAAAAACCAGAGGTAAAGCACAGCATCAAGGGATTTAAAAAAAAAAAAAATAGAATTCCTTTAAATTGTTTCGTTGAAACAAGCCTTCACTGTTCTGATTTTCGAAAACTAACCTCCACCGATCTCTAGGATCAGTGGAGCCAAAAAAACGCAACCTACACCGGTCCTAGGGACCGGTGGAGCAAATTTTTACTCATTTTCGCACCTGGTAGAGTATTGCCACAAAAAAATCAAAATTTTGTCTGCACTGATCCGTAGGATCGGTGTAGGGTTCTTTTACCCTGTATACTATTTGTATTACCCTATTTCGGTCCCAGTTTCTGGCAGAAACAGGCAGGTTCGGCCTATCCAGAACTGGGTTGTTTTCAGTTCAACGGTTTCTGGCAGAAACTGGATTGTTTCAGACAAAAACAGCCTGTTTTGGTTCCAGTTTTTGGCAGAAACAACCAATTTGAGGCTCCACCGGTCCTAGGGACCGGTGTAGGTTATTTGTGTTGGGTTTTCGTGAACGGTTCAAACCCATTTAATTAGCTTAAGCTGCGGAAAGAGTAAAACAAAATTTTTACATCTAACTTAAGCTACGGATTAAATGAATCAAGAAGATTCGTTTAATCCTATTTACAGATCTATTCCATAATTGATTTTCTAAAGCATTAAATATATTTACAAATTAAATAGATTAATATAACAATTTATACCTTGATTCCAAATCTCAGTTGGAATGCAGACCGAGCGAGTAGAGCCTCACCAGGGATGGAATCGACTCGCAGTATCACACGTTTGATACCTCTATTGGTTATCCACCAGGACTAACCGGAGAGCGATTTACTTCTTCTGCCAGAAATACCGTAAACCGCGGAATTCTGCAGAAACACTATTCACCGAGAAAATAATGAAATAAATATATATTTGTGTCCCGAAGTAACTCGGTTTTGTTTTAAAAGCTAAACCGCAGGATTACACAAAATATATTATTTCCTAATCTCGAAACAACCGAAATCAAGGAAGAGAGAATAACCGATTAACGAAGTAATCAGATTAACACGTGAATTAGTGAGTTTTTCTCTCTACCCTCACCCCTCTATTTATAGTGTTTTGAGGAGGTTCGCAAAAGACCGAAATACCCCTCAAAACAAATCTATTTACCAAAAACCCTTGACACCTCATCCTTTTATCATGTGAAATGACCAAAATACCCTTGCCACCTCACATGACACATGTCAACACTAGGGAAGTCGGCACCAAGGGTAAAAGACCATTTTACCCTTGGTCCAATAAGGCATGAATAGTGTTGGGCTTTGATTTTGGGCTTTGACTTTGGGCTTTTAATTTTAATTAAGGCTTTGATTATTTTGGGCTTTTAAATCCATAAATCAAACCCATAATTAACAAATTAAAATCCAAATCAAATATATATAATTGTCATATACAATTATATTTCTTTTCGGTTGTTGTTCGGTAACTTTTATACAACGTAACGTGTACGTTTATAAATTAACCGTTGTTTCTGCTTGTCATTCTAAATGACATTTATTATTTAATTATATCACGTATAATTAATTATAACCATCTTATCATTGATCATAACCAATTTATAATCAATCAAAATAAGATTCTCCGAGTAGCTCCTATATGGTGTGACCCAATAGGATCTGTGTTATGTTGGTAAACAGAGTTAAAACCTTTTTAACTTCTGTAATCATGAGCGGCATCTGGCAACACATCATGACCATCCAATTACACAGATGATGCTGTACTGTACAATATCACGATCCAGTAAACAATTTACTTGTGTCAGTTCTTCTGTCTCATAGCTATCAGATCAGTTTCAAGGTAGATGTGTGTCATCCTTGCTAACTGTATCTTTTCTTGATCTTGAGTAGATTATCAAATATAATTACTCTTGTAATTATACCGCATGCAGATAATCTAACTCTATCAAGGGGCCCAGTGATGCTATAACTCGTATAGAGATACGAGGGACAAGTAGTACTTTTGGTAGACTATCACTTCCTCAGCTAAGCTATATATATCGAAATGCTACCGTTATGACTGCTTTTTACGGACAGCGTTAGATAGCAATCACACATATATATTTCTTAGTGGGAACGATAAATACCTCATACTTTAGAACTTTGACACTGAATGAAAAACATAAATGACACGAACACAATTCTATTTAATGTTTTCATTCGGGGTCTGTCAAATACCATGTTCCTAGAACATGTATCTATGTGATTAAAATGACATCTCGTGTCAAATGGTTTGTAAAACTTAACCATTTTTCAATCCACATACTAACCTTATAGCGGTAATTAGTGTTTCTGCTAATTACCTTGGTTAGTGACCTTTTAAGATTAAGAGTATATATCATCTATATTATGGAGTTTCACAATTTCAGTCATGAACTCGAAATGATCCATAAATGCAATAATACTCAAGGCAACAAAATGATATATAAATAAACATTCAATTCATGAACAAAGCTTTATGATCAATTATCGTATTATTGACTTCTAGATTATTACAAACTAACAATCTCCCACTTAAGCTAGGAGCCAATCATCGTAGGCCCTACTTATATACAAAACTCTATATTCTCTAAGATCTCGTAGATCATGAGAAAATCTCACAGCCAATCTTCTATGTGTTCCAGACTCATAGAAGCATTAAGCATCTCGTGCTTGGCTTGGGAAGAGGTTTTGTGAGTGGATCAGCTGTGTTGCTGATTGTGTCAATTTTTGCATATCTTTACATCACCTTTATATTAATTATATCTTTTATAATTAATTATAAACATCTTATTATGTTTACAATCTTAGGTGATAACGTCGTAAACAAGAAACATATCCTTAGTTCTCCTCAAGAATTTAAGGATATTCTTTACAGCATTCCAGTGCTTTATGCCTGGATTAGCCTGATATCTACTCGTCACACTCAAAGCGTACGAGACATCAGGGCGAGTGAACAACATGGCGTTTATGATAGAGCCAATAGCTGAAGCGTATGGTACTCTACTCATAGTGCTTTGCTCATCAGTTGTCGAAAGACACTGAGTCTTGCTAAACTGTGTACCATGATCCACTGGCAGAAATTCTCTCTTAGAATCCTGCATGCTGAACTGATTCAGCACTTTGTTAGTGTAACCACTAATCACAAGCTCGGAATCACCACCATATACGAGAAACATATCCTTAGTTCTTCTTAAGTACTTAAGGATATTCTTTGCAGCAATCCAGTGCTCTTGGCCTGGATTAGCCTGATATCTACTCGTCACACTAAAAGCGTACGAGACATATCTCGGTAGATCTTTATGCCTAGTATATAGACAGCCTCGCCCAAATCTTTTATTGACAAGACTTTCTTCAACGAAGACTTGGCTTGTTGCAAAAGAGGAATATCATTTCCTATTAGTAGTATGTCATCTACATATAGGACAAGAAAAGCGATGACACTCCCACTAGTCTTTCTGTACACACATGGTTCTTCTTCGCATCTGACGAAGTCAAACTTTTGACTTCCTCGTCAAATCGAAGATTCAAACTCCGTGATGCTTGCTTCAGTCCATAAATGGATTTAAGAAGCTTGCACACCTTCCCAGCATTCTTTGAATCCTCAAAACCCTCAGGCTGTGTCATGTACACATCCTCTTCTAAATTTCCATTTAAGAAGGCGGTTTTGACATCCATTTGCCATATTTCATAATCATGAAATGCGGCAATTGCTAGGAGTATCCGAATTGACTTAAACATAGCCACGGGCGAAAAAGTTTCATCATAATCTACACCGAGAATCTGTTTGAAACCTTTCGCTACTAGCCGTGCTTTGTATATAGTCATCTTACCATCCATGTCTGTTTTTATTTTAAAAACCCACTTGTTAGCTATGGGTTTTATCCCATCAGGTGGTACAACTAGGTTCCAGACCGTGTTGTCATACATGGACTGTATTTCGGATCTCATGGCCTCCAGCCATTTATCAGAGTCGGGCCTATCCATTGCTTCCGCATAGGTCAAAGGATCTTCAGTCTCATAGGCTGAGATCTCGTGCAGTGCCAAGTACCTTTCAGGTGCATGGACTACTCTTGTTGACCTACGTAGCACTTGTTCTTCAGGCTGTTGAACTTGATCTACAACGGTTTGCGGATCTAGTTCTTCTTCAACTTGCGTTGAAGTACTTGAGCTCGGGACTAGAACCTCATCAGCCGAAGTATCAAGAGGTGGGTTAATCTGATCTGGTTCAGATATTGTATTGTGTGATGTATCTTGAATTTCTTCAAGTATTACATTACTCCCACTACTTCATTTTGCAAGAAACTCGTTCTCCAAAAATATACCATTGCGAGCAACAACTATTTTGTTCTCGGTTTGGTAATAGAAGTAATATCCGTTTGTTTCCTTAGGATATCCTACAAAGAAGCACTTGTCAGCCTTGGGATCAAGTTTGCCGGACGTCAAGCGTTTGACAAATACTTCGCAACCCCATATTTTAAGATAAGACATAGTTGGGATTTTCCCAAACCATAACTCGTATGGAGTCTTTTCTACTGACTTGGATGGAACCATGTTTATTGTTCGTGCAGCAGTTTCTAGTGCGTGCCCCCAGAAGGATTTCGGCAGTGTGGCTTCACTCATCATGGATCGAACCATATCCAGTAGAGTTCGATTCCGTCTCTCAGAAACACCATTCCATTGTGGTGTCCCTGGAGGTGTGAGCTGTGAGACTATCCCACATTCCTTTAAGTACTCTTTAAACTCAAAACTCAAGTATTCGCCTCCACGGTCAGAACGTAGAGCCTTAATACTTTTATTCAATTGATTTTCTACTTCAGTCTTGAATTCTTTGAACTTGTCAAAGGATTCAGACTTATGTCTCATCAAGTAGACATAACCGTATCTACTGTAATCATCAGTAAATGTGATAAAGTAAGAAAAATCATTTCTTGTACAAGTACTCATAGGTCCACATACATCCGTGTGTATAAGACTTAATAAGTCACTTGCCCTTTCGCCCTTTTTGGAGAAGGCGCTTTGGTCATTTTACCTCGTAAACAAGATTCGCACGTGTCAATTGATTCTAGATCAAATTTACCAAGAAGTCCATTTTTATGTAACTTCTTGATGCGTTTCTCGTTTATATGACCAAGGCGACAATGCCACATGTAAGTCGTGCTTTCATGTGATGTTTTGAGTCGTTTGTTATTGATGTTAAACACGGGTTTGCCCATTTCCAGTATATAAAGACCATTCATCATATATGAAGATCCATAATATAATTCATCTTTGTATATAGAACATCTATTGTCCTTTATTACAAAAGAGAAACCATTCATCTCTAAACATGAGATTGAAATGATATTTCTGGAAATGCTAGGAACAAAATATACATTTTCTAGTTCCATTACAAGCCCGCTGGGCAAATACAACTCTATACTACCAGCTGCTACGGCTGCAACTCGTGCTCCGTTTCCAACTTGGAGTTGTATCTCCTTGTTATGTAGCTTCCTTCTATTTTTCAGTGCTTGCATATTTGAACAAATATGAGCACATGATCCGGTATCTAGTACCCAATCATTAATAGAGGTTGCAACGTTAACTTCAATAACATTGATACTTGAGACTGAGACTTTTGAGACATTCTCAAACTTCATATCCTCAAGATACTTCGGGCAGTTTCTCTTCCAGTGACCTTTGCTATTGCTGAAATAGCAGTCAAAGTTAGCAGAAACTTTTATCTTGGGAGAGTTCGTTCCTAGAACCAACTTCCCTTTGCCTTTGTACTTCGGAGCCACCTTCTTTGGGGCTTTCTTTATCTTCCTACCACCTTCTTGGATCATGAGGACATGAGAGCTATTCTCAATGTCTTTATCAGTGATCCTCAGCATCCCTTGGGGCTCTTGCAAACTTTTATCCAACTCTTGCTTATGGGAGTTCACAATGAACTCCGAATAGCTGGGAGGAAATGAGTTCAGGATAACTTCCGTGGCCAACTCGTGGCTCCACGGACAGTTAAGCTTCTCCAGTTTCTCATCATCGCTTGTCATACGAAGCGTGTGAGTACTGACAGAGCTGCTCTCTACTATTTTAGCAGGGACCGGTGTATTTCGGATATATTCCCTTTTCTCACGTGTTTGTTTTTCGAGCAGGGAGCGTAGAGAGAAGGATGTTTCTTTAGCCATATTACTACAACGTTAAATGTAAAGATTTTAGCTTTGTTCATGTAATATTTTATTCTAATGATAAAACTCCCACTGCAAATTTGTTTTATTCCCGTTTTGCAGTAGGACCAAGATCCATGTTTTCACCAATAACCAAGGCAGTGTATGCATATCATGGCTATCAGTTATCTTAGGTAAGCAAACTTTGCTAATCACACCTCTTTCTGATTCTTGGTTTCGTTAAAACATCACGTGTATTTAACGAAGACTTTGTCCCAAGCCCAAAACTATTTTGGAAATCATTGATAAGTAACCTCACTCTATTTGGTTTGATATGTCGAACATAACCCTCGACCACCAAAGGTAAAAGGCGACGCTTGCTGAGCAAGACACGTCAACCAATGAACATTAGTGTGAGGAGGATAGAGTAGGAAGGGCATACTACTTAATATTTAATGGGTTGGTGTTTATGCTTAACAGTGCCAGCAATCTTCAAAGGGGTATGTCAGAAAGAACAACTAATGTGATTCTATTCGTATCTTTATAGCGACTTCTTTCATATGCTTCATTAAGCAATTATAGAAAGGAAGTCTTGAATACGGAATGTGATCTCCATTTCTTTTCTTAGCTTATGTCAGAAAGAACGACTAATGTGATTCTATTCGTATTTTTATAGCGACCTCTTTCATATGCTTCATTAAGCAGTCGTGGAAAGGAAATCTAAATATCGAATATGATCCCCATTTCTTTTCAAGGTAGATGTGTGTCATCCTTGCTAACTGTATCTTTTCTTGATCTTGAGTAGATTATCAAATATAATTACTCTTGTAATTATACCGCATGCAGATAATCTAACTCTATCAAGGGGCCCAGTGATGCTATAACTCGTATAGAGATACGAGGGACAAGTAGTACTTTTGGTAGACTATCACTTCCTCAGCTAAGCTATATATATCGAAAAGCTACCGTTATGACTGCTATTTACAGACAGCGTTAGATAGCAATCACACATATATATTTCTTAGTGGGAACGATAAATACCTCATACTTTAGAACTTTGACACTGAATGAAAAACATAAATGACACGAACACAATTCTATTTAATGTTTTCATTCGGGGTCTGTCAAATACCATGTTCCTAGAACATGTATCTATGTGATTAAAATGACATCTCGTGTCAAATGGTTTGTAAAACTTAACCATCTTTCAATCCACATACTAACCTTATAGCGGTAATTAGTGTTCCTGCTAATTACCTTGGTTAGTGACCTTTTAAGATTAAGAGTATATATCATCTATATTATGGAGTTTCACAATTTCAGTCATGAACTCGAAATGATCCATAAATGCAATAATACTCAAGGCAACAAAATGATAAACATTCAATTCATGAACAAAGCTTTTATGATTAATTATTGTATTATTGACTTCTAGATTATTACAAACTAACAATCTCTCACTTAAGCTAGGAGCCAATCATCATAGGCCCTACTTATACAAATCTCTAGTATTCTAAAAATCTCGTAGATCTAAAGAAAAACTCATAGCCAGTCTCCTATGTGTCTCAGACCCATAGAGGCAATATGCATCTTGTGCTTGGCTTGAGGAAGAGGTTTTGTAAGTGGATCAGCTGTGTTGCTGACTGTGTCAACTTTACATATCTTTACATCACCTCTATTTACGATCTCTCGTATCAGGTGAAAACGTCGTAGAACATGCTTGGATCTCGAGTGCGATCTCGGTTCTTTGGCCTGAGCTATAGCTCCATTGTTGTCACAATAGAGGTCCACAGGGCTTTGAACACTGGGAACCACTCCAAGTTCACTAAGGAACTTCTTGATCCAGAAACCCTCCTTAGCTGCCTCTGATGCAGCTATGTACTCTGCTTCGATAGTTGAGTCTGCTGTAGTCTCCTTCTTTGAACTCTTCCAGCTCACAACACCACCGTTGAGTATGAACACATACCCAGACTGTGATCTCGAGTCATCATGGTCAGTTTGAAAACTGGCATCAGTGTAACCATTTATTACAAGCTCGGAATCACCACCGTAGACGAGAAACATATCCTTAGTTCTTCTTAAGTACTTAAGGATATTCTTTGCAGCAATCCAGTGCTCTTGGCCTGGATTAGCCTGATATCTACTCGTCACACTCAAAAGCGTACGAGACATCAGGGCGAGTGCACAACATGACGTACATGATAGAGCCAATAGCCGAAGCGTATGGTACTCTGCTCATTTTGCTTTGCTCATCAGTTGTCGAAGGACACTGAGTCTTGCTTAGCTGAGCACCATGTGACATTGGCAGGAATCCTTTCTTAGAATCCTGCATGCTGAACCGATTCAGCACTTTGTCAATGTATGTGCTTTGACTTAAACCTATAAGTCTATTTGATCTATCTCGGTAGATCTTTATGCCTAGTATATAGACAGCCTCGCCCAAGTCCTTCATTGAAAAGACTTTCTTTAACAAAGACTTGGCTTGTTGCAAAAGAGGAATATCATTTCCTATTAGTAGTATGTCATCTACATATAGGACAAGAAAAGCGATGGCACTCCCACTAGTCTTTCTGAACACACATGGTTCTTCTTCGCATCTGACGAAGTCAAACTTTTTGACTTCCTCGTCAAATCGAAGATTCCAACTCCGTGATGCTTGCTTCAGTCCATAAATGGATTTAAGAAGCTTGCACACCTTCCCAGCATTCTTTGAATCCTCAAAACCCTCAGGCTGTGTCATGTACACATCCTCTTCTAAATTTCCATTTAAGAAAGCGGTTTTGACATCCATTTGCCATATTTCATAATCATGAAATGCGGCAATTGCTAGGAGTATCCGAATTGACTTAAACATAGCCACGGGCGAAAAAGTTTCATCATAATCTACACCGAGAATCTGTTTGAAACCTTTCGCTACTAGCCGTGCTTTGTATATAGTCATCTTACCATCCATGTCTGTTTTTATTTTAAAAACCCACTTGTTAGCTATGGGTTTTACCCCATCAGGTGGTACAACCAGGTTCCAAACCGTGTTGTCATACATGGATTGTATTTCGGATCTCATGGCCTCCAGCCATTTATCAGAGTCGGGCCTATCCATTGCTTCCGCATAGGTCAAAGGATCTTCAGTCTCATAGGCTGAGATCTCGTGCAGTGCCAAGTACCTTTTAGGTGCATGGACTACTCTTGTTGACCTACGTAGCACTTGCTCTTCAGGCTGTTGAACTTGATCTACAACGATTTGCGGATCTAGTTCTTCTTCAACTTGCGTTGAAGTACTTGAGCTCGGGACTAGAACCTCATCCACAACTACTTGTGGGTTTGGCAATTTCAGATGCTCATCAGCCGAAAAATCAAGAGGTGGGTTAATCTGATCTGATTCAGATATTGTATTATGTGATGTATCTTGAATTTCTTCAAGTATTACATTACTCCCACTACTTCCTTTTGCGAGAAACTCGTTCTCCAAAAATCTACCATGTCGAGCAACAACTATCTTGTTCTCGGATTGGTAATAGAAGTAATATCCGTTTGTTTCCTTAGGATATCCTACAAAGAAGCACTTGTCAGCCTTGGGATCAAGTTTGCCAGACGTCAAGCGTTTGACAAATACTTCGCAACCCCATATTTTAAGATAAGACATATTTGGGAGTTTCCCAAACCATAACTCGTATGGAGTCTTTTCTACTGACTTGGATGGAACCATGTTTATTGTTCGTGCTGCAGTTTCTAGTGCGTGCCCCCAGAACGATTTCGGAAGTGTGGCTTCTCTCATCATGGAACGAACCATATCCAATAGAGTTCGATTCTGTCTCTCAGAAACACCATTCCACTGTGGTGTCCCTGGAGGTGTGAGCTGTGAGACTATCCCACATTCCTTTAAGTACTCTTTAAACTCAAAACTCAAGTATTCGCCTCCACGATTAGATCGTAGAGCCTTAATACTTTTGTTTAATTGATTTTCTACTTCAGTCTTGAATTCTTTGAACTTGTCAAAGGATTCAGACTTATGTCTCATCAAGTAGACATAACCGTATCTACTGTAATCATCAGTAAATGTGATAAAGTAAGAAAAACCATTTCTTGTACAAGTACTCATAGGTCCACATACATCCGTGTGTATAAGACTTAATAAGTCACTTGCCCTTTCGCCCTTTTTGGAGAAGGCGCTTTGGTCATTTTACCTCGTAAACAAGATTCGCACGTGTCAATTGATTCTAGATCAAATTTACCAAGAAGTCCATCTTTATGTAACTTCTTGATGCGTTTCTCGTTTATATGACCAAGGCGACAATGCCACATGTAAGTCGTGCTTTCATGTGATGTTTTGAGTCGTTTGTTATTGATGTTATACACGGGTTTGTCCATTTCCAGTATATAAAGACCATTCATCATATATGAAGATCCATAATATAATTCATCTTTGTATATAGAACACCTATTGTCCTTTATTACAAAAGAGAAACCATTCATCTCTAAACATGAGATTGAAATGATGTTTCTGGAAATGCTAGGAACAAAATATACATTTTCTAGTTCCATTACAAGCCCGCTAGGCAAATACAACTCTATACTACCAGCTGTTACGGCTGCAACTCGTGCTCCGTTTCCAACTTGGAGTTGTATCTCCTTGTTACGTAGCTTCCTACTATTCTTTAGTACCTGCATATTTGAACAAATATGAGCACATGATCCAGTATCCAATACCCAATCATTAATAGAGGTAGCAACGTTAACTTCAACAACAAATATACCTGAGGTTGAAGCTTTGGAAACCTTTCCAGACTTCAGATCCGCCAGGTACTTCAGGCAGTTCCTCTTCCAATGACCCATGCCATTACAATAATGGCATGCAGAGGAAGCAGCAACCTTTATCTTGGGAAGATTCCGTTTAAGGATCTTTTTCCCCATGCCTGTGTACTTAGGAGCCACCTTCTTTGGGGCTTTCTTTATCTTTTTCTCACCAGCTCGGATCATGAGAACAGAAGACTTTTTCTTCATGTCCCCTTCAGCGATCCTGAGCATCCCTTGAAGCTCTTGCAGACTCTTATCCATTCCTAGCATATGGAAGTTCATGATGAACCCCGAATAGCTTGGAGGGAGTGAGTGCAGGATAATGTCCGTAGCAAATTCCTTGCTTATCGGAGCATTCAGCTTATCAAGCTGCTCAACATCGCTCGTCATACGGAGCATGTGAGTTCCCATAGAGCCTCCCTCGGCCAACCTGTGACCAAGTAGGGATTTTGTCACTTTAAATCTCTCGATACGCGCTTGCTCTTGAAACATGTTCTTGAGCTGATCGCATATCACATAAGTTTTGGTATCCACGAATCGACGCTGCAATTCTGGACCCATAATACTTACTACGAGACCTTGTACATCAAGCTCATCTTCTTTGTGCTTGTTGTACTTAGTGACGTCCTCTGGTTTGCCATTTGTTCCTGGCTCAGTAGGGACAGGTGAGTTTAAGACATATTCTTTCTTTTCACGTCTCAGTACAATGGTGAGAGCACGGAACCAATCAGTAAAATTGGATCCGTCCTCTTTCAGTGTTTGTTTCTCGAGCAGGGAGCGTAGAGAGAAGGATGTTTCTTTAGCCATATTACTACAACGTTAATAAAGATTTTAGCTTTGTTCATGTAATGTTTTATTCTTATGATAAAACTCCCACTGCAAATTTGTTTTATTCCCGTTTTGCAGTAGGACCAAGATCCATGTTTTCACCAATAACCAAGGCAGTGTATGCATATCATGGCTATCAGTTATCTTAGGTAAGCAAACTTTGCTAATCACACCTCTCTGTGATTCTTGGTTTCGTTAAAACATCACGTGTATTTAACGAAGACTTTGCCCCGAGCCCAAAACTGTTTTGGAAATCATCGGTAAGTAACCTCACTCTATTTGGTTTGATATGTCGGACATAACCCTCGACCACCAAAGGTAAAAGGCGATGTCTACTAAGTAGTTTAATCATCAACCAATGAACATTAGTGTGAGGAGGATAGAGTAGGAAGGGCATACTACTTAATAATTAATGGGTTGGTGTTTATGCTTAACAGTGCCAGCAATCTTCAAAGGGGTATGTCAGAAAAAACAACTAATGTGATTCTATTCGTATCTTTATAACGACTTCTTTCATATGCTTCATTAAGCAATTATAGAAAGAAAGTCTTGAATACGGAATGTGATCTCCATTTCTTTTCTTAGCTTATGTCAGAAAGAACAACTAATGTGATTCCATTCGTATTTTTATAGCGACCTCTTTCATATGCTTCATTAAGCGGTCGTGGAAAGGAAGTCTAAATATCGAATATGATCCCCATTACTTTCCTTTCTCAGTATATGTAAGAATGACTAAATGTGATTTTATTCGTATCTTTATAACGACCTCTTTCATATGCTTCATTAAGCGGTCGTGGAAAGGAAGTCTTGAATACGAAATGTGATCTCCATTAGTTTTTGTTCTTTATCAATATCTCTTTGATATGCTTAGCTTTGTTAAGCAGTCAGTTCTTGTAACTGACTTTCGGACACGTGAAAGTCGTCTGCCAGAAAGACAACGGTGAGTTCCTTCACAAATCTTTCTTTGACATCACGTTCTTTCACGGTTCCTTTGAAAGCAATAAATCTAATTTATTCAATTCATATTAAAGCAGTAAATCTAATTTACTTATATACGAGAGCAAGTCAGGTATATTATTTATCAATATACGGGAGCAAGTCAGGTATATTATTTATCAGTTCCTAATTCTTTGTTTTGCAGCTATGCTCAGTTCTTTATTCTATACCGTTTAAAGCATATAAACAGTTTACATGTTTTAAAACAGATATTCTTTTCGGTCCATAAAGCAATTTGGTAACGTGACAAAGTTCCTTTTGGGCCAGTCATTAGGACATGTAAAAGGGGCCCCCAGGAAAGATTGGGGTCACAAGGACCGCTTAGACTCAATCTTTTCTAGACAGAACCATCTCTTTTACGGTGTGGAAATGACAGTTCTTACTAAGGTACTTTATTGCTTCATCACATTCTTCGATGAACTTTATTTTCCAAAGGTTTTCGAAAAGGCGAAAGATTTACACTAAATTTTGCCATTTCAAAAGCGTTAAAGCAATTTGGTAACGTGACAAAGTTCCTTTTCGGCCAGCCATTAGGACGTGTAAAAGGGGCTCCCAGGAAAGATCGGGGTCACGAGGACCGCTTAGACTCAATCTTTTCTAGACAGAACCATCTCTTTTACGGTGTGGAAATGACAGCTCTTACTAAGGTACTTTATTGCTTCATCACATTCTTCGATGAACTTTAACGCAATCAAAAGTTTTTGGAAAAATGAAAACATAAAGAAAGCATAAAGAAAGCTTAAATCTAATTTAACTTTCTTAGTCGGCAAAACCGAACCAAGAAAATCTCATTTCTAATCGGTTTTGGACTTGTGCTGCAAATGTAAGAATTTAAACTAATACGTGGTATATGCACCTTATTTGCATAAGTTATAACTTTAGAAAATCAATTAGCGGGAGAGCCTTTGCTCTGATACCACTGTTGGGTTTTCGTGAACGGTTCAAACCCATTTAATTAGCTTAAGCTGCGGAAAGAGTAAAACAAAATTTTTTTACATCTAACTTAAGCTACGGATTAAATGAATCAAGAAGATTCGTTTAATCCTATTTACAGATCTACTCCATAATTGATTTTCTAAAGCATTAAATCTATTTACAAATTAAATAGATTACTATAACAATTTATACCTTGATTCCAAATCTCAGTTGGAATGCAGATCGAGCGAGTAGAGCCTCACCAGGGATGGAATCGACTCGCAGTATCACACGTGTGATACCTCTATTGGTTATCCACCAGGACTAATCGGAGAGCGATTTACTTCTTCTGCCAGAAGTACCATAAACTGCGGAATTCTGCAGAAACACTATTCACCGAGAAAATAATGAAATAAATATATATTTGTGTCCCGAAGTAACTCGGTTTTGCTTTAAAAGCTAAACCGCAGGATTACACAAAATATATTATTTTCTAATCTCGAAACAACCGAAATCAAGGAAGAGAGAAATAACCGATTAACGAAGTAATCAGATTAACACGTGAATTAGTGAGTTTTTCTCTCTACCCTCACCCCTCTATTTATAGTGTTTTGAGGAGGTTCGCAAAAGACCGAAATACCCCTCAAAACAAATCTATTTACCAAAAACCCTTGACACCTCATCCTTTTATCATGTGAAATGACCAAAATACCCTTGCCACCTTTCATGACACATGTCAAGCCAAGGGAAGTCGGCACCAAGGGTAAAAGACCATTTTACCCTTGGTCCAATAAGGCATGAATAGTGTTGGGCTTTGATTTTGGGCTTTGACTTTGGGCTTTTAATTTTAATTAAGGCTTTGATTATTTTGGGCTTTTAAATCCATAAATCAAACCCATAATTAACAAATTAAAATCCAAACCAAATATATATAATTGTCATATACAATTATATTTCTTTTCGGTTGTTGTTCGGTAACTTTTATACAACGTAACGCATACGTTTATAAATTAACCGTTGTTTCTGCTTGTCATTCCAAATGACATTTATAATTTAATTATATCAGGTATAATTAATTATAACCATCTTATCATTGATCATAACCAATTTATAATCAATCAAAATAAGATTCTCCGATTAACTCCTATATGGTGTGACCCAATAGGATCTGTGTTATGTTGGTAAACAGAGTTAAAACCTTTTTAACTTCTGTAATCATGAGCGGCATCTGGCAACACATCATGACCATCCAATTACACAGATGATGCTGTACTGTACAATATCACGATCCAGTAAACAATTTACTTGTGTCAGTTCTTCTGTCTCATAGCTATCAGATCAGTTTCAAGGTAGATATGTGTCATCCTTGCTAACTGTATATTTTCTTGATCTTGAGTAGATTATCAAATATAATTACTCTTGTAATTATACCGCATGCAGATAATCTAACTCTATCAAGGGGCCCAGTGATGCTATAACTCGTATAGAGATACGAGGGACAAGTAGTACTTTTGGTAGACTATCACTTCCTCAGCTAAGCTATATATATCGAAAAGCTACCGTTATGACTGCTATTTACAGACAGCGTTAGATAGCAATCACACATATATATTTCTTAGTGGGAACGATAAATACCTCATACTTTAGAACTTTGACACTGAATGAAAAACATAAATGACACGAACACAATTCTATTTAATGTTTTCATTCGGGGTCTGTCAAATACCATGTTCCTAGAACATGTATCTATGTGATTAAAATGACATCTCGTGTCAAATGGTTTGTAAAACTTAACCATCTTTCAATCCACATACTAACCTTATAGCGGTAATTAGTGTTCCTGCTAATTACCTTGGTTAGTGACCTTTTAAGATTAAGAGTATATATCATCTATATTATGGAGTTTCACAATTTCAGTCATGAACTCGAAATGATCCATAAATGCAATAATACTCAAGGCAACAAAATGATAAACATTCAATTCATGAACAAAGCTTTTATGATTAATTATTGTATTATTGACTTCTAGATTATTACAAACTAACAATGTTTTCATTCGGGGTCTGTCAAATACCATGTTCCTAGAACATGTATCTATGTGATTAAAATGACATCTCGTGTCAAATGGTTTGTAAAACTTAACCATCTTTCAATCCACATACTAACCTTATAGCGGTAATTAGTGTTCCTGCTAATTACCTTGGTTAGTGACCTTTTAAGATTAAGAGTATATATCATCTATATTATGGAGTTTCACAATTTCAGTCATGAACTCGAAATGATCCATAAATGCAATAATACTCAAGGCAACAAAATGATAAACATTCAATTCATGAACAAAGTTTTTATGATTAATTATTGTATTATTGACTTCTAGATTATTACAAACTAACAATGTTTTCATTCGGGGTCTGTCAAATACCATGTTCCTAGAACATGTATCTATGTGATTAAAATGACATCTCGTGTCAAATGGTTTGTAAAACTTAACCATCTTTCAATCCACATACTAACCTTATAGCGGTAATTAGTGTTCCTGCTAATTACCTTGGTTAGTAACCTTTTAAGATTAAGAGTATATATCATCTATATTATGGAGTTTCACAATTTCAGTCATGAACTCGAAATGATCCATAAATGCAATAATACTCAAGGCAACAAAATGATATATAAATAAACATTCAATTCATGAACAAAGTTTTATGATCAATTATCGTATTATTGACTTCTAGATTATTACAAACTAACAATTTGGACCGGTGTAGAATGGATTTTTTTTGCTCCACCGATCCTAGGGATCGGTGGAGGTTAGTTTCCGAAAATCAACCCAATCAAAGCTTGTTATGTTGAAATAATTTTGAGTAATTCTATTTAAAAAAAAAAATCGCATCAAGGGATGGATCGGTCTAGCAATCCCTAGCATTGATCGGTCTAGAAAAGAAAGAGGATTTGGAGTGCGTATCCTCTGAGATATCTCAACTTTTGTGTGACCAACGTGTCCGGTGCCTATTCAGGGATAGCGCGGGGACCAGTATTATTTGAGCTTTGAGATTCGTGCATAACGTATTTAAACGGTTCAGATTTTCCAAAAATTCACGCAAAATATGAGATATCTCAGACGATGCGAATTTGAGGATTTGTGGATAGGGTTTGCAAAGAATTCGTATCCTCTGCAATTAACTCAAAAGGGAATCTTTTGAGTTAATGAATCTTGACCATCCGATTTATTTTAAGATTCGTGCAGACTAAATCCGCACTAATATTAAATGACGCCTTATATCATAAGCAGGGGCCGGATTGACTCCGTTTAAAATCAGATAGTTGACATTCGTTAACCCAAAAAATTCCTTTTTGAGTTATTGCAGAGGATACGCATCCCTTTTTGAGTTAATTCAGATCCAGTGCAATACCGGACTGAGTAGAATGAGATCTGAGTTGTTCGTTCGTTTTAATACAGCACGAATCTCAAAACGAATCATGTGAGTAGTTCTTACGGCCCAAGATAATTTCGGGTGCAGATCCTTGTAATTATGCCCGACCCGCTATGAAGTCTGAGAGTAAAGAACGCTGGTGCTAGTATTAACTATTACCTATTAACTATTAACAACGCATCATCTGAGAAGTTGTTACGGCCCAAGACCCAGATTCGGGACAAAACCGGGCCCAGAAATCAATACGGCCCGAAAAGATATTTTTTACACTGCTTGCAAATTCTAAAAGGTAAATGATTCAGGGAGTTGAGGGGGAAATATCCTCGGCGACCAGACGTCCAGACCCCTGTTTCTTTCTTGAAAGGGGTTAAATTACAATTCCTAGCCATACATCTTATTTAATCACCTCCTGGAGATTTATCATGGGCCATAAAAAGCCCAAAACACCTAAGTACTTAAGTTGATTAAAATTTATCTTTCATTTCCGTTTTATTTCTTATTTAGTTAATTAAAATTTAGAAGGTTAATGAGAAATTTGATGGGTGTTCTAAGATTGTGAGAAAAAACTTGCATGAGAATTACATAGATAAGACGTATGATTGGTCATTTATGTTATTTTTTTAAACATATTTGCAACATAATTTGTTTTCATCCGTTACATCACAATTTGAAAAGAAAACCGATTATATTAATTACAATGATACAAAGTTAAACCTTTCCATTCCCTCCCTTCCTCTACTCTCCATCCAAACATGGGCTCCCTTCCTTGGGACATCGACTCCACTTTCCCCCTTCTTTTCTTAGTGCTCACCTCTTCTCCGTATACTATATCAAATCCGAGAACGAGAAAGCTCAAATCTGAAACCTCTGGCCTGTAATTCATTCTTTACCTTCAAAGTTCCATTCTTTAGTTCAAATCTGAGACCAATTTGATAAAGGTCTCTGGCCTGTAGTTCATTCTTTAGTTTACCTTCAAAGTTGTTGTGGGCATCATTGCTTCACAAATTTTATTACACATCAACTTTTTATGATATATTTTACTTAAAAATAAACTCCAGAATTAAACAGTAAGCTAAATAATTAAATTGTTTATAAAACAATCAGATGATTTGATAGGGTGGAGCAAATTTTTTAGAGTTGGATATAATTAAATAATTATTTTAAACTTGAACAATATTTTTTTTTCCTAAAAATAACATGACAAAAGAAGTAAACTTTGGCTTTTTTTTTGGGTAAGCAGTAGGCAAGTTCTTTTTTTGAACTAAATTAGAAGTCATAGTCTTTCTAAAAGTATAAGCGAAACAAGCATTAATTGATGACTTGTGCTGCAAGTCTTGTACACGCTGCTTTCAAGAGCTTAATTTACATGGATCCAAATCCTCTTTAGTACATCATCATTGTACACAATCTCAGTTGTTCGATCCTTTTTTGGGGCAAAGGGTGGAATGCAGGACTTCTTTAAGATTCATGTCAGGTTCATTAAAATTCGTGTGGATTAAAACAGACGGGTGCTGATTTCTCATTCTACATGGTCATGAGTATTACACGTGGTAAACCGTCATAGATTTTTCTGACTAATCGATTGATTGTTTCCAATTATTCTCGATTATTTCTAATTAATCATTTGACACAGTATTATGTTCGTCCGACAAGCACATACCATTATTTATAACACTGATCTCAACGCTCTGCTACTCTTTAATTACTCGCTATTCATTTTCACAACTACAGAGCTTCAACAAAGTAATAACTAGTGATTGAACGGTCCGGATCTAACAAGAAATTTACTATTAAATTCGGATCCTTGTAAATTAAGTTGTTGAAAGTGGCGTATACATGACTTGACAGTAGAGTAGTCGATGCTTGTTTCACTTTTTCTTTTTCTTTTCTTTTTCGATTCGGTGGAGTGAATTACTTTAATTTCTTTCGGTGGAGTGGGGTCAACTATATGTCTGTATGTTTTTTGTGCATGGCTTTGAGAAATTGTAAGGAGCCTGCTTTTCGAAATCAAATCGTTAATATTTTGAAATGCACGGATCTAAAAGTAACTGGTTAATTTTTTACACGAATCTCAAAATAAATGAACAATTTGATTTGGAAAAGCAGGCTTCCTGTGTTTCTTTGGAATCGCAGCAGATTTATTTCCGAACTTTTTCAAAATTTCAATTTTAGGCTTTAAAAAATAAAAACTTTTTCTCTTTCATATGCTTGCGTGAAGTTCAAGAACACTACTTAATTTGCGAACCCAAAACCGTAATCCTTCTCTCTCTTTCTCTGGCAGAACTGCTCGTTCTTTAGTTGTGCCTTTATATATCTCGCTTGACCTCCTCATTAAGTACTTAGTTGTAAGTTCTCTGGCAAAACTCTTAAGTACTTAATTGTAAGTTCCACATTTTTTTTGCCCTTGTAGTAACGAGCAGCCGTTGGATTTTCTTTTGCTGTCTTTTATTCCTCTAATTACCAATTAAAATCATCAAAAACTATCTACATGTTTGTTTTTTTTCTTGAATTAATTATCAGATATCGATCTCCCATGTACAATGAAGATTGTGGTAAGATTTTTGAATGGACAAAGTTTTATTCTGGAAAGCGAATCCACAGACACTATTGATCACATTAAAGCAAAAGTGCATTCTATAGAAGGTATACCACCTGATCAACAAAGGATTATCCATTCTGGCAGACAATTGGAAGACGGCCACACGTTGGCTTCCTACAGCGTAAAAGAAGGAAGCATGTTATGTATCATTGCTAGATTAAGAGGAGGTGCTCCGGGAGAGTATGCCATCTTTCCTTCTTTGCTCAATTACATGCATTCTTGATTGCAACTGAAAATTGAAACAAAAAAAGACATATTGAGTGTAAATGCAAGATTCTCATTTTTTTTCTTTTTTTTTTGTCCTGGTTATAAACACCTGAAGAATTGAAAGACCGCTGGCGAGACAGAATGATCAACATGAAATTTATAACATTTATTATGGTGATGCATTTCAATCGGGATGGAAAGATGAGCATGATAAAGAATTACTGCAACTGTTGCTGAAAGATGGTACAATTTCTGGAGGAAACATTCAAGAGGCGGCATGGCTTAGCATCCAGAATTGTCTAAACAATTCACAGAATTGCAACTTTGAAATTGATTTCTTAAAAGAACGCTTGCATGAGTACAATCAATGGTATTCATTACTTGTTGATGAGACAAGTTCTTCAATTTTTCATTGGGATCTTGGAAACAAATTTATCCGCATCAAATCTGATGAACTGGTATGCACTGAATTCATTCTCTATGATAGTTTAACCCTCCCTTCTTTATTTCTGTATTTTATTTTTTATGTTGAAACAGGGAAGAATTATTATGAAGAGCACATGTTAAGATGATTAAAAAAAAAAAAAAATTCAAGGAAACTAATGCGCATTATTAATTTGCAGGACTATAAGATGACATTGTCAGAAGCACAAATATCGTATTTAAAATGTCTTCAGATGCTCGTTCATCAAGACATTTCTCGGCTTTCTAATATTACAACCAAGTTTCGCAAGTTCCGAATATGTTTTAAATGATTGCTTACGTGTTCCAAAACGGGTTAATCCTAATTTACTTGCTTAATTTGTGCTCCAAAATTGGTTTATTGTTTCGATCGTGAATGTTTTCAGTACAATTTTAATTTGTCATTAATTTTCCCTCGTCTACTTGTTTTGTTTAGTATAGGTGATTCTCTTGAAGATTGTATGATTCTTTTGTCATACACAGTTTAAAAAACTAATGTCACACGGTTCTGCAACTGTATCCACGCGCATGGTGTAAAAAAGGTAGATATATTGTACACGTACGGTTGCGAAACTGTGTTTATATAAAATTAACATACACAATATCTACAAATGAAAAGTGCCAGATCTAAAAAAAAGACACTAAGACATGATTTATACATGGTCATAATTGTTGTTCCTAACAACAGAGGGGGGTGAATATGGGGTTGTTTAAAAATTCAACCCTACAACTTGTAATTATTGGTCAGATAAACAAGTTTGAAATTTGTTCCTGTGTTTACGTAATCTATCTACTTTAAGTTTTTGGCAGAATCAAGATCTTGTAAATTAAATAAATAACAAAGTGTAGTAAAGTAAATATATAGAGTTATAGAAATTGACACAGAATTTGATAACGGAGTTTGGCCACTAAAGGACCTACGTCTCTAGAACAACGCAACCTAACTTGCACGTCTTTCTATTTACCCAATTGAAGAAATGAATACAAGTTGTGACCGATGAGATAACACTCCTACAGTCCACACAAACAAACAGATGAGTATAACAACTCAAAGAGAGAAGTGAGCATAATAGCTCAAGAACAAGCACAACTTGGAGTAGGCAAGCAACAAAGGCTCTAAGTCCAGACAATCACTAGTTTCACTATAATCTCACAATGATCAATGTATGTGAAATATATTTGAAATTGCTAGAAAAATAATTGAAGTTTAGGCACAAGCAATAATGGATTAGACTAAACCTTTCAAATGATTCTAAAGTGTAAGGTATATGAGGGTATTTTCAGTTTTTTTTTTTTTCAGACAAATGGCATAGCCTACTAATAGTGGAATTCAAATGGAGAGCCAACGACTCTATGCAGATCACAAGATCTATAGATTGTCAATGATTTCTATTGTGCTTTTATCTTTTTGTTACTTCCTTCCATGCAAAGTTTTGTCTACAGATTATCAATGATTTCCACATGCTATCGATAAGTTATTTAGAGAATTTGTGTGAGGATTACTCGTAAGTAGTGGTGAGATCAGGGCTAACAAAACTTGCCAGCAGTTCAAAGACTAGAATTCGTACCCAAGATATGTACTCCATTGGCAAGATAGTATAAATTGAATTTTGATTAGGATTAATCAACCCCACCCCCCATTGCTAGATTAGAGCGACATCTAGTTTTGACGGGGTCTTTATTAGGATTATTTCAACAATATGGTAGTATAGGGGAAAACATATTTTCATACCTAAAATACCTTAGGGTGTGCTCCACAAAAACGAGGGAAATTGTCATTAATGTAAAGAGAAGGGAAGAGAACCCAGCAATTTCACCTCGTCTCCATCCCGATTTGGAGGGGACGGATTTCATCAAAATTTCAAAGAGTTTTCTCCTCCGCACTGTAGCATTCTCCTCCGCTCCCTTTCCATTTCACCTCTTCTGGAGGAGGGAGAACCCACGGGCCCAATGAAATCTTCCCTCCGTCCGTGTTTCTCCCTTCCCCTCCCCTCGGTTCCAGTCTGGAGCACACCCTTAGTCTCGGTAGTTCTAGTTCTATAGTTGATCGAAAGATAAGAAAACCCTCAGATTGCAGAACTAACATACCAGCATACCGTGCGGAGTAGTGACAGTGATGTACGCATGGTCTCTTGTTGACAGTATCGCAGGAATAAACATGAATCGCCTTTGACGCTTTGTCTGATCTCCGCCGCGGTGCTTTTTCTCTCAGCGATCTCCATCCATCAACAGTGTGGCCAGGTAAGTCCTCGGTTCGACTCCTCCTCCAACAATTCCATTCGCAACCTTCACTGTGCGTCTTTGTATTTTGAGGTTTAGAAGGGTAACCATGGAATTCTATTTTGCTATCAAATTTCAGCTTCCTTCTTCTCATGCATCTCTGGTATTCTCTCTTATTCTTCACTTGGTGGTTTATTATTTTAATTAAATAGAATCCTTAGTTTGGTTTATTGTACTGTCCCATGTTCAACAGGTAACAACTGTTGAAAGAGCTTTGCCTGGTAGCTGTTTGTAGAAATGTCTGAACGAGTTTTACTAACGGTTTGTTTGATAGAGACAAACATTTCTACCAAAAATGGCCTTGTGGGTTCTCTTTATTTGATTAATTGAGATCATATATCACATTTTAGTTTAATGAAAGATGACTAAGAGAAGCAAATGCAAATGCATATGGATATTTTTATTTTAGTATTTCTGCTTGCCCAATTCAAAATACTTAGATTGGAGAGTACTCATTCACTCAGACTGGTTATGTTATCTATAAAATCAATTAAATGCACACTAAATATAACTAATTTTAACCATTTTTTAATTGCCTAATTCTATGGTTACCCTTATTCATTCTCAGACAATATTACTTTCTTTTAATGGTCTGTACCAGTTGTACTGGTACGCTGGTTATACTATTTTGAGAAACAATTTACACTTAATAGATATCAAGGTATGAAGGTGACATGGTTGGAAAATTTTGCTTTGCAAAATACAAGCTTTTATGGGTGTAGCTGCAGCTCTGGTATGACCTTCACTACTTTTGCAATAAAAAAAAAAAAACCCAACTTATCATGCTTTGTTCAATCAATGCAATTATGTAAGCAGTGACTTGGGGAGACGGGGCAGTTTGGGAATTCTTGCAAGAAATCGGTCAGATGAGATGCTGCAGGAATGTGTACCTTGTGCTTGCTAATTTGACTAAAGGATTAAGCTACTTGAACAGCTTATTTGTTTCCATATGCAATATTCAAATGTATCTAGTAATTTTAGACTTTACTTAAATCAATTTACTCCATATATACATGTATTGTCAGGTATAAATTTGTTTCCGTATTGTATGGTGACTTATGCATGCAGTTGATCCAACAAAAAAATTGTATTGTATCAGATGCAATCTAACTAGCAAAAATATATCCAACACAAAATAGTGCTGGAAGGTAGAGTTTTAATGTTATGGAAGATAATAACAAAATTCAGTGCTTGCAAATTCTAAAAGGGAAATGATTTAGTGACTTGTAGAACATCATCTTACAATTAGTTTGCAATTGACTAGTGCAATTATGTAAAAATTTAAGTTATAAAATTGTACAACAATTCAAAATAAATTACTTACAGGAAAAAAAAAACATATATAATTTATTAGAAAATAATTTAAAAAATATATTAATTTAACAAACAAATCATCTTTTATAATGGCATGATAAAAATAATGTTAGTATTACTTTGGATATGTTACAACTTACAATTATTTATTTCATAGAAAATCAACTTCCCAAAACACATGTTCCGTTTATTAAAGAAGAGCGGCTAGGTCACACAGCAAGGTAAACATATTAACAGAGTAAATATGACTCATGCAGCGCACAAACTATTGAATCAAAAGAGCGCTGCAAGTGCATATGGTTTGTGCACTGCATGAAGTGAAAACTACTCTGTAAAACTCTTTAGTCCACAATTTGCAATTTCCGTTTATTAAAGAACACTAGGTCACAGATATTAACATACTGATTTTTACTTCATGAAGTGTATGGACTATAGAATTAAACAGCGCTACATACCGTTTTTGCGCTGTATAAAGTTAATATTACTCTGTTAACAGTTTGATCCCCCCACTCACTCACGCTCCAGGTATTTACGAAATGCCCCTCCTCTCCCAAAATATCTGAGCCCAAGTTCATATCCTCTGTGAGGTAACAGAATATTTCCTTTAGATCTGGACCGTCCGATCAGAATCCGGATCAATCCGGCTCGAGATACAAAACACGGATGTCTTTAATATTCGTGTGAACTCTAATCCAACGGTTCTGATCAAAACAGAAACATTCTGTTACCTTGTATGATATGAATTCAGGGGTTAGGGTTTTTGTTCTTCATAAGCCGCAAACAAAGAGAAAGAAAGAGAGGCATCGCTCGCATTTTTCCGACATCTGATTTCTTTTCGTCTAAAAGAAAGGTAAATATGTTCTTCGTTACTATTGGTTCGATTTTCTCATACAAGGTGTGTATGATTTCTTATTCTGGTGTTTTTCTTGGGTTGTAAACCTAAAATTTTACGAGATTTTAAATGGTTTTCTGTTTGTTTTCTCCCTAAAGTTGTAATCTTTTTGCATGAATCATTGTTGATTGCAAAATCGGTCTTTAGAAGAGATGAATTATGGGTATTTATCAAATTTAAATAGGTGCTATTGTGTAGAAACTGGAATCCAGCAAGATTTTATTGAGGTTTTTATCAAATGTCAGCCATTAAACCCTCAATGGAGAGAAATATAAAATAATTTGGAAAGTTTATGAAATTCTTCTCAATTATAAATAAATTATTGTAGGATTTATTGTCTATTTACCAGTAACGGAGCTTCGAGTGAAGGGTAAAAGGAACCACCGTGCGTACCTTTCTCATAATGCTCCACAAATTAATAATGCCTAAATTTTCATCGAAACAGGAAGCCTCAATTTTTGTTCATCAGTGAAAAATTTAATGGCAGATATCCGCATTAGAAATGATCTTAATTTATTAGGGCTGTGTTTTTTCAGATTTTTTTTTATTTATAGAAATGATGGATTACATGGGTACTTCGATTCGGTAGAAAGAACTGAAATTGTTTTAAAATGCTGAAAGGTATGCCCATGCTAATTAAGAAGAAGCTAATTTTAATTATTCACATTACCGATAAAGCACTAAAAGTGAGTAAATTTTTATCTTGTATTTGTATAGGTTTATTGCATTGAATTTTGAGAGGAAAATTCTCAGTAGAGCCTGAATTAAACCTTAAAGAAGCACAAACCAAATTATAATTAGGGGTCCTACAGAAAATTGAAATATTGTTTATCAGTACCAGTATAATTACCTGTGCTGGAACAGCTGTGTTTCCAAAAATCAGAAACCTTTCTAATTTTAATTATTCGCATTCCCGATAAAGCACTAAAACCGAGTAAATTTTTTATCTTGCAGCTTGAAGTCATGGTCAAAGAAATTGAAAATCAACAACAGGAAACAGAGTCAGAACCTGAATCAGAATCTGAAGGAGAGGAGGCAAAATTATCAACTGAACCCTCGAAAAATGCAATATACAACTCGGAGGCCCTTTTGGAGAAAATCGAAGACATTGCTTGGCCAAAAAAAATTGATTGGATTCATAAGCTCACAATAAATCACCAACAAGCGGAAAAAGTTGATGTGGACGATGACCTGGCACGTGAGCTGGCGTTCTATACCCAAGCCCTAGACAGCACCAGAGTGGCATTCTCGAAATTCCAGAAATTGGGAGAGCCGTTTCTTCGACCACCAGATTACTATGCTGAGATGGTTAAATCTGATTCTCACATGTTGAAAATTAAAGATAAATTATTGTATGAGAAGAAAATGATCGAGGAGATGGAGGAGAGAAGAAAGATGAGAGAGAATAAGAAAATTTCTAAACAGGTACAGCATGAGAAACAGAGAGAGAGAGAGAAGTCAAAGAAAGATGAGATTGAGTCGGTGAAGAAATGGAGGAAGCAAAGAGAGAGAGATGGGTATGTAAAGGGCGAAAAGGGGAATGATGATGTTTTTGGGTTTGAAAAAGGAGACGATGTGTTTGATAAAGTGAGAAAGAAGAGGCCGGGTGTGGCGCCTTTTGACAGATCGGGTGGTAAAAACAAGGGTAAGGGTAATAGTAAGGGTAGAGAGAGAAGGGATTCGAAATTTGGGTTTGGAGGACGAAAGGCTTTGAAAAAGCAAAACACAGCTGAGACAACTAATGATTTTAGAGGGTTCCGTAAAGGAGGAGATACTGGGGGTAATAATAAGAAGAGGAAGAGGTTTTAATTTAAATTTTAGTTTTGAAATCAGAATTAGGTTATGTTTTGTTATGAACTGGAGAGAGAGAGAGAGGATTGATTCAATGTTGTGATTGTAATATGCATTTTTGTTATCTGTTATTTATCATGGATTAAAAATCTGCTGGAGCAATTTATTTGGTGAAAATGAGGTTATACTGGTTCTATGATATTGTCTTGTCTGGTACAAGGCATTATACTGTACTGGTACGTATGGAACCTACCTACAGGCATACTAGTAATAAGTTTCATGATGTTTAAAATTAGATTTAGATTGATGTTTAATGTGGATGTATATGTTTTATAATGTAAACAATATGTAAATATGTTAATGTTGTTAGAAAAAGTACTGAAAAGGAATAATAGTAACATTATTTGAAAGCTTTGTTAATTACTCTTTTGCTGTATCTAGTGATTTGGTTTTATTAATTTATTTGCTGCTGCTCTCTTTCTGGTAGGGAAAATCACACTTACATAATAGACCTTCTAATTAAGTGAATTTAAAGCTGAAACAGCCCTCTTTAAAATCCTTCTTGTAAGTTGAGTTACTGACAAAATATTACTAAATAAAGTATAATAGAAATTGTGTGTTGGAGAGCTCTTGAGTTTGTGTTAATTGTTGGAAAGCGAATTGAAATTTTAAATTGAAATAGAGGCTATTCTAAATGGAATACAATATCAAGAGATGTAAATAAATTTCACAAATTATCACAGAATATAGTAATTTATTTCATGCATTGACTGTAGGGCTACACAAAAAATTCGTAGTTCGTGATTCGATTCGAGTTTGATTCGAAAAAGTTCGTAAAAAATTCGATTCGAAATGGTTTAAATTTATTCAAATCAAATTCAAACTGGACCTAGTTCGTTCGAAATAGGTTCATGAATTATTCTAGTTCGAAATTCAAAGTAACATAAACTGTTGATTTCTGCTGATGACTTATGTTTGCTGATGACTTAAAAGTTAAAATATAAGGCCGACCAGCCATAAGTCCTAACTCGTAAGTCATAACTCTCACTCTCAGTTCTAAAACCCTAGACGACTTTCACCTCTCACTTCCGGCGACTATGATCACTCTTCTTTGTCATAAAAAAACTCATAAAAGATTTGAAATTGAGTTCGTAAAAAATTAATTCAAGCCAAACTCAAACTGGAGTAAGTTTGATTCGTTTGCAACCCTAATTGATTGAGATAGATAAATCCCATACAACAGAAGAAGCAATCCATGAAAACATTATATATGCATCAATTTTATTAATCCAACAAAAAACTTGAACAATTGGATGTTAATTTGCCCAGGAAGACTTTATCTGCAATTTGGTGCTTCTTAATTTTTTTTAATTAATTAAAATTTTGTTCTAAGGAACATCAGCTAATAAATATATATACCAATTGTGTTGATAATTAATTGCATGAAGAACAAAATTATGTACCAGTCATTTTACAGTCAATTGTAATATATATCTTCTATCTCTACTGTTCCTTTATTGACTCTTTTTTTTAGTTTGAGTTTTTCCTTAATATTTTACCCTTAGTAGTTTACAATTACTATGCTACAGCATGACTGTACCCGTTTATTCAGTCACTTATTTGCATCCCTGACCCTGAAAAGTTCTAGTATTTGTAAAACCCATAAATCAGTCTACAAATGGGCCTTGCAAAACTCATAAATTAAAAATAAAAATAAAAATAGGCATGTTATTTCCTTGACATTTTGCTTTTGAATTCTGAAATATTTCCAATGTTCGCCATATTACTTGATATGATATTGTTAAACTCAATATACTTGGATAAATTTGTTTGGACAAATTTAAGTAATTTCTTTATGCCTTTCATTGGAAAAGAACCTTCAAACATTACAAACTTTTACGGATGTGGGCATACAATATTTGTAATTAATTTCTACTGCATTGGGTAGTTTAATTTTTAGATGAATCATTATTAGGTTTGGTAACTTCTAAATTTGGTGCTGAGTAAAAATGTGATCTGACGTAACAACTAATTGATTAAATTAATCATAATTGCCACAATTATTTAACAAGACTACAAACATTCATCAATGAAAAGGATGAAATTTAAGATCATTCAATCTCTTACATTTGTGTAAATGTTGATTTTCAGACATTAATATTTCATACTAAAACCCTTTAAATATAAATATTGAATTATCCCCTGTGTTTAAAACTAGCACTATATATATCTCATTTTCCTGCTAGGTCCTTGAGCTCAGCCAAGAGAGGGGTAATTTTGCATCAACTTAATATACCCTTCAGTTAGCACTAATGAAAACAAATTATCTTTATCAACAATGAATCAGAGACAGTCTTTTTTTAGCTCACTACAGTTATGCTTCTCAGCTAATTCCAGAGTAGAAAGAACTGTGTCCAAAGCGATACTCTTAACTAACGTATACTCGCATATAGCTTTTAACTTTTCCACTGCATAACGGTCGGCTGCTGCTAGCAAATGTTGAAGAAAGGTTGTAGATGAGATAGACTCTTCACAATCATCGAGTTTCTCAATAACCGATAATGAACCATTGTACATATATATAAAATCAAGCATTGCCTTGAAAACTGAAGGCATCATCTCATTAATCTTAACACAATCTATATTAGATTCTGTCATTGAGCCAAAAAGCTCTGCTTCAAATACTGGTGATTGAGCTGCCAAGATTAATCTATATGCGCAACAAAAATTTTGCCATCGACATTGAAAGAGACATCGGTACGTTTATTCTCCTCCCTGAACTTTTGAAGGCCCTCGTGTAGAAAACCAATGGAACTATAGTATTCCAATGTGCTGCTCTACATGATTCATCTTTTATAGAAATTTTAACAATGAGTATAAAATAACTATCTTTGACGTGCATTTCCTCCAATTCAGACCGAAAACAGAAGTTCGAAAAACTCCAGTTGAGTTCAGATGATGTAAATGTGTGTGATGTATCTTCCCTACCAATTGATAAAACAGTTCCGTACTTGTCCAGCAGCTCAAATTCAAATGTTGCTCTAACATCAACATATTCTCTTTCCAGCACTAGATAGATAGACACATATTCGCCATTGTTTTTCTTCTCATAGCCTTGAGGGTAGTACTCAATAGTCCAATCATGTTGACCGACTCGAAATTTCGGGGAAATGATCCCCTCACCAATGCCCATGTTATGAGTTTTTGAGTGGTCGACTTTGAACTGATAACATCCTGTAGCTGTCACCATGCTTAAAGAATCCATGACTTGAAAACAAAAAAGATTAGTGAGATCTCAGGGCATAAAAATGGCAAAATGTGAGGTATATATATCACACATATTATCCACAGCTTATATAAGCAAATTGTAACCTTTAGTCACATCCCTAATTGCACTAATTAACTTTAAGTACAATGTAACTAATTAATGTTATCTTTTCAGATTCCCTATGTGAATCTAATAAAGACATATTGCATATATTATGTGGTCATCAAGTAGACTAACTTTTAATCTTCCCAGAAACACTAGGGAACATTTAATGATGATAGATCGCAAATTGTTTGAGCAATTATTTTCCTGTATTCATTTGGCAACATATGAGATGACATGCATGGACCGATTAAGGTTCTTTGCCTTTCTGATTCCAAGATTGATTGATGAACTTATTTAATTTTTATATTTATCTAGGTATGGGAAAAAATAAAGTGTATCCGGATCAGATTTCATTCAAAATTTTATTTTCCATCAATATTGTAATAACAGTCAACATGTTATGTAAAATAATATATTTGGCAATGCTACTGGTAAAGACATTTTTTTTGCAAACTGAGGGCACGTTTGAAATTTTTTATTTTTTATTTTTGAGAATATGAATAAAAATTTCGGCAAGTTTCAGGTTCATCCATCCTGAAAACTGGAAAACAAAGAATCTTAATCGGTTCATGCATGTCATTTTAAATGTTGCCAAATGGATACAGGGAATACTAAATTAAAGTTAAAACCCACTAAATTATTTCTCAGATAATTAACGATCTGTATCATCATTAATTGTTAATGGTTCTGAGAAGATTAAAAGTTACAGTCAACTTGAATTAAGTTAATTAGTGTCTTTTTCAAAATTCACATAGGAATATTTTTTTTTTGAAAATATTCACATAGGAATATTATGAGGAGATCATATTAGTTGCATTGGACTTGGAGTTAATAAAAGTTAATTAGTGTCTTTTTTTTAAAATTCACATAGGGAGGATAGTATTTTTTTTTTTTTTAGTTTTTACAATAATTAGAGAGTTGAGGTAATTAAAGTTGTAATTTGGTCTTCAGCAGAATACTATTTATTCTATTTTATATTATTCTAATTAAATTAAAAAAGATTCTTGAGTTTTGTGCGAAACTAATCCATTATAAAGTTTTGATGTGAAAATGAACAATTTAAGAAATTTTGATGAACACAAACAATTAATCATAGATAATAATCATAGAGTAGAACTAGGGGTGTTCATCGGTTCGGTTCCGTTGAAACCGAACCGAACTAAGCAAACCAAAGTTATAATTCGGTTTTAAAAATAGAACCGAACTGAACCGATTTAGCATTGCAACCGAACCGAATCAAAGTTTTATTTTGGTTTGTTCAGTTTACATGTTCGGTTCAAACCGAAATATATATATTTTTTATTTAAAGCAATTGATTTATAATAAACCAAAGTATATTAAGAAATAAATTGGGATATTAAGAAATAAACCAAAGTATTTAAAGCAACTAATTAAGAAATAAACTGGGACGGTCCGGATCAAATTCATAATATATAAAAGTTCAGTCGGTTCGGTTATTTCGGTTTTGAAAATTCCAAACCGAACCGAACCGAACTGTTTGATCCAAACTACTTCGGTTCAGTTGAAAACCGATTAAACCGGACCCAATGAACACCCCTAAGTAGAACTAGGGTGTTTTAAACTCAAATATCTATCATGTTGATTTTACAGACAAATCCAAATCATTGAAACTAATCTACTTCACTGTGATGTATTTACATGCAAAATTTATTAATTTTTAAATTAATTTTGTATATGTATAGTGACAAAAAATGATTAAAAATAAATGTATTAATATTAACTTGTAAGTCATTTTTTTTACAGCTTAACTTTATATATACTATTTAAAAATTTAGAAATTTTGCATATAAATGCATTGACTTTTCGAAACCTTCTAAATTTAAAAAAAAAAAAAAAGCCGATCGAGATGTCGAAGGCTAAGTAAATACGTATCTGATTCTTGGATGCAAGACAAACAAATTAAACATGCAAGGATTTGTTATAACAAAATTTTATATTAATACAGATTGGCAACCACTGCCAACTTTTTCACAAAAAAAAAAGATTATGAAGGAAAGGATAACATGTGTTTTACTGTTTTGTATATAATATTATGGATCCAATCCAAAATATCTAATCCTTGGGTGCAAGACAAGCAAATTAAACATGCAATGTTTTGTTATAACAAAAACTTATATTAATACAGACTGGCAACCACTGCCAACTTTTTCACAAAAAAAAAAAGGCTATGAAGGAAAGGATAACATGTGCTTTACTGTTTTGTATATAATATTATAGATCCAATCCAAAATATCTGATCCTTGGGTACAAGAGAAGAAAATTAAATATGCAAGACTTTGTTATAACAAAAACTTTATATTAATACAGATTGAAAACCACTACCAACTTTTTCACAAAAAAAAAAAGACTATGAAATAAAGGATAACATGTGCTTTACTGTTTTGTATATAATATTATAGATCCAATCCAAAGTATATGATCCTTAGGTGCAAGAGAAGTATATTAAACATGCAAGGCTTTGTTATAACAAAAACTTTATATTAATACAGATTGGCAACCACTGCCAACTTTTTCACAAGAAAAAAAAAAGACTATAAAGGAAATGATAACATGTGCTTTACTGTTTTGTATATAATATTATGGATCCAATCCAAAGTATCTAATCCTTGGGTGCAAGAGAAGCAAATTATTGAAAGCAATGTACTTTATATGAACTTTTTTTTTTATTTTCTGTTCTTTTTCAACTTAATTCTCTTATTACTTTTAAAGAAGGTTACTTTATATATAAAATTAGTAACAAAGAAGGTATTGAGGATGAAAATTTTCCAATATGCTTCTCTTGATTTATTCAATCATCTAACTGGAGCAGTATGGTGGTTTCAGTTTACTTATGATTTAGGAAGGATCATAAAATTATTAAAAAGTAATTTTAACAAGACATTAATTAACAATTTTTTCAATGTCATTTAAATAAATTGTAACTTTTCTTATCCTAAATTAACTTTGAAAAAGTAAATAAGATATGAAAACTTACCACAAAATGCACACATATCCATTATATGTCGAAACTACACAAATCAGGAACACTACACGAAATAAAACAATCACAACAAACTATGGACATGAAAAATATATAGCACACTTAATGATTATACATTTCTATTAAAAAAAAAAAAAAAAAACATACATACTACATTAAATTCCATTAGAATACACACAAGAACTAGTTTTTACGAGGGTGGTAGTAAGGAAAAATAGTATACAAAGTCTGTAGGAAAGCGAGTACTAAAAGAGCAAATGCAGCTATAAATGATATAATCGACCATGGATTACTGAAATAATTTCTCTTGAGTGTTGCCCTCCACCTATGCCAATCAGAACTATAATACATGTTCACATCTTTAAACAATTCCTTGAGGTAGTGTGCATCAAAGTCCAAATAGGAGCACTCAGTTAACCAACTGAAAAATGTAACCAGTTCTTCATTTGTAGGAAGTAGATTGTCTATGATTCCCTTCTTTTGAAGCAGGGCGACATCTCTTGGTGTTTTAAATAAGAAACCCATGAATCTTGCATAGCTCGTCAGGTCCTTGTCAAGTTGGCTATAGCACTGCTCAAAGGACACAAGGTTCGACAGGCGGGATCTCCGTGTCTCTTCTATCGAGAAAAAGGGGATCTCAAGGGTGCCATTTTGAAATTTGATATCCAAAATATTTTCCGATTTCTTACACTTAAATATTATACCGGCTTCTTCCAGCTCAGTAGCAGATGGAATTGTTCGAGGAAACTTTCTGTTACTCGACTTGGTTCTCCTGAAGCACAGTTTTAGAAAAGAAGTGAGGAAAACAAACACGAGCTTTATCGGGTTTAACCATCGGTGTATGCCATATGTTCTTTTAGAGAGGTTATTAGGTCTTAGTGGGGACACGTAACAGAGGTGATATAGGTGCAAAATGTGTTTAATCTCGACGAGTACAAGGACTTGATGCCCTGCTTTCTTCCCTTCTGATAAGTATACTAAAAGCATTTCAACAAGAGGTGCTATTATGGGAACAACTGGAGTACTTGCCGATGTGTTTTCTTTGGCCGTAACAAAATCAAAAGAGGTGAGGAGGCCAAACAATTTCTGAATCACAAAGAAAGGAATCTGATTTTCCAACAGAAGAAGGTCGCTTCGTATTATCGGCAAAACCCAACCCACATCAAATATCGTATCTGAAACCCCGGAATTCCATTTTATCATAAATTCAATAATGAAACATCCATCAAGGAGCAACATCATGAGAAATCGATCGCTCTGAAGTTTCACTTCTTCAAAATAACAACTACGTGCACGGGATTCTAATCTCCTTAATTCACTAACGCAATGCTCAAGGCTATTTCTAGTATTTCGAGAGAGATAGTCTCGAAGATAACGCCATTTGTACTTCTCCATGGCCTGAAAAGCAACATTGCCGTTGTAGTATGGCCCAATCGAAATCATTCTTGGCTTGTATAGCTCTTTTTTCTTCTGCCGGATATGCGCAGGCACTCGAAATATGGTGAACTTCTCTGCCTCCATTGGATTTCCAGGTAAGTCCCGGAGATTTTGGGTGATTTCATGTACCAAGTTATTGTTGATTTCTATGGACAAAGTTCTATCACGAGAATTCATTTTCAACCTTAGCTCTCAATGAGGAGAAATCACTTTCCTACAAATTCCTGTCAATAACAATATTACTGTTGTTTAAAATTGTTGGAAATACATAACAAAATCCTTTAGATGCTCTTTTACAGATTTTACCTTTTGCTTTTCTACTTATGACAATAACGCCATTATTCTTGTTTTCCATTCTTAGGCAAATTCTTAACAGTTAGTATATATATAAACCTAGTTGTACATATCCAAATGTAATATATGAACAATTAATCAAATAAAAAGCTTTACATCAATACAATTTCTCAAATTAGGCAAAATTGTACAAACCCATTACCTGGCCAGAGGTGGTGATGCTCAAGGCGGTATCAGAAATCAGCAAAACCATATAATTGTTGAATCTAATGAGATGCACCAACTGCAATTGAAATGGGACACGGACACGGACACGGACACAGACACAGACAAAAGAGATGAGAAGCTTGGGGAAGAAATGGAAGGCAGGGTGAAGTGAATCCGCGATATTAATAAAATCTGTGAGATTCTCTCGAGAAGAGTATAATTCAAGCAATGGGTCATGCTGGACTAGGCTGATTAAAGTTCGGCTCAATGAGATAAACAAAATGATTCGGCTCTAACTCGGCTCACTTTTAATAGAAAAAAGCTCAGCTCGGCTCAGCTCATGTAAGCACTTTGCTCGACTCGACTCGTCTCATGTAAGCACTTGGCTCGACTCGGCTCATGAGCTCGCGAGCCGACTCATATTACATGTTGAAAAAATGATCATTTAAATATTTTAAAAAAATGATCGAAGTGGAATAGAGATATTCTTGTGACTTTAAATTACATGTTGAAAAACTTTAATTATTTATTAATGAAATAATCTAAAGAAATTTGAAAAAACGGTCATTTCTTTAAAATAATTTCAAAATTCCAGCTTATATTAAATGTTGAAAAACATTAAAATTTGAAAAATGAAATATTTGAAATCTGAAAAAATTTGAAATATTAAAAAATTTGAAATTTCAAAAAAATTGACATTTGGAAAATTTTGATATTTGGAAAAAGTTCAAATTTCAAATTTTTTCAGATTTCAAATTTTTTTCAATTTCAAATTTTTCAGATTTCAAAATTTTTCAGTTTTCAAGTTTTTTCAGATTTCAACTTTTTCAGATTTCAAAATTTTTCAGATTTCAAATTTTTTTCAGATTTCAAAGTTTTTCATATTTCAAATTTTTTCATATTTCAAATTTTTCAGAATTCAAATTTTTTCATATTTCAAATTTTTCAGAATTCAAATTGTTTTCAGATTTCAAATTTCAAATTTTTTCAGATTTCAAATTTTTTTTAAAATTTCAAATTTTTTAAGATTTCAAATTTTTTAAGATTTCAAATTTTTTAAGATTTCAAATTTTTTTAAGATTTCAAATTTTTTAAGATTTTAAATTTTTTAAGATTTCAAATTTTTTAAGATTTCAAATTTTTTAAGATTTCAAATTTTTTAAGATTTCAAACTTTTTAAGATTTCAAATTTTTTAAGATTTCAAATTTTTAAGATTTCAAATTTTTTCAGATTTCAAATTTTTTCATATTTCAAATTTTTCATATTTCAAATTTTTTCATATTTCAAATTTTTCATATTTCAAAATTTTTCAGATTTCAAATTTTTCATATTTCAAAATTTTTCAGATTTCAAATTTTTTTCAAATTTTCAATTTTTTCAGATTTCAAATTTTTTCAGATTTCAAATTTTTTGGATTTTAAATTTTTTTCAGATTTTAAAATTTTCAGATTTAAAAATTTTTCAGATATCAATTTTTTTTCAGATTTCAAATTTTTTCAGATGTCAAATTTTTTCATATTTCTAATTTTTACAGATTTCAAATTTTTCAGATTTCAAATTATTTCAAATTTTTTCAGATTTCAAATTTTTCAGGTTTCAAATTTTTTCAGATTTCAAATTTTTCAGATTTTAAAATTTTTCATATTTCAAATTTTTTTCATATTTGAAATTGTTTCATATTTCAAATTTCAAATTTTTCCTTTTTGAAATTTCAAAGTTTTCAACATGTAATATGAGCCGGCATTTTGAAATTATTTTTAAAAAATGATATTTTTTTCAAATTTCTTTAGATCATTTCTTTAAAAAATAATAAAAAAATTTCAACATGTAATTTAAAGTCACAAGAATATTTCTATCCCACTTCAATTATTTCGCGAGTCGAGCCAAGTGTTTACATGAGTTGAGCCGAGCCGAGTCGAGTTAGGACATTTTTTAGTTTCGAGTCCTATTCGTTATGAAATATTGAGCCACTCAACTCATTGATTCACTTTTTTATACTGGCGAAAAGTGTCTCATTCTTGTTGTGTCATTAGCAGCCCTATGCTGGAGTGGTTCTTTTTCCAGTCAACCCTTCCATTTTTCAGAAATTTCAACAAGATATGTGCTTAAATTTTCGCCAAATTCATTAATTATGTGGCCTTTTCTACCATAATTTTTTATTTATAGAAATAATACTTAAATAATATAGGATTCTAGGGGTATTTCGATTCAGTAGAAAGAACAAAAATTTCGGTCTCTTCGAATGTAACCAAATTTATTTTCGGTCCCTTTAGAAAATATTTTGTTCAAAATGAAACTAAAAAAAAATTGTCTCACCATGCGCAAATACCAAAAGGATTGAAGTTCCTTTGGAAGGGACCGAAAAAGTATTTCAATTCCTTGAAACGAATCAAAATAGTAATGTAATCTATCAGAACCCTATAATTATTCAATATTATTTTTGACAAATCACATAAGACTGGTAAATGACATTATAGTTTCAATAAATGATACATGACGTTACAATTTTTTCACAAAAGAAAATCAAATATTCTATGCACGCCTTCTTTTACTTCTAATTTATTATTTGTGGGCAAATTACACGAGAATTAAACAATTAAAAGTATTATTATTATTTTTTAATTTCCTGCCAATTAAAAATAGAGACATACTGACAGTCTCCCAACTAAAATTGAATTCAGATCTGGTGAAGTAATTCAATTTTTGATTGGGACTATTTGATTTGAATCCACAACAATCTATTTCGAAGTGAAACCCACACATTCCAAGCGACGGATTCAAATCGGACGGTAGATGCGTTGACTGAAACTGTAGGCTATATATTTTAACATGGTAACAATACTGGCAGAGGTCCAAATAAGGCAAGGTAGTGCTCCTATATATATATGGAGGACAAACTGATGTTCACGGGATCGCAGAATGGGTTGTTTACTGTTAAAAGTGTGTACCGGGTATTGACTGAGCAAGTACAAGCACAACCAACAGTGCAGGAAAAGAAATTATGGCTATCAATCTGGAACATGAAGGGCACTGCACCTAAGGTACGTTTCTTTATATGGAATTAAAGCATTGAGAGGGG
Source organism: Carex rostrata (assembly GCF_964058835.1). Taxonomy (NCBI): domain Eukaryota; kingdom Viridiplantae; phylum Streptophyta; class Magnoliopsida; order Poales; family Cyperaceae; genus Carex; species Carex rostrata. The sequence continues at coordinate 2,134,997 of NC_135930.1, forward strand.
CTATATACCGGTGGCTGGGGTAATTGGAAGGAGAATTCCGGGAGTCAGCAAACAGTGCAAAATATGTGGAAATGGGGAAGAATCGGTTGTTCACATGTTGTTTCAGTGTACAGTAGCAAGAACGGTTTGGTTCACGTCACCGTTGGCACTGCACACTGATGGGATAACTGGTGAATTGGGACAGATCGATTCTGCAAAATCTATGGGAAGGCCTTGAACATGATTAGAGGGTAGGGTCTTATTTGCATATACACTTTGGGAGATTTGGAAAGATAGATGTGCATGTGACATGTGTGTATGGAGGAAAGAAACAGGTTGCACAAAGGGTGATCGAGTATTGCGGCAATGGCAGGTGGTATAAAATGATACTGGGGGTGGGAAGACAGGGAAGCTAGAAGCCTAAACACTGATACGGACCGGTACAAAGAGGGATAGTGGAGAGGATGCTGATGGTGCAGGTTTCAAATGCTGGACGTACGGATGGATCCTTTGTCAAACCAGAAGGAGGTGTTGGCTATTGGCTATTGGCTATTGGCTAAGTGGTAAAGAAGAGCTGGTGCAATATATCTGGTCTCAAATACTGTCAGGGGTTCTCACCATTCCATATGGAAGCATCGACAATGCTATTGGCGGTGCAGGAAACAAGAGAAATGAATATCACAAATTGCCAGTTCTTCTCAGATTCAGAGGATTTGTGCAATATCCTCAACTGTGATACAAACCCGCAAATTATATATAGACTGGAGGGCGCACTGGAAAGTTCAGATATATGTTGACTCATTTAAGAGAATTGAGTAGGGGATTTACTTTTACTAAAATTAAGAGAGAGGATAATTATAAGGCTCATAATTTAGCTTTTTTAGCCAGATCTGAAAAGATGATCAGTTACAAGGGGTATACACTACCCTCCTTTCTCAACTTGTAATCCCAAAAACCATGTAATCTGTTTTTATGTGGAATGGAAAGCCTAAGGGCATTTAAAGTAAAAAAAAATGTGCTTGGAGACCAAATTTTTTTATATATATTTTTTACAATTATTCTAGATAGGTACAAAATAATAAAAAAAACACACACACAATAATTAATATTATACCTATCTAAATGTGGTAAAAAAATTAAAAAATATATAATATTTGGTTGTTAAGCATATTTTAGTTTGGAAATAATGTTGAACATTTCAAATTGACTCTTTGAACATTTAAAATAGAGATAAGAATGTGATGTACAAATGAGATATAAAAGACAAAGATAAAAATTATTCAAATTTTAACCCTACTCTAATATTTATGAAATAAAATTATCCAAATATTACACTTAAAGATAAAAAGTATTGTTGTTAGTCAGTCTAGTGAAGAATCAATATATTAATATTTTGTAAAATAAATAACAAATTCTGTAGGTTTTTTTAATAAAGCAAAATAAATTATGTATTGTCAAACTCGAATTTTCTTTTGAAAAGTGTGCTGAAAAAGATTACACGCATATATTACGGATATTTGCTTGAAATTCTAAGAAATAGATATATACAAAAATCAATTATTATGATAATTGCTTTAATTTTACAGCATCAACACTACATCTCATTTGTATGATAATTGCTTTAATTGCTGTAATGCGGAGTAATTTTATAATTTAATACTTTTTTTGAAAATTATAATTTAATAATCTTATGAAATCAATTATATTGTTAAGAATGCCACTCCATCTTAAAATTAGTTTGCAATTGACTATTGCAATAATTTATAAAATAGCTAAAACCAATTAAAATAAAATTAATCATAAAAATAAAAATAATATATAACATTATTAGTTTAAAATAAGTTACGAAACTATTGAAGTGACAAAAAAACATCTTTTATAATTGCATGATGAAAATGAGTTCGTATCCGTACCTGAGGTGCAATTTAAAAGAACCAACGATCCAGGTTAATTCTATTTATATCAAAGTCAATTCGGTAGTTGCTGTGACTGTAGGGGGCTGCTTTAAAATTTGTGCCAAGCTAAAAGAACGGCTCTGATTTTCAGCTTGCACTTTAGGTACTTGAGATGATACAGATTCGATGAAAATGTTGTTATTATGATAGTAACATGGTTCATGTTTAATTCGCGAATTATTCATGAATTATTCACGAATTAAACATTTTTTAGCCATCAGCGTATCAATCCGCGAATTAAACGTTCAATTAGCATATTATTCACGTTTTTAACGAATTTTATGAATTAAACGTTTATAGTTCGAACAAAATCGTTGCTCTGTCATGCGGGAGAGACTAAATTTTTGACACGTGCGCTAGAGTCATGGTAAATTTAAGCATAGTTTGTGCTGCTTCAAGTCCGCTCTTGAACTGAAAGAACGCTTTTAATGCTCCTAGACAATATAAACCGTTTAAACCGCTCAGATGGTTACTTAAATGAGTTTGACAAAGAAATGTTCAACGAAGAGTAATTTATGTTTTTATATGTTTGTGTGTTTTCGAGGAGCATCTTTATCTCAAGATTTGTGTTCTTATGTTGATGAATCTGTATAACTTTGTGTGTTGTTTTTTGAAATTTTCTTTTAATTCTTTCTATTTGGTATTGTAAAATTTAAAAATAAATCCGAATAATTCCCGAATTATATCCAAATTATATATGAATTACAAATTTTTGACTCCGCCGAACCGAATCCGAACTATTCATTTGTCACTATGGTTAGTATTAGTTTGTCAACATTACAACTTACAAATGTTGATCCATAGGATATCAACTTCCCAAAAGGAGAGCAGCGAGGGAATTCGCTTCCTCGATATCTCAACTGTTCATTTGCGTGACTTTTTGGAAAATCTCAACTGTTGCAATACGTTCTACGCGAATCTCAAAGCTCAAATAATACTGACCCCCTACATCACCCCCGAATAGGCACCGGACACGTCGCAGCGAGGACGGGTAGAGATTTTAACAGAGTGTATTTGGCTTCATGCAGCACATTGACTATCAAATCAAAACAGTGCTGCATATGATTTGTGCGCTGCATGTAGTTGAAATTTCTCTGTTAAAATCTTTAGCCGACTAAAACCACTAGGTCACATACTCAGTTACTGAGCGTCCGATCGGAATATTTATTTTTAAATCCTGAGCGTCCGATCAGAATCTGGACCGATCCGATCAAAGTAGAATGCAATATTTATCATCAATATTCGTGCGGTTTCTGATCGGACGGTCCAGATCTAACCAGAAATATTTCTGATCGGATAGTTACGAAAAAGCCCTCGTGTCCCAAAATATCTGATACCTAGGGTTTTGCTTCTTCATAAGCCGCAAACGCAAAGAGAGAAGCATCGCTCGCATTTTTCCAACATCTGAAATCGATCTAAAGGTAGATTCTTTCTCTTCGTCTATTACTCTCTGATTTTTCAATTTGTATGATCGTGTCCCGTGTTTGTTGAATTAGTTAATTTTATCATGAATCTTGAGAAATACAGCAGATCTTAGATCTGTGCTAAGTAGCTATTGTATCTGATGTAAAAGGATGATTGCCTAATTTGCCTTTTTGGGAATAATTTGTAGAAAGGTCTAGTATAATACTAATTTTGACCTTGAATCTTTTGATATTTGCAGAGTAGAGAAAGTTGGGAAATGTCTGATGGAGAAGAATACCAGGTTTTTATTGGGAACCTTTCTTGGACTACAACAGATCGGAGTCTAGAGGATGCGTTTAGCAAATTTGGCAAAATTTCTGATGCAAAGGTATCATACAATGTTCCCCTCTTTCATAATATCCTTTTATCTTCTTTTAATTATGAACTGTATTATTTTAGCTTAAATATTATAGTAACATAGATATATGTTGAATTGATTGCTATTTTGTGTACCTGTAATCTATCTCAATGAAAAAGTTACCAGTATGCACAGAGTTGTACATAGGAAAAAAGTGGCAAAAAAAGTTTGATGCAGCAGCCTATTTTTTAACTGTATCTCAATCTGGTACTGAGATTCTTTCATTTTAATATGATGATTTATTTGTTTCTCACAGGTGGTAAATGACAAATATTCAGGCCGGTCCCGTGGTTTTGGATTTGTCACATTTGATGAAAAGGATGCTATGGAGGAAGCAATAGAGAAAATGAATGGCAATGATTTAGATGGCCGTGCCATAACTGTTGACCGGGCCCAGGCAGGTGGTGGTGGAGGCGGTGGCGGTAGGGACCGTGACCGTGACCGTGACTATGATCGTGGGGACCGCCGGGGTGGAGGCGGCAGAGACCGTGGATATGGCGGCGGCGGCGGCGGCGGTAGAAGTGGAGGTGGTGGTGATTGTTTCAAGTGCGGTAAACCAGGCCACTTTGCTAGAGAGTGCCCTTCTGGTGATGGTGGTGATAGATATGGTAGCGATAGGTAAAGTGATTATTTCAACTTTATGTTCTTTTAAGTATAAATCGAATTCAGTTATTCATTAGATCACATCTTTATAATTAAGAACATCCAGTCTGATGGTATCAGAGAACCCATTTTATTAGACATGAAATGAGAAGTCTACAAAATTGAAGTAGAAAAAGGTGAATTTGTTTGCAACCAAATGAGTTTGTTTTCTTGACAAAATATTTTTAAGTATTTATTTTTGGCATTGGTGTTTGTTCAGATTTGTTACTGGGAAAAAGGGTTTTGTTTTGTTTGAAGCTAAATTTATGTACTTGTTTGCAGTACAGTGACAGCAAATTTACAGAACTTGGTCACTTAATAATGTAAAATCCAATTTTTTGAGAAATGAAATGAAATGAAAAATGAAATGAAAATGGAGAATTTGCTTGCAACCTTGTATATCTTTTCATTCACTGAGTTGAGTTATATTTGATTCCAAATAAAGATGGTGTTCTTGCCAAAATGTTATTTAGGTATGGAGGAGGAGGTGGTGGTGGTGGTGGGAGGTACGGATCAGACCGTGATGGTGGGGATCGCTACTCTGGCCGTAGTAGGGATGGTGGTGGGTCCCGCAGCGGAGGTGGCCGTGATCGTGATCGCTCAGCCCCATATGATCGGCCCAGATAAGAACCTGGGCATTCTTGTATCAGTTTGATGTGATGAACCCTCATTTCATCAATGAACCAAGGTATGAACAATGTTAGTTATTTTTGGCTGTGACGGTACTGGTATTAATTAGTTTCTCTTGGTGTTAAAACAATGTTTAGTTAAATCTAGTATGTGATGCTTTGGTTACTTAAATGTTTGCTTTTTTGTTCTGTATGCAGCCAAGGTGCCTTGTTCACCAAGGCCTTTGTATGTGTGGTAAAATGGAAAAATGTTCTGGATTTTGGTGCAAAATGGAAAAATGTTGCTCTTGTAAAAAAATGTTGCTTTTGTTTGCTCGTGCTCCTTTATATGGCGTTTCTGTTACTTTTCGGCCCTCTGCAATTCATGTGTATACTTGTCTTCTCGGGTACAACTTGGGTACGCAATTGCTTTTCCGTTTACGGAAGTGGCCGAGCAACTGAGCTTCTTGTGCAACTCAGATTTGTGATTCATTAGTAAGAGATGTAGATTCATTAATGCTCGTGTTATGAAATGTTAGCGATTTGATAGTTCGCCATGGGAGATGAAGCGGGTAAAATATTAGATCATCTTTTTCCTTGTCATATTATTTTTAATTAGGATATTTAGTATTGATTGGTATTTTGTCATTTTTGGCAGGAGGCTGTGTTATATTTGGCCTGTTAACATATTGTCCTTAGAAAAATATACACTTTACCAAATGGGTTTATTCAATTGCTCCCTGAATCAAGAGCTTCCTTTGGTTTAAATTGGAGGAGAGGTAGGGGTGAAAACGGAGCCGGATTATCCGGCGGATATCCGCTCCGTATCCGGATATAATCCGAATCCGGATAATCCGGATTCGGATAATTCCCGGATACGGATTCGGATAATTTTCGGAAATCCATAAAAGATCCGCATACGGATACGGAGTCCTAAACGGAGCGGATATCCGGATTATCCGGATTCGGATAGTTTGGCCAAACCCATATAAAAGAGGAATAAATATTTGCTATAGGTGGGATTTGAACTCATGTCCTCCCATCTCAATGCCTTAAGACTAAGCTTCAAACCACTACACCACAACATCTTTTGTTACCATACCCTTATTTGATATATATATATATATTATATGAATAGATTATCTTTCATCTCTTATAAGTTCATTAATATTTATATTTAATGTTTTAATTAATATTTGTATTTTAGAAGTTCATATATCTTAATTATCCGACCATTATTCGTTTTATATCCGTATTCGAATCCGTATCCGTGGACTATCCGTTCCGTATCCGTATCCGTATCCGTTTAAGGCGGATTTGGTTTTGAATTTTGATATCCGTTTACTATCCGTATCCGTATTCGTATCCGCTCATTATCCGACGGATGCGGATATGGTATTAGCATTATCCACTCCGTATCCGCTCCGTTTTCACCCCTAAGGAGAGGTATTGCCACTTTTGGAAGGTTTCTCCATTAATTAATTCAAATCCTCTTAGAGTGCTTCTTTCATCCGATGGTCCATTTTGTCCCTGATTTTGATGTTCTGGGACAAGTTATTTTGTGGAATCCGAATTATAGGCAAAAAGAGTTTAAACAAAGGTGAGAAAGAGGTACTGCGGTACCTCAAATTTTGAGTTTGGATATGGACCGTCTGATCTGAATTTGGGCCAATCTGTTGTGAGGTCGGATGGTCCAGATCTGAACTCAAAATTATTCGAGTTACCTTTAGGTGAAATGAGTTCCCTCAAGGTCTAGTAGGCTTCTCTTTTTTTATAATCTGAAATTCTGAATAAGATTTCTGACCCCTTTATTACAAATTAAAGTGTGTAGTTTCTGTTTTTAACTTAAAAAATATTATTTTAACTATAAAATAATATTTTGAACAACAATTTTGGCCTTTTACTACAAATTAAATTGTGTAGCTTTAGGCTAGGCTACTGTTGTTATGTTGTGTTTCTGATTTCAACTCCAAATTATTATTTTATAGTTTGTTTCTTTTGGGGTTGTACCAGAACATGGTTTGTATTTTGTACTGGTAATTTAACTGTTATGTTGGGGTTTTTTGTCTGTTGCCAGTATGCAATTTATATTTTCTAATTAAGCAATAATGTATTGCACCAGAAAGCATTACATGCTTATCTATTATCTAAATAAAAAATTTAGAACTCTCTGGTTTTTGAGCTTGAAATTTTTCAAAACAGACCACATTGCTTTTAGTCACTACATCAAATGTTGGTACATTTTTGGAGTGCAAGAATTATAGTACACTTTGCCCTTAATTTGTGTATGTATGCTTTAAAATTGTACATTGCTTGTATATAATACATGTCAAATGAAACCACGGAAGCTTTTATGGTGCATTGATTCTTATTAATGCATTTATAGTTGTTCTTATTCATAAGAAGCCTAAAAAGGCCGCAACTAATTTGTTGGTAGTGAAAGCTAAATATACTTCCCCAGATAATGGTCTTTGGGCTTTTTCAGGCCTCTTAACATATGTAATTCTCTACAGATGAATTTGTGAATTGACGACTACTAAAGTGGCCTCTTACATACACAATGTTTTAAAATGCGGTTTTGTTTATTCCGCATAAGCGTTATGCGGATTTTAAAATAAAAATTCACGTATATATATATATATATATATATATATATATATATATATATATATATATATATATATATATATATATATATATAGAGTACGGCTAACGCGCTTCCTCTAGCATATGGGCCGAAATGCTTCTGGTGAAAAGTTGAAATTTCAAAATCCAAAAAGTCGATCTGAACCGTTCATCTTCTTCTCCATATTAATATCTGCTTGGAGACCAAATTTTACATTTTTCTGAAATTTTTTACTATTTATTAAGCCATTTTGAAAATCACTGATCCAACGGTGGCTTACCAAACAGTAAAAATCAGAAGCTACCGTTGGATCAGCGATTTTCAAAATGGCTTAATAAATAGTAAAAAATTTCAGAAAAATGTAAAATTTGGTCTCCAAGCAAATATTAATATGGAGAAGAAGATGAACGGTTCAGATCGACTTTTTGGATTTTGAAATTTCAACTTTTCACCAGAATCATTTCGGCCCATATGCTAGAGGAAGCGCGTTAGCCGTACTCTATATATATATATATATATATATATATATATATATATATATTCATATTCATATTCATATAGTTGAATTTATTTTCACATAACTAATATAAAGTGTGCCTTATTGTATATAAAAATATAATAATTTGGACGTGATAGTAAAACTCCGCATAATACAAATGAATTTTTAATTACATGTGTTGCATGTTACGTTTTTATTTGCATATTCGGATCAAATATGCGGTCACATGCTCAAAACTGTATGGAAGAGACTGCATGGTATTCTAAGCACAGTTGCTAACTGTATAAGCATATGTGGTTGCATTTAAAAATACTGCATATACATGTTAGAGATCAAATTTTACATTTTTTGAAATATTTTTAGTATTTATTAAGATGTGTATAAAATTGTTGTTTTCAAATAATTTTGGACCATTCACTAGTACAAAAAACTCCTTCACTGACTGTTGAAATACCTCTACACCGACTGTTATAGCAGCGTCAGTAAAGTCGGCGCCAGTGAATGTTACCTTTTACTGACGCTTTTAAAAACAGTCAATGTTGAGTACCAACACTGACGCTTTTAAAAACAGTCAGTGTTGAGTACCAACACTGACGCTTTTAAAAACCGTTAGTGTTGAGTACCAACACTGACTCAACACTGACACTTTTAAAAACCGTTAGTGTTGAGTACCAACACTGACGCTTTTAAAAACAGTCAGTGTTGAGTACCAACACTGACGCTTTTAAAAACCGTTAGTGTTGAGTACCAACACTGACTCAACACTGACACTTTTAAAAACCGTTAGTGTTGAGTACCAACACTGACGCTTTAAAAATAGTCAGTGTTGCATACGAACACTGACGCTTTAAAAACAGTCAGTGTTGGACATGGTTCTGTTTGATTCTAGGCTAGCCTCCATATTTTTGCTAGCCATATATTACCATTCAACATTTATTGACGTTAAAAAATTAATATGCCACAATCACAAACAAAAGACACCAAACAAGTTAATTGCCATTCAAAATTATCCAAATTACATGTTATCCAAATTACATGCCATATATCCACAAAACACACAAAAGACACCAAATTATCCAAGTTAATTGGCATCTAAAATCTATTTACTTGACTTAAATAAAAAATGCTTCTCTTTCTTGCAACCTATAACTAATATAAAGGATAGTACTACCCGAGAAGCGATGACATTCAATTGATGAGGCCTATTCAACGTAATAAACATAGATTTAGGTCTTCTAATTTCTTGAAACTTTTCGAGGATATAGATTGTGCTTTCCTGAAACTTTTGGTACCGAGAACACCCAAATCAGAATTGTAGTCTGCCCTGTACAAATTTTACAAAAAAGGTTGTCAGCAAATAAAAACTGGTACTAGGCTGAAACTCTCCTCTTATAAAAGTTATTAGAAACCATGGCTAAAAAATACAGAAAAACATGAAATAAATCAAGGGTATAGGTTGCATCCTACTGAGAATTTTGGTATAAAGAACAAGAAATTTGGACTTATGGGCTGTCCTGTGCAAAAATCACAAGACAGGCAGGTTAAAAGACCAAAAATACCCTTCAGACGTTGTGTATTTCAGCAAAATGAAAGGAACAAGCACTGTAAAGGTCATGAGATAAATTGTATAAATCTTCATAAGAACAATATACACTAATGTAGAAGAGAAATCTAAATACAGAAAATTTTAAATCACTCACTGGCATTTGGGTATGCTGGTATTATACCAGTCTGTACTACTTGCCTCTATAAAAATATTTTTTTGAGAAAAAAGAGATGCACCTATTACCTATACGAGAAGTGTACCCATCTCCCTGCCATCATTTCCTATTTTACAAAAGAAATACTAATGACTTGAAAAACAACAAAAATAAAAATTACAAACAGAATAGAAATGAACATATATAGAAAGCCTAGTTTAAAAAATAAGGCACTATATGCAACAAAATCAAGCTAGCACCATAAAACAGAATTTCAATATTGCAAAAGCCATATGATCCCAATTTTAGCGAAGTAACAGTAACAACAAATTAAACAGCAGCATCCATTTGAAGCTTTCAACTTTTAGACTTCTAGTATGTTTTCTGAAATTGTAGCTGGCATATCTGGTGTTTTTTTAAGAAAATTAGAGATTGAGTACCAATTATGTAGAGGAATCCAAGATGTAGAAGTTATGTCATTACTCATTAGTACCAATTATCTAGCTTAATCCTTGTAATTAGGCAGATACAAATTCCAGCTATCTAGGAAATTAATGTACAAAAGATACATTAATTGGGCTCCCACTAACCAGTCATATTGCTACAAAAGGTACATTATTTTCCTATTAGGAAGTGTCGAGCAACAAAAAGTTTTGAGCCTTTAACAAGCCTAGTGAGATTCAGATAACATGAACAGTAATAGTTACCAGCATGGAGCTATTCACGGCTATTCACGGCCTCATTATTCTGAATTAGTTGTGCATATAAGCTATATGTTGAGAAAGAAAGAGAGATTAACAGCAAGTTGAATTACCTCTGAGTAGAATGCAGCAAGAGACTTACTGTCTGTAATCTCTTTACGCCATAATTACGACCAGCAGCTAAATGCCTGTCTTGTGAACTACTCCCTGAAAGAGAGAATATTGAGACTGGTGACCCGTCATCCTGGTTAAAAAATGTTTAAAATGGAAAATCCATTTAAATTATGTACTTGGTTAAAGTAAAAATGGTTTATGGATGCATAAGAGACATGCAATTCAAAATATACAAACAAGACCCTACTTTTACAGCATGGCATGGATAATTAAACAGATCTCTATCTAAAATTCGCCAAATTATGCAAAATTAAACAAACTAGGATGGATGGGCGAACAGGTAACCTTAGAATTGGTAACCGAAATCATGTCCAAATGGGAAGAACTCAACATTTATCTACCACCAACCACAGCCCCAATTGAAACACAAAAAAGAGTTGAGCAAGACTTAATTTTTACTTATCTGGGGGCACTCGATCCGAGCTATGATGCGATTCGATCTCAATCTTGGCCTCAACTGAGATGCCAAGTTTTGATGATGTCGTTGCAAGAATCGACCAAGAGGAGTCTAGGCGAGCCCTTATGAACCCTCGCCTGTCAGAGAATCAAGAGAACAAAGCCTTCAAGGTACAACACTCAAACCCTAACTACAGGGACGCGACCAAAGGGAAGGGAGCCCCGAGCACCGAGCGGTGTGACCACTGCCACAAGGCTGGCCACAACCACGATGGGTGCTGGTTCCTTCACCCTCACCTCCGACCGGTCAGAGAGAAGGGAAATTGGGGCGGCGCAAGAAGAGAGAAGAAAGGCTTTGGCGGGGTGAGCAAAATAGTAGAAGGGGGCGGCACTGCAAAGAAGCTGGCCAGTGAAGTGATTGTAGGGGAAGGCGGAGAGGAGAGGCAGGGGAAAGCGGGGAGGCAGCGGTCTAGGGTTTCTATCGAGAGGAAGGGTCTAGATTTCGGGTAAGGGGTCTAGGCGGGGAGGAAGGGTCTGATGCGTAACCTTTCTTAAATGCTTCGCGAAATTTTGAGTTACAAAGATGGGAAATGAAATTTACAGCGCGAAAATCACCGACGGCTACGTTTAAAAAAAAAAAAAAAATAATGTTTGGCTGCCATCACTGACGGTTTTTTAAAACAGTCACTGTTGCAGCCAACACTGACTGTTTTTTGAAAACAGTCAGTGTTGGCTGTTAATACTGACTTTTTTTTTTTTTAAAACAGTCAGTGTTAATAACAAATTCTTTTATAAAAATTTACTTGAAACAGTTACGTTCGTGAAGGTATAATAACATATTATTGTAGCATCTTTTCTATATAAATTTTATAATTTAAATAGTTAATTTTTATTTTCTATGCAAGAAATTCTTGATCTTAGTTTGCATTATTTTTTATGCATGAATATTTGTTGTTGGGTATTAAGCCCTTAATTAACAGATCCAACTTGTCTCATGCTATATTTTTGTATGAATCAATTCTATCATTCTAATTAAACTTTAGTTGCTTTGTGTTGAGATGCATGTTTGTTGGGTGAAACATTAGTAATTAAGATATAAATAGTTGATATATATTTTAGCAATTATAATTGTAAATTGATATTTCAGTCACAAAAATAATTTAAGCCAACATCTCAAAGCAGACATTTGGTATATTGTTGATATTTGGCAATCAAGAAACAGTTAGTGTTTTGCTTGTGTTTAACATAATTTCAACTGTTGCCTTCCCTTTGGGGTGAATCCAATTTTTTCTGCAATAAATATATACACAACATTAGAATAATTTTAAGTTTACAAAATTCTAAGTTTCTAATTAACATATTTTTATTTTTATGTTCTTCAACATAAACTATATTATCATATTATTTATTTATGTACATACTTTCTTAACAACTAATCAAAGTTTAAAAATATATTATAAATTTTGGAAGACTTAATTGTATTGTAAAATATCCACAAATTACTTAATTGGATTCCCTTATCAAATTTGTCAATGAAAGCAAAAACCCGGTTGAAATCACATTTCATATAATTAACCCGTGATTTTCTTTAGGATTCTCCGTCTTCTTGTATTATCTTGTGATTATTAAATTCGTATTTGTAAAAACTTGAAAGATTTTAAGTTTTAACTTGATATTATTAAATAAATTCATGTATTACATGTGTTCAATGAAATGTTCAAAACAAAATAATATATTTTTAATTATGATATTTGAAAAAAAATTAAGGAAAAAATGTAAAATAAAATGAAAACTGAAACAAAAAAAAAAATATGAATAATAAATATAATTGTTAAATAAAATTGTTAAATAAAATTCACCTAATACACATAAATTATTATTTTTAAATAAAATTCAACCCTAATAAATTATAAATACTGGAGCCAGACCCTCATCGTCTCTTCCCGGGAATTGAATTCCTCTTGATTTCAAGCTCTAGGAAAAGATGTCCAAAGCAAGTATGTTAGCATATACAGTTACTGTGATTGTGTTAATTATAAAGACATTTATAATCACTTGTAAGTTCTCAAAATATTTGTAAACAATTGTTTCAGTGCACTTTGTTTACATAGAACATGAGAACTACACTAAAATGAAGTCACTGTTTTTTCAAAATTTCAGTGGCATTAAAAAAAAAAAATCATCGACTGTTTTTAAAAAAACAGTCACTGTTGGTGTTCAAAACTGACTGTTTTTAGAGCGTCAGTATTGACCACCAACACTGACGGTTTTTAAAGAAACAGTCAGTGTTGGTTGTCAACACTGACTGTTTTTAAAGTGTCAGTGTTGGTTGTCAACACTGACTGTTTTTAAAGTGTCAGTGTTGATAACAAACATTGACTGTTTTTAAAGCGTCAGTGTTGACAACCAACACTGACTGTTTTTTTTAAAAACCGTCAGTGTTGATAACAAACACTGACTGTTTTTCAAACGTCAGTGTTGAGCAACAACACTGACTATTATTTAATAAAAGAGTCAGTGTAGGTGTAGCAACACTGATGCTTCGGTTAAAACAGTCGGTGATTAAGGGTCGGTGAAGGGGTTTTTTGTACTAGTGATTGAAAAACATCAATTTTAAAAACTCTAAATAAATAGTAATAAATTTTTAAAAAATGTAAAATTTGGACCCAAGCACATTTTAATATGGACATCACGTTAAACGGTTTGGATCGATTATTTGAATTTTGAAGTTGCAAAAATAACTTATTAAATTATGATGTTAAGATATGTCACCGTAAAATAGTGTAATTGGATTCCTCCTCTATTTTGAAATAAGGTGCTTTATAATTTTATAGGCGCTGGCGAAACATGATTTCTTTCAAAAAAAAAAAGAAACATGATTTATAAAATCAAGATAGTGAGGTACTTCAAAATTTCATAATGCTCTGACAGATATGAATTACAGATTTGTAATCCTTTTGCGAACTCAATCAATTTAAACAAATTGTCAGAAAAAAGTGTGAAACAATTCTGAGGACTACTTCCAAAATTGAAGGACATATAAGAATGAAACATTAAAGATGTACCTCATTGTGGTACATTTATTGCTTGTATATTGAATACCACCAATCAAAACAACATTCTGTTTATAATTAAACAACATTAGAGGCGATCTTCGAAAGAACAATTGAACAATAGCATAATGTAAATGAATTTGACGCAAGATAAGCTAGAATTACACACATTCTAAGTCTTCCGAAGAGCAACCCAGTTGATCGACACTTCACCGACACTTCACCGGCTGAAAATTGCCTTGTGTGCTGCTATTGTTGGATGTGATAAGTTGCAAGTTCATTTTGCATTGATAAGACATATCCTCATGTCGATCTCCTTCCTCAGTCTGATATATTCTTACTCCTTTAAGCCAAATCTCCAAGTTAAAAATTCCCGTCTCATTCGATCTCCTAAAAGCATCAATGTCGCTGCTTCCTAGATTTATGGTAGAGTTGCCACTTCTGGAAAAGTTAAAAATGCGAGTTCTTCTTTGTTTTAACCTAAAATTTGCAAGTTTTAGCGTGTCAAATTGCTCGGTGTTGTAGTAGCAATCAACTTCCATCTCATGATAGTCGGCTTTGTCGTTCCAAACAGAGTTGTGGATGCTCATGGTAAAGGTGAGGTTATATGAAAGAGAAGTTATCGAGCTACCAACGAGCTCGAAACGGGTCAAATTAGCATTTATAATACTGACCTTTTGTGGCGGAATGACGTAATCAGCTATGATTGAACCTATAATGAAAGCAAATATTAGGAAAAATAAAAGGCAGAAACATGCACAAGCTGTTTTATTACTCATGGCGTGTGGTTATTCACCTTTGAGTATATATGTCTTGTATGTTTGATATAGAGAGAGAGAAGAGAGAGGGGGGGATATTTTTTTCTCTTTCTTTGTATGTAATTTATAGTGATTTCTCTTCCATTAGCAACCTCTTGGAAATTGGAAGGAAAAAAGTGTATCATCTTCTCTCTCTCTCTCTCTCTCTCTCTCTAGCTGTGACGTGTCAGATGGTTTGTTGGCATTAACAATTAATATTATCACTTTAATTATTCCTAAAGCTACATTGTATATTGCCAGAAATATGTGTGTATGTTATTAAGAATCACGCAAGTTGTTTTTCTCAGAAACTTTACAATGTTGACCATTTTAATGAAAATAATATATTATTGGACGAAATCAAATTCAAAAGAAAAAAAATATAATATTGCAAAAAGGAAAAATATGTTATTTGCCCCTTCCAATATCCTTCCATATAAGACTTCCATATATCATATTATTTCTTACTCGCGCATCAATATCTTTTCTATAACATTAACAATATCATTAGTCTTATAAAAAAAATATATAAGTAGAATTATTCCTGTAGCTACATTGTATATTACCAGAAATATGTATGTTATTTAGAATCACGAAAGCTGTCTTTCTAAGGAACTTTACTATATATGTTGACCATTTCAATCAAAAGATTTTTTTTGACGAAATTAAATTGCAAAAGGGAACTACACTTATCTTTGGAAAGTCAAAGCTTCTCTAAAAGAAAAAGAAAATATTAAGAATAAACAAAAATACAAGATTGATCGAGTTGACGTACTCCATCGATCTATTTCTCAACTATAAAATACATGCTTGAGGAACAAGCAAATTATCAAAATGCTTTCAACTTAATTTGTGGGCCCCACTGGGTACGTAACACGTTACACGCAACAAAGTATGGTGTAATTAATTATCTCTTGTTATATATTAATTAAATATTCCAAAAAAAACATAACTTAAAAACAAAAGAAGACATGCTTCTTATATTAATTTAAAATGTTTGAAGATAAAGAATCAAATGTCTCAATGAGATCATCTCACCACCTGGATTTTTTATTTTAAAATAGAATTACTCAAAATTATTTCGTTCAAACAAGCCTCGTCTGGTCTGATATTCGAAAACTAGCCTCCATCGATCCTAGGAATCGGTTGAGAAAACAAACGCAACCTACACCGGTCCTAGGGATTGGTGGAGCAATTTTTTTATCCATTTTCACACTCAGTATAGCAGTGCCACGGAAAATCCGAATTTTGTCTACACTGATCCGTAGGATCGGTGGAGGGTTCTTTAAAAAAAAAACCCGACGGGTCCTGGGTCTTGCCTCGTTTCCTATTTACCTTGTTTAATATTCTTTCCATCAAAGCTAAATCCTTCCACAATAATCCATGGCCTTGAAACACTTTGAATGAATTTACAGAAGTAGAGTCGGTGAAACTTGAATCAATATACTGGTGAAAGCTCGGTAGTGGGTTCCAAGAATGCAAATAAAAGCTCTCTCAGTCAAATCTGAATAGGGACCGGAGTGAAGAAAAATACTGGATGCTCCAAGAGCAGCACATATGGCACCTACTCAATATGATGAATTCATTCAAATTAAAACGAGGCTGTGAGCCAGGTGTTGACAAAAACTTAATCCCACATATGCTACGCTGCAAAGGCAAAGACTACAGCTGTAGGTCAGCTTTTGTCTACACCGATCCTAGGGACCGGTGTAGGTTTTTTGTGTAGTCTTTGGTGAAAACGGTCCCTAGGACCGGTGTAGAATGAATTTTTTTTACTCCACCGATCCCTAGGATCGGTGGAGGCTAGTTTTCGAAAATCAGACCAATTTAAGGCTTGTTTCAACAAAATAATTTTTAGTAATTCTATTTAAAAAAAAAATCCACCACCTGTGTGTATGGTTAAAGTCTAAGTCTGAGGTCATGTTTTGAATACTAATTTAATAATGGAAAATTTAACACTAAATCTGATCTGTGAACCATCATAATTTCTTAAAACAAGAAATTAGGTTGTAATGGAGGGATGTCAAATAATTTAGCAAGGAAACAAACAAAAAAATAATAAAATTAGTAAAAATGTATTTCTATTTCAGTTAATTGTCTCTCAGCAGTAACCTCTTTGTTCCATTCTGGTTTTGTCATTCCAAGTATATATAAACATACATGCAAGCATGTGTAATATAATCAATTCACTTTAATTAACACAAAAAAGAAAAATGGTTCGGCCAAGCTTTGCTGTTTATCTATGCCTTTGCTTGCTCATGATCAGCATGACTGGTGATCTACACAGTAAGATCATGTCTCTTTATTTATTTCTTCTTTATGCAATATGTAGTAGTATATTTTATATGTATGTGCCTACCTTTAATTCATATATATTTTTCATTATATCCATAAAAGAAAAAAAAAAGTGAATCTTAAGAAATATACTTTGTATATTTAGAGATCAAAATGAGTCAGTAATCTGTATGCAACCTTGTTAAAATATGTAAATTTGTACCATTGTTAAAATAACTGGATATTTTTGAAATAAATATGTAGGTGTTTCAGGTCAAGATTGTTGCACTGACCATCGTAAATGGAATGGCAATACAAAGTGTGTTAATAATGCAACATGTAACAGTTGGTGCTTAAACGGTTGTTCAAAAGGAGGATTTTGCAAAAAGAATAAGATAGACTGTCATTGCATTTGCTAATGGTCTCCAATTAAAACTCACTGCCACATAGAACAAATGTTCTAATTAATAAACTATGATGGCATGTAATAAAGCTTTGTTCTCATATCCAAAGTTGGATAATTGAATTGCCCTATTGTATTCTTCAAGTGTACAAGTAATTCAATTTTTCTTTTAACTTTTTTTTTCAGTAAATTTCTGCAGCATTGAAATTAGCGGTTTTCAAATCAGCTTAATAAATAATAAAAAAATTCCAAAAAATGTAAAATTTGGTATCCAAGTAGATTATAATATAGATTAAACATCTAATGATTTGGATTTGTTGTTTGGACATCAGAAAATAAAAAAAGCCCCGGCAGCAATTTAGCAATTTGTGCATTGGACTATGAATCACCGGATTCAAAGTCCAAATAGCCGATCCAAACAATTCATCTTGTGCTCCATATTAATATGTGCTTGGAGTCCAAATTTTACATTTTTTTACATTTTTTTTACTATTTATTAAGCACTTTAAAAATCGCTGATCCAACATAGCCTTTTGATCCAAAAAAAAAATCGGTACGCCATGTGACTCTTCCTTTACTTCTGTGCCTTTTCAAAGTTACGATTCGGCTCTTACTTATTTTGTAGGATTTTGACCAGACTCCATAAACGATGACGCCATATTTTACCGTGTCTTGCTTACGAAGTGACCCAATTTTTTATTTCTTTGTATGTTCTATTAATAAAAATTTCAGGTTTTTTCTGCTACAACATGTGCTGGTGATGATGCCTAGCTAAAAGTAAAACCTGTTATATATGATATCATACCACTGTATTACTTAAACTTGGCATCATATAATTACTGGCATTGTACTCCTTATATATATTGAAATTGAGAACTTTGATGTTTTAGGTAGGTCATTATATATATACTGGCATTGCCCCTTAATTTTCTAATACTGATGATTATCTGGCAAATATCAGCAAGTATGATAACAAAAAAGGTAAATTAAATCAGTACAATTTCAGGAATAATATAGGGTTTGCTAAGGGCTCATAAGGATCCTTCATGTCCAACACCGTCTAACACAATATTCATCAATGTAAAATCAGCAAAAATACGTACAGAGCCAAGTTAGCGAACGGAAGAGGGATCGAGTGACCGCAACCGAAGTATTTTGAAGTTAACGACACAGCAACAACTGGGAGCTGGCAGAAGAATTACTCACAATGGTCATATCTTAAATAGATATATATTTATTCTTTGTTTTCATTCCAATTTTCTGGTTATTTCTTTTTCCTAAATTCTCAATTTTCTTTGTTCACCATTTGGTATTTTTCATTCGTTTGACTTTTAATTTGTTCACCATTTGCTCATAAGGAACTCATATCTGATTAGTCGTTAATTTGTTGAAGCTGTCTTCAGGTTTCAGATCGAAACCTAAACCTTCTGTACTCTTTTCTTTTAATCAATATACAAGGACTAGATCCTTATTTTTTATCAAAAAAATATATTCCTCTAATTGTTTATCACCAAATCTTATAATATTGTTATTTGAGAGATATTACATGAAGGTCAAAGAAACAAAATAAGAAACAAGGAATTTCACAGGCTGTTATTTAAACATATTACATCACACACATTCTAAGTCTTGCAAATAGCAACCCATGGAAGAAAACGGATTCACCCAGGAGATAGGTGAACTGATCAGTGCATAGACCGTGAACCAAATCCCCAACTTGTCAGCGCGTTGGTTCAGGTGAACCGAGTTCAACCCAAACGGACGCGCATTTGAATTGATTTAAACTCAGCGCCTATCTCCCTGTCTCGCGTGCGCCTAGTGCACAAGAGCCACTCTCAGACCCTTCCTGTGGTTCACACGCACCCGGTGCAACCAAAAACTCAAAACAATTCAAATGTAAAAGACGTTACGCCAAGATAGACTGAGAAGCGGGCCCAGCTTGTTGGTCCCCTCTCCCACCATCCTCCTCGCACCAGACCCCATTTTTGAGCTTGAAAATCCCAGAAAAACAGAGGATTGTTCAGCAAACGCTCACCTGAGCTTGACAAAGTGTTCTCCCCTCTGCTCCCTGCAGGAATTTCCCTCAAGAAAAAAGTTTCTTCAATTGGATTCAAGACCGAGAAAGAACTCGAGATTTGATATACAAACCTAGCTGAAAGAAGCAAATTAAGCTCTGAGGTTTTAGGGACGATCTTAGGGGTCCCACACGACAGAAATGGACGGTTTAAAAGGAAGAGAGGTAACATAAAAAGTTTTACTGGTAAACCGTAAACATCATCACCAGCATAGGCTGTAGCAGAAAAATAGTCAAGCTAATATTAATTGTTGAACTTTAACATTATTCTAAAATGAGGTACATCATAATTTTATAGGCATTGAAAAAATATGAATTATAAAATCAAAATAGTGAGATACTTCATAATTTTATAAGGCTTTGACAGAATATAAATTACAGACTTCTAATCATTTTGGGAGCTCCATCCATTAATACAAACTGTCAAAAAATATGTGAAACAATTCTCAGAACTACTTACAAATTGAAAGAAGCAAATTTCAATAAAAATAAAATAATATCAATCAAAGAACCTATACAAATGAAAAATTGAAAATGGTACACTTACAGCTTGTATAAAATAACATTTTCTGTTGAAAACAACATTGGAGGCGGTCTTTAAAAGAACAATGGGATAATAACACAATACAAGTGAATGTGATGCAACATACGATAGAACTACACAAATTCTAAGCCTTCCAATAGCAACCGGCCAGCGATGGAAAGGCTTAATGGCACTTCACTGGCTGAAAGTTGGCTTGTGTGCTGCTATTTTGAGATGTGATCAGTTGCAAGTTCAGTTTGCATTGATAAGACAAATTAACATCGTAATCTCCATCCTCATTCTGAAATGTTCTTTTTCCTTTTAGCCAAATTTCCAAGTTAAAAAATCCCGTCTCATTCGATCTTCTAAAAGAATCAACGCCACTACTTTCTAGATTTACAGTAGAGTTGCCACTTCTAGCAAAGTTAAAATTGCGAGTCCTTCTTTCTTTTAGCCTAAATTTCCCAAGTTTTAGCGTGTCAAATCGCTCGGTGTTATAGTAGCAAGTAACCTCCATATCATGATAGTCGGCTTTGTCAAACCAAAGGGAGTTGTGGATGTTCATGGTAAAGGTTAGGTTATATGAAAGAGAAGTTATATATCGAGTTAGCAGAGAGCTCGAAGCGGGTCAAATTAGCATTTATAACAATGACCTTTTGATGTGGAATGGCGAAATAGGTTATGATCACACTGAGAATGAAACCAAAAATAAGGAAAAAGAATAAGCAGAAACATGAGCAGAATATTGTAAAATTATTACTCATGCCGAGTCGATGATTTGTGCCGGAAGAATAGCTGGTGGTTATCAGTTATCACCTTCGAGTATGTCTTGTATGTTTAATTGAGATGGAGAGAGAAAGAAGAGCTATTCTTCCTCATCTGTTTCTATGTAATTTATACTGATTTCTCCTCCATTTGTAACTTCTTGGAAGCATCAAACAATTAGTATCATTTTTTTATTTTTTCTTCTTCTAACATTAACAATATTATATATCAGTAGAATTATTCTGATAGCTACATTGAATATTACCCGAAATATTTATATTATTAGGAATGATGTAAACTGTTTTTCTCAGAAACTTTACTATATTGACCATTTCAATTTTTTGATGAAATCAAATTGCGAAAGGGAAGTACATCTATCATTTGAAAGTCAAATCTTCTATAAAAGAAAAATAAAATATTCTTTGTTTGACAATATTGGCTCTCACCTTCTCATGTATCATACTTATATCTACCAATCATTAATTAATTCCAGAGTTGAAGATTCTGTTTTTGGAAACACTAAATTTAAAAAAGGAATAAGGGGTAGGTCATTGTACAGTGATTAAAGCAATACTATTCTTAAAATTAATTTTCAGTCTAGTGATTAAAGCAATACTATTCTTAAAACTAATTTTTAGTCTAGTATTAAAGAAATGATCTATGTGTCGAAGATCACAGTTTAAAATATAATGTAATCCATAAAATATATCTATTTAAAAATCACAATAGCATATTCACGGCCAGCATACTAATATTAAATCCAATTTTTATTTTTGAGGAAAGCAATTTGCAAAAGAAAACTCTCTCTATATATTTTATTTATTTTTCATTTTTTTACTTGTTGAGATGCAATTTAGTTCTTTTTCCTTGAAGTTGCATTAGTGTTTTATGAAGTTGCCCATGGAATTAACACATATTTTTTTTGTTAATAACATTAAAAAAGAATTACATAACATATCATGACTTTCATGGAAATTTCAAATATGACATTTCCGCTGGATAATCCAACGAAACGCATTGCCAATTCCACTGGATTATTCAGCGGAATTATTTAGTTTTATTTTTTTTGCCTAATTCTGCTGAATAATGCAGTAGAATTAGTTTATTTTTTCTAACACCGCAAGATTCCTAATTCCTATTGTTAAAAAATAAATCTAATTCCGCTTCATAATCAAACAGAATTGGGTCAATGCAATTCTGCTGGATAATTTAGGAATTGGCCATGCATTACATTGGATAAATGTCATATTTAGAATTTTCCAAATAATGATGATATGTTATGTAATTTTGTTTTAATGTTATTAATATTTTTTTTGGGAATTAACATATACAACAGTATATATAACATTAACACAAACATTTGATTGCCTTTTCCTATAATTAGGTGATTATGTGTTTATTTTTTTAATTTACTCATTAAATATTAAGAATTAAATAAACATTAATATAAGAGTTGACTTCATCTATTTCTCAATTACAAATTAGATGCTTGAGGAACAAGCAAAAAAAGAATGCTTCCAGCTTAATTTGTGGACCATCTGGGTACCCACGTTACACGCAAGAAAGTATGTAATTTTCTCCTCTTATATTTAATTCAATCTTCCAAGAAAAAAAAAAACATGCTTCTTATATTAATTTAATTAAAATGTTTGAAGATAAAAAAGAGTCAAATGTCTCAAAGAGCTAATCTCACCACTTGTGATGTATAGTTAAAGTCTGAGTCTGAGGTCATATTTTCAATACTAATTTGACTCATAATTGAGACATTTAATTTGACTCTATCTTCAAACATTAAGTATGTGAATCTGAAATTAATTCCAGGAAACATGTGATCTTCTATCTTCTATTTTTTCTTGGAAGATTCAATAATTAATATAAGAAAAGATAATTACACAATACTTCTTGTGGGGTCATAATAGAAGAATTAATATGTTTCATTCGTGAATGTAAAAAATAATTTTTGTTTAGAATAAACCGACAGAAATTACTATTCGTGAGAGATAGTTACTTATTACCAAGTACCAACACTATTAATTAGTATATATATTTACCCATGCGGATAAAACATATTCTTGTAAAAATATAAATTATAATAGAGTTGAAAAATATGACCTTTAAAAGTCTGAATGCGCCATCTCTAGCTAGCTAGCTAGCTTTATGTCTGGAGGTAACTAGTTTAGTTGTGTATATTCCATTTTATAGGGAAAATTATATAAAATGCTCTTCTTTCAAAATTTATCAAACAAAATACTCCTCCATTAATATTAATTACTAACAACCTTGCAGAGGAATGCGGCTCAGCTCTAATTTTCTCCTCCCTTTCCACCACACCTACACCTACTCCTTCCAATTAATTACATTCTTGCATGTCTTCCATTCTCATGATAAGGCCCAAATGTCAAGAGGTAACTAGTTTAGCTAGCTAGATATATATCCACTAGATCTGCTTACTGATCTGGAGGCAAATCATACTTAATTTTTTTTATTTAGAATATGACAAACAGCTTAACTAGTAGTTGCTGTTGTTATTTTAATTACGACATATCATATAACTAGAACGCTCTCAATTAGGCTGCCATGGCGACTGGAGGAGGAGAAGGGACTGCAGTCACGATCCATTCTGACTTACTAGACTGCTCCATTTGCACCTATCCCCTGCGCCCTCCAGTCTATCAGGTATATATATATATATATTTCTGGTTCAAGGTCTTGTTTGCACTTGTTAGAAATTAACAAGGTTGGTAATTGGTAAAAAGATGACAAATATTTCTTTTCATTTTTTTTTTTTTTTTTTGTGTGTGTGTTTGGATGTCATTTGCAATTATCTCAAAAGAATGACGAGTGTTCAGTCTCCTTTTTTGTTTCCCTCATCTCCAACATTTGATGATAGACACAAACATACGATCGATAATTGTTGTTGAGATTTTAAATCCAGAAAGATGCAAGTTCAATTCGCAACCAAGAACTGCAGTAGTTAAAATTTGTAACTTAATTTGGTACAACCTAAAGCATTTTTTATTATATCTTATATTGCAAAAGCAAAAACTGAACATCAATTCACTTACTTTTGACAGTGTCAGAATGGTCATGTGGTGTGTCGATCCTGCTGGTCTAAAGTACAATACAAGTGTCCCATCTGCAAACTTCCCGCACTATGCCGTAATATCGCACTTGAGAAGGTTTTGGAAGATGCACATCTCCCTTGCTGTTACGTCAATTTAGGTTGCCGCAAGATTGTTTCCTACTCACAGTGGCAAGTGCACACTGATTCGTGTGAGTTCGGTCCGTCTTTATGCCCAATTCCAGGATGTGCTCACAAGGCCTTTTCAGGTGCAAATTTTTGTTGGTCGATACGTACTCTTTTGTCCCAGTGGTAGTATAACTAATCCACTAACATGTAAGAAAAACAATTACCGTAAGCATAAAAATGCATGGATTAATATTGTGGAATGTCTGTGGCATCAGGTGTTAGTTGGTACTGCAGTAACTGCGCACGGTTGTACTGTTCTCAATTAAAACTTAAACCGCATATAGTACAGCTTACTAAAAGTTTGTCTTATGCATAGCCTTGATAGGCAAATTAATCTTGATTTCTCAATTTTTGTGACAAAATTTTTTTTGCCAAATCAAACTCTATTTTGGTTCCCTTATTAATTTGTTTATGCATAATGTTGTAGGAGAATGGCTGAGACATTTTCTGAAACGCCACAGGTTCCCCCGCAATCACTTCATTTATGGTCAATCCTGCAATGTACTATGTAATGGAAAGAATCTTTATTATACCTTACTTGGACCCGGTGAAGATCTGTTTCTGCTTGTGAAGGAACCCATTTTCAATGTTGGGACTGCTATTTGTTTGTATTACTTTGATGTGACCCATCAGGGCCAGTGGCGGAGCCACAGTTCTGCAGGGGTAGGCAACTGCCTACCCCTGGAATTTTTTCTTTCTTTTGACTATGTTTTTTAATGGGTCTTGCGTACTCCTAAATTTGTAACTGCCTACCTCTTGATTCAATTCGGAGTAGCGATTGTCAATTCAAACTTCAGAGATAGTTTGTGAGTCGTTTAATCTAATTAGAAAGAAATGTATTTTTAAATCTTTGTTCAATTCGGAGTATTGATTCTCCTCCACTCAATTAATACCAATTGTTTTAGAAATTACAAGTAATTGTTTTAGTAGTTTTGGTATCAATTAGTAATTTATTAAAAATTACAACTGATTCGATAGGCAGATGCAATTTTGTAGGTGAGTGGAGGCGGAAAGAGAATTATAAATGCGATTCGAATCCGAACTCAATTTCTGCCCACCCCTGACTCGAGTCCTGGCTGCGCCACTGATCAGGGCAAAACTGTTTTCCCATATGAACTTGAAGTGATTAGTCGTTATAATTGTATAACGAACTCGGTGCACTTGAAGTCGCATGTTGTTTCTTTCAAGCAGTGGAAGAGGGGGCAAGTGCGTGCTTCTTCCCTTGTGGTACCATTAGGGTTTACAGAGTCGGAAAATATGTCGGTACGTGTTTTAATATATTAGAGTTTGATGCAATCTCGTCAGACTGAAGAAGATGATCTTCTAGGATGGTTCTATCTATATATATAACTCAATGTCAGTAATCTCCTTGTTTGTTTTGATTGTATAGTATTTTCTTTGTTTGTCATCAGCATTGGAACTAAATGGTAGACTGGTATTTTGATATGCTACTTGCAATGAAGTTGTCTTTAATTTGAAACTCAAGTTTCAGTTTAGTTTATATTAAGGTCTTTATTTTGACACTTAAAAGGTTCAGTTTTGTTTGCCACTGGTGTTGTATTGCTTGGAAGCAAAACAAGTGGCAGTCGGCTACCGGCCTATACATAAATCGAACTACTTTAGCAAAAAGGAAACGATAAGCTTTCCTCTTAACATATCAGTTACATATGTTGGAAATATCATTATGATTGTAAAATGGTAATTTAAATTTCGAAATGTTATGATAACGATTGTCATTATGATTAAATTTTCAGAAAGATATGTCCAGAAAAATGTAAATTCTTCAATAAGAATGCTTAATTGGGTCATTTAAGAAGGAAAAAATTATCCTTTGATAGCTATAAAAGAACAAAAAAAATTCAAGGAATTATAAGAGAGCCAATCTAGTATTGTTTGAGTTTGTAATCTCAGTTCTTAGCAGAGCGCCTCCTTTTAATTTTCAAATGGCCAAATTTTCCGGCACCAGGTGAGGAACCTTCAAATATGTATGGCAGATAACCCGTTGCCGCCTTGTACCGTTGCTGGATCTGAAACCAACATGACAAGTACCTCATTAGTTTAAAAATACGCATATTTACATCCGAAGAAGTAGCACAAAACAGTATATAAGCTTCCAAGTTATTACCTCTAAGATTTCTTCACTGCTTCTAATGCAGTTGCGCCCGATTACACAAACTGATCCGCCAGAACCGCCACCTGTGATCTTTGCTCCAAAGAGACTGGATGTGCCGTCATGAGACGACTTCCTGTGCTGGAACTCTTGCACCAGGTTCACCAGTAGATCAGTGCCATCTGACCCGAGTCCACATGCACTATAGCTATAGTGGCACTGCAACAACAGAAACAAAATGTCAAAA
Organism: Carex rostrata; assembly: GCF_964058835.1. NCBI lineage: Eukaryota > Viridiplantae > Streptophyta > Magnoliopsida > Poales > Cyperaceae > Carex > Carex rostrata. The sequence continues at coordinate 2,161,595 of NC_135930.1, forward strand.
TATTGGAACTTTGCTAACTAAATATTTGCTCCTACCCTTGAAATCATGTCGCTGTCATATCATGTCACTATTGAAATCATAATGATATCATGTGCTCCTTTTGAACCAACATAATTTCTTATATGATTCCTCCAAGACAAGAAAACATCTTGTAATTCCTTTAGATAAACCCAAAATTTCTCATCCAACTATGCTAAGGTAAATAAATTATTTCATTCTTATAGAAAAGATAACATTTAGCTCAGGAAAATAAAGAATGAAGAAATTATAGGAGCAAGAGCAAAACCTGATACATGAGTTCCCCAAGAGATGACAATTGCTCGTCTTTCTTGGCTGCAGTTAACAATGCCTTGAAAGCCTGAAACCAAAAAACAATTGAAGTAAAAAGTAATTTGGAAAAAGTATGAAATAAAAATCTCAAAGTGTTATTTTAGAGAACTATGAAAAGAGACATGTCACCTCAACACGAAAATTTTCATAGACAGGATGTCTCGTAGGTGCCTTAACACTATATGATCTCTTTGGATCAACAGTTGTTACTCTATCATTATGATCACCGTACTTTTTCAAAAACTCATCTCCACTTGTGCTCTCAGGAAGTTCTTTTGCATAAACCCCTTCAAATCTAAACAAAACCAAGCAACTCAGATACATATATTGCCCTTCAAAACAAGACTGAGGCAACAGTACTATGCATAGCACGGATTGGTCCGTACTACAGATCAATATCTCTGTTAAAGTCCAAACAATCATATGAACCGTACAACATGATCTCCATGTGAAAATGTACTTGAAGATAAAATTTTATTATCTTTTTAGATAGGTAGATAATCAATTAACCTAGACCATTCAAAAATAGTGATTTTCTACCTATCGAAAAACATATTAAAACAATTGTAAAAATGTAAAATTTGTGTTACAACTACATTTTCATATGGAGATCATGTTGAACGGTTTAGATCAACTGTTTTGACCTTGAAAATGGTGATATTGATCCATAGTATGGAAATCCGCGCTATGCATAGCCTCACAGCCCTCACTCTCAAAACAACTCATCTTCATGTACTTTTTTAGAAACTAACCTGTGAGGCTTTAGATTGCATAAATATTCAAGGGAGGCTTCAGATTTCAGAAGCTGAGTAAAGCTGTCGGCTTGTGTTAGACTGTTAGAGTTGGTTGTAGATTCAGAAACCAGAGTCGATGCTTGAGACTTGATTATTTTTCGACCCATGTAGGTACCTACTCGAACTGATCCATAGTCGGTCCCACCAACACTACATAATAAACACCATGTAATTAAGAAAATTTCATCCTTATATACATAAATCACATAAAAGAGGGACTTAAAATTTTAAAACTGTATACTAAAGTTACATTTGTACCTGTGACGTATTCCCGAATCAAGACCCCAGAATCTTATGTTAGTCGGTATAGTTACCATTTCTTTTACCTCTGCTGGCTGCAATCAACAGTGAAAAAGGGTTCAAAATAAAAAGGCAGGGAAGTAAACTTGCAGAAAAAGTTTTGTTCGGATGAGATTGTAACACAAACCTGACAAACCATCGCAAGCAATTTATTTTCTTCGCCACAAGCAGATGTCATCTGATCCATAACCCCACAAGGAGCTCCTACTATGTGATTCTCAACCTATCACAAATTTTGAAATTTAGTTAAATATTACATCTAGAATTACATTAATTCAAAAGATCACATATACAATTGATAAATTAGCATTCGGTAATACCTTTTGACAAAGCAATGCAAGCTTCCTTGGTTCGATATTTAAACCTAATTTAGGGAAGAATCTCCAGTAAAAAGATTGACAGAGAACACATAAAAGAAAATGAGTGAGGCCATGGTACTATGCATAGCGCATATTGGTCCGTACTATGGATCAATATTTTCATTTTTAAGTTCCAAATGGTCACTTTTGTCATGGCATTTCAAAACAAAAAAAGTTCGAAACAGTCAATCTAAACCGTTTAACATGATATCAATATAAAATTGTACTCAGAATTTTTTTACCATGAGTTTTTATATTGGCAAAAAATCACTTGATCAAAAGATTCTAGACCATTCAAAAGTAGTGATTTTCTACCTATCTAAATAATTAGTAAAATATTTTGAAAAATGTCAAATTTAGTAAACAAGTACATTTTCATGTGGTGGTCATGTTGCACGGTTCAGATTGACTATTTACTTTAAAAATGAAGATATCGTTCCATAGTACGGACCAAAGTGTGCTATGCATAGTATTATAGCCTCACTCAGAGAAAATTATTCAAAGAAAAATAAAAAGGATAACTATGAGCAGCAGCAATGGCAGACATAGTGGCGACCTCCACTGCAGCAGAAGAAGAGACACCCTTTCCTTCTGGTACAGCTGATGATACCTGTTGTTTCATATTATTAGATGAGCAGGAATACTGGTATAGTCAAGAATTGCAATCTTGTTTATGTAACAATACGAACTACAAAAACAATCCGATATCGCCCTTCGATTTTCCCCAAAGGGAATATTTGGGAAAGTTCAAAGGGGACAATAGATAACATACCAGTATGGAAATGCTGTCAGTAAAATGAACACCAAGCTCTGTCATCAATACCAGAATAGTTCCAGCAACATACGCTGCCCATCTAATACACAGACAATGCCAAGTTAAAATGAATAAATTCACAATGAACAAAGGAAATTGTGCTTATCCATGAAAAAAGATGGAAGCAGGGGCTGTCCGATGCCCAGTAGGAGCCGTCCGGTCCACATCAAGAGTCGTGCCAATAACTTTAACATTCGGTGATCAAGTTTGCACGGATCTTGTTGCTGATTGGATGGCTCCAACCGGTCATCAGACCGAATTTTGTCTGATGTCCCTTGTACCGCAAACCCCCCCCCCCCCCCCCCCCCCCCTCCCCCAACCCACACCTCCGGAAAAAGATAAGCAGCTTGAAATTACTTCTGAGATGGATCCTGGGAGAAGTATTTGTTAGCCTTCTCATAAGATATTGGCTGATCTCCTTCGACTAAATCTAAGAGGTCCATATCAAATGTTGGGGCACGATTGCTTAGCTCTGACCCGAAAGATACCTATGCATATAAAGTTTAAGAAACAAGAACTGTTAGTTATAGTTTGTTTATATTTTTTAAGGATACAAATAGGAGGAAATTATTTTTAAAGAAAACAGTAACAGTTAACATATAACATACAATTTGAAGCACGGGAATATGGTCATGGCCTTTCTCGAGATGTCTGGCTTGAGTATGTTTCCATAATTTATGTTTGCTTGGGTGGTTCCTCTGAACAGCAACATGGCATGCCTCTTTTATCGGCATCTTTTCATTTGTCCATTTACATAACCAGGCAACAAGGACAGTGTCAGAATATAAATACACAATAAAATTTCAACATTTCAAATTGCAACATTTAATAAGCAAGGTTAAAAGGTGACACCCTAGTATATTATATATAACACTTACCAATTCTTCCGGAATCGCCACAGGTATAAAAGAACTTTTATACCATACTTTTTATTTTTTTAATAAAGGGTAAACTGGGTGCTTTATAAATTTAAAATAATGTTTTAATTGGAAAGGCAATAAATTGAGTCAATTTGTGAGTTTTTGAAATTTACATGGGTAAATATGATATTATGAACTTTAGAGGGGGGGAATACATAATTTTGTGATTTTTGGGGGGTGTACATGAAATTCTCCCGATTTAAAACAAGGTAAATGGGAATATAACCTGTAAAACAAGGCTGCCAGAATAGTCAGCAATGCCACCCATAACATCCAGTCTCCCAGGTGCTCTTGCCACATAAATCTCTTCCTCCCAGTTAAAAAGAGCCGAAGCAGCAGCTCTCTCTCTAAGCTGTCTTTTCTCAAGGCTGTGTGGGTCCCCAGAAACAGCAAGCACAGATAAGCTTTTTATAAAAGCTACTGTATCAGATAAACCTTGTGTATCCCCCTCCAATAGCTCAAAATCCTCAACACACCTTCAGTAACAGTAATTTAAGCTGTTAATGTAATTGCAGTAAAATACAACAACTGTCTGTGCCGAATTTTTTATTAATAGAAAATAAATTATTAAAATATCGAGATTCAATACCGTTTGCATTTTTTTTTTAAAACTAAGAAGAACGGGGTAATACAACCCGTCCCTGCGGACGGACCAACTGAACCCGTCCGGTTAACAAACAATTAACCAAACTAACCAACTAAACTAAAACCAAACTAACCGAAAAAAAAAAGCTTGGACGGGGAAGTCCAACCTGTCCCACATAATTCAATAACGACAAAAACGCACCGCACGAAAAAAGAAAAAAGAAAAAAAAAAAAAAAAATCGGGACGGGGTTGTCAAGCCCGTCCGAGAAAATTCTGCAAAGTTACATTATATTATTATATTATATTATATTATATTATATTATATTATTATATTATATTATATTATATTATTATATTATATTATTATATTATATTATGATTTTATATATATTATATTATTATATTAATATACTTATATATATATATTATATTATGAATAGAACTAGTTTAGTTGTGTTTAAGTTCACCAAAGTGTTTGGTGAGCTTAACTCCAAAACTTATTAAATCGGTTTCAAATTACGAATCCAAACCGTTAGAACCTGCCTATCTTGCGAGTGATGCATCTACATGTGAAAATTTTAAACGTTCGAATTAATTTAGTATAAAGTCAAGCGGTAAAAAAAAGTTCAAAAAATAAATGCACTAAAATTAATCTTTACCGTTAGTGCATTTATTTTTTGAACGTTTTTTTACCGCTTGACTTTATACTAAATTAATTCGAACGTTTAAAATTTTCACATGTAGATGCATCACTCGCAAGATAGGCAGGTTCTAACGGTTTGGATTCGTAATTTGAAACCGATTTAATAAGTTTTGGAGTTAAGCTCACCAAACACTTTGGTGAACTTAAACACAACTAAACTATTTCTATTCATAATATAATATATATATATATATAAGTATATTAATATAATAATATAATATATATAAAATCATAATATAATATAATATAATAATATAATATAATAATATAATATAATATAATATAATAATATAATATAATATAATAATATAATATAATATAATATAATATAATAATATAATATAATATAATATAATATAATATAATATAATATAATAATATAATATAACGTAACTTTGCAGAATTTTCTCGGACGGGCTTGACAACCCCGTCCCGATTTTTTTTTTTTTTTTTTTTTTTGCGATTTCTCGGACGGGCTTGACAAACCCGTCCAGGTTCTTTTCTTTTTTTTTTTTTTCTTTTTTCGCGCGGTGCGTTTTTGTCGTTATTGAATTATGTGGGATGGGTTGGACTTCCCCGTCCAGGTTTTTTTTTTTTTTTCGGTTAGTTTGGTTTTAGTTTAGTTGGTTAGGTTGGTTAATTGTTTGTTAACCGGACGGGTTCAGTTGGTCCGTCCGCAGGGACGGGTTGTATTACCCCGTTCTTCTTAGTTTTAAAAAAAAAATGCAAACGGTATTGAATCTCGATATTTTAATAATTTATTTTCTATTAATAAAAAATTCGGTTTGTCTGTGTAATAAGTACACTTTAATAAAATAAAATAAACTTTAATTCTAGAAAATAACTCTCTATTCTACTATATGCTAGAATAAGAATCTCTATTTCCTTCTTATTCTTGTTAATTCCTCCCAAAGCCTGAAAAAGATTACCCTATTCTCCTATTCTTACAGATCTACTTTCTTTTTTCACTCTATTCTCCTCTATTTTACAGATCTCAGTTAGGGCAAGCCAGGTTTCCCTGGTGACTTGTAAAGAAAACTTCCTTGGCATAATACAATCGTTAGTAGGCTAACCACCACTAAACCTTCAAACAAGAAAAGTATATGTGGCCAGAAAGAAAACTCACAACTCGGCATGAAACATAGTTTCACTGTTGTCAGCAGTAGGGTTTTTAGCATGAAGAGAAATTTCCTTCTCAGAAAGAGAGTACCAATCAGGGACATCAACATCTCTTTCCAGTACTCCCTGCAGCTGGTATCCCAGAACTATAGCATCCCTAAGTCGCCTTGCTCCACTCAACTGCATTTTATAAACAGTTATGCTGCAAGTACCATTTTGAGAAATCATTATAGTAAGATACAAGTAATATACCTTATTAGAAGCATACTTCTTTCCAACAGCAATGTCTTGTAATATGCTAGCAACTATCTGCATAGAGAAATTGCATCTACATAACGAATGTAACAATGGTGCAAGCTAAAGACTGTTAGACAAACATATAAAAAGAAATAACTACTAGTTACCTCTCCACCATTAATCTGACCATCATAACAGGGCTTAAGAGTAAAAGCACGCTCTAGGTAAGGCTTCCAGTGGCCTGTAAGTAGGTCCCGCCTTATCATCTCCACGCCTCCCTGGTAATACTGCTTACAAAAAGAAAATTGGGGTGTCAAACATAATCTTTGAGTGAGGCTATGGTACTATCAACTATGCATAGCACAGATTGGTTCGTACTATGGATCAATATCTCTATTTTCAAGGTCCAAATAGTCGATCTGAACTGTTCAACATGATCTCTGTATGATAATGTTTTAGATAGGTAGAAAATCACTTGATCTAAAAAATTTAGACTATACAAAAGTATTGATTTTCTACCTATCTAAAAAATAGTAAAAAAGTTCCAAGAAATGTAAAATTAGTCGCAAGTACATTTTCATATAGAGATCATGTTGAATGGTTCAAATCAATTATTTGAACTTTCAAAACAAAGATATTTATCCATAGTATGGACCAATCTGCACTATTCATAGTATCATAGCCTCACTCATCTTAAAGCAAGGAGTTCTCTGATATTTGTTTCATCAAGAGAAAGAAAACCAGAACCTCAAGCATATTCCTCAGAAATGGCTCTTCATTGAAATAATCCCTTCGGACGAAAACAAATGGCAACTTGTAAGCCAAAGCCTCACTAACTGCACCATATCCAATTTTCCCTAAAGGAGAAGAAAGCAAAGGCAAATAATTCTCAGGTAAAATCACGGTACATTTCATAAAGTTGATAAAACAAAGAACATAAACTTTCGTTATTTGTGCATCATTCATACCAAGCATGCAATCAGATGCTGCAATAAGGTCAGGTGTATAAACATCCTTTGGAAGCTTCACAAAATTTGGAGGGAGCTCTTGATTCTCTGATGCACCACACACCTTCAAATTGATATAATCAACAATATCTCATACAATGATCTTGTAAACAAAATTGTACAGTAATAAAATTAAATACTAAAACAGTAGTTAGTATAATACCAGACAGACCCAATCATCTGGCAAACACTCTTGCTTTAGATTCCATCCGGCCGGCTGACATACACAAAATAAGCATGAACAAAAATATTTAATCTTCATGACACCTGAAGTTGGTAGGGGCGTTCAAACGGTCAGTTCGATTAAAAAACCAAATGAAAACAGTCAAACCAAAATTTTATCCGGTTTTCAAAAATCTAACTGAACCAACCGAATTAAACTTCTCAACCGAATATCAACCGAACCAAAAAAAAAAAAAATGAAGTAAATTTTAGTTTGTTTGGTTGAACTGAAATAAGAGAGATTAAATTTTAAAAGGTCACAACTCAATACATTCACAAATACATTTAATAATCATAGAAATAAATATCAAGATATATATCAGTCGACCCAACATAAGAGAGATTAAAGCAAACCTAATATAAAAAACCACAGTAATTCAAGTAAATATCAAATAAATTTTGGTTTGTTGGTTGAACCAAAATAAGAAAGATTAAACCAAACCAAATATAAAAGAACCAAAGTAATTCAAAAAATCAACCGAACCATTTAAACCAAAAAACAGAACCATTAATCCAAAATTTGCTGGTTCGGTTGAAAACAAAATAAACTGGATCCATTGAACACCCCTAGAAGTTGGTACCAGTAAATTTTCAGATGTAAACATAACTGCTCTTCTCTTTTTATCTTTTCCAAATATGCTCAAATAATGTAAGGTACAATTACCTGTCCCCCAAAATTGAAGATCAAAACTTTCACATCATCACTGATCCCAAGTTCCTTCCTCACCTATCTTGGTAAAAAAAAACCAAGCTAAGTAAAACAGACACTTTTTCTAACAAGTATTCTTTCAATAGAGGAAGTACTACCTCAGACCGAGATTTTTGTAATCTTCTGACAACCAATGGTACATCAATCATATCTCGAAAAGCTGGCACTGCAAGACATAATAAGTGTAAGGTTAGTTACCACAGTTTTCACAAAGGAAGAATAGAAGAAAAAAATACACCAATTGTACCAAGAGGTGTGACATACTTGGACAGGACCCAGGTAATCTAAGCACAAACTCACAATGGGAATAGTCTTCAGCAATCTGCAATTTACTGGTACTTAGATTCTGTTTTCACAAAAAAAAAACAGAAAAAAAAAAACAGGAAGCTAATAGCCGCACCTGCCACACAACGGAGCGGTAATGATGACCAGCTGCCATTACATACTCTGAATATATAAAATCCCAACTACAAAACAAACAGTTTATGTTGTTTAATGAGGCCTCATTTCAAGGAAATTAAGAAACCATAATAAAATGAGCAATAATTTTACCCAAAATTTGTTACACAAACTGAGCGAATTCCAGCATCAGCTGCTGCCCTGCAGCCAACAGGCACAACATCCAAGACCTAACCAGAAATTGTAGCAACATGTCATATCTCATAACACATAGGTGGAAAACAAATATTACACTTGAAAGGTAATAGTAATAGATCATTAAATATATTTACGGAGTACTGAAGCATATATATTTACCACAAGATTGGCCTTGATAGACTTGAGCCATTGAACCTCTGTAGCTAAAATAGAGTCACGAGGGACAACTGCTGTCTGATTATACTGTATTCCAAAATTGAAGATAAGGTTTAAGGAAAAAAAAATAAGAAGGGCAAAAGTTTGCGTAATGAAGAGGGAAAGAAACAAATATTAATAAAAAATTAACATTCGAGTGAGGCTACTGTATTATGCATATCACATATTGTTCCGTACTATGGATCAGTGTCTTCATTTTAAAGTCCAAACAATTGATCTGAAACCGTTCAACATGATCTTCGTATGAAAATGTACTTGTAGATCAAATTTTATTTTATTTTTAGATTTTTTTACTATATTTTTAGATAGGTAGAAAATTTAATCTAAAGGTTCTAGACCATTCAAAAGTAGTAATTTTCTACCCATCTAAAAAAATAGTAAAAAAATAAAAAAATAAAATCTAAAATTTAATCTGCAAGTGCATCTTCAAATGGAAATCACATTGAACGGTTCAGATTGACTATTCGAAGTTTCGAACTTTGAAAACAAAATTATTGATCCATAGTACGAACCAATCTGTGATATGCATAGTACCATAGCATCACTCTTTCTGTTATATCTGCAAACAAAGAATGGTTCTGAATGGTTGTAAAAAACTAATATGTACCTTTTCTAAAGAAGCAAGTGGATCCACAGTTAAAGCATCAGCTTGTACAGCTCCACAGTCAAGTAAGACCTGAAATTTTGTTCAAAGATTACTGCTTAATGGAATTAAGGATTTTATTTTCATTCCTGTAAGTCTTTATCTAAGTTTGACTTGTTACAACTAGAGTAAAATATCAGGAAAAAGAATTATTACAAGAACTTCTTAAAAAGAAAAGTAACATAATTATTTCTTTTGTTTATGAATTGGAGCAGTAATTGCCCTTGAATTAAATTTAAATTATAAAGACAGAAACCTCGCGAATATGAAGATTGGGAGACTGGATCTCTCCAGTGAAGACAAATTTGGGTGCACCTGTTACAACATGCACTTCATGACAAGCTGCAATTAGATGCCTTACCACCTGGAAAAAAGAATACACCATATATAATTTTTTGACACATGAAAAGGTTGTCATAGTCTAATGCACTATATTTCTACAATGAGTTAAACTTTTTACTTATTATACTTAGATAATAATCCCAATTTGCAAACCACTGAGTTAAATCAAGACATTAATCCAGCTAATTGATTCTAAGGCAAAAAGTAGAGTATAGATTTATTAAACGCTTTGACACAAGATATTAATTTATCAAAAAGTAATAACATGAATAAATAAAATCTAGGCACCAGCAATCCATCTTAGTTAAACTGGAAGGAAGTCTAATACCTATTTATTTCCAGATATACCCTAATTTGCACTTGATTGAAGCTCATTTGAGACCTTATCTAGATAATTGACAAATAAAACCTAATTGACTGCCGATTTCATTCTCAATATTTCATTTAAATTCAGCAGAACTAAAAAAATGGTGGAATTTCATTTATACCCCTCAAAAATCTCGAAATTATGCAATTCACCCTCTAAATTTAAAAAACTCACAACTTTACCCAATTTATTGACTTTTCTACTATAACTGAGTAAATTTGAGAGTTTTTTTAAATTTAGAGGGTAAATATGATATTATGAATTTTAGAGAAACAAATACGTAATTTCAAGGTTTTTGAGGGGTATACATGAAATTCCCCCTAAAAATATAGCAAAATGGAAGATGAAACTCTAAATTCATAAGGTAGTTTACCTCCACAACCCGGGTAGCATGGCCTAATCCATGGCCAGACACATAATAAGCAAAAACAAGATGCTCCTTAGAAACTGAGACTAATCCCTGCTCCTCCATTTCACAAATTCTCACTTCCTCGATGCCCCCTATTTTTGTGCAAAAACTCTATATTAGCTTACTGCTAGCAAAAACTATAAATTAGCTTACTTTTTTGTTTATTTTTGTCAAAAGTAATCCCAAATTTGTAGAAAAAACTTAATGTTAAGAAATTCACTTGCAAAAACAAAGAAACATTTCTCCCATTGTATATCTAACATTCTTATTATTAAGAATATTGTCAAATCAGATATTGTCCAATGATTATCAGGCAACACTAATTAAGCGATTTTTCTAAGAAAACCTCATTTATAGATACTTGTGTGGATCAAACATTTCAAGTGGAAATCAGTAAACTGTATACTGTAACATAAGTAACTAGGATTTAATGCTCCCCCTTGATTTCTGTAAATCAAAATATAATCAAACCAAGCCTCCATTTCTTGATTTAACATATAATTGAGCGAAAATGAGATTCGCATCAAGTGAATTAATCAGCATTAGCTTCGTAAAGTGAATATAAGAAGAAAGAGACGTACTAATCAATCAAATCAATTGATTGATGTAAAGGAATCGAAGAGAAGAAGACAGAAAAAAGTGAAGATGATGATACCTGATCGCGAGAGGGAACTTTATTCGAAGATATTTTCCAATGGATAGAAGAAGATAATTTGGAATTAGCGAATTAGAATATAAAATGGCAGGATATGTTGAGCTGAGAGCCTGAGACTGACAAAATAATTCACCTAAAGTAACTCAAATTTGATTTTAGATCCGAACTGTCAGATCGGTTTAGATCTCGGACTGGATTGACCGGATTCTGATCGGACGGGACGTATCTAAACTCAAATTTGAGTTACTTCAGAGGATCTGAATTAGAATTTAAAATGGCAGATCTGTTGAGCTGATAGTCGGAGTCGGAGACTGACAAAATCATATCACCTAAAGTAACTCAAATTTAAGATTAGATCAATACCGTCAGATCTGTTTAGATCTCGGACTGGATTGACCGGATTCTGATCGGACAGTACAAATCGAAAATCAAAATTTAAGTTATTTCAGAGGATGAATTAGATTTTAAAATGGCAGGATCTGTTAAGCTGAGAGCCTGACACTGTAACAAATTCATATCACCTAAAGTAACTCAAATTTTGAGCTGAGATTAATAACGTCAGATCACGAAATGGATTGGTCCGGGTACCGATCGAACGGTTTAGATATAAATACAAAATTTGAGTTACTTCAGAGAATCGGAATTAGACTTTCAAAATGGCAAGATCTGTTGAGCTGTACTGACAAACTAATATCACCAAAAGTAACTTAAAATATAAGTTTAGATCAAAACCGTCAGATCTGTTCTGGCACGAATATTAATGGGATTCGTGCATTCTATATTCTGATCGGACGGTCATAATCTAAATTTAAAATTTATGTTACTTCAGGGAACTGGACTCGGACAGTGACCAAGTGGGACGGATAGATGCCAGCGAGCGCTTCGGATCGGATGTGTTCTGTTTCTGTAGATTTAGGTGTAAACCAGGCCAAATCCAGCCCAATAATGGCACTGATAGTGAAATATAGTCAAAAAGTTAAAACAGAAATGGACTTTTAAAAGTTTCTAATTTTCAACTGGTGAAACTGGTGCAGGACCGTACATCAAACTCTCAAGTTCCAATTTAATCAATGTAAATTAGGATTTGACTTTAATCTTTAGATATTTATGTAAATTAGGATTATTTTTCATGCTACTTTGAGGGGAAAAAATTGCTTAGTAATTGTTATGTTGCATTTATGTGAGGCTATTATGCTACGGTACATAATTCAGATTGCCTCCGGTACCGTAAAAAAAAAATTCTATTAGAATTAGTGCATCTGGACTGTTCTTTTATTCTAGCACGTATCTTAAAGGGACCCTACATCTTCAATAGGCAATAGATCTTAAGTTAAGTTCGATTGAGACTAATATGAACCATAAAGTTATGAATTCTACTTTAATAATAAATTTTGTACAGATATTGGTGATTTCATACACAGTTGTGGTTTAAGTGGCCGTGTGTGTATAGTTGAGTTTATTTCGCGCGAGTGTCTCTTTCTATTACATATTGTTATTTTGAAACTTTTTAGCATACAAATATGATATGTCATGTATGATTAATATTTATGTAGTAGTGATTTTAGTGAATTTAACTTAATAATTGCTTTATTGATTATCCCTCATAGTTATAATTAGAGCTAGCAAAAAAAATCGTAGTTTGTGATTTAATTCGGGTTTGAATCGAGTTTAATTTGATTCGAAATGGGTTCGAATTGAAACGAATCAAATCAGGTTCGGTTCAAAATTAATTCAAACCAAACTCAAACCTAGCCTGGTTCGATCGAAATGGGTTCACGAACTTTTATGGTTCGAATCTCATAATAGAATCGACCGTTCATTTACCTGATGAAATTAATAAGATAGAGAGTCATAATTTAACTTAGCCGACGCTCCCTCGCTCTCAAATCTCAATAATCTAGTTCTCTCTCCGCATCTCCCTAACTCACTCTCGCTCTAAAACCTAGCCGACGCTCTCGGCGACTGGCTGTCTCTCCGGCCGTCACTTCTCTCTCTGACCCAGATAGCTGTCTCTCCTCTCTCTTCGGCCGTCTCTCCTCTGCCTTCTCTACCTTTCGGATTCTCACTTCATTAGATAGTCCGATCGAGGGTTTGATCGAGTGAGCACTCGAAGTACTATTACTTGTTTTACTGCATATTTCAATTCTTGTACTTAATCCTCTTTTTACGATTATCTGTTGTGATGTATTTTTTCATGAACAAGTTTTCAATTTACCAACACTTATTTCATACCAGTAAAAGGAAGTCATGTGAATTTTGTCCCGCAAGAAAAAACTAATGTATAAACTACCGGTATAACTAGGGCTGCTAAAAAAATAATTTAGTTCGTGATTCGATTCGGGTTCGATTCAAAAAATGTGTAGTTCGCAATTAATTCAATTCAAAATGGATTCGGTTCAAAACGAATCAAACCAGGTTCAGTTCGAATCTTATTCAAACCAAACTCGATAAGTTTGATTCGGTTCGATTCATTGCCACCCCTAGTTATAATTGATTAATATAATTTCTATTTATCGGCATCAATAATTTAGAGCCGTTGCATATCATACTAAAATAAACAGATCCATTAATGTAAAGCCATTGCCATGAATCTTCAACATAAATCAAACCTAATAATAATTTTCCTAGTTAGAATTGATGAATATAATTTCTATTTATTATCTTGCTACTCTTCCTTTCTTAGCCGAAATTTTTTTAATTACCACCTTAAAAATTGAAAATTCTAATATTATCGCTGTTTTTCTAAAGTTCAAAAGTCACCATCCACACAACCTGGTTTTTATATCATTTTTGACACATACAAAATGTGGTACACAAACCTGATCTGGGTACCAAAAATGATATATTTGTATAGCCCAAAAGTTTTATTAATAGGAAATTAATTAAATATATAATGGAGAATGTAATTGAGTTTTTTCGAGATATAAGAAAAAGCGTGATAGTTTATAACGTCCTATAGATATTATAGACTATCACGATCAGATTAGCCACAAATTAATTACCCTCCCTTTTAACTGAACTGCGCAGGACAAAAAAAAAAAAAACCAAGCCTAGATACTCTATCAAGGCCAGAGGTAATAAAAAAAAAAAAAAAAAAAAGCAACAGCATTTGCATTAGTTGATGGGCTGTTATAGACTACTCCATCTAAGTAGAAATTCAATCCCCCTGACTATAGAATATTAATTTTTAACCTTTAAAAACAACAGGGGTCGGTGCAGTGACGCCTCAGCTTTTAATTAGTTAAGGAGCTCTTTTCTGTTATTATATAAGGGCTTGTTCGGTGCGCTACTATGCGCGTGAGAAAAAAAAAATTACTCAGACTGACTTTTTTTTTTTCACGAGCACACTAAAAATCAGTTCAATTACCATGTCCATTTCCCAACCCATTTAAACTCCAAACAAGCCCTAAAAGAGGAGAGAAAAGTACAAGAGAAGAGCACAAATCAAAGAACACAATGCGAAATTATGTGAAGGGTTGGTGCAGTGACTCCTCTGGCCGTGATAGATTATCACAGTCTCTCTTTTTTTTCTCTGCGCAGTTAAGTTAGAACAGTAATTAATTTGTGGTTAATCTGACTATAATAGTCTATAACGTCCAAAAAAACATTATGTACTATTACATTTTTTCTATATCTCGAAAAAACTTAATTTCATTCTCCATTATAAATATTTAGATGCTTGTGTCACCAAAAATGGTACACCATAGTATATTTGTAAGAAGAGCAGGGAGTCATTTGAAAAAAAAAATCAGAAATAGTTTGTCCACAACATCAACAAAGAAAAAAATGATACTCTTTTAACATTAATAAACAAATATATATAGTCTCATCATGTTATATGTTTTATTGTTTAAAAATTAATATTTTTAAGTTAAATAATTCAATATCGAAAATTTCAATTTACTCTTATAATAATATAGTAATCTCTTAAAAAAATCTTATTGGATGAATGTTCTTAACAACTCATGGTAGCATCTTGTTAAGAAAAAGTTTTGTACAGGAAAAAAAAATTGTTACCACCCTAAAAATTGAAAATTCTGACATCGTTTTTTTTCCGAAATTCAAAAGTTGCAACCCCCACAGCCTGAGTTTGTGCACTATTTTTAACGCATGCACAGATCCAGTGACAGAAATTTCAAAAATTTCAATTTACTCTTATAATAATCTCTTACAAAAATCTTGAATTGTTCCCTTTTCATTCATTTGAATGCATGATATCATGTTTAATGAAAACAATTCCGAAAAGTATTTTGTTTGACCTGATGAACCATAATTTGATGCATAATAGACACACAGTTGAGCCCAAAATTTATCATAATTACCATGTTTTATTGCATTTTATTTATCATTCTGTTCAGTTTTAATTAATGTTAATCAAGACACAAGATACTGCGCAAGTTGTTAATTATTGCAGAATTGGAGTACGAAACTGCGCGATCTACATGTGCACAGAAGATCAATGATATCAAGCCGAATGGAGAAATAAATGGAGGAGATCAATCTTTGAATTCTCACCCATTAAATTTGGCATTTTATTTGGCTGGCCAATTAATGCATGAGATTTGGCACTTTTATTTTGCTGGCGCTGCTAATTATGGTATTTGATAAATTGACAACTATGCATTTTTGATTTAGGCTTACTGGCGCATATATTTCTTACCAAAAAAATTAATTAAATTTGGAGGACCTGTTATATACGGGGCGCTGGCTATCAAAGAGGCAGATTGACTTTAGCATCATTTTTATTTATTTTTCACTTGGGAATTTTTGGGGGGATTCGGCCAAACAGAAATCAAAAGAAGGGGAGTCGACCAGAGGAAAAGGTGAATAACATCTCATTTTGCTAATCGGGTCAGAGGCAAATCGAAGAAAGAGAGAGCTGCACTTGATTGATTAAGGGAGCCCTTATTCTTTTTTTTTTTCTTTTTTTTTTCTGATTTTAATGAAATCAAATATTACTTATGCTTGTGTTGAAAGTATACTTAGCTAAACATTTTATCTAGGGATATGGGAGTAACTTGATATTTTTGTTATGTTAATTTAGTTGTTTAAATTTTATTTGTGGTTGTGATGTTGATTTGTTTATGAATATTTGAATGATTTGTTTAGTTATTTCTTATTTTATTAAGGGATCCGCTAATAATAAATTGAGACCGAAAGGAGAAATTTATATTAGAAATATTTTTTAAAATAACAATAGTTATGCAAACAATTTTAAGTAAAGTTGGTGATGGACCGAAAGAAGAAATTGAATTACTAGAACAACATAAACAAACTTAAGTACTCGGAGCTACGAAAGTAGTCCAAAAGGCTTTTGGGGGAAAAACACGGGTTATCAAATAGCTTAATGGGTTTAGATTAAAACTGGTAAGCCATGAACGTAGGAGACCTATTTAATCTAGATACAGTGCGAAGCCGCGAAAGTAGATAAACATCTACCTTAGGATAACACCCCATCAATAATTGCAACCCAAATATTAGAAAAACAATTAGAAATACATAATTAAAAGTATCATAGTGAAACCATAAACCTAGATATTCATTCCCTCTGATTTTTCTCACCATTTTCTGTTTCTGGAATTCATTCTGCATTCTGTTAATTTAAGTTGCATTCAGATAATTCATCCTGCATTCTGTTTAGAATTCAGGCTGAGGTTCTGAAATTTAGTCTGCATTAGTTTATAATTCATTCTGCATCTAGTTAATTCATCCAGCATTTTTATTCAGTTTATAAAAAATCACTCAATATTTGCTTGTCTAGATTATTAAAAACCGATAAACCAGTACTTGCAATAACTCTCTGTGGTTCGATACCCAAATTACTAAGCGATAAGGTCATGCGCTTGTGACCGAATTGTATTAGAATTAAGGATTAAATTGTTAAGCTACCAAAAATACATCATGACCTTTCATTAATTTATAATGAACTAAATATATATATTCCAGCAAACCAAACTTTTTTTTTTTAATAATTTTATTTATATTTAAGTTTCATTTAATCATTGAGGTCCCTATTGAGATATCATAAAAAAGATTCCTGATATCTTTATATATATGCTATCTGACTAGGACTGTATAGTTTCCTCTCCATACAATTTTAAGTGCGCTTGGTAGTTCATGCTTTCACCACTATCTATACCTAGCTTTAAATGGAGCTCTTCATCCCCAACTTAAGAAATTGCAAAAATCTCACAATAAAATTTCACTTCACATTGGAATCCATCTGCAACATCTAATGTACGTTCGAATCCATCTGGAATTCGCCATACGGGTTATCCGAGTTGTGTGATCATCGCCATTTTCATCGGTTTGACACACTTTTCCAAAGCATGTCGATGAAAAGAGACATAATTTGGATGTGTGGAACACAGACAACGAATTCCAGATGGATTCGAATGTGCATCAGATGTAAGCTATGGCGCCTTGAGGAACCCGAACAAGCCGGCATGCCCCAGTCGCTGTCGAGAACCGGGACAGCCATACACTGGCCTAATAAACCCTCCTCATTTTTTACAACCAACGCATTTCCGAACTCCCTTTATTAAAAGCTCTCTCTGAAATTCATTCAATTAAGAGAGAGCGGAAAAGGAAAAAAACAAGCAAATAAAATCGGAAAGAAATAAAATAAGAGAAAACATAGAAAGAAAATTGAAAAAATAGAAGATTTTTTTTTTGAGTAAAGATACTGTCCCCCCTTTCCAGTCCCCTATCTGTCCCCCCGATTAATGGTTTATGATAGTTAATTAATGCAATCATTAGTAGTCCTCCGCTAACTATAATTGAAAATTCCTCGCTGAATTCGCTGAACTTCAAATTTTTCTTCTCCACAGCTTCCTTCTCCGAGTCTCTTTCTCGGCGTGGTGCACCATCGAGATCCGGCGAGGAGAGTGTGGTGCACCGTCGAGATCTAGCGAGGATAGCGTGGTGCACCTTCGAGATTCGACGAGGAGAGCGTGATGCACCATCGAGATCCGACGAGATCCGACGAGGAGAGTGCGGTGCACCATCGAGATCCGGGCAGGAGAGCGTAGTGCACCATTGGAGGGGTCCATGCTAGTCCAGCGAAGGTTGTCAAAGTGGAACATATGAATACTTTATTAGTTAGATATGAATACTTCATTTGTTAGATATGCATACTTCATGTTAGATATGAATATTTTTTGGAAGAGGTGGGGGTGAGAGAGATGAATCTGACAATGAATTTTGAACTGTATAAATTATTTCGAACATGTATGAATACTTCGTACTCGTCAGTATGAATACTTCTTGGAAGAGGTGGGGTGAGAGAGATGAATCTGACTTTGAATTTTGAATTGTATAAATTATTTTGAACATGTATGAATACTTCGTAAACGTCAGTATGAATACTTCTTGGAAAAGGTGGGGGTGAGAGAGATGAATCTGACTTTGAATTTTGAATTGTATAAATTATTTTAAACATGTATGAATACTTCGTAATCGTCAGGATGAATACTTCTTGGAATAGGTGGGGAGAGAGAGATGAATCTGACTTTGAATTTTGAATTGTATAAATTATTTCAAACATGTATGAATACTTCGTAATCGTCAGTATGAATACTCTATTTGTATAGATATGAATACTTCTTTATTTAGATATGAATAATATATAGATTCGCTGTAGTGGTCTCCAATCTTGGCAAATGTTGCTTTCAGACGGTTGCGGTCCCCAATCCAGGCTGTCACAAGACGTCAGCGGTCCCCCTGGTCGTTACTGGTCTCCTCCAGCTTGTGTTTACATATGACGAATGGTTCTGATAATAAGTATGAATACTATAAATTCGTAGGTATGAATACTATACGTTTTGACTATTAATAAAATAACATTAATCTTGCTCTTTGGTGGTAGTTAGCACGTTTTAACTATTTTTTTTTGTCTTTTAGTGCGGGGGACAGATAGGGGACGGAAGTAGGGGGACTGTTAGTCGATCCCTTTTTTTTTTGTAATTAGTTTTAAAACAAATTCATATTCATAAATCCACTATGGCGTTTAATATGCTATTATTCAGAAATATTGTTATATTTGCCGTGTTTTACAAAATTTGATTGATTGAGAAAATCACAAAATAAGATATATGTTACAAAAAGTTATTTTTTTTTAAAGTATTTCAATTAATTTCGGATAACCACGAATATAAGTCTTTTTTTTCTTAAAAGTTTACATATTTGGAAAAGTAAAAACATGGCACACATTAAAATATTAATTTTCTAATACAAAATCTTCATATTATTTCAGTTTGAAACGAAAAAAATATATAAACAAAAAACATGAAGATGGAAATAAAATATATTTTACTATTGGTAATTATATTTTGTTCGCAGGAATAAGAGGAATATTAAAAAATATATATACTTCAATATTAAATTCATAAAAGATAAAGCGATTAAAGAGATCCTGAACATTTGGTTAGATTTATACGGTCTTGATCCGAAGTAATTAATTTTGGATACTATGGTTCGATTTTTTTCAGTTTATTTTGTTGGGTTTGGTCGAAGTGTACTGTTTGGTTTTTTTTACATTTGGTTCGATTTTCATTATCTTTTTAAACCGTATTTAACCATTCTCTTCTATCTTAATTAAGTGACAAATTATTAATTATTCGGTTTCGATTTGATGAGGTCAAAAGTTTGTAATTCGAGAATAATTAAGATATAATTTATGAGTGATTTGATTCCATAAGGAAGCAAAAAAGAAAACCATAAAAAAGTTCGTATTTTATTGATGAATAATTCGTAAAAAATATTTTATTTGTGAATAATTCATAAAATATATTTATTCGTAAAAAGACATTTTATTCGCGAATGAAACGCAAATATGATGAGTATACTTCTGTTAATTCCTGCTTGAAATCTTGGATTATATATAGATTCCCTTCATAAGTACTTGAATGCTCATGGTCTATATGTCCAAAACCACTGACCCCACGAATTAATTTGAATGTAATGCTTTTATGTTTTTACTCCGAGAGCATGCATCAGCTAGCACCTATTATTATCCACTTTTACCACGTGACAATGCTGATAATTAATTGTTTGACCTTCAACTTATAATGAACTAAATATATTCAACAAACAATTTTTTTTAATAATTTCTATATATTTAAGTGGAAAACTTTTATCTATATAAATTATTAAAGAAAATAGAAAGAATATATCATTTCTAACAAATATAGAAAGATCATATTTATTGAATATGATCCAATGGTCCCGATTTATTGGTATTTTCTTTTAAATTAGACGCTGATGGAAAAAATCTGAAATATAGCTACTATAGATAATTAGGTGAGAATTGGATCGGTCTTATTGGGTCCAATCCAAGTTTTTTTTTCTTTTAATTCCATATAAACTGTTCAGTCCGATCCACTCCTTTTCTACCGTTTTAAAAAAAATACCAATGGATCAGGACCATTGAATCCAATATTTCTATATTTGTTAGAAATGATGTACTATTTCTATTTTCATACGTCTGAATTTAATAATTTATATAGATAGAAAATTTCCTTTAAGTTCCATTAATTCAATCATTGAGGTCCGTACTGTGATTTAACCAAAAGAATTTCTGAAATCATTATATGCTCTCCACACAATTTTAAGTGCCTTGGTAGTTAGACCATCCATCCAGCCATATAATATTTTCATTTTGCTTTCACCACTATCTCTGCCTTGCTTTAAATGGAGCTCTTCACCTCCAGCTTAACATATTGCTCAAATCCCACAATAAAATTTCACTTAAAACCACATTTGCATGCACAAGATGAGATATCCAGGAAGTGTGATCATTACTATGTTAATCGTCTTCCTCATCGGTTTCGCACACTTTTCCGAAGCATATGTCGAAAAGAGACATTTGGGTGTGTGGAACATGGATAGCGAATTCCAGATGGATTCGAATGTCCATCGGATGTTGCTCCAAACGAGCAATTCGCATATAGGCTATCACGCCGTGAATAACGCGGACCAACAAGCATATGGCAATACGAAACCGGGAGAGCCGTACACTCGGTCGTGCAAGAAAGCTTATCATTGTGGCTAATTAATGACCTAATTAATACATGGTTTATATTTGTGATTTGTGTATCAATCACTTTTGTATTTGAGAATTTGGTATGGTGAGAAAAATAAATGCATTTTCAACCGCCAATTCAATAAATGACATATCATATTTTATTTTATTGCATGCATATATATATGGGGTGCTATATTTATTGCATGTAGCTAGGAAACAAACTATATATATATGTGTGTGTGTGTGTGTGTGTGTGTATGTATGTATTGTTTGTATATTGTTTAGCTTCCTTATAAAATGTTAAATGTAATGTTAAATATGTATTTGTAATATAGTGGTTATAACTTTAATTTGTGGATGTCAAGACTTGAGTTCAAATACAATCTAGCTAGTATATATTATGCAATTTGCATTTCAATCCTTAATTTCTATTTAAATTTTCTAGTTTTGTTCCTGAATTTGTTGTTATGATGATCGGGATTTGATCATAAGGAGGTAAATAAAAATCTAGTACTTTCATACAAAACATTATGAGTTATCCCATCTGATCACTACCATGTATGATCATAAAATTATAATAATTTGTCAGAAAAAAGTTGGTGTGAGAGCCAACGGTGAGCACTACAGAACCCCTTCGTTCTTAGAAATAAATAAATTAAATAGTTGGATATAATTAAAAGAGTAGAATTTGGGTGTTCTTTTGTTCACCAAGTCTATCGGTAAGCTTAATTCTAAAATCTATCGGATTGACTTCAAACGACGAATCAAAACCGTTAAAATCGATCTACGTCATGAGTTTAGTCGTATAAAATCTAAGCGGTCAAAATATGATGAAAAACAAAAGCATTAAAATTAACTTATATATTAATTTTTTTTTACTGGTTGATTTTATACTAAATTAATTCAAAAATTTAAAAATTTGACATGTAAACATATCACTCGTGAAGTAAATCAGTTTCAAATCAATATGATAGATTTTGAAGTCAAACTAACCAAAAGACTCGGTAAGCTTAAGAACACCCTACTTCTATTCTATATATTTAAAGTTTCAATCAGTAATAAATTTGAAGTTTCAACTTTCAATCGGTAATTAATTTATTATTTTTTACATAAACAAAATTAAAAATTTCAACTGAAGAATCCACGATTCCGCGAGCTAGATTTTGAACCTGCAATTTTTCATAGAATTTGTCTTTACTATTAGATTAAAGGCTTGTTTTCAATATGGATTGATATCCCTATTCAATTTTATATTAAAATTTCGGATATATGAAGTTCATTGGTGATGCATTTTCTAACCAATTAATTGACTCATTTGTAAGTCATTTAGATTGATGCCAAATGAATTATGTAGACATAAGATTGAAATAGTACTGAAACAAAGAGTGTTATGACCTATTTGAACTAATTAAGATAATGAACTGCAACATAGAAAATTAAAATAGGCCCAACACATGATCAACTCACAATAATACAACATCCATTGAAACAAAATGCATACACCAAAATAATAAACATAAATTATAAGAAAAACAATTGGTACAGGAACAGGATCAGCACTTCCAATTTAATTAAGACTTGCTTTCAACACGATTAACAACTAGTATCAATGCCTCATTGCACTTGATAGACTTTGGTAGATCAACAATTTTTGTATCAGTGAGATCCAAATATTGAAGATTATGCAAACGGTTGATTTTTTCTGGCAGCGTGTCGTTCTCAAGCTCGCACTCGCGAAACTCCAGATGTCTCAGGCTGATCAGTTTCTCCAACCAGGTGTGCCGCTTTCCATAATAAAACGTCACTTTGGTTCGGTAGGCAATCAGCACTTTCAACAGCTTCATTCGAGAGTGGATGGGCAATATCTTGCCGAAGAACATCAGGGAACGCACGTTTGGTCCTGTGTATTCGATCACGTCGTCGTTATTTTCGGTGGAGTTGCTTTGCATCTTGGCCTCTGGTGTACTGTTGAATTGAAATGAAGCATGGCGTGCAATGATCTCCTTCTTTTGGTAATCTTCTTGCTTCCAGAATATGGTGATGAAGTTCTTCTCCTTGGCTTCGTAAACAGCTACATTCCAAAGAAGTGTGTGCACTCGACATTTCTCGATGGTGCCGGTTGAAGTTTTTGCTGTGACTTGAATCATACATCTGCAAAAATGGTTACCACATTTGGCAAGTCTCTTTAATTAACATTTTAGAATTTTTAAAAATCACTGATTTGATGAACCTTTTATTATTATTTTACCGTATGAAAACAGTGATTTTCAAAAATTCTAAAAAAATAGTAAAATCTTTTAAAAAAAATGTAAATTTCATTTCTAAGAACATTTTATTATGAAGAATATGTTGAGAGCTTTAGATCGACTGTTTGAACTTTAAAATTGCAAAGATGACTTGTTTGCATATAGACCTCTATCCAAAAGTTTTGATGCTAGCCGGACTCTATATGTGTGTGTGTGTTTGTGAGCATGATACTATGTATGCTTGAAAAGTAAATGAAATGATAATTAAATTACCTTTGAACAAGATCTTCCAAGTAATCTTGAGCTTTGCCATCCAATGTGCCCCTCCCATCCTTGGGTATGAATCCCTCGATACTCCAATATGAAATGAGAGACCGAGCATCGATTTCATAGTCCTCGGGAAAAACAGCGAATGACATGAAACATGATTTCAGATGTAATGGCAAGTGCTTGTAGCTAGTCGCTATAATATCGAAGCAACGTTTTCCATCTGTAACCCAATCCATGGTTTCCATGAACCTATGCCAAGTTGAGTAGTCCCGGTTTTTTTTCGATAAGAGACCTCCTAAAACCACCAATTGCAGAGGCAAACCGCTGCATTTTCTGGCAAATTCTCTTGCCAGCTCTAAGAGTTCTTGAGGATAGGTTTCATTTGGGTCGCTCATCGGGAAAGCCTTTCGAAGTAGAAGCTTCAAGCTTTGTTCTTCATTTAAATACTGGAGTTCATGCGGGTTAGGATCTGCTTCCTTAGCAATGTTAACAAACCGAGAAGTTATCAGTACCCGACTACCGTTTTGAACATCAGGGAATGCCAGATGTAACTCATCCCATACCTTATCTGTCCAAATGTCATCCATGACAACTAAATATTTTTTCTCCTTCATGGATTCATGAATTTCGCTAATCAAGTTGTCTTCGTTTAACTTGTGATGATCTCTCTGGTTGGCTAATTGAAGCTCTTGAAGCATCTTCTTCAAGAGTTCGATCGGGTTGTACTCCTCAGAAACCAATAACCATATAAGAACTTCAAATCTCTTCTGGACATCAGCACTGCAGTAATTAAAGGTTTAAACTTTACAGGAAGAGAACATAAAAATGCAAAGGCAACAACACACACACACACACACATCTGTAACTTTAACAAAAGAAAAAATGAAAAATTAATACATAAAGACATACTTGTTGAATACTGTTTGGGCAAGGGTGGTCTTGCCAATACCTCCAGGACCCACAATAGAGATGACAGAACGCCTCAAATTATGTTCATCAAGGAGTCGGGCAATAATGGTATCCTTGTCAGATTCAAAGCCAACAACTTTGCTTTCCATCTTGCCAAGTTCGGGATAAATCAGTTGTCTGATTGGAGGCTTCGGTCTTCCCGACTTGCCGGCATTGTCAAGGCTGATTACCCCCAGTGCCAATCTAGATTCAGTGATCTCTTTGATCCTAGCCTGAGCATCATCCATCTCACTGCCGAGTGTGTGGAGCGCTGGAAGTAACATTGGTTTCTTGAAACACCTCTTGATCCAATTTATGAAGCCTTGCTCTTTATAATTAATCCAATCGACTTCTGCCTGCAATTTTCTAACATCTCTCAGTGCATACTGTGATACTTCTCAAATGTTTGGTTAGTTTCAATTAGTACTCGAGCTGTTCCCGGTAGAGTGAGAAAAGTGGCATGTCGGAGCAGGTTCTGTTACATAACGGTATAGTTACGGCATGATACGTGCATCAGTTACATGTTGTGACTTGCGTGTCCGCACCGTGACCAATTGTTGGCAAAAAAGACAGAGCACAATATGGAAATTGCCTTGGTCACAAAATGGTACACGACATGTTTTTTTTTCTAACATTAATTCTTCATTTTAATATTTCAAAGAATCATTCCATTTTTTTTTTTGGAAACTTTTATGAATTTTTCAATAAACAAATGTAAATTACAAAAAAAATAATGAAATGTGATTAAACATGAGTAACGTGATCGGTTACGACACGTTTGGTAATGGCGTGACTCACATGATGTAACCATTCGCATGCCGTGTCCGCCCCTCAACATTTTGATCACGGCACGTGAAAAATTGACTTGATCACAGCACGACATTCCTTAGACAACACATGTCTAAAGTCAAATTGAATGAAAGAACACTTGCCTGGAAGGTGTCAACAGCATCCTCAATCGAGTAGGCGACATTCCTGACCTCCTTGACCCAGTTTCGGACCCGCTCTTCGCCGGGGCCACCATCGGAAGATTTCGAATCTGCATCTCGAAGGAAGCTCTTTATCCTCTCGAGCTCTCGCTGCACCGCTTCCCCCTTATCGTTGACGCTGTATAGAGAAAGACCTTCCTGTAACAGTGCATCTTTTATTGCACCTGTCAGAGCATCTCCCAGCTTCTGCCATACAAAGTCTACAACTGCCTCTGCCATCTCTGTATATATCTTTAATTGCTCTCTTGATTTCTCTCCCCCTCCTTTTATTTGTGGAAAACAGAATTATTGGGTATTCAAAGAGGAAAGGATCACTTGTTGAGCACTTGTTGAGCACTTGTTTCACTTTCAAGAAGGGCCAAGCAATAATTCCTCTCCAATTGAAGTTAAATGGAGATATAAAGTCATAACTATATTACCAAAGAAATTTCTTAGCATCACATTAAACCTTTTTTTGTTTTTGTTAAAAGTTGATCTTGTATAAGGACGGAGTTAGACTTTTAAGCTATAAGAGTCAAGCATGAATGGGGATGAATTATATAAAACTTATATACTACGAATAGGAATATATTTACACTGTTCTTAGCATTTTGTTTTAAATTATATAGAAATTTATACTTAAATACAATTTTTATTTAAAATAATGAGTGTCAATTGATCTCCATTCAACAAACATATCTCCGTCTCTGTTTGTACATTTATATTTATTATTTTGTCAGGTATTGAATTTAGTGTTGTACATAACAGTATGCGTTCGTCGGACAGACAATGTACTGCCAAATAATTAATCAGAAATAATCAGACAACTAGTTAAGAAAATCCATGATAGTTTCATTGCCGCCAATGACTAATTGGCTTAAATAGATGTTTTTTACAACACTGGTTGAATTTAGCCTATTCTGCATAATTACTTAATTAGCTTTTTCGTCTATAAAAAATGGAGTAACACTTAAATGCTAAAAAAACAAGATGTCCTTGTCATCACAAGTAATTTAATTTGAAATTTCCAAACTATAATGCTATTAATTAAACAAAGTGCAGTGACCTCAAAGCTGGTAAAAAGAAAAATGCAAACAGGACATAAGGAAATAAAAAGGAAAAGAGAGCATCAATATGCAGGGCCCTCATATTTATTCCTTTCTTAGCAGCATCCAAAGTTGAGGTATCACCTCCAGAACAAGTATAAATCAGCTTTGAGATTTTTTTTTTTTTTAAAAGTTCGAACACTTGCTGAACCAGTGTTGCAGAAAACGTCTGTTTAGATCGATTAATTGGATGATTAGTCGTTGGCAGTGACTAAATTGCTACGGATTTTCCGAGTAATCGGCCGATTATTCCTTATTATGGATAATTATTTTCAATTATTTTTGATAAATTGTTTGATGGTATCCTATATGTCCGACGAGCGCATACCGTTATTTACAACACATGTGAGCATAGCTGGCATAGTTAATGAAAAATAACACGTTGCATTGGAATTTGTCAAATAATGACACGGTATGCAAGAATCACAACAAAAAAATGGCATGACTTATATGTTGTGTGACATGTCATATTACATGCATGTGCACTGTTTCAATAAAATTGACATAGTATTCATAACATATGTACACAATAATATCACGATAGATAACGTTAGAAAACATCATAATTATCAAACCATTATTTGAAAGAATTAAAAAAAAAAATTAAGCTTCTTCAAAATTTACATACATTTTGTTACATAATTCCATATTTTAATCCGATTTTTCAGCACAAAATAAATTCTTTAATTTTTTCTACCAAATAAAATATGACATAAAAATTTCCAACGTTTTTCCTCCACTTAAAATAATTTTTAAACTATTTTAATAGTCTTAATTTTTTTCTATTTTATAAATCAATAATTGTAATTCTGACCAAAAGATAAAAAAAATCCTTTTTTAACATGACAAAAAAAAATTCCAACATTTTTTTTCGTTTGACAATATTTATATAATTTTTCTGCAAACTTTTGCATTTTTTTCTTTAAACAATTTAAAATCCAATAAAAAATGTTAAATGTGACTGTCACGTTACGTTAAAAAAATGTAATATACTGGCACATCAAACTAAATTACAGAGTAATTAAATATAATAATTTTTTTGAATATATTTATTACGGTATATTAGTCACATATTATATATTTATTACGGTATATTAGTCACATATTAGTTACGTCATTTCATCTTATCTAGATAAATTCTTTTACTGATATTTAAAAAAAATCTGTAATGTATTCGTATTTCATTTATT
Source organism: Carex rostrata (assembly GCF_964058835.1). Taxonomy (NCBI): domain Eukaryota; kingdom Viridiplantae; phylum Streptophyta; class Magnoliopsida; order Poales; family Cyperaceae; genus Carex; species Carex rostrata. The sequence goes on from NC_135930.1 coordinate 2,189,676, forward strand.
TATTGTAGGCTGTAGCAGTAGAGAGATTTTGAATCAAAAAAAAAAAAAAAAAAGCAGTAGAGAGATTAAACTGTGTACAAGCAGGAGACATGAATCATCCTAATCCTCAATCCACCTCTTCAATGCACCCGCTCTGACTAATCTCCACCCTGCAATCTATCTACCTATCAACGGCCAGATCTTTCCCACCTCATCGATCCGCACCTCACCACTTTCACCAACCAAAACGCGAATCAATCCCTTTTAAAACACCCCCAAACCCTCATCCCTTCTCCATCACTCAATCTCTCTCTTTGAAACCCTAATCGATAGAAATGGCACCAAAGGCAGAGAAGAAACCTGCGGCGGAGAAGAAACCCGAGGCAGAGAAGAAGCCAGCGGAGAAGAAACCCAAGGCGGAGAAGCGGATCCCTTCCAAAGACGGCGCTGGAGGTGAGAAGAAGAAGAAGAAGAAGGCGAAGAGCACTGAGACTTACAAGATCTACATTTTCAAGGTGCTCAAGCAGGTGCATCCTGACATAGGTATCTCTAGCAAGGCTATGTCGATTATGAACTCGTTTATCAATGATATTTTCGAGAAGCTTGCTGTGGAGGCAGCGAAATTAGCGAGGTATAATAAGAAACCTACTATTACTTCTCGTGAGATCCAGACTTCGGTTAGGCTTGTCCTTCCTGGTGAGTTGGCTAAGCATGCTGTTTCTGAGGGTACAAAGGCTGTCACTAAGTTCACCAGTGCTTAGATTTAAGTTTGTTTGATGGATTTAGGTGTTAAATTAGTTGTTTATTTGGTGGTAGTTTAGAGGTAGTGTGGTGATGGGGTTTGATTGAGATGTATATGGAGTTTGATTTAGCTGGAATGGAATAGATGGATTTGGTACTAACTTGTGTTTTCAAGTTTGAATGTTGAATGTGATTTGCTGGTAAATTTGGACAATTGTTGTATCAATTTGTGCTCTTTGAGGAAGCTGGATTTTTGACAGCAAGAATATGATATTCTGGTATTATTAGTTCATGGCATGTGATGTTTGTAATCTGGATGTGTATGGTTAAATTTATTGTTTAATGTTCTTTGTTTGGAGTGTGATTGAAATGTATATGGGGTTTGATTTAGCTGGAATAGAGGGATTTGCATTCGGAATTTGATTTTCTGGTAAATTTCAATAATTCTGTATCAGTTTGTGCTCTTTGATGAAACTGGGTTTTGACAGCAAGAATATGGTGTTATGATTATTTGGCATGTGATGTTTGTAATCTGAATTTGTATGGTTAAATTTATGGGTTAGTGTTCTTGTTTGGAGTGTGATTGAATTGTACATGCTTTGATTTAGCTGGAATAGAGGGATTTGCATTTGGAATTTGATTTTCTGGTAAATTTAGATAATTCTGTATCAGTTTGTGCTCTTTGATGAAACTGGGTTTTGACAGCAAGAATATGGTATTATGGTATTATTAGTTGGCATGTGATGTTTGTAATCTGAATGTGTATGGTTAAATTTTGGAGTGATTGAAATGTATAGTGGGAATTGTTAATTTCAAGATTTGCTTTTGGAATTTGATTTGTTGGTAAATTTTGACAATTGTGGTATCAGTTTGTGTTCAATCTTGAGTATTGGGTTCTTAGCATGTTGGTATCTGATGTATATAATCTGGGTGTGTATTTGGTTGTCCTTAAAAATAATTCAATTCAGGCTTTGGAATGTTACTAATCAGGACTATGTACATCTGTATTTGAACAAAAATTGCCTCCTGAAATATTTCCCCAAAAAAAAAAATTCTAATTGTTGGAGTGACAAATAAAGACATTAAATTTGAGTTCGAAATTCATCGCCACAATATTTAAATTAGTTGATGTAATTTTAGATAAGAATAAATCACTCATAATGCAGCAACTTTTGTCAAACTTTTTGATTGTAAACTTCAAATGATCTTTGAATGAATCAAAAGCACCAACAAAGGTATTAAATGTGATGGAAGTGTGTAGGGCTGCAAACGAACCGAACCAAATCGAATTGGGTCTAGTTCGAATTCGAATTCGAAATTATTTCGAACCGAATCTAGTTCGAAATTGATATAGATTTCGAACCTTACCAGCCAATTCGAATTCGGTTCGATATAATTCGAACTAGTTCGATTTGATTCGAAATTAGTTCGAAATTGAGTCGGATCCAAACCATTATTTAAGTTCGGATCCAAAAAATATTTAAATCCAAATCCATTATTTGAGTCTAGACCCATTATTTGAGTTCAAAAGTGCATGTGACTAAACCAACTGCTTTCCGTCTTCTTTTATAGGCACTCCAGCGACTACTAACTATTCTTTCATAGATGTGGGACTAAATTCCGGTTTCTAAGTTTTGAGGCGCCCCACGCCAAGTATTAACTCATTTATTTCCGTTTTGGGCTTTATGCCAACGACAGCGACTCATGCTTCATTATTTAATCAACAGACGTCATGAGCAAATCAGTTCTCTATGGGCTCGAGTTTGGTTACGAACAGGCAACACAATAATAGGGCGTTTTCAGGAGTAACACGTGTCCCTGATTAGAAATGGAGCGTACGTGAAGGTGGTTTTCTGGAAACTTTGTTCTACACCAACATTGGGCGGATCTGGTCCGGATGCGAATCGAGAATCAACTAGAGTGTAGAGGCTTTTCGGTTCCGCAGAGTTGGTCGTGGGAGCAGAACATTTCGAACCTAAATTTTTTTCGAACCGAACCAATTCGAACCTGTCATGGTTCGAATTCGAATTGAATTAATTTCGAATCGAACTGGTTTGAATTAATTTCGAACCAAACTATTTTCGAATCGAATTTTTTTTCGAACTTTTTTGAATCGAATCACGAATCTCGAATTTTTTGTGCACCCCTAGAAGTGTGTTTGAATAATATATATATGTGCAACAACTGATGCATCCGATAATAACTAATAGATATACGTACTGTATAAGATAACATTTGAAAATAATTTACTAAAAATGCAATATTCAACCACACTACAAGAAAATAAAAATAAATAAACAGTCCCTAATTCATCAATTCCTTCTCCAATTGTTCCTCTCCTTTCTCTGGAAAAAGCATCCAAATCTAAAGATCCAAGAAGCAACCCAATAATAATATCCGAACCCGGTTCGCCATGCCCAAAGATCCACTAAAAGGAAAGAAAAAATAAGTGTACCCAAAATCAAAGGTCTATACTCTGTCAGAAATTTGTCTAACAAGGGATGAATGAGTTTGCTTTTGGGTCCCTCTTTGATTGACCATGCAGTGTACCACTCCACCGAAACTGGTACCATATCCAGCTCTTGAACAAGTCTTTTGTGAAAATCGGGCATGTGACCAGCACCATAGAACAGAGCAATCGAAGTTTTTCCTTCGGCAATCGTCTCCTTTAGCACCTTCATTGCAAATTTATTTCTCTCCCTGATTATTACTGCTTTCCTCATAAAATTTGTATCGCCTTCATAGTCTTTATCATATCTACAAGAGTTTATTAAGAGAATTATTCGAAAGTCCTGGTTCATACTTAATTATCTACAGTTGGGGGTGTCAATGGGTACGAAATGGATGGAGTGGAACCATTTTCATACCCTTGTTAAATTAGCGGAAATTTTTTTTTTTGCTCTTATCCATACTCAATAAGTTAACAAAAAAAAAACTCTTAATCACCCATTTTATTGAATACGGTATGGGTAAGGTAATCGGACAAAAGAGTGCCACTGAACACACACACACACATAGAGGTGGGCTAATGTAATATGCATATTAAAACTTCACTTTTAATATGCGCTCATATCTCTATTTTCAAAGTCCAAATAGTCGATCCAAACCGTTCAACATGATATCCATATTAAAATGTGCTTTGAGACTAAATTTTATAATTTTTGGAAATTGTTTACTAAGACATTTTACATACACCTAAACAAAATAATCTCTATCCATACCTGATAAGCCAATGAAAAAAAAAACAAAATTCAACTGTACCTATCTTATGGAATGCTATAAAAGGGTACCATTGACACCCCTACCTACGGAGTCAGTGCACTGGAGACAAAAACTTGCTGCAGTTACAGCTTGGTGCTATATATGAAAAAACAAGAATAATATCATATCAATACTCACTCATACACCGCTATGCTCGCTGCAGTGAACTTAGTATTCTTGACATAGTAGTGAAAAAACCCTAATTTGAACATCTCTTCAAGTTTGTCGATATCATGCGCATTTGGACCATTACGCAAGCAAGTCAGGTATGTGATAAGTGGCACAAATGCTGGCAACGGCAAGCACAATGAATATAACGGTAACTCACGTTTCAAAAAGTCGAGTGCTATTCTGGCAATACGTTTGATTTTTGTTCTTTCTAGAGCTTTTTCACGATCCTTCCACAACATATTCAGTATTTGGTCCTGCAATAATTGTTTTTGTACCTGCAATAATTCATGTTTAAACAACAAATCTATGTTTATTCACACACACACACGGGTCCTTCTAAACAAGGGGAACAATTTGGGTCTAACGTCCATCATACTCAAATTTAAGTCTAATGGATTACGCTTCCGTCCGATTCGCTTTAAGATTCGTGCGGATCTAATGTTCACAAATCCTAAAGCGGAACCCATCGGACTTAAATTTGAGTCCATGGTCGTCGGATGCAAATTGTTCTTTCTACCTGCAATATTTCATGTTTAAACAACAAATCTATGTTTATTCACACACACACACACGTCCATTTGCTTTAAGATTCGTGTGTCACTTTAATATTCGTGAGGATCTAATGCGCACGAATCCTAAAGCGGAACCCATCGGACTTAAATTTTTGAGTTCATGGGCGTTGGACGCAAATTGTTCTCCTAAACAAGAGGTTTCCTTATGAACCATATTTATACATGGACATATTTTCATAGCTAGAGGAGCCCCTTTTATAAAATGAATTCCCATCCCCTGAGATATCTCAAATTTTGAGTTGATCCATACAAATTCTAAACCGTTCAGCATGAATCTTAAAGCGGCCCATTTTATATTAATACTGTCCCATGCATCTAAATAGGCACCAAAAATACTTTTTGGCCTGTTTGACATATACTGAAAAGTTGAGATAATTCAGAGGATACAGACCCTTACAAAATGCAATCACTTCTCCTGAAATTTGTTTTGTTTTTCAGATTCAAACAGATTCAATTACCTCCAGCTGTAAAACAGTTATCGCTGGAAGATCTGCATGTTTCCAATTTTGTCCCCTTTTGATGGCACTTCCCTGATGAACCAACCCGAATTCATCTGCCTCTTGTGATTGCGGATTTACCAGTTGATTACAAGCAGGGACTTGTTCAACATCAGTACTCTTTGCAATTCCTATCCCCTCGAAAAGGACACAATCATAACGCCTAAGCTGATTCTGTATATTCAGGTAGTACCTAAAAACATTTGATTACGTAATACATATTATCGTTATTGTGATAAGAATATTTCACATTTATACCCTGAGTTGTGATTTTCTTTGGAATATTGTTGTGAGAAGGAAGGGTATGTAGTGATACCGTTTGTCTGCATTATGGACGACCCCAACCAAATCAACCTGAGACAAGTATATATATTTATTAGCATTTTATATGTCTTAATTTAAAAAAAAATAAGGCTAGCGTGCTACCTATAACATAGTGACATGCTTGCTATCCCTCAAACCTATTGGATATGTTTCAACCGTTTGCATTCGTTATTATATTTTATATGTAAATGCATCATTTGTAAAGTAGATCGGTTTCAACTATTTGGATTCGTCATTTGAAGTCTATTCAATAGGTTTTTGAGGAGGTAGCATGCTATGTCACTATGCTACAGGTAATACGCTAGCCTGAAGTTAACATTTGAATAACAAGAACACAACTTAACATTAGAGAAAAAATGAAATGCAAAATAACAATTAACATTCAAACTGAAATTTTTACCTGAAGTTTTCGGTTCAAAAGCGGATTTGGAGACTTCTCTTGATAGCGCACTATAGAAGTTTGTAGCTCCCCTGCCACATCAGATTTCCTGCCACGTATGAGTCTTAGGAATTCACTAAATAAATGACCAGTCTTGAACTGATCTTCTGTTATCTGTTATGCATTAAAAAAAAATGAAAAGTTAAAAACCGTCTTGAACTGATCTTCTAAATTATAGTGTACTGTGTTTCATCTTATTTTTACCAGTATGTTAACTATGCAAACTATGCAACTCTGCAACGAAGCTTCAAACAAAAATAGTCAGAAAAAGTCCCATTAAATTTACATTCTTTTGCTTTCGACATCCCAATTTGATTTAACGAAAGGTGGCGTCCAATGGGCATTGGGCTAAAATTGGTCCCAAGTGCCGTCGAAGCTGTTTGATTCACATTAACATCCGTGCGTATCACTTCAAGATTCGTGCGGATGAACTTTGCGTGAATCTTAACGCATATTGAACAGCTCCGACTGGTCATCGGATGCTCCCCGGTTCATGATTTAGTGGGATCACAGATTATCAGACCAAACTATTGAACTGCTGGTACAACAGTTGCAATTACTGTTATTAATTTGAAAAGCTTAAGAAAAACCCTGAAGTACAAAACTACAATTCTTCAGTTCCATAAGAAAAGAAAAGAAAAAAAAGCTAAAACAAAAATTTGGAACCAGTCGTCTGTAAATGCAATGTTGTCCTATACTGGTACGAAACGTACCGGAAGTCAGATTGAGGATCCCTAATATAAATAATAAAAATAAAAGGGATAGTACGAGAATTACACCTTCGTTTGATTTGGAGCAATGAAATCCGACTGGTGATGACCTGGTGGGATTTCAGTTAATTTGTATGCAGAATAGTAGGATACTGGTACGAGAGGTATCCACCACTTACGCCAAATTACTTCCATCTTTTCACCTTTGAATTTTTCTTTTCTAATTTTTTTTTATCAGAGGCAAAGTAACCAAGCAACAAAAAAAAAAATATTAAAAAAAATATAACAACATCATGACTTACATTCAAATTTGTTGTTGATTAAGCTATTTGTTCATATAATTTTAGGAAACAAATTTTTGGAATTTGTTGCTGACCACTTTTGGAATTTGAAAATCCTAAACCCTAAACTCAGTGAACAAACTAATTGGTGCAAAATGAGCTTGTCTTAATTAATATATAAGAGTGAGTCTATGGTACTATGCATATCACGGGTTGGTCCGTAATACGGCTCAATATTCGACTTTTCAAAATTCTAACGGTTCATCCGAACCGTTCGTCTTGTTCTCCATATTAATATGTGTTTGGAGACCAAATTTTACATTTTTTGAAATTTTTTTACTATTTTTTTAGATATTTAGAAAATCACTTGATCTGAAAATTCTGGACCATCTAAAAACAGTGATTTTCAATAAATCTAAAAAAATAGTAAAAAAATTTCAAAAAATATAAAATTTGGTCTCCAAACACATATTAATGCGGAGAACAAGATAAACGGTTCAGATTGACCGTTAGAATTTTGAAAAGTTGAATATTAAGCCGTATTACAGGCCAAATCGTAATATGCATAGTACCATAGACTCACTCAATATATAATATAAAACCTAATGACATACTCAGATTCAAGATTTATCATACTAGAATAATATAATACTCCTTTGTTTACCATGCTAAGAATAAAAATATATAGAACTTACATTATCTCAACAAAAAGAGCACTGCACTGAATGATTTCGCATCTTCATATTAAAATTTGGGTTTTTCAAATTTCAAGAAATGGCTGTTTCTCTTTTTGGGGTGAGGAGAAATAGAGAGAGAGGGAAAAGGGGGGAAAGGACAGCATGCTTGCCTTTTTGGGAAATTTCATTCATTTACACCCCTCAAAAACATTGAAATTACGTTTCCAATTTAATGTTCATATATCATATTTACCCTTCTAAATTTTAAAAAACTCACAAATTTATGAGAAATTTTATAAACTTTTTTTTTTTTGAAGAAAATAAAACAAAATATCCTCTCTCAAAATTTCTTAAAACCTATGTAAAAATTTTCCTCCTCCCAATTTACTCCTATTATTTCTAGTTATCTCTTATCTTTCATCCAAAATTCTAGTCTTTCCTTGCAAACTAGACTTCACATTTGTTTTGATTTTATACTTTGTTTAATTGATCACCAAAATGAACTTGCGCACAAAAATAATTATTTTCTAGTTAAATCTAAGAGTCGATATCACTTTTTTTTTAAACCAATTGTGGATTAATTTTGGAGCTCCAAGTCTTAAATGTATCTCATAAAATTGTTTTCACTTTTCAGTCCTTTACCTTTGATTCAATCCAAATAGAAAAAAATGTTAGAGACCAAAACAGGTACCAAATTCCAAATAGTTTCCGTTTGGCGATTAATTGGTGAAACCAAAACGCTGACAGCCTATCACATATCTGTGCATGTATATCAACAGCTTCTAGATGTAATCTCTAAACTTATGTTTTCTGTAATCATGCCTTAAAGTTATGAAATATTCGAGCGGATCCACGTGAATATTGAAACAGTTTGCACAGATATTAAAGCAGATCATACAAAAGAGAAATTTATTGGATTCAAATTTAAATTCGACACACCAATAACACATTATTATTTTACAAACCATAAATAAATAAAAAATAGAGAACCAACTCGATTTTTCTTTTACAAAAATCATAAGTATCGAATAGTCTTTATAAACCATAAAAATAAATAAAAAAAAACAATTTTAAAGAACCAACTTGATTTTTTTTTTTAGAAAAATCATAAGTACCAAATAGGCTATTTAGTACTTCTCATTTACATTTAATCGGTACCGAATAGCCATCCCTGAGGCCGTTCGATCTGAGAAACCCCCTGAGAATTGCCATTTAAAAAAATTAGTGGGCTGCTTGGAGCATTGCCAACCAAATTTTTTGTTAAATAATAAAAAGGAACAAGTACTAAGAATCTCAACACCTCTCACATACAATAAAGACATTCTTGTGCTGTTATTACTCACAGAGAAAAAATCTCAATAACTCTAGAATACCTACTTTAGCATGTAATCCTGATACCGTTTACGGAGATGCCGCCTTGCTCGGGTTGTAGCGTTTTCATGTAGAGATTTATTTATTTTTTTCTTCTTCTCCTCTGGTAGTGATTCCATTAATGAGCACTCTGAGAAACCTCGCCTCTCAAACCTGTTACCAGTTAGCACACATGGGTTCATCCATTTCAGTTTCAATTACCATAACTACATTTATACTAACTGCAAATTTAGCAAGCCAATTCATAAAAAAGAAAAAACAGCTTGTGTTCATGTTATGGTAGAAAAGCAAGTTGGTTGAGATTCGTGCCAATTTTTCAGTTTATCTAAATAAAAGAATCTGAAACCTCTGAGATATCTCAAATTTTCAGTTTATCTAAATCCAGGCCAATTTTTTTTTCAGTGTCTATTTGGAATGCATGAGGAGGAGTGGTGGCAGTATTATTATGCTTTGAGATCCGTGAAGAAAGTATTTGAACGTTCCAGATCTTCCAAAGATCATCTCAAAGTTTGAGATATCTCAGAGGATTCAGATTCTTTTAGGCAGTTAAAGGAGGACTTGGTCACATAAGGAATGATTAAAAACTTGGTTCAAGGTCAAATAAAAATTGGTGATTTCATTTTTTTTTTTTCCTTTAGAAAGTTGCAAATAAGCATTTGTTGATTGGTTTCAGCAGAAAACAGTTCTGATCTTTTCATCAGGCACAGATGAACAGAGTTGCACTCGAAGCACGAAAGCTACAAGTCACAATTACTTAAAGCAACAAAAAATACCAGTCCAAGGCACCGCACGCGTAGTAAGCAGGAAAAGCCTCTCCAGTCCAAGAGATGTAGCCTTCTTTTCAATATAATCTGACAAATAAAAAAATTTATGTTTTGGTCTATATAATATAAAAAAAAAATTAGAAAGACAAAAAGTTTTATGCTTTGTATTTTTTGATAAAAAAAATTAAACTTTGTATTAACAAAAAAAAAAAGTATTTCTCATATTAAACTACATTTCTTTTAGTCCCGATTTTTTTGTTGTATATGCTTAATATTCTCATTCCAATAGCAGACTTAATTTGAAATGTATACATTTCATTCCAAATTCGAAAAGAAGAGAACAACAATTCAACCTTTTCAGTTAATTTATTGGAATATTCAATAACCAATTAAAGAGCAAAGGAATAACCAGAGAGAGAGAGAGAGAGAGATACCCAGCTTCCCTTGGCAGTCGCTGCCAAATTTTTCAAAAAAAAGAGAGAGAGCTACCCAGCTAACCAGCTTGGTAGTCACTAGTGTCACTACCAAGTTATTATCAAAAAAGAGAGAGAGAGAGAGAGAGAGAGAGCTACCGAGAACCTGAGGCGGGTCAAAACAGTGACCAACTCCAAAAACCCACACAACAGACCACACAGACGGGGTCACTACTGACTCGACCAGTAAGTGAGAAGGACAAAGCAGCAGACCGTTTGGAGAACAAAAAAAGAGACGCATCCCTCTGTGTTTTTCTTCTCCTAGTACAAAGTCAGTGGATGCAAGGGGAAAGAAACTGTCAGAACTCTGTGAAACATTAAATTCCCCTGAAGCGCATCGCGCATGCTAATGTTGAGCTGGTGCCAACCCACTCACAGGCCTGATAGTTCAGCTAAGAGAAGTGCTGGGAAGAATAAGGCCCTAAAAAAGCCCATTTCGGCCACAAAAATTCAAGAAGGCTTAATTGAAATCCAAATTCAATCTAGTCATGCAGCAGATCTAGCAATGGGCCTGGGAGTCAATCCAGGGGACATAATGGATGTTGTTCAAGAAGATAATGAATCAACGAAAATAATAACAGAAAAGAAATAGAAGATAACACAGGAGATGAACAGGTCTGTCTGGACTCCCAGTCAGAGGAAGAAGAATATGAGGATGAAGAACTGGACTTTGATCCAGAAGAAGATTTAGACTAGGTCTAAAAGTCTTCAAAGAAGTCAGTTTGTTGTATTTAAAATTTTTTTAATGTATTGGAAGCAAATGAAAATTTTATGTTGGAATGTAAGGGGCATGGGCAGTGCACAAAAGATGAATGTAGTGAGAGATGTGATAAGGTCGTCTAGGTGTGAGATATGTTGTATTCAAGAAACAAAAATGAACACACATGATTTCAATTACCTTTCTCGTATTTTACCTTCTTTTTTTGACATAAATTGTGCGGTGTTGTATGCACTCGGCACGGCGGGTGGATGCCTAGTTACTTGGAAGAGAAGCCATATATGAATTGATCAACAGTTGGACAACAAGACACACAGTGACGGCGGTGTTAAAACAGATAGCAACCGGAAATGTGATAGCGGTGACATCAGTTTATGGACCCTCGCAGGACCAAGAAAAAATTGTTTTTTTGGAAGAACTGCAATCGTTGGCTGAACACATTCAAGTGCCATGGATCCTAGCCGGTGATTTCAACATGGTGAGATTTCTCATCGATCGATCGAGGGACATGAGAGGTATGGACTTAATGTGTCGTTTCAATGATCTAGTAAGGCAAACGGGGATTGTAGATATTCCCCTCAAAAATAGAATATTCACATGGTCTAGTAAGAGACCACAACCAGTTTTTTCGAAGCTAGATAGAGTTTTTGTATCAATACCGTTCTCTAACAATTTCCCAATTATAACTCTAAAAGCTCTCGAAATGACAATGTCGGACCACGTGCCGTTGGTACTTCACTGTAGAGAAAACCACACCACATGGAAACCTTTTAGGCTTGAAAATTTTTGGTTGGAATATCCCCAAGTCAAACAGATTATAAACGATATATGGATGGCACCTGTGAGTACTAATAATTGAGCAAATGAGTTTATGTTCAGAACTCAGAAGTTGCAAGTGGCTCTTAGAGCTTGGCATTTGGCAAATTTCAAGCTTTCAAATGAAGAGCTGTCGCTATGTAAGGAGCAAATCCTTCATTTCGACAAGTTAGAAGAAACTCGGCCACTGGAGCAACATGAACTCAGGACCCGAATTCAAATGAAAGAAAAAGTTTTCCAATTGACAAACATAATTGAAGCGTGTTGGCGGCAACGGTCAAGGTGCAAATGGCTTCGAGAGGGAGATAAAAAAAACTCGGTATTTTCATGCATATGCATCGGCACGGTGTCGAAAGAATCGAGTGGAAGTAATCATGGATGAAAGGGGAGGGGCAGTAAATGACTCTCAAATAAAAGAGGTGTTTTATAACCATTTGCAGCGAACCATAGGCACCACAAATCAGGGTAATATTCTAGAGTTTGACCCTTTAATTTATTCTCTACAGAACGAACCCAGCTTTGAATGACCTGGATGGTCCTTTCACTGATCAAGAAATAAATGGAGCAATTGGGAATATGGCAAAGAATAAGGCGTCGGTCCTGACGACCTCACCGCTGAATTCATGCAAAAGAATTTGGAAGCATTATGGCCTCAAATAAGACAAATAGTGCAGGACTTTCATGGTAATCGGTTGGACCTGAGAGTTTTGAATCAAGCAAATGTGGTGTTTATTCCAAAGAAAGATATGCCGCAAGAAGTGTCGGATTTTCATCCGATTAGCATAATCAATATCATCCCTAGCTAAGCTAATTTCAAAAATTCTAGCTACAAGATTGGCACTGAAGATGCCGGAGTTGATCTCGCGCGCCCTTCCAAACGGCCTTCATTCGGGGTAGGCAAATATCTGAAAATTTTAATGCGACACGAGAGTTGTTGCAACATATTGACTCGATTAAGAGGCCGGCTATATTGGCTAAGTTTGATTCACAAAGGCTTTCGACTCACTAGAATGGCTGTTTCTATTGAGGGTGCTCGAAGCAAGGGGTTTCTCGACAACTTGGATCTCTTGGATTGAAAAATTGCTAGTTACAGCATCATCAAGGGTTCTAATTAATGGAGAGGCTTTGCTTTTTCTAACACACCGCAGACTGCAGGGGAGTCTGGCAAGGAGACCCGCTTTCGCCTTTGCTATTTAATTTGGCGGTCGATGTACTACAAAAAATGATTGAGGTAGCCAATAACACTTTGCGGGTGCCGATATCCGATAGAATTCCAGAATCAATTATTGCAATGCAATATGCGGATGATACGGCTTTCGTGGCAAATGCAGACTTGGATACGGTAATACGGACCAATCTGCACTATGCATAGACCAATCTTCATATGTAAATGTACTTATAGTCAATCTAAACCAATAACAATGTTTTTTACCTATCTAAAAAAAATGTAAAATTGGTCTATAATTACAATTTCATATGAACGTCATATTTAATTGTTTGAATCGACTATTTAAATTTTTAAAAATTATGACATGGATTTATAGCACTAATCGATTCATAATATACATATATATTCAATACAAAAAAGGAAATATAAGTTATTATTCTCCAACTCCAACAACGGTTATTAGAATTTTAAAACACTAACAGATAGTTTTCATTCAAGAGGGGACCAGTTGGAAACTAATGCAGGATTCGAGGATTAAATTGAAAAGTTTAATTTTTCTCAGCAACCTGAAAGGGGAATCGAGTATTTATTTTTCTTGAACCAGTTGTGTGTATTGCATCATCTTTTGTAGGCAACTCCAAAAATTCTAAATTAATCATACTAGATCTTTGTCTTTATAGAAATAATTGAATTCGTAGTAATATTTTAAAATGTGATTTTTTAAATATGTACAATTGGTTAAAAGTTGCTGGCGTGTTCAGGGGCGGACCCAGTGTATATCAGGGGGGACAGCCGCCTTCCCTCCCCCTCGGATTTTGAGTTTTAGTGGTGATCTATCGGTACTGATTGACTTTGCCTCCCCCCCCTTCTTCGGAAATTTTTTTGCCTCCTTCTGGATGTTTGATTTATAATTCGGGTTAAATTTAGTATTAAAATCAAAATAAATTTCTTGAATCATGATTGGTAATTAGAATTATAACTTAAACATCAGAAATTACAAGTCAGAGCATTGAAAAATATAAGTCAAAGCATTGTTTTTTATCAAGTACCCAATTAGTTAATGGATTTAAATCCGATAAGCTATTTCAATCCGATTTGAAATTTTTTTGTCCCTCCTTGCCGAAAATCCTGAATCCGCCCTTATTGATATTATAGTGACATGTCGGGTTATAATTGTTTTAAAAATCTATAAAATAAATTTCAAATGAACAAATTCAAATAATTGAAACCGACAATTACATACAAAACCGTTTAATTACATGCTCGGTCACATATAGTAAATTTTCTTTTGCTTATTTGCTTGATTTCTGAAAGTTAAGGAACTTATTATTCGATTATTGTGCTCATATTGTATTAAAATACTATCAAGACACATTGTGATACATTACAACTCGATGTAAATTTACAAGAGGATGGCTCAAATGCTTCATTGATTTAGTGCTCCAATTATGTTCAACATTTTTATCTTCATTTTAAAAGTCAAAATAATATGATTTTCATATTAAAATCTACTAGTTTTATTTTAATATTTACTAATTTTTAGATGGCTACAAAATCACTTTTTTGAGAAGATTGTGGACCATTAAAAAATAATAATTTTATACTTGTTTAAAAAAAATAGTTGGTTGAACTATCTACTCATTGACTTAAAAAAAAAATAGTAAAAGATTTTAAAAATTGTAAAATTTGATCTTTTAGTATATTTTAATATAGCAATAATATTGAGTAGTTTGAATTTTGAAAAAAATAAATAAAAATGTAGGACATGATTGAGACATAAAAATAAAATGGCATTTGTGTTTCTCTAATATATTTTGTACCATCTCTGTGTAAATCACTGTGTGACCAAGTAATTAATATATTATTTATTTAACTCGTTGTGTTGCTCTAATATATTTTTGTGAAATTAGGTCATGGAGTTGGTAATTAAGGAGCTTATAGTTTATGAAATTGACCTCTGAGTTTAGCAAAGGCTGAATAAGATATTTTACAGTTCTTTTGACATTGCCAAGAGACAATATATAACTAGCTAGGATACTTGAACAAAATACTCAAGAAAAATAAGATCATCCAATCATGTCCTTTGGGATGCATGGTATATATATTTTGGATCCAATTTTAGGCGAACTAATTATAAGAATAAATTCAGCTGAGACTATTTTTTCACAATTTCTGTGAATAAAAGAGAGGTTCATTAAGATAGTAACCAACATAAATTAATTATTATATTGACATACTTGTTCAGTAATTATTTTTGTTAAACTACTAATATACATGTATTATAAGTAATCACGTGTATCTTATGCATACAATATATATGTGTTTATATTCAAATTAAATTACAAGATGTTGGAGTGTTCCGAAACTTTTATTAGAAATATAAAACAAAATTAAGATTTCAACATTGTTGAGTTAATTTTGTTATTTATTTTAAAAAAATTGAAACACGTAAAACCAACTATTTTACTGGTTTCGATTATCAAATAAATAGTCAATTTTGTGAGTTCACCTGTTTTTCATTCATACTATAGCTAGTTGAGTTCGATTTTCTATATCTTTTGTTCAAATTGAAGCTGGTTCGGTATCAATTAAGATTGAATTTAAATTTTCAACATTCAATTTTTGACTGTAACATTCAGCTTATGAGTTCATATTCAAATTAAATTGTGAACTGTAATTAGAATATAAAAAATTGATTAAAAAAAATATAAAATGAACAACTCATTTTTAATGTAATATTTTTTTATTTATCTAAAAAAAAATAACTTGGCTCCGAGAAAAAACAGATCTAATCCAGCTGAGTTTTTATTGAGAAAATAACATAGTTGACTAGGTTTCAATTTTTAGACAATTATGTGAATTATAATTAAATTTTTATAAAAAAAAAAGTATTGATCTAGCATTTGATACATTACTATTTTAGTAAATGGTTTTTTCTCGTAATATACCATAAAATAATTATCATGCATTTTACATTTACTATTTTAGACAATGATAAAGTTTAAAATAATTATCATTCATTTTACAATTACTATTTTAGTATAAAATGTAGATTGTATGTCAATGATAAAAATTATCATTCATTTTACATTTTTTAGTACTTTATTTGTCTTAGTTCAACATGAGTCGAAAATCATTTCTGAACCGTAAAACTTAATGTCAAAGTTTAATTTATCAAATTATGCTTTATATTAATCACCGGGTCAATATGATTTCAATTAAAATATACAATTGTACGTAGATAAAAAAAAAACCTTTACTAAAAAAAAAATCAAAAGAATCAGAAATACCTCTACTAAATACTTCTATTATTATTTTAACCATTAAATTTTGATGCGAAGATCATGAGACCAAAAATAGAAATAATAATAATAATATGAGTAGAAGCTCATCAAGGTGTTTGGTGAGTTTAACTCCAAAACCTATTAAATTAGCTTCAAATAATAAATCTAAACCGTTGAAACAGATTTACTTTACGAGTGATGAATTTACATGTAAAGTTTTTAGAATTTCAAATTAATTTTGTATAAAGTCAAGTGATCAAAAAGTATTAAAAAAATAAATGCACTAAAATTAATTTATAAACCTTCTAATTTTGACTGCTTGACTTTATACTAAAATAATTCGAAAATATAAAATCTTTGCATGTAAATTCATCACTTGTGAAGTAGATAGATTTTAACGATATAAATTTATTGTTTGAAATCGATATAATATATTTTAGAGTTTAATTCACTAAACACTTTGGTGAGCTTACAAAAACCCTAGTTTTACTAATAATATATAACGTTTGCTTTTTTACTATTCAAGTGAATCCTGTGAGTTGGATCTATTTGCACTAAGCCCAAAAAACCCAGCCCATTTCATAATAAGCCCATCATGATTTTAAGTGTCCTATGCTATAACCGGCCCAATGACTCATTCTTGACATGTCTAAATCAATACGTCTAGATCCAACTTTTGCAAAGTATATACATCAATGATATGATTTTAAGTGTCCTATGCTATAACCGGCCCAATGACTCATTCTTGACATGTCTAAATCAATACGTCTAGATCCAACTTTTGCA
This sequence comes from Carex rostrata, assembly GCF_964058835.1. Taxonomy (NCBI): domain Eukaryota; kingdom Viridiplantae; phylum Streptophyta; class Magnoliopsida; order Poales; family Cyperaceae; genus Carex; species Carex rostrata. Next base: position 2,206,708 of record NC_135930.1, read on the forward strand.
AAGTATATACATCAATGATATTATTAGAATTTTTAATCTGAAGTAGCAATTTTTAATTCAGTTTTAAAAATGTAAAAGAGTTTCTTATTTAGAAACTATATATGAAAGTTTCTTATTAAAAAAACTGTTTATGAACGTCACACTTATTAAATAATTGGATCAAATTATTTCTCATTTTTAATTTATTATTGATGTGGCTTAATAGAAACACTAAATTAATTTCAAAGATATCAGAGTTTAAAATTTTTAGAGATCTTGATTTATAAAAAATGATTAATAATTATTTAAAAAATTATTTAAATTTGGGATATAGATGCTCTTAGTTCGTAATCATTTAAGAATCAAAAGGTCCGATGGCAATAGACTAAATTTTGTCCGATGATTGTTTAGAGTGTTTTCTAAACAGAATTGACCCAAAATTCAGAAAAAAAAAAATGTACAAATTGTAATCATACCCCAAAATTCAAATAAATACTTTTATGTAGAATCAACTGAAACAACTCGTGGTAGAAAAAAGAAGAATAGAAAAGCATCCTACCAAGATGAGCAGAAGTAAAGATTGTGTTAGGAAACGGCGCGACAAGAAGGCGCTATATGACGAAGAGAGCAATTTTCTAGGCTTAATTCATCTAAGAGTATCTACATCTCTGATACTATGAGAGTTTATAATCCAATTTTAGAGATGTGAAGGAGTTTTTTATTTAGAAACTATGCAGGAGAATTTCTTATTAAAAAACTATTTATAAACTCTATACTAGCTAAATGATTGGCTAAAATTATTTTTCCTTTTAATTTTATTGCTGATGTGGCTTAATACAAACTTTAAAATTAATTTCAGGAATGTGAAAATTAGAAACTTTAGAGACTATAATTTCTAAGAAGTAGTTAACAGTTATTTAGAAATTTATTTGAATTGCTGGGATATAGATGCTCTAAAGTAACTCAAAATTTGAGTTTGGATTTGAATTGTCTGATCAAAATCCACACTAATCCAGATCGAGGTAAATTCACATACTCCTTTAACATTAGGTAAATCCACTCTAATAAAAAAATTTTACTATTTTTTTAGATTTATTGAAAATCATTGTTTTTGAATGGTCCAGAATTTTCAGATCAAATGATTTTCTAAATATCTAAAAAAATAGTAAAATTTTTTTAAAAAAAATGTAAAATTTGGTCTCCAAACACATATTAATATGGAGAACAAGATGAACGGTTCGGATCGACCGTTAGGATTTTGAAAAGTTGAATATTAAGCCGTAACACGGACCAACCCGTGATATGCATAGTACCATAGACTCACTCCAAAACATATGCTTGCAAATTAATTCAATTTTTTTAATCTCACTGTTAACTATCTCTTTATTTTTTATTTTTACAAATTATATCACTTTTTTATAGTTTATTAAAATTTAAAAAGTATGAGAAAATTTATTTAAATATATGAATTTTCATATTGAATTTTGTTAATTAGTATTTATATCTTAAATTTCATATGACTCATATCCGACAATTATTCGTTTCGCATCCGTATTGGTGGATTATCTACTTACGTATTTGTTTAAAGCCACATTGAAAATTGTTGATCCAATAGTGGCTTAACAAAACAGTAAAATCAGCCGCCACCGTTGGATCAACAATTTTCAAAGTGGCTTAATAAATAGTAAAAAAATTCAGAAAAATGTAAAATTTGATCTCCAAGCACATATTAATATGGAGAATAAGATGAAATGTTCGGATTAACGTTTTGAATTTTAAAATTTCAAATTTGGACCGTATGCATATCAGGCCATATGCATACGAATGCACACTAGTCACTCTCTCTCTCTCTCTTTATATATATATAGCAGATCAATCCTTCAACGTTTGAGAAAAAAAATAAGAAGTTGAGAATCCGCCCAACCAAACCCATGTTAATTCCTCCCTTCCCCTCCTTGTGGCTGCCTAACTCTGACTGGAGTGAATAATTGGGTTAAATCTCTATTTTGTGTCACATATTTTAGTGAGGCCTATGAGCACAGACGGGCAGCTTTGGACTAAAACAACTTGTAACAATGATGTTGGTGTATTTGAAATTGAGTTATTTTTTTGGTAATTCACGTTGTCGATTTTGATGAACATAAAAAGCTGTTTTCTCTGTTTTTTTTTAAATTTTTTTTGATAGTTTCTATCGGTACACATCTGTATTACATCTTTACATCAAAAAAACTCAGCAAATTAAAATTAAAAAACTGGAAAACAGAAAGGAGAGAAATAAATGTAAAAAAAGATTAAAAAAAACATGAAGAGGTGTTTTCTCTCGGTAGGGTTTGAACCGGTACTTTTACAGGTAATTTAGTTGCGATGAATATCAGATTTCTTTGTTTGAGTAGTCTCTTGAAAATAATAGTGAAAAAGGATAAAGAGTTTATAATTGATTTTCTTCAATATCTCATTACAATATAAACATAAAGTATATGTCTTACAATTAAGACTATTTTATTTTTGAAAACTTTCACAGGGGCTACGAAGTCATGAAGGCCTTAAAATCAAGACTCGACCGCTATTTGTTACATGTAGTTTGTCTAAGTATCAAATGCATATTTCATGCTACAACCACATTTATCATTCATTTATCATTTTTTTGGTACTTAATTTGACTTAATTCAACATGACTCGCAAATTAAAAACTGCTGAGAGGAAAAACTTTATGCCAAGTGTTATTAAATGATACTCTTTATCAATTAATCACTAGGGTCAATATGATTTCAAATTTTAAATTAGCAATAAACAACCAAAGATCACAAAATCCTCTATCGAAGACTTCTATTGTTATATTGACCATTAAACTTTTGATGGGAGATTCATGAGACAATGATATGACATGACATTAGATTAGTATTTGCATGATAAAACCATTTATTCTTCCATCGATACACAAAAAGCATTCAACCCATTGCTTCAAATATGAAACATAAATAAATGAAACTGGAATATCTTTTGTTCTTGTAAATTTACCGAGACTTATACTGAAAATTGTAAAAATAATAAAATAACAAAACATATAACGAATTAATTATTTCTTATTGCACAAAGCCCAAAAAGTCCAGCCCATCTGGCCCAAATTGACTCATCCTTGAAGGGGTCCGATAGCTGTACAGAACGTTAGATTTGCATCAAAATTGGTGTGAAAGTTTAGATTCACGAGCAGTTCACAATTTTTTAATATGACACGAATCTTGATGCAGATAAACGGACCCGATCGTAGATGGATACATCCCGCTGAACCGGATGTTGGACTCGCTCGATCTTTTTCTTTTTTATTCTCTCGCTATTGTTTCGCGTAAAGATTTTAACAGAGCAGTTTGGGCTTAATGCATAGCACAAAACATATACAACGCTGTTTTGATTCTATAGTAAGTGCGCTGCACGAAGTCAAAACTTCTCTGTTGAACTATTTACCTACTCTCTTTCCTGAATTCGCTTCCTCTGAGATATCTCAATTATTACTTGTTTCTATGAAAAATCTCAATCGTTCCAATACGTTCTACACGTATCTCCAAGCAAAATTATACTGGCCCCGTGCTATTCTCGAATAGACATCGTACACGTCGGTCATGCAAAAGTTGAGATATCTCAGAGGATTTGCACTTTTTCTCTCTCTTGGTACACTTTTATAGAGCCATTTTAACTTCCTGCAGCACACACCTTATACAATGCTGTGTTAATTCTATAGTCATTGCGCTGCACGAAGCCAGAACTACTCTGTTAAACTATTTACCCCTTCTTTCCTCGGACCATTCGCTTGGTTTAGATTCACGAGCAGTACACTTTTTTAATTTTAACACGAATCTTGATGAAGATAAACGGACCTGATCGTACATGGATACATCCCGCTGAACCGGGTGTTGGACTCGCTCGATCGCTTTCCTTTTTTATTTTCACGCTCCTTTCCAGGTGAAATATAACAGAGTAGTTTTAGCTTTATGCAGCGCACAAACTATATACAACGATGTTATGATTCTATATTCAGTGCGTTGCATGAAGCCAAAACTACTCTGTTAAAGGTTTTTTTCCTCGGACCATTCGCCTGGTTTGGTTTCGAGTGAGAGCGACTGAGAGATCTCAAAAACACTGCGCTGCTCCAATTTCAAGAAAGAAAGAAAATGGGGTAAAGGCGAAAGAAAAGGGAAGAAAAAGAGCATGCGATAAATCTTCTATAAATCGGTGCTGTTTCTCATCGATCTACCTCATCAAATTCGAATCTAGAGCACGAATCGCGGTACTAAAATCAAAGGATTTAAGCAAAGTTTTGAAGGATTCAATGGATATTGTCTCTGCAGTTGAAGAATTCAATGGGTATAATTCAAAGGATTTGAGCAAAGTTTTGAAGGATTCAGAGAATTCTACCTTGAATTGGAAAGCTAAAGATGGAAGCGTAAATCAGGTACTTATTTACTGGTACTGACCAAAAAATTGGTTTTCAATTGTGTTAATTTATAACCAAACTAAAGATAAGAGAAGAATTTGTGCTGTGTTAATTTATATCCAAATACATTTGTTAGGTGTTTTTGGAGAAAAACCCAATACTTCAATATAGAGATTAGACCTAAATTATCTACAGGAAGCAACCAGCACTAATGCTGAACTGCTTGTTTAGCGTGATATTAGTAGTAAATTGTCAGATATCTTGATTTTGCCCCTGAGTTTACTATTTTTTACTGAGACCCAATAAAATCAGGCAAGCTCAATGCAAAATGTGTTAATTTATAACCAAACAAAAGATAAGAGAAAAATTTGTGCTTTGTTGACTATAGCAATTGTTTAAGTCTCAATCAAATCTGAATTACACAACAAAGCAGAAAATGGCTTTATCTGAGTAAATTTTTTTAGGGTTTATGGAGAAAAACCCGATATTTTAATATAGAGATTAGACCTAAATTATCTACAGGAAGCATTTAGTGCTTAGTATTTTTGAGGTATTACTAACACCAAACTGCTTGTTTAGCGTGATATTAGTAATAAATCGCCATATATATTGATTTTTCCCCTGAGTTTACTATTTTTTCTGAGACCCAATAAAATCAGGCAAGTTCAATGCAATACCTATTAACTTGTTTCGGACATATTCAGTTGTTAATGAGAGATTGGAGTAATATTGGGATTTGTTCTTGCGTTAATAATTGGTCGCTCTTTGATAATAACCCAATAAATGGTGATGTTAGTTGAAAAATGGGATTGTTGGGTGTTATTTGCACGTGCATTTAAATATTCGGTGCAATTTTCACCAAACGTTTTTTTTTTCTTTTCTATTGCTAGCCTTGAAACACCTTTTTTTTCAATTTTATTTTTGTTTCTTCTAGATTGATATAGAGAAACTTGCTGCTGCTCTTCCCTTAAACCTCACAGCTGTTCTACTTTCGCCTAATGATGGAGACAGAGATTTTGCTTATGTGCTTCGTGGGGTCCGCCTTTTAAATACACTGTCTGATGTGGCTATTCGACATGCTAGACTTGAGCAGGTCTTTTAAATTTAATGGATAGTTTATATTTATGCTTAGAGTAGCTGAATTTATCTGTTATATAGAGAACTGTCTGCATTTCGTCTCCTTTCCCGGAACTAATATATCTCTGTTTCACTATTTGGGGGTAATTTAGGGATTTTGTTTTGAAAAATTCCATAGAGGGCCTGAGAGAAGGAGGAATAGTTGATCCTCTCAATCAGGTTCTAAAAGTAATTATAGATTTGCAAGAATATATCAGAAAATTTTTAGGCTTTCGCAGTTGCACTTTAGAGCATACAACATATTAAGCAGGCACATGTTATGAATTGTCTGGTGTGAGGTGAATAATTGTTTGTGTTGTTGTATGTCCCTTGAAATGTTCATTATTTTGAAGACTTATCTTATATATTTTTTATTTGATTTTTTTTTTTTTAAAGATTTTGCTTGATGATGTCAAAGTATTGGAGCAAGTCATGGATTTGGTATTTTTCACCATGATTGTTCTTTCGCACAGATACCAGGTTTGTCTCATTTGATACCGACAACTAGTAATCTCTTTCTGTAAATAATTTGAAGTCACAAAAAGTAAAGGTCCAAAAAATGTATAAATTCACAATAGTCTAGTGATTTCATTCTTTTTTTTACTTTCTATAATTATTTTTTACCTCATTTATCAGGGTGGCAATCTTGATTCTGCTCCTATTATTCGCACCACTCTAGGTGCTTGTGTGCTTCATCTATTGAGCAGTTCTCTCACCTCTCAATGGAATGAACTAGCTGTTGTTCTTCTTGCACATCCAAAGGTGTGATCTTATTTTGACTCTTTCTGTTTGTTTCTTTTTCTTTGCTTGATTTATGTTTAATCCAAGAGTAAAGGGTTAGCAAACGGTAATTTGGTTCAATGAAGATTTTTAATTTTTTTAATTTAAGTATTATTGTAGTTTTTTCTCAAAATTAGGTGATTTAAACGCTCATTTGGGTGATATGACTTACTTCCACAATGATTGTTATATTGATGTTGAATTGTGGCTTAACTTCACAATTCATTGCCAAGCGGCGAGTTCATGCATAATTGGAAAATTGAGTTGGGTTCTATTGGGGTGACTAGAAAACAAAGTTCTTGGTTCAGGCTTAGCTGTGAGATATAGTTCCTAATTTATTTGAACTGAAATTGAACAGAGTGCTTTCCGAGTTGAATGTGGTTAGGGGTGTTGAAATGATCAGTTCGGTTAAAACCGAATCAAAATAGTCAAACAAAATTTATTTTGGTTTTAGAAAATCTAAATGAACCAACCGAATTAAACTTGTAAACTGAATCCAAGAAAACCGAAGTAAATTTCGGTTTGTTTGTTTGAACCGAAATAAGAGAGATTAAACTGAACAAAATATTAAAATACTGAATTTATTAAAAAATTCAACCGAACTGAACCATTTAAACCAAAAAACTGAACCATAAAATTTGTTGGTTCGGTTGAAAACCAAATAAACTGGATCCAATGAACACCCCTAAATGTGGTCAATTGCACTATAAAAGGTGCAGTTAGGTAAACTGTGCACTTTGATTTATATATTTATTTCTTCTTTCTTTGTTATCTCTAATGTCAGGTAGAGAGATTTGTGGAATCAGCCTTTGGCAGCCTTCATGAAAATACTAGGCTTTTTCGTCAGAAGCTGACAGAGTTATCTAGTGAAATTGTTGCTGATCAATCAAAATTACCAGATGCCATGAAAGTGTCTCACTTTCTAAGCCAACAGTGCGAAGCCTCCTTGCAATTTCTTCTCTCTCTATGCCAACAAAAGCTGTTTCGGGACCGAGTATTAAAAAACAAGGTACTTATTAATAATTTTATTTACTTTTCAATGATGAGTGAGGCCATGGTACTATGCATATCATATTGGTCCGTACTATGGACTGATATCTTTATTTTTGAAATCCAAATAGTCGATCTGAACTGTTCAACATGATCTCCATTTGAAAATCTACTTGTAGATCAAATTTTACATTTTTTAGAATTTTTTTACTAATTTTTAAAATAGGTAGAAAATCATTCGATCTATAGATTCTAGATAATTCAAAAGTAGTGATGTTCTACCTATCTTAAAATATTGTAAAAATATTATAAAAAATGTAAAATTTAGCCTGCAAGCACATTTTCATATGGAAAACATGTTGAACGGTTTAGATCAACTATTTGAACTTTGAAAACGAAAATATTGATTCATAGTACAGACCAATCCGCGCTACGCATAGTACCATAGCCTCACTCTTCAATGAATACAACATGAAGGCAGTATATTTGCCTAAAACAGCAATTAAACCCACAAATGCCGAAAAAAAAATGGTGAAGTTAGAAACCGAAAAGGTTCTCATAAAATGGTATGTACAATAACATTGGGAAATTATGACATGTTTAATTATGCAGGAACTGTGTAAAAATGGGGGAATTTTATCACTTGCTCGTACCATATTAAGGCTAAGGGTCCCAGAATGCTTCCAACACTCTTCTGAAATCATTGCTTCTGTCTCTCGATTCAAGGCCAAAATTCTTGCACTTGTGAGTACTAACACCTCCACTTCATAAAGTAAAAGAAACAAATGGACAAAAAGAAAAAGACAAAAAAGAGTATACCAAAGCTTAATTTAGCGTCTTCTATTGTACAGTTGTTACTGCTATGTGAGGCTGAGACAATATCATACCTTGATGAGGTCGCTGGATCTCCAAAGAGTATGCAATTGGGCCAGTCTGTTGCTTTAGAGGTTGGATCTCTTTTATTATTTTTTTTTTTATAAAAGTGTACCTATATCCACCAATTTCATATAGAAACCATCTAACAATGTTTTTTAGTGGTACCAAATGACTTTGGATCTCTTTTATGTATTTACTTACCTCTTCATTTGCTTGTGTAAACCTTGTTTTGTGTTATGCTGGAACTCGATGAAAATGCAATCCCAAAGAAACTTGCTGAAATTTTATGAAATATGTTTTCTGTTCAGTTTCTTAATATGTTGAAGACAGCCTTCAGGAGAGAAGAATCAAAACATGCTAATGCATATAAGAAGAATACAAATATGAATATTCCTAGGGGATTTCTGCTTATTAATTCACTTCGTCTGGTTGATATCTTCTCCGATGACTCAAACTTTAGGTTTTCTTTCATGACCACCACTGTAAGTATCTTGTTGCAATTTTTTTTTTAACATACTAAATGTATCTTTTCAGCACTTACTCTAACACAAACTAAACTTTTATTATAGAAGAAAAATATGCTTAGCAAATTGCAATATAGCAGAATCATTGTCAAGTTTCCTCTACAGATTACCAAAATGTCCTCCATAATTGCTTTCACTTTGTTTCTCAAGTTTATCCTAATGTAGCTCTCTACATATGCTAAAACCAAATTATTTGGGCATGTTTAGTAATTCATGAGAGGATGTGTAGGTGATATTTGTCATATCATAGAGCATCATTTTGCTTTTAGGGCTATTCATTTTATATTGATGTTTTGCAAGGAAAAAATGAGATAACTAGAAAGTAAAGAGGAAGTATAATCTTTTAATAGGTTCCATTTATGAGCGAAATACTAGCAACACCTCATGAAGACTTTGTCTCGAGTTGGTGCTCTGTCAATCTACCAACTATAGAAGAAGAGGCTAATCTGGAGTATGACGTGTTCAATGCAGTTAGTTTTGCTGCAACTGCAATGGCAGGTGGTGCAATTAGTGAAGCCAATTTTGCGTGCCAGCTCAGCCTTAGTAGCATGCATGCTGTCACTTATGCGCAGTTGAGAACCTCATGCATTGTCAAAATCATAGCCAATTTGCACATCTTTGTCCCCAATATATGTGAAGGTCAACTCTTAAACCCGTTCCTTTATTTTTCTGAATGAGTGAGGCTATGGTATTATGCATAGCGTATATTGGCCCGCGCTATGGACTCATATGAACATGTAGACTCAAGCCAAATTTTATATTCTTTTAGAATTTTTTTACTATTTTTTTAGATAGGTAGAAAATTATTTGATCTGAAAATTCTGGACCATCCGAAAACAGTAAGTTTCTACCTTTTTATTAAATAGTAATAAAATTCTATAAAATGTAAACTTTAGTCTACAAGTATATGGAAATCATGATGAATGGTTTGGATCAACTGTTAGGACTTTTAAAATGAAAATATAGATCCATAGTACTGACCAATCCGCGCTATGCATAGTACCATAGCCTCACTCTTTGAATTCCACTGGACAAGTTTTTTTATTTTGTCGAACGAGGAATTAAAGAAATAAATTATCAAGAAATTCTTTGTCCCTAGTTTGTCAAATTTTATTAGTAGGATATAGAAAAAGAAATTTGAAGGATCTTGTTGAAAGACGACACCCAAATTTGAACTGGAGATAAAGGGTTTGCAGTCCCTTGCCTTACTGCTTGGCCATCCTGCCAAATCTAATCCAAAATCGATAAAAATAATTCAGTTTTTTTTTAATCATATTTATTTTGCTTATATCTTTCCGAAAAGGAGGGGAGGATTTCTGGTTTTTATTGTATTCATTCAATTGAAATCATTTTCTTTGATGAATTCTATTTCAGAACTTTTCTTCAACCTGTAATGTTTTGACCATCCAACCAATACGTGCATGATGCATTTATCCTTGTGCTCATGCTTGTTTTAGCTATCCTTTATTTTTTCTTTGAGTGAGGCTATGGTTATATGTATATTACGGATCAGCCCGTGCTATGGATCCATATTTCTTTTTCAAACAGTCGCTCTAAATCTTTAAACATGATCTCCATATGATAATATACTTAGAGAGCTAATTTTACATTTTTTATAAATTTTTTTACTATTTTTTAGATAGGTAGAAAATCACTGCTTTTGGATGGTCCAGAATTTTTAAATCAAGTGATTTTCTACATATCTTAAAAAATAGTAATAAATTTCGAAAAAAATGTAAAATTTTGTTTGCAGGGACATTTTCATATGACGATCATGTTGAACAGTTTAGATGGAATGTTTAAACTTTAAAAACGAAGATATGACTCCATAGCGTGGGCCGCTATGTCATATGCATATTACCATAGCCTCACTCTTTTTCTTTCTTTTCTTTTGTACGTTTGCATACATATACATTTCCATCCATGCATAGTGGTATGGGACCAAGCCAACAGCAACCGGCCTGCAATAAAACTGAAAATATATAAATAACTGATTGCTGCCCCTCTGGTATTTCTGAGTAATTTTGTGGGTACTAATCTAACCCAAACTTTGTATGTGGTATTGGCAGAGCATGAGAGAGATTTGTTTGTTCGTGAGTTTCACAATCACCTAGTTCAAGAGAGACCTATGTCTTCAGCAGCTGAAGTTTGCAAAAACTTGAGTAATTTTTAATTTTTGCACTATTGTTTTGAATTTTGTACTTCTTTTGTTGTTTACTACCTTCAAGGATCTTCACCTATCATATCTTGTAAGTGTTATGAAAGGAAACAAAAACAAAATTGAATAAAAATGCTGGAAATTTTTCTGATTGGTCTGCTAGCAGTATTATATCAGTATCTGTCCTGACTTGCATGCTGTTAAAATGACTCATAAATGATAGTTTTTTAAAGTAATATGTTGTACTTACTGTAGGTTCTCTGGCTGAGTATGTAAAAACACTGATTCCAAGCTTAATAAATCAGGACGATGTGCAGCTTTTAAGGTAACCAAATCATTTCGTTGAAGTTTTGTAGTAGAAGTGTAAAGTGGGTGGGGCCAGGAACTGAGTGATACATTCATGATTTCAAGGAGCCTAAATATATGAACTCAAAAGTGCCAAATGAGAGCAAAATATATTGGTACTGTTTGGTCAGATTCCATACAATATACAATAGTGATATGTGCAGTAGGTAAAACTTGAGAGTTGAGATAAAAATTGATTGACTTGTACGATCTATAATTTTCATTTCTTGAAGCTCTTTTGCAGAGTGTTTACTGACACTCTAAGAGGTTATTGCAACTTGCAAGGTGGAGAAAGCACTACTGAACAGGTATGTTTTTTCCAAGATTTATTATGATTATTTTTTCACCAGTATGGTCACTTACAAAATTTCTGGAATTTGACCTAACTGGTATAATACCGATATTTGACGCAATTATCTGTTTTGAATTGTTAAGGCGGGGTCAGGTGAACTTGCAAAGGTACCGAAAGCTGAAAACATGTACCACACTGAGCAGTCTTTAATGAATTTGGCTGCTGCTTTCAACTCAAAGGTACTTGTCCATAAATAATTTGTATTTTTCCAATTCCTTCATTAATGAATGCATGTCTTACAATGGAAAGACAAGAAAGAGAACCTGTTTGTATAAAATATTTTTGAGTAGAACTCGTGTTTATTAGATAAAAATTTATAAAATGTTTTTGAGTTTACAATTTTCTTCTTCTATAATTAAGGATGAAAATCCTAATGAAGTCTTTTATTTGTGTTATCTGATAGAGATTGAGAGGAAATACAATTTCGTTTAGTTTGGGTAGAACTCATGTTGCTTTCATTTTTGGTCTTGGAACCTGTTATGCTGTAATCTTAGAATTAAAATAGTGTTCTTGTATATTTACTTATATTCAGTATGTCGAAGGTATTAGTAATGTTGAATTGACTTTCACTTTAGATCAACTAAACCATAGGTTTTATGAATTATAGGGCAAGGTACCATGCAGCCTAACCATTTCATGTTTTAACCAGAATTCTATATCCTCATAAAATTTATATTTCCCTGCCAAGTAGAATACAGCTCTGTCTAAATTGTAGATCACTTAAAAATATTGCCTTTATTTTTTAGAATTTCACCCTTTGAAAGAAGTAACATTTTCTTTGTTTTGCTGGATGTTAACTCTTATCTTTTTTCTTTTGTAAATATTGTTCAAAGGGTATGGATATTGACCCGAAACCCGAACCAGAGAAACTTGATATCGACAAAGCCACTGTTACCAGGGAAAATACCAAAGAAAGTGATCCAAACGAGGACGAGAGAATAGAAGCCTCAAACCCAAATTCACAAGACCAAAGGAAGAAGAGAAAGAGAAATATCATGAATGATGTGCAGATAAAACTTATAGAGAGGGCTCTTTTGGATGAACCCGAAATGCAAAGGAATGCTGCTGCTCTTCAGACCTGGGCAGATACTCTCAGTAACAAGGTAATACATGTCTTTCTAAATGTTGCTTATTACAGAGTACTGTTTTCTTTTTTTGGGAGAATTTCATATATATCCCTCAAAAACCTTGAAATGACATATTTCCCCTCTAAAATCATAATATCACATTTACCCTTCTAACTTTCAAAAAATCACACATTTACCCAATATATATGGGGTACTTCAAAAATTTAAAATAAGTGTTAATAGAAAAGTCAATAAATTTGGTAAATTTGTGAGTTTTTGAAATTTATAAGAGTAAATTTGACCTTAAGAGAGATGATTGAAAGAAAAATATGTACTTTTTGAAGGGCTTATACCAAAGGCGAAATTGTTTCAATTTGACTATGCCAAATATTTTGGGTTTATTTTGTACTCCATGGTTGTTAACACAGGTATTTACCTTTAAGAGGAGTATTATAGGTAATGTGTCGATTTTTCTGACTAATACAAAATTGTTAATAATACTTTTTTCAGGGCTCAGAAATTACGCCATCCCAGCTGAAAAATTGGTAAGATAATATTTTTATCCTTTCATTTGGCACTTTTGGCTTAGATGGATTTTACATTGCCTTGCTTTCCTATGACATAGTTCAAATTACTTCTTATCTCAGATAGCAAATATTTGAAAATGCCTAAAGAAGTATAGAAAAACAACTGTACTAAATTCTGAAATATATATATAAATATATATATTTTATTGCACAGGCTGAACAACAGAAAAGCCCGGCTTGCACGTGTGGCCAAAGAAACCCGGCACACATCTGAGGGAGAGAACCCTGATAGCCCTAATGAAGAGCAACCCAACATGCCTTCCAATTCAAAAACGGTAAACCAATCCAAACCCGAACCAAAACCATTTATCTCAAAGCTTGACCAGTTGGTTTATGAACCGGGCATGATTGTTTCAATTTTGGATAGAGATCGCAATGAGGTTGGTACGGGAAAGGTGTTTCAAGTGGAGGGAAGGTGGCAAGGGAAGAGCTTAGCGGATGCGGGTTTGTGCGTGGTGGATGTAATCAATTTGAAAGTAGAGAGTTCAAAGGAGGTTTTAAACCCCTCTGAGGTTACCGGTCGGACTTTTGAGGAGGCAGTGACACAAAATGGCGGTATTATGAGGGTTGCTTGGGATACCGAGAAATTAGTGCCATTGTTGAATTTTATTGAGGTTTAGGGTTTTGGTTTGGCTGCTGTTGCAGTGAATATGACGATTAGGTTTTTAGTTTTTTATTTCCAACTGCAAGTAGGGTTTAGTTAAAGGAGGGACTAATTCATGGTTGTTAGTCTTAGAGGTAGTGTTCGGCAACCATGGCTAAGGAGTCTTAAGCTCACTGAACGGGTGTTCCTTTATTAAGCTTAATGTCACCTCCTTAGGGCTCCTTTTGCCCACCTTTCTTAAGCTTGCCCAAGTTTTTAAGCCATGGAATCACATCGCTTAAGTATTTTGTCAAGTTTAAAGCTTTGTCTTAAGAAAGTTGCTTTTTAACTTTATTGCCGAACGGGTGCTCCTTAGTGCAGCTTAAAATTTAAGATTCATATGGTTGTTGAACACTACTAGAGAGATTGCTGATTGAGTTCTCTTTCTGTTTTACTTATAAATTTTAGTTTTTAACTTCTTGTAGTTTGGTTTATTACTTGGTAAATTTTAGTTCCTGTGTAAATAATATTTTTTCTTAGGGGAGGGTTTCTAATGTTTTCATTTTTGGACCTATTGGAAGAACTCATTTTTCTTTTATTTTCATTCCAGTAATGGTAAAATGGGTTGGAGTTTGGACATTTTGGTTTGAGGGGTTTGATTTGTTTGTCTTGCATGAAAGTCTAGTGATAGTACTAGGGGTGCAAACGGATCGGATATGGATTGGATAGTGGTAAAATCATATCCGTATTCGTTTTTATTTTTCAGATACGGATACGGATCGGATATTAGATGGATACGGATATTGATCGGATATTAACCGGATACATACGGATATCTGCTTTTTATAATAGTAAATAACATAAATTTTTTCATAATAATATTAAACTATATAGTATATATCTACTATTCGGATATGAATAATTGAAATTTAAAACCGTATTCGTATCCACATGGATATTTGGATATCGGATATCCGTATCAAATTTTCGGATGCGGATTCAGATACGGTCGGATAATATCTGTTCCGTTTGCATCCCTAGATAGTACTAAATTATATTAGCGTTGATTGCAACCGACTCTGAGATAGGGGTGTAAAGCGTAAACGGTTGGATATGGATTGGATATTGATGAAACTGTATCTTTATGTGTTTAATTATTTGGATATTGATATATCTGATTATTCGGATACATATATGAATACGAATAGTTTTAAATATGGATATAGATCGGATATTAAACGGAAACGAATATGGATTGGATGGATACAAATATGCATATGAATATAATGTGGATAATTAAAAATAAATTACTAATGTACATTCTAAAAAATAGTATCTAATTTTTTTTTTCATTCATAAATTGTATCTAATATTTTTCTTAATAAGTTTGTTGGTTATAAAATATGTACCATATTACTAAAATATTACTAAAACAATAGTTACTAATCATATTATAGATTTATATTGTTCATTAGAATATACAAATCAAGATTGACAATATTATTTTCTAAGCATATAGAATAAAAAACTAAAAGCACCTTGAACCAATTGTATCAATGATCATATGACTTTAACTTCTTTTGAAACAACTGCATTTTCCCGCATTTTGGTTTTATTTCTACTCTCTCAACAAGATCATTTATCCATACCATGCAACTAAACATATAAATAATAAATCATTGATATAACAAAAAAGTTTTAAGTAATAAATAATTGGTATATATATGCACTTTAATAAATTAATTTAAAAACATAGAATCTTTGTTGTGGAGTATGATGTAAATAGTCGAATACAAATAGTTATCAAACCATATTCCTATCCGTTAGAATTTTTCTGATATAGATACAAATATGGATAGCATAGAATACAAATATAGATCAAATAATTTAATTAATTTTCTGAATTTGATTCAGGACAAAATCGGATAATATCCGATCCTTTTACACCCCTGCTCCAAGATATTGCATTCTTAGATTAAAAACATTATTATATTTCAACTATCTGAGGAATTTTTTTTGTAAACCATAAATAATTAAATGAATTTTACGGAACCAATATGATGACTTTTTTTTTTTTTTAAAAACCATAAGGACCGTGGGAACCGTTCGGTCTCACAATTGCCTTTTCCCCAGACCGTGAGAACCGTTCGGTCTCAAATTTTTTTTTTTTTATAAAACATAAATTTTTTAAATTATTATTTTTTTTTATTAAAATATTAGAAATGTTGAATATATTTCTTTAAAAATAGATGAAATACAATATAATTTGATTTATGAGAAAGACTGCAACAAATAACCCGGATCAATATTTTTCAGGTCGGGTTTTTCGCGGCTGTAAGAAAAATTAATATATTTCTTTATGTGTTATTGGAAAAAAATAAAAATGCTTAGATTCTGAGTTATTGATCCCGGTTCAAAAGTCACTTCTAGGTAATCCAGAAAATATTGTTATCCTTCTAGGACATTTAATTTATAAAAAAATGTATCTATTTTGAGAATTCATTTTGAATAACAATCATTAAATAACTTAAAGTTTTTGTTTTTTTTTCAAAAATAGATACAACTTTTCATAAATTAAATGTACTAGAAGGATCACAATATTTTCTGGATTATCTATAAGTTACTTTTGAACCGGGATCAATAACTCAAAATCTAAGCATTTTTATTTTTTTTCAATAACACATAAAGAAATATATTAATTTTTCTTACAGCTGCGAAAAATCCGACCTGAAAAATATTGATCCGGGTTATTTGTTGCAGTCTTTCTAATAAATCAAATTATATTGTATTTCATCTATTTTCAAAGAAATATATTCAATATTTCTAATATTTTAATACAAAAAATAAAAAAAATTAAAAAATTCCTGCTTTATAAAAAATAAATAAAATAAAATTTGAGACCGAACGGTTCTCACAGTTTGGGGAAAAGACAATTGTGAGACCGAACGGTTCCCACGATTCTTATGATTTTTTTTTTAAAAAAAAGCCATCATATTGGTTCCGTAAAATTCATTTAATTATTTATGATTTATAAAAAAAATTCCTATCTGAGGGCCCGCTCATTTAGTAATACGACATCATTTTGATAATTTCTTATCAATAAAATTAATAAAATAAGATGTACAAAAATAAAAAATGTTTAATTTGCAATATTTTTGGAAATATCAGGATCAACAGTCCTGATTTAAAGTTTTTGGATCGGAATTTATTAGTCCTGATCCAAAGTTTTAATATTTTATTATTCATTTCGAACAACTTGGATAGGAAAAAAAATATTAAAATTATAGATCGGGACTAATGATTCCGATTAAATACTTTGAATCAGAATATACTTTTTAAAAACGTTGCAAATCAAACACTTTTTTTTATTTCTATACATATTATTTTTATTAATTTCTATAAATAAAAAAAAACACCATCATTTCCATTATAAGTATGCACAAATATATAAACATATATGGAGCTGAACTGCAAGTGGGCCTTTTTTTTTTTTTTTTTTTTCTGGACCATGTGACGGACTTGCCAAGAGGATACTCATAGATTTGATTCTTGTATCCTTTGATCGATGAAACAGGTCGTAAATCGATCTGATTAAAAATCTAGTAATCAGAGAAGTTGTCTTGCGGGACCCGCCTTCATTTATTAGGAAAGCACCACATAGATGAGAGTGTGAGAGTGGGGAAAAATGGGTGATTGAGGTAGGATTAGGAAGTAGGGTATTTGATCGAAGACGTCGTATTAGACAAGTGTTTGGCGGAGGTCGGTGGTGGTACCCCGGAAGGCCTTCCCAACATACTCAAAGGGATAGGTAACATGCTCCATGAAATCGATGTTTCAATTATATATAGTGCTTGTGATTATATTCATGGATTGTGGTTCTTTATTTGTGCATTGTCAGATTTAACAGTGTTCCGAATTGGATTAGTATCTTTAATTAGTCTATTGAAACACTACCAAAGTCAGTCTGCTTTGTTGGTTAATTTTCGCCCCAATTTTTAATTTGTTCCCTAAGTTTGAACAAAATTTACTCCAGGAATGGAGTTTGCCCATTTTTTTTTTCTCATTTATGAACTTAATTTATTTGCATTACAATGAGGCACCGGCTAATTAATATCTGCAGTAGCGAGGTGCTAGAATGTCAATTTACTTATTGAAAAATGCTTGGGCACAAATTGTGCATGCAGGATTTGTCGGGAAATTTTACAAAATACTCTCCTTTTATTCAATTTATCAAACAAATTAAAATACCCCTCCTCTAAAATAATTAACAAAATGTCTCTGTGAGTTCCAATTTCCCATTTCTCCCCCTCTCCCCCTTTCTCCTTTCTCCTTCTTAAGTATAATCTGCCAACATTTTGGAGGACAAAAAAAAAAAATGATTATTTAATTATTTTTTTTCAATAATTACAGTGCCATCCGATATATATATATATATATATATTTTTATTATTTTCCTGTGCAAATCAACTTGTCTAAAAACTCATTAATGCCTAGTAGCTTATTACTTTCCTAACCTTTACAATATTCTTTTGCGAAATTTTGCATATTTCTATGCTTAATAACATGAATTGTTTAATCTAAGTTGGTGTTGCTATTTATTTTTACTAGCTGATAGCTATTATCAGTTCTCTCAAAAAAAAAAAAAAATTATTGAAGCTGGACTTGGACGTAAATTGAACTCAAACAATGCGTTAACTCCTTTTGTATCTTAGTTTTATCTTAACGATCTGCTTTGTTTAATTATTATGAATTTCTGAAATGCATAGATTAAGGAGTCTATTGTCTGGAGTGTAATTAAATTCACTTGGGATGGATCGTATGGAGATTTGAGGTAAGTTTCTTGCCTTACAGTATAAAAGTATTAAAATTTACCACTAAATAACATAAAAAATAGTAAGCAAGATATGGTGCATTAAATATATTTTTTAATTTCATAATTTGAGAACATGTCATTAAACCGTAACAATTGTCTTACTGTACATTAAAAATTACAAGTTATAATTAGAGAATAGTTTGTTAGTCTATGAAAGAATTGTCTAATAAAGAAACGGGATACATTCCTAACATATTCTAATAATTTTGATCATTTTCATTAAATATATTTTATATTATATATTTTGACTAATATATTGCTGCTAATGCACTAACAATTCGATCAATTACCTCAACAATTCGACCAATGAACTAATGACCCGAGCTTATGTCGGATCAAGCGGTCCAGTTATGATAACACTGAAAATTCCAGCTACACTCCTGGTCAGCCTTTGCCAGGCTTTCAAAAAAGAAAATTCCAGCTACAACCATCACACACGCAAGGCGCTAAAATGTCATCAACTGTTTTCCTTTTTAACCAACATTTTTTTTTTTACATTCAGCAACTGAAAGGTACATAAAAGTAGTAATTAAGCCTCATATATATACATTCTTCTAAACTAAATGTCGTCGACTTCATCGTGTTCATCGTGTCATCCATGATCCATGTACCAGGTGGACCCCTTTTAGTGAGTGTGAGGATGTCAGTGGGCCTCGAATGTGCACAGCACTGCTATTGGTTGAGATCTCATGCGGCTTCAGCTTAAAAAAAAAAAAAAAAAGATTTATGCGCATTCTGTCACACATCAATTATGAGCATGTTGCTGAAAAAAAAAATTAATGTGATGTCAACCATATGCAACACTTTTGATATGGCGTACCGGTTGATCAAAATTATAAAACCCATATTGTATTATTTCGTTAAGAATTCATTTGTAGACTTCTTTATTTTTTTTATAAGCTTCTTGATATAAATTTAAATGTAATTGTTTAATTTTATTATTGCCAATATACTTTTTTTTTACTGTAATAATTCATCAAAGAAGAACGACAGGTAACAATTAATGATGTGCAGCTTTCAATTGTCATAGTAAAAATATAAGCAATAAACTAACACCAAAAGGAGTAAATGATGCGTTGGTTTGAATTATTTCTCTTTGTCAATTATGACAGATAGTGCTCTTAACTTTCCTGTTTCAAGAGGTCATTTTTATTTATTTTTATTAAAAACCGTATGTATTTTTATTAATGAGGATAAATGGATTACATATATCAATTTTGTATAAGTATATATATCAGTACATAAAAGTATATATAGCAGTCATACCAATACATAAAAATATTACAACGGAATCCTCTTTTATAAAATTAGACAAGAAAAAACTGAAAAATAACTAACCTCCAAAATAACCTTGTCATTTGAACTCTCTTGCCTTTCACATGCTATCAATTCATAGGTTTTCTTAACAGAAAAAAAACCATTTGTAGTTGGAGAAAAAAATAAAACGGTCAGAACCTTCACCTTGTAATGGTGGAAAGACATAGGAGACAATTTGTAAACATTTACTGTAGCCAAACAATTCAATTAATTTCTCCACATTCCAACTCCCACTTTCTTGCTCAGATAATTCGGCCACCACCATTTGCAAATTTTGGTTATTCCTTACCGTTGGCAAGAAATCCACAACACCTTTGAACCACGGCTGCCCATAAACCCTACAAGTTGCACCATCCCCTAGCTTCCATTGCAACAGAGGTAACAACAGATTTTGAACACCCATAGTAATTTTCCAAAAAATTGTACATTTCGTATTTCTTGACCTTTGCCATAGGGTACTTCTTGGTAAATATTTAGCAATCACAATTTTCACCCATTGCGCCTCACTATTTTGTGCGACCTTAAAAGGGCTTTCATAAGTAAAGACTCATTTACCTTTTGTAACTCTCGAATTGCTAATCCACCCATATCCAGCAGCAGTGAGACGTTTCTTTTGAGGATCTTGGTAGGACCAGAACTGAATCAATTGAATTGAGAGACAAAACTCATGACATCAAAATAAATAGGGACCACAAGAGTTGTACTTGTATCCCCTAATCACCTCTCAATGTGTCGCTCTCTTGCAGTTGTGTCTAAAGAATGTTCATATGCATATTTTTTCATTTTACATGATTTTTAAATGTCCAAATTTACTATTCTAACACTTAACTGACTATACTACCCTTTTGAACAGTCTGATATTGGGGCATTGCTACAGCCAATTTTTTACATGAAAATGTTATTTCTTTACATCAATATGCTTGTCAGGTCATGAATTGCAAGTGTTCAGGGCTTGGTCAATTTAGTGTGTTTGTGTAACTCAGTTTTGGTGACAGTGATCAGTATACTATGCAGTCACATTTTACCAGTATGGGATATCAAATGAGATATGTAAGGATTATAAAAATAGTTTTTGAGTTGCAGCTGATCTGGGTCTTGTTCTAACTAAATGTTTCATGTGGTCAAACTAGTACGCTTGGGTTACATATTTGGAATGAAAAAAAAATATGATCAGTGTAAAACAGGAAATGCAACATCAGAATTTGCACCAGCTTGCACCAATTTCCACCAGTATTGCTGCAATTTTGGAAGTAGTACATAGCTTCTTTTTATTTAATTTATGACACCCAAATTGTACATACTTACAAGGATGGACCGTGAACCATAATCCAATTATCAAAACATCAAGATTTGTAATACAAAACTCAGCAAATCTCGTTTTAAGACAATAGTAATTGGTTCAGGCAGGAGCTGATCCAATAACCCATTAGACAGCTGTCTGCTGTAGCAAATCGTGAAATGTTCGCCACATCAGCAACACAAATGGCCAGTGGACTTGTCAGCTTATGACCCTTTATTTCATAACTACGTTTAACAACAATGGACTTCTGCAGAGCTGCAATTTGGGACTTCTAAAAAAAAAACCTTGTGTTATTCAACTGAGGTGATTTGTGATCTTATTTACTAGTACTGGGATGACTAAAATGGGTACCATCTGATCACCATAGGGGCTTAGAGAAGTACTTAATAGAAAAGACCAAAGGTCATATTAGGACTTCCAAAAAAGTTGCCTAATGGCAGTCTCAAGTCCATGAAAAACCAATTAAGTAAATTACGTGATTTTTAACTCCTCTTTACCGGGGAATAACTAACCAGGCATCACAGGCAAATTGATAGAAGGTATCAGTAGGAACCACTAAGACCTTCCCGTCCTTTATTACGTCAATTGCCTCTTTTATTGCATCGATTGCCTCTTCAACATGGTCCTCAGATGATAGGAGAATGAACTCAAGCTATGACCCAACACCCATCTGTAGTTGTTTTGCTCTTTGTGTCATTCTGACAAGCTGGGCCCCACAATAACGCGTCTGATATGAGGAAGATTGAAAGCTCACTGTGAACCACTAAAGGAACAAACTATAAAGAAATATATGCATTACTACTTTATTGTGTTTATACCCCAGTTCGAACTGGTACCAAACTGTACCAGTTGTGTGCATATACTGTGCTGTGAAAAGGTGCTCATCTAACTCTATATTTGAACCAGCAGCTTTTCAGCGGGGAATTGATACAAACACCTGAAGTGCAAAAAATATTTTATAGCAGCCACATGCTGTAGTTTTGTAAGTAGAGTAAATTACATTTGTTCACTCATTCCTTGATTTTTTAATCACGCAAAAGAATAAAAGAAAATAAGGCACGCAATTAATACCAAACCAATTGTTAATAAAATACTTTAATGAATTGAAAAAGGCATGACATGAATTGAAACCATCAAACCATGAAAGGCTTGTTATACTGCCACAAAGACCTTCTGATGCTACATCAATTTTCAAACACCCAGATTTTCCATGTTACAAAATAAAATAAAAATCCAAAACAGTACTATTGAATACTAATTTTTTTTTATCAAATTATTCAGCACATTAATTACAGGTGAAACTAGTTTTGTATTTAATAATATTGTTTTACTAATGTAAGAATTTTTCTATTAATAGTCCAACACAACTACCAAAAATGATAAAATAAACAAATTACATACCTACAGCCGGACAAGGTCTATGAGCTGAGGTGAACGAAACGAAGTAAAACGAAAAAAAACTTAAAAATAAGATCTTAACTAGGACTTGTTGAAATTTAGGGCCATTGAGCTCTGGCTCGAGTTTTCCAGATCTGTCTTGTGAAATTGAGGCCGGTACCAGTTCTGCACAAATTGAATATGCAGTTTTTAGGTGAAAGTATCTTGATGTTATTGGAGTCCAGAGATAGCGTCGATGAATATGCCGAAGGAGGAGAGTAGCAGATTTTTGGGAGATGAGCGGATGAGAAGTATGAGAAGGAGAGGGTGTGACGGTGGGAAGGAGGTAGAGCGGAGGGAGGAGAAGGGAGGCGACGGAAGAGGAATATTCTGGAAGGAGGTGCCGAAGGAGGAGAGTAGCGGTGGGAATGGAGAAGGGGGCGAAGAAAGTCACGAGGAAGACGAAAGGAGTGAGCGGTGGGACCGTAGGATTAGGAAGGCCTTTTTGCATCTTTACCCCCAATGAAAGTTATAATATGACCACACTATCCAAAGTATTTGATCTGGACAGGCTTAGCTACCAGCCCATGCGGTTGCAATAATCTTCTGACGGGCAACTAATTTTAGTTGTTGTAATTGGTATTATTTCGTTGCAATAAATATTTTCTGCCGCAATTATTTTGGTAGCAATATAATTAATGTAATGCAACTAACTAGTCTAGTAGTTGCAATTAATAGGTCATTGCAAATTAAAGATTAAATTTGCAGTAGTAACGTATTTTTGTGAATTTCACTTACATTAATTTTTTAGCAAAAACTGAAACCCTAAATCAGTGGTAAAACTATAAGTTCCTCTTTGTTTCATTTTTAAATGACATTTTTGTCAAATCACATTTTACAATGCAAATGATTAATTGTAATTTCAGATGCCCAACATATTGAATGGTAAATATCACAGTTTTGATCCATATTGTTCTCACCGATGGTTGATTTTGTGTTTAGGTCTGTTACAAGATTTTGTGTTTAGGTCTGCTTTTGTAACAGGGATATTCAATAGAAAGTTGATAATTATACTTCAAACAAAGTACTTGTCCGCGTCCCTCAACCTTCTAGAATGTCGGTGACAAAAATATCAGGTTTTACTTCATACAGCGCAATAACAGTACCAATTTTTATTTATTGTATAGAATTTCGCTGCATGAAGAGAAAAACGCTCTAAATTTGAACCAAGCAAAACAAAAACGAATCCCCGAATTCGTCACCGAGCAAAAATTTACAGCTCTAAATTTGAACCAATCCCCAAGCGCGTCCCCTAGTACGAAATTTACAACTCTAAATTTGTACTAATTCCCGAGGGCGTCCCCCAGCACATATTTTTTTTCATTTGTGCAGAATGTGTCAAGAACAGTACCTGTGAACAAGTAAAGCATGTAAACCAATATGTACTGGCAAGCAAACAACATAAACAAAGCATTAAAAATTCTCTGATTAATATCAATACATGTGAATTGTTTCAGGTTCTAAAACATGTCTAACACCAAGACCAATACTTGTGAACAAGTATCAATAAGAAGTCTGCAATTTTGTACAGAAGTTTGCATCAAGAAAAATGTTATCGGGTTTTGACAATTCCATCTCCTATATATATATTTCTAGAAATATGAACAAAAAAGAAAGAAAATTGGAATACAAAGGAAAAATGAAATAATGTACCTCCAAATAATAGATTCAATATAAGAAATGTCGAAGGCACGAAGAGGATGGAGTCAGTTCTATAAGCCAAAAAGAAATGCAGACTTGTATGTCCTTGTGCGCTTCCTACAATTTAATTGAACAAGACATCAGGCTCCTGCAGCTTCATCATCATAAGTTATTATCGACCAACAAATATATTTCTGATTTTAAGAGTACATTAAAATTTTAAGAATTATACTAAGCAAAGAGGATATAAGTTGAACAAACACATGAAATTTGAATCTGGACACTGCAAAAGAACATAAATAGAGTTTAAATATGTACTAGCTTTATACATTCATGAAGCTATTGGGAAGAATAACAGACTTGATGACAAGCTTTCATGTGCCCTTCAAACAGCAGCTTTATAAATCCAGGATCGCAACAGTAACATCTGCACTCAGTAACAGAGGTAGGAAGGCTATTGTTTGGTAGCGAATGTGTTAGGAACAACACCAGTAAAGCAT
This sequence comes from Carex rostrata, assembly GCF_964058835.1. Classification (NCBI taxonomy): domain Eukaryota; kingdom Viridiplantae; phylum Streptophyta; class Magnoliopsida; order Poales; family Cyperaceae; genus Carex; species Carex rostrata. Next base: position 2,231,562 of record NC_135930.1, read on the forward strand.
ATAAACCAATATGTACTGACAAGCAAACAACATAAACAAAGCATTGAAAATTTGTGCATATAAACATGTGTTTACAAACACATTTTAAAGCATTTAAACCTGTATTTACAAACATTGAAAAATCTGTGTTTACAAACATATAAACATGTGTTTTCAAACACATTTTAAAGCTTATTCTTCAAACACATTTTAAAGCATATAAACATGTGTTTACAAACATTGAAAAATCTTCATTTAATAGATTAATTGTTCAAAATGAAGACTATTTTTTTAGTTATTAAATATCAAAAGCTGTTAATTTGCATAATTAAAATTTAAACAAATCTCCCACCGCGTCCTCGAGTTAACTGGGTTTAAATTGTACTTTAAAGTACGTTCAAGTACTTATAACTAGTTTAACTAGTTAAAGTACTTAAGTAGTTAATTAATGATTATAGGACTGTTAACAAGCTGGGGAACTAGCTCGGGGATTAGTGATTACAACTCCTCCTAACAGATTGTTCACGAAATTAAAACGTAGAATAAAACCGTGCAAAGCTAACATTTAAAACAATCAATGTAAAACAGCGATTCGTTAATTAATGACAAATTAATACATTTCCGTTATTAGCAGATGGTTAAACCCAGTTAAACCAGTTCGGGGACAAGCTCGGATTTGATGGCTCCGAGTACCAGAACATTTCTCTATTCAATATAAGCAATATTCTAGCTAGATCGGGGTTTGTTGTAGGTATCAGTCCTAAGATTCGGTAATTGCTAATTACCTGCTTGCATTCAATCTAGATTTTTGGTCAATTTTGAATCAAGTGTACAGTTTTGAGTTCAATTCAATTTATTATGTATAGTTTTGGGTTTAATATCAGTTAATTATCCTGACAAAATTTATCCAAGTTGCCACCATGGATGGTGTAATTTTGGTAAAGACAAACAACTTTGGAACTTTTGTCTAGTCATAAGTATCAGAGACTTAAAGATAGGATCGAAAATGAATGATTTGACAAATATTACATGAATAAAACGTGAAAACCAGTAGAAAGAGAGACATAAATTGCACAAGGGTAAAATAGGAATCAATACATTTGACTGGTAAAATTGAGAAAAACAATATATTTTGGTAGCTTAATTTACATGCATTATTGCTCTAAAAACAAATTTCCAATCAAAAGATCGCCGTACGCATATTTTTTTTTTTCTAATACCTTAACTAACTGTCGGTATTACATTTCAAATTTCCATGCAGTATTGGACCTCAACTAACTGTGGGTCCTACATTTCAAATTTTCATGCAGTATTAAACCTCAACTAATTGTCGGTCCTAATTTTAAATTTTTCCAACAACACTGTTCCCTTTTATAAATGCAAATACTCAGTATTTAATGCAGAAGGTCCCTTATTTCATTCAAATTAAATGCTTTGAGATTTATGAATAATATAGGGCATTAAAAAAATTCCATTTGTTATATGCTCTTGATTTAGTTGTGTACCTTTTGCATGGCTGAGAAAGAGTGAGTTGCACTCACTTCCAAGATTTGAAAAAAAAGAGCGAGTGTGTTGGTTGGCATATTTAGTCAAGTACTTAAATGAAAACTAATTAATATAGGATTATATAGAATATATGGACCATGTTCATTTAGTCTGAACCAGTGCGATAGACCTCTCCATTTCCCACTTCCAACATAACCATGTACCCAGATTTACAGACGACTGTTAATTAACAGAAATCATGTACAATTTATACAAATCATACGCAGTTCTTCGTGAATAACCGTGAATGATACTCTTATGTACACAGTTATTTTAGATGAACCGTGGACAATTTATATATACATATTTATAAAATGTTTCTATTTAATGTGCTAGCTTATCCATGGTAAGTATGATAACATGTCATAAATTTAAGAATCGTACAAACGTATTTGGAAATTGAGTAGAGTTAGAGACGGTTTGTTTATAATAACTGTGTATGAAGGAATACAATCTTGCACGGTTGATCAATAAAAAACCGTGTCTCCATATTTTACATAATGTTTTATTGGAAATTAGCTGGAGACGTGTACGATCTGCCATGTGTGGTTAGTGTTTTTTTGTAGTAGTAAGGAGCTTTACCACTTATAAATTAAAACCAATTAATTCAAAAGAAAAATCAAAATTAAGTGGTAGCATCAAATTATAATGAATGTCCAGGCAAAGGCATATGTTCTTCAAATAATATTAGCATCTTTAATAAACTTAACTTACATATTCCACAATTGAGTGATTGTAAACCATTAAAGAAAACAAATACAAATTTACATCAGCCTACTATATTCAACCTGTTTTTGGAAAACTTACCGCCTTTGGAAATTAAGATACTTGATGCAAATACAATAAATGAATCCGAAGAGCATAATTGCTACAATGTGAAGGGATATGATTAGATTGAAGTACTTGTCATGTAACCCAAGATAATCCCTAATGAACTCCTTTACTGGTATGTCGGGTCCTGGAGGCACTTTTACTAATTCTGTTCTATCACCTAATTGAGAAAACATGAGGCCATATACTGTCCACGCAGCAGGATCTGCCCAATATAACCACCTCCACCAAGGTGGTATCATCTGTATAAGCAAATTTTAATCATCTCCTCTATCCAATTAAGGGCTTAATTTTCAAATAAATTCAGATATAGTCTCTGTGATTCATATTTCATTTACTTCATAATCAAGCCAATCAATGAACTATCAAATTGTTTATTATCCTACATACAAAGGACCAACAACCTTGCTGAATTTTGGAACAATGAGTTTGCCTAACATAGCTTGCTAGTTCATTTGCAAAGTGGATCTGGGAAAAGATAAACTTTGGTAAAAACATTGTTCAAGTATTTTGGAAATTTACCAAGGATATGAATAACAACTATTTCATTATATATTAAAAAATGCTCACAAGTTTACCTTTATGGAAATGATAAATCCAGAGAAGACATTCCACAAAACGAAAACAAGAAATGCTACACCTCCTGCTATTTCTATGTTTGGCGTCAGAGCAACACACATCATTCCATAAAGCGTGTAGTACATGAAACTCAGTGTTATGAAAAGTATGAACCAGAGAAATTTCACAACTGTGAATTGAAAACCGACCATCGAATAAATTATAGTACAAAAAATAAACACCTGGACCATCATGTATGGTACTTCTATCGCCATCTGTTTAAGGAAATAAAATAAACAAAGAACTGTTAATTCATCCTTCTTATGATGTTTCAAAATGAGAGAAATATATGTTTTTACATTGCCAAACTTCATCAGATCATATTTGATACCTGGGCAATAGCATATGGCACGGAAGAGTACATGCCAGCTGATCTCTCTCTATAAAAAACAGCTCTCTCCATTGCAATAACAGGTTGCATCATGTTAGCATTTGCAAACCCCAGAAATAATGCTGATCCATATGCAATTCCGAGGATGTTAAACACGTCTTGCTCACTTGTTCTGTTTCTCAGATATATTAAAACATATTTTTTTAACTAAGACACATAACTTAGAATACCAGATTCTGGCATTCAGTTTTGGTGTGCTGGCATTTTAGCGAAGATGGGTTGAACTGAGATTTGATTGCACAACTAAGAGAAAATTGATGGTAAAAGCACTTTGTTGAGGCCTAAATTGTAGAATAGTTGAATAGCTGAGGGTTGATCTAGACAGTTTTGATTACAAATAAGGCCAGTTAGCAGAAAAGCAAAAGAATCAAGGTATACTTGACCAAATTGGATGTGGCATTAAATATTAGCCTCATTTTCTTTTTGTTTGTTTTGATGAAGGGTGCATAAATGAAAGACAACGATTGATTTTGGGATATATAAGAATTACTTAGGTGTGGTAAAATGTGGTTATATTAAGGCAGAATTAGCAGAAAATTAATGAGGATCAGTTAGAATTTTAACTTACATGTCGGAACCAATTTGCCAGAATACAGTGCCAAGCAAAAGTGCCATAGCAAAAGTGTTCACAAAACGAGCAACATTATGATCTGGATTCTTCCAATATGTGCAATTGTTCTTCCATAGACATGCGAGGCATTGAGAACTGAAACCCTGCCAATATCTCTTTGGAAAATGGAGATCTCTATTACCTGGTTTTGGCTGGTCCAATTCTTCAATTAAAGCCTTGTTGCTCCTGCCAAATATTATAACATTAACTTAGTATAATTAGGTCTTTTAGGTTTAACTTTTCAAATAGAAATTTTAAGCTTCGTAAAAACAAACAAATATACAGACATACTTGTAGAGAGAGGAATTTTGAAAAATCTCAGCATAATCGACATTTATCATGTATTCCATTGTTTGCGAAGAAACATTAAGCATCCAAGCAGCTGGGTTCTGGTCTTCTATTATTTTCGGAACTCCTGGTATAGACTACATGCCACATCCCAATTTAAAGTTTATACAACATAAACTGTCAATTTCCAAGTAATAGTTATTGAATCAAACATATTACCTCAAAGTATTGTATCATGTTGCTTGAAAATGGGCCCAAAGAGCCGCTGTAGAGAAGCTGACCTCCCTTTTTCATTAGCATCAACTATGGAAAGGTAATATTGAAATTAGTTTTGTAGCAATCTTGCAGAATAAACTATTGCACCAATCCTTGTGCTCCTTGGTACAATATGCACATTTTATGTGAACTCGTCATCCCCCAAATTGAAAAACATAGGACATTTTGGAAACTTCTTACCTCATCAAATGCTTCAAAAATCTCGATACTCGGCTGATGAATGGTACAGACGACAGTTCGGCCTGTGTCAACAGTCTTTCTTATTGCTCTCATGACAATGGCTGCAGCTCGTGCATCGAGGCCGGTTGTCGGCTCATCCATGAATATAATTGAAGGGCTAGATATCAATTCAACTGCAATGGTTAGCCTTTTCCTCTGTTCAGTTGAAAGGCCATTCTGTCCAGGCACACCCACCATTGCGTTTCTCAGGTTCGATAGTTCTACTAACAACATCACTTCTTCTATAATCATCTGCGGGAGAGAGAGATGAATAAAATGACAAATGACATTACTGTTGACAAATAGAGTTAAAGTTCACTCTTAAAGGACAAATTTAACTCCCACATCAACTATTTCATTTTATATCACATATGCTCTTGGCCTCCCTTATCTGATTAGGTCAACAGAACTCCCTAATAAGAGGAGAAATCAGTATTAATGATTAAAGGTGATAAATCAGAAAGTTTACATGATATAAATAATGTACATAAAGTATACTAGATCAGCAATGAGCTACAATGCATAATAAGCCGGAATGCTACATCACATCAATATCGTAGGTTTATTAAGACAAACGTTTATTAAACTATATAAATCAGGAAATGGTTAATTAAACTAAAATTTTAATTTGATGAACAATTATCATCTTTCGCTGTTTTAGTGAGCCTAATAGTTCCACAAATATAATTTCACTATAACATAAGCCACTTACATATCTTTCTTGAGGCTTGACATTGGAAGGGAGCCGAAGCAGTGCACAATACTGCAAACTCTCATAGACTGTTACAAACGGGGAATGGATATCTGTTTGTTCACAATAACCTGATATCTTTGAGAAAGTCTGTTGGTTCTTCTGAAAGCCTTCTATGCTAATGGTGCCTTCAATATAGCCTCCGGTTTTCCTTCCAGCCAAAACATCTAATAATGTGGTTTTACCAGCCCCAGTGACTCCCATTAATGCAGTTAATACACCAGGCTGAAATGCACCACTTACATCGTGCAAGAGTTGAAGTCTTTTCTCATTCACTCCATATTTTTCCATTTCCTATTGAAAATAAATGTTAAAATCAAATCATGGCTATCATTGAAAAGTAACAGCAATTAAATTCTTTACCTTAGGCATGTTGACAAAATAACTAATATGCTTGAACACAAGTGTGAGGGGTTGAAATGGCAAAACAACTTGCTGACCTGGAGCCAACCCACTTTTACAAGCAAGTTCAATCTCCTGCATTTCATTCTCTGGTTTAATGGCTTGTCTCTTGTATGGGGCTGCATGCAACAAATCATTAAGCTTGAAATAGGAAATGACAGTTGATCAAAATTAAATGAAAGAAGAACCACTCGTTTTCTTTTACACCATTCAACATTTCATAATCCAATTCTAATTAAACAAAACAAACCCTAAGTACACCAAAATATTCAAGTAAATAAACAAAAATAAATATACAAGAGAAAATTATGACAAAAGAGACATACGATTGAGAAATTCCAAAGCAAAGATACTGAGGATATTGAAAACAAGCGAGAAACCAAACAAGGCAACGACAGAAATCCAGAACCAGTGCCATGCTGTAAACAAGCCTCTAAATTCAAGCACAGCCTTGCCTATTGTGTCCGCTTTCATATTTCCATAATGAAATTCCTGTCAAGCAAAATATGCTTTTCAGTTTAGTTTTTTGTACATACAAGTTTTTATGGGAAATTAATCGGTACATACATATACTGAACCTTTACTAGTATAATTTGGTTAGTGCTAATGCTCCTTATCAAATTTGACTCGGCAATGTTTTTAATGACTCGGCACTGTTTTGGAATTTTTTAACACAAAAAACTATCAGCCCTAACATTTAACAAATTATTTAGAATTTACAATTTAGTTTGGCTTACTGTAGACCATCGGCTGTCGAGAAATTCATTAAGTGCAATGGCATTCAGTGAGTATGAAAATGGAGATATCCAATAACCCCATTGCAACCATGGTTGAATGTCGTCTGAATGAAAAAAATGATATTTTAGAAAAAATAAAAGCTCCTCTAAATTTCCAAAAAATTGCAAAAAGAACTCTCTGATTTTTATAATAAAAGTGAAAGTTGTGTGTTTATTCTGTAGGAAACTTCAAAATGAGTCAACAGTTAACTCCATAAATTGTTGGCTTCACATTGTTTTGCAAGTAATTTAGTAATTACTAGTATTGTCCTTGATTACCATCATAATCAATATTAATTTCAGTGTCACTCTCTTGAAACTTTTCTTCCTGAAAAGGTGATTGAAGTGCATTTCTACATCTTAATTTCTACAATTTGGAGTTTTCTGCATAACTTAAGGTTCTCTAACAAGTCATTTAAAATGTATGATGTCAAATTTATGACTTAAAGATAACTTTGTAGTACCTCCACTAATTAAGAATCCTGCAAATAAGATAATGGTAGTAAGAGCAGCAGTGGCAACTACATTGGCCACAACTTGGGTTCTTGTAACTGTGGCAATGAATCGGTATAGACTCATTGACATTTGATGGATTGCAAAAAGGATCAAGAAGTGACGAAAAAACCTGAAGGAAATAAATAAAAAGAACAAACTATTTATCATTAGTAATGGGATTTGTATGTGATTTTGACAAGTTATCAATCATATGAATTGATACTATGGCACCAACTGGAGCAAAAAAAGAATTTACCTGGTGGGTGAAGGCGTGAAACCAATACCATAATAGGTCAAGCCAGTATATATACCCGTCTCAAGTAGCGAACTTGGTATGCTCAATATAAAGATTGAAGAAAGGACCACCCAACCAGGTAAGTTTAACAACTCCCTTTGCTTGAAGAAAATTGGTAGTCGTTTTATTGTCATGGCCAATTCTGTCATTCCATTAAAATTCACAACCATAATACCCATAAATGAAGCCCCAAGATATATGTTTCCATCCATCACAGTTTGGTGGTTCATCCTTGTGCGTAGAAACAATGTTGTTATCACAAATGCAACAAAAGAAATCTGTATTGTTTTGAAAATATGCAGAGGTGAGTTTCTCTTTAGGAGTAGTAGTTCTCTTGAAAAACATGCCAAGAAGATTTGCCATTTTGAGATTCGCCAAATTTTGATTGATTTGGTTGAAGAATTGGTGATTAATCTGTTGTTGCTTTGGTTTTGGATCATTCGGCTGATACAGAAGGATCGAAAGGATTCAGCCAATTTCTTGGTTGATTGATAGTGGTACTCACTGGGGTTCCCGGCCCAATATTGTTCTTGATCTTTCTTTGAGGTAACCTATCAATAGTTAAAGTACGTTACTCAAGTTGAAGAGAGAAATGTTCTAAGCTCAACAAGGATATCAGTTATAGCAACGACAATTATACCAGTTCTGGTTGTACTGATTTTATTCAAGATGGAAAATACACCATGACAAGCTGGCTGTAGACTTTTCCTTAATGCTTAAATAAAATGTATTGATGCAGTTATTTGGTAAAGTACCTCTAGAAGAAAATCAGCTACATTTTTCCTCTTTGGACATTTAAATCTGATGGAATCAAAAAATTCAGTGGCATATTCACGAGGACCTTGATATACAATTTGCCCCTCGCATAGCAGTATAATATCATCAAACAATTCAAATGTCTCAGGAGGTGGTTGAAGCAAGGAGATAACCATAGTTAAATCCATTAAATGTGCCATTTGTTTTAAATATTTTATTATGTCAAATGTCGTGGAGCTGTCTAGGCCAGTTGATACGTCGTCCATAAAGAAACACCTTGCCATACCAACAAGCATCTCACCTACGACTCAAAAAATAAAAAAATCTAGAAGAAAAGACTCATATTTTGTATCATATAACTAAAAGAAATTGCCTCCAGTTTTTTGCTGGAAAAATGGAATAACAATCATGGTTGTGCGTACCAATTGTGACTCTCTTCTTTTCACCTCCTGAAATTCCTCTTCTCAGTTCATCTCCTATTATTAGATCAGCACACTCATTTAATCCAAGCATCTGCACAAAAGTCTACTCAGAGATATTCAAAAGAAAATGTTGAAGTATCCAAAGTACTATCGCTAAAACATATACCTTGATGATATAATTTGTTATAAGGTTGCTTCCATCTCCACATGTGGTGGCCTAAAGACCATAAAAGTTCAGATTTTAATCAAACCAATAATGTGAGGGAACAAAATTTGAATATATATAGAAACTATTGATGTTTAACTTTACCTTCACAAAAGTATCAAATTCTAAGTCCATTTTGTTGATTGCAGCCTTGTTCCTTCCAATATTTTCTCCCAACATTTCTACAATTTTGCATATGATGCCATGTTCTTGAAGATGAGAAAAATGATATCTAGCAATTGCTTTAGCATATGGTAGTATACTGTTTTGTTTTAAGAAACAAAATAACAAAATTGAAACACCAACTTTGTAACTTTCTAAATTATAGTTAAATCTAAAAACCATTAATTAACATAAATTTTGAACAGAACATGGTGTCCAGATGGTCAGTGCCACTGCTGTTCAAAGAGAATGGGTTCAAATCCAACGACGGGCAATGGGCACGGAGAATTATAGATAATTTCACTAGAGAAATAGGAGAGTAGTTAGGAACATTAGGGTGTAGAATAGGGGAATGAAAACATCTTTGGATGCCTGACCTTGCCCTTCTGAAAGAAGGCCTTAGATCAAGAACAAAAAAGAAAATATTTCAAACAAATAAATAATTACTATTTACTGTATAAAAAAACCAGCAGGAAGGATTCCAAAGCTATGGTAATTAATTGGAGTGCAAGGTATTGCCCACAAGCAATTTCATTAACTAATAAAGAAAATATAACTTAATATCTAATCTTCCAAAAACCAATCAAGGTTATAATGACAGATTCGACGCACTGGGAAATTGTGCAAAAATTAAGGGTGGAAAAATAAAGGGAGTGCTACTTTATGTGTTATATACTTTATATAATGTTGTTTGGTAGTATTGGAGGAGCAAGTAAGAAGCAGGTGAAGTTGGGGGCAGTCCTAAAACTGGAATTTAGCATCTCTAACTCTTTTGCATGTCTTGTTCTGGACAAGATGCTAGCCCACAGTGCTAGCCCAGGTTGAGGAGATCACGGAGATCACAGAGACTGAGCTTGGAGACTATGTGGACTAAGATGGCAGGATTATGCTGGATAGAATTATGGATTTGTGTTGCTTCAAATTGAAGGCCTTTTTTATATATATTTTTGCCTTTGATGGATAAAATGTGGTGTGGTTTTGTATTGTTATGACTGAAAAGTAGGGTTTGGATTGATTTTTCCAGGGTTTGCTTTGAGAAATTTTGTTTGTGATTCTGTAGACTGTTGAAATTAATGTTTTTGGAAAAAAAAATATTAAATGGGTCAATTAATTAGTTAAATTGTTAGATGAATGTATTTGGGATTTCTAGATAGATTAATTGTTTATGATTTCAAGAGTCATGTTGGGGTGTGCAATTCATGCACTTGGTATTTGTGTTGTGTTTAATTATATTTATATTTTTGAGTTTGTAAAAAGTCACCATATGGCCTATAAATAGGAATTATATGTTATTTGTAAGAGTACTTGATCAACATAATAGAATATAATTTCTGCATAAGACTTATTCCCTTTTCTCTTTCTTTCTTCCACTAAAATACTAAACAAAATAACGGTAGTTTGGGCCATGATGAATCGAACAATTGTGGAAATGACGGGGACCATGATGAATGAGAAGGGCTTGCCAATGACATTTTGGGCCGAGGCGACATACATTTTACTTGTTAAAGCGATGTCCTACGAAGGTGGTTGAGAACAAGACACCATTTGAGGTGTGGTCCGGTGGTCACATGCCATCGGTGAATCACTTGAAGGTTTTTTTGGCTTTGTTTGCTATGTGCATGTTCCGAAAGAAATGAGGCACAAGCTTTAAGATAAATGTGAGAAATGTGTGTTTGTTGGTTATAGCACAAAATCAAAAGGCTATAGACTCTTTAGTTTGAAAAGAAATAAGATGGTAGAAAGCTGGGATGTGATATTTAATGAAAAATACAAGTGGGATTGGAAAGAAAAGGGTGTAGAGAGTATTTCTTTTCCGATCCACGAGGAGCCACAAAAAGAGCTAAATGATGCTAACATTCATGAAGAAGAAGAGCAACCACATTCTCCAACGACAAATGACAGGTCAAATTCATCTTCTCCAAGTGCAACACCGGTAAGATTTGGAAGATTAAGTGATATTTATGTTACATGCAATTTTGTGTTGTTCAACCAGAATGCTTTGAGCTAGCAGTTGAAGAGGAGGTGTGGGTAAAATAATGGAAGAAGAGAAAAAAATAATTGAAAAAAATGAAACTTGGGAATTGGTTGAAAAATTGAAAGGAAAGGATATAGTCGGGGTGAAGTGGATTTATAAAACAAAAACAAATCCGGACGGTTTGGTGCAAAAGCATGAGGTAAGGTTAGTTGCTAAAGGATATTCACAACAACTCGGAGTTGACTATCAAGAGACGTTTGCACCGGTGGCAAGGCCTGAAACAATAAGGTTGTTGATTGCATTAGCTACAAATAAAGGTTGGAGGTTATATCAACTTGATGTGAAGTCGGCTTTCTTGAATGGAGGTTATATCAACTTGAAAGAAGAGGTGTATGTTTAGCAACACTAAAGCTTTGAAGTCAAAGGTGAAGAAGCTAAGGTGTACAAATTGAAGAAGATATTGTATGAGTTAAAGCAAGCACCTCGAGCATGGTATGGTAATATTGATGCATACTTCACCAACAAAGGATTTAGAAGAAATCCAAACGAGCCAACATTCTATGTCAAGCATGGTGAAACCGGTATGCTTATTGTTTCTCTTTATGTTGATGATTACCGGAAATGATGAGAATATGATACATAAATTTAAGAATGACATGATGAGAAAATATGAGATGAATGATTTGGACTTACTTCATTATTTCTTCGGTATTGAAATTGATCAAAAACAAGTTGGTGTTTTTATTTCTCAAAAGAAGTATACCAAAAATATTCTCTCTAAATTTAAAATAGAAAATTGCAATCCGGTAATGACACCATTGTTGGTGAATGAGAAGTTAGTAAATGAAGATGGTAATGGTGATGTTAATGTGGTACTTTATAAAAGTTTGATAGGAAGTTTGTTGTATCTTACTACTACAAGACCCGATATCATGTATGATTCACGATTATTATCTCGGTTTATGCATTAACTGAGTAAATGCATTTTGGTGTTGCAAAATGAGTGTTACGTTACATACAAGGGACCAAAGACTTCGGTTTCATGTATGAGAGAAATGAAAAAGAAGATGTGGAGTTGTTCGGATTTTGCAATAGTGATTAGGCTGGGAGTATGGATGACATGAAGAGTACATCCGGGTACGCATTTACTCTCGAATCATGAGTATTCTCGTCGGTCTCGAAGAAGCAAGAGAGAGTGGCACATTTCTCTACGGAAGCCGAGTTTGTATCGGCAAGTGAAGCAACTAAGCAAGTTGTTTGGTTGAGAAAGATTTTAGAAGATATGGGGGAGCAACAAGATGCCGCCATGGTTCTATTTTGTGATAACAAATCCGCTATTGCCATGTCGAAGAATTTGGTATTCCATAGCCGAACAAAGCATATCAATTTCAAGCATCATTACATTCGAGAAACGGTTGAAAATGGAAAAGTTCTTATCAAGCATGTAAAGACCGGAGATCAATTGACAGATATTTTCACGAAAGCACTTCCATGTGACAAGTTTATTTATCTTCGGAAAATTATTGGGTATGACAACCAAAATAATTAGGAAGTGTTGAAATTAGTGTTTTTGGAAAAAGAAAAAAAATATTAAATGGGTCAACTAGTCAAATTGTTGGATGAATGTATATGGGATTTTTAGATAGAATAATTGGTTATTATTTCAAGGGTCATGTTGAGGAGTGAAATTCATGCACTTGGTATTTGTGTTGTGTTTAATTATATTTAGGTTTTTAGGTTTGTAAAGGTCACCATATGAGCTATAAATTAATAGAAAGTATGTCATTTGTAAGAGTATTCCAACATAATAGAATAAAATTTCTGCATAAGAATTTTTTGTCTTTTCTCTTTCTCTCTTTCACTAAAATACTAAACAAAATAACATAGATCTTGAATAGGCCAACATAGATAGTACCATGTTATGATCAGTAGTTCAGTATGCATATTACAACGTAATGTTTTCCAAGCTAATCAAGAATGAACTAGTGTCATAAGTGCCTCAAAAATAAATAAAGAAACGAAGATAGGGAACTTACCAAATGTATTATTTGTTTGTAATAAGTGAGAAGAGAAATTAAGAGTTTCTCTAACAGTCATCTCAGGATGATGCCAATCAAACTGACTGACATAAGCTTTCATGTGTTGAGGCGTTGATGAATTGAGCTCTTCTCCATTGTACATGATTTTTCCTTTTAACTAATTTAGTCAATAAAGAAAAAAAAATGTTCAACTATCAACTAAAGTGCAATTTGTTAATTAAAAATAAATAAAATAAATGAAAACTTGTTAACTGCATACTTTCATATTAGAGCAGATATTTCCTGACAATGCTTGTAGAAATGTTGACTTTCCCGACCCTGGAGGTCCAAGCACAAGTGTCAACCTGATATAAAAATAGTTTTTTTTTTTAATTAATTACATTAGTGAACTTAGAGAGAAATCCGATTGAACATTACCTCGATGGTCTTATCATTCCGCTTAATTCATTCAAAATTCGAATAGGATATTTCTTCTTGGCGTACAAACAAGACCACTTTACTATCTCCTGTAAACATAATTGAAAAGCATCTTTTGAGATTTGACTTGAACAACATGAAAACAAAAGTAAAATTTTATGAAACGCACAAAAGCAGACAAAATTAAACGATCAATCTAAAGACTTCAGTAAATTTGAACAATTATTTCCATTTAAGCTAATATTTTAAAATGTTTCACATTAACTTAAGAAGTCACTGCTTGTTTAATCTAGGAGGAATATTTCTCAATTAATTCTACAACATTTTCAGTAAAGCCTAGCGCTGTCAATGGCACCCTTTTACCCATTTACCCGACCCGTATCGTATCCGAAAACACGGATATGGGTAAGATTTTTTTTTTCGTTAGCTCATCGGGTACGGATAAGGGTAACGATTTTTTTCGTTATCTTACCCGTTTTCATATAATATAATTTAAAAAAATAAAATTATATATATAAATATATATTTGTATGAAGATGATACATGATACATGCAGTAAAATTTTGAATTTTATTAAATTTTCATAATACAAATTAGTTGTATTAATTATTATTATTTTATTTTCTTGTTTTGAAAAATATTTTATCAAAAACACAAATTAAAATGTCAATGTTACTTTTTATCTGTTTACCCGACCCATACCAAATTCGAATAGACAGATAAGGATAAATATTTTTTTTTCGTTATTATAGCGGGTACGGAAAATGCCTCCATCCAACTCGTATCGTATCCGTTGACACCCCTAGTAAAGCCACTCCAGATGTATGGTTCATATATTTTTTTTTCTGATTCAATGTGTACTATGTTGTCTTGGTGTCTTTTGGTAATCAATACAGTCACAACAACGTCTGGCTTCTTTAATGCGAGTCTTTTAGGAATGTTTTTTTTTTTTTTTTTAATTTCCAGTTAAAGGAAGGAAGGCTTGCAATTACTGATAGTTATTCTATCTGCTATAAAGCTCCAAAATATTGAAGCCATTTCTTTACTAATTCCACCTTTCCTTAGCATTAAATTAGACAATTCATTTTCCTATTGGATTCCCATTTTTCTTTTTTTTTTTAGAAAACTTGATAGAAGCTACCAAGTGTTAGATTCCCATTTTTTGTTCTCTCTCTCTCCTCCCTCTCTTTCACTCACGCAGTGTGCTATAAACTTAACAACACCTTTTATTAACTTAATGTAGTTGGGCCGGGCCATGCAGAATGGGCGGGCTGGGTTGGACCTTATTTAAAACAATCACCAAATGGTACAATTAACTTCTGCAAGAATTGTCAATGTACGTTCATTTTTGATGTACTGTCGTGTTCAAGGGAAAAGTTTAGGTCCAATCATGACTCTGAAAATCATAATCTGTCACTTGACAGTGGAATCGGATCAGATGAATTGGTAAGAATCGTCCAAATCAGATTGGAAACTTCAAATTTTTTGACAAAAACTTGTTGTGTAAGAAAAAATTTGGAAAAAATTGAGAATTTTATTTTTTCATAAATTATATTAAGACAAAATTGAGCCTCAATCAATTAGAGTAAAGCATTTTACTCTAAACTAAAACTAAATTAAATGGGAGTCAATTGAGCCCCATTCAATTAGAATGCATCCGCCCCTGATTCTAATGACGTGCAACTTGGGATTAATGGTCGTTATGGCTTATAGGAACGTTTAATTTTTTTTTTTTTTTTTGTGATTCCTGTGCGGCCTTGTGCAGCACGTCAGGAGACCTAAAATTGTGGAATTTGAGCTCTAATATATGTTCTCCTCTCTCAACCTTGGAGTGTGGTCACTACGACCAACTTCTTTCTATTGGTATGGATATATATATAATGGCAATAACTCATTGACAACATGATGCACATACAAAGAATTTTGGTGAAAAAACTATTCCTATTCTATTGCTCGAAACCTTTTCCTCATGCAGTTGTATGTCTCTCACATACCTAGATAGCATTTATTTAAAAAATATAAAAAATATAAAAAATAATAATAATAATTTATTATCCAGAAATTTTTTTTGATAGAAAGGCTAAAAGCCCGTTTCTATTACCTAGAAGCTAGAACTTAAACAGTAATATAATAATTTACTTGAATATTAGTTAGAAGTCCATATAAGTTTTAGTGAATCAAATATTCCTTGTTCATATCGATCGTGAAAGTGAATTAATTATCTATAACAAATTAAAAATATCACCTTAATTTTCAGTCGTAGCATATAGAGTTTAAAAAAAAAAAATTTGTATAAATTATTATCAATACTTGCATAAGCAACATATTATGTTCAAGTTGATCAAATTATAGAAGACAGATAGAAAGAACAAATTTATGAAAAGCAAGAAACAAAACACAAAATCTAATTTATACCAACCTCAACACCATTAAGAGTAGCATTTAGCAAAGTCGGAAGAGCTTGACGACCAGTCTGCATCTCTGCCTCGACTGTCAAATTCTCAAACCGAACTTCTACTTGTGTAGCTTCATCTCCGCACATCCTATATTAATTTTAAAAATTAAATAAAAGATATATTGTCTTCTTAATTAAATATGAATATCTACGAATAACTATGCGTACATTGTGTAATTAACCCTATATTTTTATTAGTATGATTAATAAAGCCTGCAAAAATATGTCGATATGTAAGAAGTTATGCAAGAATTAATAGTAGAATAGGCCGGGTTGTACTTATTCTAGATGTAGTTATGGAATATATATATTCTTATTCTAGCGTACAGTAGAATAGAGTGGGTTAACCGAAGGGACTTCCAACCTTTAGTCAAAAAGAACAGAATTATAATAGCAACTTATTTTTTCAATTTTTTTTTTAATTTTAGTGTGTAAATATTTTTTCAATTATTAATATAATTATTAGTAGACATTGAGGTCATTAACCTACAAAAAGTAAAGCCTACACAAAATCTGAATTGAAATTCTGTTATTTCAAATTCAATCTTTTATTTGTTTTAAGATTCGTACATAATGCTATTGAAATTAGTGCATTCTACAAAAAACAAAGGTTGGATTTGAAATAACAGGTCCTTGCAATTCCAAAGGATCACACCAGATTTATTTCCATTTGTGGTTAGTTAGTCACGTACCTTTGATTTCTCTCCCTGAGCATCCTA
This sequence comes from Carex rostrata, assembly GCF_964058835.1. NCBI lineage: Eukaryota > Viridiplantae > Streptophyta > Magnoliopsida > Poales > Cyperaceae > Carex > Carex rostrata. Next base: position 2,248,188 of record NC_135930.1, read on the forward strand.
AGGAACTCTTCATTGTCAGCATGAGTTAAAGGTGGCTCGTCTCTGCTCTTCATACTCTCTCTCTCTCTCTCTCTCTCTCTCTCTCTCTCCCCTCCTTTTAGTACACTTAGCAGTAGTTCTTAAGTTCTCTCTGTTTTTTCCTCTTAAGGAAGCTGCTGTTTTTCCTTTTTAAGAAGCTAGACAGCAAAGTATTTTAGCAGTTCCTAAGTTTCACTTTCTTTGAAAATTTTGGCAGGTGGCAAGTTCTCTCTCTCTCTCTCTAAGCTGAGCTAATCTAGCTTGGCAAAGTTCATATTTTGTTGCATAGTGCCAGATTGATATATATAACGTACTGATGAAAGATTTATATGGACGCATAATTTACACATTTTGTTGTATTCAAACTAGCTAGCTAGTATTTTTCAAATATATATCATTCTATGGATATGCGTGCATATATGTCTATTGCAATACTTGAAAATAGTTGAACAATATTATTTAACCACAACGTGGCCTTCAAATATATATGTCATGTACGGCCGAAACTTTTTTAGTTAGCATCTCATATTTCAAAATTTTAACCTAGAAAAAATAAATTATAAGGATGACTAGGTGCAAGGTATTAAACATCAGCGCATCATAGATATTTTTACAATAAATATCGATGTATTGTTGTCGGATTAACCATGGTATAAATATTTTTACAATAAATATCGATGTATTGTTGTCGGATTAACCACGGTATAAATATTTTAACAATAAATATCGATGTATTGTTGTCGGATTAACCACGGTATAAAACATCGGTGCATCATCGATGTATTGTTTATAACATTTAAATGGCTATAATTATTGGCAAGAAGCTCCATTTTTAAGCATATGACCTATATTCGGACAGCCCGCGAAGAGACAAAATTAGAACTGCAAAAATATGTCATTAAGCAACCAAAACTTCATTTGAAGTATATCTGATTCTCAACCCTTGTGTATTTTTCTTTTATTTCAATCAGAAACGACCCATTAATTATACATCTAGAAATTCAATTTGACAATAAAGAACATTTTAAATTAAGAACTAATATTTAGAGATTTTTTTTCTATTTTATTTATGTCATTCTACATAAGGCCTTAGATTTAATTAAATATTAAAAAAAAAAGAACTACACGTAGCCAAATTCTGCACAAAGCCTCTTACTCTACAAAAATGCTGCGTAAATGGTTAGAATGAGGTTTTCTAGAAGTTAAAATTCTAAAATTATAGGGGGGTTACTAAAAGAATGTTGGCATGGGAGACCAATATTTAAAATTTTGATACATGTGCATATAATTAAGTCTGACTTATTTAACTAAATATTACGTATCTTATCCCATATCTCCTCCAATATTTAATAAATATACGATTCCGTAGAATATCACGCGAAGCACGCAACTAAAAATATATACGATTCTCATGAATATCACCTGCAAAATGTACAGCTAATATACAAAGTCAAAAACAAGAGAAAAACAATATCCCAATGGTTTTGTTATATTACCAACTGTTGCTTGTTTCAATTTTACAGTACAAGCAAATTAATTAAGCACATATGCTTTGAAAATGGGCCCAATGTCAGATCAATTATGCAGAAGATAAACTAATCCTCATATTGTTCAATTACTTCAATTAATCAGGTCTAGTTTAATTGGTTTAAATCAATCTGCTAGAGTTTGGATTAAACGATTCGATCAGTTCTTCCAGTTAAATCAATCGGTTCGGTATATTTTTTAAACTATGGTTTAATGGTTTCGTTTGATTCAGTTTTTTAAAACTGATTAGACCGAACCAAACTAAATATTTAAATATATCTTTAAAAAATTCAAAAAATTAAGAAAAATATATTTATTTAGATTATTAATCTTCTTTTGACGTTAACTAAGCACGGACCTTTAGTGAAATACCAAAGTTATTTGCGGTGCACTAGCAAAGTTAAAAATTATTAAATGTATCTTTGTTTTATTGAAGGAACATTTGGCACCCACGATGAATTTAAGACAACAGGCACCTGTATGGAAAGACCGACCCGCCTTTATGTGACAGACGATAAAGTCTCCATTGACCCGATATTGCGCAGCACTAGGTTCCGTTTCTCAATAAGGTGGGTTTAAAACCCGATATTGCGCAGCACCAGGTACAAGCACTGTCTTTTGACGTTATGGAATGATGATTTGATGTGTCGATTAATGATATGGTTACTACTTAATTTGGACATGGATTGTGCTGCAATTTTTAATTTGAACATCCATTGTGCTTCAATTATTAATTTGAACATGGATTATGATTCAATTATTAAAGTATAGCCCAACGTGCAACTATAACACATCCAGTTGTACCAACCACCGTGACATATATATGCTCAATGCATTTAATTTAAGAAACAAATCTTGTGATCGATATTAGATAATAAGTAAGTTCATAGTTTAATCTAACTGGATCACTTTCAATCTTATATTATATATATGCATGCAGCAGATGTCTTGTGTTCATCGGTGGACCAGAGCAACTGGCTGATGAGATGCCCCTCGACGTGCTCCGGACACAACGAGCCATCTTAGGTCGAGTGAACTGAGTACGACTATAAGACGTATTTGCAAATGTTGTTTTTCCAGAAAATTTGGGTATAATTATGGAGCAATTCGGAAATTTTTGTAGGACATTGTTACAAGTTTGTTAAATTACCAAGATGGTAAATTTTGTTAGTTGTCTAGTAAATTGTAGTACAAATTTAAATAATTTTGGAGCAATTTGGATACAATTAATATCGATAGGATGTAATTATATCCGACACCTTGGTTGTAATTTGGAAATAAATAGGTACCATTAATTCCAGTAAAAATTGGATAATTTTAGTACCATTTGAGTAATATATTTTAAATATTTTGGGCAAATCTTTTGGTTAACCATTTATTTGAATTACAATTTACTATATTTGGTCAACCATTGGCCTACCCTCAACTCTAAACCTATATCTACGACTGGCAAAATTAAATTAGTTCAAAGAAGAAAAATATTTCAAGTTAGAAATACTGTGGAATGGTTTCTCTTCCCGCAAGACCGCAACCGTAACCCCTTTATTTATTTTTATTATTGTGTAAAGTTGTGGGATTAAGATACCAAACTAATTTAATATGCACAAAGAATTATCCATCAAGATTTAGAATCTTCGACCTCACAATGAAGGCATTGTTTTTTCCATTAAACTAAAGGTTGATTCTCTTTTCAACCCCTTCTATAATCTGACCATTGTCACAAACAGCTTTTTCTGCACCGAGCCATTGCCTCTATGCAGGCAAAACCAGCATAGACCCCGTTGCCTCTATACGGATTCTCTCTGCGTGAATGGTATGGTTAGAAGATTTATGAATTCGATGGTAAAGTTAATTTTAATTAATTGAGATGGTAATTACTAAAAAAAAATTCGGCACGAGTTTTTTTAGTTACTGATCCAGATCTGAAACTATTTTAAAATCTCCAAAACCATCTTGATCCAGATCGAGAATTATTTTCAATAGTGTTTAGCCAAAAATTGTTCTATGAAATAATAAATTATTAACTATAAACAATTAATATATCTTATAAATGTAGTCGTGTGCTCGTCGTGTCATGTTCAAGAGAATCCTATATTATTAAATATTAGAGAAGATATATCAGAGAAGATATATATGTATCTTTAGTAAAATATGTCAGACTTATATATATTATTAAATGTTGGTCGTACAAGCCAAAATTTTGTTAGGTACCACCCTAAAATTTAAGAATTTTGAATTTATCATTGATTTCTATAAAACTTCATTAATTCTTCCTATTCACGCAACCTATTGCTTCGTAGAGCCAAGGGTCTCTATGTAGAATTTGGGTGCGTGGAGTTTATTTCTATGTTTTAGAAAATTGTTAATTCTAAGGCATGGTATAAAATGACATAAATAAATTAGAAAAATCCTTCAAATATTTGTACTTAATTTAAAAATTGCCAAATTAAATTTCCTAATGAATAATTAACGGACCGTTTCTGGTTGAAATAAAATAAAAATACATGACTGTTAAAAATCAAGAACTTCAACCTAAGTTTTCAGATGCTAAACGATATTTTTTGTAATTCTTATTTTGTCTTTTTGCGAGCTTTCTGAAATGGGGTCATACACTCAAATCAGAGTTTCATACCAATAGTCCAATAGTTATAGCCGTTGAGAGGTTATAAACAATGCATAGAAGTCTATTGAAAAAAACATTGATGATGCGCCGATATTTTGTGTATGATTCTTTATGTCATTTAGAGTTCAGATAAAACTCCCAACCAGAGATAGAGGGAAGAAGATAGAATGGGAGCCAATTGATCTCTTCTTTAAAAAGAAAAATGTATTTATGTATGATTCTTTATGTAATTTAGAGTTTCTCTATATAAATTTTTTATATGATTGATTTCTATATGTATTTTAATCTCATAGTTTGAAACTCTTACTCTGCCGTGCTACCAACTGTACTCAAAATAAATACAAGGGACTGAGGAGAGAAACAAACCCACAACATTTCTTACGATTTCTACCTTAAGGTAATTAAGTTTTATTAATTCTTCTCTGATCTTATTTAACTTTCGTAGTATAGGTATATGTTTAGGGTAAGCCAATAGTTGACCAAGTAATTGTAAATTGTTATTCAAATAAATGCGGAACCAAAATAATACCATAGGTTTCCCAAAATGTTTAAAAAATTGACCCAAAGAATACCACAGCTCATCCCAGCTGAGAAACACATGCTCTCTGCGCGCGCGCCGCATGCATACAAGTAAGAATTAATTTGATATAACTAGGTCAAAGCTTAAACTTGTTATCTAACTAACATCACATTATTTTTCTCTTAAATTTAATGCAGTGCCTATCTCATGGGTGTCGGCAGAACGGGATGCGTTAAGGTGTATATATATATATATATATATAGGAGAGTTCCAATGCCTCATCTTTTTCATACCTCATCACACTTCATATTTTATATCTTTATTTTCAAAGTCCAAATTGTCGATCCGAACTGTTCAGCATAATATTTATACTAAAATATGCATGGAGATAAAATTTTATATTTTTTGGAATTTTTTTGCTATTTTTTAAGATAGGAACAAAATCACTGTTTTTGAACTGTTCAAAAAACAATGATTTTCTACCCATCCTAAAAAATAGTAAAACATTTCCAAAAATTATAAAATTTTATCCCTAATCATATTTTAGTATGGATATCACGTTGAACGGTTCGGATCAACAATTTAGACTTTAAAAACGAAGATATAACATATGAGGTATGATGAGGTATGAAAGGCATGAGGTATTGGAGCCCTCCTCTCTCTCTCTCTCTATATATATATATAGTGTGAGGCTACGCTACTTTGCGAATTAAACGGGCTGTTCTAAGTTACGCTCATATCTCTAATTTCGAAGTTCAAATAGCCGATTCAAACCATTAGATGTTTAATCTATATTAAAATGTGCTTGAAGACCAAATTTTATATTTTTTGGAATTTTCTTACTATTTATTATTAAGATAGTTTGAAAATCGTTATTTTTATTAAAATTCTGCGCCATTAAAAAACAGTTATTTTCAAACCATCTTAATAAATAGTAAAAAAATGTAAAATTTGGTCTCCAAACACATTTTAATATGAGCTATTTAGCCTTTGAAACTAGACATATGAACGCGAATTAAAACAGCCTGTTTAATTTGCGAAGTAGCGTAGCCTTACTCTCTCTCTCTCTCTCTCTATATATATATAATAGTTAAGTTCAAAACATTTTTGTCTAGTTCCTGAACAAATGATTTTTTTTTTTTTTTAAATTCAAACAGTCGATCCAAACTATTAAATGTTCAATCTATATTAAAATATGTTTGGAGATCAAATTTTATATTTTTGAAACTTTTTTACTATTTATTAAGATGGTTTGAAAATCGTTGTTTTTCAATAGTCCAGATTTTTAATAAAAACATTGATTTTCAAACCATCTTAATAAATAGTACAAAAGTTCCAAAAAATATAAAATTTGGTCTCCAAGCACATTTGTTTTTCAATTTTCAAAGTTCAAAATAACGATCCAAACCGTTCAAGGTAATCTCTATATTAAAATGTGCTTGGAGATCAAATTTTACATTTTTTTTGAATTTTTTTACTATTTATTAAGCCACTTTGAAAACCACTAATCCAACAGTGGCTTAACAAAGCAGTAAAATTAGAAGTCACCATTGGATCAGCGATTTTCAAAGTGGCTTAATAAATAGTAAAAAATAGTTAAGCGAGAATTTAACTTGCATATTAAATGGGACGAGGGTTAGAATAATTTAGAGTAGATATTAATTAGTTATAATTACGTAATTTCATATTAGCAGATCCAGTACGAGTCTGATCCATGGACTGATCTAGCTAACATGCAGTTCGGAGCATACGCGGATCTCGCTGATTTCACAGAGGGTTAGCCATCGCGTCTTCAGCCATTCAGGTGCTGAATTATCTTTTTTGTGGGCATACTCTTACCAGTCCATCCATCTGACTTGACATCCGCACTTTATTTTTAAGTAGTTGCATTAAAACTATAGAGCATGTTGATCCTTTTCTGCACTGTAGATAGAATTGCATAAAACCTGAAAAACTCGAATTTACTGTATTTTAAGAGTAGAGTAATTAAATAATATTATATATATATATATTTCTTATTAGAATATTAGGTTATTAGTTGTCTTCTTCTCGTAGAAGACAATATATTATTATTTTACATGCATATGCATGCATTGGTGAGAGCTGAACAGGGCCGAGTGACTTCGTTCCATCTTGTGTCACTTGGTATGGGACGACCCGATAGCCACTGAGCCGAGCTTCACTTGATTCTCGGATGGCCTTAGGATTTATATTATATGTACTAGTTGGAACTATATATATTTTTCGTTTCATTTTATATTTTTACGTGCACCGGTTCGAGTCCGGATGTATGAACGATTCAGGAGTTTTCCCACCTACATTAGGAGCTACATGCCTAGGACGGATTACCCCATCGATGGTTCGAGGCCCCGATGGCATTGTTTCAGGGCTGGGCAGTTGGACTGGTAGCCTTGATATTATGCTACACGGTTCAAGGCCGTGACGTTGTGTTGCACGGTTCGAGGCTGTCGCTCTTTAGTGCACCAGTTCGAGGATGGCACTACTTACTGATCCCGTGAATCTGGTCGGATGAATGGAGTTCTCTCATGCTCATGAGGGATGAGATTGACTATTTTTACGACTTGCATTGTATGATTTCTCCTATTTTTTATGTTTGATTGATGAATCGTTTAGGCGAGATAACACACTGGATTTAGATATAACCATCTGCTAGTGTGCTAGTGTAATGCTAATCTTATGGGCAATGCGCGATCTCATTAGGCAACGTGTATCATTGTTCTCTTATCACAGTACTTGGATTATATCGTTACGGATCACTTGATCCTATTGGCAAAGGTATAATCATCGGCAAGTGTGCTAGTGTAATGCTAATCTTGTGGGCAATGCACGATGTCATTAGGCAACGTGTATCATTGCACTCTGATCACAGTCCTTGGATTATATTATTCGATTCTTTTGGCAAAGGTGTAACCATCGGCTAGTGTGTTAGTGTAATGCTAATCTTGTGGGCAATGCGCGATGTCATTAGGCAACGTGTATCATTGCACTCTGATCACAGTGCTTGGATTATATCATTCAGATTCTTTTTATCCTATTGGCACGGCACGAGGTGATTTACTTAAATCCGTAATATTATTATTATTATTATTATTATATTTGTTCACACGGTGCTTTAGTACTGGACTCCGAATTGAATACTATCTGCTATTGTATTTTGATTTTGAGTTTATTTCGCATGTTAGCATATTAGAATAATCGCATCATGGTATTAATTAAAAGTATTGTTCATCTATTAGATATATATATTAAGATATGTTCACACATGTGCATATTTAATTACTGGCATGATTGTACGCAATTTTATAAATAAAAGTGCTTTGACCATAGAGGATCCTTGAGGGGATAATTCTGAGTCACATACTGGGCGATTAGTCGCTCACCCACAAGTTGTTTCGTGGGTTTTAGGTATAGCATCTGGCGATCCGCAGCATAAGTTGTAAGGAGCTGTCCCCGATGGCCACATCGTTTGACTTAGTTAGGGTTAGGCTTTGATTAGGTTTATGAGTCCCGTATTTCTTGTATTATATATACGGGCTCGATAGATCATGTATCCCCTTTCATTAGATGATGTTATTTTGGATCCGAGACGGATCGTATTGTATTATATGCATGTTTATTTATTTGCTATGTGACTGATGCTGGATACTTTATATTATTATGCTTCCGCTGTTGTTTGATTTATTATTTTATTTATCTTAGCCTTGCGTGCTTAATGATTAATTAAGCACGAGGCGAGATTGATCATACCTTAATCCAGAAAACCTGGTTTGAGGTGTGACACTTATCTTCACAGAAATTTTTTATTTCATAAACAATTATTATTATATTTTTTTATTAAGCCAAAATAAAAAATAAATGAAACAAACAACTGTTCACCATTTACTTTAGTTAAATGTTTAATAAAAACAATACTTTAGTCAAATAAAAATAATAATAAAAGTATGTTATTATTAATTACTGTCCCTATTTACTATTTAATAATTTATTCTTGTTTGGACCGTACACTCCTTTTTAATAAAATCATGTTAATAACTGATCTATATTTAATAACCGGTTTGAACATGGTCCACAATATAATGAACCAAATTATATTTTCAACACAAAACTGTACACCATATGTACACCAAGGTTATTTAAAATTTTATAATCATTTCTGAACAGTGACTCTCCCAAATTCTTCCATTGTCTTGCCAAAAATACAAAATTGGTCTGATTTAAGTTAAAATAACAAAAACTTTTGCTCCAGAGACAAGAAAATGAGTGAAAATTCAGCCAATAGTTTCGATTTAACCCTGATTTTATCAATTTTCTGCATTTAACTCGTCTAACCGAGATAACTCGGGAAAAAATCAGATCGTCTCCTACTGATACCGTTCCGACTAGTTGACTTGGCCGATTTTCCAAACCATGATTTATGAATCTATGTATTATTATACCTTAGTTGGAAAAGTAGTTAAATAAGTAGTCATTAGCTTGAGCATTAACCGCATGACATAGAATCCACAGCTCTTAGCTTCACCCTTCGATTGCTTAGGACACTGTATTGCATATTTCAGACAAAAGTATTAGTATTGTAAAAAATCTTTTTTAAAGTTGATTAATTTATATTTTTAAAATTTCGTTTTGCTTCCATGAGCTTTGACATCGATGACCTTTGGTAGGAAAGAATGTTATTATTCCTTTAAATGAAAAAAATGTTAGAAAACTTAATTAGTTAATTAGAGGTGCAGTTTCATGAACTCTTTGGTTGGAAAGATATAACATAATATTTAGTAAGTCTACTGTAAAATCACCAAAAATACTGTAAGATCATAGCTCTGGCATAAATCAAAAGGTGATGACTAACTGGTACAGGTATACGGACGCAAGACGATTTGGTGGTAGAGGAAATTTCACATCTGACGGATGTTGGGAATATGGTTCTCAGGCTTAATTAACTACAAAAATGTGTCACTATCCGTTAGAGCATGCATGAACCGCCAAGCTTGCCAAAGTATCCACCAAGCAAGCTGAGGGAGGAGAAATAATCCTTAGTAACACATATTACATTTATTTATTATGATGATACACAGTGTATATTTTTTTCTCTTAAATAATTAATTTATCTTCAACGCAGAAGATGAGATTTACATGTCAACTTTGATACAAGTCACTTTCCGACACCAAAAATTACTGTGGTGTCCTCTCAAATGTAATAATGTTTTTGGAGGGTGATGATATTAAAACAGCAAAGTATTTTATTAATACAATATAATCAAAATATTTTACGATATAGACAATTTTACCCTTCATTAATTATTTTCTTTAAAAAATAAAAACTGATTCTCTCTCTCTTACCACATAACTTTTTTTTTCCTTAAAAGTTATATTTTATAAAGTAAGTTATTATGTCCAAAATCTATTTCTATGTCATATGTTATTATATGATTTATTTCTTTAGAACTTAGATTAACATAATAAATATTCTTTGTTTATTTTCATTAATTGAATCTTTAAGATTTTCTAAGAAAATTACAACAATGAATGGTTGTATTATATTATTAATTTATCATCATTGTATATATTAAATTTTTTTATAACTTCACAATTTTTTTAACAATCTACAATAAAAAAGATTGTTTTGTCACTTAACATTTTATCAATTTTTACGCAAAATTCACTAAAAAATGACATGATTACTTATATAAAAAACATATTGAATTTAAATTATCATAATTAATTTTAACATTCAACTTATAATTAAAAAAATAAATTAAAAGTACAACAAAACACTACAATAAAAAATTACATCAATCATGCCAAAATTAATAAATTGTTTGCATTAAACTTAAATTGATAAAATATTCCAAAAGTTCTCAGTATCATATTGAAAAAAGTCCATCCAAAAAAGTGGATAAAATGTTAAGTGAAAAAACAATTTTTTTTATTGTAGATTGTTAAAAAAATTGGGAAGTTATACAAAAAATTGATAAATACAATGATGATAAATTAATAATATAATACAACCATTCACTGTTGTAGTTTTTTTTTTTAAATCTTAAAGATTCAATCAATGAAAATAAATAAAGAATATTGAACAGGATAACTTACTTTATAAAATATAACTTTTAAGGAAAAAAAGTTGTGGTAAGAGAGAGAGAGAATTAGTTTTTAAAGAAAATACTTAATGAAGGTTAAAATTGTCTATATCATAAAATATTTTGATTATGTTGTGTTAATAAAATATTTTGTTGTTTTAATATCATCACCCGTTTTTGGATAGGTACAAACCATATGTTAGGGAAAATCATTTTTCTAGGTACCAATTCCTCTTAACATTATTCTATATGTAGATCAAATTACTTTTGCATTTATACGAAAGCTTACGCAATCTAATACTTGCATAATATGTACAATTCCGTTTTGTTGTTCAAATACATTATAAATCAATGCTTGCATATATACATCAGTTATTATATATTTAATTGTCCTGCTGAACATTTCATTAACAATTGTACTATTTAACTCTATTATTTCCACCGTACATAAAAATAGGAAAAAATAATCACTCATGTATGCTAATATACACAAGATAAATGGTTGCGGCATAGCTGCAACAACAATGCAATCTACACATTTGTAGGTTTTGTAATTTAGAATAAGTTCAGGTTATTATTCATTCAGTGGCCTATAATAACTACTAGTTATTATATTGATTATATAATAACGGCTGGTAATCTTATACTAAAATGTCTAATATAATTTCAGGTTCTAAACAATTCTAATAATAACTTCAAGTTATTATTCTTTTCGAGTAATATGAACTTTGGGTTCTTAATTAACTTTTAGTTTTGATAATAACTTCAAGTTATTATTTCATCATTCTCTTAAAGGAATGATTTTTATAAACTAAAACAAATATAATAAAAATTTAAATGAAATTTAAATTAATAAAATATATAATAATTAATCATACTAATTACTTAAGATATAACTTTGCAACTTCCGAGCAATTCGTGCTGATAATGTGTTGTAAAATAAAGATAAATAAAAGTAAACAACATATTGAGAATGTATAAAGATGGCTATCTTTTATTCATGTCTTTTATTTGTGTGTGTAGAATACAATCTTACAATCCTCTATTTATAAGTAGAAAATATAAGTAACAATCCATTGTAAATTAATTGTATTGATAAATGAGAAGAGAATAACATAAATCTTTATAGAGAGTATCGAAGTAATTATGGAAGAGTTTTTAATTAACATCCATCCATAACTTATTTTATTTATAACAAATTCACATTAATTAGTGCAAACCCTGTCATCTTTGGAAACCTTTCTAGGCCTGCAATAGTATCTTACATAAATCTGAGATATGAACTAGATCGAACTCTCATCAGTGCAAACCCTGGCATCTTTGTAAACCTTACCAGCCCTGCAATAGTACCCCTTATCAGGAGCACAATGCACATGTTTAGAGCAAATGCAAAGGCCTTCAAGAGCACAACCTGCCTTCTTAACAATCACACTGCCATTTAGCCCTAGAATTTGGTCCGACCACTCGCTTGAGAACAATGCATTGGGGTCATACCTGTCCTTCACCTTGAGAAAAGCTTTACCATTATTGTATTTTTTCATCACCTTCTTAAATGCCAGGTTGCGGTTTTTACCCCAATGGGGAAGCCCATTGTATTTAAACAATGCCATCTGCTCGATCTCCTCAAAGAAATCCTCATATAATCTTGGAGTCATTGGGTCTCGGCTTCTGGAAAAAAAAAAGTAACTTGTAATTTCAACAACAATAATAATGTTGTATGCTGGGTGATTTGGAAACACAGAAATGATATGTGTTTCAATGAATGCTCTCCTAAAACATGTAGATCTCTTATACTACTAATCAAAGCTACTGTTGAGTACTGGACAGGTAATCTGAAGAAGAAGATCAAAGATGAAGCTACTGGATGGATGCCTATTATAGAAGAAGCCATTCCTTTGGATATCATTCCCCCCGATATGAAAATAGTGTTGTTCCACCAGCCAGGAGTTCCAGCAAGTGATGAATGACAAAACAATGTCAAAACAATTTTGTAATTAGTTTAATCCTCAGCCTCCTCTTGAGTGGCTTAATTAGTACTAGCTGTTAAGCTCTACTTTTGGAACTTAGCTATCACTAAAATTTGGATCGTTTGTTGTTTGCTTGGTTGTCTTGATAACAAGTGAAAGAAAAGCAAGTCCAGAATTATCTGGCTATATATACTAATGCTTGTAATTATTCGTTATGCCTTTTAAAAAAAAAAAAAACAATAATAACAAATTATAATTTGGTTTGTTGACCATATACTAGACAAGAAGCTTATGAGTCTTACGTCGAACATACCCTATCCATCCATTATCTTCTAATATCTAACTTAGCCCACATAGAATCAATTGTTAAATCTATGTTTTTTTTTACAATATGTAATTGTTAGCAGAAATTTTGCAAGTTAATAATGCAATCACAAGCTTTTTATCCGAAACTTTTAATATACCATTTTCCAAAAAAAAATAAACAAAAAAATCATCTTTTCTGACAAATTCTATTTCTACCATGGCCGCACCTAGAAGATGCGGCCCCCGTTTTTTTAGATGAGGTATTTTATTTGTTTGGATTTTTGTTATTTGATGAGGTATTTTGACGAGGTATACTTAACCAGTTACATTATTAGCTGGATTGGATTTTTACAGGAGGTATTTTGAAGAATATTGTTTATCTCATGTTTGTTAGACATACTTTTATTGTAATCATGATAACATTAGCATGATATTGTTCTATTTTGGCTTCTTCATTTTTCCCAACAAAATGGCATTTGAAACACTAAAACCCTCTTCGTTGTTATTTTTAAAAACCAAAATAAATGAAACATAATAAAACCAAAACAATTAAAACATAACAAATAACAAAAATCCAAACAACTAAAAAACCTCATCTGAAAAAAAAGGGGGCCGCATCCCCTAGGTCTGGCCATGATAGAAATGGAATTTCTCAGAAAAGAGTGTTTTTTTGTTTTTTTTTTTAGAAAATGATATATTTAAAAATTTCGGACTTTTTACATTATATATTTGCAAATTTTATAATTGCACAGTAAAATTGAATAAAAAAAAACCATACCTGTAATAAGTGATGTCGAAGTCGAGTGTATCGGACTGTTTCCCCAAGTATGCCGATGAGGCCTTCACATACCGCATTAGTATCCCAGTATTGAGATCCAAGCCACAAAAAGCACTCCGTTTAAGATCCCTTAACTTCTGCACATCCAATATAAACTCCTTTACTTTATTCAATGCAATGCTGACCGCTGTCTGGTGGAAGAAGGCTCCCTTAATCCTGGGGTCCCATACGCATGCTGTCAGGAGGCCATCTTCTGATCCAAAGGCACATCCACCAGATGCCTGAATTTTGTCCTGATAACCTATCACTGGGTAGCCTGTGAAAAAATGGCCGTTGTTGTTCAGACCGTAGGCTGCAAGCGCAAGCGTGGATGTGGTGACTTGTGAAGCCGCACACTTGCCATCGGCACTTTTGGCTGCTTCGGCAGTGTCCTCTACATTTGTATATATTCATCAACAATAATTGAATGAGATCTATATTCATCAACAATATTTGTATATATTCATCATCAACAACATTTGTATATAGTCATCAACAATTTTTGGCTGCTTCCGCGGTGTCCTCTACATTTTTGGCTGCTTGCCATTGGCATTTTTTTTTTTCTTTCTTTTTGTGAAGTTACAGAATAGTTAACTCTAATTACAGAAAAGATGAAAGTCTTTCTGGGGATGGGACCTGAAAAATACATTGATTACTTGCCCAGCACAACTCCTTTGGCACAAAAAGTGCTTGCTTATTTTGTGTTTCATTTACTACAAAAAGTGCTTACAAAAAGTGCTTGCTTATTTTGATTATTTTGCTTATTTTGTGTTTCATTTACTCCTTGGCACAAAAAATACATTGATTAAGCTAATAGTTTATTTTGAAAGAGGCCGTGAACAAAAGGCTATATCTGAAATCTATAGTTACCGACAATCCAAAGGAAAAATAATATCAACATTTAATAACTTCCCTTAAAATTCCGTTTATCAAACTGACATTTTTGAAATGGCTTTTCTTTCTGAGGAGTGAAGTTAATTTTTTTTTTTTTGTTTGGTTGGAAAAGCATGATTAGAGCGTGTACCAGCAGAACGGATAGTTTGTATAGCCAAGGTTGGAGTCGATCGGAACTCGATGAAGTCATAGGTACCATTACCAGACGTATTTACTGGGACACGATCATCTTTTCGGTACAGAACCTTGCTCTGGCCAGGATACCATGTCAAGTCAGCAAACTCATGTTGGTGCCCAAAGTTGACAGCCTGTTCTGCCAAGTCTTCATCACTGTACGTCACAAAGGTGAGCGAACGCTTAAACATTGGTTGCAGTTGTAGAGTGACCTGAAAGAGAAATAAAAAATAATGCTATTTATTGAAGGCTTGTTCTTTAAAATTTGGTTATTCAATACTTGTATGAAAGGCTCTTGTTAATTAATTTGGTGAGAAATTGCTCATCGCATTGCTTTTATTTGTTATATATCGACCGTCTGATTTTGGCTGCAATTGGTAATTTTCAAGACCTATATCTTAAGGTAAATTACTAATTATAAAATTATTATCAGCTAGCTTTTATAGTATGTTTTATTTAAGATTGTGTTGGGAATCCAATAAACCAAAAAAAAATATCATTGAACATTTCAGCATATATCTTGGGGGCACCATATAAAACATAATGACATACATAAAAGGTTCGAGATGCACGACTCCTATTCTTACTCAAAAAAAAAAAAAAAAAAAAAAAAGTTCGAGATATTGGATGGTTTCCAAGTTGGGAAAATACATGGGAAAAAAAATATATTCTTCATTATTTTATTTTGTTTATAGCTAGCGGTGAGATTTGACCCGATCTAGTTTTCACATGCGTTATGCGTAACGCTGTAGAGAGCTTGGCTGGACTCTTTACTTCTCTATTATTTTTTTATTAAAGAAACCCCTTCGTCAAGGTTGGTGCTTCCACATGACATGTACATATTTTATGATAATTAATTTGAGTTTTGATTGTTATGGTATTTTCTTATAAATTTTTTATGGTATCTCTACCATCATCATTGATTTTTTTCATAGTTAAAATTAATTTAAAGCAATCAATTTGATAAAAATATCTTTGTTAACTTTAACTATTGTATATAATATTAATATGTAATAATTAAGTTTAAGAGAAATGTTCAAATATTTTTAATTTTTGTGTTTCCATATGAATCATGCATTCATTTTTTAATTTTCTAATACTAAAAATTCTAAAACTTATATATCAAAGTAAAAAATTTATATGTGATATATATATTATTTCCTCTACATGCATGTCCATAAAATTTTCTCTTTGATTTTGTTTTTATATGAACACATTAGTTGAAAAAATTATCGTTCAGAAATTATCCATAAGATGAAAAAAATAGTTCAGAAATTATCCATATGAGTGATTTTTTTTATAAATTCTTAATACAATTCAAAATGAAATTGTGTCATGATCTTTTATATATGCATAAAAAAAATGTCCTTAAAAAAAAATATGCATAAAAAAATAAAATAGATCATATTTGTAACGGATTTATTTGGTTACTTAAGCTTAATTTAAATTTTAAGTTGAAGCTATAAAAATGAAGATAATAGAGATACAGACAAAAATACGACATTTGAAATGTCTAATTTTTCAATTAATTAATATATTGTACTACATATATATATATATATATCTAACAAAATAATGTATTAAAGTTTCCTCCTCGTAAGCTCAAGTACTTAAAAGTAAAAACTCGTGATCCATGCATAGACTACATTATTATTCATACATACCTGAGAGATAACCCCAAGAACACCAAGGGACACCTTAGCTGCATCTAGATCCGGGTTGCCGGCCTTTAACACCCTAATTCTTGCGTAACTCTGGTCGGCCGGTGCAGGTGTGACTAGCCTCATCTCGGTCACGTACTCGTGGACTGCGCTTCCCTTCTCGTGAAGTGAGCTCCCATGTGCTCCAGTCGACAGCAATCCACCAATTGTCAGACCATACCAATACGGTGTATAGGGAAGTGCTAGGTTAGCCTTGGCCGCCGCCTCGATTAATGCCTTCAGCGTTGTCCCGCTTTCAACTGTTATTTTCATTGTACATTTGTCTATGTTCACCACACGGTTAAGATTAAGTGTGCTTATTATTAATCCTTTAGTTCCGCCTGGACATACCAACTTTGGGAGGCTGTGAGAAAATCGCGTTGCGACCTTCATTTTGGTCTTAGAGGCGGTAGCATTCGCAACAATTTTCAGGAGTTCTTGTTCAGAGGAAGGGTACATGACACTGAGAGCATGACACGTGGAGCGATCGGGAAATGCCCCGTATGCATTTGTGACAATGCAATTGTATGTGCCGGTTGTGCACTGAACTGTACTAGGCGGGGGGCTTGCAATGGCAAGGTAGGGGAGGAAGAAGAGTACAGGGATTGATACTAGGAGTTGAATAGTTTTTGTTAGTGTTGGGCTTTTCATCATCTAATTTGGTGATTAATGATGATATAAAACTTGGAATTTAATTTAGTTTGGAGATAGGATAGTTATGAACTTCTT
Source organism: Carex rostrata (assembly GCF_964058835.1). Lineage (NCBI taxonomy): Eukaryota > Viridiplantae > Streptophyta > Magnoliopsida > Poales > Cyperaceae > Carex > Carex rostrata. The sequence continues at coordinate 2,265,561 of NC_135930.1, forward strand.
CTCATGATCGATGTCTTCTTATAGTGGATTGTTACATTATTGTGTATACGTAGAGCTCATGCTTGGTTATGTTTGGATTTAGAATTTTCTATTGCCATTACTGGTAGCGCTGGCTTTGCAGTTACTAATTACATTTTTCTGATTTTTTTATTGAACCAATGTGAAAACTCAAAATTTTATCGTCATTTCTAATATTAATAAACTTAAGGACTAAACTGAATATTTCATATATCCAATTGAATTGAAAATGAGAGAAGTGCCCCGTGCCGAATTCACATCCCCTCAGGTTAACTGACTGAGTACAATTAAATCGGACGGTCCAAGGTTGGAAATTTTAACTTGGCACAAATCTCAAAGCACAAATAATACTGCCCTTATATCATCCCGAACAAGCACCGAATGATATTAAATCTGGACTGTCCATTCCAATTTTTTTAAGTCAGGTACCTGGGAGGACACAGATCCCTCGTGCCTGCGCACTCTTACTCTCTTCTCTTCATTTTCTTATATATGGAAATAAATCTGCTGTGATCGATTCCAAAGAATCGTAGGGTCCCTGTTACTTCAAATCAAACTGTTCATTTGTCTTGATATTTGTTCATAAAAACCAGCTGCTTTTGAGATTCATACATTTCAAAAAGTTAACGATTTGATTTGAAATAGAAGGGACCCTCCGTTAATTTGTCTATCTCCTCTCCACTCTCCCTGTTGTATCCGAAAAATGAAACAAAAAAAAAAAAATTTTCCTCAAATTCCTTTACAGATTTCAATACGATAAAAACTAAAGAAAAAACTTTGATTTGATACCCTTTAATGTTAATTCGACTAAAGAAAGTATTGAAAATTACATAGTTATCGTCAATTATTTTTATAATCGTTTTCTAAGTAACGATTGGTGGATTATCTTGGTGGTGATTCAAAATCTTGCATGATGAAGACAAAATACGATAAAAATATTATTTCACATGATCCGGATAATAATGTTCAACTTAATTTATTTTGATTAATATTTTTAACTAGGGAACGACTAACAGTACCCCCCATTCAGTCTCCTATCTGTCCCCCGCACTAAAAGACCAATAAAGAGTATAACGGGGGACCACTAATTGACGTGCATGTGGTAATTATCGCCAATGAGCAGGATTAACGTGATTTTATTCATCATCAAAACGTATAGTATTCATACCTACGAATTTATAGTATTCATATTTATTAATTATTATCTATAATATTCATCATTGTAAACACAAACTGGAGGGGACCATTAATTTTGAGGACCAGTAACAACCATGGGGGACCGTTGACGACGTCTGACAGCCTGGATTGGGGACTACTACAGCGAATCTATACAATGAAGTATTCATATCTAAATAATGAAGAATTTTTTATCTAACGAATGAATTATTCATCTAACTAATGAAATATTCATCTAACTAATGAAATATTCATCTAACTAATGAAATATTCATACATGTACGAAATAATTTATACAATTCAAAATCAGACATCTCTTCTAGAACATCTCTTTCAAGACACCTCTTTCAAGACCTCTTCAATTCACTTAAAGTCTTTTTTATAGTAAGTATTCACACCTGACACTAACACTATTTATACTTGAAGGTGTGAAGTATTCATATCTAATTAATGTACAAATAAAGCATTCATATCAAACAAATTAATTATTCATATCTAACAAATGAAGCATTCATATCTAAATAATGAAGTATTCATATCTAACTAATGAAGTATTCATTGTTGCACTCTGACTTCGCTGGACTAGCATGGACCCCCTCCGACGGTGCACCACGCTCTCCACGCTAGATCTCATCGGAGACGAGGTAAGATTGTGCCGGATCGCATCAGATCTCGACGGTGCACCACATGAAGGCAGAGAAGAGGCAGAGGCGGAGGCCGTGAAAAGGCGGAAGCGGAGGCCGTGAAGGTTGTGAAGAGGTGGAGGCCATGAAGAGCACGCACCTGATTTTGTTTTTTGCTAATCGGGAGAGAGAGGGGTCATTGCTCATCGGAAGAGGCGAGAACTAGAAGTAGGGGGATAATATCTTTACTCTTTTAACTATATGAATTTCTAAAAAATTTACTCAAGCAATCTTAATCATACTTGTATAATTCGGATTGTAATCTTATAGATTATTATTTTCATATTCTAAAATTAAATTTCAATTTTTTTTTTAACATACACTTCAATAATTTTGTTTTGAATATCGATTTTTCATATTAATATGGATTCATAATTTTCGCTTAATTTAATTCTTTAGAAGCTTTTTTTTTTAAGTTAGTGGTTTCACTAGTGGAAAAACAGGAATCAGGATCGGCTTATCTGGATCGGGTGTACGAACCAACCGATACTAATACCTATCTGGATCGGTTCTATCACTAAAACCGATACTAAAAGCTAATGAAAGCACAACACATGCACTATCAGGATCGGTTCTAAGCTTAGAACCGATCCTGATAATATCTGGATCGGTTCTAAGCTAAGAACCGATCCTAATTATCAAGTATCAGGATCGGTTACCGATCCTGATAGTATCTGGATCGGTTCTAAGCTAAGAACCGATCCTAATTATCAAGTATCAGGATCGGTTCTAAGCTTAGAACCGATCCTGATAGTGCATATTTAGCTTTATCCCAAAGTCTGATTCTTCACAGAATCATTTTTCTTTCTTCTTCCTCCATTGCTTGGCGCAGCAGCTATCTTACTGGGCATTGATCAGCTATCTCACTCTTCGTTCTCAGGTTCATTAATTGATTAATCATCTCTTTTCTCAAGTTTGATGTTAGATCTAGCACAATTAGGCTCTAATTCGGCTCATTTTATAAACCCTAATCTATCTTTTAGGTTTTAATACATTTTTATATTTTAAGCTTTTCTTTATATGTGAAGATGAGCAAATTCATGATATATATGAATTTTTGATATAACTATATTTGCACATCCATGCTATATTTGAGCTTTTGATATATACCCATATATACCCTAGCATGCATCATATATATGTTATATAGTATTTGGCTAATATGCTATGGGTTGCATAGAGGCCTCCCGTGCTACGGCTCAATATTTGAGTTTTCAAAATACTAACGGTCGATCCGAACCATTCATCTTGTTCTCCATATTAATATGTGTTTGGAGACCAAATTTTACATTTTTTGGAAATTTTTTACTATTTTTTTAGATTTATTGAAAATCATTGTTTTTCAGACAAATCTGGACCATAAAAAAATAGTAAACAATTTCCAAAAAATGTAAAATTTGGTCTCCAAACACATATTAATATGGAGAACAAGATGAATGGTTCGGATCGACCGTTAGTATTTTGAAAACTCAAATATTGAGCCGTAGCACGGGAGGCCTCTATGCAACCCATATATAGCACCGTAGCCAAGTCCATGTTATATATATATACGAGTTAGGCTGGGGTGCTATGGATAGCATAGTGGCCTCTATGCTACGGCTCAATATTCGAGTTTTTAAAATCCAAACGGTCGATCCGAACCGTTCATCTTATTCTCCATATTAATATCTGCTTGGAGACCAAATTTTATAATTTTCTGAATTTTTTTACTATTTATTAAGCCACTTTGTAAAATCGCTAATCCAACGGTTTTACTGTTTTGTGCAGCCACCGTTGGATCAACAATTTTGTAAAATACTTAATAAATAGTAAAAAAATTCAGAAAAATGTAAAATTTGGTCTCCAAGCAGATATTAATATGTAGAATAAGATGAACAGTTCGGATCGACCGTTTGGATTTTGAAAACTCGAATATTGAGCCGTAGCATAGAGGCCACTATGCTATCCATAGCACCCCAGCCTAACTCATATATATACATCTCTTATTTAGGTTCCAATGGTTTAATTTTGTAGTTTGGCTATTATTGAGAGATTTGGTGCAGCGATCTTCATCTCACTCGGTACGGCATCTAAAAAAGTTGTAAGTACAACATAAAACTCATGTTTAATTAGTTTTGTGCATAAATGTGTATTTCGATAGCTAGACTAAATAGATTTGTAGTAAGTATGTAGCTAGAGTATTGTCTTAAGAGCCAAAACCGCATGATTAATGCCTTTAAGTCATGATACCCGTTCAAAATTAATCTATTAGGGATTAATTTTGAATAGTCCCCGTTTTGGGACTGCTCTTTGAATACTTTGTCTCAATTAGGATGTGACCACTTGTTAGTCGTGTTTTAGTATTTAAGGAAATTTCGGCAGCATTTCTCCTTATTAGTTCCCCGAATACTCGGGGAACTAAGGGGAAATGCTGCCGAAATTTTCTTAAATACTAAAACACGACTAACAAGTGGTCACTACTGAGACGAAGTATTCAAAGAGTGGGATAGGATGGTAACCAGGCCCCATGTAAGCCTTACTGTGAATAGAATTTAGTACCCCAAGCTTGTTCTAAATTAATTGTGTTCTACTATAATTGCAGATGGACCGCAGTTTGATGTACGAAACATCACGTCTATCAGATGAATATACGACAGGTGTCGAGGAATTTATCAGAGTTGCTATGGAAGATATGGCGAATAAGGGGAGTACAATGATGTCGTGTCCTTGTCGTAATTGTAACAATGGTCAAAAATTTTCCAACCCGAACCAAGTGAGGAGCCATTTAATCCGTCGTGGATTCAAGCAAGGATATAAGTGTTGGATATGGCATGGTGAGAGTTTTCCAACCGACATAGGTACTGGTACTGAGCATCAGGAATACCATACCGTTGGAGATGAGGGGAATGACTTACGGGGATTGGAAACTGACGTAGGTACTCGTACTGAGCAACAGGAGTATCATACCGAATAAAATGATGATATAGTGGTAGATAAATGTGATAATTTTGATCAAATGTTACGTGATATAGAAGAGGATTTTGATAATGATAAGCAGTATTGTTTGTTTGAGAATTTGTACGAAGATTCTAATAAGGAATTGTATCCTGGTTGTTCTAAATTTTCAAAATTGAAAGGTGTATTAAAATTGTATAACCTTAAAGCATCTAACGGTTGGAGTGATAAAAGTTTTACTGAGTTATTACAAACTTTAAAAGAAATGCTTCCAGAAGGAAATGAGATACCACCCAATGTTTACGAAGCGAAAAAAATATTGTGCCCAATGGATTTGGAAGTTCAAAGAATACATGCGTGCCCAAATGATTGTATATTATATCGAAATGAGTATGAAGACCTTCACGAGTGTCCAAAATGTGGTGCATCACGTTACAAACCAAAGCAGATTGCCAGTGATAAAAGTGATGATTGTAAACCGAATAAATGACTTCCTGCAAAAGCATTGTGGTACCTCCCCGTAAAACCGAGATTCAAACATTTGTTCTCAAATGCTAAAGATGCGAAATTAGTGTGTTGGCATGCCGAAAACCGAAAGAAAGACGGGAAATTACGACACCCCGCTGATTCTCCTAAGTGGAGGAATATTGACATAGAGTTTTCTGAATTCGGACGTGACCCTAGAAATCTAAAGATTGGGCTGAGTGCAGATGGAATAAATCCGCACAGTAGCATGAGCAGCAAGCATAGCAGTTGGCCGGTTCTATTGTGCATTTATAATCTTCCGCCTTGGTTATGTATGAAGCGCAAATACATCATGTTGTCCTTGCTCATATCAGGACCCAAACAGCCCGGGAACGACATAGATGTGTATCTAGCACCATTGATTGAGGATTTAAAGGAAATATGGCAACCCGGAGTGCAAATATTTGATGCATACAGCAAGGAGAAATTCACTTTACGGGCCATGCTTTTCTGCACCATTAATGATTTTCCGGCTTATGGAAATTTGTCGGGTTATAGTGTCAAAGGAGAGAAAGCGTGCCCTATTTGCCTGGATGATACAGTCGATGTGTGGCTACCCAACTCCTCTATTATTATACTAAAGTAATTTTTAAAAAATAAAAAAACACAAATATCAAATAAGCTACTAATAAAAAATAAAAATAAAAAATAAAAAATAAAAATATAATAAACCGACAGAAAATAAAATACACTATCAGGAACGGTTCCTAGCTTAAGAACCGTTCCTGATAGGTCCTGAGCGTTTTCACATTTAAAAAAATAATTAAATTAACTATCAGGAACGGTTCTGAAGTTAGGAACCATTCCTGATAGTTATTTTAATTATTTTAAATATTTTAAATACTATCAGGAACGGTTCCTAGCTTCAGAACCGTTCCTGATAGTTAATTTAATTATTTTTTTATAATTAAAATAACTATCAGGAACGGTTCTTAAGCTAGGAACCGTTCCTGATAGTGTTATGTTATATCCTTAAACCCGAAATTCAAATCTCTCCTCCTAAAACCCTTCTCCTTCCTTAGCCGTGACCTCTTTCTCCGTGACCCCTCCTCCTCCGTGTCCCCTCCTTCCTTTGCTCTCCTCCTCCTTCTCTTCCGTGACCTCTTTCACTCCTTCTCCTCCGTTGGCTCCGTCGGCTCGTTTGCTCCGTCGGCTCGTTGGCTCCGCCGCCCTCTCCCTCTCAACTCGGGTAAGATCTCTAAATTCAAATTACGGTTTTATTATAAATTGAATTTAGAGATTTGTTAGGCATTTGATGGTATCAATTTTGACAAGCTGGGACAGACATTCAAGCATATTCGTGATCGGTTTTTGGAGCTAGATGGCAGTCCAATCAAAATCGATTCCCCAGCTGATCTTTTATGTTCAGATGACTCCGTACGCGTCTATGCAGATGATTATGCGGCCTTGCTTACACCACGGGAGTGGCTCACTGTACCAGTTGTTCAGATCTGGATGCTGTGAGTTAATATTTGTAATAATTGCAGAATTTTAGTACTTGTAATTCAAATTTCACAAAATTGAGATCACCTTTGTGTCTTTATTTTGTAGGTATTGGCACAAATACCTCAAGGAGGAATATCCCGATGAGCAGGTTGGTTTCATGGACCCCAATCAAACGAATGCCACCCTGTTGAATGATGACCGAGGACGTGTTCTTCAATACATAGGGAAAGCACTCTGAGAAAATCGGGACAAGAAATTAATCTTCATACCATACCATCAGATGTTAGTGTTATATATATATATATTCTAATTTTATTATATTTCTTTCAATTCATATAAATTGAATAATATGACATGCTACAAACCTAACATGCAGAAATCATTGGATATTGGTCGTGCTTATGCCAAGAGAACGTGCATTGTACGTGTACGATTCCGATAAGAAGTGTAAAAGAATGCTGATGATCAGTGCTGCTATCGAGGAGTAAGTGCCTTTCCTAAATTTTACGTTTGTTTAGAATACTAATGATTTTATTATTATATTATCATTTCAAAAATGTCTCGTAAGTACTGATTGTTCAATGTTTTCATATTTCAACAGCGTCTTCATGAGGGAAATGGGTGCTTCTTTAACGGTTCGTAACGATTGCAAGGTAATAGTTTCTATTGCGATATGATTATAATGACCTAGATGCACACATTTGTGAATATACATATAAGCCATTTGTATGCTCGTAATACAAACATTTTATTTTTTTGAAACTTGTTATATAGTGCCCACAACAACCAGCAGGCTGGGAATGTGCATATTATACCATGTTGCTCATGCAAGACATAATAAAACACTGTCTCGATGTTTTTCCGCAATTGAAGGTATATATGCATTTATAAATTTTTCAAAAATAAGCATTGTTGCTTCAAATATAATAAAATACACAATTTAATTGTATATATATGCTCTTCACAAATTCTAAAAATGCAGGATATTCCCGCTAAATATACGGTACAACGCTTGGCCTACTTTCGCCAAATGTGGGCCCAATTTTTGCTGAAAGAAATTAAGTCGAGAAGAAGTACAACAATTTAGGGTGTTTTATCCGAATTTGCATGCATATATGAACATGAATTTTTTGTAATAAGTTAGGATGTGTATGATATATAATTAATTTAGGATGTGTTTTATTGATAATTAATTTAGGATGTGTTTTATTGATAATTTAGGATTTGTGATAATTTGAAATTTTGGCCAGCTAAATAAATATGGAAGCTGGCCATTTAATAAAAATTATTTTTTAAAAATTCAATAAAGTATCAGGATCGGTTCTTACGTAAGAACCGATCCAGATAGAATTTTTTACAAAAAAAAATTCAGAAAATAATTATCAGGATCGGTTCATACGTAAGAACCGATCCTGATAATTATTTTCTGAATTTAAAAAAAATCTAATTTAAAATATACATCTGGATCGGTTCTACAGTACAACCGATCTAGATAGTAACTATTAGGATCGGTTGTAACAACCGATACAGATTTGTTTGGTATCTGTATCGCCTTGATCAGGATCGGTTGTGAATCGATACTGATATCCGTATATAACCGATCCTGATTCTATTTTTTCCAATGGTGTTTTAAATGTAATCCTTTAGATGTTGCATCGCAATTAATTTGCCAGCACCGATTTATCTTCTGACAATTTTTATTTAAAATCATATTGAAATTATAATTAATTATGGAATGAGTTTGATTTGTTATTTTAGTTAACATTAAAGATAGGATACTTTGTATAAATGGTGCTTGGCACAATTGAAAAGTTCGGAAAGATATGTTATATGTTAACATCTTAATTAGATGTATTAAAAAACTATAAATTATACTATCAGATAACAATTGAAAAGGTGATAAATAGATTATATTTCACACTTCAAAAATATATGGTCTGGTATATAAGAAAAAACTCATAATATCATTTATTTTTATCAGATCGTCTTTCAATTGAATGGCCACTTACATCAAATTTTATTAAAAAATAATATACAGACAATATTACTTGGGCCATTTGAATTTTTCTTAATATATATATTTTGTAGATCCTAGTTTCTTAAAGCTTTACTGTTAGATGAAGAAATTGGATCGCCAATAATAAGATAAAATACTGTATAAATTAACAAAAATAAAACTGGATGCTATAACATTCATTAAGTGCCTAAAATTGATACCTATACATCTGTATTGCATCAGAAAGGACCAGAATGAAATATGTTTTTCATTCATATTTTTAATTAGTTATTATTTCTTAATCCATCTCAATGTTAAAAAATTTCAAGATAATGGATGTCTCCATCTATATGTTTACTGGAGAGCAGTGAAACAAAAAGCTTTTTTTTTTTAATTAATGTTCAGAGAAAAGTCAAATTTCGGATAATATAATCAAGCATGTTTTCCAGGCTTCCAACTCAATCTCATCATTTATACATAATTTTATACCAATACTAATCATTTTAATAAAAAATTTAATCCACAAAATTTTATTATATATAAGATAACGAGCATTCTGTGCATCTATTTTTTATTGTATTTAACATTATTTCCATCCTATCTGACAATTGAATTTTTTATCTTTAGCATCACATTAATTGTTCTAATTTCTCAATATGATCTTCTTTACATGTTGGAAATATATTAATTACTCAACTAAATTCAAGTTTTGAATAATGTATCAATTATTATAGCTTTGGATTTCTATCATGTAATTAATATTGAATAATTGTCTAAATTTATCACATTTTTTTTAATTCAGATTGGATTTGTACATTCAAGACATTTATATTTGCTGACTTCATTTTTATAATATGTGCTTCATGTTTCTTAATTATCCAAATTTTAAAACAATTGAGATCTGTGAATCGATATATTTTTAGTTAAATAAAATTAACCACTATTCTTATTATATTTCTTTTTTCTAAAATATAAATGACTTATTTATAAATTTTTTTTTATAGGTTGGTAGCTTGAGGGAGAGAAACATGAATGGGTGTATTTGGAATAACAAGGTCATGTGATTCCAAAGAATCACAGCAGATTTGTATCCAATATCAAGTGATCAAGTGAATTAAACAAATGCATTGAATAGACTCAACATCTGCCTATAAGTTTGACTAATGAATTAAATACAAATTAACAGTTGGTAGTGTGCTATAAACTAAATAACAAGTGATCAAGTGAATTAACTAAACAAAAACAATGATTATATATACCTCAAGATCTGTCTTGATCGAGTTCACTTGCTATCTGCTAGAATTATTCCCTCCATGTGATCAATGCTTGGTTTCTTACCCTTGTAGCACAAATGCTTGGTTTAAAAATTGAGATGATTTTTGAAAGGGGTATTTTAAAGAACAAAATCAGAACACAAATTATCATGGAAATTGTGGATCATCATTCAAAATATTGTCCGGTTGAATCATTAAAGGTACGTTGCGTTTGGATGTTGTAGCAAGAATAGCAAGAACAGCGCTGTTCTAGAATTAGCACTAATTTATGTTTTGAACGAATTAACGAGAACAATACTAATCCAGAGAATAGCGCTATTTTTGTGTGATCCAAACGGAAAATAGTAGAAAAGAACAGTACAGGCGGAACTAGAAAATCCCGATAGGGGAGGCTAAAAATTAAAATGCACAAATTGTGGCTAGTGGGAATTGAACCCAAGCTCTCTCCAAACACAACATAAGCTCCTACCACTAGACTACAAGTAGACAAATTAAAACAATACTACAGAACTCTATAAACCATCTCCATGGTGCTCTTTAGGTACAAGCATCACATTTTGTAGTATCTGTTTTTGGTGGGCTCACTTGTCAGAAGAAACGCCTAGTTAAGAATCACTAAATGTCCTTAAAAATGACTCAAACACTTTGAAATGAAATAATTGGTACAATGTCAAAAACTCAAAATGACTGAAAACAGATAGGTCCAAAATTGTAAATTGTCCTTAAAACCGGACATTTTTATTTTTACACATTTTATAATATATTTTAATAAAAATATATAAACAGGTTACTTGGATTTTTTTTAAAAATACCCTGGTTATTTTAGTACAAATTTAAATAATTTTGGAGTATACAATATCGATAGGATGTAATTATATCCGACAACTTGGTTGTAATTTGGAAATAAATAGGTACAATTAATTGCAGTAAAATTTGGATAATTTTAGTACCATTTGAGTAATATTTTAAATATTTTGGGCAAATATTTTGGTTAACCATTTATTTGAATTACAATTTACTATATTTGATCAACCATTGGCCTACCATCCACTCTAAACCTATATCTACGACTAGCAAATTAAATTAGTTCAAAGAAGAAAAATATCTCAAGTTAGAAATACTGTGGAATGGTTTCTCTTTCCGCAAGACCGCAACCGTACCTCCTTTATTTATTTTTATTATTGTGTAAAGTTGTGGGATTATGACACAAAACTAATTTAATATGCAGAAGGAATCATCCATCCAGATTTAGAGTCTTTGGCCTCACAATGAGGGCATTGTTTTTTCTATTAAACTAAAGGTTGATTCTCTCTTCAACCCCTTTTATAATCTTACCATTCACACACAGAATCTGTGCAGAGGCAAGTGGGTCTACGCTGGCTTTTTCTGCAACGAGCCATTGCCTCGTTGCAGACAAAACCAGCATAGACGCCATAGCCTCTTTGCATATTTTGTCTGCGTGAATGGTATGGTTAGAAGATTTTTGAATTCGATGGTGAAGTCAATTTTAATTAATTGAGATGTTAATTACTAAAAAAAATTTGGTAGGACTCTTCTTAGTTACTGATCCAGATCTAGAACTATTTTAAAATCTCCAAAACCATCTTGATCCAGATCTAGAATTATTTTCAATAGTGTTTAGCATAAAATTGTTCTATTAAATAATAAATTATTAAGATCCGTTGACTTTATCTACTACTGTGTTGTACTCCTTTTCATTGCAATCTGCTTAATTTGCTCGTACTCTAGAAGTAGAAACAAAGAGCATGGTAATATAACCACTTTGTAAATAATTAGTCAAATGTAAATTATCTATCTTGTGATTAAATTAATGATATGCTAGAATATAAGCAATTAAAAATCTTATAAATTTAGTCGCGTGCTCGTCGTGTTATGCTCAAGGGAATAGTATATTATTAAATATTGGAGAATATATCAGAGAAGATATGTATATTTAGTAAAATATCTCAGATTTATATTATTAAATGTTGGTCGTACAAGCCGAAATTTTATTAGGTACCACCTAAAATTTATGAATTTTGAATTCATCATTCATTTAAAAAAAAATCATTAATTCTTACTATTCACGCAACCTATTGCTTCGTAGAGCCAAGGGGCTCTATGCACAATTTGGGTGCGTGGAGTTTATTTTTATATTTTAGAAAATGGTTAATTCTAAGACATGGTATAAAATGACATAAATAAATTAGAAAAATCCTTCAAATATTAGTACTTATATCAAAAAGGTTGGTTATTGCCAAATTAAATTTCCTAATGAATAATTAAGGGACCGTTTCTGGTTGAAATAAAATACAAATGCAAAACTTTTAGGAATCAGACACTTCAATCGTAGTTTTCAAACGCTAAACGACATTTTTGTAATTTTGATTTTTTTTTCTTTTTGTGAGCTTTCTGAAATGGAGTCATACACTCAAATCGGACTTTCATACCCAGTACCTAGTTGAAAAAAAAAATATTGATGATGTTCCGATATTTTGTGCCCTGTACCAAGTTGTCCTTATAATTTACCAAAAAATATTGATGATGTTTATTGCCAAATTATCAATGATACGTGGATTTTTTATACCCAGTACCTAGTTGTCCTTATAATTTACCATTTCTAAGAAAAGAACCTCCATGCAACCTAATTCTGCGAAGAGCCAAGGACCTCTATGCAAGATTTGGCTGCGTCGAGTAGGAGTGGCAAAAAAAATTGTAGTTCGTAATTCGATTTGAGTTTAATTCGATTCAAAATTAGTTCGTTCTGAAACAAATCAAACCAATTCGGTTCGAATTTTATTCAAATCAAACACAAACTGGGTATAATTCGTTCGAAATTGATTTGTGAACTATTTTGGTTCGAATCTAAAATAATGCAACTAATGGATTCAACCATTAATCTTTAATAATGCAGAAACCAAACTTATATCATAGCTCAAAATTGTTAATATTATGTTAACTTATAATATGAAAATAACAAATTAACAATAGAATAAGTTTTATTTGACTAGGTCCATGTCACGATTTTAATCAATCTAGGAGCATAAAAGGTAAGGAAATCTTGAACTGACTCATAATCCATTAGTGTGAAATCGTGAAAGGTAAAAGAAAACCGTTTGAATTTTGTTCCGCGAGAAGAAAATTAATGCATAAACTACCAGTATAACTAGGACTGGCAAAAAAAATTGTAGTTCATAATTCAATTGACTACGATTCGAAAAATTTGTAGTTTGCAATTAATTCGATTCAAAACAAATCAAATTAGTTTGATTCGAATTTTATTCAAACTCAAACTCAAACTCAAACTCAAACTCAAACTAGAGTAAGTTGGATTTGATTTAATTCGTTTACAGCCCTAGCGTGGAGGCAATTTCTCTGTGCAGTCACTTGTGTAGAACCCCTTGGGCCTTGGCTCTGTGTAGAATTAGCTAGGCTGCCTGGATGGTAAATTTGGTATTTTCCAGAAATCGATAATAAGTTCAAAACTTTGAAATATGAGGATAGTAAGTAAAAAAGTTTCGGTCGTACATCACATCTATTTGAAGGCAAGTTGTGGTTAATAATATTATTGTTAAACTATTTTTAATTTTTGTAACACCCTTATATGCACGCATACCCAAAGACATATATATTTTAATAACTTAGAGAGAGAACTTGTGACAGCCAAGTTCATATTTTAGCAAGTTGCTACACAAGTTCTCTCTCTCTAAGTTAGCTTGGCAAAGTTCATATTTTTTATTGAAATAAAATATGCATATAATTATGCGTCCATATAAGTCTTTCATTAGTTATATATATATATCAATCTGACACTAGGCAACAAAATATGAACTTTGCCAAGCTAACTTAGAGAGAGAACTTGTGACAGCCAAAATTTTCGAAAAAAAAAAAGAAACATAGGAACTGCTAAAACACTGGGCAGCTTCTGTCAAGCTCTCTAAAAAGAAAAAAAGAAAACAAGAGAACTTAGGAACTGCTGCTAAGTGTATAAAAAAAAAGGAGAGAGTATGAAGAGCAGAGACGAGCCACCTTTAACTCATGCTGACAACGAAGAGTTCCTTGGGATGCTCAGGGAGAGAAATCAAAGGTGACTGACTAACCACAAGATTGATTAGGCTTTTAATTCAGATTGTTTGCAGGCTTTAAGTTTTTTTGAAGGTTACTAGTCTATATGCCTACTAACAATTGTATTGATAGCCAAATTTTTTTTAAAAATCAAGTCTCTATTATTATGCTATTCTAGTCTTAACCGTCTATATATATCCTAATATATGCTAGAATAAGAATCTCTATTCCATATCTACAGTTTTCTTAGTCCCCTTAATTCTCCCAAAAATCTGAAAAGTATGACACTATTCTACTATTATTACAGATCTTTTTACATAATACAATTTTTAGCATGATTTATTAATGATACTAATCAAAATATATGGTTAATTACACAATGTACGTACATAGATGTACTTTCATATTTAAGTACTTAAAAATGACAATATATATTTTCTTTAATTCTAAAATTAACATAGGATGGGTGGAGTTCGAGCTACACAAGTGGAAGTTAGGTTTGAGAATTTGACAGTCGAGGCAGAGATGCAGACTGGTCGTCAAGCTCTTCCGACTTTGCTTAATGCTACTCTTAATGGTGTTGAGGTAGGTATAAATTAGACTTTGTGTGTTTGTTTCTTGTTTTTAACATATTTGTTCTTTCTTTCTTTCTCTTCTATTATTTGATCACCTTGAACATATATGTATGGAAGTTTTGATAATAATTTACACAATTTTTGTTTTTTAAACTCTATATGGTACGACCAAAAATTAAGGTGATACTGTTAATTTGTCATAGATAATTAATTCACTTCCACGATATGGTCAAGGAATATTAAATGCGCTAAAATATATATGGACTTCTAATATTCAAGTAAATGGTTATATTACTGTATAAGAAATGATTTCAGTTTTATTTATGAAAAATAAATGCTATCATAGGTATGTTAGAGAAAAAGGTAACTTCATATTGTAAACATACAACTGCATGAGGGAAATTACTTTTCTGGCAACAGAACGGGAATTGTTTTGTCACCAAAATTACGTTTCTAGCAACAGAACAGGAATTGTTTTGTCACCAAAATTCTTCTCATTGAGTTATTCCCATTATAGATCCATACCAATAGTAACAAGTTGGTCTTTGTGATCAAACTCCAAGGTTGAGAGAGGAGAACCCACAATTGATTGGAGTCCCAATTCCTCAATGTAGGATCACCTGCTGTACTGCACTGTGCTGCACAGGGATCGCAAAGAGACCATTGCTATCAGCCATAAACGACCCTTAATACTGCGCCGTGCATGATTATGATACCCAAATTCCTGGAAATTTTCATAACCTTATTATCTTAGTGATTAAACAGCGCTTCCATCCGATCTGCTTCAAAATTTGTGTGTGCTTGATCAGCACAAATCGGATGGAAGTGCTGTCCATTAAACTCAAAATTGAGCTGATGGACATTAGACCTACCATATTCCCTTGAACACGATCGTACGTGAAAGATGAGCTTACATTCACAATTCTAGCTTGAAGAAGTTAATTATACCATTTGGACGTGATTGCACAAACATATCCAAACAGCTATATAAAAAAGGTCCAACCCAGCCCGCCCATTCTAAATGGCCCGGCCCACTACATTAAGTGAATAAGTGGTGTTATATTAAGTTTATAGCTCAGTTTGGCAGTTTGCGCATTATTCACTACATTAAGTGAATATATAAGAGGTGTTATTAACTTTCCCAGTGCCTATATCTCACTACCTCTTGAGATGTTCACCTAACAAGGGACATATACATGAGAAAAAGAAATAAATTCTAATTTAATGCTAAGGAGGGGTGGAAGTAGTAAAGAAATGGCTTCAATTTTTTGGAGCTTTATAGCAGATAGAATATGTATTAATTAGTAATTGCAAGCCTTCATTTCTATATATAACTGAAAAATATTAAAATGAAATCATTACGTATACTGATCAAAGACTAGCATTAAAGAAGCCAGACATTGTTGCAACTGTATTGATTACCAAAAGAGAACATGACAATAGAGTACATACGTTCAATCAGAGAAAATATAAACCATACATCATGGGGTTGGATTTACCGAAAATGCTGTACAATTAATTGAAAAATGTCCCTTCTAGATTAAACAAGCAGAGTCCTTCTAAGTTAATGTGAAAATGTTTAAAATATTAGCTTAAATAGAAATAAGTTACTTGTTCAAATTTACTGAAATATTTAAATGGATTGGATTCATCAGCTTTTGTGCATTTCATAAAATTTTACTGTTGTTTTCATGTTATATTCACGTGTTTATCTGCTTTTGTGCATTTCATAAAATTTACTTTTGATTTCATGTTATCAATTATAATCACAGGAGATAGTAAAGTTGTCTTGTTTCTGCGCCAAGAATCCCATCAGAATTTTGAATGAATTAAGCGGAACATTAAGACCGTCCAGGTAATGTTCAGTCAGGCTTCTCTCTAAGTTCTCTTATTGTAAATTGTTATGTTAAAACACATTTCTCTTGGCTTATAGAAGGAGACATGACTTATAAGGAGGAACATCATAAACAACAATTATCTAATTAATTTGAAAAATATTTGAAAAATATTTTTAAATTAGGTTGACACTCACTAGTACAAAAAACCCCTTCACTGACTGTTAAAATACCCCTACACCGACTGTTATAGCGGCGTCAGTAAAACCAGCGCCAGTGAAGAATACCTTTTACTGACTCTCTAAAAACAGTCAGTGTTGGGTTCAACACTGACTGTTTTAAAGCGTCAGTGTTGAGCACCAACACCGACTGTTTTTAAAACAGTCAGTGTTGAGCATCAACACTGACTCTTTTGAAAAACAGTCAGTGTTGACACCAACACCGACTCTTTTCAAAAAGAGTCAGTGTTGAGCACCAACACCGACTCTTTTCAAAAAGAGTCAGTGATGAGCACCAACACCGACTCTTTTCAAAACAGCCAGTGTTGTGCATCAACACCGACTGTTTTTCTGTGTTGGCATGATTCTGTTTTGCTAGCCATATATTACCATTCAACATTTATTGACATTAAAAAATTAATATGCCACAATCACAAACAAAAGACACCAAACAAGTTAATTGCCATTAAAAATTATCAAATTACATGTTATCCAAATTACATGCCATATATCCACAAAACACACAAAAGACACCAAATTATCCAAGTTAATTGCCATCAAAAATCTATTTACTTGACTTAAATAAAAAAATGCTTCCCTTTCTTGCAACCTATAACTAATATAAAGGAGAGTACCACCCGAGAAGAGATGACATTCAATTGACGAGGCCTATTCAACGTAATCAATCTCACATTGCCACTTCACCTAGTACAACCTACGGATAGCAATTAGTGAAAATTAGAATTTGTGCCATTAAATTCAATTGACGAGGCCTATTCAACGTAATCAACCCTTGCGTGCAGCCGTGGAGGCAGTGTGGGTCCCGTGTCCATTGTAGTCTCTAGGTGACAGGTATTCCCCTTCAAGATCATTGGAAGAAACATCACTGGCATACCAACGCGCACCAATGATTTTATTGCTGCAGTTACTGGCACCAAATAAGTCACCAGTTTGACATATGCCTCTCCACCGTTTCAGTGCGGGTCCAAAACCGGTAGCGTCAAAGCTTTTTGATTCAGGCCATATACCTCGTGAAAGTTCAAAAGAAGCCATATCAGAGAGTATATAATTTAGGAGAAGCATTGCGGATGTTGCAATTAACTTGTTAATTTGTGATGCACACATGTTGCAATTAACTTGTTAATTTGTGATGCAAAAAAAAAAAATGATGCATTCAATGAACCTGAAAGAATTTGTGCTTGAGACTCGTTAAGCATTGCGGCAAAACCCGAGAAACCATGCTTATAGCTGTACACAATTGAACTCACTGCTTCCTCCTTACTGTTTCATATATGTAAACATAATACATTTAATCAGAACACTTTATTGTACTACATCTTAGTTGTATACACATGTAAATAACTTCAAGATGTATAAGCCACTTGATGTAATTTAGAAAGGGAAGAGTTGCTTTTTAAGTTCTAAAATTAAGTGGATTTTATCAATAGTCACCTAATTTAAAAGAAAGAATAAAGCTTGTAATGAAAAAAAAAAAAAACACCTTTGAAAGAGAGGGGTTAGTTTCTCATGGTGCGAAGCTGTTACAAGTTCCGGATCATTGTGCCTTTTCTCTCCCAGATACACAATATAAAGCTGAAATTAACAACAAGTTTTAGCAGGAAGAAATTCAATATATATGTGTGTGTCATTTTAATTGACGTACGCATTACTTACTTGCTTGATGCATCTACTCCATGCACTGTTAATTGGAAAATTTGAATGCAGAAAATCAAATTACATGTACAATAGAAGAGGAAGGTTTGATGCAGAAAATTTGCTGTGTTAATTTGAAGAGTGCGCTCCATCTTGTGCACTATGGTTTACTGGTTTATGGGTTGCGCATACATGTACCAGTCAACATACATGTACCAGTCAAATACATTGCACGCTTAGAGTAAGAGAATCATATTCTGGAATCCAACTAATAGTTACACTGATGGTAACTACTTGAATTTTAGGAGTATGCAACTCAAATCTTCAAATTGACCAGTACGCATCATGCACCATTATAGATATTGTATAACCCACTGAAAAGCCAGTGCATGGCAAAAACAGTAACAGTAAAAGCAGTATATCAGCAAGGGTAAAGTATGCCTGTAACAGTGACGGCAAATAGTACCAGAGACTTAACAAAGCAGTAGCCGTACCAGAGACTTAACAAAAATAGTACCAGTGGCTAGAAGAAAACAGTACCAATGACCCAATGAAACCAGTACCAATATCCAAAGGGCAAAATGGGAAATCGGACCAAATTAGTGTTTGAAGAGCACAACTGCGTAGGCTCTTCTGCATAGGCTCTTCTGAAGCAGTGCACAATAATTTTGGAACATTGATTAAGCAGTGCACAATAATTGGTCTAAATCCAATCACACTAATATAATCCAGAAATTTTGGAACTAAGATTAATTCATAATGAACTGTTTCTTGTTATGATAGTAGATAAATTAGTTTGCCTATTTGAACTAGTGCACATTCCTTGTATATATTTAGGTCAGCGTTAGTACTGATATATACATAAACTCAAAAGTTGAGACCTTTCAACTGAAACAAAGAAGAAAAAAAAAACCCGTAAGAAATAAATATAAATTAGGAAAGAGACCATGGGCTTGAATCGGGTGGGT
Organism: Carex rostrata; assembly: GCF_964058835.1. Lineage (NCBI taxonomy): Eukaryota > Viridiplantae > Streptophyta > Magnoliopsida > Poales > Cyperaceae > Carex > Carex rostrata. Next base: position 2,284,927 of record NC_135930.1, read on the forward strand.
GGACCACGAGCTCCATCTTTGATTGGTCAAATCAACTCAACAAACCAAATTCAATCAACGACGAGCACGAGCTCCATCTCCTTCTCCCAAACGAAATTGATGAATAACTAAAGCTTTGGACACAGAACTTACGAAATAACTCTTCAAAGGGGCGCTGAGGCGGGGTAGAGAGCAAGGGTTTGTGCAAGGCGGAGGCGGAGAGCAAGGGAGACAGCAAGGCGGCGGCGGAGAGAGCAAGGCGGAGGCGGAGAGAGCAAGGCGGAGGCGGAGAGCAAGGCGGAGGAGGACAGCAAAAGAGAGGCTGAGGCGGGATAGAGACAGCACAATTAGAAGAGGAAATTTAGAAGGTATGCTTCGTGGTTCTCAGAACTTCGCAGTTTTTTAGAAGAGGAAATGTTCGCGGCTGATCGAAATTTTGAGTTACAAACCCGGGAAATCAAACTCAGAGCAGCGAAAATCACCGACGGCTACTGTTTTTTTTTTAAAACAGTCAGTATTTGAGTGCAACACTGACGGTTTTTGCCAAAACAGTCAGTGTTAGCAGCAACACTGACGGTTTTTGCCAAAAAAAGTCAGTGTTGGCAGCTAATACCGACTGTTTTTACAAAAACAGTCAGTATATTTTTTTTTTTTGTAAAAACAATAAGTATTTTTTTTCAACTAAAATGAGATAAAAAATATTAAACATAACTAAAATAAAATTTTCGAAGTTCGATCATGTCTAAGCTTCAATTCAACGTGAAGTGTTTACAGTGCTTCAATGTTTCAATATTTCATCCTCTTGATTGATAGGTAAAATGAAAGTAAAATATCATTTCATTGCAAATCGACCGTTGATTGATTACGTAAAAATGAACGGTATGAAATTATTGGCTCAATTTCAAGAGACAAATAATGATAAAATTATATAAAATTGACATTTATAAGTATTATTTGACATATAAGATGTAAAAAGAGTAGAAAATATTTATTATACATTAACATATAATTTTCTTAGATACAATTAAATTTAAATAAATTAATTTTGAATGTCTAAATTAATTCTATATAATGGAAAAAAAAATTAATAAAAAATAAGAAAAAAAACCAATTTTTAGTTTTTGAGATTTTTTTATATATCTTATCGGATTAGAATTTTGTTCATTCTGAAATATAAAACAATTTTTGAATATAATTTCAATAGAAAAATAGTAAGGAAATGTTCAATGAAATGTTCAAGCCAAAATAGTATATTTTTAATTATTATATTTGAAAAAAAATAATTAAGGAAAAAATATAAATTAGAATGGAAAATGAAACAAACAAAAATATGAAAAATATACATAATTGTTAAATATCTTCCAAATTTAGACAGATTTATAAATACAAATTTATTATGTAAAATAAAAACCATATTGTATACGATAAAAAGCTTAATAATTAAAGTCAAAATTTCATGTTAATATAATTCTTTTAGTATGTTATACGAAAGATCATACTACTTAATCAATTTAAACAATTTAAACAATTAAATAATTAAACAATTGTACTAGTAATTTAAACGGTTCCAATCGACCCACGGACGACATTTGGGGTGAATCCAATTTGAATGGTAATTCTTTTAGCATGCTCTCTGTTTTGCTTGTGTTTGACATAATTTCAACTGTTGGCTTCCCTTTGAGGTGAATCCAATTTTTTCTGCAATAAATATATACACAACATTAGAATAATTTTATGCAAAATTTGAAGTTAGAATTAAATTGAATTTAGAACAACCCACCTTAATTTATGCAAAATTCATATATGCAACATGCATGTAATGCTATCTAATTTGATGTTCATTTACACATCCATCCAAGCGACAGAATATAACGAGATCGTAAGGCTATAAACATTACACATTGGATCGAAGCTTACAATTGTTGGAACTCCAATTTTTTTTTTTGTTTTTAAGGTTCCTGGTACTAACATGATCATTTTAAAATAAATTAGGAATTATTTGATCGCAGATCACCCGTTGATTATTCATAAGAAAATGAACGGTCCACAGTTATTAGCTCAATTTGTTTGAACAAATATTGATGAAATTATATGAAATTGATAATTACAAATATTATTTGGTCACAAGTTATGTATAAAAGTAGGAAATATTTTTTTTGGAATTTATTCATATTATTTGCTGTACAAAAATCATAAATTTCATTATCTGCTGATATTGCTACCCAACATTGACGCTTTACAAAGAGTCAGTGTTGAGTACCAACACTGACTGTTTTTCAAAAGAGTCAGTGTTGAGTACCAACACTGACGCTTTACAAAGAGTCAGTGTTGCTACTCAACACTGACGCTTTACAAAGAGTCAGTGTTGAGTACCAACACTGACTGTTTTTCAAAAGAATCAGTGTTGGTACTCAACACTGACTGTTTTTCAAAAGAGTCAGTGTTGAGTACCAACACTGACTGTTTTTAAAGAGTCAGTGTTGCTACTCAACACTGACGCTTTACAAAGAGTCAGTGTTGAGTACAAACACTGACTCTTTTGAAAAAGAGTCAGTGTTGGTGCTCAACACTGACTCTTTTGAAAAAGAGTCAGTGTTGGTACTCAACACTGACTGTTTTTCAAAAGAGTCAGTGTTGAGTACCAATACTGACTGTTTTTAGAGCGTCAGAGTTGGTAATCAACACTGACGCTTGAAAAACAGTCAGTGTTGGTGTTCAACACTGACTCTTTTTTGAAAAACAGTCAGTGTTGATAACCAACACTGACTGTTTATAAAGTGTCAGTGTTGAATAACAACGCTGACTGTTATTTAATAAAAGGGTCAGTATAGTGTGAGCAACACTGATGCTTTGCTTAAAAGAGTCGGTGATTAAGGGTCGGTGAAGGGGTTTTTTGTACTAGTGACTTGTGCTTGGACCTCCGGGGTCGGGAAAGTCAACATTCCTACAGGCATTGTCAGGAAATCTCTGCTCTACCCTGAAAGTATGCAGTTAACAAGCTTTCTTTTATTTTATTTTTTTATTAAGAGATTGTACTTTTAGTTAATAATTAATTTTTTTTTTCTTTGTTGACTAAATTAGTTGAAAGGAAAGGTAATGTACAATGGGGAAGAGCTCAATTCATCAACGCCTCAACACATGAAAGCTTATGTCAGTCAGTTTGATTGGCATCATCCTGAGATGACTGTTAGAGAGACTCTTAATTTCTCTTCTCATTTATTAGAAACAAATAATGCATTTGGTAAGTTTCTTTTTTTTATTTATTTAATTTTTGGAACTTACATACCAAACCCTAGTTTTCAGACAATAACAATACAAGAACATACTACATAATTTTATCCATCAAAGGCCGAAATATCAAAAGGGCCTTTTAAGCAACACCAAACCATAACGCACTTTGGGGTGGTATATATATATCCTGTCCAGAACAGTACATGCAAAAGGTTAGAGATGCTAAATTCTTGTTTTAGCAAGTATCATACCCCATGACAACTCGCCATGTATTTATACGTAAGACGCGAGCATACTACACACATTATCAATAAAAATAAAAATAAATAAAAATATATATATATATATATATATCTCACAGACATAAATGGACACGCCTATCAAATGTATTTTTCTCATTCAAGATCAATTGATGATGTCTATCCAAGGATGCACTAGTTTAGTTATTTATTCAAAAACATTTTTTCTTTATTTTCATTTCCTCTAAACATTCCAACAGCGAGACTCAAGCAAATTGGGCATTGATGTCGCCTTAATAGTGAAAACCACAAGCAAATTAGGGTTACACTCGTGACAGGATTGTTTTCGCCTATAGTTACGTTAACGAGAAATCTAGTAGAATACTGGACCCAATATAAACATCTCGATATGTAAAACATATCAGCCTTTTTCACTGATTGTATCCTATCCTTCTCCAATCACATATATTACGTTCCTATCCAAAATCCATTTCAATAACATTCATTACATCTTTCATTAGATTTCTATATGTACAATTCAATTGGTTAATGTGATACTTTTGTATCTCATTAGATTTCAATAACATTCATTGCATATTTTTGTATCTCATTTATCAGTGGTTTATAAAAATGAAAAAGGATTGTTCGCTTCAAAATGTATAATTCTCCTATCAACAATAAATAAATAAAATATGTAGAAAACGGTAAAGTAAATGAACAACTATCCGGGAAATACACTGCAACTGTAATTCAATAAGTTCCTGGAGTGTATGTCACGTTCCTCAATTTCTAGACTTGAACCTAAATTATTTAATTTCTAACTTAAACTAATATCATTTCTAAATAAAAAATAATTTTATTATTTAATTGTCATAAAATTAAAATATTAATTTTAGAAATTTAATAATAATAATAATTCTGGACATTGTCATTTGATTGTTTTTAATAAACACTTATTAAGAATTTATTTTTAACATAATTACAGAAAATACTTATTTATAAAGAAATTTTTCCAAATTTTAAAGAAAATACTCCACCTGTGTAGCTTCTATGTAGACTCTCCCAAGCCAGGAAAAAGGAGGAGGGTTGTGATAGGCTTGGTGACCCAACATAAAATACAATATCTTTACCCTACTGATTGTAACTCCGGTTGGATTTCATTTCTAGATTACCCAACTTGTTTGGGACTAAAGGTTGGGTTGTTGTTATTGTTGTTGTAATATAATTGAAGAATTTACTTATTAATAGAGATTATTTCTAGATTTTAATTTACCTTTTCTACATATTTAATTATAGGTTAAATATTCAGATATAACATAATTAAAGTAATTTTTATAAATAAATTAATTAAAATTCAGTTTATAACATGACAAAAATGAATTCTTACTAATAATCTAAATTTTCAGATTTTAATCAAAGAAAAATTTGTTAAAAATTCATACATCATAAGAACAATGATTTATTCTAAATAAATCAAGTTATCATATCTAATCAATGAAATTCATGCACAAATTTTTTTAAAAGCCTTGATAATATAGACAGCAAGTGACGTAGTAAAAATAAGTTAAAAAGCATTGAGAATAAAGATAATGTTAACAGAGACGATGATTATGACAGTAAAATTAAGATTATTGTGCTAAGACAGAATATAGATAGTTATTGAGAGATTGTGTTTGACCTTAGTCATTCGAAGTGCGAAGTAAAATATATAGATAGTAGTATTTGTGAGAGAGAATTATGATGATCATATATAAGATTAAGTATAACTGTTGTGGATAATTTTGATAAAGTAGATACGTAGTGTTTGACATATGAACATGTCCCTAGATTGAGCAATTTCACTTAAAAGAGTAACTTGTAGCGTGTTAGTTATGATATAAAATAAATATCAAATATTAGAGTACCTTAATGCATAAATTTCCAACACAAAAGAGAAATTCAACTCGGTTTGGGAAGGGAGTTGTTCTTCTTGATCGGTTCTGCAGGATATGAGAGAGAGAGAGAGATGTGGCAGCGGGGGGGGGGGGGGGGGGGGCACACTATTGACGGTATTGTTCACCGGTTACTGTTCACATGGTTACTGCTCACGGTCCAGTGGAGATCGGGTGAGTGTGTGTTAATTAGTAGAGAGAGAGGTATTATGTGGGGGTCAGCCGAGAGAAGAATAAGGAAATTCTAAACATTTTAAACTGGTTTACTTTTGGGTCGGTTCTGCATGCAGGCTGGCAGCAGATGAATAAGTGTAGCATGATAATAATACGATGAACATGATAAGATAAGACAATATAGTGTATAAGATAACTTGAATAGGACAGAACTATGATAATGATGAATAAGTGCATGGATTGTTGGATGAATAATATATAAGACAGATATTTGAGAATTTGAAATATTAATAGAATTGTGAGAACCTGATGATTATTTTAATTGATGATAAACATGTAGAGTATAAGTAACATAATATGATGCAGTGATATATATAAATGAATTAGGAAGATCAAAATTTATGTTAATTAAAGATTTTTTTATCTTTCACTATAATTCAAAAAGTTACCAAGTTATTGTTTCAATTTGGTGATTTTTTTTCCTAAAACAAAACAGTAAAGTATCTGATGCACGAACGATCAAGAAATTAGAAAAAAGTAATGGAAATATAGATTTGGTTCTGAGATCACACAGATTCTCAATTCTTTGATAAAACTTGATACATAAAAACTAACTTCTGCCAAAAGACATCACGTATGTTTAAATACAAACCCTAAAAACAGAAAATACATAAAAAATACATAAAAAACCATAAAAACTCTAAAATTATAAAGAAAGGCCCAAAAATCCATGAAGGAAGACTCGGATCGCGAATCTAAGCCAAAAAATTGGCGAAACGAATCATAGATTCGTTTCAGATCCGGTTTTGGGCTGTGGAGGTCCTGTCAAAATTTCAGCCCGATCCGACGGACGGATCAAAAGTTACACCCCTTTTCGTGAAGCATGCGCAGGACCATATTGCATCAGTATCGTATGCTAAAGCAATTGCTTGATATCAACATGGTATGATATGCAAAATTGTAGAAATGTTGGGAGATAAAGTTGGAACGAACGAGGCTGCAATGAACAAAATGGACTTTGAGCTCGATACTTTTGTGAAGGTAAATTTCAACATCAATAGTTTCTATATTTATTCAAATTTTGTTGCTTCACATTATTGCTTCATATTTATCTGCTGGAGGGAGAGATACACAAGAATATTCAGAGAAGAAATCAGAGAGGTGGAGGAGTTGGCTCAAGAGGTGCTATTTCAATGGCAGATATTAAATAACAACTCTTGAAGAGCAGTTAGAAGAGTTTTAAATTTAGAATTTTGGCTTTTTATTGTTTCTCAAAAAAAAAAAATATATATATTAATTTAATCTATTACTCAACATGGTTGAGTGAACTTTTTGAAATATGTAAAAGGTTTCACATCGAAACCTTTAAAAACCTTCTCAAATTAATAAAATAAATAAGGACTTTGATCCTTATTTTTACTCAAAAAAAATCTGAACTTTTATGGTCTTTAGGCCACCACATGTGGAGATGGAAGCAACCTTATAACAAACTAGCCAATTATGCTACCTCCCCTTTCTCGCTAAAATAACTTTCTAGTTCAAAAAAATTGAGATCCAATTTCAGTTTTTTTTTTTTCGGAGAATGGATTGTTTGGTCCAAAAACAAAATTTCTATCGTATGGTGTCTGCACTGACTAAAATGTTAGCTGTTGAAATTGTACTTCAAATCTGTACTTGTGATAACATGACTTGATGATATGCGGATACGCATTGTGAATGAACAGTGTTCCTGCTATCTCTGCTTTTCCAACTTCAATCATTGATTTGTTTCAAGATGCGTGCACATAAAAGTTTTGAAAAAAATTGCTTTGAGATTTGTTCCCAAAAAATATTGAACAGCTGGATTCAATAAAACAGAGATAGGAGGGTTACTGTTCACGGGAAGAGAACAACAGAGGATTTGATTCCGATGATATGCCACGGGAAGCTGGATAACATGACTCTTGATGATATGCCACGTGAAGCTAAGCTGTACTTGATAACATGACTCTTGATTTGTTTTTTAGAGAAATACGTTTGAATTAAGACTTGAGAGTAAGGTTGGTAAGAATAGCTTGCTAATTTTAAATTCAAAATAGCTGTTAAAGTGCTAATTTAATTTTGAATTTGTATCATCTTCTTTAAGAGTTAATGAATATTGACCATCTAATCTGCTTTAAGAGTCGTGCAGACTAAATCCGCACTAATATTAAAGGACCCTCTATATCATAAACAGGGGCTAGATTGGCTCCATTTAAAATCAGACATTTAAAATTCCTTTTTGAGTTAAAGCAGAGGATATTCATTCCGAAGTAACATGACTCTTGATGATATGCCACGTGAAGCTGTACTGTACTACTGTACTTGATAACATGACTCTTAATGATATGCCACGCGCGTGAATGCAGCTTCGCCTTGTTTGTTTTTATTATTATTTTTTTTTGGTGTCATTTCTAGTCAAAATGAAAATTTTAGGGTGCGTTTAGATCATTGAAAAGATAATATTATTTGCATTAACGTATCAAGATAGCGTGAGAAAATTACTAAAAAAAATAATATGAGTAGACTGATAAATTACCATTGTAAATAATGCATGTTGCTAGTGAAAACTTTAGATTCCAATAATGTTGCCTGTAATTGTCCGATCAATATATTTTTCATTAATTGGTACAAGTCAGGTTGTAATTACTTGTAACAGAGCTATTTTTAATTAAATCCAATTTCATAAGATTCCAATAATGTTCCATTGGCACAATAACAACATTAGTTAGAACTTCGCATTATTGTTTTTTTTTTTTTTTTAATCACATTTGGTGAGAGTCGTGATGACATGGGGCCATCTTCGGGTTGTAACGATTTTAAAACTCATTTGTACCAAATCAGTTTTTTTAAATGTTTCTTTAAATTAACCCCAAGGATTGGCAGTAAAGACGTGATTCAAAAATTTGAACAAGAAATTAAAGTGGCAATAAAGTTCCACCACACACAGTCGTGGATTTAAGAATCTATTTTTAAAATTTCTTTTGGTATTTATGTATGATTTTATATATAATTTTAAATAAAATGTTATAGATATTATAAATTGACTCCATCCTCAATCTGAAAATTATATATAATTGACTACCAATCTATTGAAAATTATATATGACTGACTCTGTCCTGACCACACGAAAAAGAAAAATATAAAATAATTAGATAAAACACAATGCATTAGGTATCTATTTTGTTATAAAGTAAATTACATTAGTGATTCTTACAATATCACTTATTTATAAGGGCGGATTTAAGTCCAAAGAAACGGTCAATTAAGTTCATTTTTAATTTGTCTTTGTATTTATATACAATTTTCTATAAAATTTTAACGAAAATACCTTGGCAATATATATAAAATTCACTTCCATTTTTCACATAATTTTTTTTTATATATGATCAATCTATATATATATTTGACCTCCATACTCCACTCCTTGTTTATCATCATGTTTCTTCCAATTTTCAAATATAACATTTTGATCTTAAAGTATAACCCGCTTACAATTTTGATCCTTGAATTTTTAATTTGTAATAAATTAGTCCTACAATATGTCAAAAACTAGATGATGTATATATCCATGCAACCATATAAAAATTGTTTAATTAATTATTATTGTAACGATATTAATGTTGGTATCAATTTAATTGGTAATTGATTAATAATTTTATTTGTTTTCAAGTTATTAGTATTGTGTTCATGTGTTGTAACAGAAATACTATAGAACTGCATACTTCTATCGGATTAAAACTGGAGGAATAGATTCTTTTCCACTTGAGTCCAACCCTATATTGCATGGATACAGGTACAGGTATCGTATCCGATAGATACGGATACGTCGATACAACAATTTTCAAAATCAAGGATACGATAAGCCTATTATATTATATTATTAGTTTAATAATACTTATATTATATAAATTAAATATAAAATGTTTTGGATATACATTAAATATAAATGCTACTAGATTATAACACAAATGTGAAGTAGAGTAGTGGTGAAGGCCTCTGGCGCTTTGGCAAAGAACGCCGGTTCGATTCTTCCATGGAAGCACTAGACAAAAAAGGTTTTGGCGCAGTCCACAGCGATTATGTGGAACACAGGAAGCAACGACCTCGTGGTGTATGGTGGAACATGCGCAGTGAATGATATTCAGGTATTATCCAAATGTGTCAGAGCAGTGTCCAACCCGTATCCAGACAATTCAGAGTGTATCAGAGACTGTATCAGAGGACTAAAGATACACCACGTAAGTTGATATGACAGCTAGCGTATCAGATACATATCGAAGTTTTATCAGACGCGTATCAATATCGAATATGTGTCTAATACGGGTACAAAGCTCATACAGGAGTATCCGAGTAATATAGGTCCAACACGATAGAAAAAAAAATTATTTATCTTATATTGGTTTCTTGCCGAAAGAAGAATCATCTTATTCTATTTTTTTTTTTGATGTGTAAATGCCCGTAGGCTTCCATTACTTCACAAACCTTACAATACATTCATATTTCCACAAGAGACGGTTTACTAACACAGCCAAACCCACTTGTGATTCATATAGAAATCCTTTTTCCTAGTCCAACAAAAATAAAAGAAAGAAAAAGCTAAGGTAAACAGATAGGAAAAGTGAATCCCAGTAGTTCCCATTGCTCCTTTCTCCCTTTCTTCGCTAAACAATCCGCCAGTTCATTTTCAGCCCTAGCAATTTGGGCACATTCATACCCCCTGACTTCTTTGAATTTGAACCAGCAGTCCATTGTTTCAGTGAAGGCCGTCCAATCAGCAGATGTAGGGGGACCTGGTTGGTTACAAGCAATTACCAGTGATGAGCAATCCGAGTAAAAATCACAGCTTGCAAAACCCCTTTCCATCGCAAAGTTTAGAGCCTCCAGCAAAGCCTGCGCCTCCATTTGTTGTGGAGAATAACCATTCCTCCCTGCCGACTTGTAAGCCACCAGTTCTCCATTTTGAAAAAAGGCAAAGCCTACCCCCCCATGCCATGCCTCTCGCCATGCCCCATCAACGTAACAGGTAAACTCTGCATTTGGTTCCCCTCTCGGTGCCACATGTGGTGCTGGATTAACTGTATCCGGCATTCTCTTGTTTGCCGACTTCAGAATCGATTCCCTTGTTATTGCAGCATTGAATTTTGCCCATTTTTGATGTGTTGGTATTTTACCAGCATAGACAAATTCATTCCTACAACGTCATATGGCCCAGAGATTATTGGCGACACTTACCCACTGCTCCTCATCACAAGAATCATAGAAATATCTCATTGTTTCACAAAAATCTGCTGGTAATAGGTCTGATCGTACCGGTACCGGTGCGGCAAGCCAACATGACCTTGCAAAACTACATCTGATAAACAGATGTGAGATATCTTCTACACCCATATCGCACAGTGTGCATCTTCCATCCCCCCTTCTAGTTCTGCTTGCAATGACATGGGCCAGTGGCAGACCCGAGTGCATCGCCTTCCATAAGAATAGTTTGACCCGTGGCATTATGTGACCTTTTTTCCATATTGCCTCCCATATTGCCTTCAATCCCATTGCCTCCCATATTGCCTTCAATCCCATCTTATTCTATTGGTATGTAATAAAGTACTAATAAAATAAAAGGACATATTCTTTCGATATATACAAATGACAACATCTTAATTTATAATTTATAGGCTACATGGTTCCAAAAATCCAAATATATTCACCCAAACCATTTGACTAACCACTAGAACATTTAATTAAGTTTTCTATTTCCAACACTCATGCAGAGTTGATTGATTACACACATTAATTTGTAGACACCATATGGCTAGCAATATGCGGCACGTGGTGTTCATTGAATCATAAATATGCATTATAATATCATGTACCCAGTTATTGTATTGCACTATTTTATGCAATACGAAGTTAACTAGCATTGCAAAACTGTCTGTTATGATGCTCAAAATCTCATAAATAAATTGTCCTTCAGAGTTGTCCAATAATCTTCTGTTAGGGCGCACAAATTCTCTTTTTACCCTGAAATTTGCAAAATCACAGAAAGTGCAGGAAAGAAGGGAAAAAGAGCAAAGAATCAGTTGTAAGTGACAATAACTATAAGATATCAATTTTCTTCTAGATCTCAATCCGACACACTAGTGTACTCCCCTCTCCTGTCTCTAACTCCTTAAGCGGAGAAGAGAATGAGAGAGAGGGGAGGGAGCCGAGTCAAGCAGAGAGTACAGTATCGTCCGAGCTTGGAGCGTATAGTTTCTACCTATCACAATCAGAGTGAGGCGGAGAGTGAGGCGGTGAGTTGATTCGGTCGTCAGAGCACTACGGTGAGTAGATCCGGCCGTCGGAGTGCGGCGGTGAGTAGATTCGGCCGTGGAGTGCGGTGGTTAGTAGATTCGGCCGTCGGAGTGCCATGGTGAGTAGATCGGACCGTCGGAGTGCGGCGGTGCGTGTCAAAGCGCGGCGGTGAGTAGTTCGGACCATCGGAGTGCGACAACTATCGGACAAAAACAAATCAAATCAAATCGTGGAGAGAGTTAGAGAATGATGTATTAGAGTGTTTAAGAATGTAAATAAGTAGGATTAGATAGTGAAAGTGATTTAGATAAATTATTGAGAATAAAGGAGTTTAGATTTATAAATTAGAGTCATTTGACTATTGTAATTACGTTTTTTATCAATGAAATTATTAGTTGGCATATAAAGTCACTAACCTTCAAAAACTATAAGATATCTCCCTTGTTCAAATTAAAAGAAATATAATGCATACGATTAGAATATGTTTTGTCTTTTTTTTCTGGTCAATTATTTAAGTTCATTTCCTTTGCTTCATATATATATACATTTAATCTAAAGCTCAGGACCTCAGTGTTGAAGTCGCCTGACAGGCCAAACCCACAACAATAAGCTCATAAATTTCGAAGAATTCAGAAGAATGGATCAGACTGGTTAGGTATGAGTGATGTTCCTGAGAAATATACTTGACAGAAAAAAGAAATGCAATTGATAGCTTGATTGTAGAAGAGAATACCAATGAAATGATTATAACTCAAGTCAAACAAGTAAACTATGTTAATACCTGACCCAATTTGACACCTTAAGTTTCTATTGCCAGAGTTTGTTATACACATGCCTTACAAATTTTGATATCTTATAATGAACTTGCAATGAAAGAATTAAAGAACTTATCTATGCGTCCTCCTATAATTGTCTTTCAAAGGAGCTCTGAAAGAATAGAAGCATCTAGGGAAATCACGGGAAAGGAGGATGGCCCACAAGGTAGGCTCCTGTGTCAGCTATTTGAAGCGTCTGTTTAGAACTTTGAGGGAGCAGAGGTCCACATGGTGTTAATTTCCTATTGTTCTTCCCTTCTATTGGAGGAAAGATAACTGAATATGGAACAATATTTTGTTGTTGGTGTTAATTTCCTATTGTTCCAGTTTCTTTATAATAGTATGTTTGAGTTGACATTCTATTCATTATTTTTTTCCAGGGTGAGAATCGGTCTGGGACCATTGAAATGGTGAACAGGGGAACCAATTCAATATTGGGCTTCAAACAATACTTTGGTATTATGGGCTTCAAAGAAGACCATTTATTACAATATTATTTTTCAATCCTTTTTTAGTTTCTTGAGGAGATGTAATATTGTTTTTTTCACAAAAATAAGAAATTGTAGAGTACCTTAAATTTAACTGTAACTATAACTATATATATGTAGTCATTTAAAGCTTCAACATACATGTTGTTCACCACCCTCAAGTATTCTTGAACATTCTTGAGTATCTTTCCCTCCAGCATACAAATAGGGAAATTAATAGTAATTCCCCTGTTTGTTTTTTTACTGTTTTATTTTCAGATTTGTAAGGAACCTAAAGTCACTCAACAATGTTGAGTATCTTTTCTTATTTACACATGTAATAGGTTTCAAATAAAAACCTATACCTTCTTTCTTTCAAATATCAATAAAATTAAAATAAGGACTTTGATCCTTAATTTTCCTGAAAAAAAAAAAACAATAGTACAATAGCCTAGAGGTGGACTGCAGAGCTCCTTGGAGGGTCAATCAGAACAGTTATAGAACTGCTCTTGAGGCAAAGAAAACAGAGGTTCCAATTGAGTTACTCTGTTTATTTCTAAACACCAAAGTTGTATTAAAATGGGCTGAAACCAGAATTAACCTGGGAGCATATCTTTAATGTCACTGTTTCTACTTTTGATTAACTCCACAGGCAAGTCAAATAACGGTGATTTCCATCCCTCTTCATCACTCATTGGATTAAAGACTATACCTGTAATAAATCATCTCAGTTTATGAGTAATCAACGCTTTTCTTCAAATATGTGAAACTAATCCCAGTACATTCGTCCAAGAAACATTGACATTTGCAGCAAACATATACATTGCCTTGTTTTTATAAAAGATTGAGTACCTGAGTTGCAGGAGCTACGTGCAAAATGGTCAAAGGATGATGCCCTTAAAACCTCATTGGTAGCAGAGTCTGTAATGTTGTCAGGTTCAGGTTCTTTGTTGAGTTCCTCAGGAATCTCTGCTGCGCCTCTCTTTTGACTTGTTAGATGCACCATTGATTTTCTCTTGGAAAATACAGACAAGTATAAGCATGGTGCAGTACACTTGAAGCTCTCTCGTGCCATTGAGTTTGATCTCTCAGATGATTGTAGCCTATTGGAAGAACTCATTTTGTTATTGGTTGTCCAATAATGGGACAAAAATCTATTGGGTTTTGAGGTTGTGCTTGAATTGTTTGTGTCTTGCATGAAGGTCTAGTAATAATACTTATATTAGTCTTTAATGCAACTGACTACAAGATAATTGCCAATAGTAGCATGACACCTGGCTCAATCTTAGATTAAAAACAGTACTTAAACTATACTGTGGGCTCGTTGATTAGTAATGCACTATGATTTCCTATATAAGTATACAAAGTAAAGCTAGCGTGTGACATGCTCACCAAGAAAGTTTGGTGAGCATAACTCCAAAAGTATATCGGATCGACGTCAAATGCCAAATCCAAACCGTTGAAATCCATGTGCTTCATGAGTGATGCATATATATGCAAAATTTTGAAAGTTTCGAGTTTATTTGCTACACGGTCAAGTGGTCAAAGAAATGAACATTTTATTATAAGTTATTTTATATATTCAATTTTTATTATTTCTTTGACCACTTGACCGTGTAGCAAATAAACTCGAAACTTTCAAAATTTTGCATGTATATGCATCACTCATGAAGGACATGGATTTCAACGGTTTGGATTTGACATTTGACGTCGATCCGATATACTTTTGGAGTTATGCTCACCAAACTTTCTTGGTGAGCATGTCACACGCTAGCTTTACTCTAAGTATACACATATATTTCTATAGAGAGATGAACTACAAGGTGGGGGCATCATGTCCCTCATGTTGCCATTTCTTTATGAATACCAACAGCCTAGCTGTCCAGGTAATTGGCAGCACACCAATCGTATAACAACTTATAAAATAAAATAAAAAATAATAATAAAAAAAATAAAAAACAGAGACAGAGAGAGAGTTGTGGTGTCCTCAGCACACATGAAGGGGCATTGTAATTGTTGGGTGAAATGTGTTTGCTTAATTGTTTATTTGGACTAGATTTGTAGTTGTCCCCTGATATTCTTATTAAAGTTAACCTTTTCATCTAAAATTAATCTCCATAATAATTTTCCTAAAGCACTAGGAGTTGGCATTACACACACACACACACACACACACACACACACAAATATATATATATATATAGAGAGAGAGATAGGCAAATATACAATCAATTGCACCACGCCTCTCGTGCAACCAAGTGGTTTTCCGATTTTTAAAGTCCAAATGATCGATCCGAACCGTTAGATGTGTTCTCCATATTAAAATCTGCTTGGAGACCAAATTTTACATTTTTTGAAATTTTTTTTACTATTTATTAAACCACTTTGAAAATCGCTGATCCAACGGTAGCTTCTGATTTTTACTGTTTGGCAAGCCACCGTTGGATCAGCAATTTTCAAAGTGGCTTAATAAATAGTAAAAAAATTCCAAAAAATGTAAAATTTGGTCTACAAGCAGATTTTAATATGGAGAACACATCTAATGGTTCGGATTGATCATTTGGACTTTAAAAATCGGAAAACCACTTGGTTGCACGAGAGGCGTGGTGCAATCAATTGTATATTAGCCTATCTCTATATATATATATATTTAAAAAAACAGCGATTTTCAATAAATCTAAAGAAATAGTAAACAAATTCCAAAAAATATAAAATTTGGTCTCCAAATACATATTAATATGGAGAACAAGATGAACGGTTCGGATCGACCGTTAGGATTTTGAAAAGTCGAAATCCAAGGCGTTGCATGGAGGGGCTCTATGCTATGCATAGCATGCTAGCATATTCCTATATATATATATATATATATATATATAGAGTCCGGCTAAATTGCTGCTGGCAACAGTTCTGCCCAAGTGCTGCTGGGGCTATATTTAGCCGTGTGATGTCCAAACAACAAATCCAAACAGTTAGCTGTTTAATCTATATTATAATCTACTTGGAGACCAAATTTTACATTTTTTGGAATTTTTTTACTATTTATTAAGCTGGTTTGAAAACCGCTGTTTTCAATGCTGCAAAAATTTACTGAAAACAGCGGTTTTCAAACCATCTTAATAAACAGTAAAAAAATTCCAAAAAATGTAAAATTTGGTCTCCAAGTAGATTATAATATAGATTAAACATCTAACGGTTTGGATTTGTTGTTTGGACATTAAACGGCTAAATATAGCCCCGGCAGCACTTGGGCAAAACTGCTGCCAGTAGCAATTTAGCCGGACTCTATATATATATATATTTATATATAATATAAATGAGATGAGCTATGCTACTCCATGGAGTAAAATGTGTTTGTACTCAACGCCGTATTTTCATTTTGAATGTCCAAACGACCTATCCGAACCGTTAGATGTGATCTCCATATTGAAATGTCCTTAGAGACCAAATTTTACATTTTTTGGAATTTGTTTACTATTTATTAAGCAATTTTGATATGGAAACACATTTCAAATATGGAAATCACATCTAATGGTTCAGATCGGTCATTTGGACTTTCAGAATGAAAATACAGCATGGAGTACAAACGCGTTTTACTCCATGGAGTAGCGTAGCTCATCTCATATATATATATATATATATATATCGAGAGAGAGAGAGAGAGAGATGGGCTATGGTGCATTGCAATGCATGGAGGGGTTTGTGCATTGGACCATAAATCTAAAATTCAAAATTCAAATGGCCGATCCAAACCGTTCATCTTGTTCTCCGTATTAATATGTGCTTGGAGACCAAATTTTACATTTTTCTGAATTTTTTTACTATTTATTAAGTATTTTACAAAATTGTTGATCCAACGGTGGCTGCTGATTTTACTGTTTTGTTAAGCCACCGTTGGATCAACAATTTTGTAAAATACTTAATAAATAGTAAAAAAATTCAGAAAAATGTAAAATTTGGTCTCCAAGCACATATTAATACGGAGAACAAGATGAACGGTTTGGATCAGTCATTTGGATTTTGAATTTTAGATTTATGGTCCAATGCACAAACTCCTCCATGCATTGCAATGCACCATAGCCCATCTATATATATATATATATATATGTGTGTGTGTGTGTGTGTGTGTGTGTATATTCTCATATATATATATATATATGTAGAGTTAGGCTGGGGTGCTATGGATAGCATAGTGGCCTCTATGCTACGGCTCAATATTCAAGTTTTCAAAATCCAAACGGTCGATCCGAACCGTTCATCTTATTCTCCATATTAATATCTGCTTGGAGACCAAATTTTACATTTTTCTGAATTTTTTTACTATTTATTAAGTATTTTACAAAATTGTTGATCCAACGGTGGCTGCACAAAACAGTAAAACCGTTGGATTAGCGATTTTCAAAGTGGCTTAATAAATAGTAAAAAAATTCAGAAAATTATAAAATTTGGTCTCCAAGCAGATATTAATATGGAGAATAAGATGAACGGTTCGGATCGACCGTTTGGATTTTGAAAACTCGAATATTGAGCCGTAGCATAGAGACCACTATGCTATCCATAGCACCCCAGCCTAACTCTATATATGTATATATTCTCATATATATATATATATATAGAGAGAGAGAGAGAGAGAGAGAGAGATGAGCTATAGTACATTGCAATGCATAGGCATTTTTGTGCATTGGACCATAAATCACCGGATTCAAAGTCCAAATGACCGATCCAAACTGTTCTTCTTGTTCTCCATATTAATATGTTCTTGGAGACCAAATTTTACTATTTATTAAGCCACTTTGAAAATCGCTGATCCAATGGTACCTTTTGATTTTACTATTACCGTTGGATCATTGATTTTCAAAGTGGCTTAATAAATAGTAAAAAAATTCCAAAAAATGTAAAATTTGGTCTCCAATCACATATTAATATGGAGAAGAAGATAAATGGTTTGGATCGGTCATTTGGACTTTGATTCGGTGATTTATGGTCCAATGCACAAAAATGTTTTGCATTGCAATGTACCATAGCCCATCTCTCTCTCTTTCTCTCTCTCTCTCTCTCTATATATATATATATATAGAGTATGGCTAATATAACATCAGTGTCATTTCAGTCTATATAACACCAACTCCAAAACCTATCAAATTGAGTTCAAATGGTGAATCCAAACTGTTCAAACCAATTTACTTTATGAGTGATGCATTTACATGCAAACTTTTTATATTTTCGTGTTATTATAGTATCAAATCAAGCGGCAAAAAAATAAAAAAATGAATGTATTAAAATTAACTTAAAAACTCAAACATTTGACCGCTTGACTTGATACCAAATAAACTCAAAAACTTATAAATTTTACATGTAAATGCACAACTAATGAAGTAGATCGGTTTGAACGGTTTGGATTCACCATTTGAACTTGATTTGATAAGTTATGGAGTTGGTGTTATATAAACTGAAATGACATTAATGTTATATTAGCCATACTCATATATATATACGAGGAGGGATCAAGTTACAATAATTTCTGAGTTACCACAACCATTTTCTACATTTTCAAAGTCCAAATCGTCGATCCAAACCATTAGATGTGATCTCGACAATAAAATGTGCTTGGAGACCAAATTTACATTTTTTGAAATTTTTTTACTATTTATTAAGATGGGTACAAAATTCAATGGTCTGAATTTGACTAGTTTTGGTACCCATCTTAATAAATAGAAAAAAAAAATTCCAAAAAATATAAAATTTGGTCTCTAAGCACATTTTATTGTAGAGATCACATCTAACGGTTTGCATCGACGATTTGGACTTTGAAAATGTAGAAAATGGTTGTGGTAACTTGTTGTAACTTGATCCCTCCTATATATATATATATATAGAGATGGGCTATGGTGCATTGCAATGCATAGGCCATGGTGTGCATTGGACCATAAATCACCGATTCAAAGTCCAAATGACTGATCCAAACCGTTCATCTTGTTCTCCATACTAATATGTGCTTGGAGACCAAATTTTATATTTTTTGGAATTTTTTTACTATTTATTAAGCCACTTTGAAAATCGTTGATCCAACGGTGACTGTTTGGAACAGTAAAATCAGAAGCCACCGTTGGATCAACAATTTTCAAAGTGGCTTAATAAATAGTAAAAAAATTCCAAAAAATATAAATTTCGGTCTCCAAGCACATATTAATATGGAGAACAAGATGAACGGTTTGGATCGGTCATTTGGACTTTGAATCGGTGATTTATGGTCCAATGCACACCATGGCTTATGCATTGCAATGCACCATAGCCCATCTCTATATATATATATATATATATATATATATATAGAGTTAGGCTGGGGTGCTATGGATAGCATAGTGGCCTCTATGCTACGGCTCAATATTCGAGTTTTCAAAATCCAAACGGTCGATCCGAACCGTTCATCTTATTCTCCATATTAATATCTGCTTGGAGACCAAATTTTATAATTTTCTGAATTTTTTTACTATTTATTAAGCCACTTTGAAAATCGCTAATCCAACGGTTTTACTGTTTTGTGCAGCCACCGTTGGATCAACAATTTTGTAAAATACTTAATAAATAGTAAAAAAATTCAGAAAAATGTAAAATTTGGTCTCCAAGCACATATTAATATGGAGAATAAGATGAACGGTTCGGATCAACCGTTTGGATTTTGAAAATTCGAATATTGAGCCGTAGCATAGAGGCCACTATGCTATCCATAGCACCCCAGCCTAACTCATATATATATATATATATATATATATATATATATGAGTAAGGCTACCATACATTGCAATGCATAGGCATTCTTGTGCATTGGACTATAAATCACCGGATTCAAAGTCTAAATGACCAATCCAAACCGTTCATCTTGTTCTCCATATTAATATGTGGTTGGAGACCAAATTTTACATTTTTTGAAATATTTTTACTATTTATTAAGCCACTTTGAAAATCACTGATCCATCGATGCCTTTTTATTTTATTGTTACCGTTGGATCATCCATTTTCAAAATGGCTTAATAAATAGTAAAAAAAATCCAAAAAATGTAAAATTTGGTCTCCAAACAAATATTAATATGGAGAACAAGATGAACGGTTTAGATCGGTTATTTGGACTATGAATCCGTGATTTATAATCCAATGCACAAAGGTGCCTATGCATTGCAATGTATGGTAGCCTTACTCATATATATATATAGAGGTTGGCTAAGATCAAAGTGGTAGTTCCTGAGCTTTGGTGCTACCAATTCGTTTTTTAATTTTCAAAGTTCAAAATGTCGATCCGAACCGTTCAAGTTGTTCTCCATATTAAATTGTGTTTGGAGACCAAATATTACATTTTTTTGAATTTTTTTACTGTTTATTAAGCCACTTTGAAAACAGCTGATCCAACGGTGGCTTCTGATTTTACTGTTTTGTTAAGCCACTGTTGGATCAGTTGTTTTCAAAGTGGCTTAATAAATAGTAAAAAAATTCAGAAAAATGTAAAATTTGGTCTCCAAGCACAATTTAATATGGAGAACAACTTGAACGGTTCGGATCGACGTTTTGAACTTTGAAAATTGAAAAACGAATTGGTAGCACCAAAGTTCAGGAACTACAACTTTGATCTTAGCCAGCCTCTATATATATATATATATAAATGCTCTTCTGAATTTTAAATTGGATCAATCCGATCCATTTGTTGTAAATCATATACGATCCAAATTAAAATAGTAGGATATATCTTACTTTTTATTTCCAAAACTAGCATATATATATAGATCTAGGAGTACGTAGGAGTCAATATCCTCTGTAGTGCTACACCACACCGTTCTTCATTTTATTCGGACCTAACCACATACACCCCATGTTATTAAGGTAAATTGGATGTTGATGCATTTCGGATCTGCATTCCTTGATGGGCCGAGGACCGGTAATCCGTATCATCCTAGGTACCGGAAAAGGGAATCTCTTATAATTAGTGGATTCAAACTGTTCTTTTAATTAACTTTGCACGAATCTCAAAACATAAATAATATTGGCCTCTTTGAACCATCCTAAATAGGCACTGTTTTAAAATTAATCTGAGCCGTAAAGTAGTGGATCCCATTCGTCCAATACCCCTAATAGGATACTTGTCCGAGAGCTGGAGGGTGTCATGTACTCATGTCTAATATGTCTATGTTGGTTTTGGTGGGCTCATTTGTTACTAAAAATTGGGCCATAAAGAAGAGGCTATTATAGTAGTTCAAAACTATTTTGGGCCTACTGAAATTTAAAAATGTTGGATTTGGTAATAAATTATACAATTGTATTTAGGGGGAATTTGACGTATACCCCTCAAAAACCTCAAAGTTACGTATATACCCCTTTAAATTTTGAAATTACATATTTTCTCATCTAAACTTTCAAAACTCAGAAATTTATCAATTTTACTGTCTTTTATATTAATCTCATTTTAAATTTATAAAGTATCCATTTTATTTTTCATTAAAAGAAAAAAAAAAGTTGAATGTTGCTTTAGAAAAATGTTGGTTTCGTTTGGAACCAATCATTAAATTCCTGAATGATCTCTATGGTAAGTACATTTTCTATTTTATTTAAAATGGAGGTTTGCTTTTCTCACATCAGATCAGATTGAATCGGATATTCATTTCCAACTAAAATTACTCATGCGGTTATATTCGTTTATTTAAAGTTTAAACACAATAGTTTCCGCGAAAGGGCCGGAATTTCAGTAAATCCTGCTCATAGTACCAAGTCTATATAATTCTGATCTGAAATTATTTATATCATATATATAATTCCAAAAAAATCGTTATATTTTATAATACAAATAATTTATCATAATACTAATAATTTTTACAAAAAATAATACTAATTTTCATGTGTGTTTACTACTTTACATGGTCATATTATTTATGAATTTGAAAATAATATAGAGAAATATTGATAATAATTTTTGCCCTTTTTGTCATTTCATTTTCCAGTACTTCTATCAATATCGATATTGACAGAAGACTTCTGTCCATCCATTTTCTAGCAGTACTTCTATCAAATATTTGTTTTGTACTTCTATCAATTAATATCGATATTGATATTGATAGAAGTACTAGAAAAATGAATTAATAAGGACAGATGGCACAAATTATTAGAGATGGGCACAACGTAGGGTTTCATATTGGGGACATTAATTAAGCACATCTTGAAGCACTTCTATCAATATCTATATCTATATACACATCTAATTTTTCCATTTTTGTTTTGTTTTTGGTTGTTTTGCAAGAAACCCATTGAGTTCACCAATTTAGTATCTCTTCTCTCAGGTACCGCATTTACCTGATTTAAATTTTCTTGAGCAATTTTAATTCCAACATGTCTTGGATGTACGGGGTCTTTAAGATTCGTCATTTAAGTTAGTTATTTATAATTTCACTATTTATCAAGATCTAATGGTTCTGATCACGCTAACTATGTCTCATATATATCGTGATCAGACCAGTTCGATCGTGTGCCGTATTAATTTTTTGAAAGATGATCATGTCACCCAAATAACACACGTATCGTGCCATAATGTATCCAATCACAAGATAACTTTTTACATCATCACGAATAAAAGGGAACTATTTATTTTCCTGTACTGCAAAGTGCAAATAATCATTAATAACTTTTGTACTTGTCAATCAAGCAGACTTCTTATCTGGAAAAAAGTATAAAACACGGACACATGTAATAGACATGATACCATGCGCCATCACATGATATGACCAATGACAGAGTTGTTAATTAATTCCAAAATATACATCGCTTTCAAACAGTTGCGAATTGTTTATTTTTGCATTAAATACCACATGCACGTCGCCATGCCCATGCATGGCAAATTAAGGATAAGCACCACCCAAGAGCCCAACTGCCCAAGAGATCAGAACAATACTAGAAATTTAATTACCTTGTATATAGTGGGTCAGAATTTTATAAGAATAATTAAAATTCAGTAGAACAAGATTAATGATAAAAATAAAGTATAAATTTAGTAAGATAAATTTCTAAAGGGACATTAATCAATTCAAGTAAATTTAAGAGGGTATCTACCGTAAAACTTTTAAAACTAATTGAAAAAAAATATACATAAAAAATATAATTTTGGCACATGGGAGCCATAAAATTGAAAGGGTTGATCTCCTCTTCAATTATACGATTTATACAGAAAATACTCATGATTTATAATTAAATGCACGATCGATTCATAACAGTTCAAATCATATACTTTTGTTTGTTCAGGCCGTCCCATCGAGAAATATTAGCTAGACTACTATATCTAGACCATCTAGTTTACAATCAACGATTAACATTTGTCTGAGACTCTAATGAAATCTATATAATTATAGAGGACCCGAATTATTCAATGAATGCTCTAATTTTTTTAACACCCTCAAAATCACGAATAGTATTATATTTTTTTTCAAGACGTATATATAAAGGCTCACATTTTCCTCATCATATATGTTATACTCCATATTCTTAATGGTAAGCTATAACTACGCATAAGCTGTGGTATCAGTCGTTTTCCTTCCATCATAATTTTAAATAGCTAACTATAGTTGCGCTATAACTTTTTCGGACCTTAAAAGAGATAACGCAATAATCACTATTTAGAACCTTATACTTCCAGGTTAAGTATTCGTTGATATTTAAAGAACGCATTTTATGTACAGATTTTTCATTTTACATACAATTTTATTGATATTTATTAAATAAACAAGTCTTACAAGTACATAATGGGTCTAAATCATGGTAGCTAGCGATACACGGTATTATACAAGAAAAGCCACATATATATCATGATGATTTAGACCCACCAAGATAACGTATCAATTATACAGGTACATGATTGGCCTAAATCATGATTGGCCTAAATCAATTATACAGGTACCTATAGAGGATAACTAATAAATTTAAATTACCTATGATTATTATTTATTTATAGATATAGTTATATAATTTTATTATTATAGTTAGATTGATTTATATTACATTTCATATATTATTTTATTAGTAATACATTATAAAATTAATTTATCCAATATTGTATATAGTTTTCAATTTATGACAAAATTAATTCATACAATAATTTATCATTTCATTTAGTTAATAGGGTAAATTTCGCTGGAGGTCACTAAACTTTGTTATTTGTCACGAATTGGTCACTCAACTTTGATTTGTCCCTTTTGAGTCACTCAACTTTGTTATTTGTTCCAATCAAGTCACTCAACGTTTTCCATCCAAATTTTTAACGGAATATGCTAATTCCGTTAGTTTTTTGGATGGAATATGCTAATTCCGTTAAAATTTTGGATGGAATGGGTATATTCCGTTAATTTTTTGGACGGAATAGGAATATTCCGTTAAAAATTTGGATGGAAAACGTTGAGTGACTTGATTGGAACAAATAACAAAGTTGAGTGACTCAAAAGGGACAAATCAAAGTTGAGTGACCAATTCGTAACAAATAACAAAGTTTAGTGACCTCCAGCGAAATTTACCCTAGTTAATAATTTATATCTTTTAAAATAATGGGATAAAAAAATTTAATTTTTAATTTTTTATATTAAATATATGATTTGTTTAAGATATAATTATTTGTTATATTTTTTGGATTTAAATAATTATATATGCTAACAATTTATTACCTAATTATTGTTATATTTCTTTACATGTTATCTTATTGGATAAGCACAGGGTGAGAGTATGCTAATATTTAATGGGTAAGGGAAGGATATGGGTAAAACTTTTTTTAAGCAGTTATGGGTATGAAAATGCCTCTACCCAACCTGTAATGTACAAATTAACACCTCTATTTTGTGTTTTATTTTTCCTCAATTCAGACAATAAAATTTATTTCTTGTTCTCAAGTTCAGATTCATCAATATATATGTGTAAGACTAATTTTAAGTGGGTATACCTGCATCCAACCCGTACTGTACCATTGACACCCCTAATCATGTATGAGATCTGAACCTGGCATATGGATCCCTTCTCTCTCTACCTCACCAAAATTACTATTCACTATAATTGCGAGATAGAATGATATCTCAACCGTTTTTTTATTCTTGCATAGAATCGAAGAAACAAACTTGTTTATAACAATACAATAATCTAAAAAAGACTTAAATTTTCAATCGCTTGACCCAAAATTCATTCTATCTCTTACTTACAAATTACTTAATTAAAGCAACAATATCCTTACCTTGTAATTGTCAAATATAAAGCAACACGGAGATTAGTTCAATCTATAGTCACATCGTACCTACTACGTACATACCTATTTTGGATTGTTAAAAATCAGTGTTGTAAACAATGTTATGTGGTTATCGGACAGACATGGTACCGCCAAGCGATTAATCGGAAATAATTTGAAATAATCGGTCATAGTTGGAAATAATTGGTCATAGTTGGCAAGGATCTAGCCCCAATAAAAGGAAATATACACTAGTTTCATGGCAAATTTCATGTTTTGCAAAAGAGTTTGGTGGATTAGGCATCTTAGACTTGAAACAAATGAATCTAGCTTTACTCATGAGATGGTGGTTGAAATTTACCGATACTAATTATCAAAGCAATTGGAAATGCCTAATACATGCTAAGTATTATGCCTCTCCTAGTTTACCATATTCATAATTCTGGGCAGCCATTGTAGCTCTTGATAATCTAGATCAAATTAGTATTTCATATACTCCAGGAATGCAATCTTCAGTATTGTTCTGGCGAGATATTTGGTATCAATCATGTTCACTTGCATCTAGATTTCCTCATTTATTTGAAATATGCACTAACCCCGACATTCAAATTCAGGAAGTCATCGGTTCTCAAGGTCAAAGTATTTGTTTTAGAAGGAATCTCACTGATATTCAATATAGAGAATGGTTAGAAATATTAAGTATAATTAGTCAAGTATCCTTCACTCATGCAACTGACCAACTGAGTTGGCGATGGGACTCCTCTGGCAAATTTACTGTTAGGTCTCTATATAAACTGCTCAATTACAGAGGAAAGATTCCCCTCAACCCCTATTATGGTGGTCCATTCCCACACCCTTGAAGATCCGAATTTTTATGTGGCTCACACACAAGAAGAAAATCCTCACCAAAGATAAACTGCTTAAAAGAGGATGGACAGGGGTCAACATGTGCCACTTCTGTAACCAGCCAGAAACTGTTGACCATTTATTTGTCAATGTCAATTTGCAAAAAAAATATGGTTTTGGATGGGAGCCTGCCAAGATATCAGTCCCTCTTGGCATAAATTTTCTGATATTATTCAATTTGCTCTACAATTACCATATCAATCTAGAATTGCCTTTTTATTAGTAGTCAGTGCAATTTGTTGGTCAATTTGGAAACATCGGAATGATTTGTGTTTTAATGCCGTACCAGTTAAATCTACTAGACAAGTCATATTTTTAATTCTCTCCTTAATTCATTATTGGACAGGTAATGTGAAGCCAGAACTCCAAGCACTGACAGCCCTCTGGCTCCCTATCGACACGGATGAAATTCCTATCAGCAGCTGGCACCCGGATGATTATTACTTGATGGTGGTGTATGGAGGGGAAGCAACTGAAGAAAATGATTAGCGCTAAAATCTGCTTTGCTGTTTTAAATTCTGTTTTGCTAACTAGTTACTTAGCACTTGTGAATGGCTTAGAATCTGCCCTGTTGTGGCTTAGACATAGATTTTATCATTTCTGTTGGGATTATGCTGTGCATGTTAGGATATTGCGGTTTCAGTTTCTATCGAGGGGTATCATTTTGATTATGAGATATCCCTAAATCCAGACATATTTTGTAACTTAAAATTTCTGCAATGAAATGGGCTCAGGCCTTTAATCGAAAAAAAAAGTTGGAAATAATCGGTCGATTAATCGGAAAAATCCGTAACGGTTTGGTCACCACCAACGACTAATCGGCCTAAACGGATGTTTTTTACAACACTGGTTAAACTTGTACTTGCGTTTATATACACGCTATATTGTATATTTGTGAGGGCCACAGAAAATCTTGAGAGTCATTACAGTTACAGGATAGAATGACATATCAAATTTCCAACAGTTTTTTTAATATCGCATTAATTAATCTCAAGCAGACCTTAATAAATAGACTGAAATTTTCAATCCCAGACATAATTTGAACAATCTCCATTTTCTCTTGTAAGCTCTCTCTCTCTCGAAACCTTGACAAAGTAGCTGTCAAGTCTCTCTCTATCTCCCTAATCTTTGTCCTAGTTTAATGGGAAATAAATCTGCTGTTATTCTAAAGTAATAACAGGAACCTGTTATTCAGATCTCAACCGTTAATTTCCATTGAGATGCATGTAAGAAAAACTTTCTTTCTTGAGATTCGTGCATGGAAAATTTTGAATGGTTGGGATCGGAATACCATCAGATTTATTTCAGGTTTAACAATATTCACATCATTCTATACTCCAAATATCTCTTTTGAAACTTAATTGGACCCTGTCACCTTGCATTTGATACTGTTGTTCCTCGATTTAGTTCACTCCAGTGTCGGTAAATTATTTGTTAATCCTCTATTATTTGTTTTCTTAAGGTTGGTGACAAATTGTCAAAGGTAATAACTACCTTACTACTGTAGTACAATATTACAACCTTACTACTGTACTACACTTTTACAAGCTTTACAACTCAGTTTCTAAGTTTCTATACAGCTACTTAACTACCTTGCTACAGTACTACAATATTACAATCTTACTACTGTACTACTCTTTTACAAGCTTTACAACTCAGTTTTTAAGTTTCTATACAGCTACTTAACTACCTTACTACAGTACTACAATATTACAACCTTTACAACTCAGTTTCTAAGTTCCTATATAGCTTCTTAAGTACCTTACTAGTGTACTATATTATTACAAATTTCATAACTCAGTTTTTAAGTTCCTATAGCTACTTAAGGGAAATAAATCAGCTGTTATTCCAAGGGAATAACAGGTTCTTGTTATTCTGATCCCATCTGTTCAAATTTTTCAATGCGCGAATCTGAATGAAAAAACTTTTTCATGCGCAAATCTCAACGGTTGGAATTAGAATAACAGGTTCCTGTTATTGGAAACAGCAGATTTATTTCCCTACTTAAGTACCTTACTGCTGTACTACATATACTATTACTACCTTTACAACTCAGTTTTTAAGTTACTATATATATAGCTACCTAACTACCTTACTACAGTACTATACTATTACCACCATCAACCGTGCAAATAATGCAATCCTCCATCATTTGTTTAAAGGTGCTATATATTGACCCATTGTTTGGTTGCTTTTAGACTGTTTGACCTATATAAAAAATCAACAAATTATACTATTGTATTGTTATAAACAAGTTGGTTTCTTCGATTCTATGCAGAACAATCATACAATGTCAAAGGCAGGGGCTTTGGATCTTGCTTCTGGATTAGGAGGAAAAATTTCTAAGGATGACGTTAAATCCGCTGCGGAACAGTAAATTAATTATTTTTTTTTCTTATCTTTGATATTTTATTTTTTCAAAATATTTTGAGAGAGTAAAGTTTGTAGGTAGCACTTGCACTCCAACTTTTAATATATACTAAGTCTTTGGAATATATATATATTTTTATTATTGATATAGGATAGTAAAGTTACAGCCCTTTGTTTGCTGATTTACATAATTTAGACAATCATGCCTTAAAAAAGATTGTTTTTTACCTTTTGTATCTTTACATTTCTCCCTTGGATGGAAACACATCTCATAGTTAGGGGTTTAAGGTCTTTTTTGTTAGCTTATCGGGTATATATGCATGGGTAAGAAAATAAATTTCATTAGCTTATTCGGTAAAGGTATGGTTAAAAGCTATTTCATATCCTTTACCCTATAGCTAGGGTAATTAATAAATATAAAATTATATGTGATAAGTTTAATATATATAGATAGATAAATTTATTATCATGATTAGATTGATCTACATTACATTTCATATAATTAATATTTAGAAAATTATGATAAAATTTATTTATCCAAAATTTTATATTTTTATTTTAAATCAAAATGGATTATTATAACATTTTATAGTTTAGTTTAATTAAAAATTTATAGTTTTTCCAATAATGAATTTTTTTTATAAATGGGCTAATTTATAGTTTTTTATATTTTGTCATATTAGGGTACATGATGTATTTATATTTATTTATTATATTTGGGTTAAATTGTATATTTATTTATTATATTTATTCGTTAATTACATTATTCATTTTGTTATCCATTATCTCAATGGGTAAGGGGTAGAGTATGGATAAGCTCATCAATGGTTAAGAGTAGGATATGAATAAGACTAATTTGAAGTTGGTATGGGTATGAAAATATCTCTACCCGACCTATACGGTATCCACTGACACCTCTACTTGTAGTTTCATTTATTTATCAAAAAAAAGAAAAGAAAAAAATAATAACCCTTTCCAATTAAGGCACAAAATAAAATATATGCACCTTTGTTTTTGTAAAATTTGTGACTGCGTGATTTAATATAAGGGTTTCAGTTTGTTCTCAATCTCAAATATAATTTTATTGTCATAGATAACTTAATTATTTGAAATTTAGAAAAAAAATTGGACTTGAAATTGGGATAAATTGTAGAACTGTATAATTTGATAGGGAGTGCTGCATATAGAATTTTTTTTGTGCAAATTCATTATTTAGAATGGCATTTTGTACGTATTCTTCTGGAACAATGAGAACAGTTTTGTAATCTTATGACTTTGTTTTGCTAAATTATGAAGTTATTTTAACTTCCGAGTATTTGAACTGTACTTCTAGATATGAGAAGTATCATACTTCCTATGGAGGTGATGAGGAAACAAGAAAATCCAACTACGCTGACATGGTGATTATTTACATCTTTTATTTTCTATTGAAATGGCTATCGAATTGCAGTAATTGATACAATTAATTCTCAACAGCAATTTAGATTATAACCTAATTACTTGGTTTATTTTTATAAACTGTATCTTTCTTTGAACTTGAATCCTTGTAGGCATATCTATCTCATTTTTTTTTCTTTCTAATTGTCAGGCTAACAAGTATTACGATCTTGCAACCAGCTTCTATGAATATGGCTGGGGTGAATCCTTCCACTTTGCTCACAGGTCATAACTATGTTCTCTTTATTGAAACTAAGTTTTTCTTTTACAACTTAGTCGCCAACATCTGACAGTATTTGCGAAGCTTACCTAACATTTATCATGTATGATGCTAGTATACATCTATTCCAGATATGTGCATATACCACCCTACATTTTTTATATTTGCAAATGTTGACTGTTTTGTATATAATGCCTTTTCTTAAGTCCAAATTTAATGGAAAAGCAACACTAGACCATATATGTTGGTTTCTTAGTTCATAAGCCGGGTACTAAGATATATTTTAAATTGGCACTATGAGAAATACCACGTGATCATGCAAATAATTAAGATTTCCTACATAATTTGCAAAAATAAAGCACCAAATAAGAAAAGAAAACTTCATAATCTTTTTTTTATTTTTTTTATTTTTTCATATGATATGTACACTAGTGTTAGCCCCATGACATAGTAGAGTGTGGTGACTTATGTACTTTGATATTATGTTAGATGGAAAGGTGAAACTCTACGTGAGAGCATAAAAAGGCATGAACACTTGCTTGCACTACACCTTGGATTAAAACCAGGAATGAAGGTATAGTAATTTTATAATTTTTTTCCTTGTTGACATTAAATGTTTAAATTTCATTATGATTCCATGGCAATAAATTAATACTGGTCTGCTATTATGACTTCATATGTAGGTCTTGGATGTGGGATGTGGCATTGGAGGCCCACTTAGAGAGATTGCAAGATTCAGGTACAAGTTCTTGAATCTTAGGGGATTTATAGACATGCATGCGGTATAGCAGGGAGTAACACAGAATTAATCTTTTACCAGTTTATTCTTAGGTAGAAAAGAGGATTATGTATGTTTCTTCTCATAGCTTGTTGGATCTTATATAACTGTTCTTGCTGTATTACTGTCACATATCTGAAATCAAAAAATTATTGCAGTGGTGCATCAGTTACTGGACTGAATAATAATGAATACCAAATTTCGAGGGGTAAGGTATGATTAACGTTTCCTTTACTAAACATTTTCCTGTTTGTTTGTTTCTTTTTTTCCATGTGAAGCATCAGTTAACTTGGAATTTTATATCTATTGTGAAATAGGAACTGAATAATTCTGTTGGGCTGGGTCAAACTTGTGACTTTGTTAAGGTACAAGTTTTGTTCTGTACAATTTTTCCTTTGTATATTGTAATGAAGATTCGCCAATTTAATTTACATAATTCGTCTAGTGTAATGCTCAAAAGTTTGTAATTTTATATAATTGTTTACATCTCGAAATATTCTTTGTATTACTTTTTCAGGCAGATTTCATGAACATGCCTTTCCCTGACAACACCTATGATGCGGTTTATGCAACAGATTCCACTTGCCATGCGTCCGACCTGGTAAAAAAAATTATTTCTATCATCTCTCTCATTTCCCACATGAGCTTGTTTTTAATTATAAAAACCACTTATGTTACAGTTCTTATCTAGAACATGTTTAATTTGAAAATCAATGAAAAAATTAAGAAGAAAGTTGCTTGCAGGAGACACCTTTATTTTATCCTATCCAGAGAATTAGATGGTTGAGAAGGTAGTTTTTACTGACCCAAAATGAGTTCTAAATGAAATAAAAGTATGTTGATGTTCATGAACTAAAGAAAAGTTAATAATTTTAGAGTCATGTTAGTTTTGGGTGTTTTTTGCAAATGCAAAATTATAAATGTATTGGGCAACATGATTTAAATTTTAATATGAGAAATTTATGCGCAAACCACTAACCTTGGGAAACATGATTGCACTAACCACTAGCATGTTACATGCCGTAGCCAGCATCATTTAAAAAGTATCATTCTAGGTATTTGAATCTCATGTAAGATTCTATAACCTGATGTACCAGAATGTAAGAAAGAAAAATAATAACCACAGGGATATGCTTCTATTCCAGTCAATGCAGAACAGTAAAATAATTGTACATTATCCTGTAATGTCTACTAATCTGTTGTAGATGGGGTGCTACAAGGAGATATACCGTGTGTTAAAGCCTGGCGAATGCTTTGCAGCCAATGAGTGGTGCTTAACTGAAAATTATGATGCAACAAACCCTGTACACCAAAAGATAAAGGATGAGATTGAACTTGGTAATGGCCTTCCTGTTATCAGAAGCACTAAACAGTGCCTTCAAGCTGCCATTGGTGCTGGATTTGAGGTTAGCCCACTAGCAACTGAGTACTAGATAATATTTTTCCATTTTCTTTCCTTTGGCATTTTAGGGGCTTATTTGTTTTAGCTTGAATGAGTCTTAAACTTAATGTCATTGGTGTATGCCTTGGTAGAATATTAGTCCTGCTTAGTCATTGTTGTAGCTTGAATACTGTTAGATACATGTAACAGTATGCAAATAGTCCTAATGTAGTATTCCTGTTAAATAGCACACAAAGACAAAAGCAAAACATATGAAAAGTGTTCAAATTTTTTTGTGTAATTCTATAATATTTGGTTAAAGGTTGTTTGGGAGAAGAATCTTGCGGAAGTATCTCCAGTGCCCTGGTACTTGCCATTGGATAGGAGCCACTATTCTCTTTTAAATTTTCGATTGACTGCTATCGGCCGCCTCTTTACTCGCACTTTGGTACAAACCCACATCATCTATGTTTTTTTCTTTATTATTGTCGGTTATTATTTGCAAATATCATCCCATTTTTTATATTTGCAAATAGCATCTCACAATTTTCATAATCCAATCAAAATCTGGCTTTATTTTTTTTCTTGTTATTTATAAGGAGATGAAGAAAACTTGTTTGTTTTTGTTTACAGGTGAAGACATTGGAATATATAAAGCTGGCACCTGAAGGGAGCGAGAGAGTCTCATCCTTCCTAGAGAAAGCAGCTGAGGGCCTTGTAGAGGGAGGAAAGTAAGTCTTTTAACTTTGATTTTGTAGAGGGAGGAAAGTAAGTCCTTGATAGTTGTAGTAAATAATTTATGTACTCCGAAACAATAATTAAATATTATGGTACCTAAAATGAAAAGTATCACATTTGCAGCCTTGCTGTAAAACATTTCACTATATGTCATTCTCCAATCTTCCCCTCAATTATTCGAGGCGGCTTGCTCACATTTCATTAGTTTGAGCATCTTTAAGAGAACAGAAATTTAGATGTGGGAAACACTAAATCGGTATTTCAATGATTTTCAAATATTGACACAAATGCACTTTGTCCAGGAAAGAGATCTTCACACCAATGTACTTCATTGTGGTCAGGAAGCCTCGGTAGAATTGTTTCAAGGTACTATTGCAACAAAATTCTTTCTACTAAAATCCACACTATATAAGTGTATAACTAAATATCTCGAGAAACAAAAAGAAGACAAAATAAGAAAATAAGAAAATGACATGGATGTCTACTTCCAAGTCTACTCCAAGGTTATAAAGCTTCACATAGAAAGATCTTCTTATCACACATTCACTGTCATTTCTTGATTCTAAAATTTTGACTACAGTTGCAGAGACATAATAAGGCACGACTGAGCCTTGCTCTTGTTGGGCACAATTAAATGGAGGATAGAGAAGTATTAAGAACAATTCATTTTTGTTATATGTTGTGTTAATCGGTTTGTTGAGAATCGCGCTTGATCTTGTTTAACTTTCCTTGAGACTTCTAATGTGATCAATAAATTTGTTATGTGGTGGTCGTTTGGTGCAGTAAGGATAAATTTTACTTTTTCCTGGCCACCTTGCTCTTTTTTCCTGATAGATGTTGTCAGATTTACTTCTTATGTTGTCATACACTACCAGAATCTGGATTTAATCAGTGGTTGTAAAAAGAGTTACTCATCAGTAATCTAACGCGAAATACACCATCGCTCTTGCAAGAGCTTCTAGAACGCATATCCTCTGTGCCAGTTGGAGATGTATTGTCACACCTCAAATAAAGGTTACAACAACCTGCCGTGTAACTGTAGTCAAAATTTTAGTCAAAATTTCTTGTGCAAGACTTAATAAACCGTGTACGATAACAACACAGTTACAGAGACATAAACCGAATACATATATATACATAGGAAAATGCTAATATGTTATACGTAGCATAGAGGGCCTCCATGCAACGGCTCAATATTTGAGTTTTCAAAATCTTAATGGTCGATCCGAACCGTTAGGAGTTTGAAAACTCAAATATTAAACCATTGCACGGAGGCCCTCTATGGTACGAGTAGCACCGTAGCCAACTCCTATATACATATATATATATATATAGACATATATACATATATATACATATATAGACATATACATACACATATACATATACATATACATATACACAGACATACACATACACATATACATATACACATACATATATGAGGAGGGATCAAGTTACAACAATTTTTGAGTTACAACAAGCAGTTTCTACATTTTCAAAGTCCAAATCGTCGATCCAAACCATTAGATGTGATCTCTACAATAAAATGTTCTTGGAGACCAAATTTTACATTTTTTTGAATTTTTTTACTATTTATTAAGATGGGTACAAAAACTAGTCAAATTCATACCATTGAATTTTGTACCCATCTTAATAAATAGTAAAAAAATTCCAAAAAATGTAAAATTTGGTCTCCAAGTACATTTTATTGTAGAGATCACATCTAACGGTTTGGATCAACGATTTGGACTTTGAAAATGTAAAAAATGCTTGTTGTAACTCAAACATTGTTGTAACTTGATCCCTCCTCTACATATACATATATATATATATATATAGGAATATGCTAGCATGCTACGCTTAGCATAGAGCCCCTCTGTGCAACGGCTCGGATTTCAACTTTTCAAAATCCTAACGGTCGATCCGAACCGTTCATCTTGTTCTTCATATTAATATGTGTTTGGAGACCAAATTTTACATTTTTTGGAATTTTTTTATTATTTCTTTAGATTTATTGAAAATCGCTGTTTTCAGCAAATCTGGACCATAAAAAAATAGCGATTTTCAATAAATCTAAAGAAATAGTAAAGAAATTCCAAAAAATATAAAAGTTGGTCTCCAAACACATATTAATATGGAGAACAAGATGAAAGGTTCGGATCGACCGTTAGGATTTTGAAAAGTCAAAATTCGAGCCGTTGCACGGAGGGGCTCTATGCTACGCGTAGCATGCTAGCATATTCCTATATATATATATATATATATATATATATATATATATATATATATAGAGGTAGGCTAATAAACAATAGATTGTTCCTAG
The DNA here is from genome assembly GCF_964058835.1 of Carex rostrata. Lineage (NCBI taxonomy): Eukaryota > Viridiplantae > Streptophyta > Magnoliopsida > Poales > Cyperaceae > Carex > Carex rostrata. The sequence goes on from NC_135930.1 coordinate 2,320,458, forward strand.
CCTCCCATGCAACCAAGTCATTTTCTAATTTTTAAAGTCCAAATGATCAATCCAAACCGTTAGATGTGATCTCCATATTAAAATGTGCTAGGAGACCAAATTTTACATTTTTTGGAATTTTTTTACTATTTACTAAGCCATTTTGAAAATCGCCGATCCAACGGTGGATTAACCAAACAGTAAAATCAGAAGCTACTGTTGGATCAGTGATTTTCAAAGTGGCTTAATAAATAGTAAAAAAATTCCAAAAGATGTAAAATTTGGTCTCCTAGCACATTTTAATATGGAGATCACATCTAACAGTTTGGATCGATCATTTGGACTTTAAAAATTGAAAAGCGACTTGGTTGCACGGGAGGCTAGGAACAATCAATTGTTTATTAGCCTACCTCTATATATATATATATATAGAGAGAGAGAGAGAGATGGGCTATGGTGCATTGCAATGCATAGGTACCCTTGTGCATTGGACCATAAATCACCGATTCAATGTCCAAATGATCGATCCAAGCCGTTCATCTTGTTCTCCATATTAATATGTGCTTGGAGACCAAATTTTACATTTTTTTGAATTTTTTTACTATTTTTTTGGATTTATTGAAAATCTGAAAATCCGGGTGAACAGTAAAAAACTGTAAAAATTTATGGACCACCGGATCAGCGATTTTCAAAGTGGCTTAATAAATAGTAAAAAAATTCCAAAAAATGTAAAATTTTGTCTGCAAGCACATATTAATATGGAGAACAAGATGAATGGTTTGGATCGGTCATTTGGACTTTGAATCGGTGATTTATGGTCCAATGCACCATAGCCCATCTCTCTCTCTATATATATATACACCCACATATATATATACATACACACACACACACACACAAATATATATATATATAGACACACACTCACACACAGACTAGTATAGTGCCCGTGCGTTGCAACGAAGACATTATAAGAGAACAAAGCTTATAACATGAAGTAAGCAGCTCAAAGAAAAATATATATATCATAGTTTTGTCACAGTGAGTAAGAACAACAAAAACATGCATCGGTACACCACTAAGTGTGCAAAAAATAAATGTCAAACTGAAAAGGTGAATCCTGAAGCTAGTGTATGAAAGTAAAAAGACAGAAGAAAAAGTATCCTGAAGCTAGTGTGTGAAACACCAGACTTGCCACATAAGAAAATTACCATGTCAATACGTATCACAATTCTTTTCAAACATTCCATGTTAATATTAGAATTGTTATTTTTGCTTGCAGTTCCAGATAAAAATTGAATAAGTGATTGGAGGTACTGGTTCTTCCATGTTCCAATGAATTGAAATATATAATACTATAATACAAAACTAAGATTGATTGGCATATTCTGAAAATTAATAAGAAAGAACAACAAATAAAAAAAAGATCAAATATAACATGAAAAAAATCTTGAAATATCATTGCCAGTATGATTCTCTTCGATGTACTACAATATTTCTGAAAATGAACCATAAAAATATGAAAAATATATTATAATTGCTCCAATTGAAAAAATAATAAAATTAAAAATATTAAAATAATATGGTTCGTACCTTATTCCTCATTTAAGACTTCCCGACACCATTGGAAAAAATAGAATCAGGATCGGTTATATACAGATATCAGTATCGGTTCACAACCGATCCTGATGAGGGCGACACAGATACCAAACAAATCTGTATCGGTTGTTACAACCGATACTAATAGTTACTATCTGCATCGGTTGTAATTAACAACCGACACAGATCTATATTGTAAATTAGATTTTTTTAAATTCAGGAAAAAACTATCAGGATCGGTTGTACTGTACAACCGATACAGATGTATATTTCAAATTAGATTTTTTAAATTCAGAAAATAACTATCAGTATCGGTTCTTACGTAAGAACCGATACTGATTTGTGTTTAAATTCAGAAAATCACTCTCAGGATCGGTTCTTACGTAAGAACCGATCCTGATACTCTATTGAATTTTTAAAAAATATTTTTATTAAATGGCCAGCTTCCATATTTATTTAGCTGGCCGAAATTTCAAATTATCACAAATCCTAAATTATCAATAAAACACATCCTAAATTAATTTTCAATAAAACACATCCTAAATTAATTATCAATAAACACATCCTAAATTAATTATATATCATACACATCCTAACTTATTACCAAAAATTCATGTTCCTAATTTCCTCTCGTCTTAATTTCTTTCAGCAAGACTTTGGCCCACATTTGGTGAAAGTCGGCCAAGCGTTGTACCGTATATTTAGCGGGAATATCCTGCATTTTTAGAATTTGTGAAGAGCATATATATACAATTAAATTATGTATTTTATTATATTTGAAGCAACAATTCTTATTTTTGAAAAATTTATAAATGCATATATACCTTCAATTGCGGAAAAACATCGAGACAGTGTTTTATTATGTCTTGCATAAGCAACATGGTATAATATGCACATTCCCAGCCGGCTGGTTGTTGTGGGCACTAAATAACAAGTTTCAAAAAAATAAAATATTTGTATTACGAGCATACAAATGGCTTATATGTATATTCATTATAATTATATCGCAATAGGAACTATTACCTTGCAATCGTTACGAACCGTTAAAGAAGCACCCATTTCCTTTATGAAGACGCTGTTGAAATATGAAAACATTGAACAATCAGTACTTACGAGACATTTTTGAAATGATAATATAATAATAAAATCATTAGTATTCTAAACAAAACATAAAATTTAGGAAAGGCACTTACTCCTCGATAGCAGCACTGATCATCAGCATTCTTTTACACTTCTTATCGGAATCGTACACGTACAATGAACGTTCTGTTGGCATAAGTACGACCAATATCCAATGATTTCTGCATGTTAGGTTTGTAGCATGTCATATTATTCAATTTATATGAATTGAAAGAAATATAATAAAATTAGAATATATATATGTAACACTAACATCTGATGGTATGGTATGAAGATTAATCTCTTGTCCCGATTTTCTCGGAGTGCTTTCCCTATGTATTGAAGAACACGTCCTCGGTCATCATTCAACAGGGTGGCATTCGTTTGACTGGGGTCCATGAAACCAACCTGCTCATCGGGATATTCCTCCTTGAGGTATTTGTGGCAATACCTACAAAATAAAGACACAAAGGTGATCTCAATTTTGTGAAATTTGAATTACAAGTACTAAAATTCTGCAATTATTACAAATATTAACTCACAGCATCCAGATCTGAACAACTGGTACAGTGAGCCACTCCCGTTGAGTAAGCAAGGCCACATAATCATATGCATAGACGTGTATGGAGTCATCTGAACATAAAAGATCAGCTGGGGAATCGATTTCGATTGGGCTGCCATCTAGCTCCAAAAACCGATCACGAATATGCTTGAATGTCTGTCCCAGCTTGTCAAAATTGATACCATCAAATTCCTTGCAGTGACTCGTTGCTTTCGGACCTCCAGGAATAATCATTTCTTTGCCTGGTTCGTGCAAAATTTCATAATAAATTGAAGTAAAATCCAAAATCATCTATAACTCTATCACATAGATACTAATTCGGAAGTATAAGAACTTGTAATAATAATATACCTCATCTGAACCTATCACTATCATGGACATCGGCCATGCAGTGAAACTGCCGAGGGCATCCTTTAGGGTTTCCTGCTCGCCATTTGGTACAGGTAATGGGTGCTCTATGAAATCCACATCGGAAATACCATCCACCATTACTCTTGCATGATCGAGCGGCATCGGCCTGCTGTGAATTGTTCCACCGGGTGCAACTGGAACATGAATTGTCCCCACGGCTACTGTAACAGTGTTCGCATTGACAACTGCCTGGAGTTTGCAGCTTAGTTCTGCCTCCTGTTCAGATATATGTATTTACTCGAATAAACTAAAACGTATGAACAGTACAACATGTAATGGAAAATAAATGGTGAAATTTGAATATTATTGAATTTGAATTTGCATTACCTCATTATACCCGGAAAGATCTGCAATTGGTTTGACTGACTGGCTGCTGCTCTGAAGGACTGTTGAGGTAAACGTCTGAACTTGTTGGCCCATTGACTGCTGAACCAAAAGTGCAAGTTGAGACTTCATTTCTTCCCTCATTTTTGCTTCTAGTCTCACCTCTATTTCTCTTATTTTGTCCTCCATTTCTTCCCTCAGTTCTTCCCTCATTTTTGCTTCGGAACTCGAGGGAGCGCGTCTCCTCCTTATTGAGCTCTTCTCGTATATTTTTCTGATAGGAACCAAACCTCCCACTCCTCTCACCCTCCCAGGATGTTCCGAATTTGGCAGAGATTTTCCGAGAACATCGTCATATCGTTCGACGGCCAACAAGCCTTGTTTCAGAGCCGCCTCTTGTTCTTCCTGAAATGACAACATGTTATAAACTAATAAATTAAAGTAGAGGTTTCAATGAATGACAATATCTAAAATTCTTACAATAAACTAATAAATTAAAGTAGAGGTTTCAATGAATGACAATATCTAAAATTTCTTACAATTTTCTCGATGACCGGTACGTATGTTTCTGGATAAAAGCGTTCCTTGGTCTCCTTATCGAGCTTTTGTCTTCCTAGTCTCCAGGTGACGTGCCTATGCTCAATCGACATATCAAGGACCTCTTCTGGTTTCAATGCACTTGTTGAGCCTTGGGAAGACGGATCACTAGATGTTTTCTCGTCTGCAATCGTCTGCATAGCATCTGTAAGCCTACTCCGAAAACCCTCGCCCATGTAACCTCTAGATCCTAAGAAATGCGGATACTCGTTTTTGGCCTGATTCTCCTTTCCAATCTTGCTAGCAGTCTACAATTAATATGTCAAGACAATCATTGTAGGCCTTAATTATAAGAGAATTTAAATTCTTACTTAGAGATAAGGTAGGTGATCCGCAGAAATAAACATACCTCAAACTCCTCCGTCTCTCGATACTTGACAAATACCTCCCAGTCTTTTTCTTCCATATTTTGCTTGGCAAAATCGGGCGTCTCACCCGCGCGCCACAATTTAGTCATGTCGGTTCGCCACCTCCGGTGACAAGTAGCCATCTTCTGATAATAATAGTTCCTCACTTTTTCGTTATATTTTATACCCCATCTCAGCTGCCAAACAAATAGAAATCAAAATTTAGAGTTAGTTAATATCAAATGAAAGCTTGTGAACTTAGTACTACGTTATTTACCTTCAGTGTTTCCCATATTTTCAGCTTGTTCTCTTCTGGAACATCTTTCCACAATTGAAAACTTATAGGAATATACCTTCTCACCAATATACCGAATTCCGTTGGAAAAGACGTTGTATCCTTAGTAACAACCGGCTTGTGAAACTTGTCAATATCCAGCTGTTTCCCTTTCTCGTTAAACTTCTCCATAATTGCATTAGGCCCTCTTCCTCGTTTCTTAGCCGAGGCTGTCTCACTATTGCTTTCCATATCTGAATTTGCAAGTCCAAATAAATCCAAGTCCAAATAAATTCAAAGTCCAAATAAATCCAAACTAACTTCAAACCAATTCAAATTAAATCAACAAATAAATCCAAACCAATTATTTTGGTTTGGTAACTAAACCAATTATTAACCCAAATTCTAATGTACCAACAACAATTTCCAAATGTCTAACAATTATTTTGGTTCTTAAGCTAGGTGCCAACAATTATTCTAATGTACCAACAACAATTTTCAAATGTCTAACAATTTCCAAATGTCTAACAATTATTTTGGTTCTTAAGCTAAGTACCAACAATTATTCTAATGTACCAACAATTACTAATGTACCAACAATTCTAATGTACCAACAACATTTATTTTGGTTCTTAAGCTAGGTACCAACAACAACCGAAATTCTAATGTACCAACAACAAGAATTAGCAACAAGAATTTTCTAAATTCAATTGGTACCCGAATTAAATTGGTACCCGAATTATTTCTCAAATTGGTACCTCTTAAATTGGTACCCTAATCTATCAAATTTGTAACAAATTTCTAACAAGTATATTCTTAAAATAATTGGTACCCGAATTTAACAAATTATTTCTAACAAATTTCTAACAAATTTCTCTCAAATGTCTAACAAATCTCTAAAACAATTTCTAAATTCGGTTTGGTACCCGAATTGTAAACAATTAATAAATTCGGTTTGGTTGATTTGAAACCGAATTGATTTGATTTGATAATTTGAAACTACTTAAAATAGCAAAACTAAAATAGCAAACTTACCTAAAATGAGAGGCGAGTGGACTGAGAGGAGAGGGCCGAGCAATGGAGCCGGCGGAGGACCGGGCCAATGGAGCGGCAGAGGAGAAGAGCAATGGAAACTCAAAACGCACGGCTAGGTCACGGCTAGGTCACGGCGGAGAAGAGAACACAGGACCGGGTTTTGAGGTTTCAAATCAGGGCTAGGTCACGACGGAGGAGAGGGTTTTGAGGTTATGAGGGTTTAGGTGTTTTGAAAAATTAGTAAGTTTTAAAGAATATAGAGGAGCCGGTTGGAGAGGGAAGCCTATCAGCATCGGTTCCTAGCTTAAGAACCGATGCTGATAGTTATCTGTATCGGTTCTTAAGCTAGGAACCGATGTTGATAGGCTTCCCTATTTAAAATAATGCGGATTACTATCAGCATCGGTTCTTAAGTTAGGAACCGATGCTGATAGTGTTATTTATTTAAAATTGTGTTTTTTATTTATGAATGTGTATGTTACTTTAAAGTATTAAAAAAAGGATGTTTATGTGTTATTTTATATTTTTGTATTTTAAAATTTAAAAAAAAGGATTTTTATGTGTTATTTTATATTTTTGAATGTGTATGTCATTTTAAATATAAAAAAAAAATGTTTATGTGTTATTTTATATTTTTGTATTTTAAAAAAAAATGTTAATGTGTATGTTATTTTAAAAAATAAAAAAGGGATGTTTATGTGTTATTTTATATTTTATAAATAAACTTGAAAATTATTTTGAAAAATAATTTAGTATAATTATTAGTTTAAAAATTACTTTAGTACATAAGCTATTTTAAAAATTACTTATAAAATAAAATAAAATAAGCTACTAAAATAATAACATTAAAAATTTAAAAATAAGCTAATAAATTACATATAACATGAAAAAAAATAAGCTACAAGAAGTGTTGAAGAATAACTTGCATGCTTCTCATCGTCGGGTGTTTCAATGCATTCTGAAAAAAAAAACCAGTACCTTTTTGTCAACAATATTAAAGATTATTAACTCACATTTTTATATTTTTTGACATACCAATATTAAATGTATGACATACCAATATTATGACTTGCCAATGGAAACTTCTTCAACCCATTCTCCTTCATCATGATCGATGCGCATGTGACCTGTTTCATTATCCTCAGCGCCCGGTAGAGATGCCATGCCAGTAGAAAAAGGTGGTATCTCATCAAAATGATCGTACGCCTCTTCGTCTTCCACATTATCAATCCCGATTATACGTCTTTTACCAGAGAGGACAACATGTCTTGAACGATCGGCGGGATCAGTTACGTAGAACACTTGCGTGGCTTGTCTTGCAAGTATAAATAGATCATCCTTATATCCAGCTTTACTAAAATCCACCAGAATAAAACCATCCTCGTCGACTTTAACCCCCCTACGGTTATCGACCCATTTACACATAAATAACGGGATATTAAATCTTCTGTAATCGAGCTCCCAAATTTCTTCAATAAACCCGTAATATGACATCGATGCATGCGATGGTCCGGCACCTTTAGGATCTGACAAATCACTCGAAACAGCTACTAACGTCACTCCACTGTTTTGCACGGTACTCTTTGCATCTTGATTTCTTGTGTAAAATGTGTACCCGTTGATGTCATATCCTTGGAAGGTCCTCACGACATGAACTGGACCAAGAGCCAACAATTTGACAATTTCTTTAATGTTTTCTCCCTCCGGAGCTTGCATGACTCTACGTGTAAACTATCTTTCAAAAGTTTTATTGTGTTCGCCGATTAACCACTTGTTAGATTTCTTAGGAATCTGTTGCCGCAAGAGAGTCATATGCTCGTCCCAAAAAGGATGAACGTCAGTGAGGTGTTGCAAAACATGAAAATGTGCTAGTGACATTGTTGTACTATCAGGCACGAATAATTTCACACCGATTGTTCCTACCCCGTGAAGTCTACCCTCGTGCCGAGATTTAGGGATGCCGATGGCTTTGACATCATCCATATAATTAGTACAAAACTCAATAACCTCTTCGGCAGTGTAAGCTCTTACGATGCTGCCCTCAGGCCGATATCGGTTCCTGACATATCCCTTTAACAATCCCATGTATCTCTCAAACGGATACATGTACCGTAAGAAAACAGGTCCACACATCTTAATTTCTCTAATTAGGTGAACGATTAAATGAACCATGATGTCAAAAAAAGACGGCGGAAAATACATTTCAAGATGACAAAGAGTGACAACAACCTCCTTCTGCAGAGCATCTAGCATATCAGGATCATTTACTTTGCAACAGATGGCGTTAAAGAAAAAGCAAAGCTTCGTAATGGTCTGCCTAACACACTTTGGCAATACGCCCCGAATTGCAACAGGAAGAAGCTGTGTCATTAAAACATGACAGTCGTGAGACTTCATTCCTGTCAATTTTAAATCATCCAGTGAAACTAGGTTTTTAAAATTCGAAGAATATCCAGATGGAACTTTGACACCATGAAGGCATTCCCGTAAGTTTTTTTTCTCTGCTTTCGATAGCGTATGCATTGCGGGTTTTAGATATGTACAAGTTTTTCCTTTTTCGCTTTCCTTCTCTGCTGGTTGTAAATCTGGCCTTATGTTCAAGAATTGCATGTCTTTCCGAGCATTGATACCGTCCTTAGTTTTACCCGGAATATTCAATAATGTTCCAACTATGCTATCACACACGTTTTTGACCACATGCATCACATCGAGACAGTGTCGAACCTCTAAGTGCTCCCAGTATGGTAAATCCCAGAATATTGACCTCTTCTTCCAACATATTTTCGGAGCCCCTTTCTTTCTCACCACCTTCTTTTTAAATTTACCCAATTGAACTTTCAAATCTTTCACTCGCGAATAAACTTGCTTACCGGTCAACGGGTAATTTGCTCTGGTATTCTCGGTCTTTCCATTGAATTCTTTTTTTCTCTTTCGGTGTGCGTGGTTGGCAGGAAGAAATCTACGATGACCCATGTACACATTTTTAGAGGAGTTGGGTAGCCACACATCGACTGTATCATCCAGGCAAACAGGGTACGCTTTCTCTCCTTTGACACTATAACCCGACAAATTTTCATAAGCCGAAAAATCATTAATGGTGCAGAAAAGCATGGCCCGTAAAGTGAATTTCTCCTTGCTGTATGCATCATACATTTGCACTCCGGGTTGCCATAATTCTTTTAAATCCTCAATCAATGGCGCTAGATACACATCTATGTCGTTCCCGGGCTGTTTGGGTCCTGATATGAGCAAGGTCAACATGATGTATTTGCGCTTCATACATAACCAAGGCGGAAGATTATAAATGCACAATAGAACCGGCCAACTGCTATGCTTGCTGCTCATGCTACTATGCGGATTTATTCCATCTGCACTCAACCCAAGCTTTAGATTTCTAGGGTCACGTCCGAATTCAGAAAACTCTCTGTCAATATTCCTCCACTGAGGAGAATCAGCGGGGTGCCGTAATTTCTCGTCTTTCTTCCGGTTTTCGGCATGCCAACGCAGTAATTTCGCATCTTTAGCATTTGAGAACAAACGTTTGAATCTCGGTTTTACGGGGAGGTACCACAATGCTTTTGCAGGAGGTCCTTTATTCGGTTTACAATCATCACTTTTATCACTGGCAATCTGCTTTGGTTTGTAACGTGATGCACCACATTTTGGACACTCGTGAAGGTCTTCATACTCATTTCGATATAATATACAATCATTTGGGCACGCGTGTATTCTTTGAACTTCCAAATCAACTGGGCACAATATTTTCTTTGCTTCGTAAACATTGGGTGGTATCTCGTTTCCTTCCGGAAGCATTTCTTTTAAAGTTTGTAATAGCTCAGTAAAACTTCTATCTCTCCAACCGTTAGATGCTTTAAGATTATACAATTTTAATACACCTTTCTGATATCACTTTATTAGACCTATTATTTCGACTTGTTTCCATACAAAAATCTATGTTTTGAACCAACAAATGGTGCATTTTACATTGAATATCCATAGAATGTGGTACTGCTATGTTTTGGTTCTTACTTTGCAGGAATCAGGCGAAAACGGGCAAAATCAGGGAAGTTACTGAAATCTGAGACATCTGATGCGACCCTCATCAGAGTCGATGCGACCCTCATCAGAGTCGATGCGACCCTCATCAGAGTTGATGCGACTCTCATCAGAGTCGATGCAGGTTGCATCAGACCTGATGCAGGTCGCATCGCGAGTTTCCAGAGCAGACAGCAAAGGCCCAGAATTGAAGCACTCGTTTTAAAAAGCCTATAAATAGGCCACCCCTGCTACCAGAGAGGGGGTTCCGAAATTTAAAGATTCAAAGCCTCAAGGAGAGAGAAAAGATCAAGAGAGAAGAGAGAGATTGGAGATCGCTTGGAGAAGAAGAGAAGATTGCAAGATCCTCTCCAATCCACCTTGGATCTTTGAGCTTCATCATGATCTGCCTATTCTCTCTCTCTTTTATGCTTTCTTTTGCTATGCTTGAGTAGATCTCTAGTTCTTAGGGTTAGGATGTAGTCTCTAAACCTTGTCTTTGAGTTGAATGATGTTTTGATCTAAGTTTGAACTTGTGTGATTGTTGTTTGAGTATTCATTGTTTGCTTGATTGTGATTTCTTGATTGATTCTTGATTGTCTACTGTTAGATGTCTATAGCATCTCTTCTAGTAATTTGGCCTTGATGTATCTTGTAATTGTGATTGAGCATTTGAGGTAGATCTAAGATCAATAGTAGCCGAGAGGTGAAATTTCTATTATCGAAAGGTTGTAGATACCTCTAGTTAACCAGACAATCAATTTAGGTTAGATATCAGTAGGCGAGAGCCACAGGTTGAAGCCTCGCACAAGAAATCAACTTAGATATGAACACATGTCAGCTCTGCTCGAGGGCCATGCGACCCGCATCAGAGATGATGCGAGTCGCATCATACGGGTCGCATCAGAGATGATGCGAGTCGCATGATAGGTCCAGAGAAGGCAAAGTTTGGGATGAAACCTGAAACCCTAGGAACGTCTTTTATCATTGTTCAAAACCAAAACCTTTAATTGCTTTCATTTACTGTTAATTGAATTGACACCCGAAATTAGGAAACATAAACAAACCAAACCCAACTTTTCACACTTCTAGTACCTAGCTTGGATAAGTGGTGATTTAGAATCGAATTAAACCGTCCCTGAGGATCGATACCTTAATATACTATACGGATAGGGTTGTGCACTTGCAACCCTAGACGAGAGTAGATTCAAGGTTTAAACTGGTATAGCTTGCTATACCTGAGACTTTGTAGCCTACCTTTGTAAGCGAACAAGTTTTTGGCGCCGTTGCCGGGGACGGCTATCAATTCTTTTCTAGATTTTTGCTTATCTTAGTTAATCTAGATTTTAAATTTGTATCTTTTCTTTTTCTTTACTTCCTTATTACTAAAAACTAGCTTTCATACCCCCTCCTGCAGGTAAATTCAGGCTGACTTACCAACTAAGGAGCAGAGGACCGCTTTTTGACGACACTCCTCCAGACGACACAGTTCCTGCTCAGTCATCAACTGACGCAACCAGCATCGAAGTCGACGCGACCCTCATCACATCTGACGCGACCCTCATCAGAGCTGACGCGGGTGGCATCAGAGCTGACGCGGGTGGCATCAGAGCTGACGCTGGTGGCATCAGAGCTGACGCTGGTGGCATCAGAGCTGACGCTGGTGGCATCAGAGCTGACGCTGGTGGCATCAGAGCTGACGCTGGTGGCATCACTATTGACGCAACTTGTGTGACAGAGACAATGTCAGAGCATCCAAGCAGGGAAGATAGGGAAGCAGATGCCAGAGAAAGGGAAGTCCTAACCGACCAATCTGACGATGAAATGGATGTCTTCATGCCAAGGACCTTACGGGAGTTCAATGTACCAAGGGCTGGAGATGTGCGAGGTGCAATCCGGCTGCCACGCATTCCAGGACAACAACCCAACTTCAATCCGGGAGTTGTCAACATGGTGCAGCAGAATGTCTTCAATGGCATGGATCACGAGGATCCACATGCTCATCTCCAAACCTTCCTCGAGTGCATCACAACCATCAAGACCAATGGGGCGACAGCTGATTACACCAAACTTGCTTTATTTCCTTTTACTCTTAGGGACAAGGCTAAGAAATGGTTAGGGTCGTTACCAAGGGATTCTATTACCAATTGGAAGGAGATGTCTAAGTTGTTTCTCACTAAGTTTTTCCCCACAAAAGAACTGCCAAGGTAAGGAACCAACTGACCAGTTTTAGGCAGAGGTCCGATGAACCCCTCAATGAGGCATGGGAAAGGTTTAGGGAATTGCAATACTCTTGTCCCCATCATGGTATTCCTGATTGGTTGTTGATTCAAACATTCTATGATGGTCTAACTGAGAGCACTCGCACTTCTGTTGATGCAGTTGCAGGTGGGGCGTTAATGTCAAGGGAACCTCTGGAGGCCATGAACCTGATTGACAACATGGCACAGAATCAACAGTGGTCTTGCCGTGACAACACCCGACCTGGAGGTGGAGGCAAGTACAAAGTTGATCAAATCACCACTCTAATCACCAAGTTGGATACCATGCAGAGGGCAATGGACAAGTTGAGTGTGAAGGCAGTCGAACATCTGCCACAAGTCTGTGTCATGTGTGGAGATGAAAGGCACCCTTATGAGCATTGCCCACTAGTGCAAAGGGATGAGGAACTCGAGCAAGTAAACTATCTCCATAATGAATCATCCCACTTTCTGAGACCCCAATTCAACAATCCCTCCTTCACCAACTCCTTCAACAACCCTTCTAGCAACAACAACAGGAACTTCTACCAGAATGCTTCCTTCCCCAATCAGAACCATCGAGCACCTAAATCCAGTCCTTCTGAGCCATATATTGCTCCCGCTGTGAGTAATTTCATATATGAGCAAAGAAAGATGAACCATATGATGTTTGAGCAAATGAATCAAATGGCTGCTCAGAATAAGTTGCTGATGGAGCAAATAGATGCCCAAAACAAGTTGATGATGGAGAAAATGGGTCACCAAACCGCACCAAGCCAACCACCACTTGGAAAGCTGCCCGCGCAGCCAGAACCAAACCCCAGAGGAGAAGCTAAGGCGATCACACTAAGGAGTGGGACCCAGTACGATGAACCAGACTTCCCAACTGATCAGATTCCAACTGATGCGACCCGCACCACAACCATGCGACCCGCATCAACCTCGGAGGAACCTGTGAATCCTGGTCGCATCGAGCCAATGCGACCAGCAACACCACCTGAAGAACCTGTGGACGCGACCCGCAATGGTACCATGCGACCCGCATCAAAAGGGTCTGACAAAGAGAAAGGAAAAGGGGTTGAGAAACATGTACCTTACAGACCACCTGTGCCCTTTCCCCGACGATTAGCTGAGAACAAGTTGAACGCACAATTCGCTAAATTCACTGAGGTGATCAAAGGCCTGCACATCACGATTCCGTTCACCGAAGCTCTGACTCAAATGCCTACTTATGCCAAGTTCTTGAAGGACATTCTATCCAACAAGCGAAGCTTGGGGGGGCATGAGAGGGTGAAACTAACGGAGCAGTGCAGCGCCATTCTGAACAGGGAGCTACCACCCAAACTGGGAGACCCTGGTAAATTCTCAATTCCTTGCAAAATTGGGAAAGCTACCATCAAGCGAGCCATGTGTGACCTAGGGGCCAGCGTGAGTCTCATGCCACGCACCATCTTTCAGCGCATGGGAGTAGGCGAGCTCAGACCCACGCGCATGACTCTACAGCTTGCTGATTCATCTGTCAGGGTACCACTCGGCATAGTGGAGGATGTGCCAGTTCTAGTCGGAAAGTTCTATGTCCCTGCTGATTTTGTGGTGATGGAGATGGAGGAGGACAAAGAAATTCCCATCATTCTGGGACGGCCATTCTTAAAGACGACTCGAACACTCATTGATGTGGAGAACCGAACTCTGACTCTGCGAATTGGAGATGAGAAAGTGGAGTTTAATCTCAACCGAGCTATGAAGTGCCCCTCTGAAACAGAAACATGCTGCTGGCTTGGTGTGGTCGATCAATTGGCCAAAGAACAATCTCGTAGGCAATACAGACCGGATGAATCCCACGCGGGTCGCGTGCCACAGTTCGAAGGCCTGAAAAACAGAGAACGAGGATCTGATGAAGCTAACGCGAGGTCTTCACACGATCTGAGTGAACCTGACGCGGACCGTGTCAAGGTCCACACAGAGCCGCCGACTCCTGAGCTCAAGCCTTTTCCAGCTAACCTCAGGTATGAGTTCTCAGAACCAAATAACTCTTGTCCTATGATTTTCAATGCAGACCTCGACCCAGCTCGCATCCTCAGATTCTTGGAGGATTTGAAAGCTCAGCAAACTGTGATTGAGGACTTGATCAAGAAGGTGATAAGCACTTATCCAGCCACATGCAAGCTCAGGACTTTACCAGCAAACCAGCACACGGTCTGTACACCTCCGAAGTGGGCACTCCGCCCAGAACCGCCTGATCCACCTTCCATCAACCAGTGAGGCGCCCCCGCCTCACCCCTCACTCCATGTCTGGTTAGTTTCCATATTTTCTTCTATTTACTTTTTCTTGTGTGAATTCAAGCATTGAGGACAATGCTTCATTCAAGCTTGGGGGGTGAATAGAAGAAAACTGTATCTGCATTTAGGTCATGTTTATTTTTCCAAAATTTGCATTTTTAGGTGATAAATTTGTGTGATTGCTTGGGTTAAGGACTTGTTTGAACAATTTTGGTGGTGATTTGGATGACTTTGAAAAATTAGAACTAACCTCATAATTGATCAAAGAACTGATTAGGAAGGGATGTTTTGAGAACTTGAAAGGATGAAAACTTGAATTGTATCAAAAATCAATTTTTTTTGAAACTGAACTGTGCCTTTTAAATAGGACAATGGGGATTTTAAATAAAGAAAAATTTGGATATTCATTGGTATGAATGAATACCAATGGATGTGTGTATTCATGGTATGTGCAAAAGCAAAAGAATAAAAAAATAATAAAAAGATGGAGAAAATAAGAGTACTGGTAATAAGTCCTATTGGGCGCCTTTGAGCTCGTCTCCCAAATTAAAAAAAAAAAAAAAAAGAAAGAAAAGATGGAGAAAATAAGAGTACTGGCAATAAGTCCTGTTGGGCGCCTTTGAGCTCGTCTCCCAAATTTAGAAAAGAAGAATAACTTTTGCATATATCAACACACGAAGTCCGCGACTTGCTAACCTAAGCTTGTTCCAAGCTTGGGGGAGAAAAAGGGAAAATCTCCACAAATGAGAGCTTGATTTTAGTAAAAGAATGATAGATTGATCAATTCGAGTATTCAGCTTTGCAAGTATTAAAACATTCTAGAACTTGAAGTTTGATTAGTCAATTTGTGGGGTGAATCAAAATTGATCAAGGAAAGTCCAAATCATACCATAAAGATTCTCGAGGTTCTTGATTTAAGCAACTCATGTAAATTTTCACATTTAGGAACTTAACTTGCATTTAGAGTCCAGCCCGGTAACAAAGAACAGATCTCTGCTTGAGGACAAGCAAAGGTTAAGCTTGGGGGAATTTGATATCACTTTATTAGACCTATTATTTCGACTTGTTTCCATACAAAAATCTATGTTTTGAACCAACAAATGGTGTCTTTTACATTGAATATCCATAGAATGTGGTACTGCTATGTTTTGGTTCTTATTTGCAGGAATCAGGCGAAAACGGGCAAAATCAGGGAAGTTACTGAAATCTGAGACATCTGATGCGACCCTCATCACATCCGATGCGACCCTCATCAGAGTAGATGCGACCCTCATCAGAGTCGATGCGACCCTCATCAGAGTCGATGCGACCCTCATCAGAGTTGATGCGACCCTCATCAGAGTCGATGCAGGTTGCATCAGACCTGATGCAGGTCGCATCGCGAGTTTCCAGAGCAGACAGCAAAGGCCCAGAATTGAAGCACTCGTTTTAAAAAGCCTATAAATAGGCCACCCCTGCTACCAGAGAGGGGGTTCCGAAATTTAAAGATTCAAAGCCTCAAGGAGAGAGAAAAGATCAAGAGAGAAGAGAGAGATTGGAGATCGCTTGGAGAAGAAGAGAAGATTGCAAGATCCTCTCCAATCCACCTTGGATCTTTGAGCTTCATCATGATCTGCCTATTCTCTCTCTCTTTTATGCTTTCTTTTGCTATGCTTGAGTAGATCTCTAGTTCTTAGGGTTAGGATGTAGTCTCTAAACCTTGTCTTTGAGTTGAATGATGTTTTGATCTAAGTTTGAACTTGTGTGATTGTTGTTTGAGTATTCATTGTTTGCTTGATTGTGATTTCTTGATTGATTCTTGATTGTCTACTGTTAGATGTCTATAGCATCTCTTCTAGTAATTTGGCCTTGATGTATCTTGTAATTGTGATTGAGCATTTGAGGTAGATCTAAGATCAATAGTAGCCGAGAGGTGAAATTTCTATTATCGAAAGGTTGTAGATACCTCTAGTTAACCAGACAATCAATTTAGGTTAGATACCAGTAGGCGAGAGCCACAGGTTGAAGCCTCGCACAAGAAATCAACTTAGATACGAACACATGTCAGCTCTGCTCGAGGGCCATGCGACCCGCATCAGAGATGATGCGAGTCGCATGATAGGTCCAGAGAAGGCAAAGTTTGGGATGAAACCTGAAACCCTAGGAACGCCTTTTATCATTGTTCAAAACCAAAACCTTTAATTGCTTTCATTTACTGTTAATTGAATTGACACCCGAAATTAGGAAACATAAACAAACCAAACCCAACTTTTCACACTTCTAGTACCTAGCTTGGATAAGTGGTGATTTAGAATCGAATTAAACCGTCCCTGAGGATCGATACCTTAATATACTATACGGATAGGGTTGTGCACTTGCAACCCTAGACGAGAGTAGATTCAAGGTTTAAACTGGTATAGCTTGCTATACCTGAGACTTTGTAGCCTACCTTTGTAAGCGAACACTTTCAATTTTGAAAATTTAGAACAACCAGGATACAATTCCTTATTAGAATCTTTGTACAAATTCTCAAACAAACAATACTGCTTATCATTATCAAAATTCTCTTCTATATCACGTAACATTTGATCAAAATTATCACATTTATCTACCACTATATCATCATTTTCTTCGGTATGATACTCCTGTTGCTCAGTACGAGTACCTACGTCGGTTTCCAATCCCCGTAAGTCATTCCCCTCATCTCCAACGGTATGGTATTGCTGATGCTCAGTACCAGTACCTATGTCGGTTGGAAAACTCTCACCATGCCAGATCCAACACTGATATCCTTGCTTGAATCCACGACGGATTAAATGGCTCCTCAGTTGGTTCGGGTTGGATAATTTTTGACCATTGTTACAATCACGACAAGGACACGACATCATTGTACTCCCCTTATTCGCCATATCTTCCATAGCAACTCTGATAAATTCCTCGACACTTGTCGTATATTCATCCGATAGATGTGATGTTTCGTACATCCAACTGCGGTCCATCTGCAATTATAGTAGAACACAATTAATTTAGAACAATCTTGGGGTACTAAATTCTATTCACAATAGGGCTTACATGGGGCCTGGTTACCATCTTATCCCACTCTTTGAATACTTCGTCTCAGTAGTGACCACGTGTTAGTCGTGTTTTAGTATTTGAGAAAATTTCGACAGCCTTTTCCCTCAGTTCCCCGAGTATTCGGGGAACTAATAAGGAGAAATGCTGTAGAAATTTTCTTAAATACTAAAACACGACTAACACGTGGTCACATCCTAATTGAGACGAAGTATTCAAAGAGCAGTCCCAAAACGGGGACTATTCAAAATTAATCCCTAATGGATTAATTTTGAACGGGTATCATGACCTAAAGGCATTAATCATTCGGTTGTGGCTCATAAGACAATACTCTAGCTACATACGTAATACAAATCTATTTAGTCTAGCTATCGTAATACACATTCATGCACAAAACTAATTAAACATGAGTTTTATGTTTTACTTACAACTTTTTTAGATGCCGTACCGAGTGAGATAAAAATCGCTGCACCAAATCTCTCAATAATAGCCAAACTACAAAATTAAACCATCGAAACCTAATTAAGGGATGTATATATATATAACATGGACTTGGCTACGGTGCTATGGGTTACATAGATGCCTCCCGTGCTACGGCTCAATATTCGAGTTTTCAAAACCCTAACGGTCGATCCGAACCATTCATCTTATTCTCCATATTAAGAGTAGAACTAGGGTGCTCTTAAGCTCACCAAAGTGTTTGGTGAGCTTGACTCTAAAATCCATCAAATCAATTTCAAATGACGAATCCGAACCGTTGAAACCCGCCTACCTTACGTGTGATGCGTCTACATGTGAAATTTTTAAACATTCGAATTAATTTAGTATAAAGTCAAGCGGTCAAAAAACGTTAAAAAAATGAATGCACTAAAATTAATTTATTAACCTTCTAATTTTGACCAATTTACTTTATACTAAACTAATTTGAATGTTTAAAAATTTCACATGTAGACGCATCACACGTAAGGTAGGCGGGTTTAAACGGTTCGGATTCGTCATTTGAAATCGATTTGATGGATTTTAGAATCAAGCTCACCAAACACTTTGGTGAGCTTAAGAGCACCCTAGTTCTACTCCCATATTAATATGTGTCTGGAGACCAAATTTTACATTTTTCGAAAAAATTTTACTATTTTTTTAGATTTATTGAAAATCGCTGATTTTCTGACAAATCTGGACCATAGAAAACAGCGATATTCAATAATTCTAAAAAAATAGTAAGCAATTTCCAAAAAATGTAAAATTTGGTCTCCAAACACATTTTAATATGGAGAATAAGATGAATGGTTCGGATCGACCGTTAGGGTTTTGAAAACTCAAATATTGAGCCGTAGCATGGGAGGCCTCTATGCAACCCATAGCATATTAGCCAAATCCTATATAACATATATATGATGCATGCTAGGGTATATATGGGTATATATCAAAAGCTCATATATAGCATGCATGTGCAAATATAGTTATATCAAAAGTTCATATATAGCATGAATTTTCTCATCTTCACAATAAAGAAAAGCTTGAAATATAAAAATGTATTAAAACATAAAAGATAGATTAGGGTTTATAAAATGAGCCGAATTAGAGCTTAAATGGTGCTAGATCTAACATCAAACTTGAGAAAAGAAATGATCAATCAATTAATGAACCTGAGAAAAGAAGAGTGAGATAGCTGATCAATGCCCACTAAAATAGCTGCTACGCCAACCAACCGGAGGAAGAAAGAAAACTGATTCTGTGAAGAATCAGACTTTGGGAAAAGCTAAATATGCACTATCAGTATCGGTTCTATCACTAAAATCGATACTAATAGCAATTGAAACCACAGCACCTGAACTGTCAGGATCGGTTCTAAGCTTAGAACCGATCCTGATAGTTCAGGTGCTGTGGTTTCAATTGCTATTAGTATCGGTTTTAGTGATAGAACCGATACTGATAGGTATTAGTATCGGTTGGTTCTTACAGCCGATCCAGATAAGCCGATCTTGATTTCAGTTTTTCCACTAGTGCGATAAACTATATTTTTGTATACACTCTGGGGGCATCAATTTTCTCCTTCCGTTTCAGCATAACTTTTGTTGTAGCACGTGATGTACCTCTTGACAATGCGACATATAACTGACCGTGTGAGAAAACATGCTCGGGCAAATAGATGCCGACGTTAGGAATTGTTTGTCCTTGTACTTTATTAATTATCCTGGTAAAACTCAAGCGAATAGGAAATTGCTTTCGTGTAAACTTGAAAGGGAACATCTCATCATCAGATGGACACATCGGAATTCTCGATAGAAAAATTTGTTTGCTAGCATGTTCTCCAACAGCAATCTCTGCATCTATTGCATTATTTTGAAATTTTTGGCATATAAGCCTTGTACCATTACATAGGCCATTTGATGGATCAAGGTTTCGTAATAAAATAATCGGACAACCCAACTTCAATTTGAGGAGATGTGGAGGTAGCCCACTTGGAGTCAAAGAGTTCAAAAATTCCGTTGGATAGTGATTAGCGGTATCATCTTCTGCTTTGTTGAAAGTGTAGTAGATCATCTCATCACCTGAAAATATGTTAATCATTTGTTGATTCAATTCATCAACATACTCATTTCTTGTTGATAGTATAGTCCTAGAAATGATATACTCTGACGAACCACCATTGAGATGGAGAGAGGGAAAAATAGATTCTATTAACCGCTGTTTAGATTCTCCTTCCGTAGTGTATGGAATAACCAATTCTTCAGGAATACAGAAAAAGTCCCCCTCCAATGATTCTTCTATTCCATCACCAACTCTGAGCAAATATTCAGAAAAATATGGATCTAACAAAGCTCTCATGTTTCGGGTTAATTTTTATTTTTTTTATTGATGGTCAAAGAAGAGACATCCGTAGATTGGAATCAATAATTTGTGCTCTAGTACCACGCCTAACAACTGGGAGCACCTAATAATTATATAAATTATGTGTATGAGATACTTTTTATTGAGAACAATTAATTTGAAGAATACATAAAAATAAAATAAAATAAATAATTAATTACCTGTCTGAAATCACCTCCAAAAAAGCATGATCTTCCCGCCAAAGGGTAAATTTTCTTCAATTATATCTTGCATTGTTCTATCAAGGCTTCAATTACTTGTCGCTTTACCATTGATGCTTCATCACAATTTAATATGCAATACCAATATTCAAATCAACCATACAAAATGAAAACACAGATTATAGAGAAGTCCGGTTACCTAATAGCGAGATTTTTAACAACTCAAAATCACTGCGATGTAGTTAGAATTCGAATTAGACAGACAATCGATCAATAATTGAAATTAGAATTTTGTCAATTAAAATAAAATGAGAAATGATTACCGACAAGACGATCATAGTTGGCAATCCGGCCAGTTGAAGATATAATTTATGGAGATATATTGTAATAGAATTTTATTAAATAAAGAGAGGACAAAGTAGAAGGCAGGACATATTGAAAAGAGAAAAGGAATTTCACAGCGACGGGGGTTAAATAAATCAAGGGGTACAGATGGGGTTTTATTTATAGGATCGAGGCGGTTTAATCCAAAGGTTGTATGGATGAATTCAAGGGGTGCGTACAGGGACTACGGTTATTTATATGAGACAAGATATATTGAATTCAACTTTCCGAAAATACAATAGAAGAGTCAGTTATTGACATATTATGAATTACTAGATTTAACAGACATGCATAACAGTTGTGACCTTGTTATGTAAAGTTATAAAGCATGAAGCTAAATTTAAAATATACTATGTAGTGTAAAAAGAGACTCAAGCAAGATAGTAGATATATTTTGTAAGTTAATTGAATCAAAAGCCTGATGTAGTAATATTCACAGTATAATCAAATTCATAATTTAAGAAATCAAATAAAACATGGCAAGTTTATTATTTCATTTTTTTTTTAAACAGACATCCACAATGTTTTCAATATTATAAATACAATTTTGTAAAGATAAAATAATATCACAATATTTTGGGATATTACACAAGCGCACTCTCTGAAACCTAAAACATGCCATATGAAATAAGCACTCATCTATGGGAAAATTAAAATTTTGACTTAAAAGATGACAACTACTTTTTGTATAATTTCCTTTTGGAAACTACAATGGTCCCGAATATTTTTAGTTATCATATATATTTGAAACTAAAGAGATAAAATATTACCTGTTCCGCTCGGTCCATCAATAAAGAAAACTCCACTCTTTTCATCCAAAACACATTGCATAATCTCGTTAAATACGGCCAATTGTTCAGGATTTAGAGTCACACAAGCGCAACTGTTCTTCATCAACTGTTATTGCCATCTCATCAGCCACCTCACGAAATTCGTTGACATTTAAATCACCTAGTTGATTCAGGTCTAGTAGATCATACATTTTCACGTTCCTGCCCATGGATTGTAAGAAATCATTAATACTCTTGAGGACCATCTGTTGTACCAATTCGAAAGAATTGTACTCCCTCCGATAGTCTTCTGAAAGTTTGTCAAAATTTTCATTCCACAAGGCTCGAACATTCCCCGGTTCACAATAGACCAATATGGTTGCAAACAATCTCCTGAGAGCAGAAGGAACTTGAAAAGTAGCAGCTTCCGAGAGACAGTTCAATATACTATTATTTTCCTTTGTGAGACCTCTAGCTTCAGCCGATGCTTGAAAACTATTGTGTAAAACTCCATCAATTTGCAAATTAAAAGATCTGCAAATGAAGTTGGACCTCTGACATGATTCAGAAGTATACACATATAGTACCGATCACCATCTGTCGGATTAGCACTGACGACTCTACCCACTTCTCCTCCCCGTTGCTACCTGTTCCATTTTTTTTTTGGTCGAGTTCCATGTAAAGTGCTCTGGAAATTATCTGTAAAGAAAACTCCTTGCTTCCAGATTTGTCTTATTTGTCTCAAAGAATTCAGTAAGCATTGTTTTTTTTTTTGCACTTTCATCATTAGTAAGATCATACAAGTTTTGGTTCTCTGCAAAATGCATGGTTTGTTCATTTGGAAGATGTAACCATAGTGAACGGACTAATGGTTGTATCTCACTAAGTGCAAAACCAAATAACCTCCACATTACCTTAGGTGCTGACACCCAACGGGCATCTTGAAACATCTTGATCTCATTAACCTGGTTCTCTTCAGTTCCTAGTTCAACAGCCACAGTTGCACGATCATGTCCCTTGTAAATGTATTTGAAAAGATATTTAACAGCTTGAATGCTCGAGCAAACTTCAACATTGATATGACAATTATATAGCATAAGCAAATGTGGGTTATAAGGAACCACCCATCTATTTTCCAAGAACGAACCACGAACTTTGACTTGTCGCTCATTGTTTCTTCTCCGATAGACATGATAAGAGTCTTTGCCTGATATCATTGGGGAAAAATAAATAATGTAAAAAACATGTAATTAAGCATATGCATCTTCATTTGTGTTATAACATGCCCTATAGTGCATTTTGAAAGTAATATAGTGCTAAAAATCACTAATAGATAAGTATAAAAATATAATAACCTTAGTGAAAACAGTAACACAAATAAGAATAAAATTACAAGGTAGTAAAAAAAAAATCAGTTAAATAATGTTTTGACTTAATAACCTACTTGTTATCATCCTGTCTTCTTATCTTACTAATAAGGGGCTACCTTCCACATGTTTGATTTTACTGATATAGAAGCAAGGCTCTAAAGCATATTACTGTTTGATTTATTTATAATTATAGTGATATGGACATATACAAATATTTAATACGCTTGATTTAATACCTGCCACTTGATTTATGATGAGCGCTCTGAGATCAATTCCTTGAATTATTTCTATTTGCAACATATTTGGTGCGTATTTACCTACATGGGTATTTTTGTCATAGAGTTTATTACTTGTATCATCTTGAAAATGAGACTGAAATTCTGATTTTGAGTTATTAGCTGCTTTGGGTTTAGTAGTAATTTCTTAATTGCAACTCTTTTGTTTCAGGTTGGTTATTGCTGAGACTTGTGAGGAGCTTTCATATAATTGTTATAGCTGATGCCAATAATTGTAAATGGTTAGCTTTGAATAAGTATAAAGAAACCATTTGACTAAAGGAAATAAGGAAGTGGTACTGATGGTAAAAAAAAAATCCTTTTTTTCTTTTCGTACCATAACAGTAATGGTAATAATGAAATAAATCCAGTTGATAATTTGCAGGTTTATTGGGTTTTGATCTGATTGAGTGCTTAGACAGGGTATTGGCATTGTTTAATTGATATGTATTTTTGTATTTGGTCTGGATTGAATTAACCTGGAGATGCAAAATTGGATGCATAACACAGTGTAGGTTGTGCTATGAGTTCCGGTTCATTCCCTTTTTGCCAATTCTCTAAATTTTTTCACAGATCATGATGTTTGTTTTGTGCATATATATTCTAAAATGAGTTTACTACAGGTTTCATATTTTTCCATGACTTAATGCATATTTTTAGGAAGCGTCTAATTGTCCACAGCCTTTTGTCCACCATCTGTCCACCATTTGTCCACAGCTTTGACTTGCGCGAATACTGTAAAATTACTTTTACATGCTGTATAATTATACAATATATCACATAAAATATATCAGTTAATCACAAAACATCCAGCAACTATTTGAAGTGGTCCCATGATAATTAGAAAAAGATTGCAACTTGCACAACAGGAAAAAATAAATGTAATTTCAAACTGTACTTTTGAAAATTGCAGTTATAGGAAGTTATTGGCAGTTAGAGTTAGTTATTAGCGATTACTGGCATCTAGAGTTATTAGTGTCCGCACTGTGTTGAATCTTATATATTGTAAAATTGAATCTTGTATACAGTAAAATTTTCAATTGAATCTTGTATATTGTAAAATTGAATCTTGTATACTATAAAATTGAATCTTGTATACAGTAGAATTTTCAATTGAATCTTGTATACTGTAAAATTGAATCTTGTATACAGTAGAATTTTCAATTGAATCTTGTATACAGTAGAATTTTCAATTGAATCTTGTATACTGTAAAATTGAATCTTGTATACAGTAGAATTTTCAATTGAATCTTGTATACTGTAAAATATATACTGTAAAATTGAATCTTGTATACTGTAAAATTTTCAATTGAATCGTCTATACTGTAAAATTTTCATATAATACTGTAAATTTTCAATTGAATCTTGTAATTGTAAAATTTATAAAACTAAATCATAAAATATTATCATCTATACTGTAAGATAAAATGTAAAAAATGCTACATATCAGTTTAAACTACAACCTGTAAACAATCATGTATACTGTAAAATTGCAAAATATAAACCATAAAATAATACCATGTATACTATAAAATTGCTAAATCTATACATACATCCATCATCACACACAAAATCTGTTCACCACAAAACAACATATGTTCACCACAAACAACATCTGTTCAACACAAGATAAAAATATTCACCGCAACATTCAGAATAGCATAATAGCAACAACAAAAACTATGGACAAATAACTTTTACATTAAAAACCTCATGTGTTCATTGTTCGGATGAATAAGAAGCCTCATCACAAGAACAACACGTTCTTTTGAGATGTCATCCTGCATAATAATAAAATAAACAATGAAACAAATTCGATTTATATCAAATAAGAATTACAAAATAATCTTACAAGTTATTTACCTAACTGAAAAGCATATGCAGTGTAATCATGCATACAAACCTGTATGATACAAAATAAAACGCATTAAAGAGTACTCAAGTATTTCAACAGCAAAAATAAAAAGATTAAATTAATAAAGAGATAATAAAATAAAAAAGCAAAAAAAATACTTACAGACAAATAAGAATTAATGAAGAACCATTTATCCTTGATAGACGTCTCAAATTGCATGACACTCAGAACCATTTCAACCAACTACAAAACAAACGATAAAAAACATTCAAATCAAAATCAATGATGTATCCAGTAAAGTAAAATTACTTCATATATCCTGTAAAATTATTTCATATATCCAGTAAAATTACTTCATATATCAAATTACTTCCTGTATACTGTAAAATTACTTATATATCTAGTAAAATTACTTGATATATCAAATTACTTCATGTATCCTGCAAAATTACTTCATATATCTGGTAAAATTACTTCATATATCCAGTAAATTTACTTCATATATCAAATTACTTCACATAGTTGTCACATGAACAATTCTACTCATAACATAATTACTTATATTGTAGCCTATTTGCTCATCATTTTACTTTTAATCAACTTTTACTTCAAATGATAAGAGTATCACCTAAAAAAGCAAAAAAAAAAGTATTTGAAACAACATCCGCAGCAGAGCACGTTCTAATTGTTAATTACAATCATACATCATTGATCAATAAGACGAAACATGCATACAAAGATTAAATAAAAGAGAGAAGTAATGCACTGGATTACATAAATAGTAACGAGATAAACTTGGGCAAGTAAAACACACCTGAATGAGGATAATATTGGCACCTTTCTTGTGAACTTCTCTGATTAACCTGCACACATACAGTAAAAACCTTCAATTCCATCTCACCTCATAACGACTCTCTTTCTTTTTTCAGAATAATGATCAATAAGCAATGATTTCACAATATATTTTTATTAAATGGAATTTTGACGAACTGAGAAAGGGTTTATGGCCTTCATTAGTTACAACACCTACTGAGAAAAATAGTTAGGGAGAGAGAGAAAAGACGAGGTGTGTTACCGTTCAGCGGTGGCAATGTTGTCAGAAGGGGAATCGGTGCAGGCGAATTGTACAACCGCTACAGCTACCTTTCTGCCACCGCCGTTATCCATCTCTCCCTATTTCTCTTCTCACCAATGAACTTTTCTCCGCCATCAGTGGTAAAGGTAAAGGCAAAGACTCTGATCAGAACAAGATATTTCTCGCTAAAACGGAAGGCAATCGCAAAGAACTCAGGAATTGTTTGAATGAAAGAAGAAAGAGGAAGGCAATCGCGAATCGCGGTCTGAATCTTACGTCGCGACGAAAGAGGAAGGCAATCGCGAATCGCGATCTGAATCTTACGTCGCGACGAAAGAGGAAGGCAATCTCGAGCTAAATCTGATCAGATCTGAAATTTGGGAAATAAATTCAAAAAAAGAAAAGTCGGTAGCGGAGGCATGTTTAAATACGAGAATATGACAGCTAGAAAGTTGGTAGCGGAAGTTGAAGACAATTGAACTGGGAATAGATAACCCAGTGGACAAACGGTGGACAAAAGCCAGTGGACAAGACCCTTTTCTCTATTTTTATGGCTGTTTTGGATTGAAATTAGTTCACTTGTTCTATACCATATTTTACAGTCAGCCTATTTTGCAACTTCTGCTATAATTAAATGATGCAACTTATTTGAGATCTTTTTACACATATTTGGACTTTTATGTCAACACTCTCAATTGGCAAAGTATCAAAATTTTACATGATGTCTAGCTTTAGTAAACAGTGATGCAAAGTAAAGGGGCAGTAAAAAAATGCAGTTTTCATAACTTTAAAAGTCCACCTTCAAAAATACCTAATAAATAACTCAAAAATCCCATAAATGTAAAATTTAGGTCTGTTTTGTTTGCTTTTATGTCTGATAGATCCAAATTATATACACATTTGATCTATTTTTCATCATGAAATAACGTCAAATATCTTGTATTTTAAATATAAAGTGAATAGAATACACCTAGAATCAAGTTACTGCGTTTGCTTCGCTTTACAATACGGGAAATGAAGGAAAACGAAGAAAAAGAGCCCAGTGCGGACGCATTGTAGCAGCCAGCCAAAAATGGAGCCTGAACTTAAAATGGCCACAACGTTTGACTCGTAACTCTGTTTTTCGCATATGATCACTTTTCGGAAAGCTAGTGAGAAGATCTACAACTTGAGAAACTAAAAAAATGAAATTTGGGATCCAGTGCGGACGCACTCAGTACTTAGACGAATTTTCAGCATCTCAGCACTTCACAGAAAAAAAAAGTCCGAGCCTAGTGAGGACGCACTCACCTCCAGTGCGGCTCGGGGCATCCGCACTGGACCGGCAGACAGCCAAAAAATGCGTTTTCAACAGTTTTCCTATTTCTGGCGCATTCGAGACGCGTTTTAATAGCCAAATTTAGACATGACAGTCTGGGAAACAATCCAAATATAGCACCCATTAACATCACCTTCTAGCCTCTAAATTGGACATGGTCTTTGGCTATAAAAGAGGGGGTTCTTTCCCATTCAAGGCATCACACACTTAGCGTAAAAATTATGCATCCAAGGAAAGCTTTTCAAGGACGGAGAAGAAGAAGATTCGAGCAAAAAGCCGACAAGATTGAGGGTTTTGATCCAAGAAAGGGTGTAATTATTTCTTTATTCTATTTTTTCTTATTTTTGCCAATCTTTGTAATGGATCTCTCCAAGAGGGAGTAGATCTCTCTCTAGAGGTTTAGGTCAATGCATGAACTTGTTTAATTATATTTTATTTGGATTTTAGTTTTTATGATGATTGTTTGATTTGATGTTAATTTCTGTGATTTATTCTTTATGAATTTCTTTAGTACTTGAATTATAGTTCATTTGGTTAGGTTTAGCGAATTGAAGTAGCTTTCAATCATGTTATATCATGTCTTTCCGCTTTAGTTTATTAAAATTCTAGCATTGGTCTAGGTAAGGAAAGTACTAATTGAAACAATAAACATATACCTTAGGTTTGGATTAGAAGCGACCGAACTTTGATATCTAAGCCGGAACTACAGAAATTAAGATTAGGGTTTGGTGAAGTATTAAATTGAAGTCAAAACCTAATTAGGACACCTTAGAATAAAAATTGATATATACTTTCAATTATGTGTATTAAAAATCTCTCTAGGTAGTGACAGCCCTAGAAATCGAGGAACATTAATCTGTTCACCCAAAGTATTTGTATCAATATTTGTTCCAAAGGCTAACACAAATTATAAACTAATTCTTAGCTTTCTTAGAATAAATATTGATGTTTGTTTTGGAGCATGTGTATTAAATATCCCACTAGGCAAGGTAAAACTCCTAGAGTTTGATGAACATTAAACCATCCACCCAAGATAATGGTGTCAATATTTATTCAAAGAACATCATAGGTTAGAAACCTCATCATAATCAAACATGAATTTAAACAACACCGAATATATAGAATTAGCAAGGAATTGTAGACCGAATACCCCTAGATCTCCTAAACTTGAAAACAACCCAACCTTTCTTTTCTTTATTTAATTTTCATTTATTGTTTAAAACTCCTTTCTTCCGGTTATTGAATCCAAACTTAGAATTATTAGAACAGAATCCCCCCAATTTACTTCATTTTGCACTTTACTTTCTCTTATTTTTCTGAAATTAATTGATAAAGTTTAAGCTAAGTATCTATCATACTCTCTATGGTTCGACACCCTAAGTACTACATTGATAGGTTGTGCGCTTGCAACAAACCTTTCTTTGAGTATTGAGGATAATAAATTTAAAGGCAAAAAGAGTATAGATAATTCCGTATATCAAAAATACTCATCAAGCTTTTTAGCTCCGTTGCCGGGGAGTATAGTTAAATACTAAGTTTTTACTTTATAAATTTATTTCAGATTTTTTTCTCACTCTTTGTTTTGGAAACTAACCTTAGTTCTTTTTCAGCATTCTATGAGCCTAGGGAGAACCCCTTTTCCCACAATTATAGAAGACGAAGAAGACGAAAATCAAAACATGGAAATCCCAATCGAAAACCCAGTTGAAAACCCAGTCGAACAACCTCACCGTGATGAAAAAATCTCACCATGACAGCAATGATTCTCGCGTGCGAGAATTAACCCCACCTAATAACGGGAGGCACAACAACAACAACAACAACGAAAATGAAAACAAAACGGCCGTAACCATCAACAAGGCCACCGCTTCGGTTTCATTTCTCATAGCCAAGATCCACGTGACATTAAGCCTTCTCTCATCCACCTACTTAGCCCAAATCAGTTCAGGGGAGCCCTAACGAAGATCCATACTCCCACTTGGCAGTTTTTGAAGAACACTGTGGCACTTTCGCTCGAGAAGGAGACGAGCTAGACAACCTCAAGCTCAAATGCTTCCACTTATCCCTCCGGGACAATGCAAGAACGTGACTAAGAACTGTCAACCATGACAACATCGAGACATGGGGCGACATGGAGAAGTTATTCTTAGAAAAATACTTCCCTCCATCCAAGACCCAACATTTCCGGACGAAGATCACAACATTCAAGCAAGCCGAGGGGGAGTCTCTAACCGAAGCATGGGATCGATTGACGGAGCTCCAATGCTTCATGGCTTGACATGTGGTTACTGTTTCAATTCTTCTATGCAGGTTGCACAATAGCCACCAAAACTCACTTGAACTCCGCCGCAGGGGGGAAGCATGTCACGAATGGATCTGGCACAAGCCATGGCGATCAACTAAAGGGAATGGACGGCCGAGCGAGCGGGACAAGCCCAAAACACACTAGGAATCATGAAGGTTGATGAGGTTACCGCC
Source organism: Carex rostrata (assembly GCF_964058835.1). Classification (NCBI taxonomy): domain Eukaryota; kingdom Viridiplantae; phylum Streptophyta; class Magnoliopsida; order Poales; family Cyperaceae; genus Carex; species Carex rostrata. The sequence continues at coordinate 2,350,868 of NC_135930.1, forward strand.
TTGAGAGCGGAAATGGAGGCCTTACAACACCAAATGGCACAAATGCAAAATGTCAAATCCGTGACGAAAAGGGCTCTATGCGGCATATGTGGAGAGGTGACTCATAACACCGCTGATTGCCAAGTCCTTATGGAAGGAGAGGATGTCGAGCAAGTAAACGTTATGTTTTATGATGAAGGTGATAAGAGGAATGACTCGATCTACAATAAGATTAGGCAAAATAATAATTTCAATTCAAATTCATACAACCCTAATACAACGTGGAACCATCCAAACTTCAAATGGAAGACCGAGAATGACAACTCTAACTAATTCCAAGATAATTCCAACCAATACCGGTCAAACCAAAACTCCTACCAAGGTCCTTCCCAAACTTCTAAATTAGAAAAGATGATAAAAGGCCTTGTACTATCTCAAAACGAATATATCAACTACCAAAGAAACACCAATACCAACTTTGAGGAAAACTTTAGGGAGTTGAAACAAAAATTTGAGTTTTTGGATACTAAGACGAAGATGCTAGAGACACAAATAACACAACAAGCTGCATCAACCTCTCGTCAACAAGGGACGCTCCCAGGCAAAGCCAACATCAATCCGAGGGAGTACGCGAATGCCATAACCTTGAGGAGCGACACGGAATACCAAGGACCAAAGATGCTGAGCATAGAAGAGCAACAACAACCACCAAATGAGACACAACCACCTCCAGCTCCTCTAAATACGGACGCACCGGCATCAGAAAAATCTCAAGAACCGGGTAATTCCAACTCAACCAAGGTAAAACCTATTGAAACTCCTAAGTATATTCCACCACATAGGTTTATACCATTTCCTCAAAGGTTAGTGAAGAATAAACTTGACCAACAGTTTACCGAATCCGTAGAACAAAAAAAAGCGCACAATGGAGGAAAGTGAACATGTGATATTAGATGAAAAATGTAGTGCAATCTTTTATACCAATTTACCTCCCAAAATGAAAGATCCAGGTAATTTTTCGATACCTTTCTCTATAAACACAACTATGATTGAAAATGCAATGTGTGATTTAGGGGCAAGTGTCAGTCTCATGCCTAAATCAGTTTATGACAAACTTGAGTCGGGTACTTTAGAACCAACCAATATGACACTAACTCTTGCTGACGAGATGACACAATCTCCACTTGGTATCTTGAAAAATATGGTTGTCAAAATTGGTAAGATTAAAATTCCTGTCGATTTTGTTGTCATTGAAATAGATGATCATTCGACCGTTCTCTTAGGTCGAGCTTTCTTAGCAATGGTAGGTGCAAACATCAAAGTCAAAGAGGGAGAGCTTTCTTTCTCCGTTGGGAAGAAGAAAGAAAAAAATTATTTTCATAAGCCATTGATACCTCCTAATAAAAATTCAGTTTGCATGATAGAAATTTCACAGGTTAATAGAAAATTTGTGCAAAAGAAGTCGGTGGCAACATCTGAAACTGACAAACCTCGAGAAGTCGACAAGACAAAACAAGCTTGGCTTCCAAAAGAAAAATCCCTAAAATTGATGAAAAAATTCAAAAACAGGAGCAAGAAGCAAAAACAAACCTCGACAAAATCAACACAAAACCGAGCAATGGGAAGGCCGCCCTCCCGATCCTCCACCCAAGCATTGAGGCCGCGCGCACCACTACCACCTTCTGCCAATAGAGTAGTTCATGTTTCTTCCTATTTACTTTTGTTTATTTTTACGCATTGGGGACAATGCTTAATTTAAGCTTGGGGGATGGGTATAAATTGTATCTTTACATGCATGTTTATTTGTTTTCAGTTTTTAAAAAAATTTAGGATTTATAACCTTGATTTTTACTTGACCATGAGTAGGATTTGTGATTTTAAACTTAATTGCTTGAGATTGCTAATTTGTCAAGATGTTTTACGAGGTTATGAAAAATAGAGTCTTGCATAATTAGACTTAATTGTTTGAAAATACATAAAGTATAAAATCTTGTTTTAATTTTTGTTTTAAAAGTTGGCAAAAATAAAACTTTTCATAAATTTGAGTGATTGTCAAAAAAATTAGAAATTTTGATGCAAATTTTAACAAGTTTTTAGTAATACCCTTGGAATAATTGAAAATAACCACATAATTTGGCGAAAAACTTTGTGGAAATAAAGATTTAAAAAAAATGAAAACTTAGGGATTTAAATTTCTTTTCAAAATTGCGGCTTATATGCGAAAAATGAATTTAGAAAGACCGGGATATCCATAGGTATGAATTAATGCCTAAGGATGTGTGTATTTATGATATTTTGCAAAAATGTTGAAAAATAGTAAAATTGAAATTTTTTTACAAATAAAATAAAATTCCGCTTGCTTATGTTACGGCGACATGACGTATTTGTAGCAATGAATCATTGACACTTTGCTCTGCTAGTTTCTCAATAAAGTGACCGGGTTCGCACTAAACATGTGAGTTCGTGTCATGGAAGGGTTGAACCAAGAGCATGCAAAAGCACTTTTGAATTAAAACGGTTGGGTATGGATTAGCTACCTATACCTAGCTGGTTTTGTTCTAAGAATAAAGATTTATAGTGTCATAAAATAAAAGCAACAAAAGAAAAAGAATTTTGCAAATATCAACATACGAAGTCCGCGACTTTCTAACCTAAACTTGATCCAAGCTTGGGGGATTTTTAAAAGAATTTTCACAAATAAGAATGCATTTTTTGTAACAAATTTAGATATCCAAAGTTTACAAATTCTAAGTCCTTGTCACACCCCGAGACAACCCGCCACGTATTTCTACGTAAGGCGTATTCACATCACATACATTATCAATAACAATATAAATAAAGCCACATTTATTTCATAAGCAAAAGAGTTTTCACAAACGATCGTGGCAGACATGGCTAGTAACACAGACACTGCCATGCCTGCTCAATGTATCAATATAGAATTGTGGAAAAGAAATATAAAAAGTAAACAACATGTGGCACTTTATTAATCATAAGCCTTCCCGCTTAGTCTCACTCTTGTCCTTGCTCGAATCCTTCTGCGTCATTACCTGGAACCCACATAAAAGTGGAACGGGTGAGAGATCGAACCTTCTCTCAGTGCGGGATTTAGTTCCAGCCTAGAGCTTATAAAACATTTACTTATATTCACAAATATGAAAATACATAAATAAAATGCGTATGCTTCTTCCAATGCAATGTATATCCTATTGTTACCTCATTCATTTACTTTCATTTATTTAAAGAAAAATCCGTTAATCTTGTTCGTTTGCCTCACTAGACGGTGAATTCATATGCCGCTAGGTCTTGGCGTGATAGGACCGCTTCCGCCTACAATCACGTCCGTGAAAGGACCGCTTGCGCCTACGATCACGTCCGTGAAGGGACCGCGTCAGCCTACAATCACATCCGTGACAGGACCGCTTTCGCCTACAGTCACGTTAACGAGGGGTCCAGTCGAAACTAAACCCAATGTATACATCCCAATATGCAAGCATATTGGCCCCTGTTCAATTACCATATTCGTTCTTTTTCAAAAAAAAACACCTTTATTCAATCACACAGTTCATGCCATGCTCAACACATCCTATTCATGCAAGTCCATTAGTCAATATATGAATCCTATCATTTCATGCAAGTTATTTGTGTCTACTCAAGTCATACGAATGGTTCGACAACAACATGCATAAATTCAACTAATGCAATAATAATAAACAATTGAATGACAATAGGAAAGTAAAATAGTTTTATAAAGTCTAGGAAACCCGCACCTCTTATTGTAGTAATTTATTCGTTCTTCCACTCTTCTAATACTTCAAGATTCAAACCTAAATTACATAAACATGATTATATTTAACATCGCTTGACAACACTTGTCTATAATACTTAATATGTTTTGCCAGTTACAACCTACTTAACAATCCGTTTTAAAATCAGAGATGAAAAGGCAAATAAAGACTTGACATATATGCATCATAACTTTATTTAACCAAGTCCTTTAAAATATAGCTATTTAATAAGTGCGATTATATTCTCTTTGTTGAAAATAATTAGAGTACATAGTAAAAATTAATATGGTTACATTAAATCTTCAACAAAGATTTAAAAGTCACTGAATAATGGTAAAGTATAAAGATAATTAAAATATATGAGAACTAAGATAGATTTTTATATACTTTAAAACAAAAATAAACCTATTGTTTGATATTATTTAAAAGGTATAATAATATGAAGAGGGTAGTAAAGTAAAGATAGGTTCAATATATAGATATAAAACATAAACATGAATAATAGAAGGAGCTTTGGCGTATGATCGATGTTAACAACTAACAAATCTTTACCACTAAGTTTATAATATAATAACGTCATCTAAACAAGTACTCATCGGACAATGGTTAAATAATGAACTTTTGATATGGGTTTACCTTGAGAGCAAGGCACATGGGAGAAAAGATAAGGGTGGTGCATGGACCGTGGTGGCTGCCGGTGGTCAGCTTCTTTGGCGGTGGCTGGTGGTGCAGGGGGGCAGTGCACGACGTGCAGCAGCGACGGATGTTCTTATTCTTACAGCTCCTTGTGCATCTCGGGCAGCTGGGGTTCTAGGCAGAGAAGGACAAAGAGAGAGAGAGGACAGGTGAGGGGCTGTTAGGGTTATCATGCTAGAGGGTAGTAAGGGGCTATTATAGAGAGGGATCTGGCGTTAGGTTGTTAGCTGGCGAAGGAGTGCAGGTCATGTAGGCGGGAAAACAAAGGAGGAAAGACCAAATTTTAAGGAAGGAGAATTAAAGAAAATAATCTTCTTCTTTTTTTTGTTTGAAATGAAGATGGAAAGTTTTAATGTTTGATGCATATGAGATGGAATCACAGTTCTTTGTGTTGCTGTTCTTTTTTTCTTTTGTTTTATTTAATTTTGAGAGATGCTAATTTCATTGTCAGCAGTTAGATAGGTGATGAAATCTTTTCAAAATTACACGTATAGTAAGTATATTAGGAGAATTTGATATGAGCAGAAGCATAATATGTACATATCGATTATACACATATTGACACTTGTATGTTTAAAATATGGAAAAGCACAAAACATAAAAGTCGTTGGTCTCCTTGTTAGATTTCTATATATTTCAATTCTGTATACTATATTGGACAACATTATTTTCTATATATATTTATTTATTGTGAAAAAGTTATGAGAAATATACTCCCAATCATCCGTTATTATTTTTCAGAATATTTCAGCGCGTAAATATATATTCTACTTAGGTACAATATTTTGAACATAATGTCTTAGAATTTTGTAATATCATATAACGTAATATTTGTAGATCTTTATGTAAGCTTCTTAATAGTTATTTATTACGTTCCATGACATATGTCTCTTATCTATGCTTAATCATATATATTTATATAAAGTATAAATATTATTTGTTCCTGGAATTATTTCGATAAGAAAATACAACTAATCAACGATCAAGGAATATTACATTCTTTCCCCCTTAAAAAGAATTTTGTCCTCAAAATTTGAACACTAAATAGGATAATAAAAATAATAATAATAATAATCAACGTGATGGAATATTACAGTCCTTAAGGAAATGAAAGTTAGAGTAATCAAATTGTGGGGTGAATCAAGATTAACGAAGGGTTGTACTTTATATTTGTAGAAAATTTACATTGAGATTTTTAAATTTTGGCAAGATCATACAAATTTTTCGAAAATTTGAGAAATGTATACTTGATATGGAGTTAAATTAGAGATCGAATTGTGTTCCAAGTTTAGATGTTGCTTGAGGACAAGCAATGTTCAAGTTTAGGGGAATTTGATAGACCTAAATTATATACACATTCGATCTAATTTTCATCATGAAATAACATCAAATATCTTGTATTTTGAATATAAAGTGAATAGAATACATCTAGAATCAAGTTACTGCGTTTGCTTAGCTTTACAATGCAGGAAATGAAGAAAAATAGCCCATTGCGGATGCACTGTAGCAGCCAGCCAAAAATGGAGCCTGAACTTAAAATGGCCACAACTTTTGACTCGTAACTCTGTTTTAGACATATGACCACTTTTCGGAAAGCTAGTGAGAAGATCTACAACCTGAGAAACTAAAAAAAATAAAATTTGGAATCTAGTGCGGACGCACTTAGTACTTAGACGAATTTTCAGCATCTCAGCACTTCACAGAAAAAAAAAGTCCGAGCATGGTGCAGACGCACTCACCTCCAATGCGGCCCGAGGCATCCGCATTGGACCAGTAGACAGCCAAAAAACACATTTTCGACAGTTTTTCTATTTCTGGGGCATTCGGGACACGTTTTACAGCCAAATTTAGACATGACAATCTGGGAAACAATCCAAATATAGCACCAACTAACCCCACCTTCCAGCCTCTAAATTGGACATGGTCTTCTAGCCTATTCATGGCATCACGCACTTAGCGTAAAAATTAGACATGGTCTTCTAGATTGCAAGTCATGGTCAGGAAAATATCTAGATGCCTAAACCGTGTAACCAGTGCTATGGCATCCATGAACCTACGCCTCATGTCTCTAGGGCCACCTATGAATGATGACGGCAACACTATTCTTTGACCAATCATGTGTGCTCGACCTTCACCAGCAAAAATCTAATCGAGATGTTTCTATTTTTATGTACATGTCTACAACAAATTGTTGTAGCAACCTACCACCCAACAAAAGCAATTTTGTATCACTTCGTATCTAGAGTTTGTAGTTGTAATATTCTCTTGCTGAAACAGTATTTCTTCCTCTACGTCTAGAGACATCTGCATTCATGAAAAGAAAATTAAAAAAGTAACTAATATGGTAAATAAATTCAAAATTCAAAATTGCATGAATGATAATACTCGAAAGTACATGATAATGGATAATTCACCTTGCTCAGCTTCATCATCATAATCCATGCATTCCTCTGTAATAGAATCTATAGATATACCCACTCTAGGAATCTTTGGGTGCCAACCAACTACACCATTTGGTAAAAATATTGGATAAGCTAACGGATCATAACATCCAAAATAGTAATTCACAATTTTAGGACGGTCAGATTTCCCAAATACAACAATACTTCTTCGGAATGCACTGTTATCGCCATTGCCCTCAACCCAAACAGCAGCAACTTGGGATGAAGAAGGTTTATTATATACACGTTGATCAAGTTCTACAGAGGTATTTAAGGTGATTCCACAAGTATCAAGTGTTTGTAGCTCACCAAGGCTCCTAAACACTTTACTATATGGATTATTAGAAAGAATAACTATAAGCTTTTTGACTATATTTCTATCAAGGTTTGGCATCCTTTGCACTCGATGATCCAGCTCTGATTCTGTGTCATAGAAATAGAGTTGTAGATACTCAGGTAACCTTCCTTCTCTAGGCACTAATAGATCGATGATGTGATATATCTAGCCATAAACACGAAAGTTATACACTCCGCCACAATTTGATTCCTCATTGGTCACACTGCCGCCATTATTAGTCTTGTTCTTTCTCTTTGCATCCTTCACACCGAAGGACGTGAATGAGAAGTGGGTATCGTAAGACCTTATTAAATGTCTAAAATCAACACCAATTCAGTCTCTAGTGGTGAATAGATAGTACAGTTCATTAGGGTCCTTGGAGCTCGGTAGCTTGGTTTTTCCATTCATGCAACAAAAGGTACGAAATTTTTACTGGAACTGTCTGGCCCCACAATATGTGCAGCAAGTTGGTGCCTTTAGTAACCTTGGCGTGGATGGCAACCCATGATATACAAAATCATAAGGGTCATATCCATTAGCACAATTGAATGAGGGATCAATTGAAGATGAATGGTTGTTGCACTCAACTTCTACAAAAAAATTTATCAAAAAAAATGGTGAATACAAATAAAAAAAGTGTTGTTAAGCATAAATGATTGTGACCTGTGAGATATTAAAACTAAACCTTCAGATCGAGAAGTGAAGATGGGTGCAACAATTTCCCTATTAATGTCATTTTGTGTGGTCACAGGTGGCATTGCGACTTGTTTGTACACCCCGAACATAAAAGTTAATTTGCTGCAACTACGTACTATTCAAAGATGTACATACAAATAAAAAAATTTATAAAAAATTGTCTTAAAAAAAATATATTACCGTGCAACGACTTAGTAGCATCATGCGGAGTTGATGAAGCTACATCTATTTGCAATGGAGTATCTAAAACTAATAAAATATTTGACCTCGCAAGAGCATTTGGTTTTGGATTATTGCTACTATCTCATGTTTTGAGTTACTTAGTTGCACGGTTTTTCATCAGAAGAGCTTGCTTCTTTTCCCAACTCATTTCTTGATATGCAGCCCTTTTCTTGTACCTTTTCATTTCATTCAATCTTATTTCTGTTATTACAAATAAAATAATAATATAAGTTTGCTTCCTTGAGAAATGTACATGGATTAGTGATAGAGAAAAAAATAGAAATAAATAAATTTTTGTAAACACCTGATGTTCTTGGAGTGGTTGAATAAGAATCCTCATTTCCATTAGTTATACTTTCTTGAACGTGCTTTCCTGTAAATTGTCTCGACATGGAACATAGGTAAGATGATTGAATAATGAGTGGTTCTCGTTAAAGGCATAAGCAAAAAAAATTGATACAAGAGTTCCAAAATTATTTTGTGTTCCAATACAAGAAAGGAGTAAAATGGAAATTACAGGGGGTCATTTTTTTGTTTTACCGCCATTTTCTTAATGTTCACAAACTCAGAAAATAAAATTGATAAATTGGGTAAGTGCACATGGCGCCATGGATGTTACCTAAAATAAGAGATTTTAAAATCATGTCATATGGATGTAATAAAGTCCAAAAGTACATATAGATATGGATGTAATAAAGTCCAAAACAAAAATATCTCAATAATATAGAGATGGTCATAATTAATTGTTCAATCTTGTCATATAAGTATATTGATTTATTTAATTTATTTCTTATGTGATTTTTTTTTTCAAGTGAAATTTGTACATATATTAAATTGAAAATTGAAATATTTTACAATGTTATAAAAAAAAAGCTATATATGGCCGTAATTGATTGTTCAACTTGTAGGTATTATTGATTTATTTTATTTCTTATCTGCGCCTACTTTGGAATTTAAAGAATCTAGAGATAATAAAACAGCAAAACATAATATAAACTATCCTCTCCTTTCATTTCTTGAAAAATTAAAAAGATGAGGGACTTGGTCGTAACTTTCCTCTATTCTACTGACAACCTCATGCCCTTTAACACATTTTTGGTAACTCTGTTTTTTTTCCTTTGCCTTAGCCCCAATTTTACCAGTGACTACTGTTGATTACTCCTTATTGTTAGATTTATCAGTGACTGTTGTTGGTTGCTCCCTTATTGTTAGATAAATATTTCAAATAAACATTTTGGCAATTTAATTAGGATCCTCCCTTATTGTTAGATAAATATTTCAAAATATATCATCACATCATGATGACTTGAATTAAGCTCTCTAAAGCAAAAAAATAATAAACATAAATTAAAGCAATTGGTATGATAGGAAAATTTCAGTTTTCTTGCATACTGGCACCAACAAGAGTGCTTTGACATGGACTTGAGAATTAGGCATCCAACAAAATTTGAGAGATATTCCGAAAAATGTAATTAATGAAATGATACAAATCTTGAAAACATGATTCAACAAATATGGAATTTATACTTAACAGTCACAAAATAAAAAGAAATGGGTCTGACATTTAAGAAAGCAAATTTGCAAATAAACCATTGTGTTTTTGTTATATTTTATTTTCTCTAAATTATGCAAACAACAACAATCTTTTTTTTTACTAAACAAATTGAAACACATAGTAAGTAACTTTGCTGAAACACTTTCTTAAATCAAGTAGAACTATTTATTACATCAAGGAGATACTTGGTTTCTTTTGCTAGATCAAGAGGGGTGGCATAGATGACACTGATCTCATGTGTAGATCGTGCAATTTGTCTTCTTCTATTATTTCCAACCATCACAAACATATTATATTTATTATAAGTAATTGATCGAAGACGCTCAAATATAACAACATGAGAATTATCGTAAAAACAAATACAAATAAAAATTGACAAACTGGAACTTAATATGGAAATATAGTTGAGAGTAGGCAAAAAAAAAACTAACTTTCTTAAAGAGCTTAAAGAGGAAATTTACCTTGCATCCCAACAATTTCTCGCCCACCTCATTAAAAATTGTGACATCATAACAACCAGTATGGTCTATAATCTCCATTTTAAATACATATCTAGAAAAGAAGAGTATTTAAGTTTGAATATCAGCACATCCAACATAGGCATATAAACATACTTATCAATAACCATGAAAATAAGTACCTGACACACCCTTCAGAATATAATTTCGCACACTTGCGACACCAATATTGTGAGTTCGGTGCCTCAAAGAGACCTGTCCTGCACCAGCCACACCCTGTATACCATAGGCTGTTGTGTTTATCATAATAAATTTGACTAATGATAACAACAACCTCATAAAAACCATACTGCACAAGATGAATGTGAGTTATTTGTCATTTGATAGAAAGTTACAAGTAAACAGTTAAAATTAGTTTTGAGTTTTGAATTGGTACCTTATTGATATTACAGTTAGAAAATTGTTTAAGCTCTTGAACTGTAATCCTTGTAGCACCAGTCAAATCAACAGCTACCATGTTGGCTCCACAAATGTTGCAGGAAGCTATCTCTTTATTTTTCAACTGATTTAGAATGTTTGAGGTCAAAGAAAGGAAATAATTAGCTAGTATATATGAAATTAAAATAGAAGGTTCAGCTCTTAATTAAAATGGAACGTTCTTCTCTTAATGTCTGATTGCAATTTAAGAGATACATTACCAGACCTAACACAACTACCTATATTTTTGCCACCGTTATGGCATTATGCCTTTACTTGATGAAAGCAAATCGAGTTTTATATGATACCTTGTCTTGAAATCTTGAACTTCATGGATTGGAGGATTGAAAAATACTCTACTATTATAGGAGCTGTAAAGAAGTAGATAATCTAAAAAAATAGAATAAGTAATCATCACCACCAAAGTTACTATTATAGGAGCACTCTAGTGGCGATTCTATATGGCAAGATAATAGGGCATTTACAACCCAAATACAACACTCCAATTGAAGGTGTTTGGAGCACTCTAGTAGTGTCTCCAGATGGCAAGATATCAGATCATTTACAACCCTAATACAACACTCCTATTGGAGGTGTTTCGAGCACTCTAGTAGTATCTCCATATGGCAAGATAATAGGGCATTTACAACCCTATTATAACACTCCAATTGAAGGTGCTTAAAGCACTCTAGTGGTGTCTCTATTTGGCAAGATAATATGGCATTTAAAACCCTAACACAACACTCCAATTGAAGGTATTTGGAGCACTATAGTAGTGTCTCCATGTGGCAAGATAATAGGGGATCTACGACCTTAATACAACACTCCAATTGAAGTTGCTTGGAGCGCTCTAGTGGTGTCTCCAGATGGCAAGATCAAAGGGTATTTACAACCCTAATACAACACTTCAATTGAAGGTGTTTGGAGCACTCCAATAGTGTCTATATATTACCAGATAATAAGGTATTTACAATTCTAATGTAACACTTCAATTGAAGGTGTTTCGAGCACTCTAGTCGTGTCTCTATATGCAAACATAATAGGCCATTTACAACCCTATTACAACATTCCAATTGAAGGTGTTTGGAGCACTTTAGTAGTGTCTCCAGCTAGCAAGATAATAGGGCATTTATAACCCTAGTACAATAATCAAATTGAAGGTGTTTGGAGCACTCTAGTGGTGTTTCTATATGGCAAGATAATAGGGCATTTACAACCCTAATCCAACAGTCCAATTTAAGGTGCTTGGAGCACTCTAGTTGTGTCTCTAGATGGAAAGATAATAGGACATTTACAATGCTAATACAACACTCCAATTGAAGTTGTTTGGGGTACTCCAGTAGTGTCTGTATTTGGCAAGATATTACAACCCTAATACAACAATCCAATTGAAGGTGCTTGGAGCACTCTAGTTGTATCTCCAGATGGCAAGATAATAGGGCATTTACAACCCTAATACAACACTCCAGGTGAAGGTGTTTGGGGTACTCCAATAGTGTCTCTATATGGCCAGATAATAGGGCATTTACAACCCTAATACAACACTCCAATTCAAGGTGTGTGGAGCTCTCTAGTAGTCTCTCCATATGCCAAGATAATTGGGGATTTACGACATTAATACAACACTCTAATTGAAGGTGCTTGGAGCACTCTAGTTGTGTCTCCAAATGGCAAGATAATAGGATATTTACATCCCTAATACAACACTCCAATCTAAGGTGTTTAGGGTACTCTTGTAGAGTCTCTCTATATGGCAAGATAATTGGGCATTTACAACCCTAATACAACACACCAATTGAAGGTGTTTGGAGCACTCTAGTAGTGTCTCTGTATAGATAGATAATAGGACATTTACATCCCTAATACAACACTCCAATTAAAGGTGTTTGGAGCACTCTAGTGTCTCCAGATGTCAGGATAACAGGACATTTACAACCCTAATACAACACTCCAATTGGATGTGTTTCGGACACTCTAGTGGTGTCTCCATATAGCAGGATATTAGGGCATTTACAACTCTAAATGCCCTTTTATCTTTCCATATAGAGACACCAGTAGAGTGCTCTAAACACCTTCAATTGAAGTGTTATATTAGGGTTGTAAATGCAGTATTATCTTGCCATATAGAGGTAGAGTGCTCTAAACACCTTCAATTGAAGTGTTATATTAGGGTTGTAAATGCAGTATTATCTTGCCATATAAAGACACTATTGGAGTGCTCTAAACACATTCAATTGAAGTGTTATATTAGGGTTGTAAATGCCATATTATCTTGCCATATAGAGGCACTATTGGAGTGCTCCTAACACCTTCAATTGAAGTGTTGTACTAGGGTTGTAAATGCCCTATTATCATGCCATCTGGAGACAAAACTGGAGTGCTCCAAACACCTTCAATTGGAGTGTTGTATTAATGACGTAAATCCCCTATTATCTTGGCATCTGGAGACACTACTAGAGAGCTCCACAAACCTTGAATTGGAGTGTTGTCTTAGGGTTGTAAATTCCCTATTATCTGGCCATATAGACACTACTGGAGCGCCCCAAACACCTTCAACAGGAGTGTTGTATTAGGTTGTAAATGTCATATTATGTTGCCATCTGGAGACACAACTATAGTGCTCCAAGAACCTTAAATTCCAGTGTTGTATTAAGGTTGTAAATCCCCTATTATCTTTCCATTTGGAGACACTACTGTAGTGCTCCAAACAAATTCAATTGGAGTGTTGTATTGGGTTGTAAATGCCCTATTATCTTCCCAAATAGAAACACCACAAGAGTGCTCTAAACACCATCAATTAGGGTATTATATTAGTGTTGTAAATGCCCTATTTATCTTACCATCTGGAGACAATACTAGAGTGCTCCACATACCTTCAATTGGAGTGTTGTATTAGGGTTGTAAATGCCTTATTATCTTTCCATATAGAGCCACCACTAGTTTGCTCTAAACACCTTCAATTGAAGTGTAATATTAGGGTTGTAAATGTCCTATTGTTTTGCCATATGTAGACACCACTAGAGTGTCCGAAACACGTTCAATTGGAGTGTTGTATTAGAATTGTAAAAGCCCTATTATCTTGCCAACTGGAGACACTCATTGAGTGCTCCAAACATGTTCAATTGGAGTGTTGTATTAGCATTGTAAGTGCCCTATTATCTTTCTATATAGAGACACCACTAGAACACTCTAAGCACCTTCAATTAAAGTGTTTTATTAGGGTTGTAAATACCGTATTATATTGCCATATAGGGACACTGCTGAAGTGCCCCAAACACCTTCAATTGGTGTGTTGTATAAGGGTTGTAAATGCCCTATTTTCATGCCTTGTAGAGACACCAATACAGTGCCATAAACACCTTCAATTGGAGTGTTGTATTAGCATTGTAAATGCCCTAATATCTTGTCATCCGGAGACACTACTAGAGTGCCCCAAACACCTCCTATTCGAGTGTTGTATTGGGGGTCGTAAATGCCCTAATATCTTGCCTTCTAAAGACACTGCTAGAGTGCTCCAGACACCGTCAATTGGAGTATGGTATTAGGGTTGTAAATGCCCTATTATATTTCCATATACACCACTAGAGTGCTCTAAAGACCTTCAATTGAAGTGTTGTATTAGGGTAGTAAATGTCCGATTATCTTGCCATCTGGAGACACTACTAGAGTGCCCCAAATACCTTTAACTGATATGTTATATTAGGGTTGTAAATGCCCTTTTATCTTTCCATATAGAGACACCAGTAGAGTGCTCTAAACACCTTCAATTGAAGTGTTATATTAGGGCTGTAAATGCAGTATTATCTTGCCATATAGAGACACTATTGGAGTGCTCTAAACACGTTCAATTGAAGTGTTATATTAGTGTTGTAAATGCCGTATTATCTTGCCATATAGAGGCAGTATTGGAGTGCTCCTAACACCTTCAATTGAAGTGTTGTACTAGGGTTGTAAATGCCCTATTATCATGCCATCTGGAGACAAAACTGGAGTGCTCCAAACACCTTCAATTGGAGTGTTGTATTAATGACGTAAATCCCCTATTATCTTGGCATCTGGAAACACTACTAGAGAGCTCCACAAACCTTGAATTGGAGTGTTGTCTTAGGGTTGTAAATTCCCTATTATCTGGCCATATAGACACTACTGGAGCGCCCCAAACACCTTCAACAGGAGTGTTGTATTAGGTTGTAAATGTCATATTATGTTGCCATCTGGAGACACAACTATAGTGCTCCAAGAACCTTAAATTCCAGTGTTGTATTAAGGTTGTAAATCCCCTATTATCTTTCCATTTGGAGACACTACTGTAGTGCTCCAAACAAATTCAATTGGAGTGTTGTATTGGGTTGTAAATGCCCTATTATCTTCCCAAATAGAAACACCACAAGAGTGCTCTAAACACCATCAATTAGGGTATTATATTAGTGTTGTAAATGCCCTATTTATCTTACCATCTGGAGACAATACTAGAGTGCTCCACATACCTTCAATTGGAGTGTTGTATTAGGGTTGTAAATGCCTTATTATCTTTCCATATAGAGCCACCACTAGTTTGCTCTAAACACCTTCAATTGAAGTGTAATATTAGGGTTGTAAATGTCCTATTGTTTTGCCATATGTAGACACCACTAGAGTGTCCGAAACACGTTCAATTGGAGTGTTGTATTAGAGTTGTAAAAGCCCTATTATCTTGCCAACTGGAGACACTCATTGAGTGCTCCAAACATGTTCAATTGGAGTGTTGTATTAGCATTGTAAGTGCCCTATTATCTTTCTATATAGAGACACCACTAGAACACTCTAAGCACCTTCAATTAAAGTGTTTTATTAGGGTTGTAAATACCGTATTATATTGCCATATAGGGACACTGCTGAAGTGCCCCAAACACCTTCAATTGGTGTGTTGTATAAGGGTTGTAAATGCCCTATTTTCATGCCTTGTAGAGACACCAATACAGTGCCATAAACACCTTCAATTGGAGTGTTGTATTAGCATTGTAAATGCCCTAATATCTTGTCATCCGGAGACACTACTAGAGTGCCCCAAACACCTCCTATTCGAGTGTTGTATTGGGGGTCGTAAATGCCCTAATATCTTGCCTTCTAAAGACACTGCTAGAGTGCTCCAGACACCGTCAATTGGAGTATGGTATTAGGGTTGTAAATGCCCTATTATATTTCCATATACACCACTAGAGTGCTCTAAAGACCTTCAATTGAAGTGTTGTATTAGGGTAGTAAATGTCCGATTATCTTGCCATCTGGAGACACTACTAGAGTGCCCCAAATACCTTTAACTGATATGTTATATTAGGGTTGTAAATGCCCTTTTATCTTTCCATATAGAGACACCAGTAGAGTGCTCTAAACACCTTCAATTGAAGTGTTATATTAGGGCTGTAAATGCAGTATTATCTTGCCATATAGAGACACTATTGGAGTGCTCTAAACACGTTCAATTGAAGTGTTATATTAGTGTTGTAAATGCCGTATTATCTTGCCATATAGAGGCACTATTGGAGTGCTCCTAACACCTTCAATTGAAGTGTTGTACTAGGGTCGTAAATGCCCTATTATCATGTCATCTTGAGACAGAACTAGACTGCTCCAAGCACCTTCAATTGGAGTGTTGTATTAATGTCGTAACACTACTAGAGAGCTCCACAAATCTTGAATTGGAGTGTTGTCTTAGAGTTGTAAATTCCCTATTATCTGGCCATATGGAGACACTACTGGAGGGCCCCAAACACCTTCAACATGAGTGTTGTATTAGGGTTGTAAATGCTCTATTATCTTGCCATCTGGAGACACAACTAGAGTGCTCCAAGAACCTTAAATTGCAGTGTTGTATTAAGGTCGTAAATCCCCTATTATATTTCCATTTGGAGATACTACTGTAGTGCTCCAAACACTTTCAATTGGAGTGTTGTATTAGGGTTGTAAATGCCCTATTATCTTTCCATATAGAGCCACCAATAGTTTGCTCTAAACACCTTCAATTGAAGTGTAATATTAGTGTTGTAAATGCCCTATTTATCTTACCATCTGGAGACACTACTAGATTGCTCCACATACCTTCAATTGGAGTGTTGTATTAGGGTTGCAAATGGCTTATTATCTTTCCATATAGAGCCACAACTAGTTTGCTCTAAACACCTTCAATTGAAGTGTAATATTAGGGTTGTAAATGCCCTATTGTTTTGCCATATGTAGACACCACTAGAGTGTCCGAAACATCTTCAATTGGAGTGTTGTATTAGAGTTGTAAAAGCCCTATTATGTTGCCAACTGGAGACACTAATTGAGTGCTCCAAACATGTTCAATTGGAGTGTTGTATTAGGATTGTACGTGCCCTATTGTCTTTCTAACTGGAGACACTAATTAAGTGCACCAAACACCTTCAATTGGAGTGTTTTATTAGGGTTGTAAATGCCCTATTATCTTTCTATATAGAGACACCACTAGAGTGTTATAAACACCTTCAATTGAAGTGTTTTATTAGGGTTGTAAATTCCATATTAATATGTCATATATAGTTACTATTGAAGTGCTCCAAACACCTTCAATTGGAGTGTAGTTTTAGCTTTGTAAATGCCCTATTATCTTGCCATATAGAGATACTGCTGAACTGCCCCAAACAGCTTCAATTGGTGTGTTGTATTAGGGCTGTATATGCCCTATTTTCATGCCTTGTAGAGACACCACTACATTGCCCTAAACACCTTCAATTGGAGTGTTGTAGTAGCGTTGTAAATGCCCTACTGTCTTTCCATCCGGAGACACTACTAGAGTGCCCCAAACACCTCAAATTGGAGTGTTGTGTTAGGGTTGTAAATGTCCATTAATCTTGTCATCTAGAGACACTACTAGAGTGCTCCAAACACCTTCAATTGGAGTGTTGTATTAGGGTTGTAAACGCCTTATTATCTTTCCATATAGACCCACCACTAGTTTGCTCTAAACACCTTCAATTGAAGTGTAATATTAGGGTTGTAAATGCCCGGTTCTACCATATGTAGACACCACTAGAGTATCCGAAACTCCTTCAATTGGAGTGTTGTATTTGGGTTGTAAATGCCCTAATATCTTGCCATATGGAGACAATACTATAGTGCTTCAAACACCTCGAATTGAAGTGTTATAGGTTGCAAATGCCCTATTATCTTACCAACTAGAGACACTAATTGAGTAATCCAAACACCTTCAATTGCAGTGTTGTATTAGGGTTGTAAATTCCGTATTAATATGCCATATAGAGATACTATTGGAGTGCTCCAAACACCTTCAATTGGAGTGTAGTTTTAGCTTTGTAAATGCCCTATAATCTTTCCATATAGAGACACTGCTGAACTGCCCCAAACTGCTTCAATTGGTGTGTTGTATTAAGGTTGTAAATGCCCTATTTTCATGCCTTGTAGAGACACCACTACATTGCCCTGAACACCTTCAATTGGAGTGTTGTATTATCATTGTAAATGCCCTATTATCTTGCCATTCGGAGACACTACTAGAGTGCTCCAAACACCGCCAATTGGAGTGTTGTATTGGGGTTGCAAATGCCCTAATATCTTGCCATCTAGAGACACTACTAGAGTGCTCCAAACACCTTCAATTGGAGTATGGTATTATGGTTGAAAAATGCCCTAATATCTTGCCATCTAGAGACACTACTAGAGTGCTCCAAACACCTTCAATTGGAGTATGGTATTGTGGTTGAAAAATGCCCTATTATCTTTCCATATAGACACCACTAGAGTGCTCTAAACACCTTCAATTGAAGTGTTATATTAGGGTTGTAAATGCAGTATTATCTTGCCATATAAAGACACAACTAGATTGGTCCAAACACCTTCAATTGGAGTGTTGTATTGGTGTTATAAATGCCCAATTATCTTGCCATCTGGAGACACAACTATTGTGCTCCAAACACCTTCAATTGGAGTGTTGTATTAGTGTTGTAAATGTCATATTATCTTGCCAAATAGAGTCACCACTGGAATACCCAACCACCTTAAATTTGAGTGTTGTATTATGGTTGTAAATGCCCTATTATCTTGCCATCTGAAGACACAACTAGAGTACTCAAACCACCTTCAATAGGAGTTTTGTGTTAAAGTCGTAAATCCTCTATTATCATGCCATCTGGAGACACCACAAGGGAGCTTCAAACACGTTCAATTGGAGTGTTTTATTAGGGTTGTAAATGCCCTATTCTCTTGCCATGTGGAGACACAACTGGAGTGCTCTAAGCAACTTCAATTGGTGTGTTGTATTAAGGTCATAAATCCCCTATTATCATGCCATCTTTAGACACTACAAGTGTGCTCTAAACACCTTCAATTGGAATGTTGTATTAGGGTAGTAAATGACCTATTATCTGGCCATATAGAGACACTACTGGAGCGCCCCAAACAACTTCAACTGGAGTGTTGTATTAGGGTTGTAAATGCCCTATTATCTTGCTCTCTGGAGACACTACTGTAGTTCTCCAAACACCTTCAATTGGAGTGTTGTATTAGCGTTTTAAATGCCCTATTATCATCCCATATAGAAACACCACTAGAGTCTAAACACCTTTAATTTGATTGTTATGTTAGCATTGCAAATGCCCTACTATCTTCCCATATGGAGACACTACTAGAATGCTCAAAACACCTTCAATTGAAGTGTTGTATTAGGGTTGTAAATGCCCCATTTATCTTACCATCTGGAGACACTACTAGAGTGCTCCAAACACATTCAATTGGAGTGTTGTATTAGGGTTTTGAATGCTTTATTATCTTTCCATATAGATGCTCCAATTGAAGTGTTATACTAGGGTTGTAAATGCCCTATTCTTTTTCCATACGGAAACACCACTAGAGTGTCCAAACACCTTCAATTGGTGTGTTGTATTAGGGTTGTAAATGCTCAAATATCTTGGCATATGGAGACAGTACTACAGTTCCCTAAACACCTTCAATTGGAGTCTTGAATTAGCGTTGTAAATGCCCTATTATCTTGCCATCTGGAGACACAACTAGAGTACACGACACACCTTTAATTGGAGTGTTGTATTAGGGTTGTAAATGCCCTATTATCTGGCTATATAGAGACACTACCAGAGCGTCCCAAACACCATCAACTAGGGTATTGTATTTGGGTTGTAAATGACCTATCATCTTGCAATCTAGAGACCCAATGAGAGTGCTCTAAGCACCTTCATTTGCAGTGTTGTATTGTGGTCGTAAATCCCCTATTATCTTGCCATCTAAAGACAATACTGTAGCGTTCCAAACACCTTCAATTAGAGTGTTGGATTAGGGTAGTAAATGCACTTTTATCTTTCCATATAGAGACACCACTAGAGTGCTGTAAACACCTTCAATTGAAATCTTATATTAAGGTTGTAAATCCCGTATTATCTTGCCATATAGAGACACTATTGGAGTGCTCCAAACACCTTGAATTGAAGTGTTGTATTAGGGTTGTAAATGCCCTATTATCTTACCATCTGGAGTGCTCCAAACACCTTGAATTGAAGTGTTGTATTAGGGTTCTAAATGCCCTATTATCTTGCCATCTGGAGACACAACTAGAGTGGTCCAAACACCTTCAATTCGAGTGTTTTATTAGGGTTGTAATTGTCATATTATCTTGCCAAATAGAGACACCACTGGAGTACCCAAACACCTTCAATTGGAGTGTTTTATTTGCGTTATAAATGCCCTATTATCTTGCCATCTGGAGACACAACTAGAGTTCTCCATGCACCTTCAATTGGAGTGTTGTATTAAGGTCGTAAATCATGTATTATCAAGCCATCTGGAGACACTACAAGGGTATTCCAAACACCTTCAATTGGAGTGTTGTATTAGGGTTGTAAATACCCTATTTTCTTGCCATCTGGAGAGACAACTAGAGTGCTCCAAGCACCTTCAATTGGAGTGTTCTATTAAGGTCTCAAATGCCCTCTTATCTTGCGCTCTGGAGACATAACTAGAGTGCTCCAAACACCTTCAATTGGGGTGTTGTATTAGGGTTGTAAATGCCCTATTACCTTGTCATCTGGAGACACTACAATAGCGCTACAAACACATTCAATTACAGTGTTGTAAATGCCATATTAACTTGCCTTGTGGAGACACCACTAGCGTGCTCCAAGCACCTTCAACGGGTCTGTTGTATTAGGGAAGTAAATGCCATGTTATCTTGACAAATAGAGACACTACTGGAGTACCCCAAACACCATCAATTGGAGTGTTGTATTAGGAGTCCAACCATCTGGACACATAACTTGAGCGCTCCAAGCACCTTCAATTGGAGTGTTGTATTAACGTTGTAGATACCGTTTTATCTTGCAATTTGGAGACACAACTAGAGTGCTCCAAGCACCTTCAATTGGAGTGTTGTATTAGGGTTGTGAATGCTCTATTATCTTGCCAAATAGAGACGCTACTGGAGTGCCCCAAACACCTTCAACTGGAGTGTTGTATTAGTGTTGTAAATGCCCTATTATCTTGCCATCTGGAGACACAACTAGAGTGCTCCAAGCACCTTCAATTGGAGTGTTGTATTAAGGTCATAAATCTCCTATTATCTTGCCATCTGGAGACACAACTGGAGTGTTCCAAACACCTTCGATTGGAGTGCTGTATTAAAGTCTTAAATCTCGAATTATCTTGCCATCTAGAGACCCCACTAGGGTGCTCTAAACACCGTCAATTGGATAGTTGTATTAGGGTTGTAAATGCCCTATTATCTTTCCATATAGAGACACTACTGGAGTACCCCCAATCAACTTTAATTTGATTGTTGGATTAGGGTTGCAAATGCCCAATTATCTGGCCATATAGAGGCACTACTGGAGTGCCTCAAACACCTTCAACTCGATTGTTGTATTAGGGTTGTAAATGCCCTATTATGTTGCCAAATAGAGACACTACTGGAGTACCCCCAAACACCATCAATTGGAGTGTTGTATTAGGACTCCAACAATCTGGACACATAACTTGAGCGCACAAAGCACATTCAATTGGAGGGTTGTATTAACGTCGTAGATTCCCTATTATCCTGCAATTTGGAGACACAACTAGAGTGCTCCAAGCATCTTCAATTGAAGTGTTGTATGAGGGTTGTGAATGCTCTATTATCTTGCCAAATAGTGACGCTACTGGAGTACCCCAAACACCTTCAATCGGAGTGGTGTTTTATGGTTGTAAATCCCCTATTATCTTGCCATATATAGACACTACTTGAGTACCCCAAACATCTTCAATTGGAGTATTGTATTACGGTTGTAAATGCCCTATTATCTTGCCATATAGAGACTCCATTAGAGTGCTTTAAGCACCTTCAATTGGAGTGCAGCATTAGGGTCGTAAATGCCCTATTATCATGCTATCTGGAGACACTACTGGAGTGCCCCAAACACCTTCAACTAGAGTGTTGTATTAGTGCGGTCAATCTTCTATTATCTTGCCATATGGAGACACAACTAGAGTGTTCCAAACACCTTCAATTGGAGTGTTGTATTAAAGTCTTAAATCTCCTATTATTTTTCCATCTAGAGACCTCACTAGAGTGCTCCAAACACCGTCAACTGGATAGTTGTATTAGGATTGTAAATGCCTTATTATCTTTCTATATAGAGACATTACCGGAGTACCCCAATCAACTTCAATTGGAGTGTTGGATTAGGGTTGTAAATGCCCAATTATCAGGCCATATAGAGACACTACTGGAGTGCCTCAAACACCTTCAACTCAATTGTTGTATTGGGTTGTAAATGTCTTATTATCTTGTCATCAAGAGACACAACTAGAGTGCTCCAAGCACCAACAATTGGTGTGTTGCATTAAGGTCGTAAATCCCCTATTATCTTGCTATCTAGACACACAACTAGAGTGCTCCAAACACCATCAACTGGAGTGTAGTCTTAGGATTGTAAATGCCCTATTATCTTGCGAAATAGAGACACTACTGGAGTACCCAAAACACCTTCAATTGGAGTGTTGTTTTAGGGTTGTAAATGTCCTATTATCTTGCCATCTAGAGACACTAATAGAGTGCTCCCAACACGTTCAACTGGAGTGCTGTATTAGGGTTGTAAATGCCCTATTATCTTGCCATATAGAGACACTGTTGGAGTGCTCATCATCAATAGGAGTGCTGTATTAGGGTCGTAAATGCCCTATTATTTTACTATCTGGAGACACTACTGTTGTGCCCCAAACACCTTCAACTGGAGTCTTTTCTTAGAGTTGTAAATGCCCTATTATCTTTCCATATAGAGACACCACAAGAGTGCTCTAAACAACTTTAATTGAAGTGTTATATTAGGGTTGTAAATGCCCTATTCATGCCATCTTGAGACACTACTAGATTGCTCCATACACGTTCAACTGGAGTGTTGTATTAGGGTTGTAAATGAACTATTATCTTGCCATATAGAGACACCATTGGAGTGCTGTAAGCACCTTCAATTGGAGTGCTATATTATGGTCGTAAATGTGCCCTATTATCTTGTCATCTGGAAACACTACTGCAGTGCCCCAAACACCTCCAACTGGAGTGTTGTATTAGTGTTGTAAATGCCCTATTATCTTGTCATCTGGAGACACAACTAGAGTGCTCCAAGCACCTTCAATTGGAGTGTTGTATTAAGGTGGTAAATCTCCTAATATATTGCCATTTGGAGACACAACTAGAGTGTTCCAAACACCTTCAAATGGAGTCTTGTATTAAAGTCTTAAATCTCCAATTATCTTGCCATCTAGCGACCCCACTAGGGTGCTCCAAACACCTTCAACTGGATAGTTGTATTAGGATTGTAAATGCCTTATTATCTTTCTATGTAGAGACACTACCGGAGTACCCCAATCAACTTCCATTGGAGTATTGGATTAGGGTTGTAAATGTCCAATTATTTGGCCATATAGAGACACTACTAGAGTGACTCAAACACCTTCAACTCGATTGTTGTGTTAAGGTGGTGAATGCCCTATTGTCTTGTTATCAAGAGAAACAACTAGAGTGCTCCAAGCACCAACAATTCGAGTGTTGTATTAAGGTCGTAAATCCCCTATTATCTTGCCATCTAGAGACACTACTTGAGTATCCCCAACATCATCAATTGGAATGTTGTATTAGGGTTGTAAATGCCCTATTATCATGCCATATAGAGACACTACTGGAGTCCCCCAAATACCTTCAACTGGAGTGTTTTCTTAGAGTTGTAAATGCCCTATTATCTTTCCATATAGAGACACCACTAGAGTGATATAAACACCTTCAATTGGAGTGTCATATTAGGGTTGTAAATACCCAATTATGTTGCCATATCGAGACACCATTGGAGTGGTCACCTTCAATTGGAGTGTTGTATTATAGTCGAAAATGCTCTATTATCTTGCCATCTACTGCAGTGCCCCCAACACTTTCAACTGGAGTGTTTTCTTAGGGTTGTAAATGCCCTATTATCATGCCATATACAGACACTACTGGAGTCCCCCAAACACCTTCAACTGAAGTGTTTTCTTAAAGTTGTAAATGCCCTAATATCTTGCCTTCTAGAGACACTACTAGAGTGCCCCAAACACCTCAAAATGAAGTGTTGCATTAGGGTTGTAAAGGTCCTAGTATCTTCCCAAATAGAGTGCTTCAAACACTATCAATTGGATAGTTGGATTATGGTTGTAAATGCCCTATTATCTTCCCAAATAGAGAAACTACTGGAATGCCCTATTATCTTGTTATCTGGAGACACAACTAGAGTGCTCCAAGCACCATCAACTGGAGTGTGGTATTAGGATTGTAAATGCCCTATTATCTTGCCATATAGAGACACTACTGGAGTACCCCAAACACTTTCAATTGGAGTGTTGTTTTAGGGTTGTAAATCCCCTATTATCTTGCCATCTAGAGACACTACTTGAGTACCCCCAACATCTTCAATTGGAGTGTTGTATTAGGGTTATAAATGCCCTATTATCATGCCATATACAGACACTACTGGAGTCCCCCAAACACCTTCAACTGAAGTGTTTTCTTAGAGTTGTAATGCCCTAATATCTTGCCTTCTAGAGACACTACTAGAGTGCCCCAAACACCTCAAAATGAAGTGTTGCATTAGGGTTGTAAAGGTCCTATTATCCTGCAATCAAGAGACACCAATAGAGTGCTTCAAACACTATCAATTGGATAGTTGGATTATGGTTGTAAATGCCCTATTATCTTCCCAAATAGAGAAACTACTGGAATGCCCTATTATCTTGTCATCTGGAGACACAACTAGAGTGCTCCAAGCACCAACAATTGGAGTGTTATATTAAGGTCGTAAATCCCCTATTATCTTGCCATCTAGAGACACCACTAGAGTGCTCCAAACACGATCAACTGGAGTGTGTTATTAGGATTGTAAATGCCCTATTATCTTGTTATATAGAGACACCACAGGAGTGCTCCAAGCACCAACAATTGGAGTGTTATATTAAGGTCGTAAATCCCCTATTATCTTGCCATCTAGAGACACCACTAGAGTGCTCCAAAGACCATCAACTGGAGTGTGGTATTAGGATTGTAAATGCCCTATTATCGTGCTATATAGAGACACTACTGGAGTACCCAAAACACCTTCAATTGGAGTGTTATTTTAGAGTTGTAAATCCCCTATTATCTTGCCATATAGAGACACTACTTGAGTACCCCCAAGATCTTCGATTGGAATGTTGTATTAGGGTTGTAAATGTCCTATTCTCTTGCCATATAAATACAATACTGGAGTACCCCAAACACCTTCAATTGGAGTGTTGTATTAGGGTTGTAAATTCCGTATTATCTTGCCATCTAGAGACACTACTAGAGTGCTCTCAACACGTTCAACTGGAGTGTTGTATTAGGGTTGTAAATGCCCTATTATCTTGCCATATAGAGACACCATTGGAGTGCTTTATTATGGTAGTAAATGCCCTATTATGTTGCCGTCTGGACACACTACTGCAGTGCCCCCACACACCATCAACTGGAGTGTTGTATTAGTGTTGTAAATGCCCTATTATCTGGCCATCTGGAGACACAACTTGAGTGTTCCAAACATCTTCAATTGGAGTGTTGTATTAAAGTCTTAAATCTCCAATTATCTTGCCATCTAGAGACCCCACCGGAGTGCTCCAAACACCGTCAATTGGATAGTTGTATTAGTGTTGTAAATGACCTTTTATCTTTCCTTATAGAGACACTACCGGAGTACCCCCAATCAACTTTAATTGGAGAGTTATATTAAGGGAGTAAATCCCCTATTATCTTGCTATCTACAGACACAACTAGAGTGCTCCAAACACCATCAACTGGAGTGTGGTATTAGGATTGTAAATGCCCTATTATCTTGCCATATAGAGACACTACTGGAGTACCCCAAACACTTTCAATTGGAGTGTTGTTTTAGGGTTGTAAATCCCCTATTATCTTGCCATCTAGAGACACTACTTGAGTACCCCCAACATCTTCAATTGGAGTGTTGTATTAGGGTTGTAAATGCCCTATTATCATGCCATATACAGACACTACTGGAGTCCCCCAAACACCTTCAACTGATGTGTTTTCTTAGACTTGTAAATGCCCTATTATCTTTACATATAGAGACACCACTAGAGTGATCTAAACACCTTCAATTGGAGTGTCATATTAGGGTTGTAAATGCCCAATTATCTTGATATATCGAGACACCATTGGTGTGGTCACCTTCAATTGGAGTGTTGTATTATAGTCGAAAATGCCCTATTATCTTGCCATCTACTGCAGTGCCCCCAACACTTTCAACTGGTGTGTTTTCTTAGAGTTGTAAATGCCCTATTAACTTTCCGTATAGAGACACCACTAGAGTGCTCTAAACAACTTCAATTGAAGTGTTATATTAGGGTTGTCAATGCCCTATTATCTTGCCATCTGGAGAGACTACTACAGTGCTACAAGCACCTTCAATTGGAGTGTTGTATAACGGTTGTAAATGCCCTAATATCTTGCCATCTAGAGACACTGCTAGAGTGCCCCAAATACCTCAAAATGAAGTGTTGCATTAGGGTTATAAAGGTCCTATTATCTTGCCATCTAGAGACACCAACAGAGTGCTTCAAACACTGTCAATATCCTGGATAGTTGGATTATGGTTGTAAATGCCCTATTATCTTCCCAAATAGAGAAACTACTGGAATGCCCTATTATCTTGTCATCTGGAGACACAACAAGAGTGCTCCAAGCACCAACAATTGGAGTGTTATATTAAGGTCGTAAATCCCCTATTATCTTGCCATCTAGAGACACCACTGGAGTGCTCCAAACACCATCAACTGGAGTGTGGTATTAGGATTGTAAATGCCCTATTATCGTGCTATATAGAGACACTACTAGAGTACCCGAAACACCTTCAATTTGAGTGTTATTTTAGAGTTGTAAATCCCCTATTATATTGCCATATAGAGACACTACTTGAGTACCCCCAACATCTTCAATTGGAGTGTTGTATTAGGGTTGTAAATGTCCTATTATCTTGCCATATAGAATCAATACTGGAGTACCCCAAACACCTTCAATTGGAGTGTTGTATTAGGGCTGTAAATGCCCTATTATCTTGCCATCTAGAGACATTACTAGAGTGCTCCCTACACGTTCAATTGGAGTGTTGTATTACGGTTGTAAATGTCCTATTATCTTGCAATATAGAGACACCATTGGAGTGCTTTGTTATGGTCGTAAATGCTCTATTATCTTGCCATCTGGAGACACTACTGCAGTGCCCAATCACCTTCAAGTGGAGTGTTGTATTAGTGTTGTAAATGCCCTATTATCTGGCCATCTGGAGACAGAACTAGAGTGCTCCAAGCACCTTCAATTGGAGTGTTGTATTAAGGTCGTAAATCTCCAATTATCTTACCATCTGGAGACACAACTTTAGTGTTCCAAACATCTTCAATTAGAGTGTTGTATTAAAGTCTTAAATCTCAAATTATCTTGCCATCTAGAGACCCCACTGGAGTGCTCCAAACACCGTCAATTGGATAGTTGTATTAGTGTTGTAAATGCTCTATTATCTTTCCTTATAGAGACACTACCGGAGTACCCCCCCCCCAATCAACTTTAATTGGAGAGTTATATTAAGGTCGTAAATCCCCTATTATCTTGTCATCTAGAGACACCACTAGAGTGCTCCAAACACCATCAACTGGAGTGTGGTATTAGGATTATAAATACCCTATTATCTTGCCATATAGAGACATCACTGGAGTGCTCCAACCACCAACAATTGGAGTGTCATATTAAGGTCGTAAATCTCCTATTATCTTGCCACCTACAGACACAACTAGAGTGCTCCAAACACCATCAACTGGAGTGTGGTATTAGGATTGTAAATGCCCTATTATCTTGCCATATAGAGACACAACTGGAGTGCCCCAAACACCTTCAATTGGAGTGCTGTATTAGGGTTGTAAATCCCCTATTATCTTGCCATCCGGAGACACAACTAGAGTGCTCCAAACACCTTCAATTGGTGTGCTGTATTAAAGTCTTAAATACCCTATTATCTTGCCATCTGGAGAGACAACTGGAGTGCCCCAAACACCTTCAACTGGAGTATTGTATTTGTGTTGTAAATGCCCTATTATCTTGCCATATAGAGACACCACTAGAGTGCTCCAAACACCATCAACTGGAGTGTGGTATTAGGATTGTAAATGCCCTATTATCTTGCCATATAGGGACACTACTGGAGTACCCGAAAAACCTTCAATTAGAGTGTTGTTTTAGGGTTGTAAATCCCCTATTTTCTTGCCATATAGAGACACTACTGGAGTACCCCAAACACCTTCAATTGGAGTGTTGTATTAGGGTTGTAAATGGTATCTTGCTATCTAGAGACACTACTAGAGTGCTCCCAACACGTTCAACTGGAGTATTGTATTAGGGTTGTAAATGCTCTATTAGCTTGCTATATAGAGACACCGTTGGAGTGCTCTAAGCACCATCAATCGGAGTGCTGTATTAGGGTCGTAAATGCCATATTATCTTGCCTTCTGGAGACACAACTGCCGTGCCCCAAACACCTTCAACTGGAGTGTTGTATTAGTGTTGTCAATGCCCTATTATCTTGCCATCTGGAGACACAACTAACCTCATATTTTGATGATCACAGAAGGATGCTGCCCCTGATCATGAATTTCGATTTGAAAAAGATGCATTTAAGAAGGACACAATCGAGACTGACGGTCCTCCTCGACGCTTGAGCAGACAAGAATTGTTCGATCGGGTCTCTTTGTTGCAGCAAGTCACATTTGACACCAAAAATAAGGAGAACATTTCTGGTTTTGGTGAGACGCATAATTGGAAGAAGAGAAGTATATTTTGGGAGTTGCCATATTGGAAAGATCATCTAGTACGACACCACATAGATGTTATGCATCTAGAAATGAATTTCTTTAAAAATATATTATTCACGTTACTCGATGTTCCAGAATGGTGGGTCTGTGGAAAACACCCCACATTTGACCGAGTTCTTTCAAGAAGATGGTCGGCCAACCGAATTTGTAGTGCGTGCTGCAGATGAACTGAATGACCGAAGTCTCTTCGTTGATGGGGCTGTTCCTGAGATTGTAGAAGAACAAGAATTACAAGGAAATAATCAAGAAAATAGTAGCAAAAAAAGGAAAAAGAAAGAAAGAACGTAAATTGGAACATTAGGTTAATATCTTTCGTATCACTTATTTTCTATCATCTTTCGTTTTACTTATTTTCTATCATATTTCGTATTAAGTTACAGCAATCTTTATATTTACTTGATTTTTTTCAATTCGCTTGAGTGAAACTAATTGATTTTTATTATCTCACCTCTAGATATGGCATCGAGTAGAAAGGGAAAGGGAAAGGCACCGGCGGAAGACAAAGGAGAGTCTAGTGAGAGAAATGTTCGACGTCGAAATGCATACAAAGCGTCGCATTAAGATCCGAGTTTGCGACCAGTGCTTCGGTTGGCAGGTTTCAAGTAGTATTCAATTTTTTTGTATGTTGTAATTATGCTTTAATTGTAGTGATCATAATAATTATTTCTATTTGCAGGACTTTTGTTGCTGGGGACCCGGAGAAGACGAAGGATGTCGCCAAAATTATTTCGCAGGAAGTATGAAATAATTATCCTGGCCCGTACTACAGATACATGGATTTCCCCAAGGATAATAAGGATATTATCTAGGAATATTTTTTGGTAAGTAAAATTTTTTGAAACAAAACCTCTAATAATTACTTGTTTTTTTTTTAAGCTATTAGGGTCGTAAATGCACTATTATATTGCCATCTGGAGACACTGTTGGAGTGCCCCAAACACCTTCAATTGGAGTGTTGTATTAGGGTTGTAAATGCCTTATTATCTTGCCATCTAGAGACACAACTAAAGTGCTCCAAGCACCTTCAATTGGAGCGTTGTATTTAGGTCATAAATCCCCTGTTATCTTGCCATTGGGAGACACAACTATAGTGCTCAAAGCACCTACAATTGGAGTGTTGTTTTAAGGTCGTAAATCCCCTATTATCTTGCCATCCGGAGACATTATTAGAGTGCTCCAAACACCTTCAACTGGAGTGTTATATTAGGGTTGTAATCCCCTATTATCTTGCCATATAGAGACAACACTAGAGTGCTCTAAGCACCTTCAATTGGAGTGTTGTATTTGGGTCGTAAATGCCTTATTATCTTGCCATCTAGAGACACTACAGGAGTGCCCCAAACACCTTCAACTGGAGTGTTGCATTAGGGTTGTAAATCCCCTATTATCTTGCCATCTGGAGACACAATTAGAGTGCTCCAAGCACCTTCAATTGGAGTGTTGTATTAATGTCGTAAATCTCTTATTATCTTGCCATCTTGAGACACAACTAGAGTGTTCCAAACACCTTCAATTGGAGTGTTGTTTTAGGGTTGTAAATGCCCTATTATCTTTTCATATAGAGACACTACTGGATTGCCCCAAACACCTTTAGTTGTTGTATTAAGGTCGTAAATCCCCTATTATCTTGCCATGTGGAGACACTACTAGAGTGCTCCAAACACCTTCAATTGGAGTGTTGTATTTGGGTTGTAGATGCCATATTATCTAACTATATAGAGACACCACTAGAGTGCCCTAAACACATTCAATTGGAATGTTATATTAGGGTTGTAAATGCCCTATTATCTTGCTATCTGGAGACACTATTAGAGTGCTCCAAACACCTCCAATTGGAGTGTTGTATTAGGGTGGTAAATGTCCTAATATCTTGCCATCTAGAGACAGTACTAGAGTGCTCTAAACACCTTCAATTGGAGTATTGTATTAGGGTTGTAAATGCCCTATTATCTTGCCATATAGAGACACCACTAGAGTGCTCTAAAAACCTTCTATTGGAGTGTTGTTTTAGGGTTGTGAATGCCCTATTATCTTTTCATATAGAGACACTATTGGAGTGCCACAAACACCTTTTGTTGGAGTGTTGTATTAGGGTTGTAAATATGCTATTATTTTGCCTTGTGGAGACACAACTAGAGTGCTCCAAGCACCTTCAATTGGATTGTTGTATTAAGGTCGTAAATCCCTTATTTTCTTGCCATCAGGAGACACTACTAGAATGCCCCTAGCCACGTTCAATTA
This sequence comes from Carex rostrata, assembly GCF_964058835.1. Classification (NCBI taxonomy): domain Eukaryota; kingdom Viridiplantae; phylum Streptophyta; class Magnoliopsida; order Poales; family Cyperaceae; genus Carex; species Carex rostrata. The sequence goes on from NC_135930.1 coordinate 2,382,172, forward strand.
GAGTGTTGTATTTGGGTTGTAAATGCCATATTATCTTGCCACTAGAGTGCTCTAAACACCTTCAATTGGAATTTTAGATTAGGGTTGCAAATGCCCTATTATCTTGTCATATGGAGACACTACTATAGTGCTCCAAACACCTCGAATTGGAGTGTTGTATTAGGGTTGTAAATGCCCTAATATCTTGCCATCTGGAGACACAACTAGAGTGCTTCAAACACTTTCAATTTGAGTGTTGTATTAGAAATGTAAGTGTGCTAATATCTTGTTATATAGAGACACTACAAACCCATTAAGTTCACCAATTTAGTATCTCTTCTCACAGGTACCGCATTTACTTGATTTAATTTTTACTGAGCAATTTTAATTCGGACATGTCTTGGATACGGGGTCTTTAAGATTTGCCATTTAAGTTAGATTATTTATAATTTCCCCTTTCATCAAGATTTAATGGTTCTGATCACGTCTAATTATGTACCATATATACTGTGATTAGACCAATTCATGTGTCGTATTAATTTTTCGAAAGATGATCATGTCATCCAAATAACACACATGTCGTGCCATAATGTATCCAATCACAAGATAACTTTTTAAATCATTACGAATAAATGGGAACTATTTATTTTCCTGTACTGCAAAGTACAAATTAATAATCATTAATGACTTTTGTACTTGTCAATCAAATAGACTTCTTATCTAGAAAAAAAGTATAAAACACGAACATATGTAATAGACGGAGCCAACTCCGCTGCTCTTCAAATAGGAGAGCAGAATTATATTATTTCAAATCCGACTATTCATCTATATTGAGAAATTCATGCACGAATGAAATCAACAGTTAGATTTTGAATAGTAGAGTCTTACTCTCCTATTTGAAGAGCAGCAGAGTGGCATCCGTAATAGACATCACATGATATGACCAATGACAGAGTTGTTAATTAATTCCAAAATATACATCCCTTTCAAACAGTTGCGAATTGTTTATTTTTGCATTAAATACCACGTCGCCGCCCATGCATGGCAAATTAAGGATAACTACCACCCAAAAAGCCCAAGAGAGAACAATACTAGAAATTTAACTACCTTGTATAGTGGGTCAGAATTTTACAAGAATAATTGAAATTCGGTAGAGACAATATTAATGAGAAAAATAAAGTATAAATTTAGTAAGATAAATTTCTAAAGGGACATATTTATTAATCTATTAATCAATTCAAGTAAATTTAAGAGGGTATCTACCGTAAAACTTTTAAAGCTAATTGAAAAAAATATACATAAAAAATATAATTTTGGCACATGGGGGCTAGCCATAAAATTGAAAGGGTTGATCTCCAATTATACGATTTATACAGAAAATACTCATGATTTATAATTAAATGCACGATCGCTTCATAACAGTTCAAATCATATAATTAAATGCACAAAATCTATATAATTATATAGACCATCTAGTTTACAATCAACGATTAACATTTGTCTGAGACTCTAATGAAATCTATATAATTATAGAGGACTTGAATTATTCAATGAATTAATGCTCTAATTTTTTTAACACCCTCAAAATCACGAACAATATATTTTTTTTCAAGAAGTATATATAAAGGCTCACATTTTCCTCATCATATATGTTATACTCCAGATTCTAAATGGCAAGCTATAACTACGCATAAGCTGTGGTATGGTGCTATTAGTTGTTTTCCTTCCATCATAATTTTAAATAGCTAACTATAGTTGCGCTATAACTTTTTCGGACCATAAAAGAGATAACGCGATAATCACTATTTAGAACCTTATAACTTCCAGGTTAAAGTATTAGTTGATATTTAAAGAACGCATTTTATGTACAGATTTTTCATTTCACATACAATTTTATTGATATTTATTATATAAACAAGTCTTACAAGTACATAATGGGTCTAAATCATGGTAGGGTATTATACAAGAAAAGCCACATATCATGATGATTTAGACCCACCAAGATAACGTATCAATTATAGAGGTACATGATTGGCCTAAATCATGATATATGCTAGCAGCCAATACTATAGAGGATAACTAATAAATTTAAATTACCTATGATTATTTTTTTATTTATACATATAGTTGTATAATAATATTATTATAGTTAGATTGATTTATATTACATTTCATGTATTATTTTATTAGTAATACATAATAAAATTAATTAATTTATATCTTTTAAAATAACGGGATAAGAATTATAAATGGGATAAAAAAATATAATTTTTAATATTTTTATATTAAGTACATGATTTGTTTAAGATATAATTATTTGTTATATTTTTTGGATTTAAATAATTATATATTCTATCAATTTATTACCTAATTATTGTTATATTTCTTTACCTGTTATCTTATTGGATAAGCACAGGGTGAGAGTATGCTAATATTTAATTGGTAAGGGAAGGATATGGGTAAAACTTATTTTAAGCAGTTATGGGATATGTGTAAAACTTATTTTAAGCAATTATGAGTATGAAAATGCCTCTACCCAACCTGTAATGTACAAATTGACACCTCTATATTTTGTGATTTATTTTTCCTCAATTCAGACAATAAAATTTATTTCTTGTTCTCAAGTTCAGATTCATCAATATATATGTGTAAGACTAATTTTAAGTGGGTATACCTGCATCCAACCCGCACTGTACCATTGACACCCCTAATCATGCATGAGATCTGAACCTGGCATATGCATCCCTTCTCTCTCTACCTCACCAAAATTACTATTCACTATAATTGCGAGATAGAATGATATCTCAACCGTTTTTTTATTGTTGTATTAATCTAAAGCGGACCCTTAAAAAAAAAGACTTAAATTTTCAATCGCTTGACCCAAAATTCATTCTATCTATGACTTACAAATTTCTTCCTAATTGAACCAGAAACATATATACACCATACAATCTAGCATGAAAATAATTAAAGCAACAATATCCTTACCTTGTAATTGTCAAATATAAAGCAACGTACACGGAGATTAGTTCAATCTATAGTCACATCGTACCTACTACGTACATTCCTATTTTGGATTGTTAAAATCAGTGTTGTAAACAATGTTACGTGGTTATCGGACAGCCATGGTACTGCCAAGCGATTAATCGGAAATAATTAGAAATAATCGGTCATAGTCAGAAATAATCGGTCGATTAATCGGAAAAATCCGTAACGGTTTGGTCACCACGAACAACTAATCAGCCGATTAATCGGCCTAAACGGATGTTTTTTACAACACTCGTTAACCTTGTCCTTGCGTTTATATACACGCTATATTGTATTTGTGAGCGCCACAGAAAATCTTGAGAGTCATTACAGTTACAGGATAGAATCATAGAATGACATATCAAATTTCCAACAGTTTTTTGAATATTGCATTAATTAATCTCAAGCAGACCTTAATAAATAGACTGAAATTTTCAATCCCAGACATAATTTGAACAATCTCCATTTTCTCTTGTAAGCTCTCTCTCTCTCTCGAAACCTTGACAAAGTACGTAGCTGCCAAGTATCTCTCTCTATCTCCCTAATCTTTGTCCTAGTTTAATGGGAAATAAATCTGCTGTTATTCTAAAGTAATAACAGGAACCTGTTATTCAGATCTCAACCGTTAACTTCCATTGAGATGCATGTAAGAAAAACTTTCTTTCTTGAGATTCGTGCATGGAAAATTTTGAACGGTTGGGATCGGAATACCATCAGATTTATTTCAGGTTTAACAATATTCACATCATTCTATACTCCAAATATCTCTTTTGAAACTTAATTGGACCCTGTCACCTTGCATTTGATACTGTTGTTCCTCGATTTAGTTCACTCCAGTGTCGGTAAATTATTTGTTAATCCTCTATTATTTGTTTTCTTAAGGTTGGTGACAAATTGTCAAAGGTAATAACTACCTTACTACTGTAGTACAATATTACAACCTTACTACTGTACTACACTTTTACAAGCTTTACAACTCAGTTTCTAAGTTTCTATACAGCTACTTAACTACCTTGCTACAGTACTACAATATTACAATCTTACTACTGTACTACTCTTTTACAAGCTTTACAACTCAGTTTTTAAGTTTCTATACAGCTACTTAACTACCTTACTACAGTACTACAATATTACAACCTTTACAACTCAGTTTCTAAGTTCCTATATAGCTTCTTAAGTACCTTACTAGTGTACTATATTATTACAAATTTCATAACTCAGTTTTTAAGTTCCTATAGCTACTTAAGGGAAATAAATCAGCTGTTATTCCAAGGGAATAACAGGTTCTTGTTATTCTGATCCCATCTGTTCAAATTTTTCAATGCGCGAATCTGAATGAAAAAACTTTTTCATGCGCAAATCTCAACGGTTGGAATTAGAATAACAGGTTCCTGTTATTGGAAACAGCAGATTTATTTCCCTACTTAAGTACCTTACTGCTGTACTATATATACTATTACTACCTTTACAACTCAGTTTTTAAGTTACTATATATATAGCTACCTAACTACCTTACTACAGTACTATACTATTACCACCATCAACCGTGCAAATAATGCAATCCTCCATCATTTGTTTAAAGGTGCTATATATTGACCCATTGTTTGGTTGCTTTTAGACTGTTTGACCTATATAAAAAATCAACAAATTATACTATTGTATTGTTATAAACAAGTTGGTTTCTTCGATTCTATGCAGAACAATCATACAATGTCAAAGGCAGGGGCTTTGGATCTTGCTTCTGGATTAGGAGGAAAAATTTCTAAGGATGACGTTAAATCCGCTGCGGAACAGTAAATTAATTGGAAGCGTCTAATTGTCCACAGCCTTTTGTCCACCATTTGTCCACAGCTTTGACTTGCACGAATACTGTAAAATTAGTTCTACATGCAGTATAATTATACAATATATCACATAAAATATATATGTTAATCACAAAACATCCAACAACTATTTGAAGTGGTCCCATGATAGTTAGAAAAAGATTGCAACTTGCACAACATGACAAATTAAATGTACTTTCAAATTGTACTTTCGGAAATTACAGTTATAGGTAGTTATGAGCAGTTAGAGTTAGTTATTAGCGGTTATTATCAGTTAACTCACTGAGTTGAATCTTGTATACTGTAAAATTGAATATTGTATACTGTAAAATTGAACCTTGTATACTGCAAAATTGAATCTTGTATACTGTAAAATTGAATCTTGTATACTGTAAAATTTTCAATTGAAACTTGTATCTATCAACTAATATTCAATTGTATCTTTGTGTAATGTAAAAATGAATATTGTATACTGTAAAATTTTATCTTCTAACCAGTAAAATTTATCACTAAAACTTGTATACTGTAAAATTTAATTACTTCAACTGTAAAATTGCATATTGTATACTACAAAAATGTAAACAAAATACTGCAACAATTCAGCTTAAACAACCTTTTGTGAATGCTGAATACTGTAAACTTTCTACTTCTAAGCCATAAGATAATACCATATATGTTGTAAAACGTCTAAAATTATACATCCATTCATCATCTCATCTGTTCAACAATCACCACACATGAGAACTGTTCGAAACAAACAATAATATCCACCTCAAAATCATCCAACACAAACCCCAATATTCACCACAAAATACAAAAATATATGATCCAACATTCAGACTAAAAACTTTCGGTGTGCATTGTTGGGATGAGTAAGAAGCCTCATCACAAGAACCACACGCTCTTTTGATATATCATCCTGCATAACAATAAAATAAAATAAACAATTAAACAAAAAGAAATTGCATTTGTCATCAACTAAGAATTAGAAAGTAATATTACAAGTTATTTACCTGGGTAAAAAACATAGGAGTGTTTGTGATAATGTTGTACACAAAACGCAACACGAAGATAGCACAATCCTTTGAATTTTCTCCCTGTTTAGGGCACTCCTTACAATCCACACGAACATCTACCCAGTCAGGTTTGGCTGAAAGATAAATTAATATCAGCAATTAATAAAAAGTTCAATTATTAAAACTGCAGTTAATTGTCACAACAAAGGAAAACTAGTACAGCAATACTGTAAAATTTAAGAAGAAGAAAGTATATCACAATAAAGGAAAACTAGTACAGCAATACTGTAAAATTTAAGAAGAATAAAGTATAATAAAATAAAAAACACTCACAAGTTCTCCATGCAAGAAAAGTCTTGAGCCAACTGATCGTATGCCAATGAAATTCCATATAAGCCCCATCCTCACCAGCAGAAGTGTAATAGTGGATTTCCATGGCAGGAACATCCACTGCATAAAGAACCCAATGATTTTTCTTGCAAATAGGAACAAAAAGCCATCTTATTGTATCAAACTGAGCTCCAAACAACTGAGGGAGGGACACAAACGTGGCATACGCAGTGTAATCATGCATACAAACCTGTATGCATACCAATAAAATGCATTAAAGAGTACTCAATTATTTCAACAGAAAAAAAAATATTAAATGTTTGCATAAAAAAGAAAAAAAAACTTACAGACAAATAAGGATTAATGAAGAACCATTTATCCGTGACAGGCGTCTCAAATTGCATGACACTCAAAACTGTTTCAACCAACTGCAAAATTAAAAAAAAAAAAAAAATCTTATCATATACTGTAAAATGACTTCATATATCTAGTAATGTTATTTAATGTGATCTCTGAACATGGAATTTTCATTTATTAGAAATAACATATCAAAACCATGCAAATAACTTAATTATACTAACTAATGTACAATAAAAATATAAAGTACATAATGTAAAAGTATAATCATACCTCACTGCTTACAGGTTCCTCAGGATTCATCAGGTCTTTCAACACCATCAACCTGCACCAGAAGCCTCCGTGCGTGTGAAGGAAAGCTGTCTCAACGTTGATCAATTTTTTGTTCTTCACATTGCTCCACCACTGATCGAGAATTTGGATTGCATCACTAGACAATTTTTCTCGATGTTTGTACCCAAATCTCTTAACAATAGGAGGCTTCTCAACTTCTTGGTCACCCCCATCATAGAACAAACTACTCTGAAAATTCCATTCGTTAACATCTTCCTTAAATTCGATGGGTTTAGGAGGCATGTGCTTTTCGAATATATGGGGCAATAAGGTTAGCCACTCTGCCCAATCTTGACCTGCTTCAAGGTTGGGTTTATATGAAGCATCCAGAACAACATCATGATACTCTGCTCTAATTTCATCTTCAGATTTTTTTCTTGGGTAGAATCACCCTTGGTGAGCCTGTACCAATCTTTTTCCCCTTTTCAACTTTAATCTTCTTCTTTGGAGGTGGTTTACAAGCCTTTCTTACTGCCCCTGGTTTTCTACCCCTTCTCGAAACTCTACTTTCTACAATTGCTTCTCTAGTGGTTTGAGTACCTGCATCAACTTCTTTCGAAGTGGTTCCCATATCAGCATCTTTCTCCTTCTCTAATTGTTCTTCATTATATTCTTTTATTGCTTCATCAATAATAACTTCCAAAACATTGAAAGCACTATCAACTATATAATTTTGATCTTCTTCATTGTAGGTACTAAGTCTTTCAAATAATTGTGCCTGTATAACAAAAAAAAAAAAAACATATAAATACTGTAAATAGCAAAATTCTATAATGTTAAAATATTAAGATAATAATGTAAAATATATACATCTGCTTGTGAAAATGAGGCATTAGATTCAATTTCTTTTGAATCTTTTGAACTCTTGCTCTTGCTCACTGATGCTGCTCTCTTGCCCTGTCTTTTTGGTGCCCTCTTGACCTGTTTTTTAAGGTACACAATCAAAACCAATTAATACCTAAACAATATAAATTCATAAAATGAATAATGTATACTCAGTATCAATACTGTAAAAAATAGTACATAAAATATTAAATTACTATATGAATAATTTAAGTATAAAAAAAAGAAACCTTTTCTGCTTCCACTTCAGATTGGGAGGGCACTGGAGGGTCAAAAAGGGAAAGTTTGTCGAGTGAAAGATCAATCGGAACTCCCCTTTCTTCATCAGTTTCAGTATGATCGCTGTCACTTTTATAATCATGGACAGGCACCTGAACATTCGCAGCCTCCGCTTCATCATTCGCAGCCACCTCAACATTTGCAGCCGCCACTTGTTCATTTGCAGCTGCCTGATCTTTGGCAGCAGCCTCAACATTTGCAGTAAACTTATCATCTGCAGCTGCCTGATCATTAGCAACCGCCTCTACATTTGCAGACAACACTTGTTCATTTTCAGCAGCCATATCTTTCACAGCCGCTTCAACATTTGCATCTGCCTCAACATTTTCAGCATCCGCCTTCTCTTCTTCATCATTATTTCCATCCGCCTCCTCTTCTACCGGAATGTTTCCAGCAGCCTCGTCATCTTCGTCATTCTGTTCTTCACCTTGCTCCTCTTCTACCTGACTTACAACAATGTCCTCCTCTTCACCTTGCTCCTCTTCTACCTGTCTTACAACAATTTCCTGCTCTTCACCTTGCTCCTCTTCCTCATCCTCATCCTGTGTAAGTCCGATCCCTAGGCTAAAAGAAGGATGCAATCGATCATTATCTTTCTTTGATCGCTTCTCTCTTATTCTGCCTTCTTTTGTAATTGCACCATCTTCAAGGACCAACTTCCTTTTACTTGCTGAATATATAAACAACTCATATCAGAAAGTCAATACTATATACTAAGTAGTTTAATACTGTACATTAACTAACTTAATCCTGTAAATTAATAATATAAATTAAGTCAATAATGCAGATTAAGTAATTCAATACTGTAAATTAAGTAACTTAATACTGCACAAATAAAGAACAACTTTCATATATCAATAACATGAAACTTATAGTAAAAAAACTGCAAAAATATATAAAAAATCATGTAACACTTACGATAATCTAGCAACATACTCTTCTTAGCAGCATCCTTCTTAGCAGAATGCTTCAAAACTGCTTGATCAATATCTCGCAACATCTGATCCATTACTTCCGGATCAATATCTTCAAGTTTAGGGAAACTCCACACCAAATACACCACTTTTGGGTTCAGCTCTAGGAATTGCTCTCTCAGAAATGGACACGGGACAACCCCGAATTTCATCAGAATGGGAGTGAAATTAACCAACATGTCGTACAGTTTCGTGTTTAAAATATCTTGCAACTTATGAGGGTCGCAAACATACTCCAAATAATCAACAGGGATAAACCCTTTATTCAATATTGGTTCCTGACACTTGAAAGGTTTCACTGGTTTTTTTCTAACATCAGATGCATGAATAGATATCAATTTCCTCTCAAAATAAGGCCTCTTAACTTTACTAGACAAACCTTCAAACCAGTCAAGATACCGAGGAACAGTTCCTGTGGAAGTTCTCATCTTCTCAAACTTTGTCTGTTCGAAAAACCAAACCTGAGTACCAAAAAAAAAAAAATTTACAGCTTTTATAAATACTAAAACAAAAATCTGTGTACTGTCATAAACAAAACAGAATACTGTAAAAAACAACAACTAACATCACAATTCTACTGATTGAACCTTGCAACAATAACTTTGAATAATGTAAACCAAATTCAAGAATAATGTAAAACAAAAAAAAACAATAAAAAATAAATTTACTTACAATTAGAGCCAAAGTACAACCAGGAAGATACCCAGTTTCTTTACTTTCATCCTCAACATCTTCCTGAGAAGCCAACTGACTAGCTATCTGCTCTTCCGTGATCTCAATGTGTTGATCATCTTTCATTTTGCACCACAATGCAGCATTAGCAATATTTGCTTGCAGCAACTTGTAAACAGCTGTGCCCCAGTTGTTGTTCTTCAGCTGTTCAATCTTCTCAGCATAGCTGATTCAGAAAATAGTATAATATATTTTAATTACTTCCAAAATATAACAATAATATATTTTCATATATAATATAATTCAATTTCTTTGGCGTACCTGAAAAATTGTAAGGGCACACTGCCAGCAGTGTTTGGAAATAAAATTGTTGTAAAAATATACAACACCAATAGAGAGACAACATCTCTGGGATTTGAATTCTTGTCCTCCACAAGTTGTCTTATCACACTTTCAATAACAGGTCTTCTGATTTGGTTCTTGTGGGGAAAATATTTTTCACGAAGGGGAGATATGGAAACCCTAACTTGGGATAGATCAACAACCTGACCTTGATTTGGAAGGCATAAGAAGTTGGCCACACAATCAGACGTGAAATATATTTCCTTCCCCAGTATATTGAAACACCCTTTCCTATTGTCGTACAAAGACAAAATAGTATGCAATATCCCATTCGATACTTGCATTTTCTTAGGAAAGACAAAGAGATGGAGGAAAGGGGTTAAAAATAAAAGCTTCCTATGCTCGACATTCAAAAGGTGAAAGACATGTGTGTGAATGAACGTCATTGCACGATCGATCACACATTTGCTCGTCACAAGCCCAAATTTATCATAGCCTCCTAAAAAAATGAAAGTACTGATGAGAAATAATTCAAATACTTTGAAATACTTCAAAATTGTTGCCTTAAAACTGTAAAAAAATAACATACAAGATATAAATTTGCAATAATATAAAATTAGCAGATAAAAACAGTAAAATAAAAGGTACAAAAAATATTAATGTACAATACTTGAACACTAGTACATGTAAACTGTAAAAATATAACATATAAGGTATAAATTTCCAATAATATAATATTAGCAGATAAAAACAATAAAAATAAAAGGTACAAAAAATATTAATGTACAATACTTGAACACTAGTACATGTAAACTGTAAAAAAATAACATACAAGATATAAATTTGCAATAATATAAAATTAGTAGATAAAAAGTACATGTAAAAGGTATAAAAGTACAAAATACTTGAACACTAGTACATGTAAACTGTAAAAATATAACATACAAGATATAAATTTGCAATAATATAAAATTAACAGATAAAAAGAGTAAAATAAAAGGTACAAAAAGTATTAATGTACAATACTTCAACACTAGTACATGTAAACTGTAAAAATATAACATACAATATAGAAATTTGCAATAACATAAAATTAGCAGATAAAAAGAGTAAAATAAAAGGTACAAAAAGTATAAATGTACAATACTTGAACACTAGTACATGTAAACTATAAAAATATAACATACAAGGTATAAATTTCCAATAATATAATATTAGCAGATAAAAACAATAAAAATAAAAGGTATAAAAATTACAAAATAAAAGGTATAAAAAGTACAAAATAAAAGGTACAAAAAGTATTAATCTACAATAATTCAACACTAGTACATGTAAACTGTAAAAATATAACATACAAGATATAAATTTCTAATAATATAAAATTAGCAGATAAAAAAAGTAAAATAAAAGATACAAAAGGTATAAATTTACAATACTTCAACACTAGTACATGTAAACTGTAAAAATATAACATACAAGATATAAATTTGCAATAATACAAAATTAGCAAATAAGAAGAGTAAAATAAAATTTACAAAAGGTATAAATTTACAATACTTAAAACACTAGTACATGTAAACTGTAAAAATATAACAGACAAGGTATAAATTTGCAATAATATAATATTAGCAGATAAAAACAATAAAATAAAAGGTATAAAAAGTATAATTTTACAATACTTCAACATTAGTACATGTCAACTGTAAAAATATAACACACAAGCTATAAATATGCAATACTATACAATACAAGATATAAATTTGCAATAATATGCAATAATATAGAATACAAACTAATTATTATTCAATACAGTAAACTAATCCTATCAAATAATTTAGAATAAAGAAAACTTTTTCCATCTTCAGAATCCTGACTTAGATTTCCTTCAACTTTAGCTTTCCCTTTAGTCCTTCTATTCACTTGTTCTACAAAAAAAATATATAAAGAATAAAATATGTTAAGACATTTAATTAACAATTATAATAAGAAAAATCAGACAGATCTTTTGAAACATAACAGATCAAATGATTCAAAATAACAAATCCTAATATTATTAAACACAAAATGCAACTTATTAAGAACAATAGTGTAAATCGGAGCCATTAATGTTGGAAAATAACAACTGAAAACTTAAAATTAAAAAAAACTTCAATTGTTGTACTGACATGTTTAGATATTACAAGTAAAATATGACATATTTCATTATACTAAAGAAAAATCAGACAGATCTATTGAAACATAACAGATCAAATGCTTCAAAATAACAAATCCTAATATTATTAAACACAAAATGCAACTTATTAAGAACAATAGTGTAAATCGGAGCCATTAATGTTGGAAAATAACAACTGGAAACTTAAAATTAAAAAAAAACTTCAATTACATTACTGACATGTTCAGATATTACAAGTAAAATATGACAGATTTGATTATACTAAAGAGAAAAGTAAACCCTAGCATTATTACAAAGAAAATGTAATCTATTAACAAAAATACTGTAAATCGGAATGATAAATGTTTCAACATACCAAATCGAACCTTCAAATTAAAAAAAATTTCAATTTCTTCTTCAATAGGTAAAAATATTTACTGAATGAAGCAAAAAAACTAATCAAAAACAGCAAAAAACAACAAATCTGATAGAAATAGAGAAAATAATTTAACCTTGCGTACTTTTCTTCATTCTGTCCAAATATGCAAGAAAAATCGATTGAATCTTCTAACGACGGGGATAATAAGGTAAAATCGAAGTAGCTTAACAGAATTGGAGAGTATTTGTGCTCCCGTGCAAAGTTTTAAGCGAATTTCTGCTCACAATCACTGTTTTTGCTCGCGAACAAGGTTTTTGGAGAAGACGAAACGATACGGAGTGTTCTACTGAGAGAGTGATGGAGTGAGAGTGTGACGAGGGTAGTCGAGTAAATACCGTCGGAGTTTGTCGGGTCCGATTTGAATCGAGTCGGAAAGAATGAAACGACGCTTCGGATGGTTATGTATGTATAATATTCCAAAGTTATATAGTTAGACCATATGATATAGTGCCAACAAAATGGCGCAAAGTATAGTCTATCAACCGTTAATTTTTCAATTTTGTAATTTGGGGACCACTAAACTGAAACATCATCTCCAGTTCAAAATCTACTTGAGACAACTGTACTAACTTAATTGTAAAAGAAAAAACGTTTCTGTCCACTGGATTTTGTATAACAGTACAAAAATAATTTTGTATACTGTAATTTAAATCTTTATAAAGTATATAAAACAATATTACTAATAATAAAGTTGTACAATAAATAATATGTAAGGGCTAAATATTGAACTACAATAATGTAATTTTATACAAACAAAACTATTAATAAACAAATTATATAATCTAATTAATTTTGTGTAGTATATTCTTCCAAATAATGTATATAAATCTTCAAAAACAAATCGTAATTATTATTTTTATCAACAATTAAATTTCTTGTCTTAATAAAAAATAAAGTAAACAACTATTATGAAAAATGAACAAAATTTTATATTAATCAAATGAAATGTACTTACAAACAATATACTCTATTCAAACAAACAATTCAATCAGAGGCTTGAAACTTTAAGCAAACAAAAAAAAAAAAACTATAATACTTTTTCTATATTTTTAACAAAAAAAAATTATCATCTAACTAGTGTGTGCGATTCTTCTTCACATTAACATCCATCGGGTTCTTATAAGCATGCTTACGTGGTCGTCCCTTCCTTTTTGAATTTTGCGGAGGTAATATATTAATAGAAGGTGCAGCATTTAAAACTTCATTCGTAGTACTATTCAATTCTTCTTGATGTCTTGCCAAATTTTCATCACCTGTAAAAAGTAAAATTCAAGGTTGAATAACATAAATTATTTCACAAACCAACTTATAAATTCAAATGTATGAAATACATAGAAAAAAAATAAAGGAGATTGAGTCCGTATTACCTCCAACGAGAGCAGCAGATATTGAATCCATATTACCCCTGGCAATAGATTCAAGATATCCAATGAGTCCATGCCAATCCTGAGGAACTGGATACCCAACTATAAAAAGGGATTTATTATCAAAGATTAGAAAATATAAAAATGCTTCATAAAAGTGTAAATTACTTTCAAACAATAATTATCACCTCTTCCTCTAGTTGGGGCACCTGAAGTCAAATTTTGTACACCATTTATTTGACAAGTCAATGACTGACCTGTAAAAACAAGAAAGAAACAATTATTTATCATTAAAAGAATTTCAACAACTGAATGGTTATCAATGCTGTGAATTACTTAAATATATAAAGTAAACATTTATAATAAAAGACATGAAACAAAAAAAAATATATTATTATTACCTCCTACTCTATCTGTGGCACTTGAAGTATAATTTACATCACCATTTCTTTGCCCAGTCAAAGTTTGCCCTATAAAAAAAATTGCAATTCATTAAAAATGTCACAAATCCAATAAAATGTAAGATATTTGAATCCTGTAAAAATATATGACAAATCCAATAAAATCTTACATTTAATACTATAAAAAAAAATAATAACAATTACAGCATTACCTCTTCCTTCAGTTGTGCCACTTGAAATTACATTTACATCAGCATTGTTTTGGGCAGTCACTGGTTGGCCTGTTCACAAATATATAACTGTTTCAATACTGTATAATTAATATACAAAAAATATAAAAATTACAAGAACATAGTGTAATAAATATATCACTCTCTAACCTGACAACTACATTTAAACCGACTTTAATACTGTAAATTACTTCTACTAATACTATAGTGAGTTCAATCCAATACATTAAAGTGTTACACAATACCTCTGGCTCGTTTTCTGGGGGCTGCAGAACCAGTGTGTACTTGTCCTCTTGACAAACCACTTCCCCTACCTCTAGAAGCACTTCCTCCAGAACCAACATTTTCATTTGTATGAGTACCATCTAAACCATGTTCAACTACAGATCCAGAAACAACATCCCCTAAATGAAATTTTTTTTTTTGAAATAAGGAACCTATTCCCCAATTACAATAAAAACAGAAAATAATAAACAAATCCAATAAAATGTAAGATGTTTGAATCCTGTAAAAATATATGACAAATCCAATAAAATCTTACATTTAATACTATCAAAAAAAATAATAACAATTACAGCATTACCTCTTCCTTCACTTGAAATCACTCTCTAACCTGACAACTACATTTAGACCGACTTTAATACTGTAAATTTGTTCTACTAATACTATAATGAGTTCAATCTAATACATTAAAGTGTTAAACAATACCTCTGGCTCGTTTTCTGGGGGCTGCAGAACCAGTGTACTTGTCCTCTTGACAAACCACTTCCCCTACCTCTAGAAGCACTTCCTCCAGAACCAACATTTTCATTTGTATGAGTACCATCTAAACCATGTTCAACTACAGATCCAGAAACAACATCCCCTAAATGAAATTTTTTTTTTTGAAATAAGGAACCTATTCCCCAATTACAATAAAAACAGAAAATAATAAACAAATTATTTATAAATTAACCTTTTAACATGTTTAGAAGATGTTCTAAACCATTAAGAACTTCATTCTCCTTCTCATCACTAACACATCCAAAATTAAGAAAATCTTCAATTATTGGGTTCATCTTCCTTGTCAGATCATACCTCCTACAAAAAAGAAAAATTTACATTTTAAAAATCAACACCAAAAACTGTAAAATTAATAAGTCAAAACAGTATAAATTAATACATTACCTGTTCATTTCAACAGTGCTCCCATCAGGACAACCGGCAGGAATCAAATCAAACCGAAACCTGTCCTTTCTCCATCGGTCAAGTATGTATTTCTCATTAACATACAGTTGCTTCTCATGTTTTAAAACCATGATGGAGTGGGAACACAAAATACCAGATGCCTCAAACTTCTTACAAATACAGAAAACCTCTTTCAAATTAACCTTGTACTGGACAGCAAAACTATTCCCAGAGATATCCTGGACCTCATAAACCTTGGTGTTGTCATTTGGTTGCACCCGAAAAACACATGTAAGATTCAAAGCCTGTCTGATTTCATGTTGAAACCTATAAAAAATTTCATTCGTGTATACACGACAAAACTGTTTTTCAAACTCTAAATCAGAAATTAGAACAGGTGTTGTGCTCTTATCTTTATGATCCAAATAGTGTTCTCTCTGCCAAATTCTACTAAGTCCAGATTCAAAGTTCACTACAAACTCAGAAAGAGTTGATTTAGATCTCAGATAGTTGTCAAAAAAAACATTCATATTCTCAACTCTTTGTGTGGTATTCATACCAGCCCAAAATCTGTCATTCAGGTAAACCGGCACCCATTTCCGCCTCTGTTTAAAAATGCTCTTAAACCATGGAGAATCTTCATAACCAATCTCAACCATCAAGGCCCTCCAACTTTGTTCAAACTCTGATTCAGTTCTTCACCAAATATGTCAAGGCGTCTTTATCGTCTTGACCCCCAAACTTTGCTGGAAGCTTATGAAGTATGTGCCAAGCACAATATCTATGCACACTATCAGCACCCAATACGTACCTGATACCTTTCTCAATACTGGGGCATTGATCTGTCAAGATACCACCCGGTTTGACACCATTCATGCAAGCAAGAAATTTCTCCATGCACCACTTGTACTCCTCCTCGGTTTCCCTTCCAAGAAGGGCACATGCGAAAATTGTTGTCTACCAATGATGGTTAACACCCACAAATAAAACAAGTGCCATGTCATACCTGGAAAAAAACAATGAAATAGATATTATCAATGTGTACATTATATACTGTAAAATAATGGCTATGAGATGCAAAAGGTTCAACATATCATGTAAAATACAAAAACTTTTGTAAACTGATATATAATGTTAAATGCTACTTTATATCCTGTAAAAAATTGACTACATAATGCAAACTACATAATCCAAACTATTAAATGTCACATGTTCAAGCAGCATGGATAATTCTATACTGTAAATAATCAAATATATCCTGCAAAATAACTGACAAAAACAATAAAATAACATACATACCATACAAAAAAATCTAAATTAAATATTACCTATTTGTAAGGTAGGTGGCATCCATGACAACGACATCATGATAATACTTGTATGCTGCACGCCCACGACCATCTGCCCAGAATATATTCCACAAATGCGCATCATTCGTATGCTTGTATGTATACCAGAAATTTGTATCACATAGTTGCTTCCTCTCGAAATAATCAGCTAGTAGCTTCGCATCATCACCACCAAGAGCCCTCAGTTTTCCCCTCTTATACTTATCAATATGGTTTCGAGCATCCTTCCGAGTAAAGGTACCCTTATAATAACCACCAGCCATTTTTAAAACAAGTTCAATATTATCAGCTGTAGGCAACCCTTGGTCTAAATTGAATTCTAGCATATCCTTGAACCTCTTAGGAATGTAACGATAGGCTGGTATTAAAAAAGCAGACCCTGGAGTGAGCTCATGGCTATGCTCCAAGTGCAAGCTAATCACTCGCCATGATCCAGTGAGATCAGAATATTTAACTGTCATAAAAACCTTGCAGTTTGAATACCCAGAAGGTCTCCGCCTCTCTGGAAAACGTTCACCCTCTTTAACCTTTTCGTGCTTTCCTCTGAATTTAACACACTGAAATCGACACCCTACAACAACACCCCCATTTTTGTAAGTGGTTTTCTTGCACACACCGAACCCACTTTGGAAACCGTACAGTTTAAAAAAAGTGTGTGCCTCTTCAATGGAATAAAAATCGTCACCAAGTGTAGGAGGGCTTACTACAGAACTGTCTGACAAATCAGATACTCCTGATACATTATCTACAAAATCAAGAACTTCATCTATTGGTGCATTCAAATCCAGTACACCAATCTCTGACTCTGCTGATTCCTGAATTCCTACATCTCCCACAACATCAGGTTCTGCATTTAAATCGAATTCTACAACCCTAATTTCTGCAACACTGTTCACACTAGAATTATCACTTGCCAAATCTTCATTTAAATTAAAATCCATGAGGGCATAACTGTAAAAAAAATATATATATAAAATGTTAGTCACAAACAAAAAAAATATATAATAATGTACACCAAAATATATTCATAAACTGTATTATTATAACTTATATACTGCACATTACTTAATATAAAATGTAACATATACATCTCATAAAAAAAATACAAACTGCATATGATCATTACATATATACTGTAAAAGTTGTCACCTATACCGTAACCAAAACACATATATAATATAAAATGATATACATAACATTCTAAAAATAACAACATATATCAAGTAACACTGACTTGTGCCAATAATGTAAAATGTCTAATTTAAAACTGTAACTTATGTAAAAAAATCTCATAAAAAACTAACGACAATCTTCACAAACAAAGAAAAAGTTTCGTTTGACTTGCACCAATCCTGTAAAAGTCATCAATCAATGCTGTAACTCAAATAACAAATATTATAAAAAACGTCATAAAAAGTTTCAAATCCCAGAAATTTTCATAACAGATTGCAAAATGCACAAATTCGCAAAATTAACAGTGCAATATGAAAAAATTTCAATCTACACCAATACTATATAATTCATCATTCAATGCTTTAACTTAATTAACAAATCTTATGAAAAACATACTTCCCAATTTCAAACATCCAAAATCAACGAAATCATAGCATTATTCGCTCAAAATGACAAATCAATGAAAATAACAATGAAAATAACAAATTCAAACAGAGAAACTTACTAGATCTGAAAATATCGTCTTCTAGCCGGTCGAAATACACTCTTCCGTCGCGATATCCAGCCAGTAAGCTAAAAAAAAGAAAATTCCTCATTGCGAACGAAAGACAGAAGCAAAATACAACAAAAAATGCATAAATTACAATTTTGTTTGAATAAAAGTCCGTACCGATCAAATCACGACCTGCTTGACTGAACTCGCGGAGAAATAGGGATGAGAATCACGCCTGAAATTAGTTTCGAACTAGGAATGAGAACTCGTTAATGGTTTGAATGAAATTCACGGTTGAATATTGCGTCGCAAAAAAAGAAGAAAGAAATCGCCAAATGCGGAGCTAATCTGATCGGTTTTGGAAATATTGAAATTCAAAAAAGGAAGGATACGCTCGCCCGCCGACCTTTTTAAATACGAAGACGAGAGACGGTTACGAAGTGGGACCGGAAGACAGTTAACGGGAGTTGGATAAGGGGCTGTGGACAAATGGTGGACAAATGTGAGTGGACAATAATCTTTTCTCTTTTCTTATATTGATCTGAATCAATAAAGAGAGCCATAATCTTTTTAAGGGTTTACGGTGGTCAAAGGAATAGGAGTATATGCATGGGAGACACGTGTCAAAAATGCCACGTTGTCATTTTTTTCATTTTATAAAGTTTACATTTTTACTATTTCAACCTTATAATTTTTCAATATTATAATTAAGTCCAAAATAATTAAAAGAGTATATATTACCGAGTGTTAATTTAAAGCAGGGGTCCAATTCAATCGATTTTAATAACAACTATTGAATTAAAAATAACTTTAACTAAAATAAGTAAAATGCTACAATTCTTTACAAAACTAAAATTGCTCCAGATCTCCCAATTCCATGTTTATAAAAGATAATTTTTTTTTGTAAAACAGCTAAAATATAAAATACACTACTTCATATGTTTTTTTTTTTTCATGAGATACTATACTATGAAATACTCTATCATTTGATCATTATTTAACAAGGTTCTAAATAGCGATTATAGCGGCATAGCGGGGAGACAAAAAAAAAAAGCTATTGCGAAAGAATGATCTAAAAAAAAAAGCTATAGCGGAAGCTATCACACATAGCGATTTTCCCTTTTCAAACTTTATATTCTATTTTTCTACTAATTATCAACATAATCAATATTAGAGAATTGATGTAACAACTAAATGACAACTAATATAAGTTTATACTTTTTATCAATTACACAAATAAGAAGAAAAAAATCTAAAAAGTAACATTATTTAATAGTTTATACTTCATGATATTACATATTATAATAGACAAAGAGCAATTAATTTTATAAGGTAAATGAAGTCAATATACATATTTAAACATTTTATAATTATAATAATAATCAAAATCAGCTTTCAATTGAAACAAACGATAATAATTTTACAAATGAATACTATAAAAAGAGTAATCAAAATGAAGAATTAGTATTTAAATATTTCTCGATATAGAATGATAGAATAAATCACAAATAAAAATAGAAGCATATAGTTTGGTTTAGTATACTTATCGTAGAAGACCATGTAGCATTAGAAATAAGAATAGAAATACAGAAGTCCATATAAATTGCAAAAAAAAAAACATGTAGCATAGCGGTAGCTATAGCGGGTCTCATATAGCAGTAATAGCAGTCAGATATTATAGCTATAGCGGTCGTAGCTGAGTTAGCGCAATTTTATCTCATAGCTTAGTGTTTATGGTCCGGAAAAGCTATAGCGTAGCTATAGCGCCGCTATAGCTAGCTATTTAGAACCCTGTTCTTTAATCTTTACCATATGAAATAGCAAGAATTTGATATCTTTTTAACAAAAGAAACTTAATTTGGTGGGCTCCTGTAACCCTGTTGTAAATGTAGTTTTTTACATGACATGGCGTTCCACTCTCTTTTTTTTCTTTTTTTTCTTTTTTTTCTTTTTTTTCTTTTTTCCAATTATGACAAATGATATGGCGTCTCAAGGCTTTTTTTTTTTTCTTTTTCTTTTTTGGAAGCGGTCTGCTGTACGGTGTGGCGTTCGGGAGAAACACCCTACCGTGTAGCTTTCTTCTCATTTTTAAAAAAATTTCATGTCTTTTCTCATTTTTAATATTTATTTATTTCTATTAATTTGTTATGAATAAAAATTTCGGTCACTGCCTTTAGAAAGAGGACGAGAAGAGTTTCACAAGACGTGGCAGACCACTTTTTTTTTTTTTTTTATTTGAGATGGCTTATGCCATTCCACTTTTGTAATAATTTTTTTTCTTTATTTTTTTCTAGTTTTGACAAGTCTGAGGGAGTCCCACTTTATATTTTTTTTTTTTTCAGGTTTTGATAGATCCCATGATGTCCCTGTGAGTTGCGAATTTGTATTCTCTGCATTTACTCAAAAAAGAAATTTTTTAGTTAATGCATCTGAGTCGTCCAATTTGTTTTAAAATTTGTGTCAACTAGATCCACAATAATATTAAAGGACTTATAAATTATAGATTGTAGTAAGATTGGCTTCATTTAAAATCAGACAATTAAGATATGATGTGTTAACTCAAAAGAAGATATTTTGAGTTAATACAGACAATGCGGACTTGTGAGACGTCATAATTTGTATCTACCTTTCTATTTTTAAATTTCTTCCCTTACATTTCCTATTTTTTTTTTCTTTGTATTTTCTATGAGTAAAAATTTCGGGATGTTTGTTACTATGTGTCTATGTACCCTTCATGTCAGCCGACCTTAGGACTTATATTATACAGGACTATGGTATGCCGAGTCTAACTGTTAAAACTCAAAAAGGTTATCCACCTTACCCAATCGGAATAGCTACTTTTTTTTATTCGGAATGGAATTGTCCAGTTCTGGTCTCCTTTACATCATCAGGTTGGCTCAATTTTCCTCTTTAAAACAAATATCTTTGTTATAGATCCCCTATTTTGTGCACCTGGTAATATCTCCGGCAGCTTATTTTCTTCTTCACTATTTAACAAATTTCATTTGGCTCCATCATAATTCACGGTTTTCGTTGTTTGGGTTTTATCATGAAATTATTACAAGAAAATCATGACATTGTTTCATATTTTTCAAGGAGTCAGATTTGTTGATTGTTTCATGTTATGAATTTCTAGTAATTAATTGAATAGACTCCCAGAAATTTCTTTCAGTTTAATTTGGGTTCAACAGTTGGTTACTATTCACTATTTAGTACTGTTGTTATATTTAGGAACATTGTAAATACCATGTAAAAACTTTCTATTAACAAATACTTTTTTTCCAGGAAGCGTCTAATTGTCCACAGCCTTTTGTCCACCATTTGTCCACAGCTTTGACTTGCGCGAATACTGTAAAATTACTTCTACATGCTGTATAATTATACAATATATCACATAAAATATATCAGTTAACTACAAAACATTCAGCAACTATTTTAAGTGATCACATAATAGTTAGAAAAAGATTGCAACTTGCACAACATGACAAAATAAATGTACTTTCAAACTGTACTTTCGGAAATTGCAGTTATAGGAAGTTATTGGCAGTTAGAGTTAGTTATTAGCGGTTATTGGCACTGAGTTGAATCTTGTATACTGTAAAATTGAATCTTGTATACAGTAAAATTTTCAATTTAATCTTGTATACTGTAAAATTGAATCTTGTATACTGTAAAATTGAATCTTCTACATAGTAAAATTTACAAATGAATCTTGTATATTGTAAATGTACAATTGAATCGTCTATACTGTAAAATTTTCACATAATACTGTAAATTTTCAATTGAATCTTGTATATTGTAAATTTCTAAAACTAAACCATAAAATATTACCATCTATACTGCAAGATAAAATGTAAAAAATGCTACATTTCAGTTTAAACTACAATCTGCAAACAATCATGTATACTGTAAAATTGCAAAATATAAACCATAAAATAATACCATGTATACTATAAAATTGCTAAATCTATATATACATCCATCATCACACAAAAAATATATTCACCACAAAATAACATCCGTTCACCACAAACAACATCTGTTCAACACAAGATAAAAATATTCACTGCAACATTCAGAATAGCATAACAACAACAAAAAAACTATGGACAAATAACTTTTACATTAAAAACCTCCTGTGTTCATTGTTCAGATGAGTAAGAAGCCTCTCTATCATCTCTTTCCTCCAGATTTTCACAAGATGAATACTGTAAAATTACAAGATGAATACTGTAAAATTACAAGATAAATACTGTAAAATTAACAAATCATCTCTTTCTTCCAGATTTCCACAAGATGAATACTGTAAAATGACAAGATGAATACTGTAAAATTAACAAGGCAATACTGTAAAATTAACAGATTAATACTCCATCACCTCTCTATCATCTATTTCCTCCAGATTTTCACAAGATGAATATTGTAAAATAACAAGATGAATACTGTAAAATTAACGGGGCAATACAGTAAAATTAACAGATCAATACTCCATATCGCCTCTCTATCATCTCTTTCATCCAGATTTCATTTGAAATGCTAGATCTGTTACTGCATACAACGAAAACAACAAATTCAACAGAAAACTTACTAGATTTGAATTTTACCGTGCTCTTCAACAAAAACAACTTCTATTCGATCGCGCTCCACGATTGAAGCAAATCGAACCAGGTTAATCGAAGCCCTTGTGACCCTGATCGGAGATACTTGATTGAAGCAAATCGAACCAGCTCACTATTAGTGAATATCTCCTCGGTTCCTGCGACTGAGACACGCGAACGAAACAAAAATGAGATTCGCGATCGAGAATTTCATTTGGATTTGAATAGGCGATTCGCGAACGAAGAGAGAAAGAAGAGAGAGAGAAAGAAGAGAGAAAGAGAGATCAGAAAGAAGAGAGAAAGAAGAGAGAAAGAGAGAAAGAGAAAGAGAGATCGGAAAGAGAGATCGGAGAGAAAGAGAGAAAGAGAAAGAGAAAGAGAGAAAGAGAGATCAGAAAGAGATATCGGAGAGAAAGAGAGAGAAAAGAGAGATCGGAAAGAAGAGAGAAAAGAGAGATCGGAAAGAGAGATCGGGTGTTTAAATAGCAAGACGAAGTGGAGGTGGAGACCGACAGTTGAATGGGAGTTGGATAAGGTGCTGTGGACGGATGGTGGACAAAAGCCAGTGGACAAGAACCTTTTTTTTTTTTTTTTTTGCGTGTTACAAGCCCATAGGCCATTAATAAATACAACTGTACTCAAAGGATACTCAACCCATTGACCTTCCAAAAAAATTTATTAGGAATGACAACCATGGTATTAAAATTTATTTGGCCTTTAATATCTTATACAAGACGATATCTGATTTTCCATTCAATAAAAATAAGATTTCCACTGTTGTCTCCTTTTCTTAATCAAAATTAAGTACAAGTAGATATTCTAAAATTGATTTGCAAATTTTTCAACTTCAAATGGTTAGTGTTTCTTTGCTGATGACCTGAACAAATGGTACAGTTTTGATTTTTCCTTATTCTAATTGTAGATGGAGGGACTTTTAAAGTTTCTCTACCGAGACATGACTTGAATTACATACAGGGATGCCATATGAAAATCAAATTTGACATGCTAAATCAATAGAAATTTGACACAATATCAAAATCAAAGCCACTACTTTTTTCTTTGCAAAATTTGACACAAAATCATCATCAACAACAGACAACAAAATCAAAGCAAAAGTCACGGTGTCTTGCAAAATTTGACACTTCTCTAACAACATTCAGAATTACAGTAAAGGGAGATGTCAACTTGCCTGACGAGAAGAGGAGATCCAGTGAGACAGAGAAGGTCTCGTGTTAGAGACACTGAGAAAGCTTCTGTTGGGTGTAGCAAAGAGGGAGAAAAGAGTGATCTTCGAACTATGTGACTGTAGAAGGGTAAAGAGAGACTGAGATTTTCCAAAAAAACACTAAACTTTGAGACTGAGGATGCGAATTCTAGAATTTTGGACGGGGTCTTCGGGGCAGAGCCTAATTAAATCTGAACTGTAATTTCAATCAGATGGTGGAAACCCTAAACTCAAAAGCTTCCTGGCATGCTTTTAGCGAATAAATAAGTAATAACCGTACATAATTACAATTTACAAGAGGCAGGAAGCATTTCAAATAACAGTCACGACTGAGAATCCAAAACAACGTTAGTATCTTATTAGGCATTCAGCGCATTCCAATATTTTTTTCTTGTACTTGGACAGAAAATTTTCAATGAAAAGTAGGGATCAAGGAACATACCATAATTACTACCCATTTAGGTCCACTAATAACAATAAATCCTACAATATAGTTTAAAATAAATACAACTAAGCAACTGAGTGTAAAATTGTCACTTTTTCACCTCAATACACAAACTCATATACATAATTATTATATTAGGAGCAACAGGCTGAAACAGCTCTTAGTTCTCAAAACCCACATATTCTATGTCAGCAAGATGTATAACTTATTAGCCATACCTATAGAGTCACAAACCATTATAGCATGTTCTCACTTAGCTATTAATTGCAACCAATTGGCACTCCATGTCGGATCTTTACCCCAAAAGCTTATGCAATACCTTAAAACTACCATGAAACATATCATCATTATTATCATCATCATCACCTTCTTGGGACGAAGCATAATACTTGCACAGCACCGAGCCAGCGACTTTCCATGCAAACCCGCATTTCTCAACTTTATCAACAGTTTGAGCCTTTTCATAAACAATTTGATAAATTGCCAGTGCCTCATTTTCAATTTGATCTTTGGGTCTTGTTCTTTCTTTGAACTCCCTAGTTCCATAGAGAATCTACACATGAAGTGATTGAATTTTTAAAATTATAGTGTGTTAGACCCATGATATTTTTTTTCAGCCATAACTATTGAATAGGTCCAGCTTAAGATTAGGCTTAGAAATATGGTTAAGAGTGCAAGAAATTAATCTTATCTTGGTATCATAATTATTCCCCTAGTAAAAGGGTAATTAAACTTGCCTTCTTATAATAGTCAATGATTTCTTGGCACCGGTTATTTTTCATGTCCTTCTCCTGAATTTCCAAAGCCTCTCTCATTTCCTTCAAGTACTTATCATAAAGGCCTCCCCACTTATCCATGCAATTTTTTGGGACTTGGACACTCAAACACGGAAGCATCCCAATATCTGAAACATAAACATCATTCAAAATTGTTGTGTTACATATATAGAGAACTCTTTAAAACTTATAAATACACCTGTATAAAAATTGGAAACTAATAAGATATCTCCATATATCTGAATTTCCTCAAGTAAAGGTGGGCTACATTATTTTACAAAGCACCAATCCCTTCGTGATGTGACTCAAAATCTCAATCCAAGCTCAATGGTTTCTACACATTGAAGTCTTGCAAAAAATGAAGTCATATATTTTTTTAGATATTTGTATATCTTTGGAATAGAGCATAAACCATTGCTTTTAAATATACCATCAAATAGCAATAGTTTTCTTGCGATCTAGAAAGACAGTAAAAATTATTTAAAAGATATGAAAATTGAGCAAACTGGACTAGCCATTTGAATCACAAAAACGAATGAGGCTATGGTATTATGCATAGTACAGATCGACCCGTGCCATGGAAACATATCTCTCTTTCAAAGTTCAATTGTACAAACAATCAACCCGAACTATTAAACATGATTTCCATTTGCAATTGTACTTGGAGACCAAATTTTAATTTTTTTTTTTATATTTTTTCAATATTTTTTAAATAGGTAGAAAATCACTGTTTTAAGATGGTCCAAATTTTTTAGATAAAGTAATTTTTTACATATCTAAAAATATAGTAAAGAAATTCTAAAAAATGTAAAATTTGGCCCCAAAGTACATTTTTATAAGAAGATCATGTTTCATGGTTTGGATATATTGTTTGAACTTTAAATATAGAGATATGGATCCATAGACGGCTTGATCCATAATATGCATATTACCATTGCATCACTCCACAAAATTATAAAATTTGGAGTCAGTACCTCGAACTTATTTTCCCTCATTCATACAGAGGAAAATAGTAATGCATAAGACTATTTTCCAGAATGTTATCTTTAAGATAGAAAAGATGACCAATGAAACATTTAAACTTCTATTCTCTCAATGTGAGGTCTCGCGACAAATATACACACGGATGACAACAACATACCAGATACGAACACCGGACTATCAACAAGCTGAGCACCCACTGATTAACTCAAATTTCACAAAGCACGAAAGATCAGTGTTCCTCATCACAAACTTCATCAAATGGAGGGAGAGATGATGAGAACTTTCAGAAATGTTGAAAGTGGGCTGGAGGAGCTTATGATTCAAATCAAAGATCAATGGAAATACAGCTCGGGTGAAACAACAGGGGTAAACAGCTGGAGGAACCATCTCTCAGACATTTTCATCAGATTTCATTTTCTTTCTTTACTCTATGTTTTGCTAGATAGATAAAAGGAGAGCCTATCTCAGGCACCCATTTTTGTATTTTACTTTCTTTCTTTTTTCTCTTTTATTTTAGCAATGATATGTAACATGACTTATGTAACACTTCATTCTTCAATCAAATAGAGGCTAGACCTCTGTTTTATTAAAAAAAAATTGGAAACCAGAGCAAATGCTTACTGGTCAATTGAAGTTTTTCGGCTTTGAACGACTGCACCTTATCATATATCAAACCGAGTATAGATGTAGAGTTATACTCAAAATCTTTCTTATCAACCTTCTTTTCCATGAAATGGGGGTATTTCGCCACTTTCAAATCTTTCCCAACCTCGACCTGTGCATTCAAAAATGAAACCCAAATCTATATCTGTTGCCATTAGCAGCCACAACATTTTTCACATGCAAGCTGTAGCACTCTTGGTATATATTAATTACAGGCTGATCCTAGCAGTTTAGGTGCCAAGTTGTACTGGTTAAGTCAAATCGCGTCAAGTTCCTTTTGGGTTATTTGGGTTCAGGCCAAGTAGGTCCTGACCATTTGGATCGTTATGCTGCGACTCTATTTCTGAATTTTATTGAATTCTTTACTAGGCTAGGTGGATCCTGTTGAAACCAGAGTCAGCGTTATTTACCAAGAACCGACAATGCCATATGAATTTGTATATTAACATAATAATCCTCAGGCAGCGTTACTCACTCATACTGCCCAGTGCATTACATAAAATTACCCACATAAAGAGACAAACCTTCTTTCCAGTTTTCGGAGCATCAAGAGCGTCATAGTATATATTAATCAATTTCTCCATTTTTGACCAAACTTCTTCTTTCTCTACACCAGGTGTTAATAAGCGGTCCATGTACACCAACCAACATTCAGCAGCCAAGCCAACAGTGTAACTATAAGATGATAAATCAAGAATGAACATTCAGTATACATGCTTTCATGGGATGGGACAAGTATTGATACACCGTACCATTTGACTAAATTTAATGCTATGTTCTTTCTTTTTTGCTCATTTTTATGCTAAGTGGGACCATTGTACAACTGAATGTGAGTTTTATTAATTTTTTAGCCAAGTATAATTGAATGTAATTGGTTTTATTAGGTAAGGTACAACTGAATGATCACTGCGGGTTAGTTGTTTCACGTCTGCAAAATAAGAAAGAACGGAAACTCCAACTCCAACCAGAGCATCACATGACTCTTTTTATAACTAAGTTGCTCAGATTGAACAAAGAAATGAAATCACCTTTAATTCAAATTAGCAATGAAGAGAGGACTGTGTATGAAGCTTACCTTGGCTTAAATCTATTGTTCAGGAAACTGCGAAACAGCAATTTTTCAAGTTCATGGCTATTCATGTTAGCAAAACTTATGTTTGCTGCACCTTTCTTTGATGAATCTTCTTCCAGTGCCAGCCATGGTGGAGAAGATTTGAAATTCTTTAACAACTGAAGAAAATGATCCATCAGAAAACTACAACAGTTATGTATTTCTGTAGCATCTCTATTTCCTTGGATTTCCCAGTTAGGCTTCCAATCGTTTACTATTTGTTTTTTTACTTCATTTGTAGCCTGACAACGCACTTTGAGTTCCCATCATTAAAGAAGCCAAACTTACCTCTGGATGTCGAGATACCCAGTAGATATCCCCATCAAAATCACTGTTAGCCATTTCATCAGCCAGTGATCTGGGTCCCACAGCTGGAAAGAAAATGGCATATTTTGAGTCTCCGACAACTTTCTCCAGACCTTTTACAAAGGTAGCTTGAAGTAGGTGTATGTCGCCAGGATGCAACCCCGGGTGCTTGTACACTAACACATCGCCAGATACCTGCCCCTTGTCCCTGCATATTTCAGATGTTGCTTAATCTTTAATAGTGTTCTATATTGACTATTGAGCATTGTACTAAGGGTTTGTGGTTTGTGGTTAGGGGAAAACAAGCCAACTTCTTCTTTCTGAATGTCGGATATTCTCAACTTAAGTTATCAACATACATTCCAAATAATGCACACAAATTAGGGTACACAAGTGTGGGTATTTTTTTCAAATCAGGAACAGAAGGTACATACAGTATTACGCAAACTTGGTTGGCACGGAGTTCCTCAGAGGGGTCTGTGGTCCCCATGAGATAGTAAGAGTCACCGATTGGAATTTTTCCTGCCTGGAGACCTTTTCTTTCTTCCCCCATCATGAAGCCTAGTCGGTACTGTAAAAAAGGCTCATCAAGAGGCATCCCCGACATGATCATCCTCGCCATCAGACGGTCATTATCTATGCCTTCATTGTTCAATGCAACTGCTATTTGTTTAACAAATAGTTATGAAGCAGATTCACCAAGTAAAACAGTGAGTGTGTGTGTCTATTTTTCCTATATGTACTGATTTTTCTCTGCTAGAATATTCAGTTCATGGGGGTGTTCATGTTAATTTCTGTTTTATCAAAAAGACAGTTCAAGCTGGATTTTACAGATCAAGTTCTGATCAATACTATAGTTAAATTTAGATCAATTGTGTGATTTGTTACATTTGGGTGAAGGGGGCTTAATTGCATAATTGATAAACGGAAATGGACTTACCTTTTAAAGCAGTACCTCTGTCATAACGGCAACACTTGGCTTCTACAAGTGCAGTTGATAGGAGACCCAAGAAGAACTCTGCTGGAACCCCTCCAAAGTGAAGAAGTGCAATCAAGTATCTTGACAGGTGCACTTTCTTTGGACAGGTGCTGAAATAGTATAATTGAAAATGGTTTTCTTTAGCAAAAGATGCTACGTAAATGAATGACAAGTAGTTTTGCAAAAGAAAATTGTAAAATTAAGACAAAATATAATTGCTTACTCCATTGTTCTTATTCAGTACCTAGTGTTGACGACTTCCAATGAGTTAAAAGGTTGAACAATACCCAACATTGAAGGATCTGGCTCCACTTTGATCATGGAAGGACGAATTCGAATGGTTTTCTTTTTCAGCTATATGACACATAAGATAAATGAACATGTAAACAAAAGATATCGTCAAGGATATCCTCCACTTTAATAGGGAGAATTTCATATATATCCCTCAAAAATTTCAATATTACATATTTATCCCTTCAAAATAAATAATTACATATTTATCCTTAAAAATTGTACAAACTCACATATTTGCCCAATCTAACTCTATAACATATCAAATATCTTCAAAAATAATTAAATAATATTTTTATAAACTTTAAAATTTATTTTACAATATTAATCAATAATATGTTGACCATTATGCCATTCAACCTCTTTAGTCTGCCTGAATTATCTTATTCTGTAAGGCGCCAAACCACCCCTCCTCTCTCTCCAAACACGCAAAATGACAGATATCTCCCCACTTTCCCTAGTCGCCTCCTCTCTCACAGATTTCTGCAGTCTCTCGCTGCTATAATTTTCCATTTTTTACTGTTCAGTTTTTTCTGTTTGGTTCGGTTTGTGATATTAGAAAACCGTAGAAACCGAACCGGCCGAATATCATAACCCTAGTTTAGATTTGACCCGTCCGTCCCCCTCTAATCCTCTTCTCTCCGCTTGAAAGATCCAAACTTTCCAAAATCCAAATCAAGTCTTCATTGTTCGTGCAATCCCTCCGCTTGAAAATGTAATATTGGTTTAGGGAACTATAAAGATATAGTGGTTGTTAAATATTAGATATACTTATTGGTTTGTTCGGTTTAACCGAACAAACCGAAATTTACTTTGGTTCGGTTTTAATCGGTTTATAAGTTTAAATCGGTCGGTTCGGTTCTATTTTTGAAAACCGAATAAAACTTTGGTTTATCTATTTTATTTCGGTTTGAGCCGAACCGAACCGATGAACACCCCTAGGTGGGAGATTTGGCATCTTAGAAAAAAAAGAACTTAGACGGACTAAAGAGACAAAAACGAAGAGCATAAAATCAACATATTATTAATTAATATTGTAAAATATATTTTTTTTTAGTTTTAGAAAATAGTATTTAATTATTGTTGGAGATATTTGATATGTTATTGAGTTAGATTGGACAAATATGTGAGTTTGTGTGATTTTCAAGGATAAATATGTAATATTGAAACTTTTGAGGGATATACATAAAATTACCCCTTAATATAACAACATTACCTTTATAATGGCAATGCAATATCCAAAATTAAGTACAAGATATTGTATGGTCCACACTAATTAAGTGGTTCTGTGACGTGTATATTATACCATTAATTAATGTGTCAACAAAAACGTGTGCAATTCTTCTTCCCTAGGTCTCATGTGGTTTATTGTCAAAAGCCAATGATGGAAGTAAATTGTCTCATTTAAGCACTAACAATTATTATCACAAAAATCACTCTAAAAAATACATACTTAACATATTAGAAGGATATAACACTACACAAATACAAAGAGCTAATCCCAGAAAGAAAAACAAAATTGTAGAATACTGATGTTGGATCATTAATTCAATATTGGACTAATAAGTAAAATAATTATGTATTGTATACTGTCATTTTTATGCTCAATTAAAAGTGATAATATGCATTATATAATTTATTGAGCATTAATGTGTCATATAGGATGTAGAACTTTAATGTGTAGAACTTTATATGTAATATTCAATTTTATGATGGCTTGAATTGAATAATTACCACATTAGACAGCCAAGGGTGTCTTGGGTTGTATATTATGATTTGGTCACGATAATACAAAGTTATTTTGAATTCATCTCTCATTATTCTATTAGATGAGAGTGTGAGAGGCTTTGGAGAAGGCTGAACAAAGAAGACAGTCAAGGATTAAGGTGCTCTCACACAGTAAAGGGTCTTGTTATTCTGGAAGAACTGAATTGGTGGTGCTCTCACAAACAAGACAGTCAAGGATTAAGATGCGCTTCTACACTTCAGTTTTATATTCAACACAGATGATCCTGTCATGATCGACGATGGTTTTCGTCGGTCCTAACAACTGACTGATAAATCCATAATAGCTAGGTTCTTGCAAACATAAAAAAGGTCCAACCACTAACATTCCAGCAGGCAAAATCCTGAAATATCATTAAATACAATAGTGAAAAACTGAACTTACCTGCCTGTTGACAAGAAGTGTTCCCTTCGCACACAATCCATTGTAGAAAAGCCGAACTTGCATCAGAAGAGGCTAGTTTAGGACGTGAACAAGAGAAATTTCAGCTCTACAGAAATTCCAAACACCACTTAACTTCTATATATAAATAAAGTAATGAATTATTTTATACCGGTCCATCATTACTATAAATCTTTCGTCTTTTTGCACACAATCTTTTGTCTTTTCTCCCAGCCTAAAGAAATTAAAAAAAAAAATTGAAATGAGATGGTAAAGGATACATGAAGTATTTTTATGGTTTAACTATGACAAACATAAAAGTTGAGGTACATGTCAGCATTGTACTGTTTACCATTATAATTTCTAAGGTTAATTTCTCTGCACCGAAGCTCCTAAATAGCTTCAAAAAAAATTATATGATACCAATGCAAAAAGATAAATATAATGTACCTGAATGTTTCCATTAGACACATAAATGGGGCATTGCAGAGCAAGGTCTGCAGAAATAAAACCAGTTCCATCTGTATGGATGCCTTTCAATTCAGTGCTTCCATCCTACAGATAGAAAATTAGACATTTAAGTATTTAACCATACAAACGTCAAATACAATTACAGTATTGCCAATTTATGGAAAAAAGCAGTTCATGCACCTTCCTAGGATTTGGGATAAAGCCATATGTTTAGTACTTCCACAATGGTCAGTTGTACGTGCTACTTCCATAACATATGCAAAAAAACAAAAAAAAAATAGAAAAAAAAAAAATCACAGGCTTTACCTTACAGGGGATGTCTGGAATAGTTTCTACCTTCAACTCAGGATCAGATAAATCAATGTCAAGCTTGAGTGTCTTGGACACAATTAAAGAAAGCCTGCATGTTTATGATTTGTAATCATACATATAAATACAATTCCTTTGATAAGAAGTCCTTTCATAATTCCTTCTTACAAAAAAAGAAGATGTCAAATACAAATAAATCTCCAGTCTGGACAAATTATATACGAGTGCCAAAAAAAAAAAAAAAAAACAAGAATTAACTACTACCTAGAGATGTATTTTGCTAAGCTGGGGACAGTATGTATATGCATAAAACTAAGGCGTATTTGGTTGATGGTCTTGCCATAGTGAAAATAATTATTCCGGTCCCTGTCCCAGCCCGAAGAAGTACACACAAAGTAGCATTTGACAGAGGACTTGGTACTGCTTTTCTTCTTCTCCTCCTTTCCACCATCTTTGTACACTACACAGACAAATGGTGCATAGAGAAAAGAAAAGACCAAATATTACTACAGATCCAGTACCAGTGACACTAAAGTATTCCAGTTGATACCAGTGGATGCAAGAGTTGGAGGGCCCTCCCTTTCTTCTTTTTCTAAGGTTATCCTGGATCAGTTATCAAGTTTCCATTTGGTACCAATCAGGTACCAGTGACTATAGAACACTAGTCCATGCATACTTAATATTAATCCAAAAACAGTGCAGACTAAAATCCAGCAATCACAATAGAGACAAAATATAAACTTTAAAACCCAGCCAATATGATAATAAAACCATCTCAAGTCAGTACATGGACCAGTAATCAGTACAATAAGTGCATATGATAACATACTAAAAAACCGATACTGTCGCAGGCCAAGTTCGATTCCCTGTTCTGCAACTCTTTGGTACACATCGCAATAATAATTATCAAAGTCAAAGCGAGCTTTCTTCTCCTGGCTAACATCTTCAAATTTTACTTGAAGAATATTTTCATCACCGAGAACACGTTGTAGGTGAGTCTTTGTTGACTCAAGAAAAGGACCCTGTGTAACAGAAAATCAACAATTATGTGAATGTTGAAACAGTAACGATGGGCACAGAAATTAAAAAGAAACATATATCAGCATCTAATTTTAGAATTCTTTCTAAAGTAGTTTAAGGAACCTTGAATGTAACTTCTCCTTGAAGATCAACATGGCAGTGGTAGACATGCGTTTTGCCAATGTCCCAGTCCAAAATCTGTACATAAAGACAATAAATTATTTCTTTGATGTAATTTCAATAAAACTCAACTCCACACCAAAAAGCAAGCAATGCAAAAAGAAAAGGTAGATGGGTCTTCATGGAACATGTAGTGTAAAATTTATTTCTGGTCTATAGGTGCCATACAGATTGCATTCAAACTTCAAAGTCGGTGTGAGCAGAAAGGGCAAAGACCATAACCTGTCTTCTGTCAGATGACTTAATATTTTTTATCCCAAATTCGTTCCATATATGAAACTCGAATTCTTCCATCGGCATGCGAGTAAGATCTCCTAATAATTCCATTGAAACCGTCTCCTCCAATTTAGCCCTAAATTCATCATCATTGAGAAATAAATATCAACAAAAATTCAGACTAATCAATCAGCATAGAAAACCAAAAGGATCTCCTCTTATGGAATATCTTCAATAATATAGTAATTGAAACAGGCCAGGCCAGCAACTAGAACTCATATCTCAACCAATTGTTGAATTTTTAAGGCACAGAACCTTGCCTGAATCAGTCTGTGACTCATATCACTGCCAGTATTGGACCTCATAGCTGCTGGTACTGGACTGCCAGGATGGACACTAGACCCTTATACAGGCATCAGTACAGAACCATAAAGGCATAAACACAACTAAAAGATTGAAAAGATTTAACCAATTTAAACTCATAAACATAGTAGGAATTATCGGTATCTGGATCGGGATTGGTCCCGGCCAATACCGATACTGGATCGGGGTATCGGATCAGTATCTGCTCAGGATCGGGGTTTTTTTTTATTTTTCTTTATGATTTGCTACGTCAGGATCGGCTCAGGATCGGATCGGGGTAGGCCGATACCGATACGTATCAGCCGATCTGTATCGGTATCGGCTGATCTGTATTGGTATCGGCCGATATTTCCTACTATGCTCGTAAACCATAGTAAAACAGATACCGCAATTCCAATACCTCACTTACAGAAGTAATAAAAAAAAAAGGAAAATAAATCAACCTCCCGAGGTAACTCAAGATCAGAAATGCCCTCCTGAATTCGAAATCCCCAAGAGCCTTCATCTGAGGGCTTAGTACTCTCTTATCAGACGGGATGGGCTCCCGTTCCACCATTTCCAAATCAACTGAGCTAGTGTCTTTATCATCTGTTCAGAGATCAGATCAGAAGAAAGTAATGTTAAACAGATAGCCCGTTTCTTTCAGTACAGGTAGGTTCCACAAGTCTGTGCCTTTTCCATTGTACTAGATATAATACATGTCTGATTGTGTCATATCTCCTTAACAGACTGCAATGCAGTTTTGAACGGGTAATTAAAATAATGGGAAAAACAGACCTAAATGAAGGTGAAAATTTATTTTGTTGATATATTCTGAGACATGCAAAATATAATTTCTAATTGTCAAATGAAGGATAGAAAAAAGACTCTATCATAGAAAATTAAACAAATTATAAAATTAAAACAATTTCAAAAAATAATATAATTAGCCATAGTGGTACAAACATCTGCAATGGCCAAGATCCCAGTACTACATCATCCTTGAGAACAAAGCTTTACTGTCTGACAAGGAAAAAAAAACTTTACTTAGCTACAACACTCCCTTTTATTTAATGAAAAAAGTCACCTCCATCAGGTGGTGATAATCCCACTGAATTGTGCGCTGTTGCAATCTGGGAGTTCTTTGCCATGTGCATTATAAATGCTGAAAAGTTGCGCACTCTACTACTGGAAGCAATGTCACCTAAAATATTCAATGACCCAAATTCGCCTAATCGATGAAGCTCTTGCCGAGCGAGGTTGTCAGGCGGGAGCACCGATTTCTCCGTACAGATTCTAGCGATCAATTGCTCAACCGGATCAGGAAGTGACACGTGCATCGATGTTGGCGAGAAGGAAGAAGTCGCAGAGGAAGGTGGTGGTGGCTGCTCCATGGTGGAAATTAAGGTTTTTTTAGTAGAGAGATATAGGAGGGGCTTAACTACTAGAATGGGCAGAGACCACAACTGGAACTCAAAATAAAAACTACAAATGTTGTGACTGAATGAAGAAAGAGACGAGGCTAATGACCAAAACTCCGATAAAGGTTGTGATGATGGACTGAAATGAAATGTTACTGATAAAGTTTTCCCTTTTCAATTTACAATTACGTCAAAAATTTGGACTTCTAGGATTAATATTTCAAGATAAATAATTGTACAGCCATCCCTTTAATAAAGCCACTGATTAAAGATAAAAGCTACCAATAATAGATTATATCTTTAAGAAGAAAGCTACCAGTACATGAACCATCCCTGGAATAAAGCCACAAATTAAAGATAAAAGCTAGCAGTAGTGGATTGTATCTTTGAGAGTAAAGCCACCAATTTGCTTGTCTGCCAGAAACGAAGGGATTCTCAATTATTTTACACATAGATGAAGGGATATATATTGTATATGGGACCCGCGGCACAGGCATCTGAGATTACTAAAACAGAGGATTCTTAAAAAATTGAAATTTTTAACTATGAGCTACAGAAGACGAAATAAAATTTGTTCGTATTTCTTAAGAAACTTTTTTTCTTTGCAAAATCTCATGTATTGGATTCAATAGTGATATAAAATGAAAGATATGGACAACCAAAAGAGCATAATACAGTGTCCATTTGTTTAATTTTTGTTACGTGCATATTCGGTATCTAGAGCACATCGGATTTGTTTCAAATCTGATTTTAGTAAACTGGAAATTTTGATGTTAATTACTGAATGAGCTACGGACAAATGAACAAAAGAAGTTCATTTCAATATCATTCAAACAAAATAATTTTCCCAAAATGCGTAACTACAATACTACATACACCCCATGGCTATTAACAATTTAACATACATAAGGTAAATTGGATGTTGCTGCACTTCGGATCGCCATTCGTTGATCCAATAGTGGGAGGAGAGTGGTCATGTCTAGTTTTGTTTTTGGTGGGCTTATTTGTTATTAAAAATTGGGCCAGAAAAAAAGATATATGGAGTTGGACTATTTTGGGCTTGCTGAAATCGAAAATACTGTCCACTATAATGATCGAGAAAAGAAATGTGATCTAGAAAAATATTTATAGGCCGAGAAAACTAATTAATATATACTAGTTAATGATTTAGGTGTATTGTTGCAAGGTTTGACCCGGTCAAAATGACAAAAGAAACAAGGAAAGGATGTTGGGTTCAGTTGCTATTGGGCCGAGTAAAACATGAGAAATAACAAGGGTTAAGCATAGTGAATAGGCTGTTTAAATGGGCTCCAGGACCGTCTGATTTGTTTTAATAACTGCGCGTTTTGGTTTAATATTTGTGTGTGTTCACATCAATTTCTATGTGCACATATCGTAAAGCATATCGAACGGTCGTGAAGCACATCGAAACTACTCCGTTCTCTGGTGAATAATGTTGAATTATTTGGTAACAAATAATTTTGTATTATTGTGTCTTGGTCAAATTTTTCATCTATAATCAGATACCTTGATAGTAAATATCATATATT
This sequence comes from Carex rostrata, assembly GCF_964058835.1. Lineage (NCBI taxonomy): Eukaryota > Viridiplantae > Streptophyta > Magnoliopsida > Poales > Cyperaceae > Carex > Carex rostrata. Next base: position 2,419,969 of record NC_135930.1, read on the forward strand.
ATCTACAAACTAACTCGAACAAATACAACACTTTATTTTTTCAACAAGTATTAATAGGATAATGACACACTCACACACATAAAAGATTTGGAAAACTAAATTTACCAGAAACAACACAAAATTAACATCTATTGTAATTGGTTTACAATAAACCGACATCAATTCCAACCCCTGATTCAGGCGCACATGGTAGAAATTAAAATTGTACAGGCTCCGGGGCCGGGCGAATTCGTATGCTCTGCATTAACTCAAAATGAGTCTTTTGAGTTAATGAATCATGACCATTCGATCTGTTTTAAGATTCGTGCAAACTAGATCTGCAATAATATTAAGGGGAAATTGGTTATTTGCCACTTTAAAACTTTCAAATTGTAAAAATGTCATCCTGAACTTTGAAATTGTAAAAATGCTACTCTAAACTTTATTAATTCCTAAATTTGCCACTTCAAATAATTAATGACTGAAATGTCATCTCTTCTCCTCTTCTTCTTCTCCACCTTTTCCGTTGATCCGACAGCCCTCTTCTTCTCCACCTTTTCCCCTGATCCGACAGCCCCCTTACCCCCTTCATAAATTGATATGATTTCAAACATGGTTACTCGTGATCGAATGAGGGTTCTTCAAATATAACATATCTTCTGAGATACAGATACTCTTTGATATTCATTTATGAGTTACTCATTTAGAACAATTAAACAATAATTACAAGTGTAAAACAAATCACTTACCAGTATATACCGTTTTAGGCCTGGCAATAACCAGCGACACATGACCATTCAGGTATGATGCAACCTTTATCATATTAGTGACAGCTCTATGTATAATTTGAAAAATCGTGAAAAAGCAACAATGAATCATCAAGCTTTATGAGTGATAGTTGCAATATAGTCTTTTTTTGAATCAGCTTCTTCATATCTGTTAGGATTTCAATTTCATGCAAAACCATATTGCAATTCATAAATCCTAGATTTACCATGATCCTCTAGTGAACCCTAATATGAAATTTAAAGTTACCTTGATCCATAGCTATGATCTTCCGGAGAGACACAATCACCGTTGATCACCGGAAGCCTTTAGATTTCCAAGTAATCCCTCTCAAGTCCGATGGAGAGAGCGAGAGAGGCGGCACCGACAACGTTCTGTTTGCGCAAGAGAAATACCCGAATCGCAAGTCCTTGACCGGAAGACCCTTATCCTTTTTCTTCCCTTAGTCTCAACCCTTTTATTTTGTAGAGAGGAATGAATTGACAGATAGAGAGAGATTAATAGCCGCCAGAGACAGAGCCATATATTTATTTCATCTTTAATTCAATATTTGAATAGGCCCGTTTCTAAAATGAATAGGCACATACGTCTCTTCTCAGCAGGCTCCTCCCATTCCTTATTTATTTAATTAATTAATTAATTAATTAATTAGACAATCTTATTGGATTCTTAGTGGGTCTGAATTCAGAACTTGCCTATATTGGGTATTTCCTTATTTACAGAACATTGTCACATTTAATCGTGTTCTCCAGGGACCAATAGCATAATTGTATTATTTCCAAACTTTATATAATTTAGACCATCACTAAATCATAAAGTTATTAATACGCATTCTACACATTAAAGGCCCCACTTCTCATGACACATATTGAACCCGTTAAATTAATACTTAATTTGATCACTTCATAACGGGTGTAATTAGATATTTGACAGTCTATTATTCAATATATATTTATATCACATATAAGCCCATATATGTTGTAATTAATATAAATTAATTCCAACAATCTCCCACTTGGGCTATATGTGTATCCGAATAATATATATTGATAAAACTGAAGTGAGTACTCAAACTGTGCTGTCATAGCCTTTTGCGTCATCAACCAATTCCGTCCATTAATCATATCCACAAGGACTTAATTAGTATTCGTCTCATAAAGCGAAACTAAACCAATATAAATCACTGTGTAAATATAACTGAATGACATGAATCATAAAGGGGATGTGTAGTTTGGAAATTACATGCAATGTGATCCACATGTCTATCTCCAATTTGGTCACTTTATCTTAATTTGAGGTCAATCATAATTTCAGAGTGCATAATAAACTGAATAACTGAAAGCTAAATAACTGCATGATACATACAAATAACAGAATATCATATAAAAATTAAATTCATGATATCTGTAAAAGTATATCATATAAAACATAAACATGATACATAAAATACAGACTCCCACTAAATCTGACAATCCTCTTTTACATAGATACCCATATGAGCGACATGCTCGTGAAACTGTTTGGGTACCAATCCCTTAGTCAGCGGATCTGCTAGCATGGAAGCTGTACCAATATGCTCAACACTTATAAGTCCACTCTGAACTCTTTCCTTCACAGCAAGGAACTTAATGTCGATATGTTTGGATTTCGACGAGCTCCTGTTGTTGTTGGAATACAGCACTGCTGAATTATTGTCACAATATATCTTAAGTGGCAACTTAATAGTATCCACAACACGCAGCCCAGTGACAAAATTTCTTAGCCATATTCCATGGTTCGATGCCTCGAAACATGCAATGAATTCGGCTGCCATGGTGGAAGAAGCAATCATTGTCTGCTTTGCACTCCTCCAAGAAATAGCTCCTCCAGCCAACATAAAGATATAACCGGATGTTGACTTCAAGCTATCCACACAGCCCGCAAAATCGGAATCAGTATATCCAATGACCTCAAACTTATCTGATCTCCGATATGTCAGCATATGATCCTTCGTTCTTTGCAAGTACCTTAGTACCCTTTTGGCTGCTCTCCAGTGATCCATACCAGGATTACTGAGATACCGGCCTAACATTCCTGTGATGTACGCAATATCCGGACGCGTACACACCTGAGCATACATCAGACTTCCTACTACCGAAGCATATGGAATCTGGTGCATTTCTGATTTCTCGAATTCTGTCTTTGGGCACTGATTGAGACTAAATTTGTCTCCTTTTGCAACAGGGGTATTTCCTGGTTTACAGTGTTCCATGCCATATCGCTTGAGAATTTTATCGATATATGCTTGTTGTGAAAGCCCCAAAATACCCTTATTTCGATCTCTATGTATTTTAAGGCCTAACACATATGATGCTTCGCCAAGATCTTTCATATCAAAATGCTTGAAAAGAAATCTCTTGGTTTCACGCATCATGTGTATATCGTTACTGGCAAGCAATATGTCATCAACATATAAAATCAGAAACATAAACTTACTCCCACTGAACTTGTGATATATGCATTCATCCACCAAGTTAGGCTCAAATCCAAATGAGATAATTACTTGATGAAATTTGAAATACCACTGTCGAGACGCTTGCTTGAGTCCATAGATGGATTTCTTTAATTTGCAGACCATCTGCTTGGAGTCATCAGACTCGAAGTTCGGTGGTTGCACCATATAAATGGATTCATCAATGTCGCCATTGAGAAACGCAGTCTTAACATCCATCTGATGTAACTCAAGATCAAAATGTGCCACTAAAGCCATGATTATTCTGAAGGAATCTTTCATAGACACAGGTGAGAAAGTTTCCGTAAAGTCAATGCCTTCTTTCTGTGTAAATCCCTTAGCAACAAGTCGCGCTTTGTATCTTTCCACATTACCTTCTGAATCCTTCTTGGTCTTAAATATCCATTTGCAACCAACAGGCTTCACACCTTGAGGTAATGGGACGATATCCCAGACTTTGTTGTCATACATTGACTTTATTTCATCATTCATGGCCTCGATCCAATTTTGAGAATTCGCACTTTCCAAAGCTTGACGGAGACTGAGAGGGTCATCCTCCATCATGCCAATGTCGAATTCATGTTCTTGAAGGAACACAACATAATCATTAGATATTGCGCTTCTTCTCTCTCTTGTGGACCGCCTTAAAGGCACTTGTTCTTGAAGTTCTTGAGGTGGTATAGGTTCCTCTTCAACATCAATATTGTCTTGTACAGGATTCTCTTCCACTTCTGAAGGTTCATTAACTGTAGGTTCATTCACTGTACGATCCTGAACCAATGAATCTCCAGATATTCTTATTACAATTGGTACCATTGTTGGTGCCTCTTGTATAGGAGAATCTTGTTTCTCTTCAAAGACAATTTGATTTGTATTTCCCCCTTGAACCATAACATCCTCAAAGAACTTAACTGTATTTGTCTCGAACATTGTTCTATTAGTGGGATCATAAAACTTATACCCCCGGGACCTTTCCGCATAGCCGACAAAATAGCAGCTAACTGTCCTTTCGTCCAGCTTTTTCTCTTGTGGCCTATAAGGCCGAGCTTCAGCCGGACAACCCCATATTTTAAAGTGCTGAAGACTAGGCTTCCGCCCGGTCCACAATTCATATGGAGTTTTGTTCGCTGCTTTAGTCGGTACTCGATTCAGAATATATGCTGCTGTCTTAAGTGCTTCTCCCCAGAGGTTCAATGGAAGCGAGGTATGAGAAATCATACTCCGCACCATCTCCATTAATGTTCGATTGCGCCTTTCAGCTACACCGTTCATTGCGGGCGAACCCGGCATTGTATACTGTGGCACAATTCCATTTTCCTCTAGAAATTTAGCAAAAGGCCCTGGACGTTGTTCTCCTGAGCCGTCATATCGACCATAGTATTCACCACCACGATCCGATCTGACGCTTTTAATCCTTTTGTTGAGCTGTAACTCAACTTCAGCCTTGAAGGATTTAAATGTGTCCAAAGCTTGAGCCTTTTCTTTAATTAAAAATATATAACCATATCTAGAATAATCGTCAATGAAACTGATAAAATATACATGCCCATTCCTAGTAGCTGTAGGGAATGGCCCACATATGTCCGTATGTATCAGTTCAAGGACGTCTGTCATACGATTGGCTGTATATTTGCGCATGCTTGTTTGTTTGCCCTTTGCACACTCAATGCACGGACCGAGATCCGACATGTCTAAGGGCCGCAGAATATCACTTTGAATAAGACGTGTTATTCTCTGTTGAGAAATATGACCTAAACGCTTATGCCAAAGTGCAGCTGAATCCTGATGTGTTAATTTCTGTCTAACGTTTCGAGTTTCATTGTTCAAGGTCTCATTATAGGAAGCAATAGTATCTAAAGCATAAAGATTATCCAAAACAGATAGAAAACCAGAAGCAACCAAATTGGAGTTTTGATACAAACCAAACTTTCTATCTCCAAATGAACAAGTAAAACCTAATTTGTCCAATGCAGAAATAGAAATCAAGTTCCGCCTAAAAGACGGTACAACAAAAGTATCAAACAAGTCCAAATACAAGCCAGTTTTCAAAAGTAATCTAAAATGCGCTATAGCTTCAACTTCTGCCTTGTTTCCATCGCCTACATAGATGTATTTTTCACCATCATTTGGCTTCCGGTAACTTCGGCAACCCTGCATAGACACAGAGATGTGAGTAGTTGCACCCGAATCTATCCACCATGTGTCTATTGAAACTGAAACTGCATTAACTTCTTCACAAACAAAAGAAAAATTAATACCTTTCTTAGCACGCCATGCGTGATAGTTGGTACAATTCTTCTTCACATGCCCTTCAGATCCACAGAAAAAACAACCCTTCTTCTTGTCTTTATTCGGCTCCGATCCGGTAACCGATCTCTTGTCCTTAATGGGCTTCTTCTGCGAACTTGTAGTTGCAGCATCTGAATTTGCCTTACGTTTCTGTTTCCCTTTTCCCTTAGAGGTAGAAGCAATGTTTGCGCTTTCGCTTTTGTCCGACTTCAACCTCTCTTCCTCTTGAACACAGTGCGAGATGAGTTCATTAACTGTCCATGAATCCTTCTGACAGTTATAACTCACCTTGAACTGTCCAAATGAGGCAGGAAGAGAGTTAAGGGCCAAATATACTAGCATATCATCCGATATATCTAGCTTATGTCCCTTCAATTTAGAAGCGGTATGCATCATTTCAAGAATGTGCTCCCTGACATTGCTCTTACCATGGTACTTCATTGAGCAGAGTTTGTTTAAGAGAATGCCTATTTCAGCCTTCTCATTCCTGACAAACCTCTGCTCAAGTTCCTTAAGATAGTCTTTAGCAAGAGTGGAATCAGAAACTGGTCCCCTAAAACTTTCAGGAATGGTCTTTTGCATGACCCGGAGACACAAGCGATTTGACCTCATCCACCGTGCATGTGCATTCTGATCCTTATCAGGACTAGTTTCAACAGGCACAGGTGGTTTGGCCTCCTGTAACGCTATGTCTAGATCAAGGCACCCAAGGATAATCTCTAGATTATCTTTCCAATCCTTGTAATTAGAACCCGTCAGCATCGGAATGCTATTAATGCCGGCTGTAAGATCAGTAATTTTTGCTGAAAATATTCACAAAAAGAACGAATCAAATTACCGAATTATAATAAAAAAAAATCAAAATAAGGCATATTCCATCAACTAAGTATCCTCGAATAATAAGTGCTCTTTGGAGTCAGTCATTATTCTAAGATAAATAGGTGTAGCTAATGAATGTAACAGTCCAATTGATGTCAATTAGTCAACCTTCCTTTGGGCCGATTAACTAATTACATCCAAAACTTAATGACTATTGCCCATTCATTACCACAAGTATACACATACAATACTTGATTATTGTCTTTCCTTTGGGCCAGTCCAATAACCAAACATTATATGTATATCTTCTGTGTATAAATTGGCAAATGATCAACGCCAGTATGAGAGCTTACTTTGGTAAGATGATACCTTTATCAATCATTTTCCAAAATATATCTCAATCTAAAGCCTTCATAATGATTTAATATTATCCATAAGAAACATTTATCAAAATTTGGCTTAACCGAATTAATCATAATGGGGTCATGCATAACGGTATACGATTGCAATGATATAAAACAATCAATAAATAACATGAGCCCAAATCATAAGTGAGATAGTATGACCCGAAGCACGATGGTCTTCAATATTGTAAGACTCCACTTGACAATAGCCATCATCCATCCTTCATGTAATTTTCTATACCAAACTACTACTCTAATAGTAATAAAGAAATTACATTAAAGTCCTAAGGATAACGGCTCGCAGACCGCATAAATGATACATATAAGCGACATGCAAGTCACTTTTAATTATAAAATAAATTAATTCACGGGGCACCTTAGGCCGCATTTACACACATCATTCAAACATTCATTACAACATATCACACAAGGCAACGGGGTCATACTATTCACATATACCGTAACTTGCAAAAAAAGAGTTAGACATAGAATCCAAAATAGACTTCTACTGACTTAACCAAATATAGTAAACAAAAGTTTACTTGACCGAATAATAAATTTTTTTTTTTTTTATTTATTTTGTTCTGGTTCGGATATACTCTGTTCTGGTTTAAGCAATGATCATAGCAGAAAGAAATAATCAATTTTTATATTTCCGAATCAATTTTGAAAATTTGCACAGAATCAAAATTTTCAGAAATATATATATATATACTAATGCAAAGTATTTCATTTTGGCGCATTTCATGAAGGCATTAATTTGTCATTAAGGAATCAGAAAATTAAACCTTTAGCGGATATTAATTGTCTTACCAAAATTGCTATCGGATTTAGCAATCAGAAAATTGCGCCATTAATTGCCCATAAACAATTAATTGCCATAAATACCAAAATTAATTGTCTTGAGGTGCTTTTAATTATTTTATACAAATCAAAAGCCATTCAGGAATTTAAAGAGGCGCATATCAAGTTAATGGAAGTTAATGGCATAATCAAACAAGTTAATGGCAAATCAAAATTGTTTACATTAAATATGCGCCAATTCAGATTCCATTAAATATGCGGCAATTATTTATTTAGTGGCAAATAAAAAAAATTTCCTAAATATACGGCAATTTACATTATTATGAATATCTGAACCGTTTGAGCATATTACATTATTTATTCACAATATACAAATTGCCGAATAGAAATTTTGGCTTAACAAATTAATCAAACCATATCAACATATATGCGCCATATTAAAATAATAAAATTATTCTTAACAGATTCATGGTCAAAATTAAATTCCAAACTTTGGTAGATTAAATTAATACTTTTGACCATCAAATCAAACTTTTGACCATTAATTCTTGAAGATCAGAACTACCGAATTGATACCATAACAGAGAAACAAAATTGCGCCATAATCAAAACTTCCGAAAATTAATCTCTTTTGCGCAAACCTTATCTTATCCGAACCAGAATCAAAATTTAACGATTCATCTAGAGTAGGCTCTGATACCACTTGTTAGGATTTCAATTTCATGCAAAACCATATTGCAATTCATAAATCCTAGATTTACCATGATCCTCTAGTGAACCCTAATATGAAATTTAAAGTTACCTTGATCCATAGCTATGATCTTCCGGAGAGACACAATCACCGTTGATCACCGGAAGCCTTTAGATTTCCAAGTAATCCCTCTCAAGTCCGATGGAGAGAGCGAGAGAGGCGGCACCGACAACGTTCTGTTTGCGCAAGAGAAATACCCGAATCGCAAGTCCTTGACCGGAAGACCCTTATCCTTTTTCTTCCCTTAGTCTCAACCCTTTTATTTTGTAGAGAGGAATGAATTGACAGATAGAGAGAGATTAATAGCCGCCAGAGACAGAGCCATATATTTATTTCATCTTTAATTCAATATTTGAATAGGCCCGTTTCTAAAATGAATAGGCACATACGTCTCTTCTCAGCAGGCTCCTCCCATTCCTTATTTATTTAATTAATTAATTAATTAATTAATTAGACAATCTTATTGGATTCTTAGTGGGTCTGAATTCAGAACTTGCCTATATTGGGTATTTCCTTATTTACAGAACATTGTCACATTTAATCGTGTTCTCCAGGGACCAATAGCATAATTGTATTATTTCCAAACTTTATATAATTTAGACCATCACTAAATCATAAAGTTATTAATACGCATTCTACACATTAAAGGCCCCACTTCTCATGACACATATTGAACCCGTTAAATTAATACTTAATTTGATCACTTCATAACGGGTGTAATTAGATATTTGACAGTCTATTATTCAATATATATTTATATCACATATAAGCCCATATATGTTGTAATTAATATAAATTAATTCCAACAATATCATCCTCTAAGATCTAACAGATGAAAAAAGAAACAAACTTATCATCAAAGTACAAGTTAGCTGTCGGATCAGGGGAAAAGGTGGAGAAGAAGAGGGCTGTCGGATAAGGGAAAAGGTGGAGAAGAAAAAGAGAAGGGAGGGCATTTCAGTCATTAATTATTTGGAGTGGCAAATTTAGAAATTAATGAAGTTTAGAGTGACATTTTTACAATTTCAAAATTCGGAGTGATATTTTTACAATTTGAAAGTTTTGGAGTGGCAAATAACCAATTTTTCCTAATATTAAAGGTCCCTTATATCATAAGCAGGGACCGGATTGACTCCATTTAAAATTAGACGGTTGACATTAATTAACTCAAAAAATTTATTTTTGAGTTAATGCAGAGGATATGCATTCGGACCGGGCTAAGCTGCTGTCTTTCCTTTTGTTTGTTGTTTTCTAGCTAATACCACACCAGGTTGAGTCCGCATCGTCTACATTAACTCAAAAGACATTTTAAACAGAGCTAATCCTACAACAGCTTATAATTCAAGGACCTTTAATACTAATGTGAATTTAATCCGTACGAATTTTAAAGCGCATCGGACGATTCAGATGCAAACTCAAAAGAATTTTTTTGAGTTAAAGCTGAGGATACGAATTCCACCAAATTGACAGGCTGTAGTTAATCCCCACGGTGTCACCGCTGCTTATAGAAGCTTGGTAAGATACCCCACTTCTCCCGTGGGAGAGTGGGTTTAATCCCTGCTAAAAACAGAAAATAGTGTGTGTGGAACCTACGAACAATTCTCAAAAAAAATATATATATATATATATTAATCCCCACGGTACTATGCATTGATAAGAAGAGTACTATGATTGACACTAGAGAAAATGCGTCCAGCTAGCTTACATTATTTATCATCCTGCCTTAACGCAATACATTGAATCTATCAATGGGTGGAACTCTCTGGGTGAGTAATTGTCAAAATGAAATTTTTGTTACTTCTCCTTCATTATTTATTTTTATGGTCATGCTTGATTATTATTTAAAATTTTAAAAATTAAGTTAAGGAGACGTAAATTATTTTTATTTGGTTGAAATTTCTTATTTGAATTATGATTTTCAAAATTCATAAAGGAGAAGTGGGAAACATGCAAAATAATTACAGTATATTTGAACATAGAGTAAGTTAATCTATCTGTAGTGGTGATTTAATTTGTTTTGTTGTAACTCAATTCTTACTTCATCTTATAAATTATCATAAGTTATTATTTTTTGACAACCCAAGTGAAAAATAATGCCTCTTATTCCTCTCCACTTAAGTTGCAATCAAACATGAATTATATGCAATACAAAACGGAGTAAATGGATAGGTTTGAATGTCTGACCCTGTCCCTGCTTATAACCTAACCAACTAAGATTAAGTATGAAAAAAATTGTGCATAAAATTAAGAAAATAAATTAGTTCTCAATATGTGATTAACGGGATTAATTATGTTTAGATGTTTGCATAAGTGCTCAGGGCAAAGAGAACAATTATACTGAAAGATAATTGAGTGCCTCAATCTCCATCTGAGATTGTACTTGAGCCTCAATTAACCATTTTTATAGATTAATTAAACTTATTCATGAACTTTATTTAATTAAACTTATTCATGGTAATTGAGCCTCAATTATTTTTTTTTCTGTTCAAAGCCCGTAGGCACTTTCATTGAAAATACTTTCTGGTATATATATATTTTTAAGAAAACTTGGGTCGATGTCCGCATTTTATATTCCACAGTTCTGTCACATGGTATAACTGTTCTGATGAAATGAATGGAAAGGAAAAATGCGCTCAATACATTTGAGCTTGAAATTATAATACAGAAAAAAAAAAGGCTACTAAAGAAAACAGAAAATTACTTTCTGGTAATTGAACTTTATTTTTAAAATTCTTCAAGTCTGGTTAATTCAATAAACTTTTATGCATGAATACTCATTTAACAATTTCAATATTAGTTCAAAATAAAAAAATAAAAATAAAAACAATGTAGATACTACACAAATTTCTGATATGCCATTGAATTATAATGTTGAGGAAAATACAAGATGGCAAGTGAATTTTTGTAATCTTACCGATAAAAAAATAAAACATGAGATAATTTCAGGACAAAATTACAATAAGTGATTAATTAAACAACCCTCAAAACAAACACTTAAATAAAATTATTACATGTTTAATAAAAGCAGCAGCTTAGAACTGGAGGAATGGATCAGAGAGCTTGTAAGGCTCGCTTGGTTTAACATCTGTGACTTCAGGTACCTCTGCCAAAAAAAAAATGAAATTATTTTCATAGCATAAATAGTTCTACATTTCTAAGTGCATCCTAATAGTATTTGTCTTCCTTAATTTTGATTTCTCATTATTATTACAATCTTTACAAATTATTTTTCAAATAAAATAAAAAAGAAAATTTATAAGCACATTATAGATAGTTCAACAATATAATTCATGCAAAAAATATTGTTTAATTTCGAATCGTTGAAATTTTAAATCCTTGATGTATGGTAGAACATATGCCAAATAACATTATTTTTTAGAAACATAATATATGTATGTATCATATAGATCATAAATAAATAATGTTTGATTTCAAAACAAGCTTTATAATTTCATCAATAACTCAAATTATTTTTACAACAAATCATAATCAAACAATCAAATCTGTTGACCTAATTAAATTCTCACTACTACTACTATTACTTAAATATGTCCTAAAAGAAAATCATTATAAATTTGAAACAATTCAAAGGATGTTTGAAACTTACTTTTGAGTTCCTGAGCTTGTTGTGGAGTTAACTTTGCAGAGAATCCGCTTACAACATCTGTATAGTGATAAACTAGAGCCTTCCTGGCAGCCTCCTCACTTGCAAAGTTAAAAAATAAACAAGTTTAAAATTTTATGTATCAAACAAACAAGAACAAGATGCCAAACTATGATCTTCAAAAATCAAAAATATATATATGGAGAATTTCACATGTTATTTACCAATAAGAAATATTATTTTAAAGGAATGTTGAATATAACAATAATTTAAAATTTGTAAAATGTGTCAGGAAATTCCATTTCATATATAAATAATAATAATAAATCTTTATTAAGTCCACCAATAGCACGATGCCACGTCACCCTCCAGCTCCAAATTATAACGCATTGCTAGCGTTTTTTACATCCCTTTCATATAGTTATTTTTTCATATGCTAATCAAAAGCTATCCAAATTAAAAAAAAATTGTAGATGTGTCATTTCAATAGGATCCATATATATATATCAATATGGGTCATCTATCAAGGTTAATTATATTATATTATATTGCTAAAATTATCAAACCATTTTATTAGTGACCAAATAATTTTGAATTGGATCAAAATTTACACATTGTGTCATATTGAATAAGCACATTTCAAAACTTCAATGGCATTAGAAAATTAAGAGATAATAATTTTTTTAAGGAAATTAACAATTTAAGTTCAGAAAAATTGTGGATGAAAAGGCTATAACAAACCTGCCAAGAACTTTAGATAGAGCGGCGATTTGGAACGTGTTCGAGTCCATGCCGCCGGGTGGGTGGCGCATGTACACCATGAAAGGTTTCACCTCTTGAGTCATTGTAATAGGTAGTGCAATGAAAAAAACCAGAGTAGATAAAAAGATGTAAAGAGGAAGAGATGTGTTCTTCATGTCTTTTGTGTTTTGTTTTCAGAATATGTATATTCTTTTTGTTTTTTTGTTTTTATAAGAATGGGTTGGAAACTTTATAAACTTTTTTTTTCTTATTTTAGTGTTTGTTTGTTTATTTGTCTTTGTTGGTGCTTGGTTGAATTAAATTACTATTGGATATTTAGATAGCTTAAATATTTTGTATAAACTACTTGAACCATACAATTTTTTTGGTAAAACAATTAATGATAAGTTGATAACTATTGATAGGTACATGTAAATGGTTTATATTTTTGGGGTCACCAATAATTCATTTTTTATTTTTTACAGTTGTTACAGAAGATAGGCATGAACATAGGAATTGAAAGCCTCAAGTTTTTTTTTCCCTATTTTTAGCAAATTAAGTTCCAATCTGTTAGTTTTCTTTGAAGAATAATGGCTATTAATAAGCTTTGACAACGAGGTGCCAGTTATTTTAAGGCAAAGGCTTCTATGGACCTAAGGACTTATTTGTAAAATGAACATATTTTTATTTTCAAAGTTCAAACAATCGATCCGAACCGTTCATCTTGTTCTCCATATTAATATGTGCTTGGAGACCAAATTTTACATTTTTCTGAATTTTTTTACTATTTATTAAGATGGGTACAAAATTCAATGGTCTGAATTTGATATCTTTTGTACCCATCTTAATAAATAGTAAAAAAATTCATAAAAATGTAAAATTTGGTCTCCAAGCACATATTAATATGGTGAACAAGATGAACGGTTCGGATCGACTGTTTGAACTTTGAAAATAAAAATATGTTCATTTTACAAATAAGTCCTTAGGTCCATAGAAGCATCACTCTTATTTTAATTGCTTCCGGGATCCAGGGGTAGAGTCGGAAATGAAATGGAGTGTGTGTGTGTGTATGGGGGGGGGGGGGTGCCATAATAAAATAAAATGTTTAATATTAAAACTTAATTAAATAATAGTCATATATATGATGAAAAAAATGTTACCCGATACCCATTAAGTTACCTTTTCTTATTGTAAAGATCTCGTTTAATAATGAAATTTGATGTGACTTTTTCAACGATTTTAGTTAGCACTTGAACTAATTAATTAAAATTAAGCAAATTCACATAGGTAAAGGGACATGACTTGGAAGTTGGAATCAATGCGTTCACCGTGTGCCGTGTAAAATACGGATGGAACTAAAAATTTAGTATGGTAAAGACTGAATTTGAGAAATAATAATATTCAACAAGAACATGACATTTATTATTCTAATTAAACAAATATTCTATTAATAAGGAAAGTAAATTACAAAAAATTATTAAAAATTTATAATTTTTATTAAATCATAAGAGACTAAATTTTCACTGCCTCTCCTCCTCTCCGCTCTAATTGGCATGAAGTTTTGGAGCGAGATGAGAGCAATTGAGGAAGAGAGAGAGAAGAGACAATTAGTAGCGGATTTGTGTATATCAGGGGATGTTAAGCAACTTTCATTTAAAACATTAATCATTTATATTAAATTTACTTGAATTTTCAATTTTTTAATGTTCGTATATAGTTTAGCGCCTCCAAACCCCGTGTCTCCCCCATCATATAAAATAATAAATGTATGCTTGTAGCCTATTGGTTAGGATTTCATTTGATATTTGAGTTATTGGGTTCAATTTTACAATATTATTTTTGTCTTTCATATATTATGTATTTTATAATTTAGTCCCTATTCAAATTTTCCAATTCCGCTATGGGACAAAGTGAAATAGTCACCGGTCTGGTCTAGAGACTGGAGCAATATTCCTCAGTCTTTGAGGAAATTGAAGTAATAAAGTGTGAAACTGCAAATTTTTAACTTATAGAAGTCTTCATTTTGTATTTTTGATAAAATTGTGCATTAAATTTTGACCAACTTAAAAGTTGTTTGGTCATTATTAAACAATTTAAAAATTCTAACAGTTGAGTTTCATGACTACTAGAATTGCACCAAAATTGACATACAAGACAATAAATATGTGCATCATTTTATTTTGACAGAAATAATTAAAGAAATATATTTTTTCTGCCAAGACATATGCATTGATAAACAATTTTGCAATAATTCAACGGAGCAACACACAATAGTTATTTTATTTACGGATGTTTAAATAGTGTTTATTACGTCATAGTAGAATGGTTGAAAAAACAACACTTTTTGTCATATCACGCTGCTATAGCGCGCTATAACGTGGTACAGTGCCAATAGTGTCATAGTTTTTATGATCCAAAAACACTATAGCAGTGCTATAGTGCGTTATTTAAATAGTTATATTGCATTTCACGCACATGATCATACACATACCTTTTAAAACAAGGAGAGAGAAACATGATTCAATTAATAATCAACCGATCAAAATAATATATACAAAAATTTATATAATGTGATATAGCTTAAAAGCTCAGAGATTTAGATTGTGTTTCAGAACTCACGCTTAGAGGGAGGGGAGGAATTAAAGTAACGAGGGTATTCGCTATTTTACAAACAATAATCTTACATTCTTATTTGCAGAGTGACCACTTTTGTTAAAGTTGAACACGGTTCTCACCTCCGTTCCTCTCTGCACAATGTTTATTTTTCTCCGATTTTTCTTTAATTTTTCTCTTCTAAAATAAATAAAGTTGTCCGTTCAGACAGCCTTTGTTGACTGAATCAAAAGACCTCCGCATTTATATTTTTCAACCCTACCCACCGTTCACGGCTCCATCAGCGTCCGTATAATCCCTGCTTATTGGGCCCCACTGGTTCATATCCTCATCGTAACCGTTCAAATCTCTTGGTATCTCTCATCCAACGACTAAGAAAAAACACAACAAATTGCAGAGACATGCTGTCCCCTGGACACTCCTTTGATATTCTGTTACTTATTCACTGTTGAACTTCTCTGACACTGAGCCCCACTATGTCGTTTATGTTAATCAGTAGAATTAAACATGAAACTTGCAACGAATATGGAACATAGAACCTGGACTCCGACGACTAAGGAATAAAGCAGAAACTTTGTACCGTGTTTACCAGATAAACTTTTTTTTTCAGATTGTCATTTGGTTTACCCAAGCTTCTAAATAGCTAGCTATAGCGGTTTTGGACCCAGAAAGCTAAGCTACGGGCTAAAACTGTGCTAATCAAGCTACGACCGCTATAGCGGTAATAGTGGTCCGCTATGCTACATGGGTTATGATTTTGCAATTTTTTTTTTCTGAAAACATAATTTTGCAATTTTAATGGGATTTAATATCTAGATTGGTTTTTTTTTTTTACTTTATTAAGCTATATCAATACAATGGAACATGTGCGGGCTATACCGCTATATCAATTAAATTTTGTATCATGCATTAATATATGGTAGTGGTATATTTTGAATATAAAATATATCGATAGTTTTTGAATTAGAGATATTTTGAATAACAATTTGAACTTTGTATTGGTTTAATATGAATAATATTAGAACTTCTTAATTAATTTGATATTTTTTTTCTTGATGAGACATTTTTACTAGGTAAAGCCTTCTATGGACATAAGGACCTATTTGTAAAATGAACATATTTCTATTTTTAAAGTTCAAACAGTCGATCCGAACCGTTCATCTTGTTCTCCATATTAATATGTGCTTGGAGACCAAATTTTACATTTTTCTGATTTTTTTTACTATTTATTAAGATGGGTACAAAATTCAATGGTCTGAATTTGATATTTTTTATACCCATCTTAATAAATAGTAAATAAATTCAGAAAAATGTAAAATTTGGTCTCCAAAGATATACTAATATGGAGAACAAGATGAACGGTTCGGATCGGCTGTTTGAACTTTGAAAATAAAAATATATTCATTTTACAAATAGGCCCTTATGTCCATAGAAGCATCACTTTTTTTACTATTAGTAGAAATATAAAATATAATTTTTGAAATAAAAAAACGCTATTTATAATAGCTTTCGCTATAGCTCCGCTATTCGCTAAAGCTTTTTTTTTTTGTCTCCCCGCTACACCGCTATAAACGCTATTTAGAAGCTTGGGTTTACCGGATAAACTTTGTACCGTGTTTGATCAGATATTTTTTCCTATGATCGTCCCTTTCACTTCCTTTCTTCCAGTCTCACCATGAGATAGCGGTCTACTCTGCTTTGCTCTTAATTTCTCCCTTCTCTCTGTTATTTGTTCTTCGCTTATGACCGAACCATTTATTTAAATTAACCAAACTATCTTCTCAAAAGGATAAAAGAGAGAGAAATGATTTAGCTCAATCACTGAATTAATTGAAGAGCTCAGGTTTTCTCTACAACTCCTCTTGGCGAAAGATGCGACCTTTTGCTCTACAAACCCTAACTTTCTCCCTCCTTTTCTCTCTCATCCCCTTCCTCACCACCTCTGCTGATGTCCCTCTCGGCTCAATTATAACCCCACTGAACTCTTCTTCTTCATGGCCTTCCCCAAACGGCACCTTCGTTCTCTCCTTTGTTTCGCCTCAGACTTCGCCTAACCTCTACTATCCTGCCATCTCTTACTCCTCTGTACCAATCTGGAATCCACCGGGCCCGCCTCTTGTCGACTCAGGTGGGTCCCTCCGCCTCCTCCAATCAGGTAACTTGGTGCTTCAAAATTCGTCTGGCAACATCCTTTGGCAGAGTGACACGTCATCCCTTGGTGTAACCTCTGCATCCTTGCTTGATACTGGTAACTTTGTGCTAAACAATTCAAGTTCTTATGTGTGGCAATCCTTCGAACACCCAGCAGACACTATTATAACGGGACAAAATTTCAACTTTAACCAAACCCTCACCTCAAATTCATACTCTTTCTCTCTCCTACAATCAGGAAACCTCACTCTCAAGTACAACGGTACTATCGAGTATTTTAACAATGGCTATAACACAACTTACACGCAAAACAGAAACTTAACCTCACCGGTTCTGTCCTTACAATCAAATGGCATCGTTCAAATTTACGACGGGTCTCTTAACTCAACCGTTGTTATTGCCTATAGCGATAATTATGGTGATACTACTACCATGCTTCGGTTTTTACGGCTTGACAGTGATGGTAATTTCCGGGCTTACAGTGCATTCCCTGGATCATCTGCTAGTGAAGCTGAACAGTGGTCAGCCGTGACCGAGCAATGCGATGTTTTTGGTTATTGCGGGAATTACGGCTTGTGCACTTACAATAAGACATCTCCTATTTGCATATGCCCCTCCAAAAATTTTGAATTCATCGATCCAACCAACCCGAGAGGTGGGTGTAAGAGAACCGTGGATCTGAGCAAGTGCCCCGCGAATTCTACCATGTTAGAATTGGATAACACGCTGTTTTTAACTTACCCACCTGAACTATCAAATGAGAGATATTTTGCCGGTTCAACTGCGTGCCATCAAAACTGCTTAACGGGTTCAGCTTGTGTTGCTTCAACCGCTCTTGGTGACGGGTCGGGTTTGTGCTATTTAAAGGTGGATGATTTTGTTAGCGCGTATCAATCGGCAACCTTGCCTAGCACATCTTACGTAAAGGTGTGCCCACCTGCTGTACCAAATACCCATTAATTTTAAAACTTAATTAAATAATAGTCATATGATGAAAAAATGTTACTCAATACCCATTAAGTTATTAGAACAATATTTTCAGTTCATCTCAGAAAATTTATGAGCAAAAAAATGAGGCTTTCTTTTCTTTTCTTATTGTAAAGATGTCGTTTAATAATAAAATTTGATGTGACTTTTTCAATGATTTTAGTTAGCACTTGAACTAATTAAAATTAAGCAAATTCACATAAGTAAAGGGACATGACTTTGGATCAATGCGTTCATTGTGTGCAATGTTAAATACGGATGGAACTAAAAAATTACTATGGTAAGGACCAGTGTTCTAAATAGCGCGCTATAACGTTTTTGGATCCTAAACGCTAAGCTAAGGCATCAAAATGCACTATTTAAGCTACAGACGCTATAGCGGTAATAGCGGTCCGTTATAGCGCATAACATATAGCGCAAATAGCGCGCGCTATGTATCATGAACTTTTTTTTTTCAATTTATATGGGTTTTAAATAAAGACTCTGATTGGATTTTAATTGTGATTTTTTTTTTTTTGCAATTGACGTATTAAGCTTTATATTAAACTATTAATTATTAAATGAGAGATCCATCAAACGAAATCAAATAAGGAAGCTACAGCGCGCTATGCAACATGAGTTGTTTTTTTTTTCAATTTATATGGGCTTTAAATAAAGGCTCAGAATGAATATATTAAGATATTTCTGGAAATAACAAAATGAAACTTACTATATGGTAGTTTGAATATTTTGAATAGATTAAGATAGTTAATTATGCCATGATGTCTAGGTTATTTTGAAATTTAAATAGAAAAAAGATAGATTATGTCATGATGCTGAATATATTTTGAATAGAAAAAGATCGATAGTTTATGATATCAGTATTATTATAGATATTTTGAGTTGCAATTTGGACATTGAATTGGTTCAATATGAATATTATAATTTTTTAATCAATTTGATATTATTTATTGTTCTATGAGACTTAGATAATGTTGATATTTAGTACAAATATATGATATAATTTTTATAAAAATAAGAAAACGCTATGTAGCATAGCTTTCACTATATATGATAATGTTGATATTTAGTACAAATATATGATATAATTTTTATAAAAATAAGAAAACGCTATGTAGCATAGCTTTCACTATAGCGACGCTATTCGGTATAACTTTTTTTGTAGGCTTCCCGCTATGACGCGATAAACGCTATTTAGAACCTTGGTAAGGACTGAATTTTAGAAATAATAATATTCAACAAGAACACGACATATTTATTATTCTAATTAAACAAATATTCTATTAATAGGGAAAGTAAATTACAAAAAAATTATAAAATTTATAATTTTTATTAAATCATAAGAGACTAAATTTTCATTGCCTCTCCTCCTCTCCGCTCTTGGCATGAAGTTTTGGAGCGAGATGAGAGCAATTGAGTAAGAGAGAGAGAAGAGACAATTAGGAATGGATTTGTATGTATCGGGTGCTAAACCACTTCCATTTAAAACATTTAATCATTTATATTAAATCTACTTGCATTTTCAATTTGTTGAAGTTCGTATACAGTTTAACATAACCCGCCCCCCCCCCCTCCCAATCCCGTGCCGACTCCATCATAAAATGATAAATATATGCTTGTAGGCTATTGGTTGGAGTTTCATGTAATATTTTGAGTTATTGGGTTCAATTTTCAGTGATCGTATTATTTTTGTCTTTTTCATATATTATGTATTTATAATTTAGTTATCTATTCAAATTTTCTAGTTCCACTCTGCAAGGGCATACCCAGTGTAGTCCGGGGGAACAGCTGCCCCCCCCCCCCCCTGGATTTTTGAAAATAATGAAAAAAATATGTTGATTTTGGTTTTACCTCTTCCTAAAAATTAGGTTGCCCCTCTCTAGAGAAAAACAGGTCTGGTTCTTTCTCTCTTGATTACTGGCAAGCCACGAGACTTCTTCTTTCTCTTGAATTCTGTAGTTCGAAAAATCCTCTTATTTAGGCTAATTTTCAGATAACAAATGAGGGAGAAAAATATTACAAAAGGGTCACACACGTCATTGACCTAATAGAATGCTTCTTTTTTATTTTAATTTTTGGGTAGGCTTGGTTTATGGTGAGCCCATATCTTTTCAAGCTTTTCATGTTTTGGTCTATGTGATGTGGGTGTACCCAAAATGAAGGCGTCATATTAAATGAGGAGTTTAAATAATTCAAATAATGCCTCTATGACAGTGGGCCCTACTGGTCTGAGTGTCATCTACCAAACCCAAGTTGCACCCAAATGTGCGTTAAATATTGTAAAATTCATATAAAATCAACCGTTTGGAGGTTTTTCGCGTTCTTCATATCGAAATTTTCAGTTTAACGCATAGAACATTATTAAGGATTTTATTTTCAATAAATCTAAATCTCATTTTTGTGAATTTCAAAAAATTATATTTTAAGGCATTGAATCGGCCAATCTTCTCAAAAAAATTGGATAAAATTCTTAAATAAATTTTCAAATTTTTAGGATTCAACAAATACTCTGTTAGGTAGTAATCTAGCAGTCAATCATAATTGTATTTTATTCATGAATTGGATGATTAATATATATCATTTTGCTCCATGAGTTTTATTGCTTTTACGAATCATTGTAGGTTAAGAACCGAAGTTGTGAAACTTCATAATATAGATGATAAATACTCTAAATAGTCACTAACCGTGGTAATTAATTAGCAAGAACACTAATTTACTATTATAAAGTTAGTATGTGGATTAAATGATGGTTAAGTTTCACAGACCATAGACAAAGAATTGTCATTTAATCACATAGATACATGTTAAGAACATGGTATTTGACTGGCCCAAGAATGAAACGTTATATGGTAATGTTTTTGTGTCATTAACGGTTTCATTCGTGTTAAGTTTTAAAGTATGAGATATGGACTTTCTTACATGAGAAATGTGTATTCGTAAGTGTTATCAAACGCTATATGTAAAAAGTAGTTATAAATGTGATATTTCAATACACATGACTTGTGTGGAGGAAGAGATGCTCACCAAAAGTACTATCGTCCCTCGTATTATTATATGAGTGATAGTAACACTGGGCCCCTTGATAGGAGTAGGATTATACATACGGTATGATTAATAGAGTTAATCATATGAAATAATCTACTCAAGATCAAGAAAAAATTTGGTTTGCAGGGATGACACATACCTACCCTGAACCTAATCTGTTACTATGAGACGAAAGAATTAACACAAGTAAATTAATAAGTTTACAGCAAGATCATGATATTGTACTGAACAACATCATCTGTGTAATTGGGGATCACAGTGCACAGCTAGGTGCCAACTGTGATCTGTAGAAGTTTTAACTCTACTGCCAACATAACACGGATCCTATCGGGTCACACCACATAGGAAATGGATCAGAGAATCTTATTATTAATTTAAACAGTCATAATTAATAAATAAGATGGCAAAATATTAATTATAAATGTTATAATTAATATAGAAATATCATAGAGATGATGGGCTTAAACAGATTAAAATTACAAGCGTGTATGACACATTGTGTAATTATTGTTACAACCGCAAATGAAATATAATTGTTCAGAACAATTATATATTTGGACCTTAATTATATTTAGAATATAATTAAGAAAGCCCAAGAGTTGAAGCCCAAAAGCTCAGGTCTGATACTATTCATACTGGGCCCTTGTACTATTCACATTGGGCCCAAATCAAAGTCCAAAATGTCTAAGCCCAATAACCATCCATACTGGGCTTTACTGGATCTTTCTGGACCTTGCTGGGCATTTTGGTAATTTACTGTTCATGCCCACCTACTGTTCATGATGCCTATAAATAGGGGTGGAGGGTTGGAGAGAAGGCATACCATTTCCTAGTTTGATTGGAAACCTGAATGAACGTCTGCAGAAGCCAAGTTCCTTTTTTTCTCGGATTTCCTCTCAAATAGTGATTGTGTGAGGTTATAAATATATACGTATAGACATATATATTTGAGTGGTAAGCGATTGTAATCTTGCGCAGTCAGCTGTAACTCTGCTTTTACACATAAGTTGTGAATCAGGGTATCTGCAAAGCGCGATATAACTTGTTTAGCTGAGTGCTGCGAGTATAGTATTTCTGGCAGAAGAAATACTCGCTCTCTGATCATTCTTGGTGTACTACTAATAGAGGCACTAGACATCTGGTGCTGTTGTCCGAGGAGGAGCAGCAGCAGCGAGGCAAGCGTAGCGGCAGTTCCAATTCGATTTTGGAACAAAGGTATAATGTTATATTAATTTATTTAATTGTTAAATAAATTTAGTTTTAGAAATCAATCAAGGAGATAGATCCTCGACTTAGGTTAGACGTAAAAAAATTTTGTTTTATGCCTTTTTTCGCACTAAAGCAAGCATGTGGTTTCACCCGAAAACCCAACCTGCTCCCCATCAGAATAGGTTGTTAATCTAATGAGTTTGAACCCAATAAGCTATTTGAATCTGGTTCTTATCCCTCATAGCAAAAATCATTCATCCACCCCTGCCGTTCTGGGACAAATTGAAAGAGTTAATGGGATGATAACTTTTTTTCCCCTCTTGGGTCTATTGTATCCAGAAATTTTTATTAATAGAAAATTAATTAAATAAATATCGATAATGAAGAACGAATTTGACTTTTTTTGAGATATAGGAAAAGCGTGATAGATTATCACGTCCGCTTGACGTTATAGATTATCACGACCAGGATTAACTGTAACTTTTTGCTAATTAACTAAAAAAGAAAAAAAAATTTACTGAACGTGATTGTTAATCATGTCGAACCAAATCCATTTGAATTTCTATGTAGCTAATAGGCATAAATTATATACACATTCGATTTAGTTTTTATCATAAAATAACGTCAAATATCTTGTATTTTGGACATAAAGATAATATAATACACATATAATTAAGTTACTGCGTTTGTTCGGCTTTAGATTGCAGGAAATGAAGAAAAATGAAGAAAAGACCCCCAGTGCAGACGCACTAGACCTCATTGCGGATGCACTCGATACTTAGATGAATTTCCAGCAACAAAGCACTTTACATAAAAAGTCCGAGCCTAATGCGGACGCACTCACAACTTAGTCGATTTTTGCAAGTTTTAGAATATTCAAGGAAAGAGAAAAGTCCGAGCCTAATGCGGACGCACTAAGATCCAGTGCGGATGCACTCAGAGAATCACGCATAAATTAAGAAGTCTAAAAAAGGAAATTCATAGCTAGTGCGGCCAGGGCAACCGCACTGACCACCCAGTGCAGACAGCCAAAAAAACTCATTTTCGACAGTTTTTTTTATTTCTAGCACATCCATGACGCGTTTCAAGGGCCCAAATTAGACACGCCGGTATGGGATGTAAAGATAGCATTCAATAACCTCCCTACATTGTAACCTCTAAATTGGGTAGAATTCCAGCTATAAAAGAGGGGGATCTTTTCCATTGAAGGCATCTCTTCATGTATGTCTATTACCATTGAATATAGCGAAAAATCTGCAGAAATTCTTGAAGTCTCGGAAACTTTTCAAGGAAGGAAAAGAAGAGGATTCGAGCAAGAAGTCGGCAAGATTGAGGTTTTTAATTTAGAGAAGAGTGTAACTTCTTCTTTATTTCATTTCTTTTTATTTTTGCCAACTTTTGTAATAGATCTCTCCATGAAAGAGTAGTTCTCTTTCTAGGGGTTTAGGTCAATGCATGAACTTGTTTAATTCTATCTTACTCGGTTATTTATTTTTATTATGATTATTTGATTTGATTGTTGATTTTTGTGATTTATCATTTGTGTTGATTACATAATTAGTACTTGAATTGGTCAAGTCCCGTTTTGGATTCTAAAGAACCAAAATTGCTAGGATGGGAATGAGATAATACCAAATTATGAACACAAATACCCTAGATTTGGATTAGAATCTAACCAATTTGTAATCTAAGCCGGAACTACAGAAATTGAGGTTAGGGTTTGGTGAAAAACTTAATCGTGAAGTCAATCTCTAATTAAGACATCTCAAATTGAATCGGATATTGGTATGAAGGACTTAATCGTGAAATACCGGTATTTGAGAATAAGAGAGACTAACAAGAGCTTCACGGTCTAGATATCTAGGGTGAAGGACCTAACCGTGAAGTCCGAACTATTTAGGCACGTTATTAATTCACGAAAGTGACCATTTTTAACATCTTAGGCTAGAAACCTCGTCAAATCAAATATAAATTTAAACAAACAAAGTAGATAAAATTAGTAAGGGATTGTAGACCGAATTCCTCTAGATCTTCTCAAACTTGAAAGCAACCAAAACTTTCTTTTTTCTCTTTACTTTCCCTTATTACTTTTATTTGTTTAAAACTCCTCTCTTCTAGATATTAAACCCAAACTTAGGATTGTTAAAATAAAACTCCCCCAATTCTACTTTACTTTCCTTTATTATCTGAAATTATTTCATAAAGTTTAAGCTAAGTGTCTAACATACACCCTGTGGATCGACACCTAGACACTATAAGGATAGGTTGTGCACTTGCAACCAACCCTTCTTTGAGTATTAAGGTTAACAAATTTAAAGGCAAAAAAAGTATAAATCCAACACAATTCCATATACTAAAAAATTTTCATCAGTAGCTCCGTTAATCACGTCCAGTATTTTTTTCTTTTGCTTTTTTAGTTAATTAGCGGAGAGTTATGGTTAATCCTGGCCCTGATAATCTATCACGTTTTTTCAAAACTGGCTGTGATAATCTATCACGTTTTTTCTATATCTCGAAAAAACTCAGATTCATTCTCCATTATCGATATTTATTTAATTAATTTTCTATTAATAAAAATTTCGGCTATCGTATCCATAGTTTCATAATTCAATTTTAGCAGCGTATGTGTGGTTGGGTGATCTTAGCGAGTCGATTTGGATTTTTAACAATATGCCCGAGACCCTGAAAGTCCTGTGACCAAGGGACAATCCGAGAGACTGGAGCAGACCTCAGTCTTTAAGGAAATTGAAGTAACGAAGTTTGAAAGAAAATAATTAAGAAAAATAGAAACTTCAAATTTTTAACTTATAAAAGTCTTCATTTTGTATTTTTGATAAAATTGTGTATTAAATTTTGACCAACTTAAAAGTTGCTTAGTCATTTATTAAACAATTTAAAAATTCTAACAGTTGAGTTTCATAACTTCTCTGAGATGATCAAATACATTTAGAATTGCACCAAAATTGACATACAAGACAATAAATATGCACATCAATTTTTTTGACAGAAATAATTAAAGAAATATTCTTTTTTGACAACTGCCAAGACATGCATTCATAAACAATTTTGCAATAATTCAATCGAGCAGCACACAATAACACACAATAGTTGTTTTATTTATAGATGTTTAAATAGCATTTATCGTGTCATAAAAAAACGGCCGAAAAAATGACACTTTTGTCATATTGCGCTACTATAGTGCGCTATAACGTGCTATATGGTGCTGATAGTGTCATAGTTTTTATGGTGCAAAAACACTATAACAGCGCTATAGTGTCACTATAGAGCGTTATTTAGAACCCTAATTATTTAAATAGTTATATTACATCTCACGCGCACATAATTACACATACCTTTTAAAATAAGGAGAGAGAATGATTCTATATACAAAAATTTATATGAAGTGATATAGATTAAAAGCTCGAAGATTTAGGTTGTGTTTCAGAACTCAACACTTAGAGGAAGGTAAAAGAGAAGGAGAGGAAAGTAACGAGGGTGTTCGCTTTTTTACAAACAATAATCTTACATTCTAATTTGTAGAGTGACCATTCTTATTAAAGTTGAACACAGTTCTCATCTTCGCTCCTCTCTGCACAGTGTTTATTTTTCTCTAATTTTTTTTTTTATTTTGAAGCAGATAAAGTCTGACAAGACCTCACCTCCCTACAGTGTTTTCTCTCTTCTCCTCCCTCTGCAAATCCCATCGGAATAGACCCTTAGCACACGATAAAAATACATTATGTATCTATTGCCCTACTATTTTTGGAAATTTTTATATATATATATATATATGTGTGTGTTGATTGTTCTATGTTCGTTTATCACACGGAATTCGGAATTTTTCTGCAAGAAAAAAAACAAAAATTTCAAAAGAAAAGTACATTGCAAACAAAAAAAATGTTGATTTTGACTCTGTTAAGTGAGGTCCTAATACAATTAGTCAAAAACAGCGACCAAATCAACACTTGATTTTCCATTCAAGCAGCAGTCCAATAGGAGGACTATCGGCAGCCATTGAATTTCCAATTATTAATACTACTATATCAAAAATACAAAAATTAAAGGGCTAAATTGAAAATAACGGTTTGACTTTTCAAAACCGCCTTTGTTGACTGAACCAAAAGACCTCCGCATTTATATTTTTCAACTGCCAACCCAACCCACACGGCACCATCAACGTCCGTATAATCCCTGCTTGTTGGGACCCACTGATTCCTCTCCTTATCACAGCCGTTAAAATCCCTTAGTATCTCTCATCCAACGGCTAATAAAAGCAACAGATCGCTGAGAGACACATTAAAGGTCATCAATTAACGCGATATTCAGTACTGACCCAGGACACGAGTGAAGTCGCTCTAATGATCTTCTATTACAGTTCCTCCTGTTGATAGATTGAAAATTCCATAGACACGGTACGATATTGAACAGACTGTAAGCTATAAATTATGGGGGTATCTTATGCACGGTTTATTAAAGACCAGGTGTACGAAACTTTTTTAGACTTCCACTGTAGCAGCGCTCGATAATTGGATATGTTCTGACGTACGCATGGTTTAAAGATGGAGCGTTGAACTTCTCTATAAGATTCGTCATTTATATTCCAATAATGCTTTAGTCTACCGGATAAATTCTGTACTGTGTTTAATCAGAAATCTATTCCCATGATCTTTCCTTTTCACTTCCTTTCTTCCAGTCTCACCATGAGAGAGCGGTCTACTCTGCTTTGCTCTTAATTTCTCCCTTCTCTCTATCATTTCTTCTTCGCTTATGACCTTCACCATTTAAATTAACCAAACTATCTTCTCAAAAGGAGAAAAGAGAGAGAAATGATTTAGCTCAATCACTGAATTGAAGAGCTCAGATTTTCTCTACAACTCCTCTTGGCGAAAGATGCGACCTTTTGCTCTACAAACCCTAACTTTCTCCCTCCTTTTCTCTCTCATCCCCTTCCTCACCACCTCTGCTGATGTCCCTCTCGGCTCAATTATAACCCCACTGAACTCCTCTTCATGGTCTTCCCCAAACGGCACCTTCGTTCTCTCCTTTGTTTCGCCTCAGACTTCGCCTAACCTCTACTATCCTGCCATCTCTTACTCCTCTGTACCAATCTGGAATCCACCGGGCCCGCCTCTTGTAGACTCAGGTGGGTCCCTCCGCCTCCTCCAATCAGGCAACTTGGTGCTTCAAAATTCGTCTGGCAACATCCTTTGGCAGAGTGACACGTCATCCCTTGGTGTAACCTCTGCATCCTTGCTTGATACTGGTAACTTTGTGCTAAACAATTCAAGTTCTTATGTGTGGCAATCCTTCGAACACCCAGCAGACACTATTATAGCGGGACAAAATTTCAACTTAAACCAAACCCTCACCTCAAATTCATACTCTTTCTCTCTCCTACAATCAGGAAACCTCACTCTCAAGTACAACGGTACTATCGAGTATTTTAACAATGGCTATAACACAACTTACACGCAAAACCGAAACTTAACCTCACCGGTTCTGTCCTTACAAACAAATGGCATAGTTCAAATTTACGACGGGTCTCTTAACTCAACCGTGGTTATTGCCTATAGCGATAATTATGGCGATACTGCTTCCATGCTTCGGTTTTTGCGGCTTGACAGTGATGGTAATTTCCGGGCTTACAGTGCATTCCCTGGATCATCTGCTAGTGAAGCTGAACAGTGGTCAGCCGTAACCGAGCAATGCAATGTTTTTGGTTATTGCGGGAATTACGGCTTGTGCACGTACAATAATACATCTCCTATTTGCATCTGCCCCTCCAAAAATTTTGAATTCATCAATCAATCCAATCCGAGAGGTGGGTGTAAGAGAACCGTGGATCTGAGCAAGTGCCCCACAAACTCTACTATGTTAGAATTGGATAACACGCAGTTTTTAACTTACCCACCTGAAGTATCAAATGAGAGATATTTTGTCGGTTTAACTGCGTGCCATCAAAACTGCTTAACGGGTTCATCTTGCGTTGCTTCAACCGCTCTTGGTGACGGGTCGGGTTTGTGCTATTTAAAGGTGGATGATTTTGTTAGCGCGTATCAATCGGCAACCTTGCCTAGCACATCTTATGTAAAGGTGTGCCCACCTGCTGTACCAAACCCGGCTCCCTCGGGTTCAACTGGGCCAAATAGGGGACCCTCTCAGGTACGTTCTTGGGTGGTTGTAGTAATAGTTGTCGGTGCAATCTTCGGGTTGGTTTTGCTCGAGTGGGGCCTTTGGTGGTGCTTTTGTCGCAATAGCCCAAAATATGGCGGGTCACCATCGGGTCAATACGCACTCCTTGAGTACGCATCAGGTGCTCCTGTGCAATTCTCATACAAGGAATTGAGCCGTGCCACAAGAGGGTTTAAAGAGAGGTTGGGATCGGGCGGGTTCGGCACGGTTTATCGTGGCTTGGTGAACCGCATTTCAGTTGCAGTTAAACGGCTCGAGGGAATTGAACAAGGCGAGAAGCAATTTCGTATGGAGGTGGCCACTATTAGTAGCACTCACCATTTAAATCTGGTGCGTTTAATAGGGTTTTGCTCTGAAGGAAGGCATCGGTTGTTGGTATATGAGTTTATGAAAAATGTATCCCTTGATGCGTACCTTTTCGGGGACGGGAAGCATTTACCATGGCCAATCCGCTTCAACATAGCTGTCGGTACAGCCCGTGGCGTGACGTACCTACACGAAGAATGCCGTGATTGTATTGTGCATTGTGACATAAAGCCGGAGAATATTTTACTCGACGAGAACTTCAATGCGAAGGTTTCAGATTTCGGGTTGGCAAAGTTGATCAATGCTAAGGACCACCGGAACCGCACGCTAACAAGTGTGCGCGGGACCCGGGGATACTTGGCTCCCGAATGGCTAGCAAATTTACCGATAACATCCAAATCTGACGTGTATAGTTACGGCATGGTATTGCTTGAGCTTATAAGTGGCCGAAGAAACTTCGATGTGTCAGAAGAAACCGGCCGAAAGAAGTTCTCAATGTGGGCTTACGAGGAGTTTGAGAGGGGTGATTTCGAAAACATACTTGATCAGAGGGTTGTTTGTATAGATTTGGATATGGAGCAAATTGAAAGGGCTTTGAAAGTGTGTTTCTGGTGTATACAGGAGCAGCCTTCCATGAGGCCATCAATGGGGAAGGTGGTGCAAATGCTAGAAGGGGTAATGGAGGTCGAACGGGCCCCGCCACCTAGAGTGCCACTGGAGACGACTCTGAATGTTACAGGTGGCAGTGACAGGGAGGCTACGGGTTCTTTCATGGTGTTTACACCGGGTGCACCGGAGGAGTCGGTTTTGGTGAAGGATTATGAGTTGGACCCTCATTAATTCAAGATTTGTAAATGAAATTAGAGTTTGTCAAACTGTTTATATTGTAGTATTATACAATTAATTTTTATTTTTATTTTTATTGAGCTTCTGTAATTTTGGGTATTATATGCAAATTGGAGTAATATAAATATATTGTAAGGAGATTAGATTAATTTCCAATGTTAAGGAACTATAATAGAACTTTAGGAGCCTTACATTCTTCCATATCATAATTCCATAGCTCCTTTTATAAATATATTGCCGTTGATGATTGATCAAAATTATAAGAGTAGATATTTATTGAAATTTATGCAGCTTTAACTGATGAAGTGACTTCTTCAATCATTTAAAAATATTTATATATATTAGACGATATATTAGGTTGAGAGATATCAGCAAATACTCGGACTGTAATTAATAGCAACAAAAAGAGTAGGCTACGGTGCCATGGGTTGCATAGAAGGCTACGGTGTTACGGCTCACTATTTAAGTTTTTAAAATTCTAACGGTTGATCTGAACCGTTCATTTTGTTCTTCATATTAATATGTGTTTGGAGACCAAATTTTATATTTTTTGGAAATTGTTTACTATTTTTTTAGATAGGTAGAAAATTAAATATCTGAATGATGCATAATTTTTTAAATCAAGTGATTTTCTATCTATCTAAAAAAATAATAAATTATTTTCAAAAAATATAAAATTTGGTCTCCAAACACATATTAATATGGAGAACAAGATGAACGGTTCGGATCGACTGTTAGGATTTTGAAAACTCGAATATTAAACCGTAGCACCGTAGCCTTACTCCAACAAAAATTAGGTAAGATATATTTTATAATCTGTTTAGTATTAACTATGTAACTAGACAATTTAACAGAATCTTCAATAATTGTTCTTCCCTCGTTTGGTGCATCTTCCAGGCAATTATATATCTATATGTAGTAAATATAATGTGTAGAAGACATCATCGGTTTCGTAGTGTAGTGGTTAGCACTCCAGACTTTGAATCTGGCGACCTGGGTTCGAATCCCGGCGAGACCTTTCTTTTTTTATCCCCCCCCCTTTTTTTTTTTGCCTTTCCTCGTCTGGACTGAAATAAACACTAAATGCCCATTTAGATTTAATAATTACATAAAGAAAGATACCTTTCTATAAAAAAAAAAAAATTCATTTTAAATGGAAGATGTGGACAACGGCATTTAACAAATATGTTAAATGAAACGAATTATATCAAATATCCTTTTATTTTTAAATCTTAAGTTGAAAACAACGGCATATGCCATTCATACAATAAAAGTATATTAATTTTATAAAAGTATATGTTGTGCAAGAAATATATTGTAGATATAAATAAGCAATAAAAGTATATGTAATTACTTTTATAGTTAGTTTTTTTTTTTGTATAATTCAAGAGTCAAAAACATCTTATAATAATTTGTACAAATAAACAAACAGTCTCAACTTAATGAACATTGTCAGTTATTGATTTATTTATTAAAATTAAGAGAATACAATCTAAAATATGTGAAATAACAAATTATATCAAATATCATCCTTTAAATATATTAAATTGAAAAATAAATAAAACAACATATGCAATTCATACAATAAAAGTATATTAATATTTATAAATTTATTAGTCAATATTAAACACTAAATAGTAATAAATATATTGTAGATATAAAAATCCCAAACGAAAACGAATAAGTATAGAATGAGGCTTATTCTTTTTACTACTAGTGTAGTTAATATCAAACATTTGACAAAATAATTTATCTTGAGTACAAGATCTACGAACTGAGCAAATAAAAAGCTATACAGCCAATTTTTTATTCTTCTATATTGGGTGAATAATAATGTCAAATAAATTATATATGAATATTTTTTTTGAACATCTAATCAACGTAAAGAAGTATATTACACAAAAAAGAACACAAAGGAACAACAATGCGCTAGAAAAAATTCCTACAAATGTAGATACTTTTAGTAATTTATAACTACAATCTCTAAACAATAGTATGATCTACATTGTCTTTTTCTGTGCTATAATCAATATCAAGGTACAATTAACATCAATTATATTGTTTTTCCATATCACATGATTAAATATTAAAATACATGCAACATAGATATATAATTTTTAAGGTTTTAAATAGCGATTATCGAGTCATCGCGAAAAAGCTAAAAAAAAAAGGTGATAGCACTAAAAATAGTTGATAACACTAACATTTAAAGTCCAAAAAAACTATAATATAGCTATTGCGCACTATAGCGCAATTTAGAATCCTGATAATTTATGTACTAACTTCAATATAAAAATAAATCACTGGACATATCGAACTTTTTTGGTGATAAAAATGAGATGAGCATTGTGATATAAAAAAAAAAGTACTACAAAACCGATATATCGCATAGAAAGAGACATGTTCAAATTATAGAAATGCTGCAATTAAATTTTTGCAATTATATAGTCTATAGGGTCTCAGCAAAAAAAATGTCCACTTTTTCCCATTTCAAAAAATTTACATGAAAAATTTGCAGCATAACTTTGTTGTTTTTCGTGTTGACGGAGTTAAAACACAGAAGGTGGCAGAACTGTGCAAATCTTAAAAACCGTTTGCTGATATTAGCTTTAGTACTTACAGTGAACAATCGTTTTTAATGGATTAAAAAAGAAATCAAGTAAGAATTAAAAAAAATTCGTAGGACCTTATAAAACGAAAGAATAAAAGTGTAATTTTCTGTTTTAGAAGCAAACGCTGCAATCCTTTTGTAAACACAGTTCATTGATTTACTGTTTTGAAAGTCTTTTAAAAAGAGATGATAAACATTCAAATTTAGTGTTATTTATCATACATTTTATCTGGTTTTAATTAGGCCAAGAACAGTTAATTATAAGAAAAAAAAAGACATGAGAGCTTACATTTATTTTGTAAATTCGTAATTCTATTTGCCACATTTTAAAAAAATGGTTTACAAAGAAGATGTCAATGCATTATCAACAAAAGATCCTTTTTTTTTTTTTTTTTACTTTTTCTTTCTTTCTTTTAAGATAGTGTATCAGTCAATATCTAAATCTTGATATTTTGCAATCCATTTCTGTGGTTCTTGAGATGAACTTGCCTTGTTCATAATAACTTTGCTTCCATTAATGGTGCCTAGTTCATAATCAAGGGGATCGTCTTCTTCGTCAGAACTAGACCGCTTCTTGGTTCGCCTCAACTGGAGAGATAGGAGGCGTGATACCTCCTGTAACCCTCCCCATTTCTCCAGTGCTCGTGCAATGTCGTACCTTCCTGTGCAATTATAACAAGCTTGTAAGAAGGAAATTATATTTTTAAATGAGTGAGGCTATGGTAGTATGCATAGCGCAGATTGGTTCGTACTATGGATCAATATCTTCGTTTTTAAAGTTCAAATAGTCGATTTGAACCGTTCATTATGATCTCCATATGGAAATGTACTTGGATAGGAAATTTTACATTCCTTTAGAATTTTGTTACTATTTTATTAGATAGGTAGAAAATCACCCGATCTTAAAGATTTTTAACCATCCCAGAAAGCAGTGATTTTCTACCTATTTAAAAAACTAATATATTTTTTTTTAAATGTAAAATTTGGTCTCAAAGTACATTTTCATATGGAGATCATGTTGAGCGGTTCGAATCGACTGTTTGAACATTAAAAACAAAGATATGAATCTATACCACAGACCCATCCGTTGTTTGCCAAGTACCATAGCCTCACTAAGGAAAAAAAGATTCCAAATTAATTAATTGGCAAACCACATTGAAATACAAATTTGGTTTGGATCAAATAACAAAATACTTTCAAATTTTCAAATTACCAGCACGCTCGAAAGATTTTCGGCTCGGCATAAATGTGGGATCCATCCCCCAATTTCTCTGGAATCTTCTAATCTGCAATTTTAACAGATTTTTAATCAAATATGCTAGGACATTTCATAATTAACGGAAAATATAAAAATGAAAACTATATAAAAAATATGGAAGGTATAGTAGTACCTCTACATGCAAATTTTCCAAATTATCCCAATAACCTTTGGGTTTTCTATCCTTATAAGCCAAAGATAAATTCATCAACCCTGCTACTTTTCTAAAACCACCCATTTTTGTTATCGCCTTTTCAATATCCACCCTTCCATGTTGCCTGAGTTGTTTTCTCATGGGCATAAAACCGTCTTGCCCATATGTCGAAATGAACCCTAGAATTTCTGATTTTAACACCTCCATGTCAGTTTGCAAACCCGGCACTTTTGGTCTTTGAGAATTGGCACTTTTAGAGGGCTGGAAAATGGATACTTGGTCGGCAAGACTCTTTTGGAGAAATTGTAAGCTGTCAGGATCATGTGAGGTTGGTGTAACAGGAGGATCAATGGACCCGGTCTTGGCAAGTTCTATTTTTTCAGCATAATCACGGATTGCACATAGGTTTGATGGTAAATCTTCATATATAACCTGAATTGAGGAAAAAAAAACAGAGAAAGAACATTGAATACAGAAGTTGCATTTGTAAACTACTGGTACAGTAAATAACGTACAAGTAACATATCTATCCATTATTTTGTACATTTTTTTTTTTGCCTATTAGAAGGAATCTTCTTTTTAGAGAACAAGTCATTTTTTCACTATTTTTTTTTTCATATATTAGGGCATTAATCTAATTTAGCTTTTAATGAATGATTTAGTTTTCTATCAAGCCATACCAACCGAGACTGGCAAAATTTAATGAGTCAGAAAATGGTACATGCCTTATGGTACAACAGGCAATGCACTTGCTATGCTAGTTGATATCAACACTTGTGTGATAGCAACTGGCACCATCGCAGACTACTATCGTACCCAGATCAAACATCAGTTACATCACAACTGGTGCTAGACTGTACTGGTACAATTAACAGGAACTGGTTTGTTGCGTACCTCTTCAACAATTGCTTCTGAGAGAAAGGTATCTTGGTGCATCTTTGTCTCAACCATATATTTAAGCAAGGTGTGATGATCTCCTAACTGTTCTAGATGCCACCTTGTCAGGATAAAAAATAATGACCCTTATTGACAATTTAAGGAAATCACATTTAATATTTTCTATATATATATTTTAACACCTCCCTTGAAAGGAGTAATAAATTAGCAGTCAAAATGTTAACACACCTCCCTTGTAAGGAGTCAAAATCTCCCTCGACTTGTTCAAAGCTTATTTCTTTCTCTAGTTCTTCATTCAAATCTAGTACCACTCGTGCATGGAGTACCATGTACAACAACCCCTTGCATCCTTCCTGCATAGAAATTACAAGTTCTAATATTTCAAAAGGCGGGGGGGGGGGGGGGGGGGGCGGGAGGGAGAAAGAGATGATTATGCATCGTACCTGAAGAATGCGAACCTTGTTATTATCTCGAAAGACGACTTTGCTGATTGCTAAGTTCGGTACAATCCTGTTCAATATATATAATTGGGGGTTAAAACCTACTTGAGTGATAAATTTTAAAAATTTCATGTTAGGAAGATAAACCAGAAAGTAATATACTGAATGAATGAACATTATACTCTGGCAATTCTTCGTAGGCTGTTAAAACATTCCACACTTCCCTAACTGGTGCCTTCACAGTGATGCTAGCATACACACATCTGTGGGTCCCACCATTTTCCTTTGGTATATTAAAAAGACAAGAGATAATTATATTAATGCTTTCGGTATTTTGTACAATCTTAATAGGGGCAATCTTATGACTTGTAATTTCCTACATTGTTCCGTCTGTCAGTTGGTATTGATGTTAAACAAAGAGAACCATACAATACAAAACAAACAAGAAAGTCTCGGGGAAATAGACTATTCGCAAAAACCTTCAACTAACTTCATCTCTATAAATTAGAAACAGACCATTTTGCGCTACATTTCATACCAAACTGAAAATTTTAGATCAAAAAGGACATTTTTAAGCAAACCCTCTTAAGTTTAATGAAATCTTTCTTCCTTCTTTTCTACCCATTCCTATTTTGCCCAAATAATAGCGCTTAATTGCTTATCAAAGAGTTTTGTACAAAGGAAGTGGAATGAGCACACCTGTGCAAGAAAACTTTCACTCTAAAGTCAAAAGAAAAGACATTACTTAAGAGTAATTAATCATCCTGATATAAATGATAAATGTAATGCTGCGAATACTGAGAAGAATAAAATTACCAGAAGTCCATCAAAATTGCGAAGATGTATCTCATCTACCACGCAAGGTCTATCAATCCTGCAAGTATTTCCATAAATACCCCATTTTTTCCCATTTAATGCACCATCCGCTTTCACGCCCGTGTCACTATTCAACTTTTTAACTCCCGATAAGTCTTTAAGACTGGAGACATGCGCCTTCAGATCTATGCAGTCGCTATTTACATCGGTGATTTCTCTGCATTTTTTCTCTGCCCAGAATGCTAATGCCTCGAGGTTTGTTGGAAGGTCGGATCTAATTATTCTCTCCAGTAATATTGCCGGAAAGTTCAACCTTGGTATGACATTTACCTCATATGATAGTTTTGCTGTGCCAGGCCTACTCAAATTAATTATATGTTGGTAACCGTCAAATAAAATAAAAATTATCTGGGAACCTCCCTTTTTTTGAGAATATACTATGGTACTATGCATAGTGCGGATTGGCCCGTACTTTGGATCAATATCTCTGTTTTCAAAGTTCAAATAGTTGATCTGAACCGTTCAACATGATCTCCATATAAAAATGTACTTGCAAACAAAATTTTACATTTTTTTACTAATTTTTAGATAGGTAGAAAATCACTTGATTTAAAAATTCTATGTTTGGACTTTGAAAACAGAGAAATTGATCTACAGTACGGACCAATCCGTTCTATGCATAGTACTGTAGCCTCACTCGTATAATTTATACCCATTCTGGATAAGATTTTAACTTTGCTTATTGAACTGGTACAACACCAGTTGCTCTTGGTAAGTCGATACAAGCATGTTTCTACGAGTGTGGAATAGTGAAATACTGGTTCAAGATGCAAATTGTTTATATAAGAAGTGGAATATAAAATGAGAGGCACCTTGTACCGGCAATAACCGACCACTTGCCTTCAAACTTCTTAAAATCCCCATCAACCATGGAGAAATGGAGCTCGCGGCCATTAACCTATCCACAACAATTCATCTTAGAACCTCTAACTAAATTTTCAAATTAATGACTATAACAAATGCAAAATTACCGAGTTGGGAATCTCTTGAAGATCCAGAACTACTCGTGCCTCAATGTGCCAATAAAGTGCTCTTTGAAGACCTCTCTGTTCTAACCATATCCTCCCCTCATGTGCGCATGGTATCCTTCCACTGTTACAAAACCCAAAATTGAACAATTTTTAGGGCATTTTTGCAAAAAATGTGAAAAAAATTGTTAAAATAAAACAATATGATTCAAAAATAAACAAAAAGGTACCTATAAATAAGATTGGGAATGAAATCAGCAAGCCTTTCGTAGTCCGTGAGCACGCTCCAGACGGAGTCTACGTCAGCATTGACTACAATTGACGAATGAACCGCTCTCTCGCGCCAAGAGATAACCTGCACATCGCATCGCACGTGACCTGCCTCCTCTTCTTTCTGCTTTTCTTTCTCCTCTTTCTCTACTTTTTTCCTTGAAACGTGAGATCGATTCGGGTTCTTCTGAGCTCCGGTTACTGCAATGGCGGCCCTGGTTTCAACTCGAGCAACGAAGAAGTGATCATAGCGGAGGTGATTGAGTGTAGAGTTACGATTAGGGTTTGGATGGAGGGAAGGAGAGGTGAGAGAGCGTAGAGCTCTCATGGAGGTAGTGAAGTGTTACTGAGAAGAGAGACAGAGATACGTTGGATTATTTGTGGTTGTCCTTCTTTTCGAATTCATTTCACCCCAGTTAACGCAAATTTTGAGTTTAGATCCGAACCGTCCAATAAGTGCTAGCACGAATATTAAAGGAACTCCATGCATTCCATCTCGGGCCGGATTGGCCTAGATTCTGATCTAACGGTCATGATCTAAACAGAACAATTTAGTTACTTCAGAGGATCCGGCAACTTTTTTCCCGTGTTTATTTTGTTTGTTTGGCGAATGGATATTTATCTGGCGGGAAAGAAAGATAGCTGTGTGGCCACTTGTTCATTGGATATCCAGATTCTCTAGGACATGTTCGGTGTAAATTTTACTGAAATGAATCATATATAAAGAACGTTCAGAGGATCTTTACTCTGTGCCTCGTCTGATTAGAACGTTGGATGACGTGGCCCTCTATAAGCCATGAATATATATGTGCGTCCGTTCTAGTCTAGTCAATTCTGACTAAGGTCGGGTCTGGGTCAATGTTTGGGGCCCAAGAGCAGTGTCTCATGGTATTAGCCTCTGAATTCGGTATAGGAGTTCGGATCTTCAGCATTACCTACCTTTTGAATTAAAATCTATGCCGTCCGATCTTAATCCGAACCAATCGGAGACTGTAGTGTATGGGGTTAATTAAGATTCGTGCTAATATATAACAAACGGATAGGATTTGAACTCAAACGGTGAGGGTATAATTTCGGTATATAGTATGTCGTTATTTGATCACACATTTGCAGCTACGCTATGTCGCTAACTACAAAAATACCCAAAAGTTAGATAAGGTTTTAATTTAAAATGGAAGACTTCAAAAGGACAAAATTGTAAACTTGGCCAAATTTTCAACTTATAAATAGAACACCGCCAAGCTCTCTTGAGTCTTGACTAAGAGTGGTGAAATCTGAACTCAAATTTTGAATTTCGCGCTGGGAGAGTGAGAGAGAGAGGAGCGAAGAGCAAAAATGGCATCCGCCAGAGCTAACAAGAGATCGAAGGAAAGCAGCGCAGAAAGCCTTGTCGGGATTGGATCTGATAAGAAGAAGAGACAGAGAGATGAAGATCTTGGCGATTTTGATCCAGATCTAGACATCTCCAGGTACTCCGTGACATTCTTATGTTCATTCCCCTTTATCCAGTAGATCTATTGATTTACCTGTGGATTTCTTCAGAAAATTTATCCTTTCTGCTTCAATTCCTCTTGAATGAGGCAATAAGCATGGCTATGTCTCGCTTAGTTCTTTTTTTTTGAATGGATAACTGGCTCATTCATTGGAGCAATGGTAGTTTTTATATCTTATTTGACTTTTGTGTTAATCAGATTGATCTTAGTTTTACCCTGATGTTCTGACATTTAGCTCGAATTACCTTTTAGTTTCCTGATTATGTAATTTTCATGCCAGTTCCTCACTGAATAAATCCAAACTGATTGCAAGATTCGTCTCTGCTGAAATCAGAAAGTAGCATATATAGACAAATTTCAGATCTATCCTTTGACTCTAAACATGCATTAAATGTGTTTTATTTATTTATTTCAGTGATATAAAAGGAATCTTATCAGCCTTACATAGCATCAGAGAGAAGGCACAGAAAGATGGCCAGAAGAAGAGTGAAGAAACAATTGGAAGGTACTTATTTAATAATTATTTAATTTTAATTATTCTTGCAATTATAGGGAAGTTCCTTAAATCAATTTATGAATCACCCTGATTAAAATTTGATTCTTGTCTGATCTGACAAAAATTTAGGTGAAAAAACTATATGTGTATTCACTGGATTATATTTATAGTTATTTTTTTAATAATTTTATGCTGAGATTATATTTATTGTATAGAAGGCTTAACATTAGCATCTGTAATAACACTGACAAGTTACTATCGGGTTTTCTTGACAACAGTGTGGCATCAGAGATTCGCAACGTGATAGATGATGCCAAGTCTAAGGTTGACAAAGACAGGTAATTAAACATGAATTAATAGTCATATTTTTGTTTGTCTTGCATTGTGTAAGTATATATTAATGTTTCCAATTCATGAAAACAATTTGTTATCTGTGATCTTAATTTTAGGCTTCATTTTGTTGCTACTGATTCTATAATTATTTATTCACTTCTAGTAAGCTATGTTCTAATCCTAGAATGGAAAAAAATAAGAGAACTTTACAAAAGCTCCTCAAATTCAATTATTTACAAAACAGCAATTGCTTTGTATTGAGAACAAAAAACAATTGTGTTTAACATGTTAAGGAATCTTTTTTTGTTTGAAAATATTTCAAACTAATTAGAAGCAAGAGACTGTTTTCAGTTACCTGATATCAAGGGGGTCTTTCTGCAAAGTTCACTCAGTCACTTGTTCTGAATTGAATTTAATGTATCCTGATCTGAACTCTTTGCTTTGCATATCAGACAAAATTTCTTGAAGTCCCTATTGAAGCTTTCTAAAGAGGTAATAATAAACCTATGGGATATTGCGGTAATTTATATAGTTAAAATATGTAGCTAATCTTGACTTGATTTTTGTAGTGTGAAAATGCACTGAAGAATGAATATGCCAAGTTTCAAGGAGCATATGAGAAATTTGCGAAAGATAAAGCTGCCTCTTTACAATCTTTCAAGGGTAACTTTGCCCATCTCCATTTCTAATTTTGCACATAGCAAGGCTGTGCAAATGAAATGATATGTTTTCTGTAATCTTGTCAAAATAAAATACTTTATCTTTGATCTGTTTTTGTTCTAATAACTCGTGCTTTCTTTTTTTGTAGAGATGTTTGAGAAATATGAAGGTGAAAAGGAGAAACTGTTTGTCAAATATGAGCAACAAAGTAAGAATAAAGCAACTCAAGAAGAGGTCTATTTAGTTTTTCATTTTAAATATAAATCACATCATTTTTATATTCAATTTTCAGGGAAAAAAGAGAAGAGCACTCTGTCTGATTTAGAGAAACTATGCAAGGAGAAGGTAGCAAGTGCCGAAGAAGAAATAAAAAAGAAGCAGCAGGTACATGTTTATAACCTGAACCTTGTTATGAAGTTGTATATTTTTGTTAGATTGAATTTAATTTGAATTTGAATTTGATTCTTTGAACAGGATGATAAATCATTCAGTATGCTTCGTAAATCACTTGGGTCATTTTTGGATGGTGGCTCTGATGAAGAAGATTTGACTCCTTGAAATCTTAAAAAACATATTCACAATAGACTTGCTCTTGTTTCACCTAAATATCAGTCATATCCTTGTCTACCGAAAAATGCATCTTTTTCCTTCTTTTATGTACTTTATTTTTTTTACTAACATAAAATTTGTTTTAATTCGGTCGAGTATAGTATGGATTGTTATAATTCATATCATCTAAACAGAAATATTATAATACCTTAGGTGATATGAAGTCATTTTAATTTTCACAAGCAGACTTTTGTAAATCATAAAACATTCAATCTAACTATCGTTACTCATTAGCAACCAGGTTTCAATAGTTACAGATATCATGAGATGCTAAGCAAACATCATCTACTCAGTTAAACTTTCTCTGGTTACCTCATGGGTTAGAATTAGGGGATCTTCTTTAAGATTCGTGCCAAGCAAAAAGTTACAGCGCTGGATCTGAACTCCAGAATTACATCCATGAAAGTTATAACAAGAAATGAATTAGATGTCCTCAGCAAGGCTGATGTCGTAACAAGAGGCGAGTTTGGGGATGGTGCCATCATGTATAGACTTGTCGAGAATCTCATATTTCTTGTAGTCAGTTGTCAGTGCTTCTTGTTCCTGCTCTGCAAGTTTCCCCTCTATCTCTAGTTGTGCCTGTAGTTCCAAATATATGGTTTCATAAT
Organism: Carex rostrata; assembly: GCF_964058835.1. Taxonomy (NCBI): domain Eukaryota; kingdom Viridiplantae; phylum Streptophyta; class Magnoliopsida; order Poales; family Cyperaceae; genus Carex; species Carex rostrata. Next base: position 2,461,659 of record NC_135930.1, read on the forward strand.
CGTTAGTCTGTAAAATGTTATTATTATAAAGTTATACACTGTAGTGTTGTTACTGTTTTACCACTTTGGTCCTTAGTTTCTTTTTAATGTTCCGTCTTAGTCTCAAGAACAATTAAATTTTCATCATATTGATCTCTACCATATTACTACAAGTCAAATCAATCGACAAAAAACCCATATAGCCATTTTGCATGGACACCTAGAAACAAGCCATGTGCACAACTTGCGATGACAGCTTGTTGACACGGTCAACTTTTTTATTCATGACACAGTCAATTCATTGACACATCATAATGATCCCTAGTTTCTTTTATTGTTATACAAGTCATCCCTGTTCTGTTACTGTTTTTCCACTTTGGTCTCTAGTTTCTTTTAATGTTCCGTTTCAGTCTAAAGAATTGACATTCAAATTTTCATCATATTTAATTCCTACTATCTTACTTCAAGTCCAATCAATCGACAAAAACCCCATAGAGCCATTTTGCATGGACCCACCTAGAAACAAGCTGTGCCTGTGCCGGACACAGCCATGTGCACGACACGTAACCGACATGGTCAACTGTTATTTAGGACACGGTCAGTTCATTTACACAGCATCAAGTAAAACTGTCCCATCATTCTAATCTAACAATTGGATACCATTTCTATATATCTCCACAATGCTCAACTGTTTATTAAAATATGGAAAAAAAAAGTTAGGTGCTATATTAGAGTTAAACCAAAGGTCAAGCATCCCGTCAATTTAGTAATAAAAATACATACAACTTTTTATCTAATATTTATTAGCCTAAAGGAGGTTTTTAATCACATCACCTTGATGAGTGCAATCCTCTCGGCCTGGTGCCGTTTCGCCATCAACTCCAGCTTCTTGATATTATCCGAATCCGGGTCACGAGGTTCGACCCACCGAAACTCGATTGGTTTTTTCCCAGGTCGGGTAGGCCGGTCAGGGAACAATTCGAGCCAAGCCCGCTTGGCCCGGATGGGACGGGGCATGCCCGACAACATAAAAGGGAAGTCAGTAAGTGTCTCAACCACAGCCTTGGCCTTTTTCTCGCTCTCCATTTCGACCAGTGCCGCCTGGGCCAAGTTTTCAAATGGAAACACCTGGTTGGGAAGGAATTCGACGGTTTCTACTCGACCCACTTGGCCCAAAGCAGCTTTTATCACTGCATCTGTAACCTTTGTGGAAATGAAATGAACAAGTTTTATTCTTTCGCAAGTGATATTGTAATTACCTTGTGGTTTTATTTTTAAAAGTAAATTCTCAACACCAGAAAAAATTGTGCTTGCCTTCTTTTTTTGTTGGATTTTCCCTATCAGGCCTTTGAATTTGCAAAGTTTTGTCGGAATATTTATATACTTTTAACTGTTTATTTTTTTTATTTCTAATGGGAGACGGACGACCAAAGAAAAAATCAAACTTGAAACAGTTCAAGAAATGTTCACCGGAAATAATATAGCTGATATAAAATCAGAAAAAAGGTACAACATATTAAAAGAAGGTATATTAATTCAAAAGGGATATCTGAGAATTCTAATGGTACTTCTATAAGCTGTACTATAAATCAACCATATGCCACATTTACAAACTTTACATGTACAAAAGAGATTAAATAACCTGGGGAGAGAGGTGTTCAATGTAGACAGTCCTTTTAACCTTTGCCTCAAATTCGGCATAAATTTTTCTCTGCTCCTCAATTGACAGCAGCGCTTGACCCTCTGCGTGTGATGTTGAGGCCATTACACCTGTAAGCACAAATGCTACCTGTTGTTAACAGTTAATCAGGCCTGGTACAGTTGTACCAGTAGCATTGTATCTTTTTCTAGCAAGTCTAGTCCTGTTCAGAAATGTTACCTCAGATTTCAATTATAAAAAAGGGGGAATTTCATATACACCCCTCAAAAACCTCGAAATTACATATTTTCCCCCTCTAAATTTCATAATATCATATTTACCCTTATAAAATTTAAAGTGAAATTGTATCATAATTACCCTTCTAGATTTAGAGCTGAATTCGGATGCTATGAAGTTTCAACAAAATTTTACCTCAGATTTCAACAATAAAACGAAAAAGGGGGAATTTCATATACACCCCACAAAAAACCTCGAATTCATGTATTCCCCCCTCTAAATTCCATAATATCATTTACCAGTAGCTGAATTCTACAAGGTCTAGTCCTCTTGGTTTGGAGCTGAATTCAGATACTACAGTTGCAATAAAGTTTTACCTGAGATTTCAATAAAAAGAAAAAATTATTAGCCTAGACTGTTACTGATATGAACCAGCTAAGGTTGCCAACTAACTGAAAGCAAGAAGTAACAAAAGCAACCCCAATTAACCAAAAGGAACGCAGTTGATTAAGCTAATAAATTATGAAATTGAACCAAGAGAAACCTTAACACCGTAATTCTCCAAAAGGGAAACTAAAAGAATCTCATTTTTTCCTACTGCGACCACTATCCCTCTCCTCTATCCTCACCTCGCGTCGCACTAGATCGTATTTGGCCAGAGGAAAAAAAAAAATAGATAAACACACACACTGCAACATATAGAGCAACAGAGAGAGAAAGAGAGAGAGACCTGGAGAGAAGTGTCGCAGGAACGGAGCTCCGATTTGGCAAAACCCTCGCCTTTTGAGAGGAAAGGGGAAAGAGGGGGAGCGAGGGGTTTGGTCGTTTTAATGGCTAGCGCGGGAGAAAAAGAGGAAGCTTGTCGGAAACTAAAAAGAGGGTAAAAAAAAAAAAAAAAAACGGGGACGATTAATATCCTGATTTTTACTTGAATTCAGATCCGTGATTTTTATTAATACCCTCCAACAAAAAAATAATAGTACATATAAGTTTCAAAATGCGGCCATTTTTATTAATATTCTTAAAAAAAACTTAATTTTAAAAATAACCCTACATTGAATTTTTTTTTTTTAAAATACCCCAACCGCCAGGCCCACTGGCGGCCCAAAACACAAGCGGACCGCCCGTCCCACGGGCGGGTCACAACACTAGCAGACCGCCCGTGGGACGGGCGGTCTACTGTTCACTATTTTTTTTTTTTTTTTTTTTTAGAGATCTTATTATTTTGATTTAAATAATTTTGTGAAAAAAAAGTTTTCTTATTTAGAGTGTATGCCAAAAAATAAAATATTTAATATATTTACGAAGTGATGTCGTAAAACAAAGTTGGTTGATGTCTCGCAAAATAAGCGATCTTCAATGATAGGCAAAAAATTATGTGAATCCATTAGAAATTAAAAAAAAATTCGTTTTTAATAAAGAAATTATAAATATTAATATGACAATGAGAGAGTACAAATATCTTTATTTTTATGTCTTTATTATGTATTTATTATTAAATTTAAAACTTAAATATTAAAATGAAACCGTTAGATCTTATCAATTTTCTGTATGTTTGTATAAAATATTTTGATATTTCAACTTAGTTTTAATTGAATCAGAAATTTACAGAAATACACTGATATATTGTAACTTTTTTTTTATTGGATTTTGTTCACTATTTTTGTTAGATAGGTGTAAAATCATTGTTATAAGATGGTTCTAGACCATTCAAGCAAGTAATTTATTACCTATCTAAAAAAAAGTAAAAAAGTTTCAAATAATATAAAATTGGATCTCCAACCACATTTTCATATTGATATAATGTTGAGCGATTCAAATCAATTATTTAGACTTTGGAAACAGAAATAAATATGCGGAGTATGAGTAGAGTACAAAACCAACAATAGTGCTCTATGGATATAATATCAGAATAGATATACTCTTTTCAAATTACTTTGTTTTCATCGGTTAAAAATGAACAAGGTCAATCGAAATTAAAGAATGATTATAAATTCTGTGGCATCCAAAATTCAACATAAATGGATGTTCATGAGAGTATTTGAAAGATCTCTACAACATCCCCCAGAAAAAAGAAAAAAAAAATCCCCAGAAGAAATTTACCGAGTACGCAAGGATTCATAAAAATAACACTCTCATGTCTGTTAGGGTTCCTATGGTTGGATTCATAAAAATAACAAAATTTACCGAGTACACAAGGATTGTTCATCAACTGTTTCGCTCGTTTCTACACTATCTTCTGATTCTTCGGCTACATTTTCGGCTTCATTATCCATAAGCTCCTGTATATTTATATGTATATGTATATATGTAGATATGTAGATATGTATATGTATATATGTACATATGTATATATTATACATATATTATAAAAACCAGAATAAAGGCCAAGTCCTTCATTAGTGTTATATTTAGACTTGTGATATAAAATAAAAAAAATCAAATATAATCAAATATAATCAAATCAAAGTTCACAAAAAAAAAAATCAAAGTTCACCAAAAAAATAAAAATAAAAATAAATCAAAGTTATAAAGATTTACGACATCACTTCTTAAATATATCAAATATTTTATTTTTTGGCATACACTCTAAATAAGAAAACTTTTTTTCACAAAATTATTTAAATCAAAATACTAAGATCTCTAAAAAAAAAAAATAGTGAACAGTAGACCGCCCGTCCCACGGGCGGTCTGCTAGTGCTGTGACCCGCCCGTGGTACGGGCGGTCCGCTTGTGTTTTGGGCCGCCCATGGGCCTGGTGGTTGGGGCATTTTTAAAAAAAATCAATGTAGGGTTATTTTTAAAATTTAGTTTTTTTTTATGGATATTAATAAAAATGGCTGTTCAAAATGTCCTAACCATCCAGTATTTAGACGATCAGTTTTTTTTTTCTATCAAACCACTCAGCGTTTGGGCGGTCAACTATAGTAATTTTTTTTTAGAGATATAAATATTTTCATCAAAAAATCAAAAAATAAAAAATGTTCACTTTTATAGCAAACATTTATTTTGATATTTTTCTTAATGTTCAATTCAGTGTTAAAAATGAGAAATGAAGACAACATCCCGTGCCGCGAAACTTCTAAGTAATAAATCTAACTTGAAAGACATTAAGAAAGATATCAAAACAATCATTTTAATGTCTATTTTTTATCGCAAATATTCATACACACTAAGCATCTCTAAAAAAAAGCTTTAGCTAATCGGCCCACAGTGGGGCGGTTTGCTATAATTTTAAATTTTTTTTTAGAAATATTTAGTGTGTATAGAATGAATGTTTGCTATAAAAATTGGTATTCTACATGTTCGAAAAATAAAAATGAAAAACTTAATCGGAAATTTCAACTCAAGTTTGGAGGCTCTTCTTTTTGTTTGTTGGCAACTTTAGATATGTATTTGTCAATTTTACGTCTCCAATGGGTGCCTAGCGTCTGTTCAAGTATTTGCAATATAATATGACAAATTAGAATGCCTTTTCAAAGTAATTCAATCTGATCGATATAACATCACAGAATCTCTCTTTGATTACAATATATTCATCTGGGATAAGTGTCATACAATATATGTTTTAGATGAAAATATTTAAATCTCTTAAAAAAAATTATTGTTTGGTAAACATCTGTAAAAAAAATCACAATAATTTTAAAACTAGTATATATTTGCTATTTGCTAGTATAAACTAATTTGTACCTTGGTAAGCATCTGAAAATATTAAGATTTCTAAAAAAAAAAAAAAGTTATTGTACATGACTGCTCAAATGCTGGGCGGTTTGGTAAACATTGGAAAAAAAATGATCTTCCAAACGTAGAGCGGTTAGGGTATTTTGGAAATTTTTTCAGCTCAGATGGCATATTTGTTATTTTTTTTGTTGGAGGGTATTAATAAAAATCACAGAATTCAGATCCCTAAAGTAATCCAAATTTTGTTTTTGGATGTGGACCGTCAGATCTGCTCCGGCACAATATTAAAGTAGCACCGTGCATTATTCCACTTCGGACGGACCAGATTGTCCCGAATTCTGATCGGACGGTCATAATCTAAAACCAAAATGGGGTTGGTTAGAAGTCCGGACCCACTTGTACTTGGGTTGGGCTGTTCTCCTTTCACGTTTTCTTGTGCCATAAATTGTTTATTTAGGGAGCGGAGCAGCTTATGTTCGGACCAGATCGTTAGATTTGTGTCAAAATTCGTGCATAATTCTTAATAATTTATAATTTAATTTAACACACTAATCTTAACGCGTATGGAACAGAATAGATGCGCCAAATTATTTTAAGAATTGAACTTATACCAAGTTATTTTAAGAAAATGATACAAGGAACAAAGAGGATCATTGTAAGATGCTCGGCTATTTATCTACAATACTGTGCCAAAAATATAATACAAAGTTTCATTCTTTTTTTTTGCTCTGAATTATCCACAGAACTCATCCATGTAATTATCAAAAGAAGCTAGCATTGCCTTTATTGTTCTCCATCTCTGAAATCCTGTGCATATTTCACCTCATTGCAATTCACCCACTGGCCACTGGTGCCTCACTGAGCCACAAGAAATGGATGTTAAGTCATATAGTTTTGCACTTACACTAACCTGATTCAAGAAATTAATTAACTAATGTTATTAGCCCAGAATGAATTTTTTGAAATTTTTTAGTAAGAAAATATATGTCCTTTTTATATCCACAACACCAAAAAAACAAGAATTTAATCATTGAGGCTATGGTACTATGCATATATTGAGTTTGTGGATGAGAACATCTTTTAGACTATTGACTATTTCACCCTCGTTACCTACCTAGGGACTAGGGTCCAATACCGTGGAGTAGGTCTGATAAACATCGGACTTACTTTAAATTTGATGGACTACATAACCGTCCAATTCGCTTTAAGATGTGCTCTGCTTTAATATCTGTATGCACTCAAATCAATTTTTGTATGCACGGATCTTAAAGCGGATCAAAATGACCTACTATGTTCTCTTGAGTAAAGATTGAAAGTTAAACTACTAAATTATTTAATATCCACAAGAGATTCTTCTATTTAGATTTCAAACATGTAACTTCTAACACATATAACATTGTCTTTACACACCCTGTTCTCGATTTACTCCGTTCTCAGTTTTTTTTAAAACCATTTCGAATTTTTGACACCCGTCTTTATCCGCAAGGGACGAGAATAATAAAACATCAAACTATTCCAATAGTACTAATTTGAGATCATGTATCATTATGAAATGTTAACGACATGTTAACCACATTTTTCCAATACTTATTTGCAAGAAACAAAAGTTTAATTTTAAATTGTTGGAGCCAGACTCAGGTGAAATAAACAGATCAGCTTTGTTCTTGCAACCAGTTTGAATTGAGTGCTAATTACCGCCACAATTTTTTTTAAGATAATTGAATTTTTTTTTTTTTTTGTAAAATAAAACCAGCACCATATGTACAGTGCTCAACGCTTATATATGCAATACTACAAGAATAACAAACTATAATGAGAGTTTCATATAATGACAATTTGAACTCCAAATTGTAAACATCATTGCGATACATATATAGGGAAGCAAATATCCAGAGAACAAACCAAACCAAACCAAAGAAAACCAAACCAAAGGAAAAAATGGGAAAAGGATAAAAAAATGGAAACTGATATATATAATTATTATTACTTCGTCCTTGGGCTGTAATATCCATCGATAGTGTAGAATGTCTGAAGTACCGTAAGAATTAGCAAGATGACAGCTGCGAACACCGAGATGACCGCCCATGGGCTATTGCAGTAGTTATGCTGCAAGTTCGCCCATCTACGGTTCCAACTTGACTTGTAGTATTTGTCGACATTCAGGAACAAGTCGGAGAAATTATTTTCTTTGTAGTTGATCAAACCAAGGTCACCAATTTCATTGAAGAAAGTGGCCGCGGCTGAGTGGTTGCTCATAGTATTATAAATAATGTCAAATTTTTGAAGTAACTCGACATCCTTTTCTGTATCGATAAGATCATTCATAAGTTTCATGTAGGTGCTAATAATTCGAATGGAGGGTGGCATGAAATTCTCAAAGGCGATGAGATTTACCAATAAGGTCGCCATAGTTGGGTCAATTTTTAGGCAATGCATGCGCATGATGCCCTTGGAAAATTCAACTTGAAGGCCTGTATTTTCCTTTTTTGTTTTTTGAAACGTTATACCTGCTGTCTGATGAAGTTCAGTTGCATTGACCATCAACTTTGTTACCCCGCGGTGATCTGCCCAGTTGGTTTCCGCCTGTCTGGCATCCCTAGGCCTATTCATTATTTCAATTAATGGTGTCATAGTACATGGCACGGAGGCTTTCCAATAAAAGTCGAGCAAATGGTCTGATTCGAAATTCAAGCAATTAATTATCACTGCTTGTCCATGGAAAATCCAAGCATACAAAATATTTAACGACATCTATAAGGGGGGGGGGGGGGGGGGGGGGGGGGCAATTGTCTCTCATCTGGAAAAAGCCAGTAATACACCACATTGATAAAAAAGAGGGGAATTTGATTCTCTAACAGAAGCAAGTCAGATCTTACGTCTTTCATGTTCACCTCTAGAAAACCCGTGCTCTTCATTCCAAAAAAAGAGAGCATTATTCGGATAATAAAGCAGCTATCCAGAACTAGCATATTAACAAATTCAGCACCCCTAATTTTGTTAAATTTCTTTTTGTAGAAACTACGAGCACGCTTTTCAAATTGCATAAATGGGCCGACAGGTACGACCCGATCAATATTACTTCCACCACCAGCTGACCGCTTCACAAGGTCTGACATGCACCGGACTTTTTTATCTTTCATGGATTGGAGGATTGGACGGTCACGGTGGTACGGCCCAATAGAAACCAACTTAGGCTCAAACTCAGTTTCTCGACCGTATTTGATGTGCGTTGGGGCACGGAAAATAGAATCTGATGATGAATTGGAATCGTGACTCCAATAAGGTCTAACCTTCATCTCTTCGTTCTCCGGGCCCTCTGCGGCTGATGTCATTTCGATATCTATCACTGGGTCCATTTTGCTTTGTGTGTATGTGTTTCGTGTTTTGGTTTGTTTTCTGGTTTCACAATACCATGTAGGGTTGGGTGTGTATATATATATATATATATATATGAGGGTTTATATAAGACACTGCCACTGTCAGATTCTAAAAAGAAAAAGAGGGTTTATATAAGAAAAAAGTAATATGATTGGGTGAATAGAGTTTAAAGAAGACAAAAGTATATCTTCATTTCATTATTAAGTACGTTAGGTGTCTCATCTATCAAAGGTTACAATTGAAAGATGAAATTTTGAATTTAATCTTATCCATCGAATTACATAATTTGTCTTCTTTTAATTAAATGCATATCTTTTATGTGTAGAACTTCAAATTTAGTTAAAATAAAACTCGCCACACGCACAACCACATAATACGTTATAATTAAATTTGAGCCAACTAAGTCTTTTAGCAAATTTTTTTTATATAAAATATGTTTCCTTATTTCTTCTTCTTCAATTGAACAAACTCCGCATATATATTTTCTTACTCCTTCATTTAAACACAATGGAAATTGATATTTCTTTTCCTTATATCTCCTTATTTGTTTCCTTGTATCTCCTTGTTAGGTGTCGATTCTAACAAGTTTTTTTTTCAATTAGTGTAAATCAGAGGCGAGAGTTTTTTTTTTGGACAATATTGTCCTCTCATCGTAAAAGAAACTATTGTGCCAGATCAATTAGAATAATCAGATAAGTAATCACTGTGGGACCCGTCAATATTTATTAGATCTCCAAATAATAATCGATACAACGTCCAAATAGAATTGGAAACGTATCGTTCATGCAATTTTTGCTATCATTTAAGCAATCAATAAATATTAATTAGGGATCAACTAACTCAATTTCTCCCATTTATCCTCCAGTCAATAACTACTTGTGGGGACCATTAACTAACTGCACTTCATTAATTACTTTGGGACCATCTAATATTTGATAGATTTTATAACTGACGCGTGCAAATATGGATACATATGCGCGCAAGTTTTAATATATAATATATCAAGTATTAATACCTACGATACTAAGTAGTTTAAAAAAAAAAACTGGACATCACACACACATCTTTTATACGTTTTTAGAGTTAGTTTTTTTTTTCTCCGTTTAATCTCATCAATATTTCTGACGATCTGTGAGGAAATTTGCAAATCTAAAACCATAGACATCTTTTACATAATTTTTTCTTTAAAATGAGATCCATGATGACATATTTTCGAGCTATCCTTCGTGAAATTATTCATACCTCGTCGTAAAAGTATTTATACCTAGTAATGCAAATATTTATACATCGTCGTAAATACCTTGTTGTGTAAGTATTCATTTTAGATAAAACGCTTGATACATAAACTATTAACATTTGCATGACAAGGTATGAATACTTGCATTACGATGTATAAATACTTGCACTACTTAATATTAATATTTTTCAAACGTCATCTTGTATCATATAGAAAAAAATTGATAAAATATGTTAGGTACAAACACTTCAGACATGAATTATATACACATGCATTACAAGATATGAATACTTGAACGACGATGTATGAATACTTGCTCGACAAGATATGAATACTTGCATGACAAGATATGAATACTTGCACGACGGACAACCCGAAAGTACGTTATCATGGATCTCATTTGAAAGATAAAATTACGTATAAGACGTCCATGATTTTAGATTTGCAAATTTTCTCACATATCGTCAGAAATATTGAAGAGATGGAACGAAAAAAAAATCCAACTCTAAAAACGTGTAAAAGATGTGTGTGCAATGTGTCCAGATTTTTTTTCGAAGTACTTAATATCTTAGGTATGAATGCTTGATGTATTATATATTAACACTTGCATGCATAGGTATTCAGATTTGCACGCGTCAGTTATAAAATCTATCAAATATTAGGTGGTCTCCCAAGTAATTAATTAATGAAGTGCAGTTAGTTAATGGTCCCCACAAGTAGTTATTGACTGGGGATGAATGGGGGAAATAGATTGGGGGATAAAAATCTTTATTCTATTAATTAATATCCATACGAATCAAACTATGAAATTGACAAATAAAACACAAAAATAAAAAACAAAAATAAAATGAAAACCATACGGCCCAAGCTATGAAATTGACAAATAAAAAAAAAATGAAAATCATACGGCCTAAAATAAAAATCAGTACTCATAATTTAATAACATAAATTCAAATGAAATCTCTCATGAACCGTTTATTATTATTATTATTAGAATTAAAAAAATAGAAAAAAAATAATTTAAACTAAGCATAGTAATGATATTATTTTCAGAAGTCATATTAAGGTCTTCATTTTCATTCACCCGTTCATTAACTTGAGGGGCTTGATTGTGGGTTCATAGTTTGTGCTTTTTTTATGCTTCGACAAGTTTAAATTTAGAAGAATCTCATTTGCTATCCACTTTTCTCTCAAAAAAAGAATCTCATTTGCTAGAATTTAATGTTTTTTGTTGTTGTTGTTGTTGTTGTTGTTGTTGTTGTTGTCATGGAGACCTGTCCTTGTGGAGTGGTGGGACTTTTGATTCGAGCATCAACTTAAAGCTTCCAAATGAAGCCTCAAAATTGAGACCTGTGCTTGTTGAGTAGGACTTTTGATTCGAGCATCAACTTAAAGCTTCCAAATGAAGCCTCAAAATTCGATTTTTCATCGAATTTTGAGGCTTCATTTGGAAGTTTAAGTTGATGCTCGAATCAAAAGTCCCACTCAACAATTTGCCAAGTACAAAACTTGTTTGGAATTGAGTCTTCGAATTAGATTTAAACATGATTAGAGTATCTTGTTTAGCAAAATAAATTTCTAAACTTTGAAAATAACATATAGACATGTAAGAAGTTGATCAAATTTAGATTAAAAGACACATTTGCTAATTTCAAATCTCAAATTTAAGGAATAAGATAGTGTTTTTATGCATCAAGTCAAAAATTTTGCTAATTTTATTAGTTTTCAATTGGAGCAATTATAATAGATTATTTATATTTTGTTTGTTCATTTTCAAAAATATTGAACTACATCGAAGAATATCACACTGACAATGATACTTCAACATTTTTTTCATTTTTTTTTGGAAGTAGAAATGTGGAGGTTAAGCCTCCCTATATCATTTGTTGTTGTTTATTTTACTGTTATTTATTATTTGTCTCTCTGTTTTTTGTCATTTGGGCTTTTTAATTTCATTCATATTTCTTATCCTTTGACCGACGACCCTTTCACTCGGCAATGTTGGGTCACTAAGAATCTCTTCATATTCTATTCAATCTCATAATATGTCCACGTTGCAACGCATGAGCACGATACTAGTATATATATAGCTAGGGATGTCGTTGTCATTATATTACACTACAAGAAAGGAATAGTATACGCTCTTCGTAATCAGGTGCGAGGTTCTTGGACTTGTTTGATGTTTCATTTTCAGGAATTAAATTCGTCTTTTCGTTTGTCATGTTGTATGTCTGATTGTTGCATAACTGAAATTGTTTGATGTTTCATTTTCAGGAAGTTGTATGTTTGATGTTTCATTTTCAGGAATTAAATTCGTCTTTTCGTTTGTCATGTTGTATGTCTGATTCTTGGACTTGTTTGATGTCTGATTGTTGCGCCAAATTATTTTAAGAATTCAACTTATACCATTGAAATTAGGGTTGTACAAAATTTCTCGAACTCGCAACTCACTCATAACTTGCTCGTTAATGGCTCGCTTTAACTCACTCATTTACAACTCGAGTTAATTTCAACTCGCGTTAGCTGACTCGTTTAATAAATAAGCTGAGCCCAACTCGTTCATTTATAACTCAACTTATATACTAATTTGTATGTAAAATTGTTGGATTCTAAGTTATTGTTTGCTTTGAGTTGACTTATCTCCATTCTTATATTATGCACGTAGTTGTCCTGATCCTCCAACAACTGAGATTAAAAGATGAATTTTCAAATTGAATATCAACCCTTCAATCACATAATCTGTCTTCTTTTGATTATATATATCTATTTTATGTGTAGAAGTTTAAATTTAGTTAAAAACATGCTCGACACACAGACTACTACATGGTTTATCATATTAAAATTGAATAAATTCTTAGCAATTTGTTTCCTTATTTTTCCTTACAACTATCTTCTATTCTTCCAATTAAATTATTTCCTTGTTTCTCCATTTCCTCCATTTCATTTTCCTGCCATCTATAAAAACTAATTAATCTATGTATGCCACATTTTGTTAACTCTCAATGAAGGTTTTTACAATAATCAATTGTTATTAATATGTGTAGACTAACTTATATAGAAAGTTTTTTAAATGCTGAAAAATTAACTCACATAATGAACAAATATTTCAAAATACAATCCAATGTCTTTTATGAAATAATTATTAATACCACAATTTATCTAGAGAATAATCATTATAATGAATATAAAAAAATTAATAATAAGAATATCACAAGGTATTCTTTATGTGAAGTTATACAGAGGAGAGTTTCAATATAACAAATTTAATGTACAATTTGTGTTAAAAAATTCAAATATAAACAAAAAGTGAATTTTGCTACCAAATGTCGTAACATTATAGAGAATTTTTTATTTTTAGAAATTATTATTAAATAATATAAGAATATAGATTCCGTATGTTAATTTTTTTATGACTTAACAGGCACTGAGTGGGTAACTCGGATTTAAATTTTGAAATTGAGTTAGTAATTTGGGTACAAAGTTTAAGTTGGAACTACTAATTCGACTTCAAAGTTTTAATTCAAATCACTAACTCAGAGCCTTCTAGACCTTTAAAAATCTGACGTACTCAATCAATTTTCTTATATTATTTAATAATAATTTTTAAAATTCAAAATTCTCTCAAAATTTTTGTGCTATAAAATGTTCAAAGTTTATTTTTTCATTTATATTTGAAAAATTATAACTCAAATTGCACATGCATCTCTTCTATATAAATTACTTTTTTTTCATAAAAAAAATATCTTACGGTAATTTGTTATAAATTTATTTTACTTGTGTTATCATAATATAAGAATGGAGATTTCATAAAGAAAAACTTGATTTTTATTTTTTTTTATTTTTGTTGACCACGTGAGTCAATTTTTCTATGCTTAGAAATATTAATGACAGACCAAGTATTTAATTATTGTGAAAACCATTATTGAGAGGTCCAAAACGTGGCAGACCAGGATTGGTTAGTTTTCATATATGGCAGGAAAATTCTGCCCACCGATGAGCAGAGGATTTGATTCCTTCATTTGTCCTCTTCCTCTATAGTTCTGACAATGAAAATGAAAACAATCATATTTTTCTGTATTTTGTTTAGGGCTATTGTATTTCTGTGAATAGATAAATATTAAATCTTGTGCTGACAAAAAAAATAGATCTTTCTGATCTAAAGAGAAAGTGAATAATATCTAAAACTTTCGTGTACATAAATGATATGTAGAGAAATTTCTATTGTTAAAATAATTTTCATGATAAATATATATGTAGAGAAAATCTTTATTTGAATCATTTAATTATATATTTTTTAAATTTGTTTCTTCACATATCATCTCCTCTAAATCGTTTAATAACCTATCTCGCTTGTGGAGAAAATTAGATATTAAATCGCAATGATATTTTAAAAAAAATTATGTTATATTTGATCTTTTTTTTTTCATTTGTTGTTGTTTATTTTTATTGTTATTTATTATTTGGATTTCCATTTTTTTCAATTTGTCTTTTATTTTCATTTAGTTTTTTTTATTTTGTGTAAATGCATGTCAAATAAAAAGTCTCTTCATATTCTATTAAATCTTATAATATGTCTCCGTTGCAACGCACGGGCACTATACTAGTTATCTATTATCTATGTAAAATTGTTGGATTCTAAGTTATTGTTTGCTTAACTTCAAAACCCATCAAATCGGTTTCAAATGACGAATCTGAACTGTTGAAACCCACCTATCTTATGGGTGATGCGTCTACATGTGAAAATTTTAAACATTAGAATTAATTTAGTATAAAATCAAGCGGTCAAAAAACGTTCAAAAAATGAAGGCACTAAATTAATTTATTAACCTTCTAATTTTGACCGATTGACTTTATACTAAATTAATTCGAATGTTTAAAATTTTCACATCTAGATGGATCACTCGTAAGGTAGGCGGGTTCCAATGGTTCAGATTCGTCATTTGAAACCGATTTGATGGATTTTGGAGTTAAGCGCACCAGATACTTTGGTGAGCTTAAGAACACCCTAGTTCTACTCTTACTATGCCATTTTAATTGTTTGTGTATAGATAAACACATATTAGTATATAACAATACTTAAAAATTTGACTGGTTAAACGAGTTATAAATGAGTTGCGAGTCAACTCGAGTTGATAACGAGCTGAGTTCGAGTTGGCTCTACAGCTCATGATTACCATTCCAACTCGAGTTGACTTGCTCGTTTATTAAATGAGCTGAGTTCGAGTTGGAGGTAACTCGCTCAAACTCGGCTCATTTACAGCCCTAATTGAAATTACTCATTCCGCCCTGACCCCCAAATTATTTTAAGAAAATGATACAAGGAACAAAGAGGATCATTGTAAAATGCTCACCTATTTATCTACAATACTGTGCCAAAAATATAATACAAAGTTTCATTCTTTTTTTTTGCTCTGAATTATCCACAGAACTCATCCATGTAATTATCAAAAGAAGATAGCATTGCCTTTATTGTTCTCCATCTCTGAAATCCTGTGCATATTTCACCTCATTGCAATTCACCCACTGGCCACTGGTGCCTCACTGAGCCACAAGAAATGGATGTTAAGTCATATAGTTTTGCACTTACACTAACCTGATTCAAGAAATTAATTAACTAATGTTATTAGCCCAGAATGAATTTTTTGAAATTTTTTAGTAAGAAAATATATGTCCTTTTTACATCCACAACACCAAAAAAACAAGAATTTAATCATTGAGGCTATGGTACTATGCATATATTGAGTTTGTGGATGAGAACATCTTTTAGACTATTGACTATTTCACCCTCGTTACCTACCTAGGGACTAGGGTCCAATACCATGGAGTAGGTCTGATAAACATCGGACTTACTTTAAATTTGATGGACTACATAACCGTCCAATTCGCTTTAAGATGTGCTCTGCTTTAATATCTGTATGCACTCAAATCAATTTTTGTATGCACGGATCTTAAAGCTGATCAAAACGACCTACTCTGTTCTCTTGAGTAAAGAGATTCTTCTATTTAGATTTCGAACCTATAACCTCTGACACATATAACATTGTCTTTACACACCCTGTTCTTGATTTACTCCGTTCTCAGCCCCAGAGTTTTTTTAAAACCATTTCGAATTTTTGACACCCGTCTTTATCCGCAAGGGACGAGAATAATAAAACATCAAACTATTCCAATAGTACTAATTTGAGATCATGTATCATTATGAAATGTTAACGACATGTTAACCAGATTTTTCCAATACTTATTTGCAAGAAACAAAAGTTTAATTTTAAATTGTTGGAGCCAGACTCAGGTGAAATAAACAGATCAGCTTTGTTCTTGCAACCAGTTTGAATTGAGTGCTAATTACCGCCACAATTTTTTTTAAGATAATTGAATTTTTTTTTTTTTTTTGTAAAATAAAACCAGCACCATATGTACAGTGCTCAACGCTTATATATACAATACTACAAGAATAACAAACTATAATGAGAGCTACATATAATGACAATTTGAACTCCAAATTGTAAACATCATTGCGATACATATATAGGGAAGCAAATATCCAGAGAACAAACCAAACCAAACCAAAGAAAACCAAACCAAAGGAAAAAATGGGAAAAGGATAAAAAAATGGAAACTGATATATATAATTATTATTACTTCGTCCTTGGGCTGTAATATCCATCGATAGTGTAGAATGTCTGAAGTACCGTAAGAATTAGCAAGATGACAGCTGCGAACACCGAGATGACCGCCCATGGGCTATTGCAGTAGTTATGCTGCAAGTTCGCCCATCTACGGTTCCAACTTGATTTGTAGTATTTGTCGACATTCAGAAACAAGTCGGAGAAATTATTTTCTTTGTAGTTGATCAAACCAAGGTCACCAATTTCATTGAAGAAAGTGGCCGCGGCTGAGTGGTTGCTCATAGTATTATAAATAATGTCAAATTTTTGAAGTAACTCGACATCCTTTTCTGTATCGATAAGATCATTCATAAGTTTCATGTAGGTGCTAATAATTCGAATGGAGGGTGGCATGAAATTCTCAAAGGCGATGAGATTTACCAATAAGGTCGCCATACTTGGATCAATTTTTAGGCAATGCATGTGCATGATGCCCTTGGAAAATTCAACTTGAAGGCCTGTATTTTCCTTTTTTGTTTTTTGAAACGTTATACCTGCTGTCTGATGAAGTTCAGTTGCATTGACCATCAACTTTGTTACCCCGCGGTGATCTGCATGCCCAGTTGGTTTCCGCCTGTCTGGCATCCCTAGGCCTATTCATTATTTCAATTAATGGTGTCATAGTACATGGCACGGAGGCTTTCCAATAAAAGTCGAGCAAATGGTCTGATTCGAAATTCAAGCAATTATCACTGCTTGTCCATGGAAAATCCAAGCATACAAAATATTTAACGACATCTTTAAGGGGGGCGCCCAATTGTCTCTCATCTGGAAAAAGCCAGTAATACACCACATTGATAAAAAAGAGGGGAATTTGATTCTCTAAAAGAAGCAAGTCAGATCTTACCTCTTTCATGTTCACCTCTAGAAAACCCGTGCTCTTCATTCCAAAAAAAGAGAGCATTATTCGGATAATAAAGCAGCTATCCAGAACTAGCATATTAACAAATTCAGCACCCCTAATTTTGTTAAATTTCTTTTTATAGAAACTACGACCACGCTTTTCAAATTGCATAAATGGGCCGTCAGGTACGACCCGATCAATATTACTTCCACCCCCAGCTGACCGCTTCACAAGGTCCGACATGCACCGGCCTTTTTTATCTTTCATGGCTTGGACTTTTGGACGGTCACGGTGGTACGGCCCAATAGAAACCAACTTAGGCACAAAATCAGATATTTCTCGACCGTATTTGATGTGCGTTGGGGCAGGGAAAATAGAATTTGATGATGAATTGGAATCGTGACTCCAATAAGGTCTAACCTTCATCTCTTCGTTCTCCGGGCCCTCTGCGGCTGATGTCATTTCGATATCTATCACTGGATCCATTTTGCTTTGTGTGTATGTGTTTTGGTTTGTTTTCTGGTTTCACAATAGCATGTAGGGTTGGGTGTATATATATATATATATATGAGGGTTTATACAAGACACTGCCACTGTCAGATTCTAAAAAAAATGAGAGGGTTTATATAAGAAAAAAGTAATATGATTGGGTGAATGAGAGTTTAAAGAAGACACAAAGTATATCTTCCATTATTAAGTACGTTAGGTGTCTGATCTATCAAAGGTTACAATTGAAAGATGAAATTTTGAATTTAATCTTATCCATCGAATCACATAATTTGTCTTCTTTTAATTAAATGCATATCTTTTATGTGTAGAAGTTCAAATTTAGTTAAAATAAAACTCGCCACACGTACAACCACATAATATGTTACATTAAATTTGAGCCAACTAAGTCTTTTACCAAATTTTTTTTATATAAAATATGTTTCCTTATTTCTTCTTCTTCAATTGAACAAACTCCGCATATATATTTTCTTACTCCTTCAGTTAAACACAATGAAAATCGATATTTCTTTTCCTTATATCTCTTATTTGTTTCCTTGTATCTCTTTATTAGGTGTCGATTCTAACAAGTTTTTTTTCAATTAGTGTAAAGTAGAGGCGAGAGTGTTTTTTTTGGACCATATTGTCCTCTCATCGTAAAAGAAACTATTGTGCCAGATCAATTAGAATAATCAGATAAGTAATCATTGTGGGACCCGTCAATATTTATTAGATCTCCAAATAATAATCGATACAACCAAATAGAATTGGAAACGTATTGTTCATGCAATTTTTGCTATCATTTAAGCAATCAATAAATATTAATTAATATCCATACGAATCAAACAATGAAATTGACAAATAAAACACAAAAATAAAATGAAAACCATACGGCCCAAGCTATGAAATTGACAAATAAATCAAAAAAAAATGAAAATCATACGGCCTAAAATAAAAATCAGTACTCTTAATTTAATAACATAAATTCAAATGAAATCTCTCATGAACTGTTTATTATTATTATTATTATTAGAATTAAAAAAATAGAAAAAAATAATTTAAACTAAGCATAGTAATGATATTATTTTCAGAAGTCATATTAAGGTCTTCATTTTCATTCACCCGTTCATTAACTTGAGGGGCTTGATTGTGGGTTCATGGTTTGTACTTTTTTTATGCTTCGACAAGTTCAAATTTAGAAGAATCTCATTTGCTAGAACTTAATGGTTTTTTTTTTGTCTGTCGCTGAGACCTGTCCTTGTTGAGTGGTGGGACTTTTGATTCGAGCATCAACTTAAAGCTTCCAAATGAAGCCTCAAAATTCAATTTTTAGAGGTGCTATCGGGTCGGGTCGGGTCGGGTCCGGGTACTATTATATTTGGACCCGTACCCTAAAAGTGTTCGGGTTCGAACTTCGATCCATATACATATTTGTTTCAAACCGGGTCGGGTCCGGATCCGGATACCTATCTACCCGTAGATATTTCGGGTCCAGTCTTTCAGTTCCAGATAGATAGATACCCATAACTTGTTTGTGAATTATCGAGTCCGGTTCGGATATGGGGCGGTTCCGGATCCAGAGCGGGTATAGGTCACAACTCCAAAGCATTTGAGAAATTATTAACATTTAAATATAATTATAATTTCTTAAAAATCTCATATAATAAATCATTACAATATAAATTAAAAACTGCTACAAAATAAAAATTACACTATTAATCTTGTTCATAAATAACAAAATACATCATGCTACATAGCAAAATAAAAATAATAACTCTAAATTATTAGTTATCTATCTAAATTAAAAAATACTATCATATTGATTAAACATTTACAAGTACATTATCTCAATTACTATTTTGCCAATCGTTGTAACAAATGAGAGCTTCAATTGTTGATGCCTCCAAACTTGCTCGTTTGTCATCAATTACTCTGTTACTTGTGCTAAAAGTGGATTCTGAAGCTCATGTGTGTATAAACATAGCAAATTGAATTGGAAGTATCATATATTAGATTAGTTATATGAGCAGAATTTTTTTTTATATTAGTAAAATTTAGCACAGAAGAATCGAGCATGTTAAGGCCGTAATTAAAAAGCTAGTGTAAAACAACAGCATAAATCTGATTAAGTTTTACCAAGCTATAGCACAGCCGAAAATATATTATCTAATACAAAAACTTGATGCAGAGTTATTAATATATATTTTATTGGGTATTTATACGGGTATCGGGTCGGGTTCGGTTATGGGTTGGATAATTAAATGATACCCATATCCTACCCATTACAGTATCGGTTCCGGTTCGGAGCCGGGTCGGATATTAAATTATTAATTTTGTAATTGTACCCATAATTTAACCGGTTATATTTTTTAAACCATACCCAATCCAAATTAATCAGATCCGGGTTGGTTCTTGGTCGGATCCGGTTCGGTTCCGGATTGGATCCGGGTAATCGGATAAAAGTAACACCTCTAAATACAACCAAATAGAATTGGAAACGTATTGTTCATGCAATTTTTGCTATCATTTAAGCAATCAATAAATATTAATTAATATCCATACGAATCAAACTATGAAATTGACAAATAAAACACAAAAATAATAAACAAAAATAAAATGAAAACCATACGGCCCAAGCTATGAAATTGACAAATAAAAAAAAATGAAAATCATACGGCCTACAATAAAAATCAGTACTCTTAATTTAATAACATAAATTCAAATGAAATCTCTCATGAACCGTTTATTATTATTATTATTATTATTATTATTATTAGAATTAAAAAAATAGAAAAAAATAATTTAAACTAAGCATAGTAATGATATTATTTTCAGAAGTCATATTAAGGTCTTCATTTTTATTCACCCGTTCATTAACTTGAGGGGCTTGATTGTGGGTTCATGGTTTGTACTTTTTTTATGCTTCGACAAATTCAAATTTAGAAGAATCTCATTTGCTAGAACTTAATGGTTTTTTTTTTTTTTTTTTATCTGTCGTTGAGACCTGTCCTTGTTGAGTGGTGGGACTTTTGATTCGAGCATCAACTTAAAGCTTCCAAAATAAAGCCTCAAAATTGAGACATGTGCTTATTGAGTAGGACTTTTGATTCGAGCATCAACTTAAAGCTTCCAAATGAAGCCTCAAAATTCGATTTTTCATCGAATTTTGAGGCTTCATTTGGAAGTTTTAAGTTGATGCTCGAATCAAAAGTCCCACTCAACAATTTACTAAGTACAAAACTTGTTTGGAATTGAGTCTTCGAATTAGATTCAAACATGATTAGAGTATCTTGTTTAGCAAAATAAATTTCTAAACTTTAAAAATAACATATAGACATGTAAGAAGTTGATCAAATTTAGATTAAAACACACATTTGCTAATTTCAAATCTCAAATTTAAGGAATAAGATAGTGTTTTTATGCATCAAGTCAAAAATTTTGCTAATTTTATTAGTTTTCAATTGGAGCAGTTATAATAGACTATTCATATTTTGTTTGTTCATTTTCAGAAATATTGAACTACATCGAAGAATATCACACTGACAATGATACTTCAACATTTTTTTCATTTTTTTTTTGAAGTAAAAATGTGGAGGTTAAGCCTCCCTATATCATTTGTTATTGTTTATTTTATTGTTATTTATTATTTGTCTCTCTGTTTTTTGTCATTTGAGTTTTTTAATTTCATTCATATTTCTTATCCTTTGACCGACGACCCTTCCACTCGGCAATGTTGGATCACTAAGAATCTCTTCATATTCTATTCAATCTCATAATATGTCCACGTTGCAACGCATGGGCACGATACTAATATATATATAGCTGGGGTTGCCGCTGTCATTATATTACACTACAAGAAAGGAATAGTATCTATATAAAGGAAAACAAATATTATTGTTGAGGGTACACTGACAAAAAAATTATTATTTTTGAGTATATCAGTATTACCGATAGGAGTATCCGAGATAAAATTCGGTAAAAAGCACTTTTATTCTCATAAATATTGTTCTTATAGTGTTAATTCAGAAATATAATATATCTATTAGTATTATAATAAGAGGGAATCATTTGGACAATTATTATTTTTCACGATTTTCAAAAATAAAACTTAATTAGTCCAAAATTTGATAGCATAAACTTCATCTATGTTGTTTAGAAATTATGTTTATTATATATGATGAAATTTCATGTATATTTTATTATTTAATCATACATTCGAATCAAATAATTTTAAATTTTAATGCTTTGAATTTAATAATTTTCATACATCGCCTAACAATACTTTAATTATATGAAATTAAATTAGAGGATGATTCCAATGTCTCATGCTTTTCATACCTCATATTTTATATCTTCGTTTTCAAAATCTAAATTGTCAATCTGAATTGTTTAAAATGATATCCATACTAAAATATACATGAGGGTGAAATTTAATTTTTTTGGGAAACTTTTTATTACTTTTTAAGATGGGTACAAAATATTGTTTTTGGACTGTTAAAAAAATAATGATTTTCTACCCATCTTAAAAAATAGTAAAAAAGTTTCAAAAATTACAAAATTTCATCCTTAACCATGCATATTTAGTATAGATATCATGTTAAATAAATCGGATCGACAATTTAGACTTTATAAACGAAGATATAAAATATGAGGTATTGTAATACCACGGCACTTAGGTAAAGGGCTCATTTAATTAAAATGTTTAATTAGTTAAGAAATCCAAACATTATTTATCAAAAATATAATTAAGTTAACTTATAGGCCCAAAACAAAAATAATTTAACCTAGCCCACTAACCCAAGCCCAACACCCAAATTAAATTGCTAAACCTAGTTAACCACTATTTAAAACCCTCATAATCCCCCTCCCTTCCCTTCCCCCCCAAAGCAGCCGACACCTAGTTGTTCCCAAGAAAACAAAATAAAATAAACGAAGTTGAACCCTATCTTCACTTTTCCCCATCGGCTACCAAGGTACCATGCATTTCTCAAAGCTAATTAAATTACCCTTATTACTTTGTACTTTAGTGAATTAATGATACATCTCTCAAATAAACAAACGCCTAAGTCTCCTCTGTAGTATTTTATTTATGTTATAAAATAAATATAAACAAGCATAAGATGAATAAACAAAATAGAGAGGAAAAGATGACAATCTCTTTATTCATCTATTTCTCATATGTGTGTACAATACAAGATTACAAAGCCTCTATTTATAGGCTACAAATTGTAAATGAAAGCCATACAAATAATAAATGGAGAAATGAATTCCAATAGTAGTGGGCATCAATATGCATGGAGTAGTGGAGAAATAAATTGAGGATTAATATGGGAGTTACAAAATGAATGACATCCACACATTTAATATATATTCATAACACTCCCCCTTGGATGTCAATTATATAAGAATATGCCTCATTAAAACCTTACTAGGAAAAATCCTATGGGATAAAAATCTAGTGAAGGAAAAAGAGTACAATATTCTTCTAAATACGCAACTACAGCCTTACCAGGAAAACCCAGTGGGAAAAACCATGGTTAAGGAAAATATAGTGCATATTAACTCCCCCTCATGACAGCATCAATCAAGATCTTTAAGTCGGCGAACTCCAATATTACGAAATAGCTTTTTGAATATTGCAGTAGGGAGTGCCTTAGTGAATAAATCTGCTGGATTTTTCACTTGAACGGATTTGCTAAACATTAATAACATTATTCTTTTAGAGATCATATGTGAAATTTTTTTTTGGTGAAATATGTTTTGTTCTATCTCCTTTAATGTATCATTCCTTTCACTGAGCAATACATATAATATTATATTCATATATGATCTTCGGGATCATTTCTCTAAAATATAATCTACATGTCTGACAAATGTGTTAAATCACAGATCTTAACCAAACACATACTTGACTTGCTTTTGTGTATTGCTAAATTTTCTCATAGGTAGCGAAATATATGTTTAATTATATGTCAATATCTTCGCGTGAGAGAAGAACTATATCTTGTTAATAAATTTACTATAAATGATATATCATGTATTGAATGCTCATCAAGACAAGTGCTCATATTGCACTAAGATATGGTACTTCAGGACCAAATAGTTCTTCATCATTTTCTCGAGGTCTAAATGATCTTTATTCACATCTAATGATCTTACAACCATCGGATTGCTTAATGAATGTTATTTATCCATATAAAATTATTTCAGCACTCTTGCAATATAATTTTCTTGATGCATAAAAATATCATTTTTAAATGTTCAATTTGCAATCCAATGCAGAACTTTGTTATTCCAAGATCTTTCATCTCAAATTCTTCATTTAAATAATTTATTCTTTTGGAAGCTCTTTAGGAGTTCCTGTCACACCCCGTAGCCATCCTGTACAAAATGCGACAGGGTCCCTGCCGTAAACATACGGTTTCCCGTATGCCTACAAGGCAATTACGATTCATTTATCCCATACCCCAAATTTACCCATTTCAAACATTCAATTCCACACATCTACACAACCTAGAATATTTAAATGCACACAAATAAACATATATCACATCACATACCTGAACATACTATATATATGAAAGTAATATCACAACCATAAGTATATATACATATATACATAAGTATCATATCATAACAACAACATATCACAAAACACACAAAATATATAAAGGTTCTCACAATCCCATCACCATACTCGACAAGTATCATACATATAATACAAGTCACTGGTAAAGAGAGACAAATACCGAGGGCCTAGGACTGACGAGTCTCACCGCTCCCGGCTGCACCAGAACCTGAAAAAGAATAACCCAACGGGCGTGAGAATAAATTCTCAGTGCGATAATTTGCCACAACGGATCCCTGGACTTGGAATCAAGTTTTATTTTCAAAAAGAAATCACATTCAACACAGTGCATATATATATACAGTATATAAAGCTAAATGCATATACCTGACAGCAGTTAATCAAATGAAATCACAACAGAGGAATTATTAAATCGAATCTCAAGTTAAAGAACATATAGGGCTTAATTCTTTTAATTACGTCTGGTAGCAACTACAGATGTACCATCCAACTGGACCCTTCGTTCCCGTCGACACCTGTAGGGTTCCAGACACCTACAGATGGACCCCCAATTACCACCCTAATGTTGACACCCATCTATAGTGCTTGGCTTAACC
Organism: Carex rostrata; assembly: GCF_964058835.1. Classification (NCBI taxonomy): domain Eukaryota; kingdom Viridiplantae; phylum Streptophyta; class Magnoliopsida; order Poales; family Cyperaceae; genus Carex; species Carex rostrata. The sequence goes on from NC_135930.1 coordinate 2,486,990, forward strand.
GTTTCCTAAGTTTCTGGTTACAAGTCATATTCAGAAAATTCAATCAATTCCTTTAGAACGTAATCTCAATAGATCATTCAAATGCATATCACGCCGGATAATGCTTTAGACGTTCACACTAGTCACCATATTCATACAATCCACAAATCATCACATTTGCCCCTGCCTCAACCGGTTGAGGGCTTACGGCAGCCTAGGTAAACTAAAGCTTTAGAGTCCTACCAAAACCTGCGCGCCAGGTTTTGCAAATTCGTCACTCTTTGGTGACCCATACCATTCTTTCTTTTTTTCCAATTCCGGTGACTATCTATCTAAGATCAGATCATAATAGATCGACACAATTATAAACCATACCAGTATGCAAGTCATTCACGTTTCAGAATTCAGTTTCAATCAGATTGGGCTATGCTATGCGATGCACAATTCACATAATGCAATCAATAAATATTCAACATGTCAAACGAAACAATAATTTAATTCTGAAAATAAAATATCAGACAAGTCCAGAAACCCCGCACCTGAATATGCTGCTCGTATACCAACCTTATGTCTCAGACGTCTCGTGCGATCCCGTACTCGGTTGCCTTATAGATTCTATTTAGAATATGTACAATTAGGGTTTAATCAGCTATAATTACTATATAATTAACATTCGTATAATTACGGTTCGATGTTCCTTTGATTCGGCTTAGAATACACTATTTATAACACATCTACACTGTACTTGCGGCCCGTAGCCCAAGCCTTTGCGGCCCGCAGCAGTCACAGGTCAGATCAACAGAATTGGCTAAGTACAGGGTTGGTTGCGGCCCGTAAAGGTCCTGTTGCGGCCCGCAATGGTTTGACCTGCTTCAGGTCCAGTGACCATCTCGGGAATCACGCCTCTCTTGCGGCCCGCAACCCATTCTGTTACGGCCCGTAACACACACAGTTCAAAATCTGGTTATTTGGCTAAGTACCCTGACTTGCTTGCGGCCCGAAATTCTTTTGCAGAATTCATTTTCTTTGGTTTTTAATCCGTTCGATCGAGGCCCGGTTTAGGTTCAGTTAATTCTCGCATTTTCCCGATCATGCATACTACTATACTTGGTAACTTATACCATGTTCATTACACTATTCATATAGGTTCATAACAATTCAACCTTTTTATCTATTTACGTCATAATTTGATCGATACAAGTTAGTAATTCGATTAAACAATCAATCGGGTTTCAATCTAAATATATCAACAAATCCCAACATTTCAGAATCTCAAAACCCCCAATTAAGTTCTCAAAACCAAAACCCTATTTCCAAAACCCTAAATCTCAATTCACAAATTTAAACTCAATGAGTCAAGTAAATGGACTTGAATATATCTAATAACAAGTCAAAATTCGAATTCAAACTTTAAACGAAATAAATCCAAATCAAATCGAAACTAGGGTTTTGAATAGAAATTGAGAGATAGAGATTTATACCAAATTGATTGCTTAATTGCGTAGAGGGTTTCGTCTGGATCTCGAATCTACAAACCGTTCGATCGATAGCGCGAATTTCACTCTCTCCCTTTCTCTCTTCCTCTCTTGCGCCTCACTCTCGCCTCTCTTTCTTTCTCACGGTACCAATGGTACCAACCGGTACAAGGAGATGATTATGACATGATTTTGGTACTTTTGCAATTTGGTCCTTCAATCTTTCATTTATTACATAAGGGTTTATCTTTTGCATATATAGCCTCGTATAAACTTTTAATGCATTCAAATCCTTTTAAATTCAATATATAACATATATATAACATTTATAATATATATATATATATTTTAAATATATCAATTTATATATTTACATATGCATTTCATTCTTTCTAAATTCAATGTACATATATCTATATATGTCAAATTTATATTTACAATTTTATAATAACATATATATATACATATAAATTTATTGATTTAAATTCCTTTATATCTAAATTAAAAAAAAAATGTTTTGCAAATAGACTCTCATATATATATATTTCTTATAATCAAGTTTAGAACGTTACATTTCTCCCCCCTTAAAATAAAGTTCAGTCCGCTGAACTTGATTACGTACCTGAATCGTCGAACAACTCTGGATATCTCGCTCGTATGCTTTCCTCGCTTTCCCACGTCGCTTCCTTATCGGAGTGTCGTCCCCATTTGACTAATACGAGTCTGATCACTTTCGTCCGCAATCTTTGTTCCTTTCGATCCAGGATTTGCATCGGTTCTTCCTGATATGTTAAATCATCTTGCACATGTAGGTTTGAGTGGTCAATGCAATGCGACAGGTCCTTCACATATCGGCGTAACTGCGATACATGGAACACTGGATGAATTTTGTCCAGCGCTGGTGGTAATGCCAGTTCATACGCTACCGGCCCAACTCTTCGAGTAATTTGAAACGGTCCAATGTACCGGGGACTTAGCTTCCCCGAAACCCCGAATCTGTGCACACCTCGAACAGGTGACACTCGTAACCACACATGATCTCCATCCGGAAACTCCAACATTCGTCGATGTATATCAGCATATTTCTTCTGTCGATCTTGAGCGGATTTAAGTCGGCTTAGTACAACTTTCGTCTTCGCTGTTACTTCTTCTAGCATTTGAGGTCCTGTAGGTACATATGTACCCGCTGGTCCCCACCACAGCGGAGTACGACATTGTTGCCCTGTCAGTGCTTCTTGCGGCGACATGCCGATGCTCGAATGATAGCTGTTGTTGTAAGCGAACTCCACTAAGTACAAATGGTCAATCCATGAACCCTTAAACTCCAATGCACAGGATCTGAGCATATCTTCAAGTGTTTGTATAGTGCGCTCAGATTGTCCGTCAGTTTGTGGATGGTGTGCTGTACTAAACTTCAATCTGGTACCCATAGCTTCTTGAAAGCTCTCCCAAAAATGCGAAGTAAACCGAGGATCGCGATCTGAAATGATATTCCTTGAGCACCCGTGATACTTGAATTGATATTTTAGAAACAGATCAGCTAGCTCTCTTCCGGAGGTCTCAATTCGGAGTGGAATAAAATGGGCTATTTTCGTCAATCGATCTACGATAACCCATATAGCATCATACCTTCCAATGGTTCTTGGCAAGCCGGTTACAAAATCCATCGTGATAGATTCAAACTTCTTGAGCGGTATTTCTAGCGGTCTCAGTAACCCTGTCTTACTCCTTCGGTCGGCTTTAACTTGTTGACATGTCTGGCACTTCTCAACGTAACTCTGTACATTTCTTCTCATCTTCGGCCACCAGAAATGCTTCTTCAAATCTTGATACATCTTTACTTCTCCGGGGTGAATAGCATACCCCGACTCGTGTGCTTCAGCCAGAATCAAAGTTTTCAATTCAGCATTATTCGGAACACATATGCGGTCATGGAATCGCAAAACCCCGTCTGCTTGAACTTGGAATGGTGAATCCGCATTTGCTTCATAAAGTTGTCGGAAATGCTGGCACTTTGGATCCTTTTGTTGTTCTGCTCGGATTTGTTCTTGTAGTTCGGATTGAATCTCAACTGATGCCACAATCACCGACACAACTACCGATGAACTTACCTCAGATTTACTTCCGATATGCTTATCCGCTACCTTCAACGCCAATTCTCTCGAAGCACCAACATATAAATTCAATCTACGCATTTCTTCCAGAAGACAGGTTTCGGTTGTGATAATAGATGCCAGGTTTACCTGACTCTTTCTGCTCAGTGCGTCTGCTACCACATTCGCTTTTCCCGCGTGATATTGAATATCTAGATCATAATCCTTGATAAGTTCTAACCACCTTCTTTGCCTCAGATTCAACTCCCGTTGCGTAAAAACATATTTCAAGCTTTGATGATCGGTAAAGATACGGCATTTCACTCCATATAAGTAATGCCGCCAAATTTTTAACGCAAATATTACCGCAGCTAATTCCAGATCATGAGTTGGATAGTTCTGGTCGTGTGGTCGCAATTGCCGAGATGCGTAGGCAATTATGTGATCATCTTGCATCAACACGCACCCGAGTCCTGATCGGGATGCATCAGTGAACACAGTGTACTCTTGGTCGGTTATGGGCATAGCAAGTACCGGTGCGGTTACCAGTCTATTCTTTAGTTCTTGAAAGCTTTGTTCTTGCGTAATACCCCAGTCAAATTTTATACCTTTGTGTAGTAATCTTGTAAGCGGAGCAGCCAATTGCGAAAACTTGGGCACGAATCTTCTGTAATACCCTGCCAACCCTAAGAAGCTACGAATCTCCGTAACTGTCTCAGGTCTTTTCCATTCTGTTACCGCTTTGATTTTCTCTGAATCCACCGCTAGCCCTTCCCCCGAGATCACATGCCCGAGGAATGTCACTTTCTCCAACCAAAACTCACACTTCGAAAATTTAGCAAATAACTGATGTTCTCGTAGCCTCTGTAACACTATACGCAAATGGACTTCATGTTCTTCCCTCGACTTCGAATATACCAGTATATCGTCTATAAACACCACCACTGTCGAGTCTAACAGGTCGTGGAATACCCGATGCATCAGATCCATGAATGCTGCTGGTGCATTTGTTAGCCCGAACGGCATGACCAGGTATTCGTAATGCCCGTACCGCGTACGGAATGCTGTCTTGTCTACATCACTCGGCCGGATTCTCAACTGATGATACCCGGTCCGCAAATCAATCTTCGAATAAATCGAAGAACCCTGTAACTGATCAAATAAGTCATCAATACGGGGTAACGGGTATTTGTTTTTCACGGTTACCTTATTCAGCTCTCGATAATCAATGCATAGTCTCAAGGTTCCGTCCTTCTTTTTCACAAATAATACCGGAGCACCCCACGGCGATGTGCTGGGTCTGATAAACCCGTGTTCCAACATGTCTTCTAGCTGTGCCTTTAATTCTTTCAATTCTGCTGGAGCCATTCGGTAAGGGGTTTTCGAAATTGATGTTGTTCCTGGTATTAATTCGATGCCAAACTCTATCTCCCGTTCAGGTGGTAGCCCTGCTATTTCATTAGGAAATACATCTACGAACTCGGATACCACTGGAATGGTGTTGATTTTCGGAACTTCTTTAGTAGTATAAATCACAGCTGCTAAATAAGCTGTGCACCCAGATTCTATCAGCCGCCTCATCTCTACGGCCGAAACAAAAGGGATTAGTTTTCCAATTTTTCTACAATTGAGTACACAGGACATACCTCTTGCCGTAGTAAAACGAACCCGGCGATGCATACAATCAATTGTTGCCTCGTGCCGAGTTAACCAGTCCATTCCTAATAACACATCGTACCCGGCAATATCCATCACTAATAGATCCACTTCGAAATCTCTTCCTTCTATTCTCACTTTTCGGTTTCGGCAGACACTAATAGCTTGGTCGGTGGAACTGAAAGGAGTCTGAACATTTAGAATTTGGTGATTCGTCTCGACGGCCCATTGACAACTCTCTACTAAAGCCCTTGACACGATCGAGTGACTGCACCCTGTATCTATTAAGCAGTAGGTATCATGATCCGAGATAGAAATTATACCTGTCATCACATCAGTCTGATATCCCGTCCCTTCTTCACCTTCCGGTACTACATCTGAGGTGTCGTGGTCAACTTCTGAAATACCCAACGCATGAGCTGACACTCGTCCCCCAGTCCTGCCTCCGCTGGCCTGCTGCATACCCCGTCCACGCGACTGTGGTCCACCTCTATCCCGATTTACCGAGCTTCCAGCACTGCTATTGCCCGGAACCTGCCAGGTTGACTTAGGACATTCTCTTGCCCAATGACCTCCACTACCGCATACGAAGCACGAGTTATTGCGAAATCTGCAACTACGCTCATCATGTGCTTGGTTACAAGAGCGGCACCACATTAGTGCAGAACTCGGCTGAAACCCCGGTCGAAATCCTGAAGTAGCTACCGGCCCATAAGATGGCCGAGGAGTCATAATCTGTCTCTGAGGGGGTCTAAATGATGACGAGCCTCCTCTCGACCTCACAACCGGCCGACTCGAATCAGCCCGTTGTTTCACATTTCTTTCTGCAAATTGCTCTTTCCGCCTCTTCGCGTGCATCTCAACCTGCTCAGCATGATCCATTATCGATTGTAACTCAGTAGCATTCGGAGTGTCAACTATCATGGATATGCTCCCGTCCAACCCGTCCAAGTACTGTCTGTGATATCGAACTCTGTCTGCCTGTACATCTGTAGCATACCTGGACAAAGCTAGAAACTCATTATTATAATCAGCTACTGACCGTCCTTCTTGTCGCAACTCCAGAAATTTCCTTCTCAAAGCCTCCCTATGGATGTTACTCAGAAACCTCCGAGTAAACTGCTGCTCGAACCACTCCCAAGGGATCTTAACTGCTTCCCCGACATAATTCCGTCGGGCGTCATTCCACCAAAATCTCGCATCTCCGTTCAGCATTTGTTCCGCTAACTCCACCATGTCCTCCTCCGGTGCCCGACACAATACGAGCTTTGCATTTATCTTCTCTAACCATTCTTCCGCCTCTGAATACCCACCGGTACCATCAAACTGCGGCGGGTTTAAGCGCATAAAAGAGTCATATAATTTGCGGAATTCCTCAGGTGTACCTCTCTGATCCACTGGTGCTGCCTCTCGCCTTTCGGCTGCTTGACGGCCCCTCTCATAAGCCGCGATCAGCCTATCATCTAGTTCTCTGTCTCGGTTCTGCCCTCCTCCAGAACCCTCCGACTCATTTCCATCTCTAGCAGCTGCTGGCTCAATGACAACCGGATTCACTCGAGGTCGTCCGCGGCCTCTACGAGTCTCCATAATTCTATACTGTACCAAAAACAACATTATAATAATGTATATATATAATTGTTATACGAAATACCTCGTTATCCGTTACGATCCCCTTATTACGTGTCACTCTCACGTATCCTACCAGACTGGTTCAGGTTAAGGCTTAACCATGCTCTGATACCACCTCAGGAGACCTGTCACACCCCGTAGCCATCCTGTACAAAATGCGACAGGGTCCCTGCCGTAAACATACGGTTTCCCGTATGCCTACAAGGCAATTACGATTCATTTATCCCATACCCCAAATTTACCCATTTCAAACATTCAATTCCACACATCTACACAACCTAGAATATTTAAATGCACACAAATAAACATATATCACATCACATACCTGAACATACTATATATATGAAAGTAATATCACAACCATAAGTATATATACATATATACATAAGTATCATATCATAACAACAACATATCACAAAACACACAAAATATATAAAGGTTCTCACAATCCCATCACCATACTCGACAAGTATCATACATATAATACAAGTCACTGGTAAAGAGAGACAAATACCGAGGGCCTAGGACTGACGAGTCTCACCGCTCCCGGCTGCACCAGAACCTGAAAAAGAATAACCCAACGGGCGTGAGAATAAATTCTCAGTGCGATAATTTGCCACAACGGATCCCTGGACTTGGAATCAAGTTTTATTTTCAAAAAGAAATCACATTCAACACAGTGCATATATATATACAGTATATAAAGCTAAATGCATATACCTGACAGCAGTTAATCAAATGAAATCACAACAGAGGAATTATTAAATCGAATCTCAAGTTAAAGAACATATAGGGCTTAATTCTTTTAATTACGTCTGGTAGCAACTACAGATGTACCATCCAACTGGACCCTTCGTTCCCGTCGACACCTGTAGGGTTCCAGACACCTACAGATGGACCCCCAATTACCACCCTAATGTTGACACCCATCTGTAGTGCTTGGCTTAACCGTTTCCTAAGTTTCTGGTTACAAGTCATATTCAGAAAATTCAATCAATTCCTTTAGAACGTAATCTCAATAGATCATTCAAATGCATATCACGCCGGATAATGCTTTAGACGTTCACACTAGTCACCATATTCATACAATCCACAAATCATCACATTTGCCCCTGCCTCAACCGGTTGAGGGCTTACGGCAGCCTAGGTAAACTAAAGCTTTAGAGTCCTACCAAAACCTGTGCGCCAGGTTTTGCAAATTCGTCACTCTTTGGTGACCCATACCATTCTTTCTTTTTTTCCAATTCCGGTGACTATCTATCTAAGATCAGATCATAATAGATCGACACAATTATAAACCATACCAGTATGCAAGTCATTCACGTTTCAGAATTCAGTTTCAATCAGATTGGGCTATGCTATGCGATGCACAATTCACATAATGCAATCAATAAATATTCAACATGTCAAACGAAACAATAATTTAATTCTGAAAATAAAATATCAGACAAGTCCAGAAACCCCGCACCTGAATATGCTGCTCGTATACCAACCTTATGTCTCAGACGTCTCGTGCGATCCCGTACTCGGTTGCCTTATAGATTCTATTTAGAATATGTACAATTAGGGTTTAATCAGCTATAATTACTATATAATTAACATTCGTATAATTACGGTTCGATGTTCCTTTGATTCGGCTTAGAATACACTATTTATAACACATCTACACTGTACTTGCGGCCCGTAGCCCAAGCCTTTGCGGCCCGCAGCAGTCACAGGTCAGATCAACAGAATTGGCTAAGTACAGGGTTGGTTGCGGCCCGTAAAGGTCCTGTTGCGGCCCGCAATGGTTTGACCTGCTTCAGGTCCAGTGACCATCTCGGGAATCACGCCTCTCTTGCGGCCCGCAACCCATTCTGTTACGGCCCGTAACACACACAGTTCAAAATCTGGTTATTTGGCTAAGTACCCTGACTTGCTTGCGGCCCGAAATTCTTTTGCAGAATTCATTTTCTTTGGTTTTTAATCCGTTCGATCGAGGCCCGGTTTAGGTTCAGTTAATTCTCGCATTTTCCCGATCATGCATACTACTATACTTGGTAACTTATACCATGTTCATTACACTATTCATATAGGTTCATAACAATTCAACCTTTTTATCTATTTACGTCATAATTTGATCGATACAAGTTAGTAATTCGATTAAACAATCAATCGGGTTTCAATCTAAATATATCAACAAATCCCAACATTTCAGAATCTCAAAACCCCCAATTAAGTTCTCAAAACCAAAACCCTATTTCCAAAACCCTAAATCTCAATTCACAAATTTAAACTCAATGAGTCAAGTAAATGGACTTGAATATATCTAATAACAAGTCAAAATTCGAATTCAAACTTTAAACGAAATAAATCCAAATCAAATCGAAACTAGGGTTTTGAATAGAAATTGAGAGATAGAGATTTATACCAAATTGATTGCTTAATTGCGTAGAGGGTTTCGTCTGGATCTCGAATCTACAAACCGTTCGATCGATAGCGCGAATTTCACTCTCTCCCTTTCTCTCTTCCTCTCTTGCGCCTCACTCTCGCCTCTCTTTCTTTCTCACGGTACCAATGGTACCAACCGGTACAAGGAGATGATTATGACATGATTTTGGTACTTTTGCAATTTGGTCCTTCAATCTTTCATTTATTACATAAGGGTTTATCTTTTGCATATATAGCCTCGTATAAACTTTTAATGCATTCAAATCCTTTTAAATTCAATATATAACATATATATAACATTTATAATATATATATATATATATATTTTAAATATATCAATTTATATATTTACATATGCATTTCATTCTTTCTAAATTCAATGTACATATATCTATATATGTCAAATTTATATTTACAATTTTATAATAACATATATATATACATATAAATTTATTGATTTAAATTCCTTTATATCTAAATTAAAAAAAAAATGTTTTGCAAATAGACTCTCATATATATATATTTCTTATAATCAAGTTTAGAACGTTACAGTTCCAATGATACTTAGATCGTCAACATAAACTACAGTTATAATAAAATCATTTCTATATCTTTTCATGAAAATACATGGACAGGTCGTATCATTCTTATATCCATGTTTCAATAAATATTCACTTAAATGATTATAGCATATGCGTCCATATTGCTTTAATCGATATACAAATTTATTCAATTTAACTGAATAATGTTCTCGAGAACCTAAACTACATGCTTCAGGCATATTAAATCTTTCAGAGATTTTCATATAAATATCATTATCAAGCAGCCATTTAAATAGGCTGTAACAATATCCATTAGGTGCAAATTAAGTCCTTCATGGACTGCCAGACTAATTATATATCAAAAAGTTGTTGCATCCAGCACATATGAGTATATCTCAAAATTTCACCTTTCTCATTTTATTTTCTCATAAATATTCATTTATATCATACTGGTTTTATACCTGGAGGTACAAGGACTACAGGTCCAAAAACTTCTCATTTTTCAAGAGAGTTTACCTCTACCTCAATTGCATCTTTCTATTTTGGCCAATCATTCTTTTGTCGACATTCTTTAATAGATTTCTAGTCATGATCCTCAATATTTATTATGTTTAGCGCTATATTATATACAAAAATATTATTGATATCAATTTCATCTCGGTTCCATCTTATTTCATTCATGATATAATTTATCGAGATCTCTTTATTTTCATGAATTTCAGATACCTGAGTTTCTGCTGGAACTCCAATACTACTTATAATTTTATTCTCTTCTGGAGTTTTATCTGAAATTATCATATCCTCGACTTGACCATTTTCATTCTTTGCTCATTTTCTTTTTCGAGGATTTTTATATTTTTAATCTTTGGAACCGATTGCTTTTCCACGCTTCATGCGTGTTATAATTAGTCTATCCAACAGGGACACCGACTTTAATTGGAGCATTAGCAGCTGGTACATGTGATTTGGTCACGTTCTTTGAGTTTGTGAATGTGTCTGGCAATTGATTCACTAACATTTGCAAATGAATTATCTTTTGAACATTTAGTTCACATTCTTTAGTACGAGGATCAAAATAAGACAATGATAATTCATACTAATATATTTTTTTCCAGCTGATAGTTTTCTCCCCCTAAGGTTGAAAATTTTTATTCATCAAAATCACAACTGGCAAAATTAGCCATGAATAAATCTCCCATCAATGGTTCTAGATACTCTATTATATATGGAGATTCAAAATCAATATAAATTCCCAACTTTTTTTTTATATCACATTTTAGTGCATTGTGGTGGAGCAATTAGAACATATATCGCATATTCAAAAATTCTTATATGGGAAATATTAGGTATGTGACCAAAAATCAATTATAATGGGAAGCTTTATAATAGCTAGTTGGCATGATGTGAATTAGTTTTATTGCATGTAAAATATCATATCTTCTTTTTATATATGAACATCTACAGGATCTTCAATATTAATTCCGACATTTTCTAGATGTATTTTCATAATTGGATAATCATAAAATTATTCTCTTTAATCAAATCAATTGAGCAAGTAATCTCGCAAACGCCAGGTTGTGATTTGATAATAAACATACATGTGACCATCTTATTGATGCATCAATTAAAATCATAAAATATTCAAATGGTTCACATGTTGGATATATTGTTCCACAAATATCATATTGTATATGTTCTAGAAATAAAACCAACACATAAAAAATTCATCAGATTAAAGAATCTTCTGGTTCTTTGATGAATGTTTACATTAATTCTCTATTATTTTTCGCATCACTATTGATCCGGAATGGTCCAACCGGTCATGCCAAACTATAAACATATTATTGTATGTAAACTTCTGGTTTACAATAACATGTGTTTCAATTGCATTAATATATGTGTAGTACAAGTCAGAGAAAAAACATATGCAATTTATTTTCAATATGCATTGTTTTTCATATATTCAATATTTTTTCATTAGTTGTCTCAATATGATATCCATTTCGGCGGATATTCTTAAAACTTAACAAATTTATTTGAGACTTACAAGAATATAATACATCATCATCAATATAAATTTGTATTCCTTCATGTAACAACAAAATAACTCTTCTAGAGCTTTCAATCAATTTTTTTTTATAAAAATAAATAAACACCATTTCAACAATAATCAATAATAAAAAAAAAAGTAGTATTTAAAAAAATTAAACATAAATAAGCAAATTTTATCTTACATTTATATTTTTTTATACACTACAATCAATATAAATAATAAATAAGTATTAATTCATTTTTCAAAATAAAGAATGAACAACTATTCATTTTTTATCTTACAATTTTCCGTAACAACATAAAAGATAAAAATTAAAATTCCACCTTATATTGTAATACCTCTAATGAAATAGATAAGCTTCTTTAAGGCATTGTATTAATAGAAACGAACAAGCTTCTTTTAGGGCATTGTATTAATAGAAAATTAAATGATTTATGAAAGTAAATCATCTCTTTTCAAATAATTTTGTATAAGTTTGATATAATATTTTTTTTTTCAAACAGTGCGGGCTCAATTTTTCATAAATGTCACCTATTTTATATATCTCTTTTTCATCATTCAAATAATGTCAAATCATTTGACTAAATTGAGTTTGTCCATAATAGTTCAATATAATGTTTTGACGTACTACAGGTACATCGGCGTACGACAGGTACATGACTAATAATAGCATGAATTTTCTTATTTGTCATTCTCTTCACTTTCTAATTATTTCTCCACTTCTAGTGGTAATTCTTTTTGTTCATTTATTTTTCCACTTCTAGTGGAATGATGCGCTTTTTCTTCATTATCACGTCCATATCTAATAGTTTGTTCATCATATTATTTTCCACTTCATGTGTAATTATTAGTTTGTTCAACCAGAACAAGAAATGTGGCTTCAATAATTTATTATAATTGAACTTCAGGTCAATTGATAAAATTGATGAAATAGCTTCAGGCCAATTTCATTAATATAATTTATATTCATATGGCTTCTGGCTATTTCATTAACATAATATAATGTAAAAAATAATGTATAAACTCGAAATATTTCTTGAATCTTCTTTGGGAAGATTACATCAAAAAATTCCACATCATATAAATCTTATTGAAATCTTCTTCAAGAAGATATATTGAAATATTCTCATATTAATTTTTGTGAGCCACATAAATCTTCTTCAGGAAGATTAAATTATTAAAAAAAATATGAACATCACATTAATTTTTGCACATTATTTAAATTTTCTTCATTATCTTTCCACTTCAGGTGGAAATATGTGTTTTTGTAATAATCACCATGATAATAAACTCATTCTTGTACGTCCACATCCACAAGTTTTTTTTTTCAAATTTATTATTATATATTGCTATATTTACTTCAAGAAATGAAGCAGAACAAATTGAATTATTTTGTCCAACAACTCATTATAATCTCTTCAACCATAAAGAGATAATAAATCAACTTAGAATATCTTTTGTTACGTTACGAAACTTTTACAATTACTTTTTTATGATTTAAAGGCAAGAATCGAAAATCGTGCTAACAAAATGGAAGTTTAAATCTTAATCAAGGTTCCCCTAAATAAGTAAATTAAGTATGAATCGAAACCACGTCGGAATTTCGAAGTTCTGAACCTTTATAGGTCCAGTGCGTCCGCACTGGATTCTGTTTTCCTTAGTTGTTTTATGAATTTCTTCTCAGTGTGTCCGCACTGGATTGAGTGCGTCTGCACTAGAGTATTCTTTTGTGTTGATTGAATTTCTTTCCAAAATCTGTCTAAGTACTGAGTGCGGGTGACCGACCCGCACTGAAATTGAGTGCGTCCGCGTTACGCTCAGACATTTCCCTTGTTCAGTGATGTTTTTATGAAAATTTGACTAAGTACTGAGTGCGTCCACACTGGACTGAGTGCGTCCGCACTGGAGTATTCTTTTCTGTGTTTTCAAGCTGCCGAAATTCTACCCAAGTATTGAGTGCGGGTGATTGACCCGCACTGAAAATGAGTGCGTCCGCACTCGTGTATATTTCTGTGTATTTTCAACTGCTGAAAATCTGTTCTAAGTGCTGAGTGCGGATGGCCGACCCGCACTGAATTGAGTGCGTCCGCACTCAGGGTATCTTTTCATAAAAGCCCAAAATTTCTTTCTTTCTCTCTCTTCCCCTCCGCCCCTTTCCCCATTATTTTGTGATTTTCGCCAAGAGAGAAGAAAAAGAGTGAGAGAGCTTCCCTTTCCTCTCTAACCCCCGATTGTTGCGAGAAATCGAAGCTGGAACCGAGTAAGCGCCCGTGGATCTCTCCTAGCTCTCCTATTCGGTATTTTTTTCTCTTCCCGTTTCTCTCTAAATCTCGAATTTTCTCGATTTCTCGGGTTTTCATTTTAAACCCGAGATTTGTGTTCGAACTGCTTGTAGACTAGCTCCTTGAGCTTCTTTGACCGTTTATTTGCCGATTCCTTCCCGATTTCAGCTCGATTTCAGATTTCGATTTTTAGGGTTTTCGTGCCAAAACTGAAATTGGGCATAATCGTGAATTGATTTGTTTAATCCGACCGATTAGACTTGTAATCAGAAGGGTTACCTCTTGATCTTGAATTTCTAGAACATTTAATGGCTGATTTGAGATTTGACCAAATTAGGGTTTAACGAAACAGTAAATCGAATTGTCACGAGAACCAAATTGGTGAACTAGTAAGTGAATTGTTACCCAATTGAGAGTTTGTAAGGTCCAGAGGACCTAGATGAGATTGTGTAAGGTTTTAGATGATTTTGGTAAGGGATAATGAACCGAACGAATTGGTACCAAAGGATAGGAGATTAGTTAAGGTATGAGCCCTAATACAACTCGAGTAAACTCCTCGATCATGAACCAATGTTAAACCTAGTATACGCGTAATATAGGTGTAGGCTCGATCGAGCAAGACGTTGTGAGGCAATTCGAGACGCCCGATCCTTAACTAAGCGGTACGCTCGTCGTAACCAGGTGCGGGATTCTTGGACTTGTTTGATACTTTATTTTCAGGAATTAAACTGTGTATTCGTTTGTCATGTTGAATATCATTGATTGCATCATTGAATTGTGTAAAGCATTTGCATAGCCCAATCAAATTAAACTCGAATTGATATGACTTGAGTGATTTGCATGTTGGTATGGTTGTAGGTTGTGTCGATCTATTATGATCTGATTTGATTGAAAGTCATCACGATTTGATATGTATGTGAATGAATTTACGAAGTTAAGCACTTGGATCCAATGAATTTGCAAAGTCGGGCTGTATGCTGACTTTGATTCCCAGGATCCTAAATGGCCTTAGGTGAACGGCCCTCAATATTTCCCAGTACCGGTTGGGACGAAGGAGGGTGATTATGTTATGATGTGTGAATTGGAATCGTGGGTGACTAGTGTGTAATGTCTATGGCTCGGTGGCATTCTCCTACGTGTTAATGCATTTGGAAGGTCAATTGAATATTACGAATATTGGAAACGATTCTAAAGAGGATTTTCTTCATGTGACTTGAACCAGACCTTAATAAACGGTTAAGCCAAGCAATTGCAGATGGGTGTCAGATAAAGGGTCCAGCTCGGTGGACCATCTGTAGGTGTCAGTAACCCTACAGATGTGGGTTTGATAAAGGGTCCAGCTCGAAAGAACATCTGTAGTTGCTACAAGCCCTAATGAATCGAGTTAAACCAAAATATATGTTGTGTTTGAAATTCATCTTGGAAATTCCGTTAACTGTGGTTCAAATTGGATTAATTGTTGTCGAGCATTGGCATTCTGTTATTTATGAATATATATCTGTTTGAACTGTTTTGGTTTGGGTTTCATTTTTGAATATGGAGTTTGATTACAAGTCCAATAGTCTAAACTGTGGCAAATTCGCACTGAGAATTTATTCTCATCCCCACCCTTCGGGCTATTTTACAGGTACTGGTGCGACTGACTCCGGAGAGGCACCCTTAGTAGTTTACCATCTTATGACCCTAGATATATTTTGTTGTATAGTTTTAGGGTAGGCCTCATGGTTGGTATCCTGATGAGATACTTTTGTTGTATTATATTCTGACCAGACTGTGTACTCTGGTCATATATTAGAAACTTGCTTTATATTACTTGTTGTTTTGTTTGAATTGTTAATTGCCTTGTAAGCATACACGGCGTTGTATGCTTACGGCGGGGGACTGTTGCGATCCGTGGCCGCGGGGTGTGACATCTTTTAACTTCTTCAAGAAGATTAAATTATTGGAAAAAAATATATATAAACATCATGATAAATTTGCGCATCATATAATTTTTCTTTATATCTTCTTAAGGAAGATCTTCTTAATATCTTTTGAAATCTTCTTCAAGTTGATAAAATGGCTACAATGGCTTCGGGCCAATTGCTCGGTGCATTTTATAAAATTGAGAATTTTCGTAATATCTCTTGAAATCCTCTTCAAGAAGATTCAATTATTGAAGAAAAAAAATATGAACCACTATACAATATTTATACATCATATAAGTCTTCTTCAAGGAGATTTTTCTTTTAAATCTTCTTCGGGAAGATTAAATTAAAAAATGCACTTCATATAAAATTCTATGAATCATACTAAACATCTCAAAATAAATATAAATAAATTGATAACTTATTTCATTTAGCAATTACTAGGAAGTATTATTTATATAAATGAAATTAAAATAAAAGTTATTAAAATTACCTCGAATCTTCAACTAGTAGAGCTCTCGTGCTGATAACGTGTTATAAAATAAATATAAACAAGCATAAGATGAATAAACAAAATAGAGAGGAAAAGATGACAATCTCTTTATTCATCTATTTCTCATATGTGTGTACAATACAATATTACAAAGCCTCTATTTATAGGCTACAAATTGTAAATGAAAGCCATACAAATAATAAATGGAGAAATGAATTCCAATAGTAGTGGGCATCAATATGCATGGAGTAGTGGAGAAATAAATTGAGGATTAATATGGGAGTTACAAAATGAATAACATCCACACATTTAATATATATTCATAACAATTTATTTATTTTAGTTTAGTTTTTTTTTCTTTTTATTCTCTTTGTTCTTTCTTCACACAAAAATAAATCCAACGCATAAACGATGCATGACATCTATACGGCTTGGTTTGATTCTTGTTCCTTGCTTTTATTTTTATTTTTTATTTATTTATTTATTTATTTATTTCCTTGTTGTTTTATTTCATGCATAGTTCAACCTATAATCGGTGCAAGACACCTACACGGATCATGTTACGATGACAACCCCAAAAAGAAGCCATAGACATTCCAATGGTTTAAGTAACGATAATTTTGAATCTCATACAATGATTCTATCAAATCTTTCTTGCATGTCATTTCCTCCCAATTAAAAATAATTAGTTCCATGAATATACATAAGTATTATCATGAATTTCTTTTCTGGATACATATACCTTTTTTTTTTTTTACTCAAGCAAGATATCTGAAGTTAGAAGAAAATCAATATTATCATACAAATTAATGTATCATTAAGAAATGATACCTTCCTTTAATAATGCACTTGCAATATTTTCATATAAATATTGTAACGTTTTTCTTCCTTGTCTATTGATTTATTTCCCTTATATTGATAGACATAATTTTACCAATTGTTGATGATGCATTTCTAAATCTATCGCATGATTCAAAAGTCCAAGATTTCCATTAGTAATATATATATATATATATATATATATATATATACATACTAGTATCATGCCCGTACGTTGCAACAGGGGCATATTATAAAATTGAATCCAACTTCAAGAGACCCTTAGTGATACGACGGTGCCATGTGGAAGGATCATTACTCAACGGATAAAAACTACATTCACATAAAATTAAGAAAAAAAATATAAAAATGAAAATAAAAACACAAATTATAAAAAATAGAGAGACAAATAATAAATTATTAAAAGAAACAACAACAAATGAAAAAAAATAGATCAAGTATAACATGAAAAAAATCTTGAAGTATCATTGTCAATGTGTTTCTTAATGTCCAATATTTATGAAAATGAACAAACAAAATATGAAAAGTAAATTATAAATTCTCCAATTGAAAACTAATCAAATTAGCAAATTGTTTGACTTGTTAAATAAAAACATTATCTTATTCCTTAAATTTGAGATTTAAAATTAGCAATTGTGTGTTTTAATCTAAATTTGATCCACTTCTTACATGTATATATGTTGTTTTCAAAGTTTAGAAACTTGTTTTTTCTAATCATGTTTAAATCTAATTTCAAGACTCAATTCCAAACATGTTTTTATTTAACAAAATTTTAGTCATTCTGCAAACTGATGAAAAATTGAATTTTGAGGCTTGATTTTGGAAGCTTTAGGTGTTGGATTTAGTTGATTTAAATTCACAGCTTGGTAGAAGGGTGAACAGAGAGTCTTTGAGAGTTGAAATAATGCCATTTTAATTTATGGTCTGATCTTTATTGAATTTGCAAGATGGCTTCTCAGTTTATTTCATACGTTCTTATGCTGGTGGTACTTCGAATTGTAATTCTTCTTGATTTCTTCACATTTCTTTCACACAACATGTTGTTTTGAGTTCATAGCTTGTAGGAAATTGTATTTAAGGCATTTGTGCCAAGTTTCAAATTTTGGATCATAGGAAAGGTCATGTTTCAGTCAATAGCACAGTTTGTTGTATGTGTTATAGATTTGAACAATTTGCTTTGTCATTTTTATTCTGTTGATTTTTGAACATCAAGAGATTATACAAATTCACAGATACCTTACAAGGATGTGGGGATTTACATAGAAACAAATAAGGAGATATAAGGAAAAAAATAATATCTCAATTTCCATTATGATCCATTAATGAAGGAGAATAAGGAAACATATATGCAGAGTTTGCTTAATTGAAGAGGGAGAAATAAGGAAATATATTTACGCATAATAATTTCGCAAAAAGATCGAGTCGGCTCAAATTTAATTGTAACATATGGTGTGATTGTATGTAAATTTAAACTTCTACACATAAAAGATATGCATTTAATCAAAAGAAGACAAATTATGTCATTGGAGGGCTGAAATTAAATCTTAAATTTCATCTTTCAATCATAGTTGTTGGCGGATCGGATACCCAACGTGCTTAATAATGAAATTGATATATATATATATATATATATAGAGTTAGGCTGGGGTGCTATGGATAGCATAGTGGTCTCTATGCTACGGCTCAATATTCGAGTTTTCAAAATCCAAACGGTCGATCCGAACCGTTCATCTTATTCTCCATATTAATATCTGCTTGGAGACCAAATTTTACATTTTTCTGAATTTTTTTACTATTTATTAAGTATTTTACAAAATTGTTGATCCAACGGTGGCTGCACAAAACAGTAAAACCGTTGGATTAGCGATTTTCAAAGTGGCTTAATAAATAGTAAAAAAATTCAGAAAATTATAAAATTTGGTCTCCAAGCAGATATTAATATGGAGAATAAGATGAACGGTTCGGATCGACCGTTTGGATTTTGAAAACTCGAATATTGAGCCGTAGCATAGAGACCACTATGCTATCCATAGCACCCCAGCCTAACTCTATATATATATGTATATGTGTGTGTGTATGTGTGTGTACACACACAATTAATGAGATTTCATCCTTGAATTAATTAGAAGAAAATTAGTATTATCATACAATTTAATGTATCATTAAGAAATGGTACCTTCCTTTAATAATGCATTCGCAATATTTTCATATAAATATTGTAACATTTTTCTTCCTTGTCTATTGATTTATTTCCCTTATATACACTTGACCTATATTGATAGACATAAATTTACCAAGTGTTGATGATGCATTTCTAAATCTATCACATGATTCAAAAGTACAAGATTTCCATTAGTAATGTGTATGTGTGTGTGTATATATATATAGGGCACGGCTAAATTGCTGCTGGCAGCATTTCAGCCGGAGGTGCTGCCGGGGCTTTTTTTTATTTTCTGATGTCCAAACAACAAATCTAAACCGTTAGATGTTTAATCTATATTATAATCTACTTGGAGACCAAATTTTACATTTTTTTGGATTTTTTTTACTATTTATTGGTTTGAAAACCGCTGATACATACATACATACATACATACATACATACATACATGATACATACACTTATGATACATACATACATACATACATACATACATACATGTATATTAGAAAGTTATATACATACTATTGACATTTAACTTTCTCCCGCACGAGTTATATACAAGGAACTAATATTTTTATCACCACTTATGATAAACAGCTTTTAATACTAATCACATTATACACTTCTCATGTGAAAAAGAAATACATCTCATATCTTAGAATTCCGAGACACAATGAAAATATTAATGACACTAACATAACCCATATAATATTTTCATTCATTAGGTCTGTTCAATATATGAAACCTTTCATATACTCATGTTATTAAACGATAAGCCTTTATCAACATTTATAAAACTACAATGTACTTTAATCAACATGACAAACTTATCATGGTATATTAGTGTTCCATGCTAATAACTAAGTTTGTGAACATTTTAGAGATTTATGTTTGTCATTATATAGAGTTCTATGGTTCAAGACCAAGAGCATCTTCTTGAACACTTCTATAGATAAACATAAATTTCATGGAACAAAATGCATGTAGCATCCAATTCATAAACATAACATGTAAAAGTGATCAACATAAGATAACTTTTAGAACACATATCTAACAGTATGTATATATATATATATATATGTAGAGATCAGCTATGCTACTCCATCGAGTAAAACGCGTTTGTACTCCACGCTGTATTTTTATTTTGAAAGTCCAAACGACCGATCCGAACCGTTAGATGTGATCTCCATATTGAAATGTGCTTGGAGACCAAATTTTACATTTTTTTGGAATTTTTTTACTATTTATTAAGTAATTTTCAAAATTGTTGTTTTGCTATGAACAGTAAAAATTTATGGACCATCGGATCAACAATTTTCAAAATTGCTTAATAAATAGTAAAAAAATTCTAAAAAAATGTAAAATTTGGTCTCCAAGCACATTTCAATATGGAGATCATGTTGAGCGGCTAAGATCGGTCGTTTGGATTTTCAAAATAAAAATATAGTGTCATGGAGCACCAACGCTATATATATATATATATATATATATATATATAGTAAAGCTACGCTACTTCGCGAATTAAACGGGTTGTTTTAATTCGCGCTCATATATCTAGTTTCGAAGTCCAAATAGCTGATCCAAATCGTTAGATGTTTAATCTATGTTAAAATGTGCTTGGAGACCAAATTTTATATTTTTTGGAATTTTTTTACTATTTATTAAGATGGTTTGAAAATCGCTGTTTTTATTAAAATTCTGCACCATTAAAAAACAGTGATTTTCAAACCATCTTAATAAATAGTAAAAATATTTCAAAAAATGTAAAATTTGGTCTTCAAGCACATTTTAATATAGATTAAACATCTAACGGTTTGGATCAGCTATTTGGACTTCGAAAATAGAGATATGAGAGTGAATTAAAACAATCCGTTTAATTTGCGAAGTAGTGTAGAGTAAGGCTACGCTACTTCGCGAATTAAACGGGTTGTTTTAATTCGCGCTCATATCTCTAGTTTCGAAGTCCAATGGGTTACATAGAGGGCTACGGTGCTACGGCTCAATATTCGAGTTTTCAAAATCCAAACGGTCGATCTGAACCGTTCATCTTATTCTCCATATTAATATGTGTTTGGAGACCAAATTTTACATTTTTTGAAAAAAAATTTACTATTTTTTTAGATAGGTAGAAAATCAATTGATCAAAAAAATTCTGCACCATTCAGATATTTTTTACCTATCTAAAAAAATAGTAAATTTTTTTCAAAAAATATAAAATTTGGTCTCCGAACACATATTAATATAGAGAACAAGATGAACGGTTCGAATCGACCGTTTGAATTTTGAAAACTCGAATATTGAGTCGTAGCACTGTAGCCTTCTATGCAACTCATAGCACCTTAGCCTTATCCATATATATATATATATATATATATATATATATACACACACACACACACATACACACACAATTAATGAGATTTCATCCTTGAATTAATTACTCGTCAAAATATTGTATTTTTCCTTACTGTCTCGACCAATCTTAAGATAGGTTATTCATTTTGTTTCATTTAAATTAATAGAGATGGTTTCATAGATTTAACTTTATTAAACAATTGAGATAGTGGCATTCGTTCTTGTCTCAGTCGAATGTAGTCGGTGTATTTCTTTATTTAACATCCATTTAAAATAATAGTATTAAGCTTCTTAGAATTGAATAAGCCTTTTCTTTTATTTATCTATTTATTTATTTATTTCGTATTTGTTGCCTAAACAATTAGTTAGAGAATTAGTGGTTAAATCCTTTGTTTAATGCTTTGGTTAACTGTTCGACTTTTCGAAATTTAATTGACCTCTTTCTTGGTGCTTTTATTCCCTGCTAGGAGTTTCATGAATATTTTTCTTTCGGATATAATTCACCTTTTAAACTTTAATGACTTTCCCTTAAATGACTTAATCAAAGTAATCCAGATTATAGGAATTATTACATGATTTAGTTAGTAACTAAAGAACTTTGGATATGAAATACTAAAATAGGAGTAATGTATATATGTTGATTAGGTTCGAACTCTGGAAATTTAAAAGATCTCGGGACATATAACGACTTCCCTACGACAACAGGTGCGGGCTTCCTAGACTTTATAAAACTTTTTTATTTCCCTATTGTCATTCACATGTTTATTATTATGACATTAGTTGGATTTATGCATGTTGTTTTCGAACCATTCGTATGACTTGAGTAGACACAAATAAATTGCATAAAATGATAGAATTCACATATTGACCAATAGACTTGCATGAATAAGATGTGTTGAGCATGGCATGAATTGTGTGATTGAATAAATGTGTTTGAAAATGAACAAATAAGGAAACTGAACAGGGGCCGATATGCTTGCATATTGGGATGTATACATTGGGTCTAGTGTTCGACTGGACCTCTCGATAACGTGACTGTAGGCGAAAGCGGTCCTGTCACGGGTCTAACGCTACCGTCTGGCGGGAATTTCGCGGTTAGGGCGACAATCTCTCACTGTTGGTTAGACTTCCCAGTGAGTTGACATCCTCCCGATGTTGGTTGGACTTCCCAACGGGTTGGCGGCCTTTCCAATGTTGGTTGGACTTCCCATTGGTTTAGCAAGTAAATGGTTAATTGTGAAAAGTGAAAAGAATATGAAAGTAGATGTAATAATAGTAGATGCATTGCATTAGGTTACACATGTGCATTTTATTTATTTTTTCATATTTGTGAGAAAAAGGTAAATGTTTTATAAACTCTGGGCTGGAACTAAATCCCGCACTGAGAGAAGGTTCGATCTCTCACCCGTTCCACTTGTATGTGAGTTCCAAGTAACGAAGAGGAAGGATTCGAGGAATGACGGAAATGAGACTAAGCGGAAAGATATATTATTGATAGATTATCACATGTTGTTTAGTTTTTATTTCCATAATTCTATATTGATACATTGAGCAGGCATGGCAGTGTTTATGTTACTAGCCATGTTTACCATTATCGTTTGTGAAAACTCTTTTGCTTGTGGAATAGAATTTGGCTTTATTATGTTGTTATAGATAATGTATGTGATGTGATTACGTCTTACGTAGTCTCGGGGTGTTACAAGTATGATGAGATATTATAACCCTCCACTTAATATATATATATATAGAGAGAGAGAGATGGGTTATGGTGCATTGCAATGCATGGAGGGGTTTGTGCATTGGACCATAAATCTAAAATTCAAAATCCAAATGGTTGATCCAAACCGTTCATCTTGTTCTCCATATTAATATGTGCTTGGAGACCAAATTTTACATTTTTCTGAATTTTTTTACTATTTATTAAGTATTTTACAAAATTGTTGATCCAACGGTGGCTTAACAAAACAGTAAAATCAGCAGCCACCGTTGGATCAACAATTTTGTAAAATACTTAATAAATAGTAAAAAAATTCAGAAAAATGTAAAATTTGGTCTCCAAGCACATATTAATATGGAGAACAAGATGAACGGTTTGGATCGGTCATTTGAATTTTAAATTTTAGATTTATGGTCCAATGCACAAACCCCTCCATGCATTGCAATGCACCATAGCCCATCTCTCTCTCTCTCTCTCTATATATATATATATATATATATATATATATTTGAATTTAGTTTTTCATTTACTATTTTTTCAATATTTTTTTAAATCAATTATCCTGGTTGTCAAAATATATAATTATTTGTCGAGTGATCCCTCCTTTTCTAATAATATGCATAATTAAGTTTCATAAATAATTATTTTTGCAAATATAATAAAAATATATCGTCTTACTCGTTGCTCCCCTTTCATTTACAAAGGGTTTCTTTTAATAAATTTTTTGCAGTCTCCGCACAATTAATGATTTAAGAAATAAATGAGAGGTGAAAGACAATTTTGGGTGGAGTTTTTGTTTAAAGGGTCTGGACAAAGTCTCATCCAAAACAGGTTCGACATATAATGAAATGAATTGGAATCATATGGATAGTCTAGATTTATGGTGTCGTTTAAATTTATGAAGTTTTAAATATGCTTGTATAAATTTTAGGCAGAATAGAAGGGAACCGAATCTTCTGCTCCCTCGTGGGCAAGAAATTCCTACTCCTAAAGTCACTAATAGGTGGATCTGAGATGAATTTTGATATTTAAATATTGAATATAGTTTTGTCTCAAAACCCACCATGGACCCACCTATTAGTGACTTAGGGGTAGAAATTCCCTGACCACAGGGGAGTAGACCCGGTTCCAAATAGAAGGGAACCAAATCTCCTGCTCCTTTGTGGGCCAAATATTTTTGCCTCTAAAGTCACTGACAGGTAAGTCCGAGATAGATTTTGATATTTAAATATTAGATATAGTTTTGCCTCAAAATCCCACTTCGGATCTACCTATCAATAACTTTAGAGACAAATTTCCTGTCAGAGAGAGGCAGATGGCCTGATTTCGAATATAAGGGAAACCTTAGTTTAGAATGGCACCTTGATCGAGATAGGTGACGGGACCATCTAGCTCCAATAAAAGTCCATGTATAAAAAGAAAAAGAAAAAACAAGACATATTTACACCCTGTAAATAAAAAAGGGAGGGGAATTTGATTTTCTAACAGAAGCAAGTAATCATTTTTTATCTTTTTATGTTCGCATTTATGAAAGCCATGAATATGCGCTCTCTCCTCTTGTACCTCTTGAGAGAGAATTAATTATTCTAATAAAGCAACTGCATGTTCAGTATCTGTAACTGAACCAAAATTAACATCAACATCAATGTCATTTTGGTTCAACTTTAAAAAATTACATCATTCATATAAGATTTCAATATTTAAAAAAATCATATGATATTTCCTGATCTACCTATCAATAACTTTAGAGGCATAAATTTTCTCAAAACTCCACTCCGACACTAGTGGAAAAACTGGAATCAGGATCGGCCTATCTGGATCGGTTATATGGGACAACCGATCCTAATAAGTATCTGGATCGGTTTATTTAACAAAACCGATCCTAAAAACTATTTAGATCGGTTTTTCATAATAACTGATCCTAATTTATTACTATTAGGATCGGTTTTTTGTGGGAACTGATCCTGATACTATCAGGATCGGTTTTTAATAAAACCGATCCTGATAGTTTAATCATTTGGATCGGTTTTTATTAAAAACAGATCCTGATAGTATCAGGATCGGTTCTAACCAAAAACCGATCCTAATAGTTGGAACTATTAGGATCGGTTTTTGGTTAGAACCGATCCTGATAGTATCAGGATCGGTTCTAACTAAAAACTGATCCTAATAGTTCCAACTATTAGGATCGGTTTTTGGTTAGAACCGATCCTGATAGTAATACATATTTTTTAATAAATTAGAAAGGTAATTATTTTTTTATTCCTTGAATAAACATATTAGTTATACAAATGGAATGTAAATATATTCAAAGAATCAATCTTTTTCAGAGCTACAGTCATCCAAAATTCAAATAATCAACATTTTTCAGTCTGACTATTCATTATAATGAATAAAACCGATCCAGAAGGTATCTGGATCGGTTATAATGAATAAAACCGATCCAGAAGGTATCTGGATCGGTTATAGTGCCTAAAACCGATCCAGAAGATATCTGGATCGGTTATAATGCATAAATCCGATCCAGATGTTAATGTTATAAATTTTACAAATTATCCAGAACCTATCAGGATCAGTTCTTAAATAAAACCGATCCTAATAGTCAACTATTAGGATCAGTTTTTATAAGAACCGATCCTGATAGTATCAGGATCGGTTTTATTTCTAACAACTGATCCTAATAGTGCATATAAGGCTGAATTCAGTTCGATTTTTGTCAGAAACTCGTCTCTCTTCCTAGGTCTCGCCTCTCTTAATTAACGCAACAGCTATTTCGCCCTGCTAATACTCAGCTATCTCAGCTCTTTTTCTCAGGTACATTTTGGTCATCTCTTTTCTCAAATTTGATACTAATGGAGCACTAAACCCTAAACCCTAAACCCTAAACCCTAAATCCGGCCTATACAAGTGGGTTATGATCCTCGCTCAAAATCTAAACCTTATAAATTTTGATTTAGCTCTTTTATTGGTTCCACAAGCTTTTAAGTTTGAATACCTCTTATCATTTCAAGTTTTCCTTTAAATGCGGATATTTGGATGCACATGCTATATGTCTAATTTATGAGGAAATATATTAGCTATATATGACCTATATATTCTTTATATGTTGAGATTTTCTTTACAAGTTTGAATACCTCTTCTTATTTCAAGATTTGCATGCACACGCTTTTGAGTTTGCTATATATATGCTATATGAGCATTTTTTTTTATTTCAACTTGTAGGATATATGCTATATGTACATCTCTTAATTAGGTTTCGATTTTCCGGATTAATTTTGTAGATTGGCTATTGTTGAGAGATTTGGTGCAGCGATCTTCATCTCACTCGGTACGGCATCTAAAAAAGTTGTAAGTACAACATGCAAATAACTCATGTTTAATTAGTTTTGTGCATGCATGAATGTGTATTTTGATAGCTAGAGTACGTACGTAGATGTATTTATATTAGATATTTAGCTAGAGTATTGTATTATGAGCCACAACCGCATGATTAATGCCTTTAGGTCATGATACCCGTTCAAAATTAATCCATTAGGGATTAATTTTGAATAGTCCCCATTTTGGGACTGCTCTTTGAATAATTTGTCTCATTTAGGATGTGGTCACATGTTAGTCGTGTTTTAGCATTTAAGAAAATTTCGGCAGCATTTCCCCTTAGTTCCCCGAGTACTCGGGGAACTAAGGGGAAATGCTGCCGAAATTTTCTTAAATGCTAAAACACGACTAACATGTGGTCACTATTGAGACAAAGTATTCAAAGAGTGGGATAGGATGGTAACCCGGCCCTATGTAAGCCCTATTGTGAACAGAATTGAGTACCCCAACCTTGTTCTTAATTAATTATGTTTTATTATAATTGCAGATGGACCGCAGTTGGATGTACGAAGCATCACGTCTATCTGATGAATATATGATAGGTGTCGAGGAATTTATCAGAGTTGCTATGGAAGATATGGCGAGCAAAGGGAGTGCACTCATGTCGTGTCCTTGTCGTGATTGTAACAATGGTCAAAAATTTTCCAACCCGACCCAAGTGAAGAACCATTTAATCCGTCGTGGATTCAAGCAAGGATATAAGTGTTGGTTATGGCACGGTGAGAGTTTGTCAACCGGCATAGGTACTGGTACTGAGCATCAGGATTACCATACCGGTGATAATGACGGGAATAATCTCCGGGGATTGGAAACCGACATAGGCACTCGTACCCAGCATCAGGAATACCATACCGAAGAAAATGATGATATGGTGGTAGATAGGTGTGATAATTTTGATCAAATGTTACATGATTTAGAAGAGGATTTTGATAATGATAAGCAATATTGTTTATTTGAGAATTTGTACGAAGATTCTAATAAGGAATTGTATCCTGGTTGTTCGAAATTTTCAAAATTGAAAGGTGTATTAAAATTATATAACCTTAAAGCATCTAACGGATGGAGTGATAGAAGTTTTACCGAGTTATTACAAATTTTGAAAGAAATGCTTCCGGATGGGAACGAGATACCACCTAATGTTTATGAAGCGAAGAAAATATTGTGCCCAGTGGATTTGGAAGTTCAAATAATACACGCGTGTCCAAATGATTGTATATTATATCGAAATGAGTATAAAGATCTTCACGAGTGTCCAAAATGTGGTGTATCACGTTACAAACCAAAGCAGATAACCAGCGATAAAAGTGATTATTGTAACCCGAATAAAGGACCTCCGGCAAAAGCATTGTGGTACCTCCCCGTGAAACCGAGATTGAAACGTTTGTTCTCAAATGCTAAAGATGCAAAATTAGTGCGTTGGCATGCAGATAACCGGAAAAAAGATGGAAAATTACGGCACCCCGCTGATTCTCCTCAGTGGAGAAATATTGACAGAGAGTTTCCCGAATTCGGACGTGACCCTAGAAATCTAAAGCTTGGGCTGAGTGCACATGGAATAAATCCGCACAGTAGCATGAGCAGCAAGCATAGCAGTTGGCCGGTTCTATTATGCATTTATAATCTTCCGCCTTGGTTATGTATGAAACGCAAATACATCATGTTGACCTTGCTCATATCAGGACCCAAACAGCCCGGGAACGACATAGATGTGTATCTAGCACCATTAATTGATGATTTAAAAGAATTATGGCAACCCGGAGTGCCGATATTTGATGCATACAGTAAGGAGAAATTCACTTTACGGGCCATGCTTTTCTGCACCATTAATGATTTTCCGGCTTATGGAAATTTATCCGGTTACAGTGTCAAAGGAGAGAAAGCGTGCCCTGTTTGCCTGGACGATACAGTCGATGTGTGGCTACCTAACTCCTCTAAAAACGTGTACATGGGTCATCGTAGATTTCTTCCTGCCAACCACGTACACCGAAAAAAAAAAAAAAAATTCAATGGGAAAACCGAGAATACCAGAGCAAATTATCCGTTGACCGGTAAAGCTGTTTACTCGCGAGTAAAGGATATCACAGTTCAATTTGGGAAATTTAAAAAAAAGGCGATGAGAAAGAAAGGGACACCGAAAATTAGTTGGAAGAAGAGGTCAATATTCTGGGATTTACCATACTGGCAGCACTTAGATGTTCGACACTGTCTCGATGTGATGCATGTGGTTAAAAATGTGTGTGATAGCCTGGTTGGAACATTATTGAATATTCCGGGTAAGACTAAGGACGGTATCAATGCTCGGAAAGACATGCAATTCTTGAACATACGGTCGGATCTACAACCAACAGAGAAAGAAAGAGAAAGTGGAAAAACTTGTATATATCTAAAACCCGCAATGCATACGCTGTCGAAAGCAGAGAAGAAAAGCTTATTGGAATGCCTTCATGGTGTCAAAGTTCCATCTGGATATTCTTCGAATTTTAAAAACCTAGTTTCACTGGAAGATTTAAAATTGACAGGAATGAAGTCTCACGACTGTCATGTTTTAATGACACAGCTTCTTCCTGTTGCAATTCGGGGCATATTGCCAAAGTGTGTTAGGCAGACCATCACGAAGCTTTGCTTTTTCTTTAACGCCATCTGTTGCAAAGTAAATGATACTGTTACGCTAGATGCTATGCAGAAGGAGGTTGTTGTCACTCTTTGTCATCTTGAAATGTATTTTCCGCCGTCCTTTTTTGATATCATGGTTCATTTAATCGTTCACCTAATTAGAGAAATTAAGATGTGTGGACCTGTCTTCTTGCGGTACATGTATCCGTTCGAGAGATACATGGGCTTGTTAAAAGCATATGTAAGGAATCGATATCGGCCTGAGGGCAGCATTGTAAGAGCTTATGCTGCCGAAGAGGTTATTGAGTTTTGTACTAATTACATGGACGATGCGAAAGCTATTGGCATCCCTAAATCTCGGCACGAGGGTAGACTTCACGGGGTAGGCACAATCGGTGCAAAATTATTCGAGCCCGACCGTACAACGATGTCACTAGCACATTTCCATGTTTTGCAACACCTCACTGACGTTCATCCATTTTGGGACGAGCATATGACTCTCTTGCGGCAACAGAATCCCAACAAATCCGACAAGTGGTTAATCGGCGAACACAATAAAAAGTTTGAAGGATGGTTTACACGTAGAGTCATGCAAGCTCCAGAGGGAGAAAACATTAAAGAAACTGTCAGATTGTTGGCTCTTGGTCCAGTCCATGTCGTTAGGACCTTCCAAGGATATGACATCAACGGTTACACATTTTACACAAGCAAGCAAGATTCAAAGAGTACCGTGCAAAACAGTGGAGTGACGTTAGTAGCCGTTTCGAGTGATTTGTCAGATCCTAAAGGTGCCGGACCATCGCATGCATCGATGTCATATTACGGATTTGTTGAAGAAATTTGGGAGCTCGATTATAGAAAATTTAACATCCCGTTATTTATGTGTAAATGGGTCGATAACCGTAGGGGGGTTAAAGTCGACGAAGATGGTTTTATTTTGGTGGATTTCAGTAAGGCTGGATACAAGGATGATCCATTTATACTTGCAAGACAAGCCACACAAGTGTTCTACATAACTGATCCCACCGATCGTTCCAGACATGTTGTCCTCCCTGGTAAAAGACGTATAATCGGAATTGATAATGTAGAAGACGAAGAAGCGTACGATCATTTTGATGAGATACCACCGTTTTCTACTGGCATGGCATTTTTACCAAGCGGTGATGGAAACGAAACAAGTCACACGCGCAACGATCATAATGAAGGAGAATGGATTGAAGGTGTTCCCACTAGCAACAATCCCTAAAAGCTTATGAGTACGTCAAAATATAAAAATATGAAAATGTGAGTTAATATT
Organism: Carex rostrata; assembly: GCF_964058835.1. NCBI lineage: Eukaryota > Viridiplantae > Streptophyta > Magnoliopsida > Poales > Cyperaceae > Carex > Carex rostrata. The sequence goes on from NC_135930.1 coordinate 2,517,890, forward strand.
CGTTAATATTACTGACTTTATAATTTTTTTTTCAGGATGAATTGAACCACTAGTCAGTGAGAAGCATGCAAGTAATTCTTCGAAATTTGTTGTAGCTTATATCTATTCATGGCGAAAAATATTTATTTAATGAAGATATTTATGAAGCATGCAATTATTTTTGGTAAGCTCGATATTTAAATTCTTCCCAATCTTTTTCTTCACATGTTAGTCGTGTTTTAGCCCATTTTTCTTTCAATTTAAAGGATAGAAAGTTAGTAACACACATTTTTCTTTCAATTATTATATAAAAAATTAGAAAAGTAACTTACACATTAAAATTTATTTTGTAAAATTGTATTATTATTTTATTCTAATATAATTCTTAAAAATGATGACATCCTAAAATTTATTTTGGTATTACATTCTTAAAAATCTACTCATATTTACTTAAACAAAACCAGATTAATTATTCCTCAAATATAAGAAAAAACTATTTCATTCTAACATAATTCTTAAAGATTATGACATCTTATATTTTATTTTGTAAAATGTATTACTTCCAATTTATTTTAATAATAACCATTTAATTATCGAATAGATTATTTCATAAAACATATCTTAAAATTTTTATACATAATCCAGAGATATTATATTAGTAATTAACTTACATATTTCTCAAACACATCTAATAAATCAACTTAAATCAGAAAACAGAATCTGGATCGGTTCTTCCCTAAAAACCGATCCAGATAGTTATCTGGATCGGTTCTTCAGTAAAAACCGATCCAGATAGTTATCTGGATCGGTTCTTCAGTAAAAACCGATCCAGATAGTTTGAAATAAATACCATGCATGACCTATCCACCTATCTGGATCGGTTTTAGTCTAATAACCGATCCAGATAGGTGTCTCCTTGGCGCCTATTGCAATACTTGGGGATGCATCGGCTCCTCCTCAAAACCCTTGGCCTCTCCTCTCCTTAGACTAAAACCTCAAATTAAACCCGTGGCTTCTTCTTCTCAAAACCCTTGGCCTCTCTTGTCCTTCTCAAAACCGTTGTTCAAACCTTGTGGATGCATCGGCTCCACCCTCTCCTCCTCCTCAAAACCTAGTCCGCCGCCTCTTCTCCTCCACTCCTCCCTCTCCGTCGGCTTGGTGGCCCCGCCTCTTGCAATACTTACATGTGGATTTGATCTCCAAATCAAACCCGTGGCTTGGTGGCCTCTCCTTAAAATCAAACCCGTGGCCTCTCCTCCACTCCTTCCTCTCCGTTGGCTTGGTGGCCCCGCCTCTCTCTTAAACCCGGCCCTCTCTCTCAAATTCGGGTAAGTCCCATCTCCCTCTCCCTCTCTAAAATTGATTTGTTAGGAATGGTTTAGAAATTGTTAGCATTTTGAATTAGAAATTGTTGTTTGGATCGGATTAGAAATTGTTGCTAATTAATTCGGTTTATTATGAATTTTTTAGAAATTGTTAGCATTGTGAGAAATTGTTACCATTGTGAGAATTGTTGTTAATTGTTGTATTATCTCCTCTTTATTTTATGCATGGATTGTTAGCATTGTGAGAAATTGTTACCATTGTGAGAATTTAATTTGGTATTTGTTGCTAATTAATTCGGTTTATTTAATTATATTTGTTAACCCTAGTTACTCAAGTATAATTGGTACCAAGGCATTGTGAGAATTTTATTTGGTATTTGTTGATAATTAATTCGGGTAATTAATTCGGTTTATTTAATTATTTTTGTTAACCCTAGATTAGATCAATTTTGTGGTCTCATTTTAATTTTATGCATGGATTGGATTATCTCCTCTTTATTTCATTGTATAATCGGGTAATTGCATTGCTATTAATTGTTGTATGGTATAACTTTGTTGTACTAATTATAGTTCTCTAGAGATAATGTAGCATTGAGTTCAATTAATTGTTTTAAAAATAAAACAGATATGGAAGGTGGCAGTGATCATGATGGTAGTGTGTCGGCATCGATTAAGAAACGAGGAAGAGGGCCTAACAAAATTAAGGAGAAGTTTAACGAGAAAGACAAAACGCTGGAACTTGACAAATATTTCAGGCCGGTTGTTACTCGAGAGACAACGAGTTTTGCAACGGATTTTGGGATATTGGTAAGAAGGACTATTCCTATAAGGTTCCAACTATGGAAAGATGTTCCAGATGAGTACAAGCAAAAAATATGGGAAATACTTAAGGTAGATAACATGGTACTAATTTCATTAAAAAGAATTTGATTAGTTTAACTACAAACCCTAATTTCTATTTGTTTGGTAGGTGAGCTGGAAATTACCCGAAAAAGTAGAAGTGAAGAAATATTATTATCAGAAAATGGCTACTTGTCTCCGGAAGTTCAGAACCGAGTTGACTAGAGTGTGGCGCGAGGGTGAGACGCCCGATTTTGGTAAGCTCCAGATTGAAGAAAAAGATTGGGAAGAATTTGTCAAGTACCGAATGACAGCGGAATTTGATGTATGTTTATTTCTAGGAACCACCTATCTTATCTCTAATCTAGAATTCAAATTTATTTATAATTAAGGCCAATTATTTATTTGTTGAAATTGAAGGCTGCCAGCCAGATTGGGAAGGAGAACCAGACCCACAACAAGTATCCGCATTTCTTGGGATCCAGAGGTTACAGTGGTGAAGGTTTCCAAAAAAGACTTAAAGATGCTATGCAGGCGATTGCAGATGAGAAAGCATCTAGTGATCCGTCTTCCCAAGGGTCAACTAGTACTGTATTGACACCAGATGAGCTTGTTGATTTGTCTGTTGAGCATAGGCACGTCACATGGAAACTAGCCAGACAGAAGCTCTCAGACGAGACCAAGGAACTCTTTTATCCAGAAACATACATACCGGTCATCAACAAAATTGTGAGGGTTTAGATATTGTTATTAATTGAAATTCAACTTTAAATTATTATGTTGTAACATGCATGTTATCATTTCAGGAAGAACAAGAAGCGGCTTTCAAACAAGGCCAGTTGGCGGTGGTACGATACGAGGATGTTCTAGGAAAATCTCTGCCAAATACGGAACATCCTGGGAGGGTGAGAGGAGTGGGAGGTCTCATTCCACACTCACAAACATTCGGGAAGGGCCGGATAAGGAGGACACGTACCTCGAAGACATCAGAAGAAGAAATTAACGCAAGAGTGGATCAAAGAGTGGAGGAGAGAGTAAGAGGAATAGAGGAGAGATTACGGCAAGAAATAACCGAACAAATGAAATCTGAACTTGCAATTTTGGTTCGGCAGACGATGGGCCAACAAGAAAAGACATTTACCCCAACGGTCCTTCAGAGCAGCTGCCAGTCAGTCAAACCATATACCGATCTTTCCGAGTTTACTGAGGTAATGCAAATTCAGATTTAAATCAGTTGGCATATGCCTTAGTTTCATATATATTCGGATTTTATTCGAGTAAATACATATACTTGTACAGGAGGCAGAACTCAGCTGCAAACTCATGGCGAAAGTAGGTGAGAATACTATTGTGGTGGCCATGGGGACAATTCATGTTCCAGTTGCACCCGGTGGAACAATTCACAACAGGCCGATGCCGCCCGACCATGCAAGAGTAACGGTGGATGGTGTTAAAGATGCGGACTTCCTAGAGCTCCCCTTACCTGTACCAAATGGTGAGCAGTTAACCCTTGGATCGGTCCTCGGCAGTTTCACTGCATGGCCGATGCCCATGATATTGACAGGTTCAGATGAGGTATGTTATTGCTAAGTTTACTTCTTAATTTGTATCTATATGACAGAGTCATGGTTCATTATGGATTTTATTTCAATTTATTACGAAATTTTGCAGGAACCACGCGAAGAGGTACATCTTCCTTTAGGTGGGAAAGCAACGAGTCACTGCAAGGCGTTTGATGGTATCAACTTTGACAAGCTGGGACGAACATTCAAGCATCTGCGTGATCGATTTGCGGAGCTAGATGGCAGTCCATTCAAAATCGATCCGCCACTTGATCTTTTTTGTTCAGCAGACTCCATATCTGTTTATGCAGATGATTATGCGGCCTTGCTTGCACCACGGGAGTGGCTCACTGGACCAATCATTCAGATGTGGATGCTGTGAGTTAATATTCGTAATAATTATAGAATTTAGTACCTTCAATTCAAATAAAACAAATTTGAGAACACCTGTATGCCTTCTTTTTTTTAGGTATTGGCACAAATACATCAAGGAGGAATTTCCCGATGTGCAGGTTGGTTTCATGGACCCCCAGCGGACGAATGCCACCATGCTAAGTGATGATCGAGGAGGTGTACTTCAATACATAGGGCAAGCACTCAACGGAAATCGGGACAAGAGATTGATATTTATACCCTATCACCACATGTTAGTGTTATATATATATTCTAATTTTATTATATTTATGTCAAAATATAAAAATTATATAATATGACATTCTACAAACCTAACATGCAGCAATCATTGGGTATTGACCGTGCTTATGCCAAGAGAAAGTGCATTGTACGTGTACGATTCCGATAAGAAAAGTAAAAAAATGCTAATGATCACTGCTGCGGTCGAGGAGTAAGTGACATCCTAAATTTTACGTTTGTTTAGAATGCATTAGATTTTTTTATTATTTTATCATTTATCATTTTAAATATCTCTCGTAAGTACTGATTGTTCAATGTGTTCATATTTCAATAGTGTCTTCAACAGGGTAATGGAGACTTCTTTGACGATTCATAACGATTGCAAGGTAATAGTTTCTATTGAGATATATGATTATAAGACAAAAATTGTGATTATATAACCTTAAAGCCATTTGTATGCTCATTAACATACATTTCAATTTTTTCAAACTTATTATGTAGTGCCCACAACAACCAGACGGCTGGGAATGTGCATATTATGTCATGTTGCTCATGCAAGACATAATAAATGAACACATATATACTTTTCCAAACTTAAAGGTATGCATTTATATATTTTCAAAAAGTAATTAAGCATTGTTGTTTCAAATATAATAAAATACACAATTAATTGTGCATGCTCTTCTATCTTTTAAAAAATGTAGGATATTCCCGCCAAACATACTGTACAACGCTTGAGCAACTTACGAAAAATGTGGGTTCAAATTTTCCTGAAAGAGGTACAGTAGACATGAAGTACAACAATTTAGGATGTGTAAACTTAATCTGTAGGATGTGTATGTCTATGATATTTAATTTAGGATTTGTACGTGATTTGTATGTGTAAACATAATTTATGATACGTAAACTTAATTTGTAGGATGTGTTTGATATCTATTTGTGATTTGTATACATATATATATTTATCAATCTGTGATTTGTATCGGTAGCATTTTAATTGGGCCAGCATATATATATAAATGGAAGCTGGCCAAATAATTAAAATTCTATTTTTTACATTCAACCAAACATCTGGATCGGTTATTAATTAAAAAACCGATCTAGATGTGTTTTTTTAATAAAAAAAAATACAAAAAAACTATCAGGATCGGTTATTAATTAAAAAACCGATCTAGATGTGTTTTTTAATAAAAAAAAATACAAAAAAACTATCAGGATCGGTTTTACATAAAAACCGATCTTGATAGTAGGTATCTGGATCGGTTATTATTAAAAAACCGATCTAGATGTGTTTTTTTAATAAAAAAAAATACAAAAAAACTATCAGGATCGGTTTTACATAAAAACCGATCTTGATAGTAGGTATCTGGATCGGTTATTATTAAAAAACCGATCTAGATGTGTTTTTTTTAATAAAAAAAATACAAAAAAACTATCAGGATCGGTTTTACATAACAACCGATCTTGATAGTACGTATCTGGATCGGTTATTAATTAAAAAACCGATCTAGATGTGTTTTTTTTAATTAAAAAAAATACAAAAAAACTATCAGGATCGGTTTTACATAAAAACCGATCTTGATAGTACGTATCTGGATCGGTTATTATTAAAAAACCGATCTAGATGTGTTTTTTTAATTAAAAAAAAATACAAAAAAACTATCAGGATCGGTTTTACATAACAACCGATCCTGATAGTACGTATCTGGATCGGTTATTACTCAAAAACCGATCTAGATAACAACTATTAAGATCGGTTTTATTAAAAACCGATCCTAATAGTTTCTATTTGGATCGGTTGTTTAAAAAATATAAAACCGATCCTGATAGTATCAGTATCGCCTTCATCAGGATCGGTTGGATTCCGATACTGATATGTGTTTATAACCGATCCTGATTCCATATTTTCCACTAGTGCGAGATAGATTTTGACATTTAAATATTGAATATAGTTTTGCTTCAAAACTCCACTCTGAATCTACCTATCAATAACTTTAGAGGCATAAATTTCCTGCCACAGAGAGGCAGATGACCTGATTTCGAATATAAGGAAACCCTATTTTAGAATGGCAGCTTGATCGAGATAGGTGACAAGACCATCTAGTTCCAATAAAAGTCCATGTGTAAAAAGAAAAAAAACAAAACATATATACACCTGTAAATAAAAAGGGAAGGGAATTTGATTTCTAATAGAAGCAAGTAATCATCTTTTCTCTTTTTATGTTCGCATCTAGGAAAGCAATGAATGCTCGCTCTCTCCTCTTGTATCTCTTGAGAGGGAATTAATTATTCTAATAAAGCAACTGTATGTCCAAATCTGAATCAAAATTATCATCAACTTCAACATCAACATCATTATGGTCCAACTTTAAAAAATTACATCATTCATATGAGATTTCAATATTTAAAAAATTCATATGAGATTTCAATATGTATAACTTTCTGAATTAAGCACCAAATATATGGCATGATGTTACGTTAATAAATTTTCAACAATAAAACTTAGAATGTTTAAAACATAATTGAATAGTAACAAATGGGATAAACAATTTGTTACCAAAGTCTGGAGAAAGGAAAATAGAATGGAGAATACAAATTCAAGCACAAATCTCTTCTCCCTCAAGCTTCTTCTTCTCCAAATCGCCCTAGATCTGAAACCCTCGCTCTTGAGATCATTTCTAGCTGGAGAGAAGTGTGTAGTGTCGGCCTGCTCCTTTTGGAAGGAAATATGGGCTATACATATGGTTTTGGGCCTATAGCAACCAAAATATCAAAAACTGTGAAGAAATTGCGGGTCGCAATAATGGTGCAAAATAATAGCAGTGAGCTGCTCTAAGTAGTTATGTCTTTGCAGGTCGCAATACCATTATTGCAAGTCGTAATTTTAGTAAAATTTCCAAAATACATGTTACCTCTCTCTCTCCCTCCATCCCTTCTCTGTTGCCGATCCCTTTGTGTGTGTGGTCCGCCAAAAGAAAGAAAAAGAGAGAGATTGCTCTCTTCTCCCTCAAAAATCCATCAAATTACTTGGAAAATTGAAGAAAATAATGGAAAAGGTTGATAATCCCTCTCTCTAGTGGCCATCCCGTTCTCCATTGGTACTCCCTTTTCTCTCCTCTCTTCTAAAAAAATTGGAATTTTCTCCATTGTTTAGGGTTTTGGCCAAATCTGAAATTTTTGTATAAATTGTGGGTAATCCATCTCCATTAAGTTTCAATGTTGTTAATTTGGTAATCCCTTTCTTAATTTCATCTTTACCTTGATTTTCTACCTAGGGTTTGTCTCAAATCCGAAATTTAGAGAGAAGCTGTGATTAATCTAGTCTAATCAAACAAACCAAGGTGTTAATTGGTAAGTTCTTCCCTCTTTCTTAAAAATCTGGAATTATTTTGCTTTTGGTTGATTTAGGGTTTGTGTACTTGGAAAAATTGATTTGTTACCTCTTAAACCTTTTATATGATCAACCACCAAATTTGTATGTGAATAAGTTGATTAAAGGAGTATAGTTGATAACTCTTGTTCTCCCCTTTGTCATTTCGGCCTTGGGATAGGCAAAGGCAAAATTGGGTATTTTTGCAAATTGTGTCTATGTTTGAAAATGTGTATGGTTTATATGACCAAGTTGTAAGTTGTGTAAATTTTTATAGATGTTAAGTAATAAATATGAATAAAAAGGGTTGACACAAAGGTATATGAATTTTGTTAAGGAAAGTATTAAAGAAAGTAATACCACTCGAGTAAGCATATCAATCGTCGAACAAAGATTAAATTAAGTATATATGTTGATATAGGTGTGGGCTCGGTTGAGCAAGATTTTGCGGGACCTTTCAAGACGTCCGAACCATAAGTACGAGATACGCTTTTCGTAATTATGTGCGGGGTTCTTAGACTTGTTTGATATTTCATTTTCAGGAATTAAATTCTTCTTTTCGTTTGTCATGTTGTATGTCTGATTGTTGCATAACTGAAATTGTGTGAATCATGTGCATAACCCAATCAAGTTAAAACTGAATTGATGTGATATGGATGATTTGCATGCTTGTATGGTTGTCAATTGGATTGATCTCTTATGATTTGATTATGGTTGAAAGTCATCACAAAATTTATGATTGTGAAATCATATGTGAATGAATTTGAGAATGAATTTGCAAAGTCTGGCTAGTTGACTTTGATCCTAGGATCCTTCTGGCGCATTAGGTGAATGACCCTCATGGTTTCCCAGTATCGGTTGGGACAAGGGATGGGTGACTATATTTATATGTGGATTGAAATTGTGGATGACAAGTGTGTAACGTCTGTGGCTCGGGGGCATTAGCCTACGTGTTAATGTATTTGGACGGTCAATTGAATATTACGACATTCTGAACTATTAGAAGTCAATTTTCATTATATGACTTTGAACCATACCTTAGTAAATGGTTAAGCCAAGCAGCTACAGATGGGTGTCAGATAAAAGGGTCCAGCTCGGTGGAACCTCTGTAGGTGTCAGTAACCCTACATATGAGAGTCAGATAAAGGGTCCAGCTGGGTTGAACATCTGTAGGTGCTACAAGCCCTAATAGTATGAGTTAAGCCAAATATATGTTTGTTTGAAGTTCATTTTTGGAAATTCCGTTAGTTGTGATTCATTTGATTATTGTTGTCAAGCATATGCATTCTTTTATGATGAATATGAATCTGTAATGCACTATATTTTTGGGGTTTTATTTTTGAACATGGAATCTGATTGCAAGTCCAATAACCTGATTGTGACAAATTCGCACTGAGAAATTATTTTCACCCCCACCCTTTTTGGATTCTTTTACAGGTTTTGGTGCGACTGAGTCGGGGGAGGCACGCAAGTAGTAGGCCTCCGGTATTTGTCACCATTACCTCAGTAGTCATTTTGTTATTTGACTAGAGATGTATATATTAATTTTGTGGTATAACTCTCTATGTCATATTTGATGGTTGGTATCCGTATAGGATATCTTTGACATGTTATACTTTTACCAGTCTCGTGTACTTGGATTTTTATATATGAACATGTTTTAAATTATTTTGTTGTGCTGTGATGCGTATAATTTTATTTTGTCTTGTAAGCATACATGGAGTTGTATGCTTACGGCGGGGTTCTGTCGCGACCCGTGACCGCGGGGTGTGACACATGAAAAATATAATTTGTCTTAATTGCTTTACAAGGGATTAAGGGATCTCATACGTACGCTGTGAAAGTCATTCTTAGCGCACGCACCTCACACATGCAACACAATCATTAGCCTAACATGTGTTGGCCTCAAATTATATTTATTCTTTGCTTGTATTCTTTTGCAAAGTGATTCAACAAGTGCCAATTAGAACTTGGGCGGATATATATATTTGAGGAAAGCTGCATGCACCACACACATTATCGGAAAAAAAAAATCTTTTAAATGAAAATATAGGAAGAATATTTTAAGGATAACTAATTAATTTATTCAATTTGACATATATTGATCATTTATTTCTAAAAGTACATATATTGGCCATAAAAGTACGTAGACAATTCTTACAAAAGCTATTCTCACATTTTAAAAATTAACCTACATCTGGCGTTATTTACAATATATATAGTGTATTGTAATTAATGAATTAAATTTTTCTGCATTAGTTTGAAACTCGTCTGTATTATGTATATAGTTTTTGATAAATTACAATCTATAGTTGTATTATGAATATAAGTTTTTGAAAAATATGTCTCGCATTATTTACATTATGTGTTGTGTATTATAAATATAATTAATTAAAATTATCTGCATTTGTTTGAAACTTTCACTTGAAATTGCATTACTATTTTTTAAATATATGCACTACAATAATTGTATCTACTATAAATGTTGAATGCACACTAGAATTTTCATATTTTCTATAAAATCTTATTTACAATGGGTTGTAACCCGTGTTTGGTGGGTTTATATGTTTTTTTTTTTTTTAGTAAAAGTTGGAGGTCAAGCCATCAAACTATTTAATACTCTTGTTAATACAACAAATAATTTCTCTCACCCGGATTTCGAACTCACAATCTCTCACATAGAAAACATTTGTCTTTGCCACTAGGTTTTATATATTATTTTGTTAAATTGTTGTTTGTAATGATAAAATAGTTTGTTATCAAAAAGACGATTGTACAAAAGAGATGATGTTAATACCATAATTTTTATTATTAATCAAACATTATATAATTTTTTTTGAACTATATACTATATTTTTACCCCTCTGTAATTTATACTTCATTAACCATTCTTTTAAATTCGTAAATTCGTAATTTAACTTCTTTATATATATATATATATAAGCGAAATATTGCTTTGAGCATTTTGTTAATGAAATATGCGAATTGCTTTGAGCATTCGATTCGTTGGTTGCTTGTCAGCACCTCGCTTTTATCCCAAATTAGTTCTTCTCTTTATCAAAGTTTGCTTCTTTCTGTTGAATCCTGCAACCGAGTTACCAGCTCGTTGCAGGGGTTTCTTTTGTTTGATGGCTAGCGCGGGAGAAGAAGAGACTACTTTACTTCTCGGAAGTAAAATAAAAGGATTGATATCCTTATTTGTACTGAATTAGGTACCTAAGGTAACTCAAATTGTGACTTTGGATCCAGACTGTCCGATCTTACTGGCACAAATATTAATGGATCCCCGGACATTCTACTTCGGATCGGACAGTTCGGATCTAACCTCAAAACTTGGGTTACTTCGTAGAGCAACTTGACCAACTTTTACTTTGGTTGGGCTGTAATTCTTTCACGTTTCCTTGGGCCACAAATTGTTTAATTCTTTCCTCCTTGAAAAAAAGAAAGAAAGGAAAATTTATGTTTTAGAATTATGTTGGTCATTTTAGAGGCGATTTGGAGGAGATTTTGGGTTTTATGATTGGGATTTGACAAGAATTCATTTTATACCATTGAAATTACTCATTCGGTCCTGACCAAATTATTTTAAGAAAATGATACAAGGAACAAAGAGGATCATTGTAAGATGCTCACCTATTTATCTACAATAATGCGCCAAAAATATAATACAAAGTTTCATGCTTTTTTGCTCTGAATTATTGAAAGCATTGCCTTTATTGTTCTCCATCTCTGAAATCCTGTGCATATTTCATCTCATTGCAATTCACCCACTGGTGCCTCACTGAGCCACAAGAAATGGATGAAGTCGTATAGTTTTGCACTTACACTAACCTGATTGAAGAAATTAATTAACTGATGTTAGCCCAGAATACTTTTTTTTTTGTAATTTTTTAGCAAACAAGCAGATTTGTCCTTTGTACAACCACAACAGCAAAAAACAAGAATTTACACATTTCACATTTCACATGTGAAACATAAAATAACAATGAGGGATAGTTTTGTCATTTTTCTACTGCTACGCAATGTTTTTTTTTTTTTTTTCCCCTGTTTTGTAGGGTAAGACATTGCATGTCCAGTTTTACAACTTGCTTTGTATATATATGATATTGTGAGAATTTCATTACAAAATATGTAAAGTTCAAATTACACTTTCTAATTGTGTAAATGAATCAAAATTTGTGCACAAGAGAAAAAAGAAAGACCTTGTAAGGCGTAGGGTTTAGTATCCTCATGTGGTCAGGCCTCATTTGGTCTAGCTGCTCCAGGCACCGCCTTCTTATATTCTTAATTGATGGCAGTTCTTCTCTCTCTTTTGCTAATTGATAAAAAAAAAAAAAAAAAAAAATCAAATCTCAACTATAAGCTATACAATTTTTAGATTTGCTTCAATTTGTATAAAATGGTAATACTATCTTAGACAAACATAAGGCTTACATTTGAGAAACTAAAAGTAACAATATAAGAGAATTAGGAAAAAATGTTAAAAAGGAAGAAAATTAAATATTAAAAAAGACAAAAAAAAAGCAAGTAAAGAAACTCATACATGAATTTCCAGGCCAATAACACTTGAGTAGTTCTTCTACATGTTGAGGCACGACATATGCTCTCTTTGATTCATTGAAGGGGTGTCGGCACAATATCCTCTCTCCTACCTTTTTCATTCTCCAAATAAATAGAAATAGATAAAAGGAAAACATTACATTTTAGCAATTCTCGATTTGTTATTTAAGACACAAATTGTCAACCTTAATTAAGGTCATAAATGTCGTTTTCATTAAACTAGATCCTTATATTAGCAAGCACAAAGTACAGAGAATATTAAAAAGATAAACAAACCCTATACTCATTTTTCAACTTTCAATATTGCAAAGGAGCCTAGGGCTTATTTTCGAAAGAAAAAAAAAAGGACTATAGCAAAAACAACTTACCTTAGGAGCTGGTTCATTTTCTCCACTCATGATATCCAACAGAGCATAGCCTTCTTTCCCATATAACCTATAACACCTTTTTTTACATGGTATCGAGACCTGTCAGAATATATGGAAAAGAATAAACCACTGCATCAAGTATCTGTTTACCAGATTCAATTCAGGTGGTACTGTACAGGGGCTAATCACCCCCCCTATAATTGAAAATTTTCAGTTTTGTCCTTTAAATTTTTTCATTTTTACAAAAAATTATACTATTAGCCCTCATAAAATAAAATTACACAACACTTATTTATCCAGCCACCCCACCCCCCAGTACTATAGAAGACCAATCCAACCAAATTGTCTCTTACATTTTTTGCATTTCAAGTTTTAGTACTGTATCAATCAGAAACCATACAAGCAATATTTAGACGAGTAGTGATATTTAGTACTGTATCAATCAGAAACCATACAAGAAATTTTGAGACTGGTACTGAAAAACTACCTTAGTGACATCCTCTGACAATTTGATTCGAGGCTGGCCATTGATCTCAACTAATTTGAAAACACAACCTAACGCTGGTTGTGCATAGCATGTTACAAGGTTTGTACCAATTCCAAATGCATCGACCTCATGCCCCTACAAATATATAAAAAAAGAAGCATATAACTATTGATTGAGTTTCATATTTCAGGAGTACAGTACGAACACTTTTTGTCGAGACAACACTTATGCAAAATAAGTATATCTAGGGGCATGATGGAAAACATATCCTATTGGATTTTTCTTGTCAGGACATCTACTATTTTCTCACTGCCTGTTCTATCATCTCTCTACAGGAAACATTATCTATGCAATTTTCGCACACAATGAGAAATAAAACTCAGTTTCAGAGGAAAAATATGTTACAATTGTCAAATTAAAGACAAAAGTGGGGGGGGGGGGGGGGGGGGGGGGGGTCAAATTACAGGTATGTGCTTACTAAGTTATAAACATGATTTGCAACCACAAGAAATACAGGGTCTATTTACAAATATTCAGTCAAAAAGGCATACCTGCTTGTTAAGGGCATCGATAGTTTCTTCATTCAAGTCATTACTGGCTGTAATTATCATTTTTTGAAACCCAACCACCCCAAATTCTCTCTCTACTGCAGCAAAGAACTTTCTAGACTGTAAGGATAAATAGGCCAAATCGCCAGAATCTAGTCGAATTCCACTTGCTTTATACCTACAATTTAAAAATCCGCAATTTCTAAATTTTTGAAATTTTAAATAATAGAATAGCAACACATGGGACATCTCTCGTATTGTTGGAGATTTTGATTATTTAAAAGTTGGAAGGAAATCATATTGGAAAATGCATTCACATCTTTTGTAGGGATATACAAGATAATTCTTGTTTTACTGTGGTACAATTCATATTTATCGATTTTCATGTGTGTGCATGAAGTTTCCATTATTGTCACAGCTGTTAGTTTATTAGTTGTATTTATGCATCACTGAAGACTAATCTATGTGAAAAGTTTGTAATACAAAATCATTTCTTACATGACATGTTTCAAAATATTGAATGTTAGAGGCATAAAAGTTACCCCAAATCACTTAGAGCTAAGGCAACAGCAGAAAAGTTTGGCACACCACTTCTCATAACCTAATAATTCAGAAAAAAAAAATTTCAATAAGTGTAAGCCTACACATGTAACAATTTACTACTTAGTATGACTGAGGCAGTAACAAAAAAAAATCCAAGCTAAGTGTTTTGTGTAATTAAGTAAAAAAACTTACATCATATGTGTCAACAAGTGCAAGAAAATTATGTGGAAAAGCCAATGCATATGACGTGAACGCTGCCAACTCACTCTTGTTTGTTTCTCCATATAAACCAATTGACGATTTTAACCCCTGAAATGCATTAGTGCTTTATAATTACTGAACTGATGAACCCAGATCAAATTAGGTACTAATACCATTGAAATAACTGAGGATACAATTTCTAAAGTAAAAAATGAGAAATTCATGCAAGCCACCTAAACAAACATTAAAAGAAAATACATAAAAAGGCTGTGCATATTGTACTACCGCCAATCATTAAATTCAAACCTGAATTTTATCAAGCCAGTGCTCCACTAGCGATACAAAATCTTCACATTGGTTTGATCCATCATGAGACGGAAGGGTTCTGTCAACTATTTCATCAAGACCCTGAGAAATAGCAAAATTACATAAAAACCTACTTTTAAGATAAACTAGAGCAGTAGCTCCTATACAAGGATAAAAATAATCAGCACAGACCCAAAATAAATGGAACTCAGATGTATACATTTCTAAAATACCGCATGTACCATCCGTACCTCCTCTATTCCTCAATTCTTTAAAAGATGCTGGTCACAAACAGACTTCCTATTCTTCATTAATTTTCATGGAAATTTGCCAGGACTCAGCTGTGAAAAAGTTCACTATGTTTAACTTATGCAATCAAACTGACCATGAACGAGCTCACGAAGGCATGTGAGTGGGTCCCACGTAATGGTATGCCAAACAGCCTTCCTGCCGCAACATTGCTGTTCAAATTTTCACATTGGATACAAAATAAATATGTGACTACTTCTGTTATGCTTTTTGCAAAGTTAAAAAAAACATGTAAAACATAAATAAGTGCAGACCTTGTAGCATCAAATCCTCCCATGTAGCAATATCTTGAGGCACTTATTCCTCCATCAGGTCCCTAATTTCAAGTTGGATAAACAAATAGTAACATTAAATTAGTAAGTATTTCACAGAAGAGTGAGGCTATGGTACTATGCGTAGCGCAGATTGCTCCATACTACATATCAATATTTTTTTTCCAAAGTCCAAATAGACGATATGAACCATTCAATGTGATCTCCGTATGAAAATATACTTGCAGACTAAATTTTACATTTTTTAGGATTTTTTTTACTATTTTTCTTAATAGGTAGAAAATCACTACTTCTGAATGGTCTAGAATTTTTAGATCAAGTGATTTTCTACCTATCTAAAAATTCTAAAAAAAATGTATAATTTTATCTACAAGTACATCTTTATCCGGAGATCATGTTGAACGGTTCAGATTGATTGTTTGGACTTAAAAAATGGAGATATTGATCCATAGTACAGACCATTATGCGCTATGCATAGTACCATAGCCTCACTCTTCACAGAAATAAGAGCATTTCTCTGAGAACATATTAGAGTTCTATAGTTTCTCTATCCCCTAAGCTCAAGGTTTTTTCTGAAATAATTTCTTAGCGCTTGATATGACCCACAGTAACTACTGATAAAATTTACAATACGTAAAGGTCATATATGGTAACAAGTACCTGGGCTCTTCTAAGGCCAAATTCAAGTAAAGTTTTGGACTTTCCGGCAACAAGACGGTGTCTAGCTGCATTTGTAGTTACTAAGGATGCGTAATTTACTAGACTCAAGAAGGGAGTTTCAAGTAGTTGTATAACCTGAAAATATAAATAAAAACCTAATAAATAAGTGAATATGCATTAACAGTAAGAAAGAGAAATAAGAACAAGGGCAAGTAAACTTACGGCAACTGGACCCTCAATCCGCATCAAAGGCACCTTTGGGAACACAATAGATCCTTCTGGAATAGCATATACCGCCACATCTGAGCAGTCTATTTCTTTTAAATACTCAAAAAATCCATCCTAAAATGGTAAAAATATAAACAGAAAAAATAGATCAGACATGATTTATATATGCCATGTGAAATTTCAATTGATAATTGAACCTCGCATGTAGGCATAGAAGAGCGCAAAAATGCAATCTCATCCTCAGTTAATTTAAAATTAGCTATCAAGCGTATGCATTCTTCAAGGCCACCAAAAACAGTATACTCTCCTCCAAACGGATTCTTTCGGAAGTATAGATCAAAACTGCAGCATAAAACAAATATCAGACAGATAAATTTTAAACCATATATAAAAGTATGCTGCAACCAAGAATCTCTTAATTTGTTATCATATGAACAATGATAGAGTCCAGCCCTTTTAGTTATGATTTGCATGTATGCACACACAATTAATGATATTCTTAGATTGCCAAAAAAAAAAGACAGTTGATTAACCAGATAACTTGACGAAGTGCGAAGTTGTTAATTAAGAATTTTCAATAATAAGCACTATCATATGCTTCAATTTCTTTGCATTGTTTATCTTTTACATGAATAGGAGTGCCGAAAATATATATTTGCACATCTAACCCTGTAAAACACCAAATTTGCACAGAGGCACCAGAGAATTGAATCCAGGATCCATAACAGTAAAGTACAATGATTCAGTTAAGTTGGCATTCCTATGAACAAGTACTTTTTAAGTACAAAGAAAAACTTCATGCATGCCTCGATTAAATGTATACTACAAATTTCTACACATCTAAAATTGGAATTTAGAAGTACCAAACTGAAAACAAGGCATCAGGAGTTCAGGACTGATTACAGGTTCGAATAAATTGACAAGGACAAAATGATTATAAAAAGTAAACTAACACGGATTGGTCGAGATGCTTCCCAGCTTTCCAGTAAGCATATGCCATGGTGAACTGGTAAAGATCCGTTAACAGTGGCGTCACCATCGGGTTCGTTGGCAGCGGAACCAAACCCGATTTCATCGATCCTTTCGGAACACCCGTCGGACCCAAATTCGACTCCATCATCAGACCCGATCTAATTCAAACCCCCTCGCGCTCTCTCTCTCTACACTTCTCCCCTTCGCTTTCTACGCTTTCTACTCTGGTGGTGAACTAGAAGGTCAATAATGTGGCATTATCTACTGAATAAAATAAGAGTAAACTTGGACGGGTAAACCAGGAATGTGGACCCAAAAATTGTCACTGAATGTGGGACCAAATAGGTAATAGTTCGGTGGACCGAGATTTTGGTTGGATTAAGAGATGTTGTTTTGGCGCGACATGAGTCAACTAGTCAACGAACCAAAGAAAGACCGTAGAGTCTCGAGACCATAAATTGTAAATTTCCCTAAATTAGTAAATTAATAATGTCAGAGGACTAAAGTGAATAATAGAAAATATACAGGAGAGAAAATAACTGGGCCCTCGGGTTAATTAATAAATTAGGAAGTAAAATGGGCCATTGAGCCTTTAACTGGAAAAACAAGAAATAAAAGTTGAAAGAAAAATAAATATGGGCTGGACGAAAAATTAATTATAAACTGGGCGTGCTCCATTGGGCCTTCCGTCTTTTGGATTTAAGAAATAAAAATATAGCTGGGCTTTGAGCTTGGCCCAAAATAAATAAAATGCACTAGACTTTAGGATTATTGGACTATTAAACTGAAATTAGATTTAATTAAAAAAATGATAAGCAAATTAAGAAAGAATTAATAAATGATCCCATTATTTAAGATGGATACCTTTATTAGTTAAACATGGATCGCGAGATAATTAGAGATGAGCTACGGTGAGCCATGAAGTAAAACGCGTTATAAGTCATGGCTCATTTTAGCCCAACTATATATATATATAGAGAGAGAGAGAGTGACTAATGTGCATTCGAATGTATATGGACCGAAATACATACGGTCCAAATTCGACTTTTCAAAATTCAAACGGTCAATCCGAACCGTTCATCTTGTTCTCCATATTAATATGTGCTTGGAGACCAAATTTTACATTTTTCTGAATTTTTTTTTACTATTTATTAAGTATTTTACAAAATTGTTGATCCAACGGTGGCTGCTGATTTTACTATTTTGTTAAGCCACCCTTGGATCAACAATTTTGTAAAATACTTAATAAATAGTAAAACAAATTCAGAAAAATGTAAAATTTGGTCTCCAAGCACATATTAATATGGAGAACAAGATGAACTGTTCAGATCGACCGTTTGGATTTTGAAAAGTCGAATTTGGACCGTATGTATTTCGATCCATATACATTTGAAAGCACATTAG
Organism: Carex rostrata; assembly: GCF_964058835.1. NCBI lineage: Eukaryota > Viridiplantae > Streptophyta > Magnoliopsida > Poales > Cyperaceae > Carex > Carex rostrata. The sequence goes on from NC_135930.1 coordinate 2,536,457, forward strand.
TCACTCTCTCTCTCTCTCTCTATATATATATATAGAGAGAGAGAGAGAGAGATGGGCTATGGTGCATTGCAATGCATGAACCCTCTTATGCATTGCACTATAAATCATAGATTTAAAGTCCAAACGACTGATCCGAACCGTTAGATATTTAATCCATATTGAAATGTGCTTGCAGACCAAATTTTATATTTTTTGGAATTTTGTTACTATTTATTAAGCATTTTTTAAAATTGTTGTTTGGCTGTGAACAGTAAAAAAACAGTAAAATTTTCTGGACCATCAGATTAGGAAATTTCAAAATTGCTTAATAAATAGTAAAAAAATTCCAAAAAATGTAAAATTTGGTCCTCAAGCACATATTAATATGAAGAACAAGATGAACGGTTCGGATCGGTCGTTTGGACTTTAAATCCATGATTTATAATGCAGTGCATAAGGGAGTTCATGCATTGCAATGCACTATAGCCCATCTCTCTCTCTCTCTCTCTCTCTCTCTCTATATATATATATAGAGAGAGAGAGAGAGAGGCTACGCTACTTCGCGAATTAAACGGGCTGTTTTAATTCGCGCTCATATCTCTAGTTTCGAAGTCCAAATAGCCGATCCAAACCGTTAGATGTTTAATCTATATTAAAATGTGCTTGGAGACCAAATTTTATATTTTTTTTGAAATTTTTTTACTATTTATTAAGATAGTTTGAAAATCGCTGTTTTTATTAAAATTTTGCACCATTAAAAAACAGCGATTTTCAAACCATCTTCATAAATAGTAAAATAATTCCAAAAAATGTAAAATTTGGTCTCCAGCACATTTTAATATAGATTAAACATCTAACGGTTTGGATCGGCTATTTGGACTTTGAAACTAGAGATATGAGTGTGAATTAAAACAGCCCGTTTAATTTGCGAAGTAGGGTAGCCTTACTCTATATATATATATATATGGGCTATGGTGCATTGCAATGCATGGAGGGATTTGTGCATTACACCATAAATCTAAAATTCAAAATCCAAATGATTGATCCAAACCGTTCATCTTGTTCTCCATATTAATATGTGCCTGGAGACCAAATTTTACATTTTTCTGAATTTTTTTACTATTTATTCAGAAAAATGTCCGGATCCGGTTTTTTTTTTTTTTTCTGTTTTTGTTTTCTTTGAAAACCAATAAATTGTAAATCCAAATTTATACCAATTAAAATTCATTTGACATGGTTGTATATTTGAACTCAATAATTTTTGTTATAATCAAATATAAATAAAAAATTTCTTTTTTTATTGAAATATAAATAAATTATAAATCCAATTTCATTGAAACATATGTAAATTATAAATAAATAAAAAACAAAGCAATGTACTCATGCAATTAATTTTTTTTATTGCTTTTAGTGTTTAAAAATAAAAAAAAAGTATATATATATATATATATATCAAATTAATTTATGAGATGGATCAAATAAAAATTAATATTCTTGTCAATATGACGTTTTGAAAGTAATTTCATCAAAATATATGAAATTATCATATATCTATTAAATTGCAAATAAAATTGTCATTTAAATTATATATTTTAGTCACTTTATATAAAATAAATTTATGCATGTCTAATATAATTAGTTTAAAATATTATTTTTTATGTGAAAATGAAATGGTTTGGAGGGAATTTAAAAAAAAAATTGAAATTTGAAAAAAACGAGTACGGGTACACGGGCACGGGCGCACGGGCACGGGCGTCACAGGTACGGGTTAACGGGTATGGGGGTCTGGGTATGCACGGGTTTTTTTTGAAAAACCAGGTCCGGCCCATTTAATACCCGTGTCTGTGTACCCGTGCATACCCGTGGCACGGGCACGGTCCGGTCTGGGCACGGGCACGAGCGGACCGGTCCGGGTTGAGCCCCCGGGGGCATTTACCAAACACTATATACAACTCTGATGCAGTTTCTTGAAAGTTACTAAAGAAACTACATGCATGACTGATTCAGTTTTTCCGAAACTTCTATTCATAGGAAATACCAAAAAAAAAAAGAAAAAAAAAGACACCGTGAAAATTTAAAAATAGAAAGGCAATATTATGGTTTGGTGTCTCTGTGTGAGATGCCAAAAATTATACCGCAACCACTGTAAAAAAATTTTTGTAAAAATTCTAAAGGTGAGACGCCAAATTAGACAAAAAAAAATTGGAATTTTTTTTTGTCAAAAAGTGGGACTTCAAATTAAAAAAAATTTGGAAAAATAAAAATATATATTAAATGGGACGCCAAATCCCCATCCACCTTTGCGATTTTTTTTTCTCTCGTCGCTATCTCCAGAGGATCAATCACCTGCTTTTTTTGCGCCTTATCGCTTCCTCCTCTAGAAAATTTTATGTCTAATTTGGCATCCCACATTTAGAAAATAATTTTTGGGTTTTTGTTCTCATTTGGAGTCTATAACATCCCGAAAATTATGAATTATGATTATTTATACTTAAATATTATTTTCATATAGTATTAAAACCTCTATTATACGTCTAGTAAAAAAAAAAATAATAAAATAGTAAACTTGTCATCTTTGATTTGATTTTCTAAATGATTAATTTAATCAAATTTATTTTCATTAAATTTTATTTCCTCGATTACTTTACTGGTCCACTTTATTCATTTTCATCTTCTTTTTTTTTTTTTTATTCCTGAATACCATGCATTAAACCATCTCTAAATTAATAACCGACATCCTAAATCTCTCTACAAAGTGTCTTCTCTATGCCAATTAAAAATAAATAAGTTCCTGCATCCTTTGATTAAACCGTTTATAAATATATTCAAACCGCGCCCCTTTGATCTTATTCCCCTGTCATGTTATATTAACCGTCCACCAATTGCCCTCTGATTATATCAATTCCTTGCCGCATCCGCATCCAAATACGAAAAAGAAAGGAAAAATAGAAAGAAATAGACGGAACTTATCATGACAATTATATTGATATTCGATTTCAATATCCGATTCGAATTCTGACTACGCCACCATGATTCTAAGATATCGTTGCGATTCGATTTAGAATTCTGAATATCTCGTTATCAGGTAACCGGACTTCTCTATAATATGTGTTTTCGTTTTATATGGTTGATTTGAATATTGGTATTGCATATTAGATTATGATGGCATATTTAACAGGATAGCGGATCTGAGGTTAGAATTTGATATGTGATTGTAGCCTCTCATTGTTGGATGGATTTCCCAGTGGGTTGGCGGCCTTCCAATGTTGGATGGATTTCCCATTGGATTGACGGATTAAAGGAATTGTGTTATGAGAATGTAGGAATCGCCTGTGACAGGGATTACACATGTGTCAGTGTGATGTGACTGGTTTTATGGATAACCTAGACTGACGTGCTATTGTTAGTTAAATATGCGTGCATAATTAGATGTGTATTTGTGTGGATTAATCCGGCCTATTTGAATGGTTGTTAAATTAAGCCAATTATAGAGAAACGCGTCGTTAAATAACCGGTTACTGAGCTTTGTAGCTGACTCCGTTTTGCTGTTTTGTTTTCATTTTTGTTGGCGACGTAGATTGATGGGCCAAGGAAAGGTGTGAAGATGCTTATATAATCACGTTCTGGATAGTAAAAATTTGGGGTGTTACAGAGTCCCACATATATAATTTTTCTTTTTTTTTACAGAGGTTGCCGTATGATTTGGCATTCCTGCTAGACTCCAAACCGTGATCTTGTCTTTCTATTTTTAAAATTCCATCCTGTCATTTCTCATTTTTAATTTTATTTTCTTGTATTTTCTATGAATAACAATTTCCGAAATTATTTCATGGGAATTTTTTTTGTTTTCCAACTTTCTAGTATTAATAAAAAAATTAATACATATATTTTTAAGATAAAATAGTCTGAAATCAAACACCACGGCCCCGGAAATAAATCTGCTGTGATCTGTAGGAATTGCAGGACCCTGCTATTTCAAATTGGGAGAGGGGGGTGTCCGATGGGCATCGGACCAAATCCGGTTCGATGGGGGGTTTAAACCGTCAGATCTGCTTTAGGATTCGTGTGTACGGATTTTAAAGCAGACGCGAAATTGCGGGTGCAAATCCTAAAGCAGATCTGACGGTTTAAACCCCCCATCGAACCGGATTTGGTCCGATGCCCATCGGAAACCCCCCTCTCCCTTTCAAATTATCCAACCCTTTTTTTTTTTTGAGATCTGTGCATATAAACAAAATTTATTGGAATTCGTGCGTTCCAAAAAAAGAAAGAAAGGTTGGATTTGAAATAGCAGATCACAGCAGGGCTTGATATCATATCACAAGGACATGCATGACTTTACACTCCATACCCAGCTGTGAGCTGTCTCCTGAACGAATTCGTATCCTCTGAAATATCTCAAACTTTGCGTGACTTTATGGAAAATCTCAACCGTTTAAATACGTTATACACGAATCTCAAAGCACACATAATACTGACCCCTACATCACCTCCGAATAGGCACCGGACACGTCGGTCATGCAAAAGTTGAGATATCTTAGAGGATACGCACTCCTCCTGGACTCGATCCTGTCGCCAACAAATTATGTATGACTGTTGACTACCAATCACGTGCATATTAAAAATTAGAAGAATCAATCATGCGCATTCGGGATAAAAGTATTTAAAACATCCATGATTTCATGACTTCAATTGACAGCTTTAACTAGAAAGCGCACGAATTAAATAAATATTGGGAGAATTTCATATATACCTCTCAAAAACTGTGAAATTACATATTTATCATCCAAATTTTTGTAATTACATATTTACCATCTAAAAATCCAATAACTCACATATTTATCCAATATAACTTTAGTATATATCAAATATATCCAAAATTTAGATTAATTATGTTTAATTTTCTTAAAACTATAATTAATCAAGGATAAACTTAGCACCCTCTCTTTCATTCTTTAGAACTGTTCTTCTTTATAACTAATATAAAAGATTAAAAACAGATATTCCAAACTGAGTTAGTAACAAAACACAAATTCTCAAATTCAGTTACTTTGATAACGGGTTGTGATATCAGCGTCAAATTCAGTGTGAATTATTTTGTTGGAAAAGTTGGAGCGGTTACCTTGTTTTTAAACTATCAAGCTGGAGTTGGAATCCTCAAATCCGAGTCTATTGCCTCTTCTCTATGAGTTTAAGCGGGAGAGACGAGATGAGGAGAGAGTTTAAACGAAAGTGAGAAGTTACGTCAAAAAAGACGGAAGGAAAATCTGTGCAAAAAGAGGAAGGGGCAGAGAAGGAGAAGCGACTAAATAACTTGTTAATTATATTTTTACATAATCTTAAACTTAATTAATCTCATTTTTTGATTAATTGGGTAAATATGCGAGTTATTAGATTTTTAGATGGTAATTATAAAAATTTAGATGGTAAATACGTAATTTCACAGCTTTTGAGTGGTATACATGAAATTCTCTCATAAATATTTGTTTTCTAAAACAATGTTACAGTGATTGTCTTTATGTAGTTAATTATTAATTTATATTTTTATATTAATTAATTTCAAAGAGTTGTAATAGCATTAATTATATCGGTTATATATACGTAAATACCAATAATTTTAAATAAAAGGTTGTATTGTAACTTGACAATGCTTCAAGTAGATGTTCTACGTACCCAAAATAAACAACACGAATGTTGGAGAAATAAGACGGAGCAGCGAAGCCGAGAAAAGGAGCGTGGTCCGTCCCTGCATGACTGTCAAGATTATCAAGATTCACGCTCATCAGGAGAATCCAACGGCAGGCGCAGACGATCAATCTAGAGAAAATCCTGTCGTCATCAGCTCATTTGAAATCACGAAAAATACTGTTATAATTAAAAAATTGAAATTGCAAATTTGCAATCCATGTGTTTTAAATAGTAAGTGTATTAACTTTGGACCATGCAATTTAATAGCATTTGCTTTCCATCAAATAATTTTAAAATTTTAATAATGGAGTTTTATGATTTTATGATAAATGACCAATCTAATTCTAATAATATTTTATAAGATATTAAATAATTTTAATCAAATTTGTACTAACATAGTAACGATCGATCCAATTTGATTGAACCCGACCCAATAATATTTGGGCCCACAGATATGATGCGGGCTCGTAGCTTTACCCAAAAGAAATCTTAGGAGACCTGATCATGAAGCAAAGCAATTGTTCTATCCTGGCTTCAATTTCATCTTTGTCTATCAATCTATAAGGTTTTTGGTTCTGCTGTTCCACTTGCTTTGAGGCAATTTGTGTTGCTACTTGTTTTAATGTTTTATGTACTATGAGTCTATGAGTGTCTTCATTTATATAATTATAAAAATATTCTTTTACCGTATCAATAACTTTAGAAATTATCTCTAATTTTATACCATTTCATCTATGCTGATTTTAGATAGACTGATATTTTAATTAGTACGTATGTGAATTTTGCAAGAGTAGGGTTAAAATGCATCATTAATTTGTTTTTTGTCCTAACTATACTCCATATCTCTATCTCCATTTTTAAATTTCAAACAGTCAATTCAAACCGCTCAACATGATATTCATACTAAAATGTGCTTAGAAACCAAATTTTATATTTGTTTTGAAATATTTTACTATTTTTTTGGAAATATTTTGTACCTATCTAAAAAAATATAAATTTTGGTCTCTAAGCACATTTTAATGTGGACATCATATTAAGCAGTTCAGATCGATTGTTTGAACTTTGAAAACAGAGATAAAGATGTGTGGAGTATGATTGTATCACAAAACTAATTAATGATGCATTTTAACCCTACATCCTTCTGAGAAATGCAATTGCTCTATATAACTCTACAATTTAAGTTGTAATTATATCATCAACATTTATAATCAATTTTCCTGATAGAGATGCTCTAAAATATTTTCCATCTGCCCAAGTTTTTACTAACGGTAATTATCAAAACCGTTTAAAATATATCAAATGCAAAATCATGTGTATGAAGCACCAGTGAAAACCATGCATTATCCATAATATACCTAAACACAGAGTGCAACAAAATTAAGCATCATACCAGAACCGGATTCATCTTTAAGGCAACTCCTATAAATAGGGCTTCCAAGATAAACCAACAATACACATATATGCACTATATATAGCAAATGCACCTTGTCAAATCTTAAGTTTTTCTCTCCTCTCCAATGGCATTGACGCCTGCAGCAGCCACCGGTACCCTGGCCCATAGACACAACCCGAGTACGAGGGGAGAGCGACACATGTTCACCTCCTCCGACGACAGCATCATGATGAAGAATATCCAGGCGACACACAGCCCTGACGGACTGGACTTTGATGTCAGGCCTCTCATGCGTGTAGTTGAAGATGTGCTTCGCCGTGCCACACCCATCACCACCGCTATAGTATTAATTTCTCTTTATCTTACAAATCAAATGTTACATATGTTACGGCATTGTGTTAATTAGATGGAATTCTAATTAATCACTAAGCTACAAGTGTACACATTTATGAGGAGACTGATGAACTATATAAAAACTTAAGAAAATAATTCTACTAAATTTAATGAACTTATTTTACAAAATCAATGATCTTATATAATTCACAAATAGTTATTAAAATTAGGATTGGATGAATTTACTTAGATCAGCTGCCACTTCATTAATTTGTTGGGGTTCTGATTATAATTAATTTGATTCTTTCCTTTTAATTTGGTATTTGCCTTCACAACATGACAGACAGCCCATCCTTCAAATGAATTGCTGGAAGATAAGGTGCACCAAATTGACCAACTTCCCTATACTATTCACAAGATCGCTTCTGAGGTAATTAAATCTAACAAAAAGTACTTACTTATTTTTTGAGTAATTATATGTGCAAGCCCTTAATTAGTTATGGCATCCAATGTATATATAATTAGGATACGCCATTTTCTTAATAATGAGCAAAACAAGAAATTTGATATTGAAGGGTTGAATTAATAAGTGTCATGTAATTTCATTTTATGAGGGGGCTAATAATATTTTTTTTATAAAAATTAAAAAATTTGGCAGACAAAAATCAATTCACATGAAGGCTTAGCCCCTTTATCCAATACCTACTGTCATCAGAGGGCATTTAATAATATTTAACTTCTTTAATTTGGAAGCCTAGACTATAGTTTTTTTTTTTTTGTTCATATTAGCTAATATTTAATCCGTCAATTGCAGCTAACATACAGGTGCTCAGGCATCAGCAGCCACGATGTGCATGCAACGTCAATGGAGATCCTGCGCATGTTGTCGACCTTCGACTGGGATGCCAAAGTGGTCCTTGCCATGGCCGCATTTGCTGTCAACTATGGTCATTTCGGGCTTACCATGCAGCTTCACCCAACAAATCCACTCGCCAAAGCCATTGCGGTTCTAAGGCAGCTCCACGACATCTTTGGGCAAAATAACACCATCAAACCAAGGTTTATTTATTCTATTATTCAATCTTTTATAAGAACTGCGGACTTAGTGCAGTGGCACAAGCCCCTCATCTCTCTTAGGAAAGATGCAGGTTCAATTCTCGAGAATAACATCTAATTAAAAGATGACCCCTTTAATAAAAAAATAAAAAACAATCTTCTATAAATTAAGTAGCACTCTTCCACTCTTCTTGTTTTTTCAATCTAACTCTTAAAAGTAGAAATTCACCATTATGCTATAACATAGTAGTTAATTATTTGGTGTAATTTGCTACATAAAGTACTTGTAAAAGAAAAGGGGCAGGGCTACTTGCTAGACAAAGTGCACACAGAGTTTTACAGAAAGCTAGCTACTTTGATTTTGCATTGTGGTGAAAATGGGCCAAATGGCCCATTTGGAGCCTAGTGCATTAAAAGTCAGCCCATATATACTTCAATATCGTTCTGAAGAAAATATTTTTCGTATACTAATCAGTTAGTCAGAACAAGATTCTAAATGATTTTTTCATGCTCTTGATTAAAAGGTTTGATGCTGTGGACAACCTAGTGAAGGCAATGTTGGATGTGACTTGGTGCATAATTGAATTCAACGAGCTCCCGCCTGAGTACTTGGGTGCCGAATCCTCCGAAATGCAAGTGGCACTGACGCACATTCCAACTGCAGTTTACTGGACTATCAGGAGCATCATAGCATGTGAATCTCAGATCACTGGACTGATCGGCCTCGGTCGCGAGTAAATGCAATAAATTAATTAAATTTGTAGCTCATCCAAATGTTTGCCTGAGAATTAGATAGATGTTTACTTTGTTCTTCTTAATTTGATGTAATCGTAGTTACATATCCTCCACCACCGAGGCGTGGGAGCTCTCGAGCTTGGCTCATAAATTAAACAACATCCAAGGCCATCTCAATAATCAACTCGACCAATGCCGCCATCATATTGGTTAGTAGAACAACATTCTGTTTGAGAACATATAGTCTTTCAAAATTAAGATTGCTTAGGGACAAAAGATGTAGTAATAAGGTAACCATCAATTGTTAGTTTTTTACTTGCTATATACATAAAACATGATTTAATAAGAAAAAGAGGTTCACAGTTTCAACTACCTTAATTACATATTGAATCTTAAGCTATGTTTTATTGTGTGTTAATATCTTTAGTGATGAAAAGGAGACTAGTGCTTGAAACTCAATTGGCTCCATTCATTTTAAAAAAAAAAAATTATGTAAAGTTGACTTTCATACTCAACATGCAAATTTTACATGATTTGAGCCCAATGTGTGTTTGACCCCATAGATTGAAAGTCTGGCTCTCCCCATAGGAAATTGTAATTGGCTCTTTAATTAGCTCTTTCTTTCATATAAATCCCATATGGAATCTGCTCACTACATAAGTAAGGTCAGATGTCATCTCAGAAGTCAGAACAACACATGAACAGAGTAACTTGACAAACATATTTTCATGATCTCATTTTGGTGACTAGAGGAGAAGCAACACTTGGAGGCATACCAAGCCCTGGTTCGCCTCTTTGAGACGGTGCACATAGACAACATGAAGATCCTTCGCGCACTCTTCTACTCAAAGGATGAGCACCCTCTAATTGACGGTTCCACCAAGAAGCGTGTTGGTGTTGACGTGCTTCGGCGCAAGATTGTTATGCTTTTCGTGTCTGACCTTGATATCAGCCATGAGGAACTCTTTGTGCTTATTCAAATTTTTAATGATTCTCATGGAGGACAGATGGAGCGTCGTTATGAGGTCGTTTGGTTGCCTATAGTCGATCGCCATCATCCATGGGATTCTAACAAGTACGCTGCCTGCTGAATTTTTATATATATATATATATATTTATATACTTCAATAGCAGGCATTTTATGGTTCATTAATTTGGAAGATTTCGATAATCACCATGCATACTATTCTTGATTGTTGTAGTAATATTAGTAATACTGTAATGATAAATAGTTAATTAAATACTATTTACATTTATTTGATTGTTCAATTAATGCTAACTTGTTACCATGCATGCATCAACTAGAGAAGAGAGGTACAACCGCTTGGCATCAAACATGCCATGGTACTACCCCCACAACCCATCAATGATTGACCCAGCTGTTGTGCGCTACGTTCGCTACGCATGGCGCTTTGACAAGAAACCTATGTTGGTAGTCTTAGATCCACAAGGTAAAGTTGTGTGCCCAAATGCCTTGCACATGATGTGGATTTGGGGCAGCCTCGCATTCCCATTTACGAGTGACAGAGAGGATGCTCTTTGGAGGGCGGAGACATGGCGTCTCGAGCTTCTTGTTGATGATATTGATCCCGCAGTAATTCAAGCGGTATAATATTTCTCTGAATTACTCTTTATATTTCATCCATCTGATTTACTTTAATATATTTTCCAGAGCATGATGATGGTAATTAAACTTGTACGTACATTAATTAACAGATAAGAGACGAGCGATTTGTATGCTTATACGGAGGCGAGGACATCAGCTGGATCAAGAAATTCACACCCCTTCTCCGGCGAATAGCCCAGGAAGTGAAAATTCCCCTTGAAATGATCTATGTCGGCAAAAGCAACCCGAAGGAGCGTGTCAAGAAGGTCATGAATACAATCGCTACCGAGAAGCTCAGCGGCTACTGGGAAGACACCTCCATGGTGTGGTTCTTCTGGGTACGCCTCGAAAGCATGCTCCACTCTAAGATGCAACTACACGACAAAAGCTTTGGCAGTTTCCCAGTTCACGGTGCCATTGATCCTGAAAATTCTAGCCACAGTGCCATTGTTCCCAGTCAAAATAATGGTGATCCCGAAGTTTTAAACAGGTTGGAGAATGACACAATCTTGCTCGAGGTCATGTCGCTACTTAGTTATGACAGCGGAGGTCACCCCTGGGCAGTTATCTCTCATGGGTCGCTTGACCTGGTCAGGTATGAAGGAAGGAAGCTACTGGAGTGTCTCGGGCAGTTTGCAACATGGAAGGATAAAGTCGAGACTGACGGGTTCCTCCCTGCACTGAGAGGTGCTCTCGAGCCGTATCATACTCACGAGCATTGCACCAGGCTGATCCTGCCAGGTGATGCCGGTCGGATCAAGGAGAGGGTGGTGTGTACTGAGTGCAGGAAGCCAATGGAGAAGTTTGTGCTGTACCAATGCTGCAATGACTAAAGGAGATTTGCAATTGATTGTCAATTTGAAGACCGGTATTTTAGATTGAATCGAATAAAGTATTGGTTTCAGGTTTGGTGTGTTTGATCTTGTCAGCAGTATCTCTTGTTTATGTTTCGTTGAGTGAATTTTTTACTGGTTTTTGTCTTTTTTTAGTTTTTTCTTGAACTATGTTTTGGTTTGTGCTGCTTTGATAATTTGTATCGATGAATAATGAGAAATGTTTTTTTTTTCTTCACTCATGTATGATTAAGAGCAATGAAGGGTTAAAGTAGTAGATTCTCTCGGTAGTAGCTAGTGTTAATAAAACTCATTTATGGTATTCAATAAGGCAAGTATGGATAAAGTAATTATTTTGTATTTTATATTTAGAATACTTTTCATTACATGTGAGGGTGTATATATTCATGAAAAATCTAAATCACACCAAAAAAAAAAGAAAAAAAAAATGAAAAGAGGAAGAGAGATGATTAAAGAAGCACATATAATTGTAAAATAGTGTAATTGCTTTCGGGATATTGCTCGTAGTAGACATACTGCAGCGGGAAGCCATACCAATACGGCTGCTTGCATTCAATCTTCTTTTCTTCCTTCTTCTCCTCCTTTTTCACAGGACCAAAGCTTATGATCTCAGCTGAGATTTTGGCCTTTCTCAACTTCTGTACCATCTTCACCGCATCAACCGTGCCTGTTATTGTTAGCACTCCCTTATCGGCATCCAGAGAAATAGATTTCACTCCTGCATAATTTTGAATGATATGTAGTATACTTTAAGAGAAGATCAGCATAATATATTTTGGGATCTAATTATAGATAGAGGATACAATTTAGGATTTTGTTTAAGCCAATTTCATTTATAATTTAAAAAAGAGTTTGGCTAGTATAACATCAGTGTCATTTCAATCTATATAACACTAATTTTAAAACCTATCAAATTGATTTCAAACGGTGAATCCAAACCGTTCAAACTGATCTACTTCATTAGTTGTGCGGTTACATGCAAAATTTATAATTTTTCAAATTTATTTAGTATTAAGTCAGAAGAACTGACACAAGTAAATTGTTTACTGGATCGTGATATTGTACAGTACAGCATCATCTGTGTAATTGAATGGTCATGATGTGTTGCCAGATGCCACCCATGACTAACAGAAGTTAAAACAGTTTTAACTCTGTTTACCAACATAACACAGATCCTATTGGGTCACACCATATAGGAGCTACTCGGAGAATCTTACTGATTAATTATAAATTAATTATAATTAATATTAAGATGGTTATAATTAATTATACGTGATATAATTAAATTATAAATGTCATTTAGAATGACAAGCAGAAACAACGGTTAATTTATAAACGTACACGTTACGTTGTATAAAAGTTACCGAACAATAACCGAAAAGAAATATAATTGTACATGACAATTATATATATATGATTTGGAATTTTAATTGTTAATTATGGGTTTGAATTATGGATTTAAAAGCCCAAAATAATCAAAGCCTTAATTAAAATTAAAGGCCCAAAGTCAAAGCCCAAAATCAAAGCCCAACACTATTCATGCCTTAATGGGCCAAGGGTAAAATGGTCTTTTTCCCTTGGTGCCGACTTCCCATGTGTTGACATGTGTCATGTGAGGTGGCAAGGGTATTTTGGTCATTTCACATGATAAAAGGATGAGGTGTCAAGGGCTTTTGGTAAATAGATTTGTTTTGAGGGGTATTTTGGTCTTTTGCAAACCTCATCAAAAGTCTATAAATAGAGGGGTAGGGGTAGAGAGAAAGACTCACTAATTCACGTGTTAATCTGATTACTTCGTTAATCAGTTTTTCTCTCTTCCTTGATTTCGGTTATTTCGAGATTAGGAAATAATATATTTTGTGTAATCCTGCGGTTTAGCTTTTAAGCAAAACCGAGTTACTTCGGGACACAAATATATTTATTTCATCATTTTCTCGGTGAATAGTGTTTCTGCAGAATTCCGCGGTTTACGGTATTTCTGGCAGAAGAAGTAAATCGCTCTCCGGTTAGTCCTGGTGGATAACCAATAGAGGTATCACACGTGTGATACTGCGAGTCGATTCCATCCCTGGTGAGGCTCTACTCGCTCGGTCTGCATTCCAACTGAGATTTGGAATCAAGGTATAAATTGTTATATTAATCTATTTAATTTGTAAATAGATTTAATGCTTTAGGAAATCAATTATGGAGTAGATCTGTAAATAGGATTAAACGAATCTTCTTGATTCATTTAATCCGTAGCTTAAGTTAGATGTAAAAATTTTTGTTTTACTCTTTTCGCAGCTTAAGCTAATTAAATGGGTTTGAACCGTTCCACAAAACCCAACATTGCTGACGTCAAGAAGTAGTTTCAGCGACCAAAGGAACGGTCGTAGAAACTTAAAAACCGGTCGCTGAAAGTTTTATGTCAGTTTTTGAGAATTTTTAATTATTTAAATTTGCACCATTTAATAATTAGTACGACACGTACCAACATACAACATAAACATCGATATATACAATACATAAATACAAAACATCGATACATACACATAATAGAAGACATCGATACATAAAAAATAGATATAAACATAAATATCAAAAAACTGATAATATATCGATCAAACAAAAACATTGAAATGTCAAGTAATATATCGATCTAAATGTCGCATAACATAAACAAATAATCTAATCAAGTAACATAAACAGATAATCTAAATGTCAAGATAACATCTAAACAAGCTATAAATAACTAAACTAAACAGTACCATCGTCACCGTCATCCTCGTCATCCTGAGGAGCGAGAATCAAGGCCGACTGTGAGCCTGAACCTCCCTGTGAAGTTGTAAAGGGGTATTTTAGATAATTATGATTTAGGATTTACATTTCACAATTAAAACATACTTAAATATTGAATTTCGTACCTGAGCTCTGAACCGAGCCTCCACCTGAGCCTCGATGCGAGCCTCCATCTTATCAAGTAACCGGGAAGATATCCTCTCAACATCTTCTTCTGTGAGATGCGTCGATGGTGGCATAGAAGAATATGACTGTGACGAGTGCGACCGAGCACTGCTAGACCCATCAGAGCGAAACATGCCTCTCGTCTTGCCTGAAACATGAAAAGTAAGATAATTAGAATTATCTGACAAAACTAAAAATAAATTTTAAATTTCAAAGAATGTTTATTTTACCTAGAGCACCGAGACCATAGTTATCGCCGTGGGCATTCTGATCATCAACGCCCGTAGTGAACCAGAGATCGCCGTCATATCTAGGCCATTTCTCTTTATCCTCTCCATACTTGTTCTTCATAGCTTTCTCATATTTTAGCTGCAAATTTTGTAAAATATAACAATAATGTTACGTATAACATGAACCATGATATTTTATACAACGATTTGAAAGTACTATTACCTGTGCATTTTTAGCCTTAGTACTAACGTATTCCCCCATCGTCTTGTTCGTATGGGTAGGCTGAAACAGCTCATCGCTCCATCTGGGTTCGCGCCCTTGTGTTTGCTCTTGTTAAGTATTTGAAAGACAATTTCATTTAGAAAAAGATTATCAAGGTTAGTTTGATTATATTCAATAAGAATCAAAATATATTAATTTAATGAAAAACAACTTACGAAGCGCTGTTTCTGAACAAGCATGTTCACAGAGCCCGTCGAAGCCCCTGCACCTTCAACATTGGCCCTATTTTCTGCATTTCGCTGGCTCCGACTAGCAAAGGCGTCGCTGCACCAATGATCGACGAGTCCGGGCCAGTACGCTGGCTGGATCCAGGCGTCGTAGGGGCGAGGAGCAGCCCCATGCTCCTTCCACTCGAGCATTGACTCTCCGTATGACTTTTTTGCGGCCGCCTTGCATTTATTCAGCATATCCTGAAGCCGTACATCAGCTATCTTTCTAAATACAGTCCATGCATCTGTCAAAGGTATATCCGGATGAAACTGGTAGTGCTTCTGCAATGTATAGTTAAGAATTAATATCGTTTGTTAGCTTAAAAAAAAAAACAAGTAATTATTAGAGGTTTTGTTTCAGAAAGATTTACTTACTAAAAACTCTTCCTGGATAACATCCTTATTATCCTTGGGGAAATCCGTGTATCTGTAGTATGGGCCAGGATAATTCTGACGTACTGTCTGCGAAATAACTTTTGCGACTTGCTTCGTCTTCTCTGGATGCCCTGCATCAAAAGTCCTGCAAATAGGAATAATTATTACAAGCACTATAATTAATGCATAATTACAAAATACACAAAAAAATGAATATTACTTGTAACCCCCTATTCGAAGCACTGGTCGCAAAGTCGGATCTACCGCCGGTGCAATATAGGCATTTGGACCGCGACCATTTTTCTGACTAGCCTCTCCTTCCTCTTCCGCCGGTGCCTTTCCCTTCCCTTTTCGACTCGGTGCCATATCTAGAGTTGAGATGATAAAAATTAGAACCATTCTTGTATGAAATACATAATTTTTATCTCTCTAATAAAATCAGAACCATTGACCCCATCAATGCCTTCAAAAATACATAAACTACTTTCTGCTGTAGTGTTGGACGTTATTTGAATGATTAAAATGCCTTCAAAAATCGTTCAAATTCACTTTCAAGAAATAGAATTGAATCCTGACAACGTCTAATCAGGATGAAACAAAATTCATCTAAACATAAATCAACTTAAAATGAACCAATCATACCATACCAAACTCATCAAACTTAATCCATAACACACATTCGATATCAATGATAAGGCTTCCCAAAAATTTAGCTATGACCAATAGTACATTACATTACTAATACAAACAATAGAATTTTGACGGAAAGAAGGAAAAAAATATGATTTAGAGATATAACTCCTTTCTATTCATTCTCTGTCAGCTTACCTAACAACATGCAAATAAAAATACACACAAACAATATGATTTATATAACCTCAAAATTTCATTTTGCAATTAAATTCTCTGAGTAACCAAGATTATTCACAATGTTTAAACCAAAGTAAAAATTAACCCATAACAACCAAGACAACTTGTAAAACATAAATACCTCATGAGTCATACACCAGTGAGAACTTTGATCATATACTTGTATCAGTACCTTATGCCAGTGCTTGTTGTTTCATATAAATGCCACATGAGTTGTATACCAGTGAGCTACACCATAAAAATGTCAAACCACACGTGCTACTTAGTACCCATTTTATACCTTGAGAAACTTATAAGCTAAACAACTCTATATTGATCCCAGCTCCAGTACAGAATGTGTTCCCAAATTGGAGAGAAGTATCTCAACCTTTCCAAAATAACACATACCTAACGTCATCGATAAGCCTTCCCAAATTGGAGAGAACCATTGACCCCATCAATTTCATTAAAATCAGAAATTATCCATCCCAAATCAGAACCAACGACTTTCAATCAAATTACGCTCAAAATCAGAGTAAAAGGAGCTACTATACCTTGCTACAGTAGGGGCGGCACAGGTGGAGGCGCAATCCTTCTTCTTCGCGCAGGCAGAGGCGGAGGCGACTGGCACCCTGGTGGTTGCTCCTTTTTCACAGAGAGGAAGAGAAGGGGAATCAATGAAATGGGAGAGATGGGAGAGACGGATTGTGTCAGAGAGGAGGCTAGGGTTTAGGCTGGCAAGGGCGGGAGACAGAAGGCACGGGTTGAGGCTGGCTAGGGTTCTTCGAATGTGTTCTGGCGCGGGGAGAAGAAGGCGCGCCTTCTTCTTTTTTTTTACCAAAAAACTTCAGCGACCGGGGCGGGCGCCGGTCGCTGATCGGTCGCAGAAAGTCGCTGCAGATCTGGTCGCCGTTTTTTGGTTAATTTATTTTTTCTTTTTCGGCAGAAAATTAATTTCTGCGACCGGCGTCATCCCCGGTCTCTGATACCGGTCGCAGAAATTAGTTTCTGCTGTAGTGAGATTAAATTTGCATAATTGCATCAAAATCAGAAGAGAATTTGTAAAAAGTCCCCCATATATTGGACAGGATAAATAATTACAAGAGAACTTGATGTCACGATCAAAACAATTAAAACAAAAAATCTACAAGGTCATAAATGAGAATTAATGTAACGTACCTTGGACATCTCTGAGAACCTACTGATGAATAAAAAGCCTGTGTTTGAATCGATCCTTCAATGCATCTATTGTACGTCAATACTCGTGAGAGAATTGTATTCACAGGTTTAATTAAGTTCTGTGCTCGCATCTACATATATATATACCGCCTTTAAACTGTCCTTTTTTTTTTTGAAAAAAGTGGTCATTGCCACCGATTTTCATTAGAAAATCCCAAGGGTGAAGATGGTACCAAGTTGGTACCAACCCACCTATGTTCTTACAGCAATCCTCATAGCTAGAATTAGAACAAAACACCACATAGAAATATAGCTTTGTAACAACAAAACAACAAAAACTAAAGGCAGTCATAATAAAAAACGCCGGTTCGAAGATCTTCAAATGAAGCCAGGTCCAATAGATCCTCATCATATAGTGTCATCTACTCTAGGTTATGAATACCTAAAGAAATAAGCTCACCATCCCCTAAAAAGCTAACATATCACCAACGAATCAACATATGCATAATAGTCCCTGTAAACAAAGAAATCTCAAAACAGTTCATCAAAGCCTCCATAAACCAGAAACCCGAACAGACAAGTATAGAACATCACAAAAGAGAACTTTAGCATAAAAGACCCTAAAATATTAGGTCACCGCTATTGTTAAGTTGCTTCCACTATATCCTGCACTAGTTGAGGAACCTTCTTCATCACTAGAAATGATCTCTATTCCATGCATAGGGGTTGAAACTTGTGTAGCCTTCATGGAAATGACCATTGTACGCCCTATCAGGTCCTTCAAATCACAAGGTAAAATTAGATTCAAATGACATGTAAGATCTGTTTTTTGGTTTAAAGCCCAAAATCTAGCCATAGTTAATATTTTTGAACCTATTGCATGCACATGCTGTATATTACCTTCTTTAAAAATAATCCTATTTCTATCCAACCATATATTCCATAAAACAGACCCTCGAATTATTTCAATAATATTTGGTTCTTTTAATGGAATACAGTAATCCATTTCCCACAGGGTATCTATAGTCATATAATCGAAAGAAAAGTTATTATACTTAGCTATCCAATTCCAAATCGATCGTGCAAAAGTGCAAGTCACAAACAAGTGGTCAATAGTTTCCTTTTGGGAACAATACACACATGTAGTATCACCTGTCCATCCTTGTTTACTTAATCGATCTTTAGTTAAGACACGCTTTTGTCTTACTAACCATAAGAAAATCTTGATTTTTAAAGGAATTTTAGCCTTCAAAATACTATTGTAAGTATTAACAGGGACTCCACCAAATTCTAAGAACTTATAAAGGGAATTAACAGTAAAGGTACCATGTGGATTCCACCTCCAAGAGATTTGGTCAGCAGTAAGGTTTAAACTAACAGAAGAAATACGGTTGACTAAGGCTATCCATTCAGTAAGGAGAGTTTCTGTTAATTGTCTAGCAAATTGAATATTTAATCTATTGTTTTGAAAAGATGCAGCAACCCTAATATTTTGGTCATAAGCAATTTCAAAGAGACTAGGGAAATCAACACTTAGCAATGTATCTCCACACCATGTATCTAACCAAAATCTTATTGATTCCCCATTACCAACAGACCAACTACTACTTACCTGAATAATATGTCTAAATTTTAAGATATCATTCCATAAAGAAGATTTCACTCTTCTATCAGCTGTATACGAATATTTTTCAATTTTGAGCTCTTTCCATGTACCTGTTACCTTATTATCGTAAAACCTAAACAACCATTTAGCCAACAAGGAGATATTCATACGTTGGAGATCTAAGACCCCAAGACCTCCTTGGTTCTTACTTTTACAGACCTTATCCCAAGCAATTGGAGATGTTTTTTTCCTAATAGTGTTCCCTCCAAACCATAGAAATTTACGTCTTAATCTATCAATTTTATACCTGATCTTACTTGGCATTTTATAAAGAGATAGCCAGTATAACGGAATAGATGAAATAACTGAGTTGACCAAAGTAACTTTTCCCCCCATTGACATCAGCTTGCCTTTCCATGTTTGTAAACGTTTTTCTATTTTTTCAACTAAAGGCAACCATTCATTCTCGCTTAACTTTTTCCAATGCAAAGGTACACCTAGGTACATGATTGGTAGCTGCACTAATTTACATCCTAACAAGCTAGCTAGTTCTTGGCCCTCCACAGTGCTAATGTTGAAAGATACCATCTCACTCTTGTCAAAATTAATTTTCATACCCGAAAGATTTTCAAAGCATAATAATAACCACCTAAGAACAGTGATCATTTTTCTATCAGCTTTCAAGAAAAGTAAAGTGTCATCTGCGAAATGTAAATTCAATATATTTCTACAAGTAGAAAAATTTCCTAAACCTTGGATCAAACCTGATTGTTGAGCTCTCAATAATATTTTATTTAACGCATCAGCTACAAGGTTAAATAATAAAGGGGATAGCGGATCCCCTTGACGTAAACCCCTTTTACAATGAAAGTAAGCCCCTAATTCTCCATTTAAATTTATGCAAGATCTTCCATTCTCTAAGAATAAGGTAATCCAAGAAATAAACCTATCACCAAATCCTCGCAAATGTAAAACCTCCAACAAGAAATCCCAATGGACTCGGTCATATGCCTTTTCAAAATCCAGTTTAAATAACACACCTTGTTCTTTATGCACCCTAACTTTATGTAAAACTTCGTTGGCCACTATAATATTATCCATTATCAATCTACCTTTGATAAATGCAGTTTGGGATGCATCAATTAGATCATCAATGCACAAAGAAAGCCTATCCGTTAAACATTTTGTAATAATTTTCATGCTACAATTTATTAAGCTTATTGGTCTAAAGTTTCTAACTTCATTGGCATTATCTTTCTTTGGGATTAAACAAATAGAAGCCATATTAATCCTTGCTAAATCCAATTGATTATTATAAAAAGCTACTACCAATTGCATAAAATCATGTTTGATATCCTCCCAAAAAGTTTGATAAAACAAGAAAGAGAACCCATCAGGGCCTGGTGCCTTTGATGGGTTACATGAAAAAACTGTTTTAGTAATCTCATCTAATGTAAAAGGTGCTTCTAAAGCCTGCTGTTGTTCATAAGTTAGTTTTTCTGAATCAGCCCACAATGGCTGAATCGACACTTTTCTATTTGTAGTAGTCCCTAACAAGTTCTTATAAAAACCTGTGATGTGATTCCTAATTAAATGAACATCCTGTACTAGAATTCCATCAATCATAAGTGCGAAAATAGAATTTTTCTTTTTTCGAATAGATGCTTGAATATGAAAAAACTTAGTATTAGTGTCCCCTTCTAGAAACCACTTTGTCTTAGCCCTACTTTGCCAATAAATCTCTTCATCCCTAAATATTTGTTTTAAATCTAATTGACAATCCTGCCACTCTTGTTGATCAACCATATCCAAAGAGTCTAATTCAGCTAAACGTTCATATCTATCTAGTTTATGTAATAGTTGAGTTTTAGTTTTCCGTTGAGTAGCCCTAAAATTATTATTCCATCCACGCAATTTCTGGCGCATAAACTGAAGTTTTAACCTCCAACTATTAGCTACATCATGTGTTAATGTATAAGAATTCCACCATTTAATAAGTAAGTTTGTAAAGCCCTCTTGATGTAACCAATCTTTTTCAAATCTAATATTTTTATTCCCAACAAACGAAACAGCCTGAGTGCTAACTATGATGGGATTATGGTCAGACTGAATTCGAGGTAAAGAATAAGCTCCTGAATTATGAAAATGAGAATTCCAACTAATAGAACATAAAAACCTGTCTAATAGCGCTTTAGAATTAGAAAAAATAGACCTTGCCCATGTAAAACTTCTATCATTCAAACCTAATTCCATTAATCCAAGATCAGCAATGCAAGTATTAAACCTATTACTCAACACATAGTTATACGTCTTTCCTACTTTTTCACTCCGTCGCCTAATTAGATTAAAATCCCCACAAATCATAACAGCATCAGGTCCTATAGAACAAATTTCCTTTATTTCCTTTAAAAAATTACCTCGTAGATGAGAAACAGTAGGACCATAAACAACAGAAAAAATCCACTCAAAAGAATCTATTTTATTTTTTAAAAGCACTGATACAGAAAAATCTTTTATCCAAATCGACTTTACTTCATATAAATCAGCATTAATACCTAATAAAATACCCCCGGAGCTACCCATCGACGGTTTATAATGCCAATTAGTAATAGTTGTACTTAAAGTACTGAAAAAACGAGAAGGATAAACTTCTAATTTAGTTTCTTGAATCCCAACAATATCTATTTTATTATGAAGGAGGACATCTTTTAAAATACGTTTAGCTACCGGATTACCTAATCCCCTAATATTCCAACTTAAAATTCTACTCATTAGGCAAACCAGATACACCCTCATAATTCTCTAGCATAACTCTAGAACTAATATTTACCACAGTTTCCCCTGCTGCTTTTTTGGCTGCTAGTAAGTCATCCATCACAAGGTCAAATCGTTCCTTATGAAGCCCTCGCAAATAGTTTATAACAATCAGTTTAGCATCATAACATTCTCCTAATTTAAACCCCGCAATCTCATATAACTGAATCAGCTCATCATCTGTAAAATCCACAAATGGGAAATCATCTAGAAAACTAACATTACCTGGACCAGCTGCTGGTTGTCGTCCACCCCTACCACGGCGACCACCTCGACCTCGCCCCCTGCGGTTGACGACATGCTGTACCTGTCCACCCCTCAGGCGGGTACTATGGCGTGGCTCCTCCAGTATTGCTAGCGGGCCCTCTGTAACATCTGGTTGAGCAGGAACCACTTTCTGAATTTCTGAACCTGCTGGTAACTCATTCGCCACCCCTGGATTTACTAAAGCAAGATCCAATGAAGTTGCACCAAACTCTTTAGCCGACCCTTTCCCATCAGCATTCCCCTTATCCCCTTGTTGCTCAGTCTGACTCAGGTCCTCAAGCTGATCGCCTGAATTAGCAGCAGCACTCATCCCAATCATCTCCTTATCACCAATAGCCTCCTTCTCACAAGTGAGCTTATCTATCAGCTGTGTACTATGCCTTGACTCCGACTGAATTGGTGGTGGCACCACTGTAAATTGCATAGAGACCCCTTTGCTACTAACATCTTTCGATGATTCCCCAATCTGCTCACCTGACTTATCACCATAAAACCCCTCTTCTCTTAAAGATGAGAATGGATTACTATCTAAAAGATCCTCATCTTCATCCTCCTCAACCTCCTTTCCCTCGTCACGCCAAACACCTTTACCTTTCCCCATCACTTCCTCAACCTTCCGTCGCTGACCTTCCTCAACCTGCTGCTCACCAATTACTAGCCCACGACCTGAACCCTGCCTCTCCTTAATCCCTTTAGAACTCTTAGCCTTGTTCTGAACCAAAGGTTCCTCCCAAAAAGGAGTCTCCCAAGTACGTCTTTCCTGCCAATAAGAAACTGATCTACCTAGATTCATAGCACCTCCCTTCTGTAATCTATCAATCTCAATAGTCAGAAAATAAAACCGATGTAGCTGATCATTGCCAACAAAGTGTAAAACCCGGGCCTTAGGAATGCTTGCTACATCCGGCACTCCTACTTTCAATCGAAGAACAGAAAAATCATAGTGCCCGCTAGAACGGGGATCGACATCAATCAAGAAACCCCCTAAATTATCAACTAACCTTCGAAACTCCATTCGAGACCATAGCTGTGGTGGAAAACCTCGGATATTGAGCCAGACTTGCACTGGTTCATATCCTCCATCATGTGAAAGAAAGTCGAACGGAGCCACCTCAAAAGCTACATCTCCCAACCAAAGCTGCCCTTTCGCCAGTACCTCAGATCTCCACTCGTCATTTGGTGGATCCAGCAGGTATAGGTTATCCCCTAAAAGGCGAGGTACCCACGCAAAGCCATTTGTCGGATGCTCCTTCACTAAATGTGATTGAATGAAATCCTTACCAAATGCCAAATCATCCTTGACCACAATCCCCCTCTTAATCACCTCATCAAAATCCCTAATCGCATTGTTAGGAAAGAATTTCATATTCGGAAATTTCATTGCTTCTCCAAGCACTTCCTGAGAAACAGATCGAGTCGCCGACTGTAGCATGGTTGCTTTGCAGTGATAAGAACGATGACCCAATCGATGACAGCGGAAACACACTACTGCGTTCCGACAGGAAATCGCCTGGTGGCCTTTATCGCCGCACTTGAAACAGTAAGGTTTAGAAGAAAAGGAAGAACGCCGGATCTGATCGATCTTGGTAGTCACTGCCTGGTTAATAAATTGTCGCCGATCTGTTTGTGTAGAGGTTGTTGTGTGCCTATCTATAGCGGAGTAAGGAGCTGACTCTGGAATGACCCGCTTAGGACCAGCAAGAACTGTAGTCGCATAGGATCGACTGGAGATGAGAGAATCTTGATTCGGCGGTGCACTCCCCAAATCGTGAGACACTCCTCCTGATCGAGCGGCTAACAAAGAATCCCCAATTTCTACTGTCGGTGATAGATGAATTGGCAGAGCTTGGCGAACTGGATCAGTTGTGGCCCCAGTGTGTCGTTCTTTGAGTATCCCTTCTGCCTCGCGTAACGTCTGTGTAAAATGTAATAGACGCTGCAGAGACGACTCGAAATCTGAAATCATAGACGAGATATCCATCTCCATTGTGGTCCGAATAAACAAATCAATGTATAGCAAAACCGTACAAAAAACAGCTGCAACTGCACTTAATTATGATTGATCATCGCAACAAAGAATATATACAAGATTCATTGCATTTTTAAGCAAAATAATACATACTACTACTACTAGTATTTCTTTTCAAGCAAGGACGAAACTAGAAAATTTGATTAGGGATGAAATTTAAAATGTACAAGTATTAATTTGTAATTAGTGCAATTTGAACCCATTACCTTCCAAGTACAAAATACAGCTGCAACTGCACTTAATTATGATTGATCATCACAACAAGAATACAAGATTCATTGCATTTTTAAGCAAAATACTACTACTAGTATTTCTTTTCAAGCAGGGACGAAACTAGAAAATTTGATTAGAGATGAAATTTAAAATGCATAAGTATTAATTTGTAATTAGTGTAATTTTAACCCAATGCCTTCCAAGTACAAAATAGAGCCTTAACTACTAGACTACAATCAGACAAATATAGTATTTTATGAGGGGGTGGAACTATATAAAAATTTCAAGGAAATAAAAATTCAATTAAATTTCAACATATGTGATTAAAAATTTCAAAATTATGGAGGTGGCTTGGCTTCTCCTGGGTTAAGTGTAGATCTGCCCCTGTTATCAATGACAATATTTTAGAAGTCAAGTGAAGGACGGTTTGATTTCAAATTAAAGTAGACCGTAAAGTAAATCAATATAATTGTTATCGGCATTTGTCTTCAACCATAAAAAATAGAAAATGTACAACTTATAGAAACGAAATTAATTAAAAGAAATATTTTTGTACACAATAACCTTCTTATTAGTTTTCGCAATTTTTCGAATTAGAACAGAAAACAAATATAGTATATGAACAAGAAATACTGAAAAATGAAAATTGTAGGGTCTTTGCATGACGGCAGCATGTAAGGTTAGATGACGCAACGGGGATGACCACAGCACTACTAAAATTTTCTCGTGCCAAATGAAATACGAATTTCATATTTTGGAAATATATTAAATATTTTGTAACAACTAGAAAGATGAAAAGAAATTTCATTCTATAGAAAGATAATGCGGTTCTTTAAAGTTTGTACATATATATACAAATCATATAATTTGTGTGATTAAGAACACAAATCTGCATATATACAATCTGATTCGGTTTTTTAAAGTTCCTAAACAGAGACGGATTTACATTGAAGATATGGAATCTAATTGATCTTTTTTAAAAAAAAAATTTGTATTTGTATATGATTTCTATATAATTTAGAGTAAAATGATATAATACTTTAAAATTGACCTCTATTTTTTTAAAAGACAAATTATATAATTAATCATCATAGTTTGAAAGTCTGGTTCTGCTCCTGTTTTCATAAAAATCAAATGGTTGATACAATTTTTTGTGGGATTAATTTTTTTCTCATCTTTCTAGTATTTATAAAAAAATTAATATATATAGAAGAGGAATCCACTTACAACATTTGAAAGTTACAACATCTTACAACAATTCAATTTTGCGATTTCAAAGTCTAAAAAGTCGACCCAAATCATTCAACATGATATATATATTAAAATGTGCTTGGAGATCAAATTTTACATTGTTTTAATTTTTTTACTATTTATTAAGTACTTTACAAAACTGCTATTTTTCAGTGGTCCAGAATTGTTTAAAAACAATAGCTTTGTAAAATACTTAATAAATTATAAAAAAATTTAATAAAATGTAAATTTTGATCTCCAAACACATTTTAATATAGATTAAACATTTAACGGATTGGATCAACTGTTTGGACTATTTTTTGAAAGTCTGGTTTTTTTTAAAGTTCCTAAATAGAGACGGATTTACATTGAAGATATGGAATCTAATTGATCTTTTTTTTTTTTAAATAATTGCATTTGTATATGATTTCTATATAATTTAGAGTAAAATGATATAATACTTTAAAATTGACCTCTATTTTTTTAAAAGAAAAATTATATAATTAATTCTCATAGTTTGAAAGTCTGGTTCCGCTCCTGTTTTCATAAAAATCGAATGGTTGATACAATTTTTTGTGGGATTAATTTTTTTTCTCATCTTTCTAGTATTTCTAAAAAAAATTAATATATATAGAAGAGGAATCCACTTACAACATTAGAAAGTTACAACATCTTACAACAATTCAAGTTTGCGATTTCAAAGTCTAAAAAGTCGACCCAAATCATTCAACATGATAACTATATTAAAATGTTCTTGGAGATCAAATTTTATATTGTTTTAATTTTTTTACTATTTATTAAGTATTTTACAAAACTGTTATTTTTCAGTGGTCTAGAATTGTTTAAAAACAATAGCTTTGTAAAATACTTAATAAATTGTAAAAAAAAAAAAAATGTAAAATTTGATCTCCAAACACATTTTAATATAGATTAAACATTTAACGGATTGGATCAACTGTTTGGACTTTGAAAATAAAAAAACCGAGTCGATTGTTCCAGAGGCTAAAAACAAACGTTTTGAGCTTAGCCACCCCCTCTCTCTGTATATAAATGAAATACCCTGGCCCATACATCAATGCATGGCATGCAGTTGTGAGCTGTTTCTTGGCGTGCATATAATTAAAAATGAGAAGACTCAATCATGTGCGTTCTGGATAAGTATATAAAACATGCATGATTGATTGATGCCCTTTAACAGTTTTTAACTCATAAAAAAAAAAATTAACTCAAACACAGCAAGTAGCAGGCATTTATAAACAAAAAATATAACAAAAAAATTCAAGAACTGAAAGTAGAGGGGAGAGCTCAAATGCTTTCACATACTTATGATCTTTTTTTTATTATTATTTTATTTTTAAAATTTTAATATTAAAATATAAAATTTAAATGTTTAAATAAAATTGTTTAGATATAATCTCTATATATAGAGGTGCAAACGGATCAGATAGCAATTTTTCGAATTAGAACAGAAAACAAATATAGTATATGAACAAGAAATACTGAAAAATGAAAATAGTAGCTAGGGTCTTTGCATGACGGCAGCATGTAAGGTTAGATGACGCAACGGAGATGACCACAGCACTACTAAAATTTTCTCGTGCCAAATGAAATACGAATTTCATATTTTGGAAATATATTAAATGTTTTGTAACAACTAGAAAGATGAAAAGAAATTTCATTTTATAGAAAGATAATGCGGTTCTTTAAAGTTTGTACATATATATACAAATCATATAATTTGTGTGATTAAGAACACAAATCTGCATATATACAATCTGATTCGGTTTTTTAAAGTTCCTAAACAGAGACGGATTTACATTGAAGATATGGAATCTAATTGATCTTTTTAAAAAAAAAAAATTGTATTTGTATATGATTTCTATATAATTTAGAGTAAAATGATATAATACTTTAAAATTGACCTCTATTTTTTTAAAAGACAAATTATATAATTAATCCTCATAGTTTGAAAGTCTGGTTCCGCTCCTGTTTTCATAAAAATAGAGAATGGTTGATACAATTTTTTGTGGGATTAATTTTTTGCTCATCTTTCTAGTATTTATAAAAAAAAAATTAATATATATAGCAGAGGAATCCACTTACAACATTTGAAAGTTACATCTCACAACAATTCAATTTTGCGATTTCAAAGTCTAAAGAGTCGACTCAAATCATTCAACATGATATCTATATTAAAATGTGCTTGGAGATCAAATTTTACATTGTTTTAATTTTTTTTACTATTTATTAAGTATTTTACAAAACTGATATTTTTCAGTGGTCCAGAATTGTTTAAAAACAATAGCTTTGTAAAATACTTAATAAATTATAAAAAAATAAAAATTAAAAAAAATGTAAAATTTGATCTCCAAACACATTTTAATATAGATTAAACATTTAACGAATTGGATCAACTGTTTGGACTTTGAAAATAAAAAAACCGAGTCGTTTGTCCCGGAGGCTAGAAACAAATGTTTTGAGCTTAGCCACCCCCCTCTCTCTATATATAATAATAATAATAAAAAAAAAATATTCTGAAATGAAATACCCTGGCCCATACATCAATGCATGGCATGCAGCTGTGAGCTGTTTCTTGGCGACAACAAATTATTAATTTATGACTACCACCTGTCACATGCATATCCGTACTACTAATATCAATTGAATTTTTTGGTATCCAAACCTCTATCTGTCCAGAGAGGATCTGGGGCATCCATTCAAAAGATCTCAGCCACTCATCAAAACAAATCTTAATCTCAGCCTTTAATTACTATATCGATTTTATGCATCTATTTAATAGTAACAAACGTGTAAAAGTCTAAATTTAGTTCGAAATTTACCCGCTACATAAATAGTCACATTAAAATTCTTTCATTTAAGATAAACAGAAGACGCGTTTTTTCTGACGCGCCTCTCTCGAGATGTTTCTCCTTCCCGATGCAAACGACGCATTTTTGAAATCGATCTTCTCCTTCCTCTGTCGCTCACTCAAAGAAGGAAAGGCAAGTAATACAGTCTACTTACGCATTTTTTAGTCTCTCTCTTTCTCTACGATCGCTCAAGGAAGAAAACCCTAAACCTCGCCTACCACAGAAGAGACTTGCGAAAACCCTAAACCTTGCCTACCACGCGTTATCTATCGATCTTGATTTTCATTCATAATTTTGTCTATACTGTTTCCTTAGTTCATTGCAAATCTGATTCAAATACCTTTTTTTTTTTTCTCTCTGTACAATGTAATTATTCTAAAGCCTAATTGTGTGGTTAAATCCCCTTTTTTTTACTTCATTGCAAAATAGCAATTAATGTTGACTACATTTATATTAGTGAAGGAATGTAATTGTGAAATGTGTACAATTTTACTAGCAAGGAAAAGTCAATGTGATTCACATTTAATTACTGTAAAGAAATACTATATTAACAATCCAAATATTCAATTACATCAACCATATTGAAAAGAACAATAAAATCCTAATTTTAATGTTCGTTCAAGTGATATCGATTTGTTGTCAAACATAAAAGAACAATAAAATCCTAATAGACATTTCATCAGGTGATATCAATTTGTTGTCAATTCCCGTTGCAACGCACGGGCACTTGACTAGTAATTAAAAATGAGAAGACTCAATCATGTGCGTTCTGGATAAGTATATAAAACATGCATGATTGATGCCCTTTAACAGTTTTTAACTCGTAAAAAAAAAGTTAACTCAAACACAGCAAGTAGCAGGCATTTATAAACAAAAAATATAACAAAAAAAATTCAAGAACTGAAAGTAGAGGGAAGAGCTCAAATGCTTTCACATACTTATGATATTTTTATTATTATTATTTTATTTTTAAAATTTTAATATTAAAATATAAAATTTAAATGTTAAAATAAAATTGTTTAGATATAATCTCTATATATAGAGGTGCAAACGGATCTGATAGTGATAAAACCATATTAGTATCCGCTTTTTATTTTTCGGATACATATATGGATTGGATATTAGATGAATACGGATCGGATATCAAATATTTGTGTGTATATATATAAATATTCTCATAATATATATTAAATTATATATGATATGGAGGTAGTCTACGGTGAGTTGCGAAGTAAAACGCATTTCTACTTCACGCTGTATTTTTATTTTGAAAGTCCAAATTACCGATCTGAACCGTTAGATATTTAATCCATATTGAAATGTGCTTGGAGACCAAATTTTACATTTTTTTTGAATTTTTTTACTATTTATTAAGCATTTTTTTAAATTACTGTTTTGTTGTAAACAGTAAAAAACAGTAAAATTTTCTGGACCATCAGATCAGCGACTTTCAAAATTGCTTAATAAATAGTAAAAAAATTTCAAAAAATGTAAAATTTGGTCTCCAAGTACATTTCAATATGAAGAACAAGATGAACGGTTCGGATCGACGTTTTGAACTTTAAAATCGCAAAATATGAGCGTGAAGTAAAATAGTCGCTTTACTTCGCAACTCACCGTAGCCTAGCTCATATGATATATATCTACAATTTTGATATGAATAATTAGAATTCAAAGCCATATATGTATCTGCACGGATATAGATATTGGATATCCGTATCTAATATTCAAATACAAATCTGAATACGGACAGATATTATCCGATCCGTTTGCACCCCTATTAATATATATCATTTTTATACACATGTAAAACATGTCTCTCCGAATTTGGAGGAAAATTGTAGAAGAGACAAAAAAAATGTTATTTTCCAAACTCAAGGAGTCAAGAACAAAGAAGCAACATATATATTCATAGAACATCAGGACCAAAGGTAACCGAATATTTTTGTTTAGATGTTACCTTAGACAGAGGCGAGGCGAATATAAGTGCATCAATGGCGTCAATTGACTTCCATTCATTTTCAAAAACTAATTATTATATATGGTACTTTTGTATATTTTATAGTAAAATGTTAAAGATACCTATAAAATAACTTCCATAGAATTTCTGAAAATTTTGTTTAACTGATCCCCATTTATTTTTCAAGAAAAAAAATAGATAATTAAATGTGTACAAATTGGGGACTTGTAACAATTTATATTAAAAAAATTTCAAAAGATGAGAAGCTTCACATTATTGACCCCTATTTAGGGGTGTTCATCGGTTCGGTTCGGTTGAAACCGAACCGAACTATGCAAACCAAAGTTTTATTCCGGTTTTAAAAATAGAACCGAACCGAACCGTTTTTGTCTATCAACCGAACCGAACCGAAGTTTTACTTCGGTTTATTCTGTTTGTTCGGTTCAAACCGAAATATATTAATTCATTATTTTTTGAAGAACATGCTATGTGTTATCAGCAAAATAAAAACAGAAACCAAGCAAATAGAGATTCAAACAATAAATTCAAACTAATAGCGTTACAATTGCAATAAAGAAAATTACAGTACTTGCAACTAACCTGAAAATAAAATTCCTAGAAAAACTAACTTGGAAACATAAATACATAAACAAAGGATTAAAAAAAAAAACAATTAGAAGTCCTATAACTTCCCACCCTTTTTGTTTGTAAATAATGCAGAGGTGGGGGGCTTAGTTGCAACTTTCCTTCGATTATCAGACCACCCATCTTCCTTTACCAGCAAGTTGAGGAGAACTGTTTCGCTGCCGTTTATTTTTACCAGCAACACCAATAAGCGTGTCATTCCTCCTCTAAGAGATTAAGTAAAAGAAGAAAACTCAAAAAAATTAAGCGAAGGAGAAGAAAAATCAGAAATTGTTGGTTTCATGTTTTTCAAGAAAACTCACGAAGTTGAAAGAGAGTAAAGAGATATTGAGAGAAATTAAAACTTATCTAATAAGAAACTTTGAACAGTTGAAAAAGCAATCAGGCGTGACACCACATCGTGTGAGCGAGGACATTGCAGTCGCAGCGATTTGATAGGGGTGGGTGAAACCGTGAGAGAGAGGGGTTCGGCGATTTGACAGTGGAGAGAGGGATTCGGTGCCGCTGCCGCGTGTGCGACTACGCGAGGACGGGATCAGGTTTCGTGTGGTGTACTGTACAGGCGTGGGAGAGGAATAGGTTATCGAGGAATTTTTTTCATAAACCATAATTAATAAATCGATTTTTAGGGAACCAATATGATTGATTTTATTTTTTCAAAAACCATAAGGACCGTGGGATTTCCACGGTCTCAAATTGTTTTTTTTTTTTTTTTTTTTTCAGACCGTGGGGTTCCCACGGTCTAAATTTTTTTTTTTTTTATAAAACAATTTTTTTAAAATTTTTGTACTAAAATATTAGAAATGTTGAATATATTTCTTTGAAAATAGATGAAATACAATATAATTTGATTTATTAGAAATACTGCAATAAATAACCCGGATCAATATTTTTCAGGTCGGGTTTTTCGCGGCTGTAAGAAAAATTAATATATTTTTTTATGTGTTATTAGAAAAAAATAAAAATGCTTAGATTCTGAGTTATTGATCCCGGTTCAAAAGTCACTTCTAGGTAATCCAGAAAATATTGTGATCCTTCTAGGACATTTAATTTATAAAAAGTTATATCTATTTTGAGAATTCTTTTTGAATAACAATTATTAAATAACTTAAAAGTTATTGTTTTTTTTTCAAAAATAGATACAACTTCTCATAAATTAAATTTACTAGAAAGATCACAATATTTTTTGGATTACCTAGAAGTGACTTTTGAACCGGGATCAATAACTCAGAATCTAAGCATTTTTATTTTTTTCTAATAACACATAAAGAAATATATTAATTTTTCTTACAGCCGCGATAAACCCGACCTGAAAAATATTGATCCGAGTTATTTATTGTAGTATTTCTAATAAATCAAATTATATTGTATTTCATCTATTTTCAAAGAAATATATTCAACATTTCTAATATTTTAATACAAAAATTAAAATTTTTAAAAAATTCTGTTTTATAAAAAAAAAAAAAAAAATTAGATCGTGGGAACCCCACGGTCTGAAAAAAAATCTGTTTTTAAAAAAAAAAAAAAACAATTTGAGACCGTGGGAACCCCACGGTCCTTATGGTTTTTGAAAAAAAAAAATCAATCATATTGGTTTCCTAAAAATTGATTTATGAATTATGATTTATGAGAAAAGTCCGTTATCGAGTGCTGTGCAGCTAGGGTGTGGTCTACTAGCGTGTAGGGTTATGACTTATGCAAGGGGATTGGACATGGGGAGACAATAGATCGTAGGTATTAAGAGAAACATCGCAGCCGCAGGGGATTGGATTGGGGTAGGGTTATCACTTGTAGCAGGTTTTAAAACTTCGGTCGGTTCAGTATATTCGGTTTTGAAATTTTTAAAACTGAATCGAATCGAACTTATTATTCGGTTTTGAAAAATCAACCGAACCGATCCAATAAACCGAAATAACCGAACCGTTTAAACCGAACTAATTCGGTTTGTCCAAAACCGATTAAACCGAACCGTTTGAACACCCCTACCCCTATTATTCAATATTCTGCCTCCGCCCCTGACTAAATGGACTCAGTCAGGTCTTTTCACTTCTGGTATCATATTGCTGTAGCTGTACCAAGTACCAACCCCATTTTACCACATAACATGGCAAAAATAAAATTCATTCATACCCTATAGCAGGGCGGCCAGAAAGGAATTAACACATCCACTAAAATATCTCAACTTTTGCGTGTTTTTTTTTTTTGGGAAAATCTCAACCGTTCAAATACGTTTTGCCCGAATCTCAAAGCACAAATAATACTGCCCCGTTCTTTATCCCCGAAAAATGTATAGTAACATAAGTATTTTTCTGCATTTTTTTTTTCTTTGGTAAAATGTATAGTAACATAAGCTTAATATTTTAAGAAAAAAATTAGGACAAAAGCTGTCAAGTGTAATCCTCTGAGTTCATGTGGCAACCACCCAAGCTCCTGCGCCCCTTCCTCAAGATTGCAAAAATTTTATATGGCATACTTAATTAAAACACAGATCATGGATTTCTTCATTTAAGAAATGTGAAGCTACCAGACAATCAATGCAATTTCTGATATTGGCGTGATACCTCATTACAAAAAATAATAATAATAATTGAGTTTGTTTTGTCAAATGTGAGTAAACCAAAAATTAGTAACTGTGACATCCCTAAACAGCACCCTTAACATCACATCATGGTAGAAAAATCACAGTCAACATCATACAGCTGCAGCATCATATCAAGTAGTCTTGAGTTTACCAAGGAACTTGGTTCAAGTCTAAAACTCATCGAATTGGTTTTAAATGATACATCTAGACTGTTGAAATCTGCCTATTTATGAGTGATGTGTCTACATGTAAAAAAAAAAAATTTTGCATAGAGTAAAATGGTCAAAAAACGTTCAAAAAATGAATGCATTAAAATTAATTTATCCGTTGATATCTGCCTATTTATGAGTGATGTGTCTACATGTAAAAAAAAAAAAAATTTGCATAGAGTAAAATAGTCAAAAAGCGTTCAAAAAATGAATGCATTAAAATTAATTTATTAACCTTCTAATTTTGACCGCTTGACTTTATACTAAATTAATTCGAATGTTTAAAATTTTCACATGACGCATCACTCGTAAAGTAGGTGGATTTCAACGGTTTGAATTCGTCATTTGAAACCGATTCGATGAGTTTTAAACTTGAGTTCACCAAGAAGCTTGGTAAACTTAAGAACACCCTAGTTCTACTCGAATCATATCAGCTTTGATAAATTAGAAACCAGCAGCCTTCTGTACCATATTAAAAACTGTACCAGTAGCCCTTATACTACACCTCAGCAGCTTAACTTTACCAGAATAACTGTACCACTCATAGTGAAAAAACTGTACCAGCAACCCATATAGCATGTAGGCATATACTACACTTCAAGATACCAACAAAATATACTCAAAAGAAAAAACCAGAAAATGAACAAACTGTACTAGTAATTTTGTTTACAATATTATGTATCATAGTAATTTTATTTATTAAGTAATATATTTATTTATTTATTTATAATATTTTCGAATTATATTATGTATAATAGTAATTTAATTCTACAAGAATTAATCAAAATAAATTCAAATCATTATGATTCTTATTTAATATAGAACAACGAGATTGACCTATATAAGTTAGGACCAGAACCCATGTGCATCTGCCCCTGGCCCCAGTTGCTCTTTATTTATTTATTTGATGAATTTTAATTTTGAATTGGTCATGTGCGTTATACTGTGCTTTTCAAATGGCGCCTGATTTTCTGTGTAAAAACTACATTGTATACGTATGAGGTGGATCACTACTAATGGGACCATCTAAATATCTAATGAAGAAAAACTATGTAAAACTATGTAACTTCAGCAAAGAAATTAATTACAATACCGCAGATACAGCACATAGAATATATAGAAATTCAACTTTCCCTTCTCTAAGCTTTCGTCACTTCACACAAATCCAATTACCAAATTACAATTAATTAAGCAATTAGTTATTAATCAAGTAACCACAGAAACAATTATCCGCTTATAAAGTAACGCCAATTTGCTAAAAGGCCCCTTTAACCTGTCAAATTCACAGATAAATATCCTCTGTGGCCGTCTGATCAGAATCCGAGCGAGGTGAAATGCACGGCTCCTTGTGCTAAAGCAGATCGGACAGTCCTGATCTAATCTCAAAATTTTGCTTTTCATTAAACTCACATATTTTCCAATTACCATGTCAATTTCATGGCATCTCGAACCTTTTCTCGCTTCCTCTTCTATCTCTTCTTTCTCGCAATTCCCACACCTGCTCCCTCCGTACCTACGTCAAATTCCTTGCTAGACTTGGCGCACAGCGCCGAGTTCAAGGATTGGCTGGTATCTACCCGGAGAAAACTGCATCAATGGCCAGAATTGGCTTTTCAGGAGGTCAAGACCAGCGAGTTGATCCGGTTCGAACTGGACCGGTTTGGGATCGAGTACACATGGCCGATTGCCAAGACCGGTCTGGTGGCGACGATCGGGTCCGGTTCAGGCCCAGTTTTTGGACTCCGAGCTGACATGGATGCCCTTCCTTTACAGGTGTATTTTGGATTCTGTGCGCTTATGGATACTTTGCAATTATAAGATATACAAGTGATTCCCCCTAAACGGGAGTAATGGAAAACCGAATCTCTCTGATTTTTTTTTCAGAAGATTCCGTAAAAGGCCACATGCTGGAGCCAAATTTTGCGGTATTGCATGTTTAACCCTTGTAAAACCCTCAAATTACAATACAATATCTGAGTATTCAAAGGTTGGATTATTATAAATACCCCTAAAATACCATCAAAGTATCAAATTGATATTTGGGCTATGTAAATCACAAATTAAGTCAAATTACAACATTTTGACCCTTTCAAATGCTCAACAGCCTAGTCACAAATTGTGGCCATTTGCATCGTTATCCATTAATGTTTTCGAGTTTTGCATAGCTATCCATGATAACAGCAGGGTACACATCAAATATATATTGTTTGAAAATGACCATGTCATAAAAGACAGATGTCAATGGAAATTTTTGAATTTTGCCCTTAGTTTATATCTAATCAGAACTAGAATTGAATTGATATATAGATGGGATCTGAAATTTCCAGTATGATTTTTGCTTCTGAATGAAGGAAAAGGTAGAATGGGAGTATAAGAGCAGGGTGGATGGGAAGATGCATGCATGTGGCCATGATTTACATGTTACCATGCTTCTAGGTGCCGCTCGACTTCTCCAACAACACAAGGATCAACTCAAGGTACTTCCTTATTATTATTACTAATAATTTCTATGTCAGATTCATTTTAATATTTTTATCTTAGTAGAATGATGTAACTATGTTGAATACCATTTTTTTTTATTAAATTTGCTCAAATGATTTTCAATACCATCTTTAAATACCCTTGGTCAAATTCAATTTTCAATATTAATTTAAAATTTTAAGTTTTTTCCTATAAATTTTTTATTTTTACAAAAATGAAAAAACAGAACACTTGTTTATCCAGACCCCTTATCTCAATTTTCTGGTTCCCCCCTGAATGTAGGGCCAACTTGTCAGTGACACTCTGTAAGTAGACGATGTTGTGCGTTACTAACCTTAGAAGCTGGAAGCAATTTGCTCAGATAATCAGTCTTTGACAATCCTATGATTTTGTTATTAATGGGAGACAAGTCAGAAACAACAATTTTGGTTTCTGAAGTCTTTTCTTAAAGCATGAAAGTACTTTTTTTAAGTTATTATTAGTTTAACCTTGATTTATTTTTTGAATCATGAAGGGAACAGTGAAGCTCTTTTTTCAACCAGGAGAGGAAGGCCATGCCGGCGCATATTACATGATAAAAGAAGGCGCTTTGCAAGACGTGCAAGCTATGTTCGCATTGCATGTGGACCCTCATACCGCTGTGGGCACCATCACATCAAAGCCGGGCCCATTTCTAGCGGCTGCCGGGAGGTTTCATGTTACAATTAAGGGAAAGGGTGGCCACGGGGCTATACCACAGCAAACCATTGACCCGATAATAGCGGCCTCTTTTGTAATCCTTGGTTTGCAGCAACTTGTTTCGAGAGAATCTGACCCACTTGAAAGTAGAGTAAGTTTGTTATACTGGCTTGGCTATATTTAAGATATATGGATAAGCATATTAAACTTTACCTGTGATTCATGCTCAGGTAGT
The DNA here is from genome assembly GCF_964058835.1 of Carex rostrata. Classification (NCBI taxonomy): domain Eukaryota; kingdom Viridiplantae; phylum Streptophyta; class Magnoliopsida; order Poales; family Cyperaceae; genus Carex; species Carex rostrata. The sequence goes on from NC_135930.1 coordinate 2,573,987, forward strand.
GTCGATCGGGTTTGTGAAAGCAGGAGAAGGAGCATACAATGTAATTCCTGAGACTGCTACTTTTGGGGGCACATTTAGGAGCCTCACAACTGAAGGTTTCTCTTACCTTAAACAGAGGATTAAAGAGGTATTGTTCCATAATTTATCTTTATTTCCTTTATTTGATCAAGCAATAAAGAAAATAACAAATTTCATTTTCCAGGCCCAACTAAGATAACACCAACAATGATAATTAAAAAATAGGCTAAAAATGAATGAGGCTTTGGTACTTTGCAAAGCGTGGAATGATCTGTGCTATGAATCAATATCTCCATTCACAAAGTTCAAACAATCGATCTGAACCATTCAACATGATCACCGTATAAAAATTTTCTTGGTGACCAAATTTTACTTTTTTTAGAATTGTTTTACTATTTTTTAGATAGGTAGAAAATCATCTGATCTACCAATTTTTAACCATCCAAAATAGTGATTTTCTACAGATTTTTAACCATCCAAGATAGTGATTTTCTACTGATTTAAAATATAGTAAATAAATTCTAAAAATTGTAAAATTTGGTCTCCAAGTACATTTTCGTATGAAGATCATGTTGGGCGTCTCGGATGACCATTTAGACTTGAAAATGGAAATATAGATCCATAGCACGGATCGATCTGCACTTACAAATTATCATAGCCTCGTCGCTTCGCAATTATATACCAGTCTGGCAATAATCTGAAACAAAATTGTTTTTAAATTGTTTTACTACAAATTTTTGAAGTTTGAATGTTTCTTTTGTAGATTATAGAGACACAAGCATCTGTACATCGCTGCACTGCAAGTGTAGACTTCATGGAGAATACACTCATACCATACCCTCCATTGATAAACCATATATCAATGTATGACCATGCAAAGGCAGTAGGAGAGAGACTGCTTGGTGGGGCCAAGGTTCAGCTGATGGGCCCGATAATGGGTGCAGAGGACTTCAGCTTCTTTTCACAGAAGATCCCAGCTGCCATGTTCTTTATTGGTGTAGGAAGTGAGACTGTGGACCAAGTCCATTCACTTCATTCTCCATACTTCTTTGCTGATGAGAAAAGCTTAGCTATAGGTGCCGCCTTGCATGCTGCTGTTGCAATTGAGTATTTGGATAAAAATCTAAATAATGCCCCTTCAAATGAGGAAAAGGTTAAGGTGATCTAAAGTGCGTTTGAGAATGGTTACATGAGAAGTTTTTAAGGGGCTAAATGAGTTTCATCAAGGGCTTTGCATTACAAGTTCACATAAAAGGATTCTCAAGTTGGTGTAATATATAAGAACAATATTCAATAAGTCTAATTAATAGAAAATAAATCAGTATCAGAAGATATTATGTGCTCCAATATTTGACCAAAAATATGAATGGACCAACACAAGGTGTTGCAGTTGCATTTCAATAAATTTGTTGGCATAATATTTTTACTTATAAATATATATATTTTAAGTACATAATATGACTTTAAATTCGACTCGAATTGATTAACAATATGATGGTTTAGCATCAGTAAATTCGGAAGTACAAGTTCATAATAATGTTTAGTTAAATTTTTTTTATCTTTAAGAGTGATTATATGACTCAAATCATAGTCGCAATTAATTAAAAATATCAAGTACGCACGCAACATGCAATAAATGCATTTCAATGAATATGTTTGACTAAATTATTATCGGTACCCCTCTCTTCTTATTATCGCATTTCATCTTACACAATATAAATGATTTATTAATTATTTTCTTTTATTATAACAATACATATAAATTAACAAATGTTTTAACTCTTTATTTGTTCTGAGGCATCATATTCAGAACAATCCATATATTAATTAAATCAATCGATCCTACTAGCTAAAAAACAAGTTTCGAGAAATATGCTACAAAATAAAAAAACATATATTATCTCAAATGTTTAGATAATTATTAATATGTTAATCTGAAAGCTGTTATAATGTCTCCAAGTTTCACAACTTAATTTTCCAATATATCTTGTATAAATCGGAGCACTATATACCCCACTATCTTTACTGCAAAAGACGACTTAAAAAAATTTAATAATAATTTTTCCAAGTTGTACTATCTCAATCTAAACAAACTGGTATAAAGGAGAGAACAAAAATTAAAATAAAAAAAAACATTAATAAAATAAAAAAATAAAAAACATTTATAGTTCACTCCTATATTTTATCTAATGAGAACTAAAACTAGAATTATAAGAAAATAAATCTTCTTCTTTTATCAAATTTAGATATTATACGATTGGAAATATTGTCAAGTATATGAAAAATAAGCATTTAAAATTTATAAATGTTATGAGACCTTAATCACAACAAAAATATGTTCATTCATTCGAAAAATGTGAATGTTATTATATCATCTTTATTGTATTTAAACATGTCAAGTGTTGTATTTTGACACAAAACGTGTTGTGTGTTACACATTCTGCAAGCAATAAAACTTTTATCTAGCATGTATCAAGAATTAATGCATGGGTCAACATTTATTACTATAAAAATATGTGAGTATCTACGAAGATAGTAAATTAATATTGCTGAGAGTAAGACAACATAAATTGCTATGTTCAATAATAGCGTAATTATCAACAATTATCGTGCGTGCGGTATTAATTGACATGCAAATTATCTATTTATTTTTTTCATTTCCTACTATAGGGTGCTTCGAGATTTTTTTTTTATTATTATTTTTTTGTGTGTGAAGAGATGGAGTACCTGCTTAGCAAGACTAATAATTTGAGGGTTTACATAGATGCAACATAATCTATTTTTGCAGAACTATTTTGCATAAATGCTTTGACAAGCATGCTAAATTAATTGGTCCATTTCCAATTGGCAAATTTCATTCTTTTATGTTTTTCAGTAGAAGTATATATATATATATATATATATATATATATATATATGAGATAGGCTACGGTGAGTTGCGAAGTAAAACGCGTTTTTACTTCACGCCGTATTTTTATTTTGAAAGTCCAAACGACCTATCCGAACCGTTAGATGTTTAATCCATATTGAAATGTGCTTGGAGACCAAATTTTATATTTTTTGGAATTTTTTTACTATTTATTAAGCATTTTTGAAAATTGCTGTTTTGCTGTGAACAGTGAAAAACAGTAAAATTTTCTGAACCATCAGATCAGCGACTTTCAAAATTGCTTAATAAATAGTAAAAAAATTCTAAAAAATGTAAAATTTAGTCTCCAAGCACATTTCAATATGGAGAACAAGATGAACGGTTCGGATCGACGTTTTGAACTTTAAAATCGTAAAATATGAGCGTGAAGTAAAATAGTCGCTTTACTTCGCAACTCACCGTAGCCCAGCTCTATATATATATATATATATATATATATATGTAATATTCTTGAGAAGAAGGAACTCGGGTAACAGATGCCACGTACTAATTTTTAGTACTTTTATAGTTTCAGAGTACTCAAATTTTGATTTAGTAGTTAATTTTTGTTGTAATTTTTTTTTTACCTAAACCTGATAATTTTTTTTTAATGAATATATTAAGATAGGAACAAGTAAATGGACAAATTGTTGCCATTTTGTCGAGTTGAAAGGATACAACTTCATGCACTGCAAATTAATTCTGATGTTGATTCCATCTCTCATGTGGTTTTTTACCACTATTATTTAGGTGGCACTGGATGAAGTCAACTCAAACAGATTAATTACACGAAATTTAATTTGTGCAATTTGATAATATTGTGGAACTTTTGGTGAATTTTTGAGAGATTTTCGAATTTTTCTGGTAAATGGCAAGAGAATAAACTGAAAATAAGAAATTATATATAAAAAATAAGTTCACCAAGCCCCTTGGTGAACTCAAGTCTAAAACTCATCAAATCGACTTTAAATGACGAATCCGAACTGTTGAAACCCGCTTACCTTACGAGTGATGCGTCTACATGTGAAAATTTTAAACATTCGAATTAATTTAGTATAAAGTGAATCGGTTAAAATTAGAAGATTAATAAATCAATTTTAATGCATTTATTTATTGAATGTTTTTTGACCGCTTAACTTTATACTAAATTAATTCGAATATTTAAAATTTTCACATGTAGACGCATCACTCTTAAGGTAGACGGATTTCAACAGTTCGAATTCGTCATTTAAAATCGATTTAATGTGTTTTAGACTTCAGTTCACCATAGAGCTTTCTACTCATAAAAAAAGATCTTGCCCAGTGGCTTCTGAATTGCTCCAACATACTTTCCTTCGTCTTTCGTTATTTGATCAGGTCAAACTTAATTTGCTACAATATATTACTCCTAAATCATTATTAGTTTTCTTAGACTATAAATATTTTTCTAAGATCACATTTCTTTTCTCCATTATCATATTGAACTCATCAATCCCTAAATTTCATATCCAACATTTTCTATTTCAGTAGGCCCAAATTAACTCCAAATAGCTTTATTCTCTGTGGCCCAAATTTTAGTAACAAATAAGCCCACCAAAAACAAAACTAGACATGACCACTAGAGTGGGAAAAATGGCACGGCGGAGCCGGCTCTATCACGGAACGGTACGGTTACGACATATGTGTCGGTTACGTGTCATGACTCGCATGTCGCGTGCCGTGATCATCTTTAGAAAATTTGACATGGCACGACACGTCACGTGAAAGATTTAGTCACGATACGACACGTGTTCACATGTAATTAAGACTGTTAGATTTTGATCAAATGGTGAATCTTGAATAAACTAACACAAATTATAATTAAATAGTCACGCGAATTACGTGAGTCACGTTTGGTCACGGTACAGTACATCACAAAATCAAAAACACATAATAAAATAACTTGATCACAGTACAGCACATTTTTTCCACTCTATGACCACCCTCCTCCCCACCAATTGAATCAAGGAATGCAGATCCAAAGTGTAACAACATCCAATTTACCTTATTTTTCTTAATTTTTATTTAGGTCTCAACCAAACATCGCCACAGAGTATATCAAGCAGCTCAGCCTTGCTTTTGTTCTTCTTGGACGACTTCTTGCGGAGGATGTTATTTTTTATTGCAATTAGAAGTTTCAGAAATTTCTAATATATATTTTTCTGACACTCTGATCAGACAACAATAAAAATTCAGAATTGCTTAATACTACATGACCAAACATTGTCAGGAAGTGCACGACCTCGACTTTAATTTACTTTGTTAAATTGATGGCTTCATAAAGTGTGCTAGTATTATTTTTTCCTTTCTAATATAACTTCAACAAATTTGATACAAGTGGCCATGAATTAATTAAGTTTTCGGATACTCAAACGATAACTTGATTAAAAATGGCTAAATATTCAACTGGTGGGTGAGTGTAACAAATTAATCTTGAAATATGCTTATGACTGTAATAATAATAAGAGGAATTTTCGTGGGAAAGAAAAATTGACAATATATTAATATTTCTCAAAATGAAAAAAAAAATGTAAGGGGGTACAAATAAAACATGTTAAATAATTAATGAAATTTTTTTATTGATTGAGTTGTATTATATTTAATTGGTCATGATGACTTTTGCTGCATTGTCGACATACATGATTTTGACATTCTACAAAAATAATTAACTAAAATATATTTCTGTAACTTGTATATTTTTTAATTGATAATTTTTTTTATTCACCCGAAATTGCAAACTTTTATGTCAAATTGCCACCAAGTTACCTCATTGAATTAACTATCTCTTTTAAGACATCCTTGATTATAACATGTATTTGTTAGGTGTTTTTGTAAATTCTGATAGTGCAAAATATATATAAAGCATGGATTCCGATGAATATAAAAATAAAATATGAAAAGTTCGGTAAGAGTAGAGGGATGATTATGATATTTTTCAGTTTTGAAGGGTACACATACACATCCTTTTTCTCTCTCTCTCTGTCTCTCTGTCTCTCTCTCTCTCTTTTTCATTTTGACTTTGAGCATAAAATGGGATCGGTACAGACGAACAGTTGAATCGTTGATTGCCTAAGCACAGAATGGAGACTCCAGATCTTCTGTGCTCATTAGACATGCAACATAAGATAATTAATCAATTAATTTAGTTCTCTTTTTCTTGAGAAATTTTTATTTATATAAAATATTATAAAATAATAAAGAGGAAGACAAAGAGTACCTGGAAAGTTTTACGCATAGATGGATTGGAAAAAAAAAAACTCGGCTCTAAAATTTGAACTGAAAAAATTTCTTCCAACTCATAGAATTTTTTTTATTTATTTTTCACTTATTTTGGATTATATCTGGCCTCCTCCCTATAAATGATACGACCTGTATCTGTACTTTGTGGTAACCATAGTGACAAATGAATTATTCGGGTTCGATTCGGCGAGGTCAAAAATTCGTGATTCGGATATAATTCAGAATTATATATTGTGTTCAGATCAGAAATCTTAATTCCAAAAAAAAAATCTTGTAATTATTTACTTTTGTATAATAAAATTTTATTTGGCAGCCTTGCCAACTCTAAAATTGAAGCAAAAGTCTTGTCCGGTTTCTACTGCTTCCTGCGCAAGCTTAGTCCCACGTGCAAGAAAAAAAATATGATGAGAACGCCTAAGTTTCCTATAAAAGGAGGTTGGGATGCATAGGGATAGGTACACATTTGAACTGGTTCAATGAGTCATCTTTGCCAGAGAAGAATCGTGGCCTATTGGGCACTTGCAGTGGCCCACAAAAATCAAATTTCTTTAAATATCGTGAATAATTCTTTAAAAAGCGCGAATAATTCGTAAAATGAGCGTTTTATTCGGTCAAAAGTTCGGTCAACCGAATAGTTCACTGTTCGGTGCGGAAACCTCCTAAAAACATTTTATTCGCGAATAAAACGCGAATCTTGTTACTATGGTGATACCCAGTGTAGTAATATTAGGTAATATGCGGCGCATATGCGGCCGCATATGCGTATGCGGTTCCGAACCGCATAGAAAATCAATATGCGGTTTAATATGCGGTTCCGCATATGCAGCCGCATATTTTTGACCGCATATGTTTTAACAGGCCGCATATAATCCTTGAACCTGTTATTTGTTCTAACTATTTGTATTTGTATTTGTATTTGTATTACTATGTATTATTATGTATTTGTACTGTTACAGAACTTGTTGGTTTTTACCTGACCAAACTGATAATAAATCAGCTGTTATTCCTTGAACCTGTTATTTAGATCCCAACCATTGGACTTCATTGATGTTGGAATCGGAATAACAGTAACAGGTTACTGTAATTCTCAAGGAAATGTATTACTCTGTATTACTAATTTACTATTACTGATGATATTGGCATGTTGTCATTACTATGTATTTCTATTTGTACTCATAAATTCTTATTCCTATTTGTATTACTATGTATTTCAATTTTCAAATATATATGAATTCTTATTTTAAAATCCGCATAGAAATCCGCATGTGCGGCCGCATACCGTATATGCGGTATGCGGTGCCCTTCCGCATACCGCATAGAAACCTAATATTACTACACTGGTGATACCTGCTCATTTGACTTATGATCCACTTTCCATTTTTTATATAAGAATAAAACGCGAATCTTGTTACTATGGTGATACCTGCTCATTTGACTTATGATCCACTTTCCATTTTTTATATAATATCACTATACAATATATTTTACAATTGTTAAAGATCACAGACAATCCAAGACAACAAGAAATTAAACAAAAAGAAACCTTTAGATCGGAATATTTATCTATACATCGAAAGTTCAAGTTTTATTTTCTCTTTCTCTTTATTACTTTATAATATTTTTCAAAAATAAAAATTCTCCGTTTTCTTATACTTTTCACATATAAGAAACTATACCATATTCCAAAAGATTTATGAGAGCGTCTAACAATTCTTCAGCTTTCATTTCCTAAATATATTCCCTAATTATTTTATTATTCGTAATAATAAAAATTGATTTCCGTACTTCAAAATTAGTAAAAATAGCGTCCACAGTCTACACTCACACCGCACGTGATGGTCCATAATTAAGCTCGATCCGCAGTCACTTGTAATTTTCAATTACCCTTGAGTTTTTATATCTTCAATACAATATGTTTATACTCAGGGACAGACTTAAGTAGAAATAATAAATTCAATTGATCTCTATTGTTTTTAAATATATATATATATATATATATATATATATATATTTATGTATGATTTTTTATATAATTTACAGTAAAATATTATGGTATTATAAAATTGAGTCATTCTCATAAGAAATTTAATACGATAGAGAGTCAATGTTTATTTGATCTCCATAGTTAATTAAAAAGTCTGACTTTGTCTTTATTTATACCTTTTATGTTACTTCTATTTTTATTCTTTATTTGACTGTATATATAATAAAATATAAATTTAAATTGTTAGATGATTATAGTTTGATTATGTGAATTTTTAGTCCAACAACTAGAAAGAAATCTTACTAATACAATCCAACTATAATACTATTTGAAGTTTCTTTTGGGACGGCGACATATATATAACAATTATAACTATGCGATGAAATTTAATCTTTGTTTGGAATGTTCGTAAAAGGGAGTTTTCATGGGAATGGAAATATCAACGGCCATTTTTATTAATATCCTTAAAATTTTTTTTTTTTTAAAATAACCCTACATTTAATTTTTTATTAAAAATGCCCCAATCGCCAGGCCCACGGGCGGCCCAAAACACAAGTGGACCGTCAGGCGCTGGGAAGCAGTGTCTGAGGTTACGAAGTTCATCCCGGAGAAAATTATTTCTGAGAAGTAAATTGCATGTAAATCCTTTTAACCAACGGCCCAGATTAGTCAAGTTACCTATCAAGATGTACGGTCCAGATTAGTCCTTTTTCACATAAATTTTAATTAAAATACAATCAAATTATCAAAACCGCATGGAAGGACTGCATGGCCGCATATTTGGACCGCATATGCGGCCACATTTTAAAACACTGTGTGTATGTATATCAGTATATGTATATGTGTAAGTATATGTGTAAGTATATGTATATGTATATGTATATGTGTATATCTATATATTATACATATATTATAAAAACCATAATAAATGTCAAGTCCTTAATTAGTGTTATATTTAGACTTGTGATATCCAACTGACAAATAAAATCAAAGTTCACCAAAAAAATAAAAATAAAAAAATCAAAGTTATAAAAATTTATGACATCATTTCGTAAATATATCAAATATTTTATTTTTTGACATACACTCTAAATAAGAAAACTTTTTTTTCACAAAATTATTCAAATCAAAATACTAAGATCTCTATAAAAAAAAAAAAAAAAAAAAACATGGGGTGCCCCAGCCAGGGGCGCTCCGCTAGTCTGTATGGGGCGCCCCAGCGCCTGGCGGTCCACTTGTGTTTTGGGCCGCCCGTGGGCCTGGCGGTTGGGGCATTTTTAATAAAAAAATTAAATGTAGGGTTATTTTTAAAATTTGTTTTTTTTTAAGGATATTAATAAAAATGGCCGAAATATCAACATGTGAATTCCAAAGTTTTTAAATCTTTGAATTTTTTTTAATATAGGTGTTTAATAAATCTATAAGAAATTTGTTGGGAATGGTGATGATGCTTGGAATGTGAATGTTAATTTGGAAATCAATCCAAATGATACTGTGAATGTACTGAATGGAGATGAAGAGTACGACATGAAATGAAAAAGAAAGAAAGATAAAATGACTAGGCTTATGTGGCATGATTATGTTAGTCATCAAATAAGAGCTTAACTTAAAAAATACTCATGCTTTGTGTTCAGTTAAAATTTCTTGTATTTATAAATTATGTTTTGTTTAATTAATTTTAGTTTTCTTTAAATTATGTTTTGCTTAATTTTTATTCTAATATTGAAATGCTATTTAAAAATAGTTATTTTTAGTTTTGTCACGTTGTGTACATAATCTCTTTTCTCAATTACTCGCGAGATCAGTATTTGAGAAATAAAATGGAGCTCCGAGTAGAATATTTTTTTTTCACTTCAATTTGTTATAGAATATGAAAGTTACCTAATTTTTTTTAAGTACAAGTTGAAAGTCAAGTAATATAATTATTTAAAATCTACAATAAATTATATTTTTTAGATTTTAATAATGCAATCTTCTACACAGATAGCATTGCCTTAACTAATACATTTGGACATTTAACTTCTAATTTAATTCTTTTTTCCGCCATGTAATTTTCCAATATTTACTAAAACCTTTATCAATAAACATTCAACCATTGTTTGCAAATTAAATAATTGAAACTTCTGTAAAAATGTGTTTACTTTTAATTATTTAGAAAATAAGTTGTCCAAATTGTTTGTCCATATATAGGTCCAGAAGCGAAGCCAGACTTTTGAATTATAAGAGCCAAATATATATGCAGGCCAATTAAATAATTTTTTTTAAGAAAATAAAGATCAATTTTACAGTTTCTTGACATTTTACGCTAAATTATATAAAATAGCATACATAAACATACAAATTTGAAAATAAATAGAGCTCAATTCATCGTTAATCCCACATACTGAAATTTTTATTAATATAAAAAAAAATTTAAATCTACACTCTGACTGAGAACTCAAAATCTTCCCAAAATATATTTCTGCAAACATGAATATAAAATATCGGAAATTTTTTTCTGATTTCTGTAACCGGAAAAAAATTCCCAAAGTCTTGACAGTGAAACATGAATATAAAATACCTAGTACAAACTTTTTCTTCTTATAAAATACCTAGTACCGACCTAAGGTCTCTATCTCACTACAAGAAATCTAACCTTTAGTGGCATTAAAAAACGCCACTAAAAGCATGAAAAAACGCCACTAAACACTTTTCCCGGCGTTTGGGCAAGTGCCACTAATACCAGGGTCGGCAAAAGCCTTTCCCGGCGTTTACAGACCCTTTTGCCGGCGTTTCAGAAGTGCCGCCCGAAATCTGGGTTTCCCGGCGTTTGGATGCTCTTTCCCGGCGTTTGAAGCCTCTTTCCCGGCGTTTAGGAAGCGCCATCCGATAGTTTTAATTCCCGGCGTTTAGCAAATTTCATCCGACATTTTGGACTTTTCCCGGCGTTTATTCCTTTTTCCCGGCATTTACTAAGCGCCGTTAAAACTCACAATTTAGCGCCGTTAAAACTCACAATTTTTTTTTTTTAAAAAAGGAAGTCTGGCGTTTAGTAGCGCCGGTAAAGATCACAAAAAAATGAAAAAAAAAAAATTGCTACGATAGCATACTGGATGGTCAACGATAGAGAAGAAATTAAGCCCATTTACCAATTACTTAGTACTTACAACATCCAAATATACATATAACTAATTTTAAAGCTGAAAATAAAAAAGAATACATCTTCAGAACTAATTTGTTCAGAATGAAAAATAAAAACATATAACAAGCATTAACCGAGACTAATAAATGGAAATCAAATGTTAAAACTTAAGACATTTCCTAGCTGGATTCCTCAAGTTTCACCACTGTAATTTGTCACCTGCAAAGTTTTATTTTGCCTTTGATTTCATTTAAAATTTTCATTGAATTATAACATTATAAATCAAAGAAAATGTCTAAGTAATAAACATACCTAATAATTAGCGTGCATGTGCCAGAAACAATCCTAATCCAATTTACTCAACTGACACAAGAATGGACTAAGTTATAAAATTGAAATGGTGTATATAGTCTAAAATCTAGAAACAATTTCAAATAGAAACTTTTTTTTTTTTTTAAATTGCTTGGTAGTGGCTAGTTTAGGAACTTTATGCTTACCAGTATTTACAATGAAGTTCATGAGATGGAAACACTTTCTGTGTAGTCCAACCATATTCTGGCACTCGCATATGAATTCTGAATAATTGAATCTGCACATCAAATTCCCAAACTAACTCCACTTATGGGCCAAATTCCAATTTGTAGAACAAACTCAACATATTCACATGTGCATATCACCTATAGTGACAAAACTCACTGGTTGGCTCAAAAGGTTAATATTTTTTACATAAATAACGGGACAACAAATTTATCAAGACTTTTAGGGGTTTCCCGGCATTTTGACATTCAGGCATATGGATCAGCAATTACAAATAACGGTGGAATACCTAAAAAACATTTTTATAAAATTACCAGACAAACGACATATTTGGAGTTAATAGCTTGACAAGATGGCGTATAATTACATCAATTACCAGTGCATAATCTAATAAAATTAAGAGGAAAATTTAAGAGAAAACTTAATCTAATAATTTTTTTGCCAAAGTAACTTACAAGGACAAAACCGGCAAGAAATGAGTCCACAATTTGGGATGCATCAGCCAATACAATCTGACATTGTTCAGATTGGGCTTCTCAGCTTCTCTCTTGTTTCCAATATTAGCAACCCACTAACACAACAAACACAATTAGTGAATAATTGGTATATTAACCTATGAATTTTATTAAGAATAGGCAATATGTATGTATAGCTCTTGCTTTAGACAATGCCTCTTTTCTTCTTTTTACAAGGACAGTAAATTTTTTTGCTTGCTTCACCATCACCTAGCCTCACCACGTATCAGGCTCCCTCCATCATTCATCAAATTTAGTATGCCAGTTTACTAGAAACTCCAAAACTAACTAGTACCTAATGTACCAGCGCCAACACCGGCTATAGAAGGGCTACAGAACCAACACGGCTCAACTACATACGATATTCAACACATGCAATTCAAGGGTTCGAGAGTCACGAAGGGCTTAACCACATACACACAAATCAGAACCAAGCCCGATAAGAAACAAAAACAGACACAGTTCACAATTTAATTGATAGAGGGGATCGGTCCTTATGCCATAGAAGGCATCACAGAAAAATCAAGCAAGAATTGAAAAGGGGATTAATTTATTACCCGACATGATCGAATCTGTAGAAGCCAGTTAGTACCAAGGTTGTGGATAGCGACTTCCCAACCCCGCCTCTCGACCAACTCCGAGTCCAAATTATAAAGTAGAAATTACCAGCGATACTCAAAGCATATTGAGTTGAAGGGATTTCATCTTGGGAAACAAACGACACTGAATATCTATGATAGGCAAAACAAAATTAAGAGATTTTATAAAATTAACCCCTCGAAAAGTAAAAAATCGCACAAGCAGCAAGCTAACAGCTTAACTGAGAACAAATGCACCAGCACCGAGTCAGAAAGGAAGCGCTAGCGATGCACCGATGATCAGTCCTCGGAGAGACAGCGGGGGGATATGTCGCCTGTTTCCTATTAACATATAAAATAAGTTATACATAACTCTAAATCAGAAAACGTAGTCAAAGTTCAAGATTTCTAATAAAAAAGATTGCTTGAATATGAAGCCGAAACCAAAGTTGCTGGTAAGAATTGCAATTTATCATAGCAACTCAATCGCAGCTCAAAGGTTATTAGTTCAAAATATGCACATAATAATTTCATTTGTGCCCTTCAATAATAATGTTACTATAGTATGGAGCTATCAGTACTTTTCCTGTAGCTGAAATAGCTTCTGCTATAGCACAATGGGCAATGCCAGTAATAAGACCTATCTGCCACAGGAGGTGACATGTCGCACTATCATAAAACATATATTACTAGTACAAATATTAAACGTTCATATTTATGATGACTTTGAAAATCATCAAATATCTGCAATGAGATGTACCAGTGTTCAACATGTACCATATTATCTCTTACATGGAAAAGAAATTAGTATGCTTACCTTGTAGAACATAAATGAAATTAAGAATGAGACACTATAACTCACCACAGTTCACCACAGTACCAAAATTTAAAAATATGCAGATGGGTCCTAATAAACTTCATCTATTTTGCTAAATAGTAAATAAACTGAGAAATTACTTAATTATCAATTACTAGAGAGAAGAACTTGGAGACTAGAGGGAACATTTGGAGTTAAAAATGAACCGGCAACTGTCGAAACACAGTGCAACTATGATCATTGGCAAAATGGCAAAAGCTCCGAATTCCCTATTGATATTTTAAACAAAAATGAAAAGATCGATTATTTTATATAACCAACAACAACAGTGCTTTATCAATTTAAAAAGAAATTATAGTTGGTTACCATATAGAAGCTTCTCAGAACCAGGTGTTGCTTAACCAAAAATTATAGCAAAGATTACGGCCATTGTTGCAATTAGAACCCCAAAAAATGCTTCTAATTTCCTCACACACTAGCTCTTAAGGAATAGAAAGATTATGACCTGAACAAGGCAGCGATCCATATTGATGTTTAGTTTCTGTCAGTATTATTTACACAAAAAGGAAAGAAAAATATTTGTTGGCCAAATAAATGAAGTATCCTTGTTGAAATATTGAAATAACTTAATAAACTAGACCATATACATAAATTAAATAACATCTCATTACGAACATAGCGCCCATAGCAGAATATTAATATTTAACATTCAGTGTCTGAGATAATCTAGTTGTCTACTTAATTTCTCAAGCACAATCCAAACATTACCAACAACAGGGTGTCATTTTTACCAGTATCTTGTAGCTATAACTAGAGGCTTCGATGGTAGATGTCTTGATTAAGTGTAGTCAGACTTGAAAGAGGTGATTTGAATTGGAAAAAAGACAACTTAGAGCTGCTCCAGTTGAAAACGAAGACAGCAAGTAGCCAGAAACGATTAACACTTAATCCTAACCCTTAATTCACAAAATTTCAAATTCAAACTCTCAATCCTAACCCTTAATTCACAAAATTCACAAAAATTTCATTATTTCACGAATTTCACATGAGAAAAATAAAGTAACTATTGAACCAAAATAACATACCTAGAGAGAGAGTGCGACGAACTGGTAAATGATCGGTCCCACAGAGAGAGACAACGGGGATAGGGTTTGTGCTCCATGCACGCGCTTAGAGAAAGAGAAAGACAACGGGGGAGGGTTTGTTCTCGGTGCTCGGGCTTAGAAAGAGAGAGAGAGACAGCGGGGAAGGATTTGTGCTCGGTAAAGTGAGGGCAAACGAAATGGCGAAGGGGGCACGAGCGGAGCGGGATGGCGAGGCAGAGATGAAGCGAAAAGGGAGAGGCAGAGAGGAAAGGCGGGTCTAGGGTATGGGTTGAGAGACCTAACTTTTTAGAACTTGCGCAATTATTTTTGTTTGGGCGATACTCAAAACTTGGACGAAATATTTTTTTAACAAAAGCCGGCGTTTGCTTAGGGATCAAATCTCAACTACGCCATATGCTGGCGTTTTTAGTAACGCCGCCCGATTTAACGCCGGTAAATATATATTTTGTTGTAGTGTCTCGTGAGAGCTAGTACAAACTTTTTCTTCTTAAATGCTCCTTCCTAAGCTTGACTTGTTGGCCAAGTCTAACTAGAAATTCTTTTGAGTACGTTGAGTATACAAAGTCAAATTAAATATATTCTCAAAATATAGACAACAACCATTATTTTGTTTGTGCATTAAAACCCTAAAATTTGACATAATATTAGAAATGCATAATTCCAACTGGAAAAACTATTTATTGCCGACAATTAAAATATTTCTATAAAATTGTGATGATTTTCGGAAGATCTGGAATTCAAATACTAATAAAATCAAATTATCATTTTGAATACTGATTTCTTGAATTTTCTTTAGCCTTGTTAGCCATTTTATTCGTCCAAACATCAATTTTTATGTTAATTCAACATAAGACCTTGCTTTAAACTTGAGAGTTCAGTTTAATTCAACATCCAACACAATCCTTCTCTAATCTTGTTTCCAGGCCATTGGGTGACTAGCTACATGACCCCCTCCTGTGTCCCCGAAATTGAATTTACCAGTAAAACTGCTAGGTAAATAAAGATATCGTTTTATAAATAACATTTTTTTTATTCTTTTTATAAATAACTAAAATTTCAAATTTTAAAACATTATAATTCATAAAAGTATTTAAATAAGTATATTTGAATCATTCTATGCTTAAGTGTCAAATAGTAAACTAACTGGTAAAGAAACTAAATAACATATTCAATTAAATAATTTATGGGAATAATTATCAAAATTAAATATTAGGACCCAACCACCATATAACATGTCACTAATAATTTTTTTGGAATCATATCATGTCTGCTTTTATATATATTTGAACCGGTTAATAATGTTGGGACAAAAAATAGAGGTAAGCAGATCATAAGAGAAACCAAGACAATAAGCAAGTAACCACAAAAAATTAGAGATGACACAATATTTTACGTGAAAACCCTTTCAAGAAAAAAATTACGGAACACACGGCACAAATTCACTAGAGTCTTAAGTATAAGACTTGTAAGAGATTAGAATTCTCAATAGCACTCTCTCACACACTTTCTTATAAGTTTCAAAAAGAAGAGACCAAACTCTAGTCATGACTTGGTAAAGAGAAAACAGAGACACAAAAGCAGCTCAACTCTAACTCACGAAAATGGGCTCTGTGAAATGAAGCAACGGCTTCAATCAGGGGCGGAAGGTAGTACTATTGAAAGGTGGCTGAGTAAATCCCAATATTTTCAATTTTTTTAACAAGTACTTAGAAAATTTACTAAAATTTATATTTTATGTCTCAGCTCCCTCTATGATGATACAAAAAATTTCAAGGGTTCATGTGGAAAAATAACATCAACTATTTTGGTATAGTTTCACGTGATCCGTGACCAATTAGACTCATTTGAAAACTTTTAAGAGTTGTTTAATATTATAGTATAAAAAGGTACAAACTAGAACAGAGAAAAGACAATATACACACGGTTACCGAAAAAAATGTATTGTAAATTTAGATGAGCGAAAAAACTTTGTTGTAAAAATAGAAAGCAATGACAAGAGAAGAAAACAACAAATTAGCTTTCATGTTAGAATGCTCCATCAATAATCATTCTATATATTTCGAAAGTAGCAAATTAATTTTTGAAGTTAGAAAATTTCTTAGAGATTAAATGCTTGTTTATATCGAGAAAGAAATAGTTAATAAGAATAGCTTAGATGAGATTATTGTCGAATTTGATCTTTTAGAAAAGCGTAGGTCTAAATTAAATTAATATAAAAAAAACAAGGTTCTAAATAGCGTTTATTGCATCATAGCGGGGAGCCTCCAAAAAAAGTTATAGCGAAAGCTATGCCACATAGCGTTTTTTTTATTTTTATAAAAATTATATTATATATTTGTACTAAATATCAACATTATTTAGTCTCGTAGAACAATAAATAATACCAAATTAATTAAAAAATTATAATATTTATATTGAACCAATACAAAGTCCAAATTGCGACTCAAAATATCCATAGTAATACTAATATCATAAACTATCGATTTTTTTCTATTCAAAATATCTTCAACATCATAACATAATTTATCTTTTTTCTATTTAAATTTCAAAATAACCTAGAAATTGAAAAGAAAAAAAAATTCAAACTTGTAGTAAAATAAACATATGATCCTTGAAGAAATTCTTTTTAGCCCCTAAAATTTTCATAATTTAGCAATTATTTATTTGATTTATCATCAGTTAAAAAAAAACCAAGAGCAAAATGAAAAAAATTATTATAGCGGACCTGAATTTGATATAATGTAATATTCATCAAAATTAAACAATATCTTCACCATTTATTTATTTTAAAGCCCATATAAATTGAAAAAAAAAAACAGCTCATGTTGCATAGCGCGCGCTATTTGTGCTATATAGCGGACCGCTATTACCGCTATAGCGTCCGTAGCTCAAATAGCGTGTGTTAATGCTATAACTTAGCGTTTAGAGTCCAAAAAAAACTATAGCGGCGTTATAGCGCGCTATTTAGAACACTGTAAAAAAATGATGTTTGAATATACTATTTTTTTATTTTGTTAAATATGTTATTTACTGGTGTTTGTTAATAATCGTAAGTTTTATAAAATCAAATAGTGAAAAATCATATTATTTTGTATTTTATAGATTTTGATTTTGATTATAATATTTTTTGAGTATATCATATTTAGTCTATTAGCCTCTCTATATTCAAAGTTGAGTTCCGCTCCTGACTTCAACTATGATTAAAAATTAAACTAACTAAAATCACCATCGGTTCTCCATTTAGTTTCCGATAGTTATAGGCAAGACAAAATACCATAGGCAGCAGATTAAATTGGAAACCAAATTACCATGGGTTTATAGATATTTCTACCGATAGCAATCAAAGTCAACTTCAACGGTTTGACTCAAATCGATGGGAAAAGCCAAAATCCCGCGGCCTTTGTTTGTCTTCAATCTCAACAAATAATTTAGCAGTTAGCACTAATTAAAGTCAAAGTCAACGGGTTGACTCAAACCGATGGGAAAAGCCAAAAACCTGCGGCTTCTTTGTTTGTCTTCAATCTCAACAAATAATTTAGCACTAATTTCTTTTATTAATCGAGCGCTGTTATATTACTAATCGAGCTCTGTGAAATGAAGCAGCGGCTTCATCTTTTATGTTGACTTCTCTCCCTCTTAGCACACCATTAAGTAATCAACAGCTCCACTTAACATATAAAAGTATAAAACAATAATTAAATCTAATTAGCTACCCCTTTATAAACCTCTCCGTACTCTGATTCAAGTGGAATCAAATCCACTACACACTATCCGGAAGAACAAACCATGGGAGGAAAAGATACAGAAGAGAAGAAAGAGGAGGGCAATGGAGTTAAGAAAGAGGAGAGCAATGGAGCCGAGGGGAAGGTGTCCTTATTCGAATTGCTCCAGTTCGCCGATGGCTATGACGTGCTGCTGATGGTGGTGGGGTCCATCTCAGCACTGGCTAATGGCATCTCTCAGCCCATGATGACCTTCATTTTCGGCCAGCTGATCGATGCCTTTGGTGGTGCCACCTCAAGCGACGTTCTCAATCGAGTCAACTCGGTATGTTCCTTGTGACTATTGCGTTATTGGATTATTTTCTTTTTCAAATTTTTTTAAGTACTATTTGTTCCTCTATTATTCATGTAAGGAGAAACATAAAAGACATGCAATTCAGATATTTTTCAAGATATCTCATATTTTGCGTGACTGACGTGTCTGGTGCCTATTCAAGGATAGCGCAGGGCACTACAGCAAAACAGTTCATTTGGGACCGATATTTGAGACCAATCTATTTGCCGGACGCAGAAAAAACAAAAAAATAAAAACAAAAAAAGTAACGGGGACGGATTTGGCTCCCCAGCCTTCTGGGACCGGCGCCCAGCGCCCAAACCTTCTGGGACCGATTTGGCCCGGTCCCAGAAGGGTCCCCCTCAAAAATCCAGTGCAAAAGTCTCTCTCTCTGTATCCCACGTTTTACCTAGGGTTAGCCCCCAAAAAAAAGAAAAAAAAGAAACGGCGATGGCAATGGCGGCTGTGAAAAGGAAAGAGAAAAGAACACTAGAAGCAAGATATCGAAACAAAAATGGCGATGGCGGCTGTAAAAAGTAGCAAGCAAACGGTGCTGCAGCGTGCAGGTACGGGGCCGAGCATGAGCGCGCGGATCCACCCGGTGGTCCTGTTCAACATCTGCGACTCGTATGTGTACCGCCTCCTTGGATCCACCTCCCCTGACGGCACCGTCGAAATTAAGAACTCCTACGTCGTTCCCCATAACGAGTCCGCTGATCAGGTCGCTCCTCTTTTTTCCTTTTTTTTAAGTTTCATTTTGTATGAGATGCATCTGAAATGCTAAAGGGAATGTTTGTTGTTTCTTAGGTTGCGTTGGATATTGATTACCACCATAATATGTTCGCTTCGCACCAAAAGGTCAATCCCAAGGAAGCCTTGTTGGATGGTAATTTCATAGTCTCTATTTTATGTTTGTTTATATTTAGCACATGATTAATTGATGAATTCAGATAGTTAGTTGAGATTGTTATAGACTTGTTGTAATTAAATTTGTTAATATTATTAATGAGTGACTGTGGAAAATTGGGAACAAAGATGCGAAATGATCGATGGATTTGTCTGTGATTTTTTTTTTACTAGTGGTTTCACTTGCAAAATTTTTTTCTCTACAACCGGGTCGGATCCAATTACTGGGGTTAACGGGTCGAAATATATATCCTGGGGTCAACATGGTGCTGGTACCATATAATCAATTAATGAACTTTAAACACCACTGATACCATCTTATGGAGTCCAAGATAGTTAAATTTGTTCTCTTTTTTCATTTTTCATATTTCTTTTCAGTTATTGTTGTTTTATTTTACTTCTTAGCCCTTGTAAATATATTTATAGTTTATTTTATTTCTTCACTGGTACTAGCTTGTAAAATTTGAGTTTAATTTGCTCTAGGTGCAGTACTTCAAAATGAAATGATGATGGTGTATTTTAAACTCCAATTAGCTTGATTTTCTTTCTTTTTTGATAGGTTTTTTTTTTTATTTTGATTCTTGCTCGGATTATGCAATTGACATGCTATTTGATATGTTTATTATGGTTAGTAAAGGTTTGAGTTGTCAAAATATTTTGTTATGCCTAAACCATAATTGAGTCTTGTTGATTTTTATTAAAACTTCAATTTAGCTTGATTCTCTTTTCTTTTTTGTTAATTTTTTTATTTTGATTCTTATTCGGATTATGCAATGTGTTTAGATTTTAGTTAGTAAAGAGTTGGGAAATGATAGACGGGCAAGAATGGGGGCAGCACTGGGAGAGAGAAAGACATAATAAATTAGTCTATTTCTTTTATTTTTAATCCTGACTATTCAATTTTAATCAACGGTGGAAATTCAGAATTACAGGGTCCTGTAATTCTCCTTGGAATTACAGCAGATGCGGACGTGTTCTTTTTACCTAGGTACAGTAAAGTGCCCTTTTCAATTTCAGCTTCTAGTTCTTTTTACCATTTTTCTGTACCAGTAAAGTGCTTTTTTTATTTTTCTTTGTATTATTGACTGGTACATAGGTACTAAGCTCAGTGAGCATGCTTATAGAACTGGTTGAAGTTTAACACATGTTTTAGGGGTTTTAGTTAGAGCTTTTTATTTTTTATTTTTTACATTTTCTTGTCAGTCAAATTAGCTCAAACTACAACTATCAGAAATGACAAATTTGTTCCTTTCTTCTTTTTATTTTTATATCTGAAATTAGCTTATGTCATGGACTATTATTCTTACAATTAATTAAAGGAACTTTGTAATGTATTCATTAATTAAAGAAAAAATTTAGCTGTAATATGAATATGAAAAACTAAAAAGGAGAGCAACATCTTTTTTTCTTTTGTTACCATAATTAAAGTAGATTCTGATTTGGACTTTATGGTTATATTTTCCTTTCCTTTTAATTTTCTTTTTCAAGGTACCACCCAGAAGAGCAACAATTTCCCTTTTTTCAATTTCACCAAGTTTTCACAAATTGCCCGGCAAGTGACAGGTTTCTCTTTCTCATTCTTAGTTCATGTATTACAGCATAGTTTGGTGCAACTAGTTATTCCTTGCTTTTTCCATTGTAGATGAAGGCGGCATATAAAAGAAAAGTGATGGAGTCACATCCTGACCTTTTCCCGGTACATCAGAAATCTCAAGTTGAGACTGAATTTAATCAGGTTTTTGTTACCACCTAAAAGGGCCTAATTTTATTTTACAAATAAACACATACCTACTTAAATTTAATCTTTAGATTTTTGGTATTTTATACAACAGAATCTCCAAATGATATTTGTGCATGATATTTGTTGTATGCGTGTTTTTGGATACATATATCCTTATCATTTACTACACTGAATTTTAGTTATGTTTATTTCATAGGTGAAAGACTTGGAAATCAGACAGGAGGTAATTGCATAAAGCAGATTCATAGTGTTTTAAATATTCCAAGCTTATTGCTTATGTACTATTTTTTGCACCCTAATTTTGATCAGCAACCTATTTATACTTTAGATATTTCGTATTTGATGTTTATGTAGTATTTTAGATATTTAATGTTTATGTTGTTTTGTGAATTGCTTGGTACGTATCAATTAAATTGCTTGTGAATTGTTTAATATTGGATGTTAAATGCTTGTAAATTATGTTTCATACCAATTGGGGAGGGAGAAAATTATATAACAAAATGTGTTTAATGTTATATTTGTTTGGTACATTTTGTACCAATTGGGAAAATAAAAATAACAAAAAATACCAAAAAAAAAAATAACCTTCTGCGACCGAGTTGGGACCCTTCTGTGATCGCCCAATGGGTCTCTGATAGGTCTCTAGCCACGTCAGCGTATAACATCAGTGATGGATCTCATCGGTCGCTGAAGGGGTCATCTGTGACCGGCGTCATACCCTTCAGAGACCGGTGACGTCAGTAGGGAAGTCATCAGTGACGAAGCAACTGCGACCGGATCTTCTGCAACCCATTTTGGTCATCTGGGACCAACTCCCCCCTTCTGCGACCGGCGCTTCATCCATCTGCGACCCATTTGGCCGGTCGCAGAAGAGTATTTTTGCTGTAGTGGGGGCTAGTATTATTTGAGCTTTGAGATATTGGTGCAGAACATATTTGAACGGTTAAGATTT